>NC_139488.1:28711050-29961050 GCF_008360975.1 Lichenostomus cassidix
CACATGCTACAAAATGCTGTAGCACACACATGGCATACTGTTATCCAACACACTTGAAATCTTGAGTAATCAAGTTCACCTTTCTTACAACTGAGATTAAAACAAAGACCTAATTCTCCTACACATGAGGAGCTGCTGGCGCTGAACAAACTTGCTCCAGTGCAAACAGAAATCACAAAAGGAAAGCTGCTCTAACACTAGGTGTTTGTATTAAAGTGATTCCAGTGCAATCTTCTCAGACAACAAGGATTAAAGTTAAGGTCAGATATTTGGTTTTCTATAATCAAAGGAGGCCAGGAGATCCAAAGGAGAAGAAAACCCAAATAAGTTCTGTATGTTTCAAATCAAATATTTAAATATTTCATTTAATTGTTGAAAAGTATCCACTTCAGTTCTTGCACAACAATATGTATCTTTACATGCCTCATCTGTCTCATTAAGAAAGCAGATTTTGTTTGAAATTATCTAACATGAAAAATACTGCTAAGTCTATTCATAAAACAGTATTCTATATTTTTATTTTTCAAACAGCAAGTGACCACATTTAAAATGCATCATTTGCAAATATAAATTATCAAACTATTAGTTTAATTAAAAATAAAGCAAAAACATAACTTCCCTTAGTATCACAATACATAGAAGGGTATTATAAACCCAAAAAGACTAAGTTAACCATAAGAAAACAATAACGTCAAAAGTGATGAAACTCATTAAGTCACTTAATGAATAAATCAGTCCTAAGAATACAATACCATTCACCATGATTATGTAAAAAAAAAAATCTTTCATTGTATTATACAGATAAAACAATCCAATCCTTCATGCCACATTTTGTAAACCATGATATAAATTACACTCACAGTCAAATGAACAGGAAGAGTAACTCCCAAAATATTTTAAGATGCTTTTAGGGCAGAAATAAAGGCAGAAATAGAATCATTTAAAATATATCAAGTTTAACCAAAAAAATTCATTTGGTCAAGCCTGCTATCCAAATAGTTTTGTTTCCTGCAAAACTATTTTTGTCTTTTTTTGAATTATGAAATTTAAAATTTTTTTTACATATTAAATGTAAGTCACATGTTGAGCTACATTAAATCCTTTTATACTTTTATCATTTTGGCCTTGAGACCCAAACATCTTCCATGGACCTACACACACACACACACCACACACACACACACACACACACTCTCTCTCTTCTTGGTATCAGGAAATTCCTCATTTCACAGGAATAATGAAAGACTCACATACTGATTTCTGTGAGAAACATAAGGAATATGCAAATTCATACTTTCCAGGTTCCTATAAAACCATCTCTCACCTATATATACATACTTTAACTGATGGAATTCAGGTTACTGTCTTTTGTCTGACAATAAAGGGACGGAATAGATGATGTAGGATAAAGAAATACTGTATAATAATTGAAATAAACCTATTATCCTAAATTTATCTATACAAATTACCTTTTTTTTATTAATTGAAATACAAAGAAGGCATATTGACTTCAGGAAAATAGCACTATATCAGAAATTCACTGTAACAGTGTTTCACTATATATATCATGAGGTTTTTCATTACACAATTTCTTCTGTACACTAGATTTTGTACTGATTTATCTGTCTTCAAATCCATCACATTTTCAGATCCAATTCCGCACTATATACTATGCCTTCAAAATAAAAGGAAGTCACTTGCTTTATTGAATACCAAGTTCCCTTCCAGACAGTAATTAAAGAAAGACAAGACTACACAGACAAAGTCCAGTATAATTCATTTCTGACAATGAAAATTTCAACCCCTCATACTGTTGCAAAATTCCTCCTACTGAAATGTCTACAATAATAATAATAATTATTATAATAATAAAAAGCATACATTACATATAAAAGATACCAGTGTACTAAAAGTGACAGAAGTGGACTAGCAAATCCTTCAAAGCACATATTATATAAATGACTAGCATTTAAAAACATTTCTTTTTCTATAAAATGTAGGTCATATACATTTATAAATTGGGGGGGGGGGAGGTTCTAAAGCAGTGATGACTGTTCAAATAGATATGCTGCTCTGTACAGTCTAATACCTATTCAATTCAAACTGTAAGTTTGACACCTAGTTTATCAGAATAAACCCATCTCATCATCTCATAGCTCATAATTTGAAAAATATGCAACTCAAAGGAAGAGGTGACTCAAAAGTTCACTGTTTATCTGCATATGAAATAAGAAGAGAACTACTCCTTTCTATGGGTGGCCCAAGTCTCATCAGTTCAGTATCAGGACTTAAAGACTCCGAATTTCTGTAGAGGAACTGTCAGGAATCAGCACAGAAGCAGAATAGTATCTCTGATCCTTCAGAGACACAGCTATTCAACCTTAGCAGTCTTCCTCATCTCGCAGAAGTGCAGCCAAGCCATTCATTTCTCACTCAAAGTGGATGAAGCCATAGATCTAAAGACTGTCCTCTCTGTGACTGAAATTGTGCTCTGTAAACAATGTTATACATTCCAGCAGAGGAGGACATCTGAATTTATTTATAAAAAAACGATTAAGAATATTCATTAACTCAAACAAGGCTATTAACTCCCAAAGGTATTTTTGGAACTTATCCTTATGCTACTTGTCAAGTTAGCACTGTCATGTATTATTGCTTACAAACAGTACATCATCATATGCCTTCTAACAGAGCAGTACTGTGATCAGTTCATATTTACAGGCTTTTTTGTTTGTTTTTAAACAAGCTATAAAAACATTACATACTTTACAGACAATACAAATACCCAGGTCAAACAAATGGAATGCATAACAATAAGAAACGTCATAAAGGAAGACTGACATAAGTCCTTGATTGTCAAGACACATTTATATTTATATATAAACTCTAGCTGTGCAGAATCAAAGATTCAATCATAGGTACATCCTTATTTGATAAATCATATTTACAGCATGATATTGCATAAAAAAATAAAATAATGTTGTTTACACAATATTACCTTTCCATCCATTGGATTAAGGAAAGCAAGAAACAACTCTTAGAAATGTTTGCTTGCCTCAGTTTGTGTTTCCTACCAAAAGATGTAATTTTAAAAAGGAAACAGAAGGTTTTGTATGTTGAGTAGAGCAAAAGCGACTATAAATTTATTTCCCTGACACGAAGCAAATTGAACAGAAGTTTAAATTTCAAATTAAAGACATATCTTTTCATTAGCAGTAATACTTTCTTAGTGCTTGTCCTTTGCAAAGTGAGTTTCAGCTAAATGCATTACATGCCTAACATAAACATGCATTACCGTAAGTCGAATGAACTTTCAAAGTTACAAGGCTTCATTTTAGTAAAACATTTAACTGTAGGAAACTGTAACATTATTCATTTGTTTCAGTACCAACCATGTAATTTGAAAGTTCACATGTGTACTGGTACTGACTGCATAAACATATTTCTGCCTGTCAACATTTCCAAACGGATTCCCAGGAGTACTAGGATTTTCCCTGCAATTTGTAATGGTGTTAAATGCAAACAAAGAATAAAAATCAAAGCTCTCAAAGCCAAGAAAATTTAGTTAGCAAATATACATACATAATGTAATCCAATGCTGCAAAATTCAGAGTGAATTCATCCAAATATTCTGGTTCATTTCAAATAGTTACTATGTATGATACAAATACTATAAAAATATTCTGATCAAGCATGGAATATAATGTATCTGTTCAGGTGGAAAGTTTTCATAAGAGAACATGAATACTTCAGAATAAACTCCAAAATTACAGTAGAACCCAAATAATTCGCAGCAATGCCTTAGAAACCCGTTACAAATTATAAATTTTGAAAATAGTGAAGAAGCAGGCAACAAAAGCAAGGATGTCACATCACAAAAAGTACTTTGTTCATTTATTTTGACAACTGCAATTTAGTTTTCAATACTCCTTCTACCTCCCAGTATACTAATATAGATGCTGTAGTATACTTGGGTGAAGTAGTACAGTATTATTGTGTGAGACCTTGCTACAGTACTTTTTAGACCATTGCAGGGAGGTGGGAAGGGACCATTAGGGATGTAGAAACCTATTAGATGCTCTGTTTAGAGGTCAGCGAATTAGCAAGATTTTACTGTACTTCTCAATTAACAATGAAAAGCTCCCATCATCCAAAAAAACTGACAAGTACAATATAAAATTAATACAAGTGTTATTTCACATGAATACTTTCTTGTCCTATTTTCTTCTTGAAACACAATTTTCCTAAAGACAACACTAGGAGACACAAGATCAGAAACATGGTTCTTTTATGATCCAATTTAAATTGTTTATGTTGTTATTTGTAAACCAACATACAGTAATACATATGGTTAATCCTTCTCCCCAAAACTTGTCATTTATGATTAATTCATTCTCAAATCAAATGAAGAAAATGTAAATGCCTATTAGTATACCATAACAAGCTGATTCCTTCATTGTCTGTTATATTAATGGTAAAACATATCAAAAGATTCATGCTAAAAGGGACACTGTCAAGTAATTTAGGACCAAAATATGGCCTATTAATAAGTGCGTGTGTATATATATATATATATATGTATTGTGTATATATATATATAGAGCTTGGTAATAAATGTGATCAATTTCCTCTTTTTTTAAGTTATCATTGCGCTATCACTAGTAGATATCCCCAAAAATTCCACCTTACACACACACACATATCTGATGCTCGCATGACCTTTCAGTAAGAATGTCTGCTGTTAGCTCAGGGGAACCTCCATGCTCACCCCAGCCTTACGCTGGCAGCACAAGAACAAAACAGACAATCAAAGCTGCTTTTTCCAGACATACACAGAAAACCAACAAAAATTACCAGATCAACATGAAAAGTGTGCATCTGCAGCAGATTAAAAGCAGCGAAACATGTGCAGTGAAAAAAGTTATTAAATAATGTCATTATTAAACAAGCAGGAGCCTTTAACAGAGCTAAACCTCCCAGAACTACATAAACACTTATTCCAAAATAAAAGGGGATGTAGTCAGGAATTCACAGCAGTATATTTGGCTAACTCCTCCAGTGCAGAAAGCTTCAAGCATCAGCAGATCAACTACTCACACCACTGCCTTAATTGTACACATGGAACAACCTACGAGACAGTCCCTGTGGCTTAAACAGGACTTCACAGCCTGTCCTAAGGCACAGAGTGCAGCTGGAATGGCTCAGCAGCAGGCTAGGGAATGAGCTGTGACTTAAGGAATAGCAGTTCCTCTGGTGATCCCACTTGGCTGCAGGGCAGAGCAAGTTCCTTCGCTGTACAACAGCCTCTCCCTCACACACTCTCAGAGTGATTCCCAAGTGTGATGATGGCATGGCAGAGCCACTCTCTGAGTCCTCAATCACTTTCTCACACCAGAGTGTCAATGCAGAAACTTTTTTTAAATAAAGCTGAGTCAGTCCCCTTAGAGAGAAGGAGGCTTCCTTCCTCTTACCTCCCCTATGGGGCCAGAGCAGTGCAGTAACACAGTAATAACCCAGCCTTTTTTTCTCTTCTTTTGTTCCTTGCTATATTTAACAAATAGCACAATTAATTGCCATCTCCTTGCAACATCAGGGCACAGGAACAAAAGTGCCAACACAGTGTTATTCAGGCACCACAAGCAAGGATGTCATGGAAATGAAACACTGAAAACAAAGTACGCCTTACAAGAGGTGGTTTCCTGGGATATAAGGACTGTTTATGTTATTTCTGTGCAACACAGAATGGAAAGTCAAAAAACCAAACTGACCATAAAGGAAGAAAAACAGAGAGACATGAATCAGTTTAAAAATATTATTTCAAAGAAATTGCTTTACTTTTATCATTAATAATCCATAAGGAATTTACTTTTCCCCCTTGATGCCCACTCTTTATAACTCATGGACAAATATTCAGACAAAATACTGGTAAGTCGTGCTGAAATGCCTTACTGTATTACACACAGGGTCAACAAATCAAAAGAGCCTGCTTTCTTATACAAAAGCATTAAGAAATTAGTTCATATAAACTGTATTTCCTGACAATAGAAGAAGCAGGCTATGGATAATAAATGCCCTTTCTCCCTCAACTGAACCAAGTGAAGTTAGTCCTGTTAAGTAGTGCTACCAAAAGGGAAAAGAGACAAAGTGGAATCAGTTTCCTGATAATGAAAATTCAGAGAAATATTGCTACAGCTTTGGTAAGAGGTGGGAACTGTTCTAGGTCCTGCTCAAGTTCTTTCTTAAAAGACAGGATATATTTTAGCCCCTTGAGATGCAGCCTTTTCTCCTACCCGATGGCTTTGTCTGAGAGATACCAGCTAGCAACAGTGCTGTAAAAGCATGGATGCAATCCTATTTTAAAAACCACCATATACACACCTACCTATGTGTATGTGTGTGTATGTGTGTGTGTGTGTGTTTGTTTTTCCCTGGTTAATCAGCCTACATGAGGCTTAAACTGCCTTGAACTACCAGACAGTGTCCCTTTAGGGAAGGTGCAATAGAATGAACATACAGTTCAAAAATCTGAAACTTGTTAACTTAAACTACACAATAGTGAGGCTACTCAAATCTTACCACCCTAAAAATGCACACAGAACTACTTATCGTACCATACTGTATACTTCAAGACAAAGTACTATTCAAAAAAACATATTCGTGGTACAGGGATAAACTTTGCAGTTTATTTATACTGTGAAATGCAATGAAAACTTCTGATCACTCTCCTAGGCTGGAAAAAGAAATCCCATTCACTAGCATCATTCACCAGTTTGGGTTGGTAAAATTGTAGTGACTTTCACTAAGCAAACACTAAAAAATAGGGAATTTGAATGCCCACTTCTTCAGCTTTCAGGGATACCTCAATAAATTTAACAATTGGAATTGTCAAAATTCTAGACAGAGAATTAAAACAGTTTTTACAGAAGCTAAAAATACCCAATCTCAAATATATTGAAAAGAATTGCTGGAGCTGTATGAGATGAAAATGGTGCAACCGTATCAAACCTAAAAATCTAAAAATGGTTTTATTTCTTGAGAAATCAAAAACTATAAAGTTGGCTAAGTGCTCTATGTTAATCGTTATGAGTATGTAGGGTAAGGTACAATTAAGCTTTTAAATCTTGGAATACACAGTTTGTGTAAGCATTTTGCAATTGGGAATGTCATCTACAGAGTATTTTAACTAAAACTTCAAAATCTTGGTTTCTGCATATGAAAAAGTCATTAAAAAGTTACATCTAGATTCAGCTGTACAAAGAAATACACATTACTTCAGGAATGAAGTAAAGGCTTTAGCAGTTAGGCATTTTGCTTTAAAAAGTGTTTAAAGTATTTTAAATTAATTAGACTTTTAAATAGTAGTTAGTCTATCGGAATCCACTTTCTTTCCCTCCAAACACAACTCAAGGTAATGCAAAGCAGAAATAAAGGGCACATGGTCTAAAATTATTTTTGAGAGAGACTGAAGATTATTTTTCTAGAAAATGCTTTCTTTTAAAGCCAGATTTTTTTGACTTCTGAAAATTGTTTATTCTGTGTGTTTAGTACATGTTGATTCCCTGCTGAAGAGCAATGACTATGCCAACAAGCTTAGAAATGACAATGTGAATAGTATCAGACAATAAACTGTCCTCCCAAAGCATACAAGTAAACCAGCAAGGAAACAATCATGGGGGAAAGTCTTACCTGGGGATTTTGTTTATTTTAAAATTTCATAGAAGGTAAAATATTTTCTGGATTCAAACAAGTGAATAATAAACTGCCTTTGATAGGGGCACCAACATCAGGCAGTTCAATGACTGATGGCTAACCAAAAATGTAAAAAAAAGAGAAAAAAAAAGGAACAAAAATAAGGAAGCAGTTATTGGTCTTGCTAATATCAGCTTACTTTTAACATAGCGCTCTCAAAAGCTGTACAGAATTCCATCTTATACAGAGCAACCCCCTTTTGACAAATGTGTTCTAAAGTGCCAGTATTATTTACAAAGATTTCTTAGCCAAAAGTCTGGCCCGTTGTGGCATCTGGTGAAGAAGTCATCCCAGCTCTGCTATCATTTACATTCACCAAGGGAAATTCTGGGAAATCAGCACTTGTCCCTGGTCCCCGAAGGTTCACCTGTCCATTGGCAGTGCTAAACTGAGATGATATTCCAGCTCTTGCCCCATGGTACTGAGCTCTAAAGGGCTGCTCAAAGGAGCTAATTTGATATGCTTGATGAACAGACTGTGCCTCTGCTTTCTTCTGAGAAGTTACTTGATCCAAGAAGTCCTGTGTAGAGGAGGAAGAAGAATGATTTGCCTCATCACCTGAAAAGGGAAAAGGGTGCTGCGAATCACCAACCATTAGTCCAAAGTGAGACTTGTCTGGAGTTGTTCTTAACGGAGAGTTCATTCCCGACCGAAAGCTATTGACGGGTATAGATGTGTAGACCTTCTCCATGGAAGGAAATGCTGGCTGGGTTGTAAGAGTCTGGTTATCAGTCACAAAATTAAGGCTCGGGTTGTTCAAATAGGCATCATTTTGGCTAGTTCTGTCCAAAGCTTGTTGTAAAAACTTTGAATATTCTTGTAACATACTAGCTTTATCTGATGAGGAAGCTTGAGAGCTTGTTCCAACCGTCTCAGATTGGGTCACCTCAGATACTTCAGAGGAATTGATGGATATACTGGAGGTCACTTCCGTGTCAGCCACACTGAAAGAGATCTCATGCTGTCCATTAGCCTTGTGTGAATAATGATCTAACAGAGTCTGCAGTACCTCATCTGGAATGACATTTTTGTCATGATTACCTTTAATTTCAACATTCAGTGCCTGTGTGTCTAGTATTGAGGCTGTAGCAGTTTCATCAATGACACTGGCCACAGCTGCCTGTGTTACTGAAGGCTGAGATGCTATGGTACTTACATTCAAGGCATATTCTCGACTGTTGTTACTAGCTGCTTGTAGATACCTCTTTTTCTTTAAAAACTGCATTGCATCATCATAATTAGTGCTGCTGTGTACAGGTTTACTGGGCCCTTCCTGTAACGTGTCGACTTGATCAATGTCAGCATTACCTTCGGAGTCCAGTAAACTTTGCTTATCCACAAGATCGAAGGCATACTTTGAAACCTTGCTGTCTTCATATGTAGATAAAGGTGAAATGGTTTGACTTGGCTCAAGTGGCTGCTTTAGACTCCTCTTGTTGACCTTTTTGAGAACGAGCTTCGGTGGGTGAATTTCTCCAGAATTTGCTTCCTCTAAGTGCGATCCACCGACCGAAGAATGTGGCATCTCAACAGCATATTCTGCTACCATATACTCATCTTTTACTTTAGTACTGGAAGAGTACAAAGGCAAATAGTCATTTTTGTCCTTCTTGTGCTCTGATTTATCCGAACTTTCCTTATCCCCAGATTTTGTTTTCTCTGATTTCTGCCTTTTCTTCTTTGGCAAGGAGCTGTCTTTCAGAGGCGTAGAGAAACCAGAATCTTCCTCCGATGGCAAAAAGCCAACTTTGGTGGCACTTCTGTTGGGTTTCTTCTCGCGGTTCTCATGGCACATACGTTTGTGTTTCAGCACACGATCGGTCCTGGAGAAATACTGGAAAAGATGACAATGGTGATTAGGATTATTATTACTATTTTGCAAAAATAAATGTATTACCAGAAAGACACCTTTCATTCTGACACATTTACTTGACGATTCACACAGTTTACCAATTGTTAATGAAATGTCAAACAAGAATATATAGTCAATAAAATCAAGCACAGCCAAGCTGTGACTCTGCTCCACCTGTCTACCAATGTAGCCCATCTTAACAGAAAAAACACTCATCATATATTTATTTGTATAAAATTGAGAAAGCCCCATCTTCAATACTGGTGTTCTGGGAATTGACTGGTGTTTTGGTTTCCAATCACAAAAGATTTCACTAAGTCATCTTACCTGCAAACAATATTCACACTGGTAAGGCTTCTCTCCACTATGAGTTCTTTTGTGCCTTTCCATGTGATACTTCTGAATAAACCTCATACCACATTCATCACAACGAAATGGCTTTTCACCTGATAAAAAACACGTAGAAATATTAATCCAAAAGAATAAATCAACATTTTTCCATACAATTACCAGGTCAAATACTACATTCTCTATTAGAAGCAGTAAAAGGATTTACTCTATTGCTATTGAAAAAAATAGGGCTTGCTTATATCACTATTTTTTCAATACTCAGTTGCTGATGCCTCAAATTACTTTAAGCTTTTATGCTAAAAAATCCTCCACCTTTAAAACTAAATCCTTATTCCTCTTTCCAATGTAGGTGCAGGTATGTCTTACACCTAACAAATTAAGAACTGCAAAGATGGTCTTCCTGAACTGTTGCTACAATATGCATTTTTTAGGGCAGACAACTGCATAAAAATATCTCAGTCCTCTCACCAGCTCATTAACTCAAATCCATACCTTCTAGGAGAGAATTAATGCATTTCCAAACTTTGAATATAACATTTTTTAAGGTGATTTCTATTTTTCCATGTTTTTTCCCTTATCTGCATGTGGAATTGAAATAATTCTTTTGAAAAAGTCCTACTTTGACTGGAACCCAAACTTACTTATTTTTTTTAAAAACTAATTAAAAATATTTTTAAAATAATGCCAAAAAAAGAAACCTCTGTAGCAGAACTGGAGTTCACATACTTAAAGGTTTCTCATTTTTGTTGTTTTGTTTGCTTGATTTGGTTGCTGGTTTTTTTTCTTTACTGTCATTAAATACTCGTTCAGACAATATGCACTGCCCTGAATTCTTCTTCAGTTCTCCCCTTATTTTTCCTCACAAAGAAACCCTGTAATGACCCTTTTTGAGTAGGGAGTAACTCTATATTTATTTAACTTTTGCCTTACATCTTCCCTCTGATATTTTTTCTAGGTTCCCCTGACAAAACCTAAAAATTCCAAGCACATTGAAAAGTTAGTTTTGCTTCTACAGAAGTTCACTATTAATTACTAGAACTCACCCTGAGCAACAGTGATCTTTCCTCTTAGTATTTACTATGAAATCTTTTGGACTGACATGGAGATCAGGGATTGTCTTGGCCGCATCTATTCTAGATACATCTTTGTCCTGTATACTGCACTACACTGATTTTTGGGATATAAACCATTTATGTTTTGTTTCCAGAAATATGCAGACTATTGCCATTTTCTGAGGTATTTTTATTCTTACTAATTATGCTATGAACTATTAAATTACCATAATTAATTGTTGAAACTGCAAATTTTAAATTAATAGATTTTATTATTTAAAAATGTCAGAATGTGATTTTCCATTTAGAATAGAGAAATTTATCCACATCCTTCTACAAATGAGAATACAGTACCTTAAAATAAGGTTCCAGTATTTATAGACACTAGAATGGAAAATATCTGTATCGCCCACACACGTGCTCCTAGTCAGATCATTAATGCCCAGAGTTTCAACTTCCTTAATTCCAAGCAATTTCTAAATCTTTCTCTTTGCAAGCCTATGTCCTATTTCCAATTATTAATTCTTACCTCTCCATGTGGCTTCTCAGCCAATCCCTTTCTTGGATGAAATTATTCCAATTTATTCTCTCCTAAATCAAATTATCTCCTCTCCTCAGATCTCTCAGCTTCCATCAGCTCTTTTTCTACAGGCTCACAATCTCAGCATCCCATATCTCTTCCTTCACTTGAGTTAGAGAACTTTACCATTGCTTGCTTATTAAGTACCATAAAATTTTGCTATTTTTTCAACATCTCTTGTAAATCCTAACACCTATCATATAATTCTCTCTCATACTATCTATAAGCAAATCCTCCTCTCTGGCCTATTTCTTAACTTTCAAACTCCGGTCTCATTCTTCATGTTCTCTTTATTTGTTAGGCACCTCGTGACTATGGTGCCTTACTCCCAACAAGCCTGTCGAGACTTTCTGAATCAAATTCCTTGCCTTCCATTTTCAGGTAGCTGAGGCAAGACATTTAGACATTTAGACCCCATTGCTCTTGTTTAATACACAGGAACTCTTCCATTCCCAAAGACTACTACTTAGTCCTTCTTACTTACTATCTTCTGTCCCTTTGCTCCACTATTCTACTTTGAGGGTTTTTTTTTTAATTGTCCCCACGAACAACTCTCCTAACATTGTCTCAAAGCTTGCTTTCATGCTACCTTAGACTTTCTTTTAGAGAATGGAGTGGCTGTTTGGGTTGAAAACTATCCTGAGCTTTAAAGCAAGATAGCTGAATCCTGTTCTGGCCTTGAACAGCTCTCTAAGGAGCTATCCTGCAATCCCAGGAAATGCAGAACACTTCATTAATACACTTACCTGCAGCCTTACACTCATTTCTGTAAATGAATGGACACAGAGTTCCTTAACATTTTCCTACTCAAGCTGGCTATTTGCTGGCAGAAGACTCCCCAGCTACCTATTCCCATTTCAAGGCCAAACAGGGGTTCTGTGGTTTTTTGCTGTATTATAACCACCTAATATTTTTGAGTTTTTCAGGGCACATACAAATGCACTGCTGGCCATGACTTAACAGGGAGAAAAATCTAGGGGCACTGCCCTGGAATTACTCAGCACAATAAAGAAAATAGTATTTTTCAGTAGAATTCCAGAACACTCTGAAAGTAAGATTAAGAAAAACTTTGTGAAACTGATACCCTACTTAATTTTGGCTTTAATCTTCATATGGAAGATAATGTTAGAAAAACATTAAAAATTAATACAAAGATAGGCTTCCAATAATAATTTCATCCTAGCAGAAGCCTGAAACTTCAGATGCCTTCCGCAATTTTGTTGTACTTTTCAAACAGGATCTATTGCAAAGGGAGGAGATCATTAATAACAGCCTTTTGCTAATGCAGGGAGAATCCAGCACACATTTTTCTGAAATGTCTTGGTGAGTGGGAAGGAATCAGATGTATTAAAAAAAGGTCAGAATTTAAAAATACAATACAACAATTAATGAATTATTTATGAAAACAGCCCATGTGTTGTGTCTATGTTGGCAATCTATTAAAACCAAGCAACAGAACTACTCATCAAGTGTAGTATAAATATGTGTATGAAGGCTGCAACAATTATAAACCCAGGCATCTTAAAGTCTAAACAGAAAAAAAACCAAATTATAAAATACCAAAAGAGGCAATAAAAAAACAGCATGAGTGAATAAGAAGGCACTTGAATTGTTAGCCCTGATGGTGTTTTATTTTTTTAATGTAATCTCAGTTTTTGTGTTTAAAATGGAAAGTAGGGTGGCTTACACAATTAGGACACATGAATGCATGAGTGGGTAAGGTATATAGAAACATCTCTAAGCAAAAAGTAAGCAGACGTATTTGAAAAAAAAAACCACAAACAAACAAAAGAACATTCAGCACCTTCTCCTGCCTTGTAAACTGAAAATATTTGTGTAGCAGTGACTCTTCCCTCTCTTACAACTAAAATAGCAATTTTCTGTATCATTAGGGACAAGTTTAGCAGCAGGGTTCCAACACTGCTGCCCTCCTCTACACACAATTATAAGCAAATTTTGTATTAATGCAATGCCTGCTTTTAGATGCAACTGTTTAATTATTTACACAGAATAAGGCTGTTCATTGATTGCTTCCTAACTCCCTCACAACATTTCCTTTGAAGGAGTGGTTCAGAGAACTGAAGTCAAATCAGACTGGAACTAGCTAGGGCACCTGGAAATTGGGGGCTTGTAACAAGCATAAAATGGGGCTTCTACCTGTGAGTACTCTCTTTGATTGGCTTAAAATAAACAGGAAAACTGGATAAACATCTTTAAAAGGTTCAGAGATTTCCTGCTCTTCATCAGTGTTTTGAACACTGCACAAAAGCTGGTGCTAAAGTGGTGATTCATGGAGATAAAAAAGCAAAATAAAAAGAACAAAAGTATTGAATAAAGTTAAGAAACGTTTTTTAAAAAATAGGAATAATACAAACAGATCTTTACTTCCATCAAAGTGAAAAAAGACCCACTGCTCACCTTCTCATTAGAGAAGCAAGTTGAAAATTCATCTTTTCTGGATGGGTTTAGTTATGCAGTCCTGAACAAGAGAGTGACTACACAAACAGCTAAGGCCTAGTAGTGAACACGGTCATAGAGGTGAAAGCACAGGCAGGTATACAGAGTGCCATATAGCTACACTGTAACTGACTGAAGCCAAAAATTAAACACTAGTTAAATTCTTGTTAACTAAGAGGCCTTCAGAAAAAATTTTGCCACTCCTGGAAGGTGTATTTTACATGTTTTCTCCTGTTACTAGCTGTCACCTAGGAAAATGGTTCAACCAATTAAACAAAAGCACCATCTTCTATTTTCTGAGAAACAGCCAAACTATACCTCAGGGTGCTAAGGAAAGGAGGAAAACACAGTTATCTAAAAAAGTCAGGTAACAGTATGGTTAATTAGTTAAATGGCACCTTTTTCTCTGCTAAACAAAGACTAGCACATGTAAGAGCTGGCATAAAAACCTACAATCCCACCACAACCACCCCCTCCCTCCAAAGCTTACAATTGACACAGAATTCTCATTAGAGCTAGAAGCTAAATTTAAAAAGATAATTAAATCAATTCATAAAATATTTGCAGTCAAGTGTTAATTAACTATATTGCCCAGACTCTCATTTTCAAAGCCACGTACAGGGAATAATCCTCATTTGAAAAAAAAAAAAAAGAAAAATCTTCCAAAAAATGTGAAGACTGCACTTAAATTTTTGCCTTTTTTGGGGGGGTTGGGGGGCAGATAGATGGAAGAGACTGAATGAGCATTCCTTTCAAGAATAAGTATCTACACAAAGTGGAGGCGGCATGGTTCACCAATTCAGAGCCAGTGGAAAGACTAGGAGCAGAACAAAGACACTGGACAGAAGAATGGAAGACTCTTCTGTGGCTGACTGGCTGAAGGAAACCTACTTAGTCTGGACTCATGGCAACCTAGGATACAAAAATCCCATAAACAACAGGGCATTTGTGCATGTAACTCCCTGTACACTGCTCTGAAAATTCATTTTGCAGAGTTTTTTCTCCCTCTCAACCCTTGCACATGCACACACTGCACTGCGTGTTAGTAGCTTTCATATCCATTTAAATGCTACAGCCAAGAAACACTGTGCACATTCACCAGCTCTGCTTTTCTGAAAAAGAGGCTGAGAAATTGGCATCTAGTCCAAAAGGGACCATATTACAAAATATTTAAAGAGGGATTGAAAGGCCATGCACCAAAATGCCAAAAACCCAATGAAACCAAACCTGTAAAGAATGTGGTTCTGTGTGGTGCAACAAGATTAAAAAATAAACACATATAAACTTTAACTCTCTTTGGCTTAAAGCTCCAGGCCTCATTTGACCTATATTGCATATTTTTAAACTAAGACTCTTATTTTTAGAACAGTTCTGAATTAAACCAAAAAGAAGAAAAAAAAGTGAAAAGAAAAGCTGATACTAATACCTTTGGGGTTAGGCATTTTGGCCATTTTAGTCCTGGCACTTTTCCATCAAATTCCAAACAAACAAACAGACAAACAAATCTATGGAAATGCAATTTGGAAGTCCCCCTTGTCTGAAATAATTTGATACAACAAAAGACAGAACTGCTTAACAAACTTTGACTTTTATGAATGCACAAACTTCAGGATTTGCTGCTCTGGGGTTATTTATAGAAAACTACTTTCAGATCTGCTTACTGGAGTTCATACTCATTTTACAGCCAAAGGAAAGTGGAACAAGTTGAAAGCACATAACTAATTTCTTTTTAAAAGTTTTGTAACTTTATCACATGTGTTAAATTAAAACAAACTACAACAGGGTTTTAGGCTGCATATTTATTACCAGAAACCTTGCCTGAGTGGGGAAACAGTTTTTAAGCACGCCAGTAAAGATACTCAAGGCACTATACTCACCAGTATGAATCTTCTCATGCCTCTGTAGCAGGTACTTCTGTATGAAACGCATGTCGCACTGACTGCACTGAAATGGTTTTTCACCTTGAACAATATAATTCCACATCCATAAGTTAATAACTACACACTGTTGTTTCTGATAACTATTTTCGAGGAATATTAAAAGGTGTATTAAAAAAACCAGCATCTGAGCGAATTCCAAGAATACCCTGACACCAACAATCATTTGCCTGACTACGAATATGAACTGCAGAGTTCTCTCCATGATCCTAAGAGTCACATTAAGACTAGCACGGAAGAGTGATCTGGAATGGCTGTAATTTCCTCATGAGCAAGATCAATCAGGATGCTGGCATAGACTGCATTCAGGATACTGGCAAGCTATTATAACAGTAAGTACCTTTTTCACTTCTCTGAACAGAGAGATACCTCATCAGGCAAATAAGCAGCCGCAGCACATTTTACAAAGGGGTCAATTTTTGGCACTTAGGCTACAAGTCAACCCATTACTTTCTGATAAAGAAAGAAAAGAAACCTTGTGAACAGTTAGCTCTTTCGTTTATTAAATATATGTTGATTTTTCTTTTTCCTGATATTCTTTTGACACTTTGGTGCATGGAATCTCTAAGCTTAGATGCCAAGTTAGCTACACTCTTAGAACTGAAATTCGCATAGAGCTGAAAACATTTTTAACATAAATAAACAACTCTTTATATAGTAGAAAAGACAAATTTGAAGTCAAGCAGTACCTGTATGAATGAAGACATGTCTCTGTAAATGGTAGTTGGTTCTAAAGGCAGCATTGCAATGCTCACAAACATGAGATTTGTGGGTTTTCAGACCAAGTGATCCATCCTCATTTATTGTAAGGATCTATTTTAAAAAGAGTAAAATTTGTTCTCACACTACCCTCTAAAGATGTCTTATTAACTACAAAAAAAAAACATTAATTTTTTCGATGCAGAAAATGTAAATATTTCAGATAAAACAATTCTAATTTCTACAAAACTATGCGTTAAGCTTCTAATACACATTTCCAATTGCAGTCCAATCCAACTTGTGTCTCGTTGTGCATTAAGAGATACTTCAACTGGACGGAGACAAAAGCAGCTCATGGAAAATCAGCTTAGAGCTTCCCTAGGCACAGCTGAGTCACTTTATACACTACTGTTTATTTTGTGCATCTGTTGGAAAGGATGAAAAGTAATCAAACCACTTCTGGGCACTAAACCATGGATAATCATATTTAAAAGCAAAAGCAAAAAGTTATATTCTTTTTTTTCAAATCACAACTCTAAATGTTTGCTAAAAGTCATTAAAGCTTAACCAGAATAGTCATATATATTATCTACAGCTATATAATACCAATAGTCTCAAAGGTTAAATTATATTTTAAAAACCAAAATCCCGAAGCCAAACAACCAAGAAAATAATATTATTCTTCTCCCCTTTCAGGTTTGTCACTCAATAAAGTATTGCTCACTTAATATACATATTAAAGCATCTCCTTGATGACTTCAACTTGCAACACGCAATTGCTTTGCTGTCAAACAAAGTCACTATTTTCATAAAAAGGTAAAAAAACTTAAAAGAAATGCACCATATCTACCTTATTCAATAAAGCTAAAGCTAATCACAAGTTTTCTCTAATTTGTCAAAAAAATAAAAATAGAAAACTAAACCAAAACACAAACCCTCTACTATCTCTGGCAAGAGAGTAAGAAAACCAGTAAACAAATTACATTTACAAAAGTCTTGCTTAACTGCAAACAGAACTATAAAGAAGAGCTTAAGGAACCTTAAATAATACAGTTTAGTCCCTTGTTATTAACAAAAAATAAAAGTATGCTGGGGAAATACATCTGCAATTTGATTAGCTACAGCGTTTTAAGTTTTATGATAATGACAGTGATGAGAAAGAGAGAGTAAATAACTGAAACAGTATCTCTGAAATAGTAGCAAATACTGTAGGATCTACTTAATTTTTAATTCTCCTGCATCAAAACAAGAGTGAAAGTCTCAAACTAACAAATTCTTGTGCATTCACTCTGAAGGACAAGCACATTCATACGTTTGTAAGATTGGTGTGTTAAAGCTCCAGTCACAGAGATAATTATAAAAACTCTGTTCTGTAACAATATCCAGCTGATGAAGCTGACTGCATCTTTAAAATAAATTTAAATACATGTTATGAAATGCTTTTCACATATTATATCGAAATTTTAAAATAATTGTGTAGAAAATACACTTAATTTCATGGTTATCCTAAACCTGGGCTCTTCTACTTCATCTATTCCTTGTACCACCTCTTAAATGATAAGAGTTAACTTTGTCAGAGCAGCTTCCCTAATAAAAGCAACCAAGAAGCTTGTGCATGTGTGTGTGTGAGCATGCGTGTGTGTCCATGTGTGCACGTGTGTGTGTGTGTGGAGGAGGGAAAAGGAGACAGGAGTCACAAGAGCTAATGACTTCTTCCTTATCTGATTACTGCATTGATATAAAATGGAATTTATAACATTTCAGTATGTTAACTGACTTCCATTGGTCAGAGTTCCAGCTGCTGTTTGGATGGAAAATCAACCCCATTACTCTGGAAACACTGAAACTGCAGTAGGCTCTCACCTAGGTCAGTCCTTCAGCTTTTTTCTGCCTTTCTACTCTGACAGGTCTGAAAAAGGGGAAGAGAGACTGAAAAAGAACCTGTTTAACAATTCTCCTAATCATTTTTCAATCTTTTGTCATCTCAAAAGACTAACCCTGGCAGACTGGGAGATAAAAAGGAAGCATGCAAGTACACGTCTGTAGAAAGAGGGGCACACGCCTCTTCTACCTTGCCATGTTTCCATGGAAGTGATCTCTGGATGTACTCAACCTAGATCTCCTTTTTTCTCAAAGGGAGAAGTGAGGAAAAAAATGCACAGCATTTGGAACTTGCTTCCACACCCAATCTGAAGCAATTTCTCAGCTTTCCAAGAATATACAGGTGTAACCTTATTTGACAGTGCTCTGAGGAGGACTGGAGGGTCCTGCTCTCAGGGCAACAAAAAGGAGGTTTGGGAGACATTCTTTGTATTATGGTCAGTTTTCCTTTGATTTAAAAACAGTCTGGATTGATTTCTGAGTAGGCTTATTTTAATGCTGCTGTGTAATAACATATAACTGATTTATTTCTATCAGAGAAGCCTGTACATGTTCTATTTTAAGTCTGAAGATTAATACTGATTTGGGGAATTACTAGAAGATATAACACTGCTACCTCATGAGGTGAAATGATTCTGGTTTTATCTGAAGTGCTTCTCAACAGAAGAAAATTGTTTTCAGACATACAGGGATACATACTCCTCATGAATGGATCTACAAAACAAATTTTTAAGTAACAAACCAGCAGCTAGGGTAAGAATCTTTTGATATAAATAAATACATATATGAAGATGATTATGACCACAGGAATTTTCCCTACCAGTAAATTATTTTATATATATTAGTAAACTTTTTAGAATTTTCGAAACTACGATTTTAGATTTCTTTTTAAAAACTTTTCACTACTATGCATGAAGCATATAAAATTATCAGGCTCACAGAAAAGCACAACTATTATTAGATAGATACAGAGTAATGATTTATAAATGGTCTACAAAGCTACTGACTCATAATTTAAAAAAAAAATATTTGGAGAGAGAACTGCCTGGAGAGACAGATGTTAAAATATGTCAAGAGTTCATGATGCTAAAAAGAGTTCAAAGAAAAACACTGTTATATCAGTTTTGTTTTGGGTCTCTGGTGAACTTCAGAACTGCATCTTTACTGAGCAAACAAACAATTTCCAGCCTAACTCGTTCAAATGCTAATGAAATTAGTCATAGTCAACCAAATCTTCAGGTCCTTTTAATCTTGGTTTTGCCAAATCAATGTCTTACTTTTGCTGGTGAACGCTGTTTTCTTTTCTTCTTTTTCTGCAAATCTACTGGCTCTCGTATTTGTTTTTTGTCTCGTTTCTGTTGTTCAGATGCATCAGTAAAGGTAATTTCTTGCTTTACACTGATCTGTTAAGATACCAAGTGCCAGTTTCAGGTAAGGTTCTCACTACAGAAAAGCAATTTTTCAATTTTAGAAGATGACAAACTGCTGAAACAGAAAACCTTTTCCTAAGGGAATTATCTTCTGGCTTCACTCTTTCAGAAATTTAAGTGAAAGAATTAATATGTATCTTAAATAAAAAGGGCACAGTTAATTTCCTCAGTAACATTTTGATGTATCCTTTCATTCATCTCCCAAGGTCTTTTTTCCTGACCTGTGGTGACTTTGAGATCAGTTCATATGTTAAAATCACTTCCATCTGTAAAACCATTCAGTTTTTCATACCTATTTTACTTTAGTACGTGCTGTTGTCAATGCAAGATTTAACGGAATATTTTATTATATATTTAAAACAGAAGTATTTTTTAAGAAAAAAAAGACCAGTTCTAATGAAGTTTTGGGGAAAAAAATTAAAAATCTCGATCTAATGTGAATTTTAGTAAAGACCATGATACTCTTACATCTTTCTAACACCTGAGCCACCTGATCTACAGCTAACAGAGTAGTGTTTTAACAGTGCTGTGTTTCTGAAGATTATTCTTCATGTGTAAGGCTATCTACTTTTACAGTCCTGGTGATTGTCCTTATGTTTGAAGGGTAACAGTGATGATGTGCTGCATTACAGACAAATGCTCTGTTTTCAAAAGGAACTCATCTCTATGCTCTCTGGGAAAGCCAAGGTATGCCTTCTATGAGATATTGTGGAGGGGCATATTTATGGTCATGTATGAAGTGTCACAGTCCAACCTGCAGTGTGAATGCAATTGCTAAGCGTCCACATACCTTAAAAACATACACGATGCTTCCTATAGCAAAAGCAACTAAACAGTACTATGAACAGCATAAACAGTATGCACCTTCTAATAACGCTATTTATTCCAGTTTGTAGTTACCCTTAAACATTAAATATACTTAAAGGAGCACGTTTTAACGCTTTAGTTCTATGGTAACAGCCTGCTTATAAAATATTTATAAAACAGATACTTAAAGATTATACTTAATTGGCAAAATTTATCCACAGCCAGAGGCAAATGACATAAATATTTTGATAATCAAAATCCAAACAAGCAATTAATAGATTCTTGCCAGAGTAGGATTAGACTACCAGATCAAGCTTCCTAGTAATCTCTCCAATATTTCACAAAGAAATTGCTTACAGGGACATTAACAGCATACTGCAGCCCTTGAGGAAGTCTATCTTGCGCATCCATTTCATCATCATTTTTTACCGTCTCCTCATGGACCATGAGTTCATCATGTGAAATCATCTCTTGCTGTCGAAGTTCACTTTCCTGTAACACTTCATCTGTTGCAAGAATTTCTTGGTGCGGCATAGTCCGATCTTGAAGCACTGCCTCTTGCCGTTCTCTCGATACTCCAGACTGGTCAGATACTGCACCCATCCCTACCATAGCCCTGGATGACTGCATCTGGTCTATGCCACCACATTTAAGAAATAATCCTCCCAGCTTGTCTTCAATGTTCATTCTTAAGTGCAATTACCTACAAAGAAAGTTTTAATAGTAAACATCTACAATTGGTGTGCTTGCTTAAAAGTTTTCACTTAAAAACATTTTATAAGAAGTCAAGTCAGTACTCAACAAACACACATGCAGTCCTAAAATTGATACTGAATAAGAACAAAAATTTGGATATCTTGAAAGAACGTGAAACGATTCTCCTTTCAAGCACATCCGTGTGTACACAATTGAACACTTTCAAATAAAATGTTTCAAATCAAAGTGCTTCTGACTACTGGCAAAGTTCTGGTAATTAAATGATGGCTAATTTCTCCTTCTCATTCCTTAGAAAACTTTATGTTTTTTTCCTGTATGCCCTCTTTATTCTGTTCTCCTTTTCCATTTTGTCTTTTACAAACACCTCTTTCATATTGGTCCTGTTCTCCCTATTTCCTTCTCCTTTCAGTGCCCTTTCACTGCTGCTACCCCAGGGCATACTGTAGCTGGAACATCTTAATATCCACAAGTGAGAGAAAACTGGGCTGCATCCAAAGCAGCAGCTGAGGGAGGTGATTCTGTCCCTCCACTCCACTCTCTTGAGACCCCACCTGCAGTGTTACATCTAGCTCTGGGGCCTCAACATAAGAAGGATGTGGATATGTTGGAGCAAGTCCAGGGGAAGCAACAAAAATTATCAAAGGGCTGGAGCATCTCTGCTATGCCAACAGAACGAGAGAGAAAGAAGGCTCTGGGGAGACCTTATTGCAGCCTTTCATTACTTAAAAGGGGGCTTTTAAGATGGGGAAGAACTTTTTAGCAGAGCCTGTTGCAACAGGACAACAGGTACTGGTTTTGAACAGAGAGATGGTGGATTTAGACTAGATATAAGGAGGAATATTGTTGCAATGAGGGTGCTGAAACACCCATGCCCAGAGAGGTGGTAGATGCCCCATCCAGGAAAACATTCAAGATCAGGCTGGATAGGGCTGAGCAACCTGATCAGTGAAAATGTCCCTGCTCATTGTAGGAGGGTTGGACTGGATGGCCTTTAAAGGTCCCTTCCAACCCAAATTATTCTGTGACTCTATGAAAATGTAACTTTATAACTAAAGGTATATATCAAATAAAGACTACAGAGAGGTCAGAACTGTTCATAAAAGGCATTCACTCTCCCACCCACTAAGCAGGAGCACTAGTGAGGAAATATCAATTCCAATCATGAAAAGCAATGCAATTTGCAATATTCCAACAAGTATCATGACATTATTAATTGGTTTTTAACACAGAGCAGCAGGGTTTTGTGAAGCTGGAAGTGGCAGCATCTTCTCATTCTACTCATTAGTATTTATATATGCAAGACAGTTCTGTGATTCTTCTTCTCCTTGGCATACTGGATGCCCAGTCAGAGCAGTCTCCTTCACCCTATTCTCCAGCCCCATAATTCCTACCCATTCCTCAGTGCTCTGACCTGCTCTTTCAGACAGACACACCAATAGACAGACAGACAAAAAGACAGACAGGCATCCTTCCTCCATCCCTCTATGTTCCCACAGCAAGAGAGCAGAGGCAATACACACACAGGCTACAGCAGACACAGGGGTGGGAGCAGAGGCACAGTGGAGCTGGACAACACACAGCAGGCCCAGCCAAAGCACCAGACAGGTGCCTTGGGCAGCTTCAGGACAGCACAAACACCTTTGATTTTGATGCATTCAGAGTTAAGATACAGGTGCAATGTGTGGGTACATTGCTAGACATCAGCTTCAAATTCCATCCCCCAGGGAGTGCAGCATGGAGACAGGATCCATATCCATTCAAGTCTAAAGCCAGAGGCTATGCTGCTTTCCCTGCAGCTCACAATGACAATTTATAACCAAAGAAATCAGGTCTCTCTACAGGTCAGCTCTACAGAAATCAGGTCTCCCTGCCATCACCCTGCAGAACTGCACCACTACAGCCCCCTGCCAGTCTAACAGCCTGCCAACATGCAAAAACATTCTGTCAAACAAATGCACATCAACTGCATAAATTTTCATTTTCAGTTGATCCATTTGATCATTTTCTAAATAATTTTCTTCACCAGGAAAATATTTGAAAATTCTCAATGTATCTTAAACATTTGTGAAGCTTTCTTTATACCAAACTACACTGAGTTTACTAAACAAATAGTGATTTCTCTTTAGGTGAGATCCTAGATTACTTGATAGGTACGGAAGTCACCAGCTGAAAGAACTGAAAAATCTCACGAGGTTCTCCTACATTGTACTTTATTTCAAATATTACTATTGGATCTTGAGATTCTGAAAGTAAAGTTAATGCAATTTCAGAAAAAAAAAACCCAAAGAAAAAACAACTCACCACATACCTCAACAAATAAAGTAAAAGGCCCATTAACACCTCCCAAGGAAAACTCACTTATAACTCAAAAGTAAAAGAACATTTGTCCTTATCCTCTACCAGAAGAGGTTCTAAACTTCTGAATACATCATAGAAAGGCTGACAGCCAGGATGGTCTGACCTCTCTCAGTTTCAAATACTTAAGAGGCACACCAAAGGAAGAAGCTTTTCAGTCAAATACTTTTTTATTATTTTTAGTAAGCCTTGCCCTGCTGGAAGTCAGGAGGACAGAGTCACCAAGTTAAATGTCTTTATATACGACAGTGTCATCAATCTTTTTAACATTCTTCCTTCCTACATAAAAAGCCCATTTTAGGGACCAAAACCACCCATGACAGGAGAAGAACATGGAAAAATTCTGTTCAGCACATTTATGCTTGCAATTTATTCTTTCTTGTTCTCCTGCAATTTTAACAGAACAAAGTTTGAAATCATGCTTTTGATTTTCACAGTATCTGTCTTCAAATCTGGACAACAATTTCTTAATGCCTTGAGTGAGCTCAGGTAGTGCTTTGTGACAAGTTGACTCTCAAATTAATCCAGTTTAGAGTAAGAGAATGAGATGTCTTCAAGGGAAAATGCAGGTCTAGTATGCCACACAGCCACTTGCAGACATTATATAATCCATGAAGTATTTTTCAGATATAACTGGGAAACCATACTGATAGTTTCTCAGCAGTAACACAAACAAACAAACAAACAAACCCTGGCATAGTACAAAGGATGTGTTTTTCCCACCAATGCAGATCTCCCAGAGATCTTGCAACAACATCCTAAACGAAGAAAATGAGGATTAATTTATCATCTTTTTGGTATGGAATATCCTGTACCAAGTAAGAAAGGTGAAACGAAACTGAAATCCTTAAGAATCTGCCTCCCATGAAGCCATCAATTGGTAAGAGACGGTGCAAACGACCTAAGGCTGACACTAGTTCTTTTGGTAGAGCCTTCTAAATATCTAGCTTGAAAGAGACTTCAAAGAAAATAAAACAGATATATCTACTCATTTCAGCCTTTATCTGAAGTCAATCCATACGCAGGGTACATCTCACACAGACTGTCTTTCCCTATGCTTTTGTTCCACACTACAGACATACAACAGCACCAGGCCACTGCAGATTCTCCAAAGGAATGACGTGGACAGGTATGAGAATACAAGAACTTAAGATGCTGAAACACATTCAAGGGAGAACAAACAGCATCAAGTGTAAGAACATGGTGGCCCTAATCTGTCTGCTCAGGCCACTAGCAAGAACAGCACAGAAGGTTGTTCCACATGGAGGATACTGCCATATCACTCTCAAATTAGGTAGGAATTGTGGAAATCCTGGATGTAAAGCCACTTCCTGGCAGGAAGGTAGGCAGGCTAAGAAGCTGAGTGTTTAACAGCACAGAAGATCCTGCTACTCTCACCAACAGAGACAGGAAGACTCTTGACATGCTGAACCATGGGACAGCTGGTGAGATACAGTAGCTTCCCAGAGGACAGGCCAGCTGTGGCCTGGTATTCACTGGTCTTCCTGGCTCCCTCAGCTGCAAAGGATATGGAAACAGTTTCTTTTTCACCCTGACTAGCAGGTTTACCAGAGTCATGCAACTGGAAGCCCTCAAGTTGTCTTCCAGTCATGATGTTGAGTCATATCAGAAGTGGTGCAGTGAGTGCACTGCTTATTAAATCAGGCTTTCAAACATCTTGCTTTTCATAGAAAAATAATGAGGACTCAGAGTGTTAGGCTGCATATGAGAAGTGACGAAACAATGTAAGTTACATGACTCACAAGTGATGTTTTAAAACAAAGAAATAATGTTTTAAAACAAAGAACCACAAACAAAAACAGGCTATTAATCCAAGCAAGAAGCATCCCAAATGCAATTAATTCAGTAAAACACAGGTAATTTGTCAAGTGACACCTTTCGGCTCACATAAAAGGAATCCTATCATTTAAATTGAAGATGAGGAGAAGTGCTCCTGGAAGAATGACAGTGTGATAAAGAAATGTAAGTTAAAAGCATTCAAACAAGATACTTTACCAACCCTGCAAAGATTAAATATGCTTTTAAGTGCAAGATGCATTTGTGAAATAAAGATCAACTTACTTAGAGATTATCTCTAGGGAAGCTACAAAAATACAAACCACATACACACACACAAGCAAATTTCTTGGCATAACACATCATTAGTCCCATTGCAGAGATGTTTTTCATGGAATTTCAGAACTTCTATTAGGATTCACCAAGTAATCTCATGATTCTTCTTTGAGTATATAGTTCCTCTATAAACTGAGAGAAAAAGAGCTGTCAACAAAACCTTCAAACAATTCATTTTGCTTGGTAGAGTTCTCAAAGCCTTTACAGTAGGCAAAGCATCTCACAAGAGACATCTACAGGCATAGCTCCCCAGGCGAAGAAAGAGGGGAAGGACAGCCCAGACAAGGTCTCACAGGACCCTCCCAGCACCTTCTCTTTTCACAGGGTGCTCCACAGCTGCCTGCAGCACATCCCCACAGTGAACCACACTGCTTTGCTCAGAAACCACTGCTTCGCCAAAGCCTCCGGCTGTACTTCAGAACTATTCATTTCAGGAACCCTGACATCAGCTTTTCCAAAGACTCGTGCACTGAGCTGGAGAGCTGAGCAGCAAAGACAAGATTCCTAATTAAAGAAACAACTACTTGAATAAAAACATACTGCATGAAAAGCATGACAACATTTCAATTCAGAATCAAAAATTAAAATACCATCAAGAGAAAACCACTGATTGATTCAAAAAGTCTGCTGGGATGGTGGCTGCTATGAAGTAGATCTGAACAGAGTCCCCAAAGGAAAGCAGACAATCTCGTAAGACACAGGAGTACAACACATGGTCCAGCTCTTGTTCTCCACTTTGATTGATAAAAAGGGTTATTCTGTCTTATCCTTTCTTAAGCAAGCAGTAAGGCATTATTTAATTTAATGAGCAAGTACTCAGAGATACTAATTGGGTGTACTTTAAAAATAAAACCCATATGTGCAGAAACACAAATTCTGTAGGATTTAAAAGACTGTTTATGACAGATGAGAAAATATGTTTAAGGACTAACAGAAGAGACAAAAGATGAAAATCATCTGTAGTTTAGTATCTATTTGTAGAACAGAACTAGTTTAATGTTTTTTCTTTTTTTTTAAGATGAACTTTTTCTATTTGTAAACATTGTCCTGCAAAAGCCTTTGTTGTTTTAGAACTTATACTACTCCTTTTAAGTGTTAAAAAGCAGGATTTGCTACTTTCTAAATCCATATTCCACTCCACTCTCTCTCCTATATTATCTTCTCCCCACTTTTGCAAGACAAAAAGGAATGAAAGAAGGCTAAGGGAAACAGGAAAAGAAAGTTGTTAAAATATAACTATTCTTCTGTCTTAAACCTTTGCTCCTTCAGAAGGACTCTAGCAAAGTCTTGAGATAGAAATTTGACTTCCACTACAGCAATAAGCTCTCTTTGACCATGTTTTCTAAGATACACCAACCCAAACACAAGAGCCAGGATGCACAACAGCAATTCTAACTTGCCTTTAGCAACCTGATACTGTTCTGATGAAAACTACCTCCAAGATTCCCCTCACAAAAGCTGACACTGTGCTCAGCCCAAGGTATTAAATGGTTTCAGGGTAACCTTACACTGGAAGTAGCCTGATGACATTATTTCACCTCCACATTTTGGGAAGAGTGTTTTCACTGAAGTAAGACAAGGCAAAATTGCTAATGAGCAAATATCTGAAGCTACAGAACATGTACCTGAGCACATTCCTACCACATCCTTACTTCAAGAGCCTTTGGAAGAATGAGTGCATGCAGAACCCAAACCACAAAACGTATAAAGGTTATTAGTGAAAAATGCACATAGAATAAACTTTTCAAAAGGCAATCTGGGGAAACCCCTCAGCTTCTTAGGACTCAGCTCCATGGTCACGCTACAACTACCTATGCTAAACTGCAAACTTATATTAATATAGTGTATATAAATCTATAAAACTCCTTAAATGAACATTCTTGTTCTGTGACAGAATTTTTTCCTGTCCCTGTTTAGTGGAGTTCACTTTGGAAAGGTTTATTCTGAATTAAAAAGCCGATCACTTTATGATCAGAACATCTTACTGGCATGACTAGTAAAACCTTTCTAAATAGCCAAACTTCTATAAAATCAACTACAACTGATAGGCCATTCCAGTGGGACATTTGGTGTGTTTGTTGCCTCCTCTGGGTAGAGCACAGCATTGTGCAACTGAGAAGGGAGCTGAAACATTCCCACAGAAAAGCGGTGAGGTTTCATTTGACCACTGGGGTGGAGCAGGTGGAGGGTACAGGAGATGGGCAGTGAGAAAGCAGAAGCAGGGAACAGGACTGTTTCTTCCAGCAGTGGTCAGTGGTTGGATCAGATTAGAGTGTATTGTGACACTGCTCCACAAAGGCAATGTACACACAGATGAACACAGAGCTGCCACCCAGACGTACCCAAGGGCTATGCCAAATTCAGACCAGAGGGAAAATGGCTATCTACATTCTCAAATGCTTTCCTCCTAAAAGGAAGTATAAAAGTCACCAATAATTCTGCAATTCCTAATGCTAATAAAGAAAGAGATAGCAACATAGCATATTTAAGACTTAATAGCATATTTAAAACTACTAATGTTTAAGCATTCCATGAATTAAACCACCATCAATGAAACCACCATCTTCTTCCAAAAGAAAGAAAAAAATTAGAACAGGTTCCTAACATCCACTTTAAATCTGTAGCAAACCATGAAAAATGCTGATTATTCTCATCACATCAGAAAATGTATTTAGCTGCACTATTAAAATATGGATATAGTCCAATATAAAAGGAAACATAGCTAGCTTTCACAATATCAAAGGTTCAATTTTTACCATACTGCAGAAGCCTAGAAAGCAAAGAATAATACCCTACTTAATGGTTCTAAATAAAGAACATTAAATAAAATTCTCTCTTCTCCCTACTAGAAAAATAACATTCAGCTAAAAGAATGAATTTTAAATTAACACACGAGTATTTTTAAGAATCAATTAGAATGTGTTGACTTGCAGAAAGAAAGCAATCAAACATAAATCATCATGAAAAGGTTCACAGATCATAAAATCAACACATGCTAAAAGGTAACATATGATACACTCTTATGACTTGTTGCACAGTTATTTCTGAGTGCTCCATGTTGCTGAACACATGCCAGCACAGGGCCTGATCCCACCAAGATTTACACTCATACTGAGCTGTGAATAGTCCTATTACAATCAACAGGATTACTCACAGAAAATCTCCTTATCATGCATAAAATTATCCATGCGTGAAAATCTATGTCACCTTTCTTATCCTGAAATCTGTATTCCATCATCACCAGCATAACCATAATTTAGTATCAAATGTGCATACGGGAAAGCTTTTGACACAGTGTTTTAAAAAGCCACAGCTCCATGTCAAAATCCACAGGGATGTCACCAGTGTCACAAACATACTTTAAATAGTTCAAAAGTCACAGGCAATGCTACTTTTTATCTGGAAAAAATAAGTCACTGGTTTTGAGGAACTGAGTTATAAACTACTAAGAAATAGTGATATTTTCAGAATTTATCTGGAAATTTCTACCACTGGGTAGTTAACCTCAAAAGAACAATGCAGAATTTCTGTCTTTGCACCATGAAATTTGGACACTCAAAAGTGCTCACTCTGGTGACTTCTGATGACATTTATATTCAGGAAAACAAGCACTACACACAACTAATGCTACCCAGCATCTTTCTAGGTGGTATTTTATAACTTCTGTCCAACTGGTGAAAATTTTGTGAAATTTCAACTATCTCATGCATGCCTCAAGCTGAAACTTTATAAAAATACTTAAGATAGTGTATGACATGGTTTTTCATTCGATTTTGACAACAGTTCTATTACAAAGCTGAGCCAATCTAACAGCTAAAGGTGATTGAAAGGGGCAATCCTGATCCCTCCTCCTAACTCTGAGAGTCCACCCAATCTTTGGTGCCTTGTCTGATGCTCAGATTTTTAAAAAAAGGATTTTTTACACAAGCTCTTAAAACTCCTTGGGCCTCACAACTTCTTTGCCATCTACAAGTATCTGTGAAGCAGCTCTTCCCATCACAAGCACTATGCTAGTGCTGCTTTACAGAAGATGACAACCTGCTGCTGCTCTCAAATTGGCCCAAGTGGCAAAGGTCTCTATATGTGTGTGCATATATTTCTTTTCCTTGGTGAAGAAGCCTCAGCAAGGCTGAGTGTAAGATCCTGCAAGTGAGACAGGGCAATCCCAAGCACAAATACTGGTACTCTACTTTTCTAAAATTCAAATATCATAAATGTATGTGCATGTGTGTATATATATATGTGTGTGTGTGTGTGCTTTTCTACAGCACACTGGATGCAATGCTCCATAAAAATATGTGAAACTAGTCAGACAGATTATAATATCCTTGCTCTGTTTGTTTCAAGTGCCAAAACATGCATGAGTCACAGAGTGCATGAAAAGAAAGCCATGACCAAACACTACCTTGTAAAATAGGATCAAGCCTTTCCTACCAAAATTTTTAAAAAACAGGTGATCAATAATTATATTTGGCACATTTTCTGGCTGCTTATTCTGACACATTTGGGCCAGATTTACCCAAAATGCTGAGTACTCAAGGCTGCAATTACATCACTTAGAGCAATACTTTAAAAATACAAAGATGAATGCAATGCTGTTATTCTAAATTTAAAAAATGCTCTTAAAGAGCTCAATGGACATCCACACCAAACGCAAATTTTCATCTTGCTCACAGGCACCAATTCTCCAGCCATAAAGTAAGAAATATCCATTTCCTGTCCCTGAGGCATAGTAAAATACTTGTAATAACAAGCAATGTTCAATATAGGTCACAAGGGTGAACTAATCAGTTTATGGTGCTCCTGCTCCTGCAGCCAGCAGAGCCCCTGAGGGGAGAAGGCAGCATACCTCAGATGGAAAGGTAAGCCTGCACCAGTGACTGAGAGAGCTGCTGTGAGAAGCTGGGTGAGAGGGGTCTGGCCTCTCCCAGGACCTAATCACTGAGCAGAAATCCCAGCCAACCAGTAGGCTTCCAACCAACAAGGAGCATCCCTTTTGGTGCAGAATCAGTAGAGAAACAGGGCACACCAATGTGGGACTGCCATCAAGAGAAGGTAAGCACGACAGTAAGACCCTGAAAAGAGAAGCATTATTTACCACCGTGATATAACAGGACAGTGAGAGATCTGGCTTCTTTTTGCAGCTCTGCCACTGCTTTTGGGGCAAATCTGTTATCTTGGCAAATCATTCCCTGTCCTGTCTTTCCACTTCTTGTCTGTAAATCAGATGCAATGACCCACCCAGGATTCAGGCGTGAAGTGAGCAGTAGACACTATCTATGAGGGCCTCACAAGCCTACTGATAACCACTACAGAAATTTCACAAAGAAATATACTCCTTCTGCCTTCAGAGCAGGATTAAGCAGAGCACAGCAAGAGAACACACATTATGCAACAAGAAGAAAGCAAAGTACAGAGCTGCTGCTTATTCAATTCATGTACATTCAAAAAGGTAGGGGCTTTGGGGTATGCTCATGTATCATGAAATACTATGGTATAATATTAAGGCACAGTATATTAATAATACAATGAGGATGGTAAAATTAAGTGGATTATCACAACATGGCACAGGTAAAACTCAATGCTGCAATTTTAAGGCTTGCATGCTTGACTTACACTTAAAATTGCTCTTTTAAAAGCAAGCTTGTCTTGTAATATCTTTACTTCAGCTACATTATTTTCTAAAAGGCCATCTACATGTACTAAAGAGAAACAGTAACTACAGAAAAATTCAAGACAATTACTTAGTACATCCACATAAATTAAAAAACATTGGACAATAAGCTAACAGAAGTATAACCAAGAAGGATTTGCTAAAAAAACCTGGAAGTTAGCTGCAAAAGCCATCTTAGAGATTCTGGAAGACACTCCTCATTTACATACATGACAGCAAAAGGAAAACTTACAGAAAAAAACCAACACTATTCTAAATCATAGGTGAGAAGGCCATGAATAACAACAATACTGATCTTACAGAGCACAGGTGTTATTTCTAAATCTTACTTCAGCATTTGAAAACGTTATTTCAACATGGGCTCTTGGGTTGTGAAAGCAATGCAAGTATTTTAGAATAGAGGAACCATTCTCCCAAATTCCAATTTCAGCTTTAGCACATCAAACACAGTGTAGGCATTTTTTCCCTAACTTCATTGCAGCAAACTTATTCAAGGTAAGACTACATTCTGTGTAACATCTCAAAACAAATTCTACAAAATATGGTTGGCTCCCTGTAGATTAACTTTCCACCTGGCAAGGAACATTTTCTCATCTCATCCTTTTGCAGAGGAGGCGATGTCATACCTCAGCATAACTTAATTTTTAATGGATATTTACTTCACTTCAGATGTGTTTCAAATATACCCTTCATCTACACATGGAACAGCAATCTCAAATAATCCAGTTAATCCGAAACATGATAGAATGAATACCTCTTTAGTAAAAGACTAGTAAAATACATTTTCTGTCCTGTTTTTCAAATACCACAGTGCTACCTTCAGTAGCCACCTTTCCGACCCACCTAAAAAAGTTGAGGCCAAAAGTCTGGGCCAGAAGATCTGAAAGAGCCCTTCCTAAAGCTCAAAGACATAGATCTCTACTCACTGTTCCTCTCCTCAAGCCCTACAGAAAAAATAAAGGCCTTTCAGAGACCTACTTATCCCAAAAAAGTAATGCACTTGGCAACTAAAAATTACAGAACTAAAAATTAAAATCTACTTCAAGCACATAAATATCTACCTCACTTATGCTAACATAAACACTAGGCAACGTATGTGTAACATAGTCAATGGAAAAAAATCAGTCCATATAATAATGTCCTGAGGAAAGAAAAAGAGTCACAGCTGGCAGTTACTTTTCAAAATGCACAAGATATTTCCAAAAGGTGTTTGGACCCTTCCAAGATGGCAGCTGTATAGGAATATAAAAGCAGTGAAATGACAAAGATTTAGATATCATTAAAAGGAGCATCTCGACCTGTATACCCTGGTGGTAGCCCTTTCTTTCCTTTAATGCATAATAAAAAACAAGGAGCAGAGGATGTTGTGATGCTACATTAGGGAGAGCACTGACCAACAGTGAACCAGAAAATCTATCACTGTTCTTCGAATATTCAAGCAGTCACAAACTGGGCTCCAAGGAGCAATTTTCACCAGTGGCATCAGGGATTGTTGTGGCCTAACCAGCACTCTGTTGTAACAACATCAGAACAGTATCAAGCACCTTCATCAAGAATAAACAGAGGAGTCAGCACATAAGCTGACATGTGTTTAAAGTATTTAAAGGTAGTATGAAATCAGCCAGAGGGGGAAGGAGTAGAAATAAACTTTAAAATCATGGAAGAGAGCAACTAGATCACTTTCTCAAAATCCCTCTTGGAACAGAAGCATGTTAGAGACATGCAAATCTCCAAGACAACAAAAAAGTTCTTTTTAAGAGTAGACTTATCTCCACTGAGGACTTTTTTTTCCATGTTGTCGCAACAAATGCACCACCTCCCTACTGCTAACCAACACTTGTGGTCAGATTAAATCAACTAAGAACTATTGCTATCCCACTTACATAAAATTCCAGAATTGTAAATCAGCCTTTTTTAATCTGGATGATCCTCACTTCAAAAGAAAAAAAAAAAAAAGGCAAATCAAGTACTAAATCCAGTATGCTTCTGCAGCATATCCTCTTCAAAAGACTATCCACAACCTCAGCAAGAACTTCCAGGTAACTCTTTCCCTTGATACTTCACAAATGGTATGAACAAGGAATCCTGCTGACTTCTACCACATACCCCAAGGTGATTTTTCCTCATTACAGTTTTAAATTTCTCAAACAGTTTTCAGGCACTTGAGCCCAATTTCAGATTGAGGCAAGCCAAAACATGAGATGTCTAGAAACTATTTTATAAGAGCAATAATAACACAGATATTCTGGCCCATTAACTAACACTGTAAATAATCCAAAAAATAAAACTCAGACTTCTTAGGATTGTGCCCTTTTGAATAAAAATTGGAAATTGGATTCCACCTCAATGACTTTGGTGCCCTGCAGCTAATTCTCACTAATTGAGTCCGAGAATACACTAAAACAGGAATTCAGAATGATCAAAAGATATGATATGTGTTTGTAACAACTTCTGTAATTATTATGAACAAAAATCTTGAAGGTTCTTGATGCCATTAGCTCACAGACCAATTATTAAGGGCTACCATTCCAAACAGGTCTGAAATTTCTGAGAATCCATAGTCAAATAATTTCATGATGAAGCCAATCTTAGTAAAATACATTCGATACAACCCATATTACTAAGCAAGCAGGAAACCAATATGTAAAGTCAGAAAATATTCTGTCAGGATTCTGATGAAAGAAAAAATCAGCATGTTCTGTCACTATAAACTGCTTTCCAGATACTGTTTCCTCATCCAAACGTGTTAAGAGTCTCAAGTCCTGAAGCCCTGAACACACTGATGCAGCTGCACCCACTCAGGTTCCCCCAATGCACAAGTGTGTCCCATAGGTAACAGGGCAATAATTTATAACAGAATCCTAGAATGAGTTAGGTTGGAAGAGACCTTAAAGACCACCCAGTTCTAATCCCCCTGCCATGGGCAGGGAGGGACACCTTCCACTAGAGCAGGTTGCTCAGGACCCATGCAGCCTGGCCTTGAACACTGCCAGGGATGGAGCATCCACAGCTTCTCTGGGCAACCTCTTCCAGTGTCTCACCATCCTCACAGTCAAGAATTTCTTCCTAACATCTACCTGTTTCAGTTCATTCAGCCTTTTCCTATCACTACCTGCCCAGGTAGCCAAGATAGAAGCACCAGAGCCAAGACTTCTCTGCTGAACTTTTGTCTAACCAAAGGTGGGAAAATAAGAGTTGTCCAGTGTTGCAGCAAGTTTTAGGCACATAAGATGTAACTGCAACAGATTCCATTTTTTCTGCATAGGCAGCCACTCTCATCACCACCAGGACTGCAGAAAGCCCCCTGCCTGTCCTGTGACCTATAAGGAATGTAATCCAGGGATGACACAAAGGCACACTGCACAGTAAACTGCAAGGTCATGCCCAGAATTGAGAGATTAGGTTTTCTGCCAGTTTGTCCTTTCACATTGCTGTTCCTTGAAAAGTGACAGTAAACTCACACTTGAAGCTGCATTACATTTGATCCAATATAGTGTATGTAACACTGAGTACAGATTCCTAACAGGCACCAGCTGAACACGCCTGGTTTGCATGATCTACTTTTAACTGTCAGATTCAGACAACAAGCCCACTGGTTTTGTCTACAAATTGCCACCTACTCCACATATTCCAGCAAAATACTGTGACAACTGGATGATCATGCTCTGCATGCTCCTCTTCTATAAACTCTGTTTTATTCCCCCTCTCAGTAACTTTATTTCATCATTGGTGATCATAAAAATACACATTTCAAATACATAAAAATTCTTTTCTACAAGTCATTTAAAGACAACTTCTCATCTCTACCAGGAAAAAACAACATTAAAGCCAAGTAGCTCTCCCTTACTTCCTTATACCCCATAACAATACAAGCTTTCCTGCTTCTCTGAACACAATCACGTAACTTTAACATCTTTTTGCTGACTCAGACAAAAATCCATCACAAAATATAACTGCCAGGTTCACCAGTGACAGAGGAAGCTCCTGAGAACTACAGCCTAATAAAGCTTTCCTCCTTGAGGGATGACAGCAGTCTCTCCCATATGAAAGATTCATTTTTATTTGGTATTGTTAAAGCAATATTCACACAGGGCACCTTCACACCAGATTTTACTTTCAACAAAACCAGTTATAAGGTCAAAACATAGGCTGAAAAACCAATGTTTCATGGGCATGTCTGGGAAATCTGCAAATGATTGTGGTAAAATAACTGTATCACATGTTGGTACCTCAAGGACTGACCCTCTGCAGTTAATCTACAGTGGTCAATACAAAAATTTTCTTCAAAGTAAGCAGCATAAGATTACTCTAACAAAAAGGGAGTTGGTTGAGTTTACCAGTTTATCATGAAGATAGAACTTCTTTGTTAAAAGAAACTTTACAGACACAAAAGACAACATTTCTTAAATTTATGTATATAGTTACTGTTGTATCAAGAACTGCTCAGTGCTATAAATGACCCAACTTAAAAGCCTGACAATTGTCATCCATCTCACATGTATTTTGTTTGATAGAGACTGACACGTAACAGTGACCTAAGTTAGAAACCACTGTGTGTATGTGGTCAAAACCAGAGGAGAATGATGCCTCAGGAGATAATGATTTCCTTCAGAGCACTCCTATTTGAGACACTCTGAAATCATCCACTGAATCTGGAAATTGTGACTGTTATAATGCTTACATACTAAAAAAAAATCATGCATAGATCCTGTGGAATGTATTTATTTCTTGGCTTACATACTTATTTTGCTCCCTCTTCCCTCCCTTTACAAAACTGAAGAATGTCTGCAGTGCAAGATCACTTGTTGAAAGCAAGACTAAATAATTTTCAGTACCCAAGGAAGCCTGCAGAAACCCAGTGTATTTAGAAGCTGCTTCCTTGCTTTGCCCCTTCCCAGTGACATCCCAGGCACTAAAATGCATAATAAACCGCTATTGTTTGGCAAAATAAACTTCACTCTATGATGAACATCTCCCATCCTCCAGGACTAGAGCCTTAGGCCAGACAGCATCATAAATACATCCTCCAAGTGTCTTGCATATACATCCACATGCACACATACTTTTTAGGAGCATTATCACCATTCCCTTGATTCAAATACAATCCTAGCAAAAGAAAAAGAGAAATCTGACAATTTTTCAGGGCAATCACACTGCAGTTAATATTCACAGAATGTAAGAAGTTGGATTTTCCCTTTTCTTGATATGACCATGTCACATCTGCACAGCATTAGTATTTGTCACTTCACCTCTTGCACTAAGGTAACATGACCTGGTCATGATGTTACTGGCATTGTAAACCTCTCTAATGATGTCTTTTATATCCATGGTGGGGTGCATAAGTAGCAAAAGTTAATAGAGACTTTATGGGAAATTGCTACAAAAACACATTCAAGACAGTTGTACAAACTTTTATGAATGGGCATCTTTTAACCTTGTAGATGTAGCTACCATTTGAAACTGTTTTAGAGCTTTATCAGTCACATAGCTGAGCTCACATGGATATCACAACAGCTTTACACATGAGTAATATCACATGTTATATCAAGAAACTGTTTTATGGACATTTTACAGGCACCTTGATTTTTGGTTTTGGTTTTTATGTTGGATTTTTTGGGTTTTTTCCAGTGCAAGAGATCTAGACAGTTTATATTTGATAAGCTGTTCATAAATTATACCCTACTGCTGTTTGCAGGTTGGAACTTCTTCCCACACAGATTTCATTTTATCATCAGACTGTTTAATTCTGCGCTTATAAAAATGTCATCCTAGTCATAAGGGAAGAATTAGACAGCACTGTCTTAAGATTTTCTGCACATACCATGACAAGATGCAGATACTGTGATACTAATATGCCAGTAGAGTATATCAGTTCCAGGATCAGGCCAACACACATGCTGTTATTGAGCTATGGCTTGCTGTTTTCAAAAGTGGAATGAAATCATAAAGTAATATAAGTTAGTAATACATTAACTACATTACAGTATTCACACTGCTACCTCTTGATATCATAGCCTGGAATACATTAACACACTGATAATATCCTAAGAGTACATTAAAAATTATTTTGGAGCAAAAGCAGTACCAGTTTCTCTATTATCTCCCAAAATAAAATTCTGGCAGTGTGAAAGAAGTTATCAGGAGATTCTAACCCTTCTGCATGTTGTGGATTCCACAGTCTTTCTATAAGACAGTGAATTTCCCCTTAGGACACACTTATAATCAAGTTTTGTGAGATTACAGATTTTTCCAGGTATTTTATCCAACATGCTGAATGATATATGAGAAGTATCTCTATATGGAGTCAGGGGAAGATAATTTAATCACATGTAATATTTGAATACTCACATATGTTATTGTATTTTAATTTGTACAATAATTTGTAAGTTAAATAGTTTAAAATTTTATCACTTGTGTAGTTTATGGAATTACTGCTGATGCATAAAACATTCTGTTCTATGTAGATAAAAAAATGTATATTTGAAATGTATATAGAGTACTAGCTAATGAGCTAAACAGATGGGGTTGTGTATTTAACTTCACTGGAAAGTACTGAAATAAAGTAACTAACAGCATTTGTGTAAATGAAAATAAATCTCATTAAAATCTGAATGGATTTTCCTTTGTTAGACAGAAATTTGTGCTTGGCATCTAACTATATATTATAGCCAATGGCTATGTTTTGCTGACATGTCCTGTCAATAGCTATGTCTTAGCTGTTAAAAAATAGTAAGTTTGCACATTTAACTCAATACTAGTTCAAGGGTTTCTGCACAGATACTGATTTACAGATGTAAATAAAGAAAAGAAAAAAAATTCATGAATCTCAGTACACCAAGAAACATAATTTTCCCAAAAGTATTTCTGTCAAAGAATCCTAAACAAATTAAAGCAGAACTTAATCACAGTACTGATCCTTCACATAAGCCCTGCAACCTGATAGAAGCAGGCACCCATGTCTGGTTACATCCATGGAGCCTTTGTGGCACCACTTTTGTCTTTAAACACTCAGTTATGCAGATCAGACTGCAAGCTGAAGGCTTGAATCTATTTAATCATAAATTATGCTGGTTTGAAAGGCAGCTATCATTAAAACGCCAGGCAAAGGCACAGGAAGTACTTATTTTAAATAAAACCTACCTATTTCTCTGTTCAATCCATTTAAGAGCCTTCAGAGTAAAAAATATTTCCACTGGCATTTACTTTTAAATGCTTGTCCCATACATTTAATACACAAGACATGTTAAGTTTGGACAAGAAAACTGGATTCTTTGGTTTCATGTTTAGGGTAACAGCAGTATCTCCATTTACCAAATGTTACCCTAGCGTTACTATTTCTTATTTAACTTCTGTTATTTCACAGAGAAAAATGTATTTTATATTAGAGCCAAAATTAAATCAAACTTAATCCCAAATTATGCTAAAGACTTAAAGGGGTTTTGATAGATTAAGGCCCACTCTATCAAGCTGCTCCATACAGACAGGTCTCCATTTGTAAGAGCCCACACAGCAATCCTCGCTGGAGGAAGACACTACAGAGATTCCAGTCACAAAAAAATCATAAATGACTTGCAGCAGATACAAAAAACAAACCCACCATGCTTTTCCCTAAAATACTAGAATACAACAAACACTTCCTCCCCATTAGTACATTTTTAAATGTTTAAGCTAAAGCCATGCACTAACAACCAATGAGCTCCGCTATTTGCAAATTTACATTACTGAACCTGTGGTGCAAAGAACTTATCTAGAAGTGAGCTAAACTGTTTAAGATGAACCATCACCACATTTCACCAGAGTAATATATTATGAGCATTCTCATAGTTCAGCTCTTAACATTACTGGTACACAGAAATTCTCAGATGGAAGTATGAGCTTCCAGCCTCAATGGTTTTACACCAACTGTCTTTAGAACATCCACATGCTCCACAGCACTTTAAATCCTCATACACATAAACTTGTATGCATTGAACTCAGAGGGAAAAGCACCTTTTGAAAAATTACATAACAACATTCCCAAAGTATGTGTTCCTTCAGGTGAACAATTTAGCCTGCAATATAACTTTTCACATTCTGAATGATTTTTCCCCCATTTTTTAATCATTGTGGTTCTTCATGTAGCTACTTACCTACTCAAAGTTTGAGTTCATAATCCATTATATTATGGATTTTTCCATAAACAGAGTATGTTTGCAATACAGTAGACATAAAACACACATGGACAAGACAGACAACAACGGAAGCACAGATTACATACACATCTGCTCTCTCAGGTCTCACCCTGAGGAGCGAAGACAGAAGCACACGTGCACACAGCAGCCTAAATGCAAGAGATCACCCTCATCTTTTTTAGCTTTCTTCAATTATATGAGCTCACTGACTAAGTACAGGTACACTTGGGAAGCGGAGCACGCAGACAGCCAGAAACAATTACAATGAAAACACTTTTGGAAACTGATCACACATGCATTCAGTTACATATTCACGATGAAAAGCCATGACAACAGTTTTCAGGAAACTGCAATTGAAAATGAATTTTGTTTTCCTAAATTACTGGAACAAGAGCAGGGTTTGCTGGCCTCTCCCATGAATGTGTGTGTACCCTGTACCAAGAGGCTGCAGATCCCACGAGATCCACAGGAAAGCAGGCCTCACATGCTCCAGAGCTTCCGGCACAGCCAAAACTCCTGCAGATGACAGCTGTCACTGGACAATGCACAAACTTAAGCACTGGAAGCGAACAACTAACATTGCCTGAAGGTATGCAAACTTTTCACACAGCAGGATAGATTTTAAGTCTCCATCAGACCGTTGGTTTATCTGGACTGATTCTGAGAACAGCATTAGAGCACCTGCAAAAATTGATGCAGGGTAGCACTGTTTTTCTATTTCTTCCCTTCACAAGGCATATTCACCAAACTCATGGAGTACCACTTACAGCAATGAAATTGGACATGGGTGCTCCAAAATGCTGAAGCCTGATGGGCCCAGGTATATATTCCTAGGAAGCTTGTACAGTACTACTGAAATTGATGCATAAATACAGAAATAAACAAAGCAACTGAGATCCTATTCAAAAGAAAAAACACAGTCTTCTTCTGTCATTTGTTCTGTGCCAACGGCAAAGATGCTGCTCATCAGCATCTCTCCCATCTACAACTTCTTGGACCAGAATGTCACGTGTATGCAGACAGAGATAGGTCATGCTCCAGGCAGACTTTCAAAGCAAGACTAAAGTTGTGATCACTGATTTCCACATATCTACCTTTTCTTCATCGTTGTGCAAAATGCCTCACAGCTGCCCTGAACAGTTTACAAAAACAAAGTCATCAGAGAGATGATTTATATTTGCAACATAAATGTCTTCCCTTTCCATGAGCCAGCTTAATGCAGACGTTGCTGCACTCACCCCAGCTGAGGTCTGGCAGGAATCGGGGGAGGAAAGATGTTGATGAGTGAAAGTGTTTGAAGCCCAACTAATTTCTCTTCAACTCCTACTGGTCCCCCCTGCTCTCCCAAGCCACTTCCAGCCTGGCACTTGTTAGCAGCTCCCGACGCTGGGGAAAAGAGGTGCCTTGCAAAAGCTTCCTCCGAGCAGCTGAGAGGAGACTCTGAGAAGGTTATGCAGAAACAAAACCAAACGAATTGACTGTTCGCAGGTCAGCACGCTTCACCTATCTTACACCGGGAACAATGGAGAGGCGGGCAGCAGGAGGATACGGCCCGGGAGGACGGGGCCGGGGGGACGCGCTGTCCGTCCGTCCGTCCGTCCGTCAGCTCTTTGTCCGTCTGTCAGGCAGCCCCGCTGGCCCCATCCCCGCCGCCCCGGCGCGGCCTGCACGGCCCCGCGGCTCCGGGCCGGGGGAGCGGACAGAGCGGGAGCAGAGGGAGCAGCGGGAGGCTCGGGAGCAGCGGGCGGAGGGCGCCCGCCGCCTCCTCATCCCGCTCCCCGCCGGCCTCTCCGCGCCGGGGCCAAGCGCGGCCCATGCGGGACGCGCCGCGCCGCGGCCCCCCCTTCCCTTCCCTCCCTTCCTTCCCTTCCCTGCCCTCCTCCTCCTCCCTCCTTCCCTCCGCGCACCGAACGGCCCCGACCGGCCCCGGCTCGCTCCCGCCGGCACTTACCGGCCGCAGAGCTGCGAGGAGAAGGCGGCCGGGCCGAGCCGGGCCGGGGCGCGGCGGCGGCGGCGGCTCAGAGCGGCCGTGCCGCGGCCCCGGGCATGGCGGGGGCGGCGGGGCGCGGGCAGGGAGGGCCGGCGGGGCGGCGGCGGCGGCGGGGGGAGCCCGGGGGAAGCGGCGGCGGCGGCTGCGGCTCCTTCCTGCTGCTCCGCCGAGCGTCCGCGGGCGGTGACAGCGACACCCGGCCAGAGCGCCGCGCGCGCGCTGCACCACGGGAAACGCGCCGGAGGACCGGCGGGACGGGAGGAGGAGGATGGCGATGACGGCGATGGGGAAGCGAGACGGGAGCCGGGAGCCCCGCCGGGGCTGCGGCTGCTGCCGGGGCGGGCGGTGCCGGGTTACGCGCGGGTCAGGAGGCCGTGGGAGCGCTGCCCGCGCCGGCCCCGAGCGGAGGCGGGGCGGGAGAGACCCTCCGGGCACGGGCATCGGCCTCGGCGGGGCTGGCCCCTGTGCCCCGGCGCCGTGCCGGCGGATTAACGGCCAGCAGGGCCTCCCGGAGGAGAGAAGGCCGGAGCGGGCGCGGTGGGTGTCACGGAGGAGGCTGAAGTATCACAGAATTGTTGGGGCTGGGAGGGATCTCTGGAGATCGTCCCGTCCCGCCCCCCTGCCCGGAGGGTCACCTGCAGCAGGTGACACAGGGACGCGTCCAGGTGGCTTTGGAATGTTTCCAAAGAGGGAGATTCCACGGCCTCCCCGGGCAGATGTTCCAGTGCTCGGCCACCCTGAACGTAAAGAAGTAAAGGCTGGTCTGTTGGGAACACTCCTGACGCATCTCTGGGGTGAGGCCTCGCTGCGGACTGCCAGAGCCATCACAGAGGTGCTGCCCGTGGGACTCCCAAGGCCTACAAATCCATCTGAAAGTCCTGAGATGAGTATTCTGCACTATAATCTCCATGACCATGATGTTCTCCATGACCCCATACAGTAAACTCCTAGGAGAATTGCTAGAGGCCAAATCTTGAAGCCTGTGCATTCCTTGGAATAGCTCTCCACCCAAACCACCTGCACCTCTGCAGGCTGGGCTGTGCTGCATTGTCGCTTGCACCTCTCGACTTCACCACTTTATGGGGTTACCAACTTTTCCACGTTTCTCTAAATAAAGTCTTTCGCCCAGCAACGCGCTTAAACACGTGTGTACCTCAATTGCTCTGTGTCATTTGCGTATAATTAAGCATGTGCTTAAGTGCTCTGCTGGATTGAAGCCAAGATCTGCATAAGCTCTGTTGGGTAAAATTTACCAGCTTCGCTGGGCTTAGCTCCGTGAGTCATTCAATCAGCTGCAGCCCAAAGCTTTTTGCTACAAGCTTAGTTATTCCCAGGCTGTCCTACAGGATCACCCTGTCTCCGTGACGAGGCTTATGCCCTTCATTCAGGTCCTGTTAGAAGTGAGAAGCATCTGCCTGGTGAGTCAGCTGAGCATAGGGTTTCGAGTTCCTTCAGCAATTAATGAGGTTCTGCACCCTGACGCAGGTCAGAGGTTGTGCCATCAAGTTACAGTGCAATAAATTGTATTAAGAAGAGAGTATTAATGACACCAGGACCCTGATGAAGGTCTGCCCTGACTTAGTGCAATATGTACATTTCAAAATGATGGTGTGGAGTACTCAATCTCTATTAACAGAGGAAGGAGTTAATAAAATGTAGCTACATTCCATGCAGTCCTCCACAGTTCTACACAAATACAAGAAGTGTCATTAACCTGCTTTTTGAATAAAATAGGATTTTTTTTTCATTTTCAAAACCAGAGTTTTAGAAAATGAGGGAAGATGTGCATTTATTCAGCTTTGATTTTTTTTTTCCTTCAAAGACAATTAATTTGGTGACTCTACTAATTTTTTCCTGTCAAAAAAAATGTCCTTTGAATTGCATTAAGTCTGAGTTGGGAAGCTCAGCACTAAAACCTTATTTTAAAATACACTGAGGAATTAAAGCTTTCTGCAGGGTGAGCGCAAGTCTTTCTCTAAGGATACATCAATTGGAACCTGGTTTTCAAAAAAATTTGTTTGGCAATTAACAGTGTAATACGAAGAAGAAAGACTGTCTTGTATGTAATGCAAAAAAAGTAAGACTCAGCATATTTGAGTGCTGTTCATTACTCTCTTATCATTATTCTATTACCTTCATCAAGACATGTTCCAATTTTCAAATGTCAGCTGGGGTTAAGGGTGCAGGTTTTTGTGTTGTTTTAAGGGGAATTAAGCACCTATGAATTGTCAATTTCGGTGAGAATCTTTCTGTGCTTTTTTCATCTGGAAATCCCCTGCACCAGGGTAGAGGTGGTGAAGGGACACATCAGACTTTGGACCTCATCCCTCAGATGGCAGTTCCTCACCAAGTCACCCAGCTGTGGCACTGATGTTCATATTAGTGTTTGGACACATATTTAATACTGTGCTGTTTATTAATTAATACTACTGTTTTGACATAACAGAAAAGAAATATATAAACTCAGCAGCTTGAGAAGCTTAAAGGAGCATTTGCATTTTGACCTATATTTTTTTTCATATTGCTCTGTAAATAGCAGACAAACTCTGCTTTTCCCTAGGTAAAATAATTAATAGTCTTTAATATAGTTATTCCTCTCCCTTCTGAATTCCAAAAGTTGCTCACCCATGAGAAACTCTCTAAAAGGCAATGTGTATGCAGTATGGAGCACAGTACATTTCAGTTTTAACAGGGCTTAATAAGAAAAGTAAAAAGCACTTCACTCTCCTTTCATTTTTGTCTGCTTTTTCTGTATAAATCTAGAAATAAAAAAAATAGGAAGCACAAGTAGTTTATGTATTAAAAAGTGGCTTTGGGGAATCACTGGGGAATATATATATATTTTGTAATATATATATATTGTAATATTTTTGTAATTTTGGGGAATATATATATATGTTGTAAAAGGTCTTAAACAGGAAGTGGCTTCAGAAGTTCAAGCCACATCAAGCAAACACTGCTGCACACATCAAGCAAAACCATCACATTTGACCTCCTGTATGACAAACTGAAGGATTTAATTCACAAATCTATGTGTCAAGTCAGTAACTTCCACTGAAGCAGCTGTTGATCTGGAAAGGTCAGTCTGGGAATTTGAGAGAGAAGTCTAACAGTTATGTAGGTTTTTGAGATAGCCTCGTAGCTGAGCTCTTAAATTTATCCCTTCATAATTCTCTGCATTCATCAAGCCTTATCTTCTAATTATTCTTTTTAGCTATCAGGTTTAAGGACTGTATATCAGGATTTTTAACTCTATCCTCCAGGTCATACTTGATCCTTATAACTCGTTATAAATCCCCTTCCAGTTTTTCAAAAATCTTTTTTTTGTTTGTTTTAAAACACTCTTAGTGTGGGCCTACTGCTCTATCATTTAGACCACAGACAGGTAAATCAACAAACATCAAGTGTAGCTTTTTTTCACCCACCCATATCCACAAAACCTTTTATCTGTGCCTTTAGGAGTGATCTACACAGCCCAGTGATGTGACTTGTCCTACTGGCTCTGTCCAAGGCTGAAGTTTCCTGCCACTTCTCTCTCCTTTGTCATGTAAAACAAAGATACAGCGACTCCATCTTCTCCCCTTCCTCCTGCAGATGTCACAACTCACAGTTAATAGTCTCATTCCTTCCAACACGTACAGTTGGCTTCTCTTAAGCAAAAAAAAAAAAATCTGGTGTACTATTTATGTCTGTGTGTGGTTACAGGATCAGGCCAAAGGAAATGTGAAAAACAATCTGCACTTCAGCAATCAATATTTTTACTGAGTATTTTATAGTGATGCTAAGTCTGGAAAAAACAGACTGAAGATGATCAGTGAGGAGTTCATGTCAGTAGCTTACATATGGAGAATACTGCCTGAAAAACATTTATGTTCTCAAAAGAAGGTATTTGCAAACAGAAAGTTCAAATCCAAGGTAAATCCAAGAGAAAACATGAGGTGTTAGGGTGTGGAAATACACAATTCGTCTTCCCAAGTAATACTAAACCCACCTTTTTTCTGTACTTGTGGAATCATCAGACAGTTGAAGTTAATAACTTCAGTGGGAGATGAGAGTAACTTGACTTTCAGAGATTACAGATGTGGTCTCCCCACCCCACTCCTGATATTCCTCAGTTTCCCTCCTCCCCTCCTTCCTTGCCCACAAAGGTTGCTGTAGCCCTGGTTGGTACCAGTATGTGCCAGTGATACAGTGCATGGTGCTTCAGAAATGCCTTGGAGAATGCCTGATGTTTCAACAGTGGATTCAATCAGGGAACAGTTGCTATTGAAAGCTAGAAAATCACCTTCCATCCATTTTTTCAATTGGACTATTTCACCAGGGCTTTAACTAGCACACATATTCAATGCAGAAATGTAATGAGTCCATTGTCTGAGCATTCACTCACGTTGTCTGTAAATTGCTCCTCTTCATTTCAGCATCCCTGGTGGAATTTGTGTTTTAATTATTTAATGTTTTTTATAGCAAGCTTTCAATTCATGATCCCACATAAGCCTGACTCAATAGTCTGCCTTGCCCTATATTTCTGGCAGATCAGGAATCAATCACAATGCTACAGAGTGGCAGTGTGCTCATCCTGGAATTAGTAATACAGGGAAATGTGGTGGTGTGCAATGTCTCAAAACACCTGTGCATCTGATGTTTGCATACAAAAATAATTAATTAGGGTCAATATTGGTTAGAGGGTACATGCAAGTCACCCAGCTCTTTTTCTTATTCCCAGAATCTTTTCTGTTCCCAAACTGTTTCCAGGAGCACTGTTCCACTTCCACCTGAACCCTGAAGAATTCTTCATATCAGATTAGTTTCTAATGCCACAAACATGCCAGACTTGACTCAGTCATTTATTTTACAATAATGCAGCAGCCTGAAGTGCTTTAAACTTTGGGTTCAAGACAGCACAAAAATCCCAGAAAAACTGAAGAGTTTGATGAGAGATATACCTGTCTGGAAAAAAAGGAAGACAGCAAGGCTGCATCAGTGAGGGAGGGTTTGTGTAGACACGAGACATTCAGATATCTGTAATACGTCTGGCTTGGTCCCACATGGCATTCCTGTAAAATTAGCATTATAAATCTCTAGACTACAAGAAGAGAGGATGTTTAATGTCCCATGCTGAGATGTCTAATAGACAGAAAAAGCAACAAAAATGATGATAATGTAGTACTTGCCTAACACAAATTGTCAAATGACATGAGACAGAACTTAAAGAACCAATTTCTCTGCCTTAAAACACAAGTTATAAGTAGAGAAGAAAACCATCCACTCTTAACTTAGATTGGCAGCCTAGCTAAGACATTTAAGTTGAATTAATGGCAGATAGGAAAGCAAGAGGGCCTTAAACCCCAGTGTGAGCACTTTAGGATTAAGCCTTTCAGAAATAAATGTAAAGGAAGTGAGGGATATTTTATCTGTAAAAGAGAGAACATCCACACAGGGATTTGGTGGGCTTTAACTGTTGCAATTTAATGTCACACCTTTACTTAATTCATCTTAATCTTTCCCATGTGTCTGTCCCACTGCAGCTGAGTTCTTTAATTTGAAATATTGTAGAGGATCTCATTTGAAAGACAGCATTAGCTGAACCATTAGCTAAAGGCTTGTCCAGGTGGGGAGGTTACTCAGTGGTGAGCAACCAGCTACTTCATACCTACTTTGTGTCAATTCTCTTAGTTTACATTATCGGGTTATAGGCTGCATCACACCACCTTACATGCACTGAGAGTTTGTGCAAGCCAAGTATAGCATTTTAAATTCAGATTCACAACTCTTTACTAGTCTAACACTGACCTCATTAAAAGCAAGACTCAAGGTGTGCAGAGCAGGTAGGAAGGTAGGACACCAGGCTCTGATGCAGTGGTAATGATGGGAGATTGATAGTTACCAACCAAAAGTTCAAACAAGAAAACATATATTTAAGCTTTTTAGATATATAGATATATAGATGATATAGATGATAGATAGATAGATAGATAGATAGATAAATAGATAGATAGATGATAGATAGATAGATAGATAGATAGATAGATAGATGATAGGCAGGGGTCTCAAAACTAGATGACCTTTAATGTCCCTTCCTACCCAAACTGCTCTATGATTCTATGTGTTTAAGCCCAATAGATTGTACATTTCCAGGATTACAAGGATCAAGCCATTATGCCAAATGGGATCTTCCCATACATTATTTGAGCCACTTGGAAAGCCAATGGAATGTAGAAATCTTAACCTGTGAAAGCCAGTAAAAGGAAAATCTCTAATTTCATTTGGCAGTGAAGGAAAGGGAAATGAAAAGGGCATAAATGGACCTTGAAGACCAGGAAGAGATTCTGAAAGGCTGGAATTAGAACTCTGTAAGCTAGTTGCTCAGCATAAGGAAGGAGTTTGGGTTTTGCATAAGAACATAATAAAAATCATAGTGTTGCTCTCCCATTACTGGTTTCCTCTGGTACTACTCTCAAAAATTGCATCAGAATAAGGAAATGTTGGAACAAGACAGGCTATTAACCATTCCCCAGATTACATATTCATAACTGTCAGAAGCTGAACTGACTGGGCTGCCATAAATTGATTAAGTTAATCAGGCCCCAGTGGGGACTAAACAAGACCTCAGAGGCCTCCAAGAAAGCCAGATGAATGGACAACATAATGGCCAAAAAAGTTCGTTGTATCGGCGTGAAGTTCTGAATTTAGGAGAAAAGGCAAACTGCTAAGATCCATTACAAATGACAAATGGCCAAGATATAGCTAAAGAGGGGGGCCTTGGCAGGGAAAGACCAGAAGCTAAAGTTGTTGATAAGTTATTTTCTCACATGCCTTTCTCATAAAAAGAGAAGTGGACTGGATGAAATCTTAGACCAAAACAAGCAAATTAAATGCTACTTGAATGTAGTTAGGCCTGATTTTTCTTTCAAAGTACAAGGATGCATTGAATGGAGTTGATCAGGGATGGCAGTGCAGTTATTCACAAGCTGGACATCAGCTGATGTGCACATCATGCTGTTAAGGATGACCTGGCTTAAACCTTGTAAAACACAAGGAAATCACTTCCATTCAGTCTACACAGCATAGCTGGGAGTTCAGCTGGGCAGGAAAGATATGGCCCCCTTGGAAAGGTCAGTAGGAATGCCAAGAGATCTAGAAAACCTGACCAAAAAGGCACATGTTCCCCAGGAGAATGCTAAAGGGGAAACATGATGAGGATCTTCAAACATGTAAGAGGGCATTGCACAGACAAGTGGAAGAAGCTGGTTTCCCTTGGGAGGTATGCAAGATATAAATTTTTACCTTTAGGTTAGGTATTTTTCTGTTTTTCTAACAGCAAAGGTCACAAACCACTGGGATGGCCTATGAGGCTGTGGAGTCAATAGAGGTCTTTAGGAGCAGTTTGCACAAATATACCAGGAATGCTTTAAGAAGTAACCTAGATCATAGCTTTTGCCAACAGGTGCCACCCAGCTTTGTTTTCTGTGTGCACATAAAGTAAGCAAGCAGATAAAATAGGCTGAAGAACAATAAAGAGATAGAATATTTTGGCATAGATCTGTGGTACTACTTCAAGAAGACTGCTGTGGTCCAGCCATCTCCAGCCATCTCAGAGACTGGGAACTTCAGAGGATTCAAACAGCAACAAGTAGGATCAAGGGTATGGCAATTCACAAGAGATTGAAAAGATTTGGATTATTATCTTCAGAGAAAAGCAAGGGAGACAGAATAAAAATACATTAAGTAATGTCTGGTGTAGAAAAGAATAAATCAACGAAGAAAGTATACAAGAGATTAAACTGGGGAACTTCTTTGCTGTGGCACATCCAAAACATTGGTGCTAAACCCAAAAGGATTCTGAGGGAAGATGGCTTGCCAGTTTGGGTACCTGAGGCACCTTCAAGGCTATAAAGAAATCTGTTTCCTCTTGCCTGACATCAGCCCTTTGCACCATACCCTGTGGTTGTACCACACTCTGCCGCAGAATGGGTGTGAAATGGGGGAAAGCAGCCAAAAACCTGAAGTTTCAGGTATTGCTCTTTTTACAAACAGCAAAAGGGTCAAAGAGAAGGACTGCTTGTTTTCAAGAGAGCACTGTTTATCCCAGTAGGCTGGGACTGGCTGGCCATGCCTGCTCATCACTGAAGGAACAGGGGAAAAGTCTGTTCCAAGCACTCTCTGTGATAGATATATCACATCTTGAGCCAAAAACACTGCTTTGCCCCAAAGCAGTAACTTGAACAGGCTTTGTAAAGTCATGGCCTTCTAGTCACCTTAAGAAGACTCAGTGTGTGTATCAAGGGGGTGTCTCTGTGTGTCTGGTTTATCCAATAACAAGCAAACAGTGACAAAGGATTTCCAACCCCCGTGACAGCATTGACTACCTAAAAACAGAAGGGCAAAGGTCTTCAGTGCTAAGTCTTACCCAAAGTTAACTTAACAAGCCTATTTATTACTGAATAACTCCAACCATTAAATTTGCAGTTATTTACACATGTCAGCTGGTGCCTATGAGGAACTAAACTTGGAGGGGGGTCCATTTAAGGACACATAGAGACATCAGAAATCACAGAGACATACCAGAAAATTTTCCAGAAATTTCTTAAAAACACAAAGCAAACATCAGGAGACAAATTTCTTGGATGGAATGTGGTGCTGTGTGTGGGCATTAAGAAAAATGTGACCTTTGTAATGCTGATATATCACACTATTTTACACAAGGAGAGAGGTCCCTCCTCAGCTTTTCTCTGTGAGTCCACTTTGATAAGGAAGGGGTGCTGCACATGATATGGCCTCTCCATGGAAGACCTCAAAAGTGGCAGCAATTGTTTTACAGCATTAAAGCCAGTGATGTAGCAACACCACCCTATTTTCAGCTAACAGCACTGATGCCATTTTCAAACTGTTCATGGCTCCCAATGAGCTTGATGGAAAAGCACTGTCTCTCCTGGTCTCCTAGAACATCACACCTGGTGTGGCACTTGTGAAGCCCCTTTCCCACTGACATAAGCCTTTAGAAGGTTTTGGAGAGGAATAAGGGGGACTAACTGCATCCTGCCAGCGAGACCCTGCAGAAGGAGAGCACACCCTCCACACTTCATGCCCAGGCAGATTCAGAGAGCTTGAGGTCAGTCAGGAGGTTGGTCCATGTAATGCCAGCTCAGAAAGCTCCAGAAGAGCAATAACCACCTGCTTGGGAAATCCAGGGAGCTTGGCTAAGCCTTGGGGACAATGTAAAATGAAAGTGGTCAGAAGAACGTCAGAATGGTTTGACTGTGGGATGGGGATATCCCAGACAACAAAGGCTGTTTGGTAAGAGCTGTTTTCCATCTGCAAAGCAGATGAGAGTTCAATGCAGAGGGTAATTTAAAAGTCAAATAAATGGTTTAAAATGGCTTGTAGTAAGTAAAACCATATTTCTTTGCAAAGTAAACTGCCCTTGTTTGCTGGGTGGATGGATGCACACCAAGCCCGACAAGCAGATGAAGAAAAACTGGTCCCTGGGTTTAAGGAGAGAGTCTTGGCCAGTCTGAGGGAAGGTGCAGTAAAAGGTGGAAGAAAATATCCCATCAGTGCTTCAAAGAGGTGGATGGATGAGGAGCTGGTGGGGGATGAAAGCAGGTAACTGGAGAGGACAAATGGTGCCAGTGGATTGCAAGGTAATGCACTGGATATTCTTCTGGGTCAAAGCATTGTCTCAAGAAAGAGGCAGCTCCCCTTCCCCACAACCCCTCTGATGAGCTTACAAGGTTTGCAGAGCTACCAGTGGTTGTGCAGTAGATCCTAACTGCCAGACAAAGTTAAATCTCAATTTTCAGAAGCCAGAGGCACAGGGGAAATAGAGCCAGAGAAAGCATCTAGCTGACAACCTTGACAAAATCACAAAACTAAATAAATAAACAAACAGGAATGAGAGATTCTGGGTAACTCACTGAATACAAAAGGGCAAACCAAACAAGGTGACCCCAAATCCATATACCTCTGGGGGAAAAAATAGCTTTACTTTTAAAAAAAATAATCATGTTATCAAAGACTCCTTATCAACACCAGTAGATTCAAGCTGACAAGCTGAAATCAATGCCAGCTATTGGAATATGAAGGCATGATAAAAAGCTACAACTTCCTTTGAAAAATGTATATTTAGATGTAGATCAAGGATACTTTCATTTTGTCAGCTTGGCCATTTTTTTATCAACTCACTTAGCATATTTAATTAAAGATATGATAGCCAATCTCATTTCTAATTGCATGCACAGTGGCAATATTCTGTGGATTGGTTCCTGCTTGCAAAATGTGTCTGTTTGTAGTACAGCCCACTTATGTACTAAAATGGCAGCTTTCTCTCCACAGTTTACAGAGAAGTTAACGAAGCTGGAGCTGTCAAAAAATAAAACATCCTCTGCTGTAGCTGTGCATACTAACGAGTAGTCTTAATGCTGGTGAAATTTTCATGTAGAAATCAGTAAGTCAGTGTCCTTAAAAAGGAAGAAAACCAGGTCTTATTTAGTGCCAAAGTAGACAAATAAAATAATTTGTGAGAGAAAGTGAAAAAACCCCACAAAGCAAGTTCAAAACAGCATAGAATGTGTTATTGAAGTAAGCTATGTTGGTAATACAAAAGCTAACTGAATCACAAATAAAGAAAATAAGTAGAAGATTGGGGTTTAGCATAAGGTGAGGCAGCATCAAAATATCACATGCAAAAATAGCAAACAGGCTGGGTTAGAACAGAAAGAGGATGTTGCTGTGTCTTCACCACAGAAATGCTGATCATAGGCACATAAAATTGTTAATATTGCAGCTTCAAAGTTTAGTCTAGTGAAAGATGATTTTCATAATAATACAGGGACATGTCCTTTGAAGCTAAAATAGAAAAAGGCAAAGGTACAATAATTTCAGTTGCCCTTGCAGGAGCAGTATCCTGAAGCCAATGACAAAGACCAGCTGCTCACAGCTTCATCAGATCAAAATTCCTTCAAGGTAGCAGCTCAGGGTGTACAGCCCTCTAAAACACAGGGCAAAAGAGCACAGATGATGTTCACTGTTAGAAATTGTTAATAGTTTGAACCTGTCAAATATTTTAATACTTCAAATTATTCCTAGCTAATTGGTATTGTGGTACCACCCAAGAGATCTCGCTGGAGCTGAAGACCTGCTTGTGCTGGACACAACCATCAAAAGCACGAGATGTCTGTCCATCCTCAAGTCTGTTAAAATATGTGAAGACACAACCACCAATGGGAATATAACATTCTCTATCTCTTGTTGCTGAATTTGCACGTCATGTCAGCATTCCCTGGAAGATGTCTATATTTTATAGCTGCAAACAAATGAAGGAATGTTAACCTTAAATCACCACAGCTTGGGAATGTGAGGAGGAAAGAGGGAGTGCAGGGAGCTGCTGTGATCCTTTTCTGTGATCTGCCTGGCCCTGACCAGCAGCTGCTGGTAAAAGCACCACCTTGCACGGTCAGGCTGTCCCTGTGTGTTTGCATAGTTTCTAGTGAGGGTCATGGATCCAGTATCCAGAAGAAAAACTTCTTTGCATTGTGGAAGCTTTTTCAGACCTAAAGTCTGTAGTAGCAAACCAGCAGCAACAGAGGCCACTACACCTAAAGGATTTATCAAGTTTTTGCATTTCGTTTTAGAGAAATTGTTCCCTCAGTAGATCTTAAATTCAAAGAAATTTGCATCCGAGTGTGAAAAAGAAATCTCAATCACCCTCTAGAAAATGAGATACTGGCCATCAAATATTGCACTCCCTGTAATTGCTATCACATTGTAAGAGCAGTCACACTGACGTGAATTGCAGTTTAGCTGTTCACAAAATACTCCAACTACACAAGATGCCCCATTTGATCCCAGAGCTGGCACAGCAACCAAGCCTTGGAATGTGCTCACAAGCCCTGTTTGAGGAGCAGTACCCCTGAGCTGACTTCAAAACTCCACAGCAGCTCTCCCCCCCTGTACACTGTGGGATGTGCCCAGGTCCTGCATCCCTCCCATTCCATGTCATCCCCCCATCCACAGCTCACCAGCATTCCCAAAAGATGGGAACTGGTCCCCTGCAATGCATCCTTTCTCTGTAGCCTCCATGCAGAAAGGCACTTCCTTGTGTAGATGGTCCTGCCTGTCCCCAGCCTCCCTCCCAACACCTCAAAGCCCCTAAGTCACTCTCTAAACTACTTCCTCCCACAGGGACATTTCAAACCACATCATAGCCCACCAAAAGCTACCAGCAACCCACATTTCTTTTCTTGGAACCTTTTCCAGGTTGGAAAAGGTGGGACAAGATACTGCCTGCTGTCACACCACTAAGCACACTAACCTGTAGCTTTTATTCCAGACCCCTTCCAAGATTGCCTGGCTTTGTAATTACCAAATAATACAAATAGGAAGTATACAGCAAACAAGGCATCAGGCTGCACCTGCAGCACCTGCTTTGTGGTGTGAAATAAAGGATTTCTCACAGTGAGTATGAAGCAGCCCAGAGCTGTTACCTGGAGGAGCAAAGCACATGGGATTTTGCAGGGAACAAGGCGGTAAGAAAAGCAGAGGAACCAAAGGAGAACAAAATGATGACCAGCTAGCAAGTGCCTCTTTGGAGATGTCCAACTCCACCAAGCAGCTGTGCTGCAGCCCCAGTCAGGCACAACATTCTCCCAGCCAGGGATGGTGACAGTCCCTGCTCTCCAGTGGATGCAGAGAGCCACGGATAGGTGAGGGAAGGAGCAGCCACCAGGGCCATGGGTTGCACTTGACCACACTCACAGCAAAGGAGGCTGCCACGGCAGCTGGTGTGTTTTCCAATCAGTCAAACACTTACCCTGGGAATTACCATAGTTCTGCTGGAGAGCACTGTTTAAACTGCTGGAGAGCACTGGGAGGTAGAGGTTAGGAGTAGCTGCCATCGGCAGCAGGGCAGTCACTGAGCAGAGCAACCCACACAGCACAAAATATAGGTGATCTCAGCTCAAAAGACCCTTATCTTCCACCTCATTAATTGCAAGCTAGTCACGTGCTTTGTTGCACAAGCTAAAGGAGCATCCCACAACAGGTTTTTTCCCCCATATTCACATCAGCAGGCACCAGGCACTAAACTGGTATGAAATGCAAGTTTAGGGGACCATAGTACACAGAGGGAACTTGCCTTCAGTTTATTTCCTAAAGAGGACAGGCCATGGTGACCATAGCACCCGGTGGTTTGCCTCTCCATTTCCCCTTCCTCCTGCCATAACTTCTGCAAGAACAGGCAAATTTGCATCTCCCCAGCCCTGAGGAATGCTCCAGTGCATTCCCCATGGAAAGACACCCAAAGAGCAGCAGCACCTGTGGAGAAGGACCCTTCTTGGAAACTTAGCAAAAGCTGGTTTTGTTTGCAGTGCAGAGGGACACAAGTCTGAGCACCTATTAAAATAGTGTTTAAAGATGCCAGCAAGTCCCAGTGAATCTCATACTGGCAGCAACTTGTGGCCATAAATTACTCAGACATGACTGAAAGAGGACAAAAACTGCTAGTGTCCTGTCCAGGGGATGAGCAGAGGGGACACAGCCCTGGGAATGTGCAGCTCTGCAGGCAGCACAGCCATCACTGGTACCACTCATGCCCATCTGCCTCACCCCGGAGCACAGAGACCCCCAGCAACAGGGACAGCCTTTGCCACAGCCCTACATTGTGTGAATTGCTGGCAATTGAATCCATCTTTCTTCTTTTCCTGCCTTGTGCCATAGACACCCAAAGCAGAGGATGGAGGTGGCTCACTGCTGTGTCCTCATCTTTCTGCAGTGATTTCCAGTTCATCTGCCCCTAACCTACATCTTGGCAGCCCAGCCCAGCCACACATCACAAATCATTTGCGTCAAGCAGACCCACGGGTGAGTTGCTGTCAGCAGATGAGTTCCTTCCAAGTCTCAGGATTTATGGCTGCATCCAAATCACCAGTGCCATGGCCAGGGTGGCACAGACTCACCCACAGTTTGACTCCTTAAACTGCTCTAAAAAAAGACTGAAATGTTATGGATGAGCAAAAGGCTATGTCACAAGGAACAAGGAGAAAAATTATCAAATAAGGAGGAAAATAATAACCTCAAAGCAAAGAAAGTGAGGGCTTGACAGTAGCTGAGTTTGTGCAAGAAGAATAAGGGAAGAAGCATCTCCCACTCAGCTGGAGAAAGTCAGCATGGAAGAGGCTGCAGGAGAGTGGAACACCTTGACTGCACACTCTGCCCTGGAGTGTTTTGTTTGTTTGTTTTTTTCTAAATAGGAGGTACAAGTCCGGGCTCTGCTCCTGAAGATCCTGTCAGAGATGGTGCCCAGCCAAATGAGAAATACAAAATGTCTCTCAGAGGAGCTAGAATAAAGCTTTGTATCAGGAGCCATGTATGATAAAAAACCACAGATCAGTCTGCTCCAAACATTGAGGAAGTTTGGATGAGGGTTGAAGCATGATGGCCAAAATCTGCCTCTTCTCTGACAGGTTAGCTATAAGAGAAGAAGTTATTTCTCTGATTTTAGCTTTCCAGGTCCAAAAATGGAAATAGTTTCTCCCACAGACACTATCCAGTAGGAAAAACTTGAGCTGAAGATTTTGTTTTCATCCTTACAGCAAAGACAATATATCAACTTGCAAGGCAAGGCCAACAGCAAGTGTCTTTTCTTGGGTTTTAGGTGGCTCTTTTGGGTTTCTTTTTTACTGTCGTTTTACATTTACGTCACAAACCAGTCTGTCTAGCAAGCATCCCTTCCCTGAGAGAGCTGGCAAATAGCAGAAGTGGCTTCTCCTCCCCTGCGTCCCCCACCACGCCAGTGCAGCACACCAGCTGTCATTTGCAGACACCCCATAATTGCCGCTCAGCCGGCTGGGGCTTCCACATTTATTTCCATTCCCAAAATTCACGACAAGTGGCCTGATTTGCAAAGAAAAGCCAAAGGCTGGGTGAGAGAGGAAAGCCGAAGAAGAAGAAACACACAGAAACTGAAAAGCATGCCTTAAATCTTTCTCTTGTTTTTGTTTTGTTGGGGTTTTTTTTGGCTTTTCTCTTTTTTTTTTTTTTGGCTTTTTTTTTAGTCTGGATTTGGGTTTCCCTGCCGAGCCCCCCTGGATGAAGAAGCCCTTGTCGGAGCGAGGCACAGCGCGGCTCTGCCCTGCGCTCGCTCCCGGTGCCACTCGCTGTCCCCAAAGCCCCGCCGGGGCTCCCCCGCCGCGGGAGCGCGCGCGCGTGACCGTGACGTCAACGAGCATCCGTGCCAAAATGCCGAGTTTTGGCAGAACTCACAAAAGCGCCCGAAAACACCCGGGAGACAAAGGAGCGGCGGGGCAGCCGCGGGTCGCGGGTTTGCGAGGAGCGCCGGAGAGCAGCGCTGAGCCCAGAGCGCCGGGACAGCGCTGACAGACCCTGAGCAGAGAGATCGCATTGCAAAGGCACGCCCGGGCTGTCGCTGCAGCTCGCAGCCTTCACACGATCCCCCCCGGCTGCTCCGGGCTTGCACAAGAGCCTCCGAGCCCAGGAGTGACGCGGCTTGGGCGCTGCCCGGAGCCTGCGAGCCGCGCTGCGATTTGGCTCCGGCGGGAGCGAGCGAGCGCAGGTACGGACAGGATTTGTTTTTCCTGTCGAAACACATTCGTCTGCAGATTAGCGGCGGCTCTGCGCGCAGGGAGCCCAGATAGCACCAGCTGGCTCTTCTCCGCCAGCCCGCAGCCATCCCGAGAGGCAAACAGCGCCCAGATCTCCAGCCAGCACCAGGTTCCTCTGCGATTAGTGCCCTGCGCTCCAAGGCGCTCCAATAGTTTTTTGACCCACAAACTATTTTTTTTTAGCGGACAGAAAAAACAACAGCTATAAGATAGGGGTTCCCTTTCCTAGAGAACAGCAAATCTGGTGTTTCTGGACCAAGTCCAAGAAGGCTCTGTAAAATTCCCAGTTTCTCGTTTTTACCAACAAAAAGAGGCCAAAGCAAAAAAGCAAACTCACAGCACTCCACTATAGGTTCTGTTCCTTATTCAGGGTAGACTACATCTGAAATCTAATTATCTCTTTGCAACTCCCTGTGCAGTCGAGGCAGATAGAGAGGGATCTCCAAGGAGCAATTCCTTCAACCTGCCTGACACACCTATCTTGGGATGTGGCCGACTCTCTCTCACACCCTGCACCCAGGGATGCTACACTGAAATTACTCCAGATCCTGTCTTCTGGGACATGAGTCAGCGTGAACTTTTACACTCACCAGAGCAGCTTATCCTGCCAAATATTAACCTCTTCAAACACCTGGAGGTGAAGGAATATCTTGGGCGTGTGTTGACCCAAGGGATTAAAACAATCTCACAATCAGTCTGCAGGAAGAGGCTGTTTCATGGTCTGTGCTTTATTTTCCCTTCTCTCCACAGATTATGGCAATCTAATAATGGATTTAGGGTTCCCATACAGTCACACAACAGTTTGCTTTTCCATTCATTGGAACAAGAAATGTCCCTGTTCAGGGACAGCTGTGAGACATGAAAAGGATATATCAGCAGGGGAAATGAATTTTTGCCTGCTGCAATGTCCCACATCACTGTCCTGCAGCAGGACAGGTGCCTCAAAAGTGAATGCTGGTGACCTTGCTGCAAGAAACTCTGTGCTTTGGAAGACAAGCATTGATGCAGCTGTTGAAGAACTCTTGGACAACCCAGCTGGAGAGGACCTGCCACTCGCTCTGTAAAGAAGATGGGGAAAAAAGGAAAAGTGGCTGCTGGGGACATGGTTCATATCAAAGCTAAGCAAGAGTCTCTGCAGTTTTTAGAGACAAAAGGGCAAAGCACTGGTGGCTGGAGACAGGAGGAAAGGGCAGGGAGACAAATGCTGAGAGAAGAAGCACCACTGACAGTGGTCAATGCAACCTGAAAGGCAATCCATGATGCCTGAGAGCTCTTCAGTCACTGCAAAAACCCACATCTTTCTGGATAACAGAAGAACATCCTTCAAGGGACACAGTTCCTGCCTCTCTAGAGCCAATACATAAAAGGTAATTAAGCTTACATTTCCAGGGACAGCTAATTATGGGGCCACTGCTGTGAAGCAGCAGTGCCATCCCTGCCAATGTACATCCCAGGAGACTGTGAGTGTTGGTGAGGACTTAGAGGACTCTGCACAAACAAAGAAGCAGATATCTGAGAAACATTTTTTGAGACCCTTTCCATCCTTAAGCAATGGATAGGAAGTACAGAAAGAAATCATGGGTGCAACAGCATTTTAAGTGAGAGATTAAGGTTCTGTGACAACTACTTCCTGTGGGGAAGGCTGTGTACTGTGGGTGGCCACAGCAGGAGCCATCCCAATTTTCTGAGCATCAGGCTCAGGCAGACAAACAAGTTTGAAGGGATTGAACCAGCATGAAGGGAGGCTGAAGGGGAAGAGCTATGGAGCTGGAGTGTTCAGAACAGAAGCAATGAAGCAAATGGACCACCTGCCTGCACAATGCCACAGAGTGGGTAACATGTAAAATCAATTGTTACAACACATTTGCATGCACAAGCTTAGTACAAGTGTGTTATCAATACCTGGTGGAAAAGTTCATATTCCAAAGCACCATCACCAAAGGAAAGGTAAGTGACAAGAAGGGAAAGGAAGGTTCACCCTCTGGCAAAGAAGTCAGGAACCACTTTTGAACCAACAACTCTGTCTACCTGCTCAGTCTGCCCAGGACACCAAAAACTGCCACCTCACCCCACACAGGCCACTCTAACCTGAGGCATCAACTCTCAGCTCTGTTGCTCAAGCTCAGGGCTCTTGCATCCCACATGCTGTTCCTCAGATGGAAAAAGTAACCCCAACTGAGCAGCCAAGCTGAGCCATCTCCTGACCACAGCAGATTCATGAGAAAGTCATTCCTGGAGGCCAAATTTATAAACATACTCTTCCACCAGCTGGACCTGTGTTTGCCAAACACAACCTTACCCAAACCTCCAGCTGGGCTTGCAGAGCTCTGGTTTCTTCCCTGTGCTTATCTCCAATCCTTCTCCTATTAACAGCTAATTTCCCCTCCACATCCTTATCTGTCTGCCTAAAGAAGGATGGTGAAATGCAGAGGTTATTAGCTCCCAAAGTTATTAGCTCCCAAAGTTATTAGTTCTATGGCTGCTCACAACCCTCTGCTCCCCTGAAAACAGACAAATCCTGTCAGCACCCCCAAAACAGAACTTGCTGCCCTGTGACCCTCCAGGAGCATCACCATTAGACCCAGCTCCATGATCCCCTGTGTGTTTGCTGGGAATCTCCAGCATCACAGTACGAAAGTCATCCTGCTCCAGTAACTGGGCATATGGAGAAAGGAGAATCTTCACCTGGATTGAGTTGATAACTCTTCAGGACCATCTGCCAAGGACCAGCAGAGAGGCATCTGTGCTGCTGCTCACACATTTGCTGGCAAACATCACTTTATTTTACTTATCCTCATCACCTTCATTTAACTCCAGCCTAGGAAGTTCCATAGTGGATGTCAACATGAGAGAGAAAAAGGAAATGTTTTCAAATTTAAAAGTAACATGAAACCCAGCAAACACTAAATTGCCTTGTAATCGAAATCATTATATTTGTTGGTAGGAAACAGAAAAAGCCCAGCTAAGCACTATGTATTTAGCATTTTAGAGCTAAAAATAGCAGTAACTACATCAGCAGGGAGAAGGAGTTTGAACAGAAAGTGAATGATCACTAGCAATTATTTCTGGATATTTTAAGTAAGTGGCCTGAAATTGAAAAAGGCAACACATGTTCAAATTCCTATCCTGGCTTACAGGACAAATACAAGCAAGTAAAGTAATATGTAGAGGGGAGGAATGCTAAAGCCAACCATAAAGAGAAGTTAGAGGTTAGGAAAGATCAATTATGTATAAGGAAGAAAGATAAGTACTTTGGGAAGTTTTAACACTGAGAATGATTTTTTGAAAGAAGGATTCCTGATCTCCTCTAATGGTTTGGCTAGCCAGACCCATATACTTTGGCTACTCTAGTCCACAAATGAGCCCAGTCCATCTGTGAATATTCCTGACACTTTGCATGGTTCAAAGGTTAATTCCTCACTTTCATTCCAGGATGTCAGAGAGTTTGGTCAAACTTAAACAACAGAACAGAGTTATAATGTGTTAAACTACACAAGGATATGTTTTTCACTTCGTTTAGGAGGATGCTAAACCCAAGTCAAACTCTGCACGTGCTCTTCATCAACCACAGCTGTGCCTCAGCCCCATCACAAGGTGATATTTTCTCCTGAGTCACACCCAGGGTGCAGCACTAGACATCAGTTGCTTAAATTAATGCCTGTATCTCCAGATCCACATCGTTTTTTCTCAAGCTTATAGAAGAAGTCCCAAAATAAGAGATCTCTGAACCATGGATGTTAATTTTCAACAAGTCTTAGATTTCAGGAGAAATTCCACAAGTCTAAAAGAATGCTGATATTTTGTCTTTTTATAAAAGTATACAACTACAGACACTGGATTACTATAGGCCTGTCAGTCTGAAACTAATCCCTGGGAAAAGAATAGTTGATACAGAGCTAAAAGAGATTAATGCCAATCAACATGTTCATGAAAAACAAATCTTGTCAAATTAATTCTCATTTTAAGAGATTACAGTTTCCTTGATGGAGCAATAGTATTAATGCAGCAATCCACCACGTCGCAGCTCTCCTCACTCCGGTTGGGCCAGCCCTGCTCTGAATCAGAAAGCCAGCCTAGCATTCCTTAAAATAAACTAAAATCTGTTCATAGGCTTCAGGATGTAACTGGAAATGGCAACTCCTTGGGGAAGCAGGGTCCTGCTGTGCTCTCCCTTTGGCTCTGTGCTGGTCAGAGTCTTTACTGACAGCCTGGGCAGTAAGAGCATTACTGAGACCACAGCTGAGATGGAGGTGGAAAGGATTAGGGAGCCACTGGAAGAAGAGGAGGCTGTGCCTCTGGGAAGCAGTGATGAGTCACCTGATGGAAGCAAGGAGCAGATCAGTAGGAGGCCCTGCACGGCCCCAGGCAGCCCCAGTGTGGTGAGGACGGGGGAAGAGCCACTCTGAGCAACAGCAAAGACACCAGAGATAGCTTGAAATGAGCAAGATGACCTTGGTGTCTGACACAATCCAGGGAGGAGTGCAGGGAATATCACACAGGAGTGGGAATGCTGCCATGGCTGTTGCAATGCTCACTCCACGTTGGCAGATGCTGGATGAGGGGGATGTACAGCTCTGTCCCATGGCCTGGCAGGGATCTTGCTGCAGGACAAGGAGCCCATGGCTGTTCCCTGCTGCCCTCTGAGTGTCCAATATCTGCAGGGCCGTCAGAGGTGAGCAAGCAGAAGTCACCAGCGCTTCACTTGGAACCTAATCAAAACAAATGAGACAGGAAATAAAGTCTATCCTTTTGGCCCAAGGAACAACCATCATGAGATCTGGCCTCTGTCACCAGAGAGCACACACCTCAGAAAAACCTCATTCAAAGCAGCACTGGGGCAGGGTGACTTTGCTATCTCGTACACAGCACTGCAGCTTGCACAAGTAGCCACAGATCATTCCTTCTGACCATGCAGCTGGCACCACATCCAAGCAGTTATTAAAAATAAATTAAAAAAATAAAACTACTGCTAGCTGGGAAACCTCTGAGTCCAACTCACAGCAGTGTTTGCGTGGTGCAAAAGGCACCCAAGCTGCAAATCACAGTGTAACACACTGTATTATTAACAGAAACCTACAGCAGGACACAGCACTGACTCCTACATGGAAAACCGCTCCAGATTACCCATCCCTTTGTATTTAGGCTTCCATTACACCATGGCTGTTGCATGGCTGTCGTACCTGTGCAGGGCAGGAGGGGAGCAGGTAGCCCTCGCCTCCCTCCCGCAGCGGGATCCTGGATCCCGGGCCCTGCGAGCTCCTGCTGGAGACCCACCAGAGGGCGGTCGGGGTTGCCTTTTCCCTCCGACTACATCATTTTCCACCTTTGCATCCCGGGGAGCCTCATCACAACGTCGCTTTTTGTCTTCTGCGGCTACTTACAGCTGCTTTCTGAAGAGAATATAGTTGGTGTTATCACATGCCACAGATATACACAGATATAAGAACAGGTTTGCTGCAGATGAAGAAGCTATTTATTATTTGTAGTCCCTGGGATGTTGGGGCAGCCCCTTTTGGAGCTGCATCAGAGAGCAAGGCCCCAGATCCCATGGCTCGTTATGCCTGTGTTTGTAGGATTGTGGTGCCCACAGAGTTTATGCTGGGTTTTTGAAGACTGAAGCTTCTTCTCCTGTTTTATTTATTCAGAAAGGTCAAATTTATCATCTTAAACATAGATACAAAATATTAGACAAAATTAAATCTCTCCTTCTGAGCTATGGTTACACCCTTATCAGTGCTGAACTCTGCTTCAAGACCACAGTTACAAGTTTCAGTCACATCCAATCATTATACTAACATTGTATTATATCGATGCTGTGGCAGCTCTTGAAACTTCCTTACATCCTGCTTCCATCTCCCTCACTTTTTTAACTTCTCCATAACAAGGACCACACAATGCTGCTTCTCCCTTCTCCAGCACAGCCCAGCCTACAGGTACAGAAGTTTCCCATCTGTTCTCCTCTCCAGTTCCACCACCCATCTCTGCTGTCCTTCTTCCCTGCCTCCTCACCCTCTCGTGTCTCTCCTCAAAACTTGTCTGCCCCCATGAGCAGCTTAACCCTGTCCTTACCTGTCCAAGCATGACACCATCTCTCCATACCACTAAATACTCTATATTTCTGCTGCCTGAAGCTGTTTTCCTCCAAATCCACCCAAAATCCTTTCCAATTTTGTCTTTGTTTCATGTTTTAGATATGTTCTACAACCAGTCAGAGCAAAAAGATTATTTTTGAAGAAAACACAGCATTAGGAAGGCCAGTCTAAGTAAGCTATTCAAAAGAAACCAAAAGGCAGCCAGGAAAAAAAATGACCAAAATTTTCTCCTCCACATTTGACCTTTTAGAAGTCACAATCACAAAATCCTTTTGATAACACTGTATCACACCAGGAAGCATCAGAACCTAGAAGCCAGTATCACAATCCTTTGCTTACATAGGCACTTGAGGCTCTCCAGAGTGCCCAAGATACCCATGGCAGTGCACTGTGGAGGGGACACAGGCGACCTCCCTATTTCAGCTGGGTCCAAACCTCTGCCACTCAAGAGAGACATCTCTCTGCTCGTGGCTGCAGTGAGCATCCTGCCTACCCCAGGGGCCACCCATAAAGGGAAGCAGCTCACACTGGTTTCTGTCCTGCACTGCCAAGGGTTTCAAGATCAAGGGATCAAGAGTGACACCCTTAGGGAGATGTCCCTGTCCTAGGAAACACAATTCTGCTGGGGAAGCAGGTGGGAACCCACCAGCCAGCAGCAAAGCGACTGCTTACAAAGGCAACTGCTTTTACGGGTGACATACAAGTATTTTGTACTTGATTTCACTCCAAGGCCTATGCTCCAAATTTCCAAGCTCCCATTCCACCTGCTTCCTCTCTCTGCGTTATTTCAAGAGCAGCCCTGTGTGGGGATTTTCATTACACAGAGCTCCCCACAGAGCTCTGTGGGCATACATGACAGAGGCACCAGGGATAGGCAGAACAGGAGGCACAAGGGAACATGGATTAGAGCCCTGCCCTACCATTGTGTGACAAGCACAGGGAATTAAGACAACTTCCTGCCCTGTAATCCTTTAGGCAACATTAGAAAGTGTTTCTGGGTTCTTGAAGCAAGATGAACAAAGACATTTCAGTGGTAGGGAGAGTGATACAGGAAGATATTCTGAGCGCTCCCAGCCCAGCCAGCTGCTCTGGGACTGCAGCCTTGCTCTGCTGGCTCTGCTGTGTTTGGCCACAGCCAACACTTTCCTCTGGCTCACCTGCACAAGGCAAGCTCCTCAGTGTGGCTTGAGCTCCAAGATTAGCTCTATGCCTGCCAAGGTAGTCCCTGCACACAGCTGCCAGGTTAACACTGCTTGGGCTGACGTGCCAGATACTGAAATAATACAACATTAAAAAAGAGAGTTCATAAAACCACTCTATCTTTCCATTTCAGTTGGCTCCCTCACCCCTGCTATATTTCAGGAACAGACAACAGTAGCAACTAAAATGAACTGACAAGACAAGGTCCAGCTAGAAATGGGGGAGGTCAGAGATAGCATGAGCACTGATAATCTACCCAGCAAAGCTTCCTAGGACAAGTGACATGATCAGCAGATCAGATGATCCAGGCAGGTAAATACTTTCATATACAAGCATTTTGTTGAGTTTTAAGTTAAAATGTTCTTCCTACCTGCTATTGCTATTACTCTCAAGGCCTTCCACCAATTTTTGATGTTAACTAGATAACTGGCAAAGTGGAACAAGTTACAGGATTTAAATCCACACTTGCACCTGGAAAAATGCACACTTTGCAAATGTACATCTGTCATGTGGCCTCTGTTACCCACAAGGAAACAGCCATTAACTGGCTGGTTTCACCTTAAAAAGTTGAAAAGATGAAAGAGAAGAAGAAACCTTCACTGGTTGCTATGATCCCCGAGTACACAGACCACATGCATTGCTCTTCTGGAATCACAGAAGTAAAAGAAGCAAAAGTTATTGCAAATTACCCTGAATTTGCCTGTCACATAATTTCCGTCAAGTAACACAAACTGTTTTCAAAAGCATCTTAACTAGATGGAGACACACGTGAAATTCAGACAGCTGACTTGTAGCAAACATCTAATTTTGGCCTTAGCATAATGTTCCTCACCTAAAGGGGAAGTTGTGCACAACACCAAATTTTAAACCCAAATTTGGAGGCCACTTGAGAGCTAAGGTGCACAAGAACCACTTTCAAAAAATGAAACAGCAGTTTTCAGAATAGGAAAGACAGTTTTTTACCAAAAAAACAACGTAACAAAAATATCAAAGAGCAATTTTATTTATCTTATTTGGCACAAAACTTACAAGAACTGTTTTGTTCCCTTCTTAAATTTAGTACAACTAGCAAGGAAAAAAAAGGCATACTAATACATTTAATGAGCTGTACAGCAAGTGACATGTGGAAGGAGGCACCAGAAAGATCTACCAAAAATCAAAGTGCATGAAAAATACCTACTCTGAGTGCCTCATGGTATTGTATTAAGGCACCACTCCTTTAGAAGGTTTACTGAACACATCAAGTGCGCAACTTCTTGGTTTGGAATGTAAGAGTCCTTCAGCCTGTATCAGAACCGGATACTGCAACCTCGGAATGGAACAATGTTTCTCCTCATAGATGTGAAAGGAAGAGACCTCTTTGTGCCCAACATCATCTCTCAGCCAGGCATGTCACTGTCATATGCTTTGAAAAAGCCAACACAAGTTATCAGAGTACCAGCATTTCACTTCAGAGTTTTAAGCTGTAGTGTGCACCAGACCTATGCATTCTTTACAATGGTTTTATAGAAAAGAAACGTTGAAGAGACAAAAGTAACATGGAACATACCAGTAAATACATTTAGATAGTTTTATCAAAAGAACATTTAAGGACTTTCTGAAGTATCTCTTAAAAAAGAAATCTGAGTAGTGTTATAATCCAAAATAATTAAATACACTTTTCAACATATTATTACAAAGCTTCCTTCAGGTCTAGCAATCAAGTCTGACAAATTCCACAAGACTTCTGGAACTTTCAGTAAGGATGTAGAAAAAGCCCAGTATTAGCGGTAAGAGATTTTCATAATTGGAAACATTTAATGCAAATACTGTAACTGCAAACCATGTTTTACAGGTGTGTATGTACATACACACATATACACACACTCACACACACTGAAACATTGTAAAAAGAGCCCAACAGACACCTTGGTTCACTGTGGGTTCTGCACATCACCACTCTGAAGTATGACAGAAGCTGCACCAGGTTTATTATTTCAGCACCTTCATTAAGGACTATTTGTTTAAGAACCAAACCACTTCAGTTACAAGGTGCCACAGGACAGATTCACACCAAGTGTAAACAGGTTCCAAACAACCAAAGAGAAGTTGCATCTGCTTCTTACCAGCTTTGACTTTGGTTTTTCTGCTCAGCTGGATCACCAGTCTCCTTTACTTGCAGGAAGTTTAGTAGGAAATCAATGCCCGTATCAAAACTGAAGTGGGAACCAGTAAATGCAGAATACTGTTATCAAACCACTGTACAACACCTCTACTGTAGAGAGCTTCAAACATCTCAGGAGTTTGAGACTGCTTAACCCGAACTCTGGAAAAACATATTTCTCTATGGACATGCAAAGGCATTTAAATATGAACTCTAGGCATTACAGTATTTCATTTTTTGTCCCCTTATGGTGTAGACCTTGAGAACACAACTGTGTGCCCCATTATAAAACCAAAGCACCCTTGAGCATTAAAAATTCTAAAGAGCAAGGGTTGGAAAGAAGGGCATCTGGAAGTGATCTACACATTACAGAGCATGGTGTTTCACAAGTCTCAGAACAGTTTGGTTCATACTTTCTGGGATAACTTTCCCAATACCTTTGTCCCAATACAGAGCTGTAGTTTTCAGTAACTCTTTTACCCCTGCATTATTTGCTACCACATATAAAACATGCCACAGAGGTGGCAGTCAGGGCTAAACATTTAACAACATGTCCTTTTCATCCTTTATTAACAAATACATTTATTTCATGATTTGTATGTGAGTCATGTAGCAATATAACATTGGTGTTATACACTGTGCTTCCGTTCTCTGGCACTTGGAGGAGGAATTAATTTCCAGGTAGTCACATCTTGCTGAAGCATTCCTTTGCGTTTGTCCAAACCTGAATTCCCTTTTAAAAAAACAGTTAAAAATCAATAGGTGGGCATATACTCTATTTGCAAACCTCATCCACTACTTTCTTCTACAGAAGACTCTACCAGGAAATCCCACAGAACTTCACAGAAGAATAAGGCAGAGACCACATTGAAATTGGACCACACTGTCTATTTTATATATATATATTTCAACATTAACATGTCACTGAGTTCAAGCAGGACAGAATATGTGGGAGGTTTTATGCTAGTGACTTCCAATCCTCCATGACTGCCATGTTCCCAGTTACTGACAGTCTGTATCTGCCCCCCTGCTGATAGGGCAAATACACTGTCCAGCCCTTCCCAAGCCACACATACCTTTTTGCACATGCTAATCTGCATAACAGCATAGCTTATAAGTGCCTCCTTCAAATCGTGATTCTTCTGCTCCTTAAACCGTTCAATGTCAGCCCAGGCACTTTTCACAAAGTCTCTGAAATTAAAAGCAATTATTTCTGCTAGTAAGTGTTTTACACATTCCACCCTCAGCTCTGGACACTCAGCAGAGAAGCTGTGTATGACAAAGTGCTCCATCTTTCAGTAAATCATGTCCTGTAATTATTATGCATCCCTCAGTGTCCTTGTTTTACAACTGGCATCACTACCTAATTCTCCACCTTCTTTTTAAGGTTTTTATCCTAGAGAATCAATTTCACAGGATACATTAGGATGTTTGTTTGGTTTGGTGTTGTTTTTCCCAGGAAGCATCACTGCCATAGAACTAGCATAAGTCAGGATATAGATTTTTCCTTCAGAGTCTGTTGGGGTAACTATTTATCTTTATGCCAACATTCAGTACACAACACTGCAGGTTTCTTTTTCAATCATCAAGTCAGAATCTTCATCTCTCTTTAGTGTGAAAACTCACTTGTCAGGATGTGAGACAGTAAAGTACAATAAACATTTACAATGCAAATTTAACTTGGACAATTCACTTCAGAAATTAATTTTGTTGGTTTGGTGATGTGCAGTCAGGCCTCCTTAACTGAAGTGGAGGCAGATATCTGTAATTCATACTTTCATTTGTGCTGGACTAGCATTCACTTGAAAATTGCTTCCAGAGCTACAAAAGCACATCTCCAATACATCTGCCAAAATTATTAAGATATTGCATTTACTGAGTGTCTTGTTGTTTTGAACTGTTCATGAACTAGTCTTATCTTTTAAGCTCTAATTCTAACATATCAGGAGATACCACATTGACCCCCTGTGTTATTTGACAGATATGCTTTGACAAAATCACATTGCTTTAAGAAACGTTACTTCCTAGTTTTCTTTTTTGCATACCTGAAGAAAATTTCATTAGAGAACCAAGAAGCAGTTACTCAAACACAACTCACCAGACCTTCTAATCTCTTTCAAACAGGAGTAAGGTGTCCCCCATATGAGAAGTTGCAGAATACGGGCTCAGGACCCTTACACATAAACCAAACTAAATACTGTATTTGAAGCAAATCAGCTTTTGAGTCTCAGCCTATTCAGCTGCAGCCCTCCAAGCCCACCTGCTAAATATATTACTAGTGGAACATAAAAGCATGCAAGTCAGCCATTAGAGTGGGCTCAGTAACTGGGAAAGTCATCAGGTTTTACATAAGCCATACACTCAGACCAGAAGCTAACTGCATGTACTGCACTTTATTTCACAACTTGCAGCTGACAGGAGCTTTTATAGACAGCTCATAAACACCAAGAATATATTAAAAACACTTATAAAATGCAAACACCTTCAAGAGCATCCAGTCAAGGACTTTTGCTAAGACAAGCCCTGTGTTTTCTTTGAAACAGTCAAGCTCATTTACCTGCCCTCCAGATTCTTAGACTTGAGTTGCTCTTCTCCTTCCTGTATCTGCTCCTCTAGAACCTTTATCTTGGCTTCCCTCTGCTCAGGGGTTTCTTGCCCAAAGAGCTTGCTGGTCATCCCCTTCAGGGAGAAGGTTCTCACAGTCTACAAAAAACAAGGACACTCTAGGTCTGGGATTCCTGACCACAGACACAGGACATCAGGTGACTTTTACTGGCCTTTGTGCTTATTATTTGGCTGATTTTTTCCTTTAACTTCCATTTCATTAATTGATAAATAGCTCTGGTGACTCAGATTAGACTAAGCAAAGTGGGGAGGAGGTAATTTGATATTCAAATGCTTTAAGGCTGACAAGGGTGAACTTTCAGAGCAGCCTTCCTACTGAAGTAGGAAAGAAAAGCCATAAATGCATTCTATAAAGAACATCAATAGATCCAAGAGCAACATTGAGAACTCTAGAAAACTGTCAGTTACCACTTTCAGACAATATTTTTGGTAATGTTATCTCCCATATAAAATGGACTAACACAATGCATCAATCACCATTCAAAAGGCAAAAGAAGACTTTCGGAATTCCCAACATTTTGATCTTTAGGATATAGTTGTCTTGTGTTATTCTGCTCCAGTCACATTTACTGCAACCCTTTACTTGCTCAGTATTCAATAAAAGAAGTTTGGCACAAACAGCTTATGTCACCAAGAACCAAGTTACTTTAAATCTCACATGTCTCCAGCTCATATGATACCACTTCTCAAAAGCAGCAGCCAGCATGCTGGTGCCATTTAAATATCATTCTAAGTAACTTGGCTCAAGTGAAAAATAAATTCAAGAAGAGGCATCTTGGAGAAGAAAGTGGAAAAAGACTCACTCCTGTTGCCAGCTCCTCACACTGCTGTTTCTTAGATGTTAAGTCCTGTGCAGCCATTTCCAAATCATATTGCATTAGTTCATGCTTCCTGCAAACTGCCCTGAAAAGTAAGTAATGAAAGATCTGTCACATAATACTTTGTTTTGCTATGCTTCCCTCCATTTAAACTTTACAAATGGCATCATGTTTTGTTTGTCTTTGACAGGAAGCACCTCCAGTTATTCATCTAGTCAAATTCAACAGCCCTATCACAGACTGCATAACTCTGCAAATGCTGTAGTTAAGCAAGCTGGGATCAAAGTATGAATAAAGTTCTTAGTTCAACAGCATTCTGCTCCTCTTTTTAAACTCATTTCAAGATACACTCAGTAATACAAGCCCTACCACCACCTTAAGAACACCACTGTAAAATAGTTTAATTCAAAACATGTTACAGAAAAATCACAGCTTTAACGAAAGATACCTGGAGATGGTACCTGTCCCAGCAGCCATCTATCAGTCAATCATAAAATTCATCACATTTTCTTTTTTAAAGAATGAAACAAAAAAATCTGCTTCTAGACTCATACAGTGCCTTTCATCTGGAAAAGAGGAGCTTCCTCTGAGCACCTGCAGTAAGTCCCAGTCCTGTGTGGGCTGATGATGCTACATCCGTACTCCACAGCCGGATGCACATTCATCTCCCAGGAGAGGCTACCAGTGCTCCAGGCTCCCACACTGCAGCCTTCACACTGCCCAACCCAATTCTCTACTGGGCCTCTCCAAGAGCTTCAGAGCCAGACTGTGGAAAGCACAACAGCTTTAGCACAGTCTTGGCAGCATAAAGCAATTTGCTTTTGTGTCCACACTTGCAAGGGGTGACTAATAAAAGGCTAATGTGAAACAAAACAAAAAGTTGGTATTTAGATGCACAACACTGTGCAGTGGATGAAAGTAATATTGGGCACTTTGAAAGTTCCTGGAATTTGTCATGGCTGTAGCAGCTCTGTTTGGCCTATCTCATTTGAAAGCTGAAGTTTTCAGCACATTTGGGCACTAATACATCAGAAGCCAAAGAAACAGTGGAACTAGAGGAATAAACAGCATTTTCTTCCATAGTATACAGATTTTAACATTTCTGGCTCTTCACTACTCATCAGATCAGTTCTAATTTGTATTGCCACTCACATGGCAATCAATATGGGTAAGCAAAATAAGAGATAAGACCATGGAGACTCCATGACATTGGAATTTCCCCTTCTCAGAGAACACAAGAGGACATCAGACTAAATTAAACATTGACATCACATTAGAGAAAAGGACTACAGCTTCCTTTTGAGCTTCAGACTTCTGTACATACCGCAGTGCTTCTGCATAGAAGAGATATTCCTTCAGCTGATCTGCATAGTGTTCCTCTTCTTCCAGTATGTCATCAATAGAAGCTGCATATCTAATGAAAAACAGCCACAGTTACACATAAAGCTGCTTCATTTAACCTTTAAGGATACACATGCAGTAACAAGGGAGGACACCTGTTTCACAGAAACACCCGTGACAAACAGCAAAGAGCACTCCCAAAAAAGGTTTTTTCTTTGTTTTTAATTAAACTCTCAATACCTCATGTCAACATTCCTGCGGGCCTGCTTCTTTGGTTGTTACTACAATGAATCTTTTGACAAGAACAAAATCTATCATAAGTTTCCTGCTGAAGATGAGGCCGCTTTTATTACAGGAAAAAGCCCCAATTTATTCCTTTTCTTCAGTGGACTGTCGATAAGCAGCACCAAGACCAAAAAAAGACACAGTGCAAAAGATATCCTCCAAATCTTAAAGCATTAAGGCCCAGGAATGTGAACATCACACCTGCTGAAAAGCAAAGAGGCTGCTTTCATGGCTTGTTATTTGGTCTGAGTACAAGATAACTCACAGTGGTGCCCTGAACACTACAACATTAAGTCCCTTCAGCTCCTTCAAAGTCTCTAGTCCTTGTTTGCTGTGAAAATCAGGCATATTAGTTCAGAGCAACAAGAAGTTTAACCCTCCTTTTAGGGAGAAATCTGAAGTACAAGGGCTTGGACCAAATCTGCAGCTCTTGCATTCAGTAAGAGTTTCATTATTTAGGCTGATGTCTCCTATAAATGGCAAAAAGCACTTTATTTTTCTAGTTTATTCTGCTTATTTAACAGTATTTATTATGTTCTTGCTAACCAAGGTGACTGTCTTGAACAGATTTTCAGGGACAGGCCTACAGCTAAGAGGTAACTGCACTTCTCACTTGGCACAGCAGCAGAAATCAGATTCCTCTTTAGCCCAGCACTCAGGGCATGTGCCACTGGAGATAATCAGGATGAATGAGATCCCACACAAATACCTTCATCTATTCTGCTAACTCAGTCTGGATTCTCAGCTATGTGGCAATCTCTCACACATCTGCAGGCTCTCTGAAGTGAGCATATGTCCATTCTTCTCTAGCAACCAGCAAACATGACCCAAATTCTAATTATAGCACCTCTTGGCTCTCAAGTTCTTGCGAAATCTTTGCATTTTCCCTTTTCTCCCTGTGCGTCTCCAGTAACTGGTTTTATGGAAGAAGTGGCAGAGTCTCAAGCTGAAAGGGAGCTGGTGACATGAATTTGGAAAGTTTGCAAGTATGATGAGTTGTTTTGATGCTCTGTGAAATCAAAGACATTGGCACATCCAGGAAAAGCCCTACCAAGGCTCTTGGTGATGAATAAACATAGCATGTGAAGTGGTCAACAACAGCAGACCAGTTTAAGTAGAAGGGATAAAAGAGCAGGCAGAACAAGAATTCACATGAATCAAAGTAAGGAGTAAGTCAAAACTGTTGAAAAATACACTTAAAAAATCCTGCAGCCGCACAGGTCATAAATGGCTTACCCTATTTTTAAGTTCTGCAGTGCAATAATTTTAGTATAGTGGTTAGATTTCTCAGGGCAGCAGATGGACCACATTTCATTTTCAAGTAAGATCTAAGTTTAGAGCAGTGCTAGAGCTCATTTGTGGCAGATCAACTCTCAGGAAAAAAAAAAAAAAACCCAAACCCCAAAACAAAAAACCAAAAAATCCCACCAAACAAAATCCTACCTTCCACAGACATGTTTTAATAATGAGTTTGATTTCAGAAAAAAAAAAAGTAGTAAGACAAGCTACATTTCTGAGTGCCTAAACTTAGGCAAACTAGGGAAAGTGTTAAGGAGAAACATTGTACTAAGTTCTAAAGCTACCTGATATGCTCTCAGTCTTCATGTAAGCTGTCAGCTAAACCCTTGTTTTAGTTTAGACTGGTTCAATATATAATGACAGTCTAGTTGATACAGAGATAAAGGGTCACTCATTAATAGAATAAAGGACAGAAGTCAAAGGCCTGGCATTTTTTTCTTTCATCTTTTAAATGCTAGTCATAGCCACTCACTCCAACTTTCTCAGCATACTCTGTCACTTCAGCAAGCCTCATCTTGTAATACAGCCCACATCCAGAGAAGCTTTGAGATGTCTTCTCCAAATATTAAGCAGTTATAGATCATACTAAACAATAACAAATCAAAAGCTTAAATAAACATCTAGTAAAAACTTTAGCATATGGGGCAGAGAGAGAATAATTAAATTAATTTTTGAAGTTTAACATCTATATTAGGCAACCTCCTAGAAGTAGCTTTCTTTTGCAATAAATTCCTGTCTGATGTTATGGGAATGGTAACTGAACTGTTAAGTCATAATTTAAAGGGATCACAGATATAAACCTTATTGGTAGGAGACCACATGGGTCACTGAATGATTTCCTGAATCTCACAACTGCTGCTTTTTGCTTGATTGTCATTACTAAGGGATTACTGTTGCAGAAGAGTGCCAGAACAGAGGAGATGACAGACAATGAAAGCTACCTCAGATTTCATGCAGTGATTAAAATTACCCAGAATAGCAGTTACCCACTGCCATTACTCTGGATCTTTAGTTCTAACTGTGCTACAGACAGAAATATTAAACATTTTGAATGTGTGAGTGGGTTCAGCCTCCTGATTGAGAAGTGAGACAAATTTCTTTTAATTAGTTATGCATTTTCAGGTGTTTGACATCTTGGTGTGGTGTATCTGAACCACTGAAAACCTACTTGTGCTTACTTAACTCCACTATATTATACTAAGTCTTCACAATTTCTTCAATTTCTACCTACCACAGTAGGCGCTTAACCATTGCATTCCACCTCTACTTCAATTATTTTTCTTCTGAAAGCAGAATGCATTCTCCATTGCTTTATTCTCACCAGAACCCTCTGCCCAGAAAACTTTACAGCTTTTCTTGAACGAAAACCACCCCACTAGCCAAAACACAGAACTGTGAATAATTTATTCAGAGGGGGTCAAATTTTTAAGATTTGATAAAACCAGAATTATTCTCAAGAAGCTGAGGGCATGGCTCTTCAAACCCTTCCACTTGACAAGGCCAGTACCAATTGACAACTTGTTAACTTGACAACACCAATAACAATCAGGCAGTAGAACATACATAAATTTGCACTGTAAACCAAACCTGAGAACTTTATTTGTACACAAATTACACTTTATCAGTAAAAATATTGCATGAAGTGTCAAACACCTTCCACCTCTTGCTGGAGTTGTTACTTATCTGTTGTGTGGGATTACAGAAGCAGGATCAGAGTGGTAAGAAGTGCTGTTTCACTTGCTGTGTATGACTACCTGAAAAGCAGAAGTCATGAGGCTAGAGTACCTCTTCTGTGAGCACTCTCAAGTGCTAGACTTTTATTTTGAAGGCTGTGCTTTGCATACTCTGCCAAATGACTCTAAAGATGCAAAGAGAGAGGATTCTTTATTACATCCAGTCAGTGTTTGTTTCAGGAATCCACTGGAGTTTTGGTGCCGATTAATTAAATTTCTTAACTCCCTGTAATTAAGTCCAAATCTGTGTGCCATCTACCGTGTGGTACAAAATGCTGCTATCAAAACCAAATGGATCTCATCAGGTCTGCAGTACATTAAAGTTGTATTCCACCAGTTTCTGGCATAGTAGCTTAAAAGAAAAATTGGAAGGATTCCAAACACTTCTACAATTTCAAAATAATAATAAAAAAAGAAACCCCTCTGGCTCTCCTGAGGCTTTTTGAGCTACTTAATACAGTATATGGATGCTAAAACTGTGCCTGCATCCAAGTCACAGGAACACTGTATACCTAAAAACAATGCACCCCCAACTTTCTCGGTACTCACATGTACTTTGGGGTTGAGGGAAAAGAGAGGAAAGAGGGAGAGTTCCACATCTGGCTTACATCAAACTATCAGATATTCAGTCAGTACTTACACATCCATGTGGTGGCCAGCACTCTGCAACCCATCCCCCATCTCCTTTTCTATTGCACTCCACTCACTGTAGGAAAAACAAACGAGAAACAACATCACACATGAAGGGTAAGGGAAGTTAATAAGCTGCATCCTGTATATAGTTTCTTTCCAGGTGACACCTGAATGGAAACTGCCTCAAAGTTAGATTGGTTCAAACTGTTTTCTTTCTCTAAGGAGCAGCACTGACAATGTAGCAAAGTTACTTATGGCACTCTGTTAAACAATTGTCCTTAAACTCCTCATCACAAATATACTTCGTTTGGGATGGGTTTTGAGCATAGTCATCTTTAAATAGGTGAAAATCAATTTAAAACAAAAACAAACAAACAAAACCAACCACCTAGCATTTTATATAAATGGGATGAGGGAGGACAACAATGCTGAAATTTCCAAAACAGATTTTACTCTCACCAAGTAGAAACTAAGCTTTCCAGACTTACAGGATATAAGATAGAAGCCTCTCCTTCCAAAAACCAAAGGGTGGGATTTGACTTTTGTAAGCATTTTACTTCTCCTGAAACCATTTGATGTAAGTAGCTTTCTGCTTTCCCAGTAGACTGGTGTTTAATTCTATTCATTTTTTTAATAAATCAACTTGCAATTGTCTCATTACTGCAGCTACCTATTTACATCACAGCGATTACTTAGACAAAGAAAGAAACAGTTACAATAAAGATAGCAAGAGACCTGTTCTGGACATCCTGGTATTTACACCACCATTTTAACTGTGCTCTCAGCTTTGAGAAACCTTATGAAAGCTCTTTGCTACAAGAATTACACCTACAACTCTTTTTTCAAGAAAAAAGGAGAGGTTACCTTATATTTCACATAATTTATGTGTAATGCATCTATTCTGTCCTTCATTTTTTCATAAACATTCCACTCTGCTGATGTTGACATTTGTTTGTCTTTGTGTTATTACAGAACTACACCTAATTTCATTTTAAAACCCCCAATGAGAAAGACATCTGCAATCCATTAACCCAGAGAATTAAATTTAGCACTTGAACAGTGCGTAGAAGCAGGAGGTTTCCCTTAACCAGAAGTTTAGATTCTTTAATTCTCCAGTGAGATGGAAAACTTGAGCATGCAATTCTCTCATACAAATTTAAAAAAAAAAAAAAAAGATTGGCAAATTCACTTCTAAAAGCTATTTAAATTAAACAGATATAATTGTTGATTTTTATCCATTAAAGTGACCTAGAAGCTTTTCAAAGACAACTGCATGAAGAATATGAGTTACTTTCTGAAGAAACAAAAGGCCAATGCAGCAGCAAAAGGCCTAAAGGTCTGGCATACAAAGAAAAAAGCTGAAGTCTTCCACTAGAGATGAAGCTCAGCAGATCTGGAGATCTCTGCATACAGCAGAGAAATCTCATTAGCACTGCAATACAGAGTTTTTCAAGACAGACAATGTTTCAGATATACTTTTCAAAAGTGTAAAAACAGAAATCACCAAGAAATTCCCCTCTCTCTCCTAAGAACTGTCTATGTATGTATTAAAAACTGGATGAACTCTTACCTGAACACTCTTCCATAGTTGCCATGGACCTTATAGACACCATAAAGACGGTCTGCTACCCTCTAAAACATTTTAGAGACAGGTTTCGGTCATCAACATTAAGTGCAATTGCTTTGTGAAAACCCACATACATACTACAGGCTAAAGCCCTAATGTTCTTACACAGGTAAACAAGATTAGGCCTAAATCTAATCTAAGCCACTACTGAAAGAAAAAAAAAATTAAAAGCATTAAGTCCTGGAAGACTGAAGTCACAATCAAGGCTATGTTGAAAAGTAGGATTTCAAATTTATCTTTGGAAGAGCTCATTGATAGGATATGTCTGTGGACATCATAATCAAGTTCCCTTCAGTTTTTGATAACCAAATACAAGGCATTCTTTATCTGAATAATGCCAAAGTTATGCACACACTTGTTTATTTAATTTACAGATGGCAAGCCTGAAGTCCATCTTGACATCAAGATTGTAGGGAAACCTTCAGTAAAATTCTAACAAGTGACTTGATTTTTCCACCCAGCTCAGCGAACTGAGGGAAAGGAAATGAGCTATCCATTGCAGAACTCATTGCTCCAGGTCATTTCAGCTGTTTGGAGTGCCAGTACCTGCTGCAGCCAGCACTACAATCCTGGCAAAACCTCAGAAGAAAAGACACGTGTACACTCTCAAGTGTGAGTTGTAATCCACATAATGCCCTTGAAATCGTGATGTGCCAATGACTGAGACTGAAGTTCTGCAAGAGCTACTATTGTTATTTTTATGTCTGTTGCAGCAGTAGTAAAAAGGAAACATAAACAAATTGCCCAACAGATCTCACACAACCCTGAGAAAACAGGACTGTCCGTAGAACACCACTCTTGAGAGTGACTAATTCTCTCAAGAACCTGAGCTTAACAGGGCAATCCATTACCATCCTCTCTGCTGCACAGGTCCATCAAAAATCAAATCCCTGTTGAACATACTAAAAAGAAGTATCATGCTCTCAATTATTGGAATTGTAATTTCCTATTTCTTTCTTTTTTTTGTCTTTAAAAAAAATAACCTTCCACTCTCAATCCATGGAGTATCTTAATGCATGACATAATTGTTCTCATCACCATAAAGACTATTTTCATTGCAGAATAAAGAAGAGCCAAAAAAAGAAAACATACTGGGAAGCATAAAGGACTCATACTACAAGCTCAGAAAAACAACACGTTATATGTCTGACCACAGAACTGTGTTTTGAGGTCCTTCCCAAACCAAACATCCAGCAAAAGCAACTTATCTGCTGAGCAGAGAGAGGCAGACACCTCGATCCTCTTTATAACACCTCCCTGTGATACGTGACCATCACAGGACAGGGCAGATTAGCAACATGCCTTGTCAAACTCAACCATCTTATCTGCAACTCCTTCCCCCTCCAAGACCTGTACAAAGTCAGTGCCCTCACCTCTTGCTTTCTTCTGCTCCACACTCCGGAGACAGACTCCCTCAGGCAAGCCTGCCCTTATTGTTGAACACATATACCACTTCTCTTGACTAAACAAGAAATACTGCCTCATAAATAAATCATACTATTTGTCACGACACACATGGGAAATACTTACAGCTCTGACTCGCAGAAGGTGTGATATGACAGACTGCAGTTCATCGCTGTAGTGTTTTAGCTCAGTAAATCTCCTGGGAGCAGGAAACAGATAGTACATCATTAGCCATCATGAAAGCAAGCTTTCACAGCATGCACAATAGAGCCACAACCCTGCGGCCAGCGAGATGGAGCCTGGCTTGTGTTGGAGTGGAATTAGCTGAAGACTCCTAAAGAAGTGACTGCTGAGTTTAATTTCCCTAAAGCGAACAAACATCCCAAAACTTGCATGACTGTTATTTTTTTATATGCAAATGTTGAAGGCTCAGATCGAATTAAGATAAAATTTTATTAAATAAAAGCAGTTAGCTGAAGTTATTATGTCACTGGTTTGTTGTTTGGGCTTTTTTAATGGGATTTATAAAAGCAAGGGTTAGTGAATAGGAAAGCTTCAAATAAATACAAAGCCAAAATCTGCTGAAGCATATTTCTTAATAAAAGCATGTTTACATTTCTGACCTGACAAAGACACTTTACTTTCAAGCTGCCTCTATCCAGTTTTGGGTACAGCTTTTCAGGAGTTCAAGGAAGCATTCACAATTACAATTCCTCTAAGGCTAATCTATACAGTAACTGTAACATTACATATGAAATCCTATTGAGACTTGTACCTGCACAGGAGCCATGTATGGCTGAAAGCCATCAAATCACTACATCTCAACAAGGTACCAGACAGGGAAGCCATCACAAGTGACATGTGCACACTGCTGGCTTGTCACTTCTGAATAAGAGGCTTTTTATCACCCAGCCCAGTTAGGCTTCAGAGGCAGTTTAAGCTGATACCTTTAGCTCTTGTTACTAACAAAGGTGAATCATTTGCCCCAGCTTTGCTAGTGACAGGTTAACCAATTAAACCACAGCAACAGCCTCCTGTGTACACATAAACCCTCCCTACTACACACAAGTCTAGCTCATGACCTACTTTGGTACACAAGAATGTATTTATTTCATCCAGATGGGAAGCCAGAAACAGCTTTACCTAAATTACTAAACAATGATCTGAAAATAAACACAGAAGAATGCAACTAGAATTAAGGAACGGGAGACTAAGATTAGTGTTCCAGGTTGATGTTCAAGAATGAAAAAAGAAAAAAACTTCATCCCTCCTCCCACCACAGGCACACAGTCAGGCTTTGTATTTCAGAATAGCTTGTACCCAAGAGGTCTTACTGGAATGAGTCGGGTCACTTGTTTTGGTTGACCAAGTATGAAATTCCAGGGTTTTTCATTTAACACCTCTTCCTCCCTGCCAGGAAGTCTTCCCCTAAAATACTCTCATCCTTACATTCAGGAAGTAAAAGCTTTATTATGACTTCTAATATTTTTGATTTTCAAGAAGACACACACAGGGTTAAAGTACATAAAAAGATTTAAAAGTTAGCAGAGGAACTGTATGGGAAAAATAAATGCAGTCACTGATCTGCACAGTGGGATTTAGAGAGCAATCTTTTCAGTTTACACTTTATAAAATATGCACCAGGGCTTCATGTCAGACAGCTGCAGACACGTACAGTGAAGATACTTGAAATAATTGAACTAAAAACAAAAGATTAAAGAGCATGTCTCCAGCACAGGAAGACTCCCCTTTCCACTCCAGAAATTTATAATGGAAAGTTTTATTTATCCTGTTTTGCCACAAGAAATCTTTGAGGAATGCTGTACTCCCTGAAGGCAAGAGTGAGAACCTAGGACTTTCAGTATCCTGGCCTCCAGCAGCAATCCATCTTCTCCCATACCCATTCCTCCTCAATTAAAAAAAAAAAAAGAAAACCCCCAAAAAAACCTTCAGAACCAAGCTGTCTTTTTTTTTTTTTTTGTCTCATAAAAGTATAAACCAAAGTGCTGCTATATTTTTCCCAGTCTTCTGTGAAGGTCAAAAATTTTACAAATACAATCTTCAGGAAAAACTGTTTTATTTAAGAGACTGGTGGTGTTGCAGATCAAAAGTTTATTTCTCAAGTATTTGCTTAAGTCCTACTCATTGTTCATGTAAAAGAAAGTTACATAATTATAAAGTAATTTCCAAACAGAACTCAGTGAGGCACACAAAGGGATGTTCACTTTCCAGTGTATCCTAACAGTAAAAGTGTGAAACAAGACATATTTCTGGCACTCAGTAATTGAGCCTTTTTTAACTAGCATTTTTCACTTGGTTTTACTGGTTCTGCAACATTACCAACAGTCTAGATACTTAACTGAGCTATTAAATAGAACTTGAGAAACAAATGAAGAACTGATTGGGTCACAAGGGTGTAGGAACACCAGCAGATCTCTTAAAAATATCTTTTATGATACTGGCAAAGAAGAAAATTTGCTTAACACTAGACAGCATTTCAATGTCAGTTATTTACTTTGTGCATTTTACACAACAGTACTCCTCCCTGCATCGGGGAGGGCAGTGCCATCCTCCTGTTTGTGAAGGGAGATACTACAAGAACAGAACTGTTCACTAAAAACCAAGTCACTTGTCTGAATAACCAGACAAAAAAGCCCAGAGATCTGCTTACAAGAAAAAAAAGTCTGCCTTAGGAAAGGATTTAGTGTTTTCTAAAGAAATCTTTCACAAAAACCCAAAAGCTATGGTTTTGATTAAAGCCCAGAAAGAGAAAGAAAGGATAGGTGCCATGAGGCCGAATCAGAGAGGTCTGCAAGCAGATACAAATTTACCTCCAAGTACCAGAATACCGTACTTTTATCACAGTTTAATTCTACCACTGAAACTACAAATTGCTTCCCACAGGAGAAGTTTAGTTTCCAGTCTACATTTGACCTCAAAGAGCAGCTCCACAGCACCACAAGGCAATCCCAACTGGGAGCTGCAGCTATTCCTCACTTGAACATCTCCTGGCCCAGGAACCTGAGAGCCTACACTCCACACAGCAGTCACACCTTTTGTTTCAGCAAGGTGAGCTTGCTGAACCACTTCACCATCCAGCCACACAAAAGCACCAAAGATAAAGCTGGGGAGCCAGGCATCACATTCCAGGCAGCTCAAGTTTGAGTGTGCTGGGCAGAGTAAGGCACTGTCCCTCCTGTTAGAGCCACACATGCTACAGCAAAAGGCAAACAAACAACAACTTCTGCTCATCAGGTAAACACTTGTACCCCAAGTTCAGTTTGGAAGTTATGTAGCTGGTGGATTTCAACAGAAAACGTGCCCTCTCTCAAGTGCTGGGAAGGCTCTACCAAGACCCACACACTCAAGGACTGCTTTTGTAACAAGTCTTTCTGATGTTTTCCTTGTATTAACTCTTTTTCCTGCTTTTTAACAAGCCACTTCTCACAACAGCTTTACTTTCTGAAACATTGCTACCTCAAAAGATAACAAGGATGCTCCTTAAACAGCCTTGCCCACCTGTGCCTACAGTCAGATTTCTTGCAGTTTCCCTGTTGAGAAAGCAAGAAGATAACTCCTACTGGCCACAGAGGAAGGTGACTGAGGATGAAGCATTCAAACAAGGGGCCATTTTCACCAGCAGATTCAGAGAATTGCTTTCTTCCAATCTTGTTTATGAATGTCATCCTTTATATTAAACCCTAGCTAAAAGCTTCCTCGCTGCCACAGAAGGCTGTAAAAACAAGCACAATAAAAAAAGGAGGGACTGGACCAATTCACAGGTAAGTCTACGAAGAGGTTCAGAAAGGTATGTACCCTCTAACATCCTCAATACAATACCCACAGATTCTATGGAAGTACCAAGGAAACACAACAGGAAGCAGTCAGACACAGGGGCTCTCCCAAAAAAGCATCTCCTATTGCCACTGCTGGACAGCAGCTGTACCAAGAAGGGCACTTTGCATGAGTCTCCATGGCTTGTGGATGGCAAACAGCAACATCTCTTGGCCCCATTGCTGCACACTGATGCTTCTAACTACGGAGAAATAGAAACTCCCATTTTACCCTTCCAGATCACTGAGGGTGTGATGAACCTCCCACTACATACACTGACAATTCTGAGCAGTTTTTCCATCCAGCAGATTGCTCTAGTGTCTGTCCCAGAGCTCTGTAAACTGCAACAGAGCTGAACTGACCTCTGGACTTCCAAAAGCATCTGTGAAAATTGGCAGCTTGGAGAGAACTATGAACTGCAACACCAGGGAGTGTGCATCCAGAACCGTACACTAGCAGACTTTTGGAAAGATCTACTATCAATCTGTATTCTGTTCACGCTTGGAAAGATTTCTTGAAAACAAACATTAAGAGATTCTTTTTCTGACTGTGGTTTTGGGGGCTTTTTGTCCCTTTGTTTTAGTCTAGCTAAAATGAAATACTCGTTTCACATAGTGATGGGATTTTTTGAATGCTTCCTGCTTCTGGAAGCAGTGTTTATCACATCTTTTCACACTACCTCTTTACTGGGCTTCCATTAATATTTGAAGTGCAGAAAGATAATTTTTCTTTTCTGAATTTATTCTAAAGAGATAGAATATTCTGTCACCTGAAGTCATGGTTGTAACTGAAAAACGGAAAGGGAGGGAAGAAGGATGTGGAATCTTACTTGTCTGGGTTTTTCACTCTGAATGTTGCATTAAGAGCTTTTAATCTGGAATCTGCCTGAAAAAGGGGAAAAAAAAACTTTGTTAATTTAATGCAATTAAATTTCAGTGACAAAAAAATCTCAGCCTTCTGGCAGCACCATTAGAAAAAAGTCCTGCCTTCCTGGCATATTTAAATCTTCAAACATTGAACAAGTCGACACCAGCTGCCCTGAATGTCAGATATTTTTATTAAAAAGTCAAAAAACTAAGCTATTTTTGTGAATATGATGTAAACAGTAACCACCAAAATAAAGCTGGTATAATCCAAGTCCCACAAAAATAGTCCCTTCTTAAAATGCTGCACAAATCATGGAGTTAAGATACACAACCCCACATTCTTTTTAGATGAAGCAATTAGGTAACTTAAGACCATATGGACAAGCTATTTTATATTTTTCAAACCAAATAAAACCAGTGGTAGAGTGACCTCTATATGCTCTTTATTACCAGGAACAGTTCCCCAGTGAAATCAAAATCTTATATATGCTGTTCTCTTATTTTATGACTTGCTTTACAGAAAATATGTAATTTGTATATCAGAATAGCACCATTTTTAATGCAATGTTCTTCTCTATAGTAGAGCATATATAAATCTCTACAGAATTAAATTCAATACCTAATTAAAAAGGTAATTTATTGCTTTAGTTTTTGAGATGTTGGTTTACCAATTACTGCAACAGTAGTATTGAACGCATTTAAGGAGATGGAGGGATTTTTTTTCCAGTTTACTGAATATTAAACTGTGCAATGGGTATCTACTCCTAATAAGACACCAACACAGATGAGATCCCAGCCTCATCCACAGAGGTTCACATCACTACAACTCTTCATTTCTATAATGCATTTGACACACAGCTCACTCAGGACTCATCTATACTAAAGAAAAACTCCAGTTGTGGGTAAATGGCTGGAGTTTACTTTTGATCAAAACATCCTTCTCTTCAGTAAAAAGAAAATAAATCAGCACACCTTGCAAGGCGTATAGATTTCCTATAGTGTACTCCTTTAGCTAACAGGCTGTGCCACATCTGCAAGCAGTAAGTTACTTTCAGCAGTACTTGTTAGTGCTGGTATATGACATAAGAGTACATTGCTGTTACAGGAAACTCAGACCTTGAAGAGCTATTTTGAATTTGTCAGTGAAGGGAACACAGTGTTTTCCCAAAACAAGAACAGAGTCCTTCCTTTAGGGCCCTTGCAACAGCCTCTACAGATATAACAGGCACAGTCTGAGACTGTTTCACCTCCCACTGCATTTGGGCTGAGCAGAAGATACGCCACACATAGCCTGGAGAAAAGGAGGCTCAGGAGAGACCTTATTGCTCTCCACAATTACCTGAAAGGAGGTTGTAGTGAGGTGGAGGTTGGTCTCTTCTCCCACATAACAAGCAGTAGGACAAGAGGAACTGGCCTCAGGTTGCCTCAGGGGAAGTTCAGATGGGATGCTTGGAAAAATTCCTTTACTAAAGTATTGTCAAACATAGGATCAAGCTGCCCACACAAGTGTAGATGTGTTTAAAAGATATGTTGATGTGGCACTCAGGGACATGGTTTAGTGGTGAACTCAGCAGAGTCAGGTTAACTTTAGCTGTTCTTCCGATGACCAAACCAACAAAACAAAACATAATCCACAAACCAAAAGGTAAGGGGACAAATCCTCCAGACTAAGACTGACACTGGGAGAAAGCAGGTTCTTTGTCACCACTGTGTGTGATACTTCTCTAAGAATATCTTGCAAAGGGAAGACAAGGCAGCATGGGGAAGCATGTCCCAAATAGCACAAGGAATACAAAAAACTGCAGGAACTCCAAGTCCCAGCCTTATTCAGAGCACTTCTGAGGCTTGTATAGCCTTGGATCTCCACTGCTATATCCCAACAAACCAAAAGACAAGCCAGTTACATTTTGGGTTGTTCAGACACACCTGCAGGTAATTCCTCACACATTCTCTCACAGTACAAACATCACCTAGATCCACTAACATTATCAGAGTCCTTCCCTCTAGGCAGCTATTTCACCAAACACTGTATTTATGTTCAAAGAGCAGGCACCAAAGCCACTGGGGCAGCATGCACATCCAACAGCTTTACACCTGGAAAGAGCCACTTCCTACCCTACAATTACAGGGCAAGTTTTTGTTTTTTGTCACAGGCACATGTAGTGCTCTGAAGGAAGAGTTCAGTGAGTTCATACAAGCACTATCAGGCAGGAAGCATGATCCTGCCAACGCTCATCTCAGTAGGGCTATTTCCTTCTTGTCAATTGCAGAACAGTGACTCTCACACACCAGTTTTGAGCATTTACACTTCAGGCTAGGCTTCTAAAAAACATCTGTCCAGTCTTAAAATTGATTTAAGAGTAATACGCACAAGCATTTGAGAGATGAATCACCCATCAAATCAGGTACAGTTGAGGAGTTTTCAGGCAGTTAATGCCTACAACGATCCTATAATCATTTATGTAAACTAAAGAGAGAGGGGAATTTTCTCTTTCCTACAGGAAGGGTTAAAATCCCAAGTGACAAATCCCTTAAATATAAAATTAAGTGCTGGAGATGGGAGGGAGGAAAGGCATGATTAAATGATACAGCTGGCAGAATAAACAAGGTCTCCAACATCAACATTCAGCTGTAACATGCTACACTGCATTAATACCTAATTTAAAGTTTAGTTAGAGGGTTCAAACCCTCTCAGACAAAAGACACATCCTGCTTAAATGCAGCAGATGCAGCAGCAACATAAACAAATGATCTGATTCCAGTCTAAAATATGCACTGAATAGAGGTTTTACTTCCAGTGTAGTGCTAAATCTTGAGGGTTTATACTTCAGATGTAGAATAAAGGAAAGATTCTCTTTGCAAAGCTTTTGAAAAAGTTATTTTTCTTTCCTAAGGAAACTGGAACTATAAAAGGGAAAAAATACACAATCAAATCTAGAAGGAAAACAAGATTTGCTCATCTCTCATTTAATCTACAAAGTGGTTTCAGAGAGGCAAATATTCTCAGCGTTCTGCTGTGAGTTTTCTTCCATAAACACACCACTGTGTGCTCTCCTGAACACACCCTGCCATCCAAACTTTCTGAACTCCTGAGTGTGTGCAGCTTCAGAGCTTTACATTGTTTGCATTATGAATACTAGTAGTATGCAAACCCTACTGTGATGGAAGAGAATTATTTTCAACTTAAGTTATCAACAGTAAGTGTTAGTATCAAAGCCCCTTGGACACTGAGGATAAGAGCACCAGGGATTTTCTTTAGCTCTCACTATTTAGAATAATTCTTCATAATCCACTGTAGTTTTCAGTTGTGATTTCATGAGAGCAGATCACATTACAATGAAACAAAAAGCTCAGTATTTGTCCCCATATAGTAATTCTTCCAGACACAGACCAGCAATCTATCAGCTTCTCAGATTCTTGACCTGTACAGACATACGACCTTTAATCATTTATTCCTGCAAGTCTTCCACCAGTTTACCCAGCCATGAACTCGCTGATGTCAATGGGGATAGTATTACTTCAAGACACATTCTGTTAAACAGTTAAGGGGCACCAAATCCCTCTGTCTTAGCTCCTTTCACCAACTGCTCCTTGCAAAGAAGTCCTGCAAGTCAGACCTCTTTGCTTACCTTTTTCTGACACCTTGCACCTCTTACCAGACTAAATCTGACACCCACCTTTAAAAATGCTAAACTCAACTGAAAATACAAAAACCCACTGCTATGGGCTCAAGTTCATTACTTTTAAAGCTTATAAGGATCATACTTCTGCATTACCAGCAGAATTACAGAGGCACATAACAAGCCAGCTAGAGAACGTAACTGCAATCCTACCTATCACATGCCAAGAACATCACTCTTTTTTGTAGTAACAAGTGCTCATAAAGTAATGCCTGCAACTCATTCTTGCAGCAAACAGCCTTTCATAAATAGCCTAAAACATGTTTGCTGAAATATGTCTGTGTCACAGCAGTCATGAGACAAAGAATTACAGTAATTACCTTCAACTGAAATCCAGTCTCATTCACCATTTCCTTCCATCCACCTTCCTAAAAATACAGAAGAATGTTCAGTTAGCATGATTTAAGAGTGCTGCAGCTTTTGCAAGAGAGCCTACGAGAGCCTATATCAAAGGAGCTTTTCCAGTATGCCTTGCTTCTGCCCCAGTTACCCTCCACATATCTTTTCAAGAATCTGGGTTAAGAATAACCAATCATTGTGTTGTGCTTACATACTAATCTCTCCCCAAAAACCCTCTTCTCTTCACTACTCAATTACCTCAACCTATCAGCTGGGGGCAGGAGCCAGACTGCTTTGTCTAAAGAAGAGTAGCTATCATCTTTTACCTATAAGATTACCAGCAATCCCAAGGACCTTGGCAGCTCAAGGCAGAGAGCAGAGAACATACAGGTGACAACAGTTTGCAGTGCATATGCCACCACTGGGCTCAGGTGTACTGGCTGGTTTTTCACTGTTTTCATGTCCCATCTATTGGTTCACTTACATAATGTACTGTGCTATGGCAAACATAGCTGCTCAATCCAATATTTGGGAATCTCTCATCAAAGCACAGGAAAAACAATCATCCAACATCTCTTAAAGTTGAAAGCTACAGAATGCAATGCTTAAGCTTACAATTGAACCACAACTTTTGTGACAATATATTGTACTGGTTTTGGACCAGGACACATATGAATCTACCATGATCCAAACCACAAGGCTAAAGAAAACATGGATATCTGAAGAGTGAATTGGAAGCAAGTGCTGTCTCTGCAGTCAGCAGTATAGCACACTAACCAGTTCAGCTTTAGTCCTATGGAAGCTTTCCTGACCAATATGCATTAGGTTCCCAACAGGTTGTTCCAAAGAGGTGGAAATTCTCTTAGGAGCATTAAAACTTGACTAGGAAGAAGTCATAAGGAACATTAGATGGGCAACTGTACAACTGTAGTGTGCTGTTAAGAAGCTTTTAGCTGGACAAACCTTTTCCACCTCAAGTTTATTCACACTGTCTATCCTTCCTCCTGACACAGAGCAAGCCATGGGTCAACAGAAAGGAAGAAAATCAAAAGGACATTATCTTAAATAAATAATCACTAAATAATGTATTTTTATAAATAACTTTACTATACCTGCGTTAAAAATGCATAAAAGATTTTGTCTTGGCAAAGAACAGGATGTGAAGCCACACGTAACAAGAAGTTTTCCAAACCAATTCTTCTTCTTTCCACAAAATCTGGATCCATATTATCTGCTGATAGCTTATGCCAAACAAAGTCAGCCTAGTTAAACAGAAGAGTATCAACAGTAAATAAAAAAGACAAACAAGACAAAGCAAGCTGCAGCCTCAGTTTCCTTACCCTTTTTTCTGGCAAAGGTGGGACGACAATATGCGGGTAGGTAACTGACAAATAATTCCTCAACAACTCAAATTCACTGTAACGTCGCCACAGGGATTCCACAGGGGCACACTGTCCCTCGCTCTGGGACTCAACAGCTCTGAAAGATAAAGCAGCAGATTTCAGCAATAGTGAGCTATCACCTACTCCCTCAAAACTCACTGTAATTATAGCGAAGGCCCCAAGAATAGTAGTGATTACTGCATGACTTGCCCATAACCTAAAGCAACCTTAATTAATTTCACGTCTACATACTTGATTTAGTAACTTATAATTTTTGCCTGCTAGCACTCAAATTTTTTAGGAACACAGGAAAAGTCAATGCACTTACACGTCAAAAACAAACAGGTCACAACCAAGTAAAGAGTCACACATGTGACTTAGTCCATATCATCACAGAAATAGCCCTATTTCTCTTGGAACAGTGTTAGGTTCAAAGTCAGTAAAATTTCATGAGTACCTGAAGGACAGAGTACTGTAAGAAGAAATTTACTATCCAGTGGGAAAGTCTTTACTTCAGAGGAAAAAAATTGTCTTGCATACAACAGCTGATACAGTTACAAATACAACATTGAAGATACTAAGGTATTTTAAAGGACATTTTTAGAAAAACAGCAAATTTCAAAGTACTTCCACTTTTTTTGTTCAAAGTGACATATATTTATATTTAAAGACTAAAAGTCTAACAAACTAGCTAAAGCAAGCAGGTACAAAATTGATACGTCTGAAAAATGTGTTGAAGACTTAAAACCAACATGACCTAGCAAGGTAATAAAGGATTTTATATTACTATAAAAGGAGAAATCATTGAATATGGCAGGATTGGAAAGTAATATAACAACTTGACAAGAAAAATCATTTTTCATACAAGACATTCAGAGCAACAGAAATACTTTGCAATATCATAAAATAAGCATTGGGTAGTAACAGTTCTTGGCAGTTAGCATATGCCAGAATAAACACAGAGAGAGAATTCACACAAGGCACTTAACAGAAAACAGTGATGTCTATATCTGCTTCAGTTCTTCATTTAAGTGACTAATTAGCACACAAAGCACTGGCATAAACCTACATGGAACAGTACTGACTGTCGAGTTTGGAAGAGATCTCTGCATGCCTGTGATCCAACTCCCTTGCTCAAAGCAGGATGTTCTGAGCCGCATCCAGTTGGGTTTTGAGTATCTCCAAGGACAGAGACTCTACCAACACACTGAGCAACTGACTCCCATGTTTAATAAACCTCACAATAAAGAGGTTTTCTTCCTTTTAAATGGAATTTCACAGGTTTGAATTTGTGGCCACCATCTTTTGCCCTCTCTCTGCATCATGGAAGGAGTCTGACTCCATCTTCTTTACCTCCCCACAACATATTGATCCACAACTCCTAAAATCAGCTGTCTCTTCCAGAGGCTGAACCACCCCATCTCTCAGCCTCTCCCTGAAGGTCAGACAATCCAAGCCCATAATCATCCTCATGGCCCTTCACTGGACTTGCTTCACTAAGTCCACATCCTTCTGGTGCTGGAGAACTGAGAACTGGGCACAGTAAGGTATGATCTACAAGTAGTTCCTCATACAGTACTTAGTAGAATAGAGTCCTACATTATTTCTTCCAGCAAAAGTCAGGCTTTACAGTTCTTGAATTCATAAGAACTTTCTGAAATTTTAAAACATCTAAGTAGCACACACATCATTTATTTTTTAAGCTATTCAAAACCTACAAAGTCTTATTTCTAATGATCTTACTGAAAAACAAACAATCCCACTCCAAAGCAGCTTCAATTATTTGATACATTTAAACCTCCATTTGTGAACTCTCAGAGAAGAACAGTCTTGCTATACACTTTGGTTTAATTACATCTTAACATGGAAATAACATCATACAGAAGAATGCAAAAGATGGGGTTTTTTATTTATTAAGGGGAAACAATTTTTATGTACCCATGCCTTGGGGAAAGGACATTTATTCCAGGTAGGAATTTGTAGAGAAAAGGAAACTCCGTAACAAAGAAGAAAAATGGATGAATTCATAGCATTCAACACAAATTGCTGCAGATTAAAACTATTTGAGAGTGACTCAGAAAAAGGTCAGCACACTGTTGACAACCATAATTCACACAGCCAACATTCCACAGAATTCTTCCTTATTAGAATATTTTAATTCAGTGAAGCTGCACCTGCAAATACAGAGTTCTGAAGAGAGTTAGCTCAGCCTAGCCTGAACTGGCAGGCTGTGCAGCATTTCTTCCCACACTAACTGCGGCACCATTTAAATATTCCAAGAACACTTCAGCTCAAAGCAGGTATCTAGTGATTGAACTATTGATGAGTAAGAGGTAAATTTGAATGGATAAAGAATTGAGCTAGTAGGCCTCAAAAGATTGTTTAGTTGAAAGCCAAAGGCACAAACATTACATTCCTAGAGGAGAAACTCCCAGCAGGGTTCGGTAAACAATCTGGCCATTCAAGACACTCACACACAAGTACTTCAGAATTACAGATCCTTTTTATCTTCAGCTTCAGCAGCCTACCAAACAGCTGCACAGACTTACACCATGGGTTTCAAGAGCACTACGTCCACATGGGTTATCATCAATCTTTAAGCAAGACTGCCACCATCAATACATGATAGTATTATGCGGACCCTGGCTGAGAACATGCTGCACAAGCAAACATAAATAGGGAGACAAGAAGAACAGAGGTCAGGACTGCCCTGAGAGCCCAACCACATCCCAGGGGGACCCCTCTGTCCTGCACACACAGATGCTGCTGTGCCAGCCTTCTGACAGGAGAACAGTCCGCTTTAAACTACGCTTATAATGCTCTGTAACTGTTTTGCAGAGTTAATTAGAAAGCAGGAGCAGCAAAGAACATGTTGAGCCTTAACAGTGCAAAACAAAACTTTCTGAACATGCCTGCTTATCAGCTTTGTATTTATTAGAATTAACAAGAATCCAACAGTTATTTTTAAAAAGCATAGTAGTAACATCTCAGTCCACACACATTAAGCAGAAAACTAAATATTAACAAAAAAATTTAAAAGGTCATTTGGGAGCATGGCACTTCAGCAAGAAAGGACCACAGCTTTACAGAGAAGCCTAGCTCTACATCAGCATAATCACTACCTTGTTACTTGAAGTTTTATGCCCACACAGGGTCTCAAGAACTCCAGGAGGAAGGAAGCAAACTGCCAAACCAGTTCATACCACTCACTGCATCTTCCCTGCCCACACTGAACACACTAAGTTTACAAGCTCTAAAGCCTACTGTCAATTTATTCTGACAAAGCAGATCCATGGACAACAGCTAGGCTTCCCTCAGTCTAAGTTAATCAAGCTTTACAATCCTTCTGAGGGACACAAAACCTCACACTATACCCTGAAGAAAAAGATTAAATTACTAGCAGAGGATCTTGAAGGTCAAACCTGCCTGTATAGTTTATTCTTCCTTAACTAGACAGCGTCTGATACAACTCCTCACTGTAGTCTGTTAAGCAGCCTGACATTATTCTCATCTCAGACCATACTTGTTTCCTTTATTCTAACATGCATTTATTCTCACTGTCTCAGAAGTGCAAACACTGCCTTTTATAGCTGCTTTTATCTTCATCAGGAGGGCACCTAAGTAGCACCCAACAAAGAAGCCATGCTTCTTTAATTATTTGATTTGAATACATTTAAGACACATTTTGAAATTATTAGTATCAGTTTCAGATTCCCCCTTACACCCAGGCTTACAGTAAAGCCCCCAGATTGTGTGCCCCAGAGCAAACAATGCTGAAGAGTTGGGTAAAGGAGGGGAGCAGCAAAGCTCCTTGCAAAGCTGTGGTGGGAAAGCACTGTACAGCCCTCAGTGCAGCCTGTGTCAGCACCACAGCCTTCTAAACGAGGTAATAAGAGTTTGAAACTGCACGGATGAATTTGGGACAGGCAAACAAGATGAGAGAAATCTTCTTTTTTTTTAAATCACACCAAAAATGTCTCCACCTGGTTACATATGAGGTCATAAAATATCACCAATTACAAGAGCATTTCTCCCCAGGAACACCATTTCAGAAAGGAAGTAGAAATCCACAAAGGTACTCATTACACTTAATACCTTCACTACCATCTAATTTTTTAGACCACGTCATGAACTCCCCCATTAAATGCAAGTATTGCAGACCAGTTTAAATTAAGATTATAATCACTTGTTGACATTCAGTCAAACTTCTCAATTTGTTTTAGTTCTAAAAACACAATATAATACTTGTACAGTCTTCAGGCAGGAAAACCATATGTTCCCCCTTCAAGTACATTTTTAACAATGCAAGTTATTCATTGAACGAACCAACCTGCCTGAAAAAATTAAAAAGACAAAATTGAAACCTTCAGCTTTTACATTTATAACTGATGTTATCATAACCAATTCGAAGAATACACTACTCCATGTCTCATTTATTTGCCTTAATTCGAAGTGTCAATGTGAAAACTTTAGTCCTTCTAATTAACCTCTTCTCACTTCCCATTTAAAACTAATTATCTTAAATGAGCCATTAAACAATTCTGAATGCAATAAAAAGACAAATGGCTGCAAAGTACTAAATCAGACAAGAAGGAAATACATGGGTTTATTTCCTAGTAAAAGCAATCACGTCTTCAATGGCAGAAGCAGTAACTTTGCTTTCAGCCTTTGACCTTCCAGTGTATGAGAAGTAACATTTCCACTCCCTACAGTGGGCAAGGTTCACTCCCTGTGCAGAGGAACACCATTTTAGAGGGATGGGCAACTTTTTCCACCAGCTATTTAGAAATACTCTCTATATTCAGGCCTCTCAGACAGCTCATGTCTAATAACTGCTCTTCTACCTGGCAAGCTGTATGACAAGGAGGCACTTCTCTTGCCAGAGTATTTTTCACAGCCAGGTGACTCTTTGGTTTTTTTACTCAGTTTACTGTATTTAACTAAAACATACATTTGTTGAGCAGATTAATGATTCACAGTATCAATCAAGTAAAAAACAGCAGTAAACTAAGTTCTCAACTCCTCTGCCTTCTTTCACCTCTCAACTCTCCCCTGTTTAAAGCTCATGCTGAATTCAGCCATTTTCCCTCATACCTCCTTTGGAGCACTTTTGACAAGTCTTCCTGACTCCCAGTGACCAAAGTCTGCCCTTTGCTGTTTTATCAGAAGACAGCATCCCACTGAGGGGATGTGTGCCTCTTCCCAGGAAACCCATGCCTGGGCTTTTCACCTAGCCCAGCATGAAACAGGAAACTTTGAGAAGGGTACTAAACAAAATGGAACAAAGGAAAAACTGAAATCCCACAATTCAGCACTGCTATCACTGAACTGTGGCCTGGCCAGTTACTGATTTCCAAGTTCAATTCCCTCACAGAAACTTTCTTAAGAAGTTCTCACACTTTGGATGGGCAATCCAAGGTCTTAACAGAGAAGCAGGGATCACTCATATCACAATTTAACTATTGGAAAACTTTCCAAATACTGAAAACGGAGAAAAGACTAGTAACTTTCCAGCCATACTGAGGGAGTAAAAAGGAAATAAACTGAACCCCCTTGTCAAATTAGTGCAAGAGGAAGGGAATGCTAGTAGGGCTGGAAACCAGGGATCCTGCTATTAAGAGGTCAGATACCAGGCTGCACAAACTTGCGCTACTTTCTCCTAAAGCCACATAAAAAACCAAAATAAAACAAAAAAATAGGCTCCAGTCATCATATTGTTTGATCACGAAGACCAGGCTAGGGATCTTATAGTCAGCAGGAATAAAATCAAAGTGAACCGAATGGAAGTGTCCTCCTACTACGGAAGAAATTGTTTACTTTAGAAGAGACCAGAAAAAAAAGGTATTCCCTGAATGTACTACAATTAAAAGTGTAATACCACCACTTTAGAGGTGCTCTGCACTCTGACTGATTTTCAGCTCTGTCATGAAAAATATCAGGTACACGGCCAGGAGTCAGATTCAGGGGTTTATTCTACCTGAGTTCTTGTAGTTTTGTGCAGACTCATACAAGACACAGCTGCCTAAAATTCCAACAGGCAAGTCTGGATTTAAGTAAGATCCTGGATATTTGCTACTTCCCTTATACAAAGCAAGTGATGTGCTGAGCATATCTCAAGAAGGAATATTTAGCTACACATCTTAAGAATTCGTACTTGCCTTAATGCCATTTCCCACAAATAGGTGGAAGTGACCTCTGTTCTCACAGGGAGAATATAAAAATTGATTTATTTTTAAATAACTGTATCATCTAACAGAAGCTGTGAAACAAACTGACGTCATGACTGATTAAATGGAAATAGCTCACCACAAAAATCGAATTAGCTAATGCAGAAAGGTGTAAAGCAAGATGAAGATGCTTTCAGGAAGCACAACCCTTAGAATTTGCTGAGGCTCTGCAGTCTCCAGCAATGGAGTTTGTTTTGTCTCAAAGAAATATATCTACATCAAGGTATAATATTACATTTTTAAAAAATCAACAGAAGTCACACAGAAATGTGAGCATAGTAATAAATATTTTCATTTTAAAAAGTAAGTAACACCATCAGTTGTATTTTGGAAACATTTTCACCAGCACCAGTGAAACTTATGTGTTAAAGGTTTAAGCACTCAGCTCCTGTTCTGTAATAAATATACCATGGTTGTAATTGCATCCATTTTGTGTCTCCTATTCCCCCAGACAGAATTCCTCAATTCAAACTGAAATTAAATCCTAGATAGCAGTAATGGTGGAACCCCAGTTCACATAAACATAATGCAACTATTATTAAGTGGTCTTCCCTTTATATTACTATAAACAGTTTTATTCTTCAGCTACAAAATATCTTATTACCCACAGACAAATTACTGTGAAGCCCACCTACAGCTACAGGCTCAGCAGGAAGCACATTTAATAGCCACCAATTATATTTATGCAAGAAATTTTGCTTTCTCAGCAAAAGGAATAGAGAACTTATTTTATTAGAGATGTGACAAACCCACATTTTCAATAGCTCTGTGACAAACATGTAATTGGTCTTGGTATTTGCTGACCACAGAGTAAAATAAATCTTAATGAAAGAACACAATCTGGCCAGCAAAGTACAGTTCTGCCACTATGAAAGAACAACTGGGAAAGACCAGTGGGAGTAATGCAAGGATGACTGGAAAAGGAGATGCAGTCAGCACATTTTGGGGCTGGATAAAGTTGCCCCCAGAGTACACTTCACATCACAGTTAGACCCCAGTGATTCCAATTTTCTTCTCTTTTCCTTCAGAAATATCATTACAATAAAAATAACACCACCTACATGAGACGGTGTGATCTTTAACATCAATACACTGTAGAAGTATTTTTAAGCATCTGACCAACTGTCAAAGAGCTACAATATTTGAAAAATATATGCCTATTTTGGATTTCATTCTCCAAGTTAAGCAAAAATATAGCAAACTTATCCCAGCAGGCTTGCAGTCAGTGTGACTGGTGTGTCCATCAGTTAAACAAGCTAAGGAGTCTTTTAACTAGCAGACAGAAGGCTTTTGTGACAGTATCACAATTTGAACTCCTCAGAGCCTTTGCAAAATGCAACTGCTTTGTTCCAAGGAGTTTTATTTGTACAGCAGATCATTCCAAAGGCAAGGCCCAAAGGTTAAAACTAGTAATAAAAGGAAGAGAGAAACAAAACTCCTAATAAAGTCTAATTTTGGAATCCTTGCTTTAGCTGAGTAACGTGATCCTGCATAACAGGAGTCATCTGTGACTGTTTGGGAAGTACAAATAAGTTAGAAAAGATTTTAAAGTTTTGCTTACTATTCAATACTTGAAATTTTCTGTTTGTTGTACTGAGAAAGTTTATCATACTAGTAGTAATAATCATGTTAACACAATAAGATTGAGAGCAGTGAGTTAGCCAGTGAAAGTTCAAGCTAGTGTGAAGAACGGAAATATTTAACTAACTCTAACCCTTAGACCATCTACAAGGAGTATGTGGTAATCAGATCAAGCACAACACTTCAAATATAAGCTGAGCAGTAAATTTTGACCACATGACAGAAGTCATGAGACTTCTCTTTCTTGTCATCTCAAGCAAGCTTAACCACTACCCTAGACCTCTCTCACGTAGTCTCACAAATACGTGTATAAATTTGTCAACCCTCTGTCTAAGAAATAACCAAGCAGTTGCTGACACCATATTAACGCAACAACTTTCAAACACGCAGTTTTCCACCTTGCTCCAAATGAAGAATTACAGTTCGCAGTTACACAACACCAGCACTAGTACTGAACTGGAGATCAGCTGCCAAATTTTCACAGGAAAAGATCCTCCAGAGTGGGTTGATAACCACATAACAAAGCACAAAACAGCTAAATCCTCTCATCAACTGTACCTGATTATTTTTAGGGGTGGAAGGAGGGAAAATCTGTTTAGAATGGTACATCCATGTACTCTTGAGAGTGAGCTCTCATCACCCACCTAGTCTCAATGAGGTAAGCAGTGTATGTTTCTTGTATATTCATGGCATTCCTCCCAGTCCGTTTTTCAGCTTCTGAAACCGTGATTTCCATTTTCTTTGCCAAACAGTCTTCCATCTTTTTAGAAGAGGAAAATAAAGATTCATGTAACATTAACCACACAAGGCAAAGGCTACTAACCCTGCCTCCCCTTCTCCCACACCCCATTTGTTCAAATAAGACAGGTCTCTGTGGGATAAAGGCTTTGACAGGGCTTCGCTTTATACCTATGTTCTGTATCACATTTGCAAATGAAAACTGAAAACCTGCTTTAGGGGGAAAACAGAAAAGTCAACAAACTGACAACTTCAGGTACCAAGAACCACCCTGAGCGGGGAGGCTACAGAAATGAGACATATTTTTCTTTACAGGTAACAAAGTAACCTTTTTAAAAAAAAAAAAACCCAAACGAACTAACCCCAGTACTTTCTATCCAAACACTTCCCAACTAACTACCAGCGAATTCCTCCTCAGGACACCCGGGACACATGTAGCCACCTCTCCCCTTTCACAGGAAACAGAATATATCCGGACCAAGATGTTTGTCTTCTAGTCTCTCAGAGGAGGATCGTTATCTTTTACACATTGGCCGCCAGAAATCAGTAAGGACCACACGCCCACCATGGAAAGGCAGAGCTGCACTGAACAGGGAGGGGGAGTAACTTGTGAAATTAAGGGGGGAGGGGAAGACAAAAAGATAATTTATTACAATAATTAATAATCTGGCAATAGGGACGAGGACAGAGGGTCTGTCACAAAGCTCTGTGACAGCGGCCAGAACGGGGCTGCAAAGAGAACCCCGCAGCTCAGAAGGTCGGGCTGCAAGCTCCGCTCCGCGCCGCACCGAGCAGGGCTCGGCCCCAGGCAGCGGGGGAAGGGCTCGTCCCACCTGTAGCCCCTTCCCGCCTCGGCGAGCAGCGCTGGGCGAGTGCGAGTGCTCGGCGCCGGCCTCCCCGAGCCCCGCCGCCCTCCCGCCCGGCCCGGGCAACGCGCTCAGGAAAGCCCGGTGCTCGCCCGGCGGAGCAGGCCGTGCGCCCGGGGAGGGGGACGCTGCCCCTCCGCCACCGCCCTCCGCACCCTCACCGCGGCCAAGGGCTGCTCCGGGGCCGGGAGGGCGCCGTCGTCTTCTTCCTCTTCTTCTTCGTCCTCTTCCTCCTCGTCCTCCTCCTCCTCCTCCTCCGGGCGGCTGTCGCTCGGCTCGGGCTCGGTGCTCTCCATGGGGCTCGGGGGCTCGGCCGCGGCGCTCCGCGCAGGCGCTGAGCCGGGCTCCGGGCAAGCCCATGGCCGGTCCTAGAGCCGGGCCGGGCCGGGGTGTGTCCGCGGCCGAGGGCTGCGGGCGGGGGCCGAGGGGAGCTGTCCCGCCGGGCCTGGCCCCGGCCCTGGCTGCCCTCCGCCTCCCGAGCCCGTGTGCAGGCTCCATCCGGGGTGCTGCCGGCGTCCTGCCCGCCCTGGAGCCCAGAGGGGCTCGTTGGTGCCCCAAGGGGCTCACTGGTGCCCAAAGGGGCTCACTGGTGCCCCTCGGCGCGGACAGCCCTCGCTGTGGCAGTGCTCCGCTCGCCCACCGGCAGCCTTGACCCTCCTGTCCCAGTCTGGGACAAAGCTTCCCCTCACCCGCACTCGTACCGCTGTAAATGGTTATTTCTGGAATTTGTTTGTGGTGTTGTTCCCCTCTTAGTTCTCGGGTCACCGAAGAGTTCCACGTGCCATGCTTGGCATACCTTTCCTACTTGGTTTTATTTTTTTTTTTGACAGCCTATGTTGTTATAGCAAATAATACACCCTGAACAAAAAATACATTCCATTGAAATAGGAAATATTGCAGATATTTTCTCGCCTTTCGTCTACAGCAGACTTTGTCACTTTCCTTTATTGAGTCTCTTTCAGCAGCCATTCACTTTCTCACAGGATGTTTGTTAACATTAGGCAGCTTGGGTTATTTTTTTTTTAAGCCCACCAGCCCATTATTTCCCCACTCATTCCTTTACTCATAGTGAAAGATTCAGTCGTGTTGTGTTCCTTCTGCCTTACCCTCCTGGCTGCCCAACCTTTTCCACCAGCTCCCTCCCAACAGTGGCTCAATATCAAGAAGTGTGTTTTTCTGCCCACCATCTCTGCAGGGCAACACCCAAGGGTGTTCAGTTCTGCCACATTTCCTCAAGAGGGATTGCAGTGGGTAAAATCTGCCAAGTTCAGCTCTGGGGAAGCCTCTGACATTATTTAATAAAAGCCCCAGCTGTCCCATTTCTTCTTATTGAGCAGGAACAAACCTCCCTGAGCATTTCTGTCATTCACTGTCTGTCTTTTTAGAGAGAGATTCAGCAAGTCCACCCTGCAGCCCCTACAGAACATCACACACTGTAGATATATATATATATATACAGCTTCACTATTGCGTTTATTCCCTCATGATCCCATGGTGCCTTCATAGTCCCTGGGGGACTGGCAACTGGACAACTGTTCCTATTTATTCCTCGTTGTCCAAATACCATTTTGGACACCCAGAAAAAGTGCCATTGTTCCCTGGTTTACATCAACCCTTGGGATTTCCCATTTTTGAACCAGATTCATGTCCTTTGGTTCAGGCACTACATTCTTTATTATTCTCATGTAGCTTTTTTTCTTTTCCTACTCTTTTCATACCCAGGTTAAAGGCCACCTCAGGGGATTACAAAGTTGATATTATAGGTTTCTTTCCTTTGCTTTTTTCTACTTTGTGTAGGAAATGGGGTTTTTTTAGTGTTGACCAGAGATGAATTTGCATACATTTTTCATCCAAAAATTAATCTTTTTCTTTCAACAACAATTAAAATAAATCTCAAAATCCCCTTTGAAGACCCCATGAATTAATATTTGGCGTCTGGTTTCTATTCTGTTGTCTTCAATGTTTATTCAACTTTTTCCTCAGATTGTTTGAACTGATACCTCAATCTGTCCTTTCCCACCCCTCCACCACTGTAGCTGGATGGAGTTTCCCAAGCTTTTCCACAAAAGGCTTTCCTAAAACAAAAGTTTTTTTACAAGTATGTGAACTGTGATTTGTCCTCTGAATAGGACTGATTTAAGATTTGTTTTCTAAACCCAAGGTCCAGTTTAGATGTAAAAGCATGATTGCACATTGTAAGACACAGTCTGTTTTTCATTAAGCTATGGTTTTCTTATGTTTACTCAAGATGTACATTAAGATACATACCTTGTATCAATTACACTTGCATTTGCAGCATGTGCATACTGAAATTTTTCTGATCCATATCAGTGATATAATGGAAATATTTATGTGAAACTCATGCAGGATACCATATTTTGTACTAAATATTTTTGTTATGGAAACAACATTATCAATAAAGTACAGTAATATACTGTAGGTCTAATATTCTATGATTTCAAAAACTGTTTTCACCTCTGAATTTTCTTCATACTACTAAAAGATGTGGAGAAGAGTTAAAACATTACATATATAGGATAAGGGTAGTGATAGAAGTGCCCAAATCCAGATGACTGGGAGCCTGGGTAGCCCTTACATACATTATAGCCTGGGGAGTTTAGAGGAGAGTGAGATGTCTTGAAAAAACCAGTGTGCAATGGAGAAATCTTCAATAAGCACCAAAGTCTCCAGCAAAGAGCTCTTCCTGAGCCACATTTCCCTACCTCAGCATGCAAAGTGGGATAACAGTATTTTATCACAGCATTGTGCTGCTCTCAGGAGAACTTCCAGAACTTGTGCTACTTTGGTCAAAATAAGCTGTAGTGTTTCCCCTAGCTAGGCACAACCATTCATGCAGCCAGAGTCTCCCTGGACCCCCACTTGTCGGGATGTGAGTCCAGTTTCCTGCAGGTCAGTCTAACCAGGACACTCTTCTGCTCTTCAGCATCTTCACTAGGCAGCATGTCCTTTGTTCTTCAACTTTAAGAAGGCAAATTATGCTCAACTTCCTACCTACAAGTCTCTTCAATCTCTGAAACTGCCCTGACTCGTTACACTCTCTGGAAAACAGGGAACTCCATCTTTTTTATTCTGTAAGTCTATGTGTTTTAATCCTACTGTTAGACTGGATAAACAGCTTTGATGGAAGAAAGCTAAGCAAGGCATATTACCTTATAAACTGTCTTCGTGCTGGTTTTTGTAATATTATGTGGTTTTATTGGATCTACTGAGAGGCTGTGTTGTTCTAGCAAATAACACATCTTTAAAAAATATGCTGAATTAATGGGATTTATTTCAGATATCTCCCCCTTTGTCACATTATTTATCAGTATCTTCATTTAGAGTTCCTCATCCTTCAACTTCTTAGAAGTAGTTGCAATTAAAAGATAATTAAACCAACCCCAAAAACCATCATGCTACTGAGAACTAGAATGAAAACACCTAAAGAAGTGGCTCTGCTTTGCATCTATCCTGCAACACCCACAGGCTTTCAGTAACCTCAGGAAGAGAGACTAAACCAGCCAATATTGCTGCTGACTGCATATCCTGTGCAGGATCTGGCTGTGCTGCTGCTCGAAAGCAGGAATGTTCAGGACAGGGTAGATTCATGGAGCAGAATCGTGGAGCTGAGGACCCACCATCCACACCACACATCTTTTAGCTGAAAATTTTTAGGGTGCCTCTAGCTCATTCCCAGGGATTGGCCACCCTTCAAACCTTGTGGTTTAGCTGCTATTGTAAAAAATTCAGTGTGTGCTTGCCTTAGGACTGCCTTGTAACACAAACCAAAGCAGGAAGGCCAGGAGTTTCTCTTCAAAAGCACATTCCTGATCCATGGTTCAGGCTCCTGGATCCTATCATAGTTTCACTACCAGTAATAATAATACAAAGATCATGAGTCAGGCTGTCAAAATGCTCCCACTTCCCTCTACAGGCTAATTCCTCCAGAACTGAAGGTGTTTGCTCTCCAGAGGCTTCTGGCAGCCAAAGTGATGCCAGGTTCTGCTGTTGGTCTTCAAAGATTGATCCTCACTGAAGACACTGGCATCTGTCTGCATGTGATGTCCTTGGTATGATGGATGCAACAGAAAACAGTGTCTTCAGTGAGGATCCCTAAGAAAACACAGAATAGGAATGAATGTTAAGGGATTATTAGTAAAATACATGTGTAGCTGTTTCAGCATGGAAGAGTTCAGGATGAAAAGTAGGTGAGTTCAGGCTCCTCATAGACATATTTCTGTCAATTAAATATCTGAGTAAAATGATCACTAAAGAGTAGGAGAATCAGCATTTTGTTAATTTTCCAGAGAAAGAGTGGAAAGAGTTTTGGGTAGCTTTTGGGGTGGGGAAAATCACTCAATTTCACTCAGTCTGAAACTGGTAGCAATGGTTTCCACCCATTTCAGCAATATCATATCTGGATGCATGATACAACCAAGAAAACCAAAACTAATTGTCCTAGGTTGCAATATAGATGTATTAATTATTCTCTTACCCCCTCCACAACCTGTGGGGCACTGGTTATTATCTCCTGCTATGACTCACCCCTGATAACAATTAATGAACCATCAAGAACCAACCCATGACTCTGGAATTATCTCATCCTATTGTGAGATGCTCTGCCCAGGGGGGAGCAGCCAAGCACTCCCACCTGCATATAACCTGGCTTTGAACTGCAAAAGTAACCCCTGTCTACTGGATTCCCAGAGGACAAGAGCTACCACTGGACCTTCAGGTGGAGACCAGACCTTCCACAGGATCACTGCTTCAACCTAACTACTTCACTTGGACTGCTATCATCACCCTGACTAACAGGGTGTCAGGTTGGATCTGATTCTGTCAGTGTTTTTTCTTGTATTATTGTATTTATTTTAAATTTTCCTATTAATTATAATCCTGATTTGCGATCTCCCACTGGTTTGTTTTCAAACTGATACACTAATCCACATTTTTGAAAGAATCTCTACAAACACATCAACATGAATGAAAATGTATTGAAAGTGGCTTCAAAAGCAGCTCAAAGTGAGCCGTGAGAAAACTTCAAAGGAAGAAACCCAGATGATTTGGGACATAATTGAAGAGAAAAAAACAAGCTAACTTAATAACATTGCAAATGGTAGAGATGGATAGGCCTTTACTTAGTCTTGATGCTGCTTTGGTCAAGGAACGTGTTACACACAGTCTGTGAGAAGTTAGAAGTTAGGCACACTGCAGGGTGCACATCTTTCTCAGGCAACTGTTGCTGATGGCACAGTGAAACCAAGGTTGTGCTCGTAAGATGCAGAATTGATGACATTTCTGGGGTTTAGTTAACTGTCAGGACGACTTGGGGGTGGTTTAATATGAGCACATAACATAAAAACAAATCCATACTCATGGATTTGTGCTCACTAGTAGAAGTTAAGTCCTGATCCTATCAGGGAGCCATTTCCCTTAGACCTGTCTTTTAACACTTCAGAGTACAAAACAAATTCTCCTCACAACATGGACACTCATGGACCTCAGCTGAATCCCAACATCACTACTAATTTAACAGATTAAAAAAGAGCAATGCAGATGCAATAAGCGTTAGTCCACTTGTGTAATGTGCAGGCAACCAAGAGGGCCAAGGGGATGTCTCCTGACTGCACAAGTAAACCTAACACTTTGTGTTGTAGTCAGTCATTTTAAACCCAGTGGCCCTGCCAGGATCTCTGGGGGCTGGGAAGCATGGAGGAGGTCCAGGGAAGCTCAGGAGCATTGGCCCTTGCATTAGCACTGCCTGGGGCATGGTGACATGGTTTCCTTCTCTCCCTCCACATTCCCTGTCACTTGAAGATGATCTTCACCCTTGGGAATGATGAGGTTTGACTCACCTGGATCTGGCACATGTCCATCAGGGCATTATCCTGTGCAGGGGTATTTAGTGCCCATGTTAGGAGCTTCAAATCTATTGCCTGATTGCTGAGCTTTGCCTCCCACAGTGGAAACCCAGGCTGTTTGAAACTTTCCTTTAAACATATGCTATATTGTTTCAGGTGTCCAAAGTTTTATTTTACTTCTCTAGTAAATATCTTCCAGCTCCTAAACTAGAACTTTGAGAATATTGCTCCCACAATGCAACTTAAAAATCACCCTGCAGAGACCTTACGTTCCTCAGCTTAAATCCAGCCTTCAGTGTGTCTTGAGTTATGAGGCTGTCCAGACCACTAATAGAGGAGCAGGGGAATTTACACCAAAAGGAATAAACAAGCCAACAATAAAAATAACCATTTATCTCTTCTTCCTCCCCAGTGTCTTACTCAAAAGGTCACTGTGTTCTTTCATGGCAGCAAAGCTCTGTAATGTGAGTTTAGGCACTTTAGGCTAAACCCAAGAATTCTTACTCACTTTTCCCCAAGTAACTTTGGTGAACTTTTAGTTTGAATTTTTTCCTTGGATAAAGTCTAAGAAATAACCATATTCTCCAGAACAGAGCTGGTAGTCAGAGAAAAGCCCAGGTCAGTGGGACACAGGCTGAGGGGCTCCCCAGTTGACCTGGGGTGACTCATGGAATAGCACTAGGAAAGAAACAAGATCCCAGCCTCACTTCCCTCCTCTTTTTCAGATGAGGTTTACTTGCAGTAGGCTCAGCTCAGTGAACTAGAAATGCAGGTTGCAGGAGGATGCATCTAGCTCTGTCCAATCTTACACAAGGGCTGAACAGACAGACAGGCAGGTTCACCCTGCACAGAAAGCAGCAAGCAGTGCCCAGTGGCAGTTTAGGAAAGCAAACCCTGCCCATGTCATCATGGCAGCTTGTTCTGCCAAGGAGAAGGTCTAACACCATCTAAAAATAAGTACAACTGTTTAGGAAGAGCAGAACATGCATTGATCCCCAAAAGCTTCCTGTTGCAGAGCTTCTTGTAGAAATCCAGCTGCCTTGTAAAGATGCCATTCCATAGGAAAGCTGCTGTCTTTGCTCTCATTTCAGTGAGATCTGGCCCCAAATCTCTCCACAAGATTATTCTGCAGACAGGACAAAGCATTTTATAGGGCTCAGTTTGGCTCAGAAGTTGTTTGGGATTGCCTGGAATTTTGGAAAATGCAGATCTTGCAGCTCAGGGTCCCTGGCTGCAGTGACATTGTGCAGGCTTCCTGCTGCCTTCCCAGGTTCTGCTGCTAAAAAAATAATACCCTATGCTTCCTTTGCACTTCCAAATAATACAGCACATTTTGTCAATGTCCACCATTGTTTAAAGCCCCTCTGGGCTCCTGCTGGGGACATTATTTCTCTCCAAGTTTCATAGGCAGCAGGGGTTTCTTCCTGATTTTAAAGAGGGCTCCCATGGATCATGAATAATCTGCGATGTTGCTAACACAAGCCTTATCCAGTTGTCTTGTAACACACACGAGTTCACATCTGAAAACCCAACTGGCAGTCTGAGAAATCCATGGGCATTTTGAAATGCTTTGAATCCAAGAGAGGAGGGTTGGCAGGTCACCCCAAGAAACCATCGTGCACAAAGCAGTTCCAATATGTTTATTGGAAAATAACATCTTTCTGAAAGTTTGCTGAACATTTACTTGTCCTTAGTCCTCAAAGGCCTCATTTGATCTGTGGTGACTCGGGCCAGGGACATGCAGGCATTTCCCCATGGAGGACAGGCTGAGCTGATTTGCATCTGGGCACCCTGAAGGAAGCCAGAGCAGACCAAGCAACTCTCTGCCGAGAGAGTTTAGCAGCTGTGTCTGTACCACATCTCACATCTCCCCTTCTTCTTTTTTAGCACAGAAGAAGGGAAAAAAGGCACTGTTATTTAACTCCCTAACAGAATAATTTATATAAATAGTTTACAAAACAAGTGGGTGCAGATTTATCAGAAAGATGGAGGTGGAGAAAGGGCCTTCAAGTACAATGGAGCAAAACATTCACTGTAATGAATACACATGTACACGAGCATACATAGGTACACCACGTATCCACCTCAAACTGATCAATGAACCAAAAAATGGGTAAATAAAAAGCTAGAGATTCACTGAATCTCTCATACAGCGTATGCATTAATAATTAGTCAATGTATTTATCAATAACTATAAAATATTACCTTACTTTTCTGCCTGCAAAAAGCTTTAATAACAACATCTCTTTCTCTGCCACATTCAAATACATTGATCTGAAGGACTGGGGTAGATCATAGGGCAAGAGTTTGAGGATTTTACTTCTCCTTTTGCCACTGATTGTGTTAACAATCAAGGCAAGTCAGAATTCTGCTATGTTTCACAATTTCCCTTTTGTAAGTGGGATAGTATTTCTAACAAGTTTTTGTAGAGCAGTTTGAGATCTTGGGGAGAAAGCAGATATTTAAATGCTCTATATTATTATTTTAGGCCCTGATTCAGGAAAACATATAAGTATATGTTAAATCCTGCTGCTTTAATGGGTCGCAAGCACCTATTTTAGGCTAAGCTCACATTGATGTGGTCTTTCTGAAAAAGCTGCCCTAAAACTTCTAATTATCCCTATTAAAAATGCAGCCTGTTGAAGCTTATTTAAAAGATAATTTCTAAAATAGAGGGGGGAAAGTAGTGAATTAATGGCAGCTCAGCCTATCGAGGCACTACCTTTCATGCTTTATTCAGATGAAAGAATCATGCAGGAGTACCCATGCCTTTTTGATTAGATGCATACAGCAGGATTTAGATCCCCTTCAAAGATCCTTGGGCCGTACGGAGCCAGGAGCAGCTCCGCATTGACATCAGAAAAAAGAAAAAAAAAATCAAACTCTTTTTCTCAGAGCCTCACTTCTTCCCCCGGCTCCCCCCCTCATATTTGTATATATTTCGAGAGGAGGGTCAGGCTTAGTTTGTTCATAAACTGCAGTTCCTGGGCGGACCCCACGCACAGCTGGGCTTTAGCTGGATCCGCCTTCCCGGCAAGCCTGAGCCGGGAGCCTCGCAAAGAGGGGCTCCGGGCTTGACAGCAGAAACGCAGGAGACTGGCTGCACCGAGGGAGGATGAACTGGTCAACGCCGTGAAGCCGGGCTTCTGGTTGCCAGTGGGATCCAGAAATGGGTTACTGGAGGAGACCGGGTCTGCTTTCCTTACTGCTGCTCTCCTTGTGTGAGTAGAAAAATGTTTCTGGTTAGGCAATGTTAAGCAACATACTCAGAGAGGTCGTTTATTTTTCCTTCCTCCAGCAAAACAGCTAATCTCTGATTTCTCCCCTGACAGCAATTAGCCAGAGGATTGGAAATAGCAGAGAGTTTGGTAGAATACTCTGCTACGACTGCATCAGCTGCGTATTTCTCTTATGGCGAAGGGCGAGCGATTGCTTGGTGGAAAGTGCTGCGTGCTCGCTTGGAGCAGCTTGCAGATGTCAGTGTTTACAGTGCAAAAATATATATAGGTCAGCATTACTTGTTGGAAGTTTTTATTTTATTGAGGGAGATTAAAAGCAACTGAAGTGCACCGCTGAACGATCTGGCTTCGACAGTGTCCAGATGTGGTGAAGTTTGCAGCTTAGAACTTTTATCAGCCCTGGTTTATGCGCAGAATTAATCGAACTATTAAGGAAGGAAAGAAGTGGGGAGAGGGGGAGGAGAAGTGTCTTTGTAACAACATCTGGTTATTCGGCAAACCTTTCCAGCACTTACGTAAAGATTTCTTTGTAATAAGTGCCCTGTTTCAGTTTTGATAGCACTTCTTCAATACTGTAGATAAAACCCTCCAGCAGCACTTGAAAATGTGCCCATCCGTGGTTTAACTTTTTCTTGTTTATATCTTGATGATTGTTTCATAACAGGGAATGGATTTGTATATAAGTGAGTGTGATATACACATCTCCTAAGTATGTGAGTGTGTCTTTCTGTATATACAGAGTCTATGTATGTGTATACATGCATATATCCCTACAAAGCATATATTTATGTATTTGCATGGACACTATAAAGGGAACTCTTACAAACACAAACCTGTTGCCCATGCTATAAAAATTTCAATGCGACTAAAATCACTTTTTGCTCAAAGTGATGAAGGAGGAGGATTATAACTCCAGTATTTTTGCATTCAAATGAAATCACTGGGGGCAGAGATCTGTATCTACATTCCTTTATATGGGTCCCCCTATCTACAAGACCAGGGAATAAAAGAATGATCAGTCAGTCATTTGTGTGTAGGCAAAAAAAAAACATGGGTGCAGCTGTTGAAGCAGAAAGAACCAAAGTGGGGAGATTTAGGACATAGAATCTGGTTGATTTTTCAAAAAGTTACAGAGATCTATAGTATTCATTTTTGTACATAATACCCTAAAGTATGGTTTGAAATGTAGGGTGCTATACAGATAACATCCTGCTAAGTTAATCACATTTGGAGCAGGAATTACTACAAGTTATTATTTAAAGCACAGTCTTAGGTTGTTTTTGGTAAGAAAGAAGACCACTAATTATCCTTCAGAAATACCTAATTTTGGAGTTATTTAACTTATGGTTTCCTTTTTCTGAAAGGCAAGGTTTTAATCTGAAAGAAGTCAAACCAAAACATATCATGATTACTGAGTTCATCTGAAAGGTTATGTGAGTGATATGATGACAAAATATGCCTCTGTACAGGGTAAAAAAAATAAGCCAAGGCTTACTCTGTGATTCAGCTCATCAGTGATAGATGTTTTGTGGGACTACATCTACTTCCCTTGCATTTAGTGTGAGATTGACCCTACAGTCATTCTGAGAAAGTAAAAGCACCCCAGGAGCCCACTTTGCACTGACATTAAAAGAGAAGGGAAGAGCTAGTTCCCCAAACTGACAGAATATGCACATTCAGCTTTTCCTCAAGCAACAAATCATACCACTCGTCCAGCCTCTCTTCTAAGAGTCACAGCGGTGGCTTGGGGACAGCATCAAAGTTGCTCCTCTTAGCACAGAGGTTTAAGACTTGCCATAGAGCCCTGGCTGTGTGTCTGTTACCTACCCCAGAAGAACTCCAGCTGAGAATCTGTAGGGACATTGCTGCTGTCCCTAAGAGTTTACCCCAGGGCAGCAGAGACCCCAGCCTGTGCTCCATGCTGTCTATGCCTTTAATCTCCAACATGACTGAATGGCCATCACACAGCACATCTGACCATTTCAGTTCATATGCAATGGGAAAAAAGGGCTCTAGTCTGACAGACCACTGAAATTCAGCTACTGGATTTCCCTAATTCTCCATGGACAACCTTACCAAGGCTTCAAAATATCCACCCTTAAACTTCTCCTCTGTGGCAGTGCCTGCTGGAGGGCTGCATTTTTACATGCCTTTCTCAGGAGCTGTTGTTTCACCACTGCTAACACGAACCCTCACACAAGTGACCAGAGACTCCTTCCTGGATGAAGAGCTGGTACAATCCTGGACTTACCTAGACTGGGACAAAAAATAATAGGAACATTCAGAATTGGAAAACTGTCATACAGGGTGGGGAGCTGAAGGCTTTCAGTGTCTTTAGTATTACCAGGAGAGAGCTAGGAGGTGAGCTGGCCATCCACAGCCAGGTCCTGGGAAGATGTTTTCTGGCAGAGGGCTTCCTCTTCTATGGAACAGAGATAAAACAAGATGTACGCACTGGAAGCTAAAATGGGGCAATTTTGTGTTAGAGCACAACACAGGAAAGTTGTTCCAGCAGGTAATTACTCAGGCTTGGGATGTGGTAGGTATTTGTTGCTCAAAACCTTCAAAACTGTGAGACTACCTGCTTGGAACTCTATAACCTGGACAGAAACTACAGACTTGATATCAGGATTACTGTATTGTGCACATGGAAACACTCTGACCTTAAAATTAAGGAGTTTTCCTGCCCTGTTTGCTATGAATATTGGGAAATTATCCCTTGTACTCCACATGTCAGGAACAGGGCTCACAATAGGCATGGGGCTGAGCACAGTCTCATCTCACAGAGGGGACAGCAAAGCACCACAACGCTCTGACCTGTGGGGACAGCCTCAAGAACGTGAGCTATGTGTCACTGGTGTGACAACAGCTCTCAGGGCTGTGAACAGCCCCAGGAGCCCAGCAGAGCCTTTGTGCATCCAACCTCCCAAAGAGGATGTGGAACTCCAAATCTGCTAAGGCACGTAGCACTTACAGAGGGAGAGCAAGCTGTACCCCTTGGGCACTGGTGAGGCTCCAAAGAAAGAGAAAGAAGATTTTTGAAATGAGTTGAGGTTGCCAATCTGCTGCCCCAAATCCAGAGCTCCCTGTTCTGGGGTTGGAGTCTGCTTCCCTGTAACTCGGTCTCCTGTTAAAATGCTGGTCCACTAAAATATCCTGGTATTTTTTGCCAAGTCTTCTGGGCTCCCTTTGCCATTGTTGATGGCTTTACAGAGAGTGCTTTGGAGGGGTTCTCTCCTGGTAGTTGGTGGCTTTCTGAAGCCACATTCTCTTTCCTGCTTGCACAAACTGTTCCCCCAGTGAGCCTCTTCAGCTAAATATATAGAGTGTATAGAATTCATAAATCAGGACAGGGAGCTCCGGGGCTGTCAGAAAAGCATCTCTGGCTTTTGATCTGCTGGAGAAATCTCTGACCTATCCCAGGCTCCTCAGGCAGCTTGCTCAAGAAGTTGGCCTCTTATTTCTGAAGTCACCAGAGCTAAAACCAGGGGTTGTAGTGCCACCAAAATGCCAGCCTATTCCTCAGGCAGGGCAGCTATTGGGATTGCACCCCAACAGCAATGCATGCACAATTCAGGAACACCAGGTCAAACCTGAGCCAGTGGGAGCATGAGGGAAGGAAAAAGACAGAGTCACCCTCCATTTCACAGGCATTTGCAGAAAGGCTCTTTATAGGTCCAAGGATGAGCCAGAGCAGCCGAGCAAACCTCTCCTCCCAGGCTATGCAGCATGTGGAGGTGGCCACTGCCCACCCCAGGACAAAGGGCTGCAGGGCTGGTTGTGACAATCCATCTCAAGTAGCGTCATGTTTTGCTCTAGTATAGATTTAAGACAGTCAAAACATCAAGGAAGAAATTACCACCCTCAAAAAACTCTGAGGGGCTACAAGAGCTGCATATTGGCTGGGTGTAGGTAGCTGGGTTTGGAGCAGGCACAGGATCCCTCTGCCTGGAGGAGAAACATCCTTCAATGCAGACCAAATAAGAACAAAGATGCAACTAATTCTCCAGTTAGGAAATAAAAGGGGAAAACACAAGAAAAGCCCTGATAACGAGTCCTCTGCAATGTTGCAAGTGCATGAGACTCAGCAAGGAAAGCAATGGATTATTCTGAATTCACATTTACACATCTCCAAATCTGATGCTACAGTTCCAATCCTTGGCATAAATTAGATTAACTGAAGGTTAAGAAGAGTGGCAATTTACAACCATGCCAGATTTATGAAAACTGACTTTTCTTCTCCCCTTGCACCTCCAGGTTTGCTTAGACTTGGGACAGGCTGATCATCAGCAAAGTTGCTTCACTCTGTATTTTAGCAGGGGGCTTTGTGGAAAGAAGTACTTTTTGAAATATTCCATGCAACTTGAAATTAAAACACAATTTTCTAACAAAAAAATCTCAAACAGCCAACACTAAAACTGATGTTTACTGGTGTTTTACTGATGTTACCACTATTTAATGATGGTCACAAAGGCATTTTTGTGTACTAGTAGTAAATAAGTTCAGCCAGCTGCAATCATGATACTTTTACTCCCATTAGAGACAGAGTTCTGGACAGATGCATCCCACGTATTCACTAAACATGAGGAAAGCAAACCTTGGCATTAAAAACAGGTGACTGGGGGCTTTTATTCTGAGAAAGAATTCCGCTCTGCTGCCTCTACTCCACAGCTTTATATTGCTCCGTGATTTGCTCTGTCGAGTTTATTTCCTCAGGACATTGCTTTCCTCTCCCCTTAGTGATAACTCTTTGCAATAACATTTGCCTTCAGCCAGGCTCCACAGTGTTGCAACTCGCCATAAACTAATGAACTCTCCCATAGATTGTTGTGTTTTCAAGGAAGCGCAACATCTGATCTTTTTATTAAAAAAAAACAGTCCCACCAAGGAGACAAAATCAGCAGCTCCCACACGCTTTGCTCTTTTCACATCCCGAGTTTAGTGCTGTGTGCCAAGTGAAAGCCTTGTGCTGGAAGGGGCCTCCATGCAGAAGGGAGATAACACCACTGATGGCTGCCTGCCCTATCAAACCTGGGGATTACAGCCACATTATGTCCATGCTGGACCCCAACTGTGGGATAACATTTCCTTAGGGAACTTCAAGGGGGAAGTGAAGGGGTGGCTGAAAGCTGTCTTGGCCCTGTTTGCATGCACATCCCTGAATTCAGAGTCAGCTGTTGTGATCCTGCTTCCGGAAAGGATCTGTAGCATCCATCAGAGTCATATTTCTTCTTCTTCAGTTGGTTCATCTTTTTGTTACATCCCGTGTAGGGTTGAAACTCTGCTGCCAGCTTCTGGTTACTGTCAAAATTTTAGGAGAAGTGGGAGAGCCTGCTTATCGTGCAATCCCCTCTGCAGCCCATGCTCCTACCAATTATGTGGCTCCAGGACTTACCCTTTCATGGAGCTGTTCCACTGCAGTGTTTTCCTTCCCATTGATAAGCCAGGGACAAATGACAGCTGATTTATATTTCAGAAAATGTGTCCTGGTGTGTGGGTCATTATTGTGTCCAGCAGTGACCGCAGCCTCCCAGGCTGTGCTGGACAGAGGGCTATGGCCCATGTGGACTCTAGCAGCCCAGAGACATGCCTAAATCCATGTGCTACCCTTGACCACACGGGGTTATTTGGATTCAAGATTAATTTTTTTTTTTTAGGGACCTTTTCACTCTTTGATCTGAGTGATTTTAAGCAACCAGCATGCTGTAGTTGGGTGGCTGATGTGCAGTTCCAGCTGTAGTAGGGGGCTGAGGTGGGTTCCAGTGGTGGCAGCTGCAGAGTGTCACTTTGCAGGGTCCTGTGCTCCAGTTCCACCCATGCCTCTCTCCAAGTGGACCACAACCCTCAAAGTAGTTGAAGCAGCATCATGTTGGACAGATTCTGCCTGCAGGAACACCTCTCACCTCCCCAAACTGTGTATGGAGATGTTCTCTTTAGCTCCATGTCAGTTACTCTCCACTGGACCCCAAACCCCAGTCTTTCTGGATAAATAGATGTCCAAAGAAAGCTGTCCCCAGCAGCTTCCACCTCAGCTCCAGAGTCAGTGCCAGTGAGGCCTGAAGGTTTCTGAAGGAAATTCCAGACTGCCTTCACTCAGCCTGCAAAGAGATGTTGTCCTTGCAACAACCGATGGCAAATCCATGGCAGCCAGCAAACAGGGCTGGTTTGGCACCCTGCTCTGGGGTCCAGGCAGGGTGCAGCCCTGAAGAAGTCGCCTGAGCTGGCACCCATGGATGTCTGATATTGCCCCAATATCCAAATCTCTCTTAATCTCTTCAGTTCCTCCAACATCCCTGAGAAGATGTCCCCTGTGGGATCAACACACTTAGATCTTTGTATCTAGAAGGCCCAGACATCTGCTGAAGTTCCTGGCCACTGAGAGGGGCCTTTGCCTCAGATCAACAATGGAAAACCCTGGGATTTTGATACCCTTCTCACTTCAGCCATCCCAAACCAGAATGCTTAGCTGTATCCTGCATTGCCATAGTTCACTGTGTACCTCATCAGAAAGATGATATTGCCAATGTAGATTCATACCATGCGAAGCAGTGAAAACCAAAGAAAAATTTCTTCACTTTTCCTGCAAAATCAGTAACTCAGCCCCCTTCCCAGAAATGGTTCTTGTGAGTGACATGACTACAAGTGCTTCTCGTGCAATTACAACAAACAGTGGTACAGATATTTCTTTCTAAAAAACCATTGCTGTTTCCAGGTGGATCATTTAATGAACTACAACCCATGCCATATGAACGGCTGTGTCCCGCTCAAGTGTTTGACTGAGCAGGTTGCCAGTCAATGCAGCTGGAACACGATGAGGAACATCTGCTTGATGTTGCTTGATAAAACTTCCTGCCTTGGAGACTCTAGACATCAGCATCCAGCATGGAAGAAACTGAATCAGCGGCTGTATTGCTGCGTAAAGCATTTTTTCCATGCTAGATCTATCCCAAAATTAGCCCAAACGAGTCCATGATAGCAAACAAGACCCTTCTTCTTACAATGGGAAGTGACACACAGAGCCATAAGCTCAAGCAGTTGAATGAATCATCCTTCTTCAAATAGACCCAGGATACAAGCATCCACAGAAATAAGACCAATGGATCCCCCGGGAGCTCAGTTCCTCCCATGTCTTTAATATGTCAAAAGGCACTCAGTGGAAGAAAATGCATACATTCCCACCAGAGGCAGAAGCTATTGGCTTGGGGGTGAGATCTCAGCTAATATTTACTGTGGTTTTGCATACATGCCCTGTGCTCACCTGTTTGCAAAACAGCATCACAAGTGCTTTTCTTTCACCCTTGCCAGGGCTATCAGCTCTGCAACAGGCTGTGGCTTGGGAAGCAGCTCTCGGGCAGAAATACTGCTCAGCATATTCAGACCATGGCATGTCTCAGGAGATGTCCAGAGTCAGGATGCTGAGTTGAAAAGACTTCTACTGCAAAATGAAAAGGTTCTACTGCAAAATGATGAGATCTTGGAGCAGGAGATGGTCAATACAGAACATTCCCACTTTGTCATTTCTTGCGTGCTGGAGGAGCAGCTTTGCCTCCTGAACCTCACCCCCTCCAGCTGTTGAGTCTCTCGGGAGCTGTGCTGCAGCTCTGCCCATGTGCTGAGACTTGTGGGAACTTTCTTCTACTCCTGCAAGTGGGATCTCTTGAAAGGCATTGCAAAGACACACAAGCTCCCATTACTTCCATGTGCAGAGAGAAAACACTTCAGGCTTTGCCAACAGGCCTCTTGGTTCTGCTCCTGAAAAAAATTCTTTCCAGAACCCTGCTCCCCCTGCCCTCCTGCCATAGCTCTCTTCTGCTTTTAAAAAAAATGGAAAATATTCCATTTGAATTCAGCCCTATTGGACAGTGCTTTTTGGTAAGTTACAACATAAACTCCTTAAAAAACATTTTTTAAGAGATGAAGAAAGGCATGAAAGAAAAGAGCACACCATCTATTTATATGCTAAACATGGGACACTTCAGGAGAAGGGAGAAGGTTTTTAGCATCTGTAACCTAGGCTAGCTTCAAGTTCCCTCTGACAGCACAAATTACTTCATTACTGTTAGATACAGTACTGGCCTAAACAATGGCAAAACTCGACTTTGCATAATAATTTTAGCAGACATAAAGAACTGGCAGTGTTGGAACAAATTGATGACAGCACATGGATGGAGAATTCACAGAACATCTCTGCCCCAGCAGCTTGTCACACAATCCCTTGCAAGCCCTTTTTCTCCTTGGGAATCAAAGTAATACAGATGCAAAAAAATACAAACTAGTCAATCATAAGAAGTCCAACCAGAGATGAAGGGCAGCAGTTCCAGTCTGACATCTCTTTGTGGGCTCATCAAAGACCTTCTAGCAGATGGAAAACCGAACGTGTGCCAGGAATTTCAAACACTTCTCAGGAAGTTCATCTAAATCATCAGTATACCATTTGCACTTAAAACAGAGCGAACCCTGTTGCCCAAATGTGACCCAGATAATGTTTCTGACGTGTTTACCTATTTGGATGGTATCCTTAAATTTCAATTCTGTCTATTCATGGGGATCCAGAATTCATGCAGAGCCTGAAAAATATACAGAAAATGGAACTCCAGAGCATAATATGATGATAATAGTAAAAAAAACCCCTGACTGCTGCACAGAAGTTTTACTTGAATTGCAGTATTTTAGACAGAGCAGTGTCTGCTACCGACTTGCAGCTCTCGTGCTTTTGCCTCTTGGTTCACTGCTGCTGCTTTCTCTGGGTAAAAGGGAGGACTCATGACTGCTGCATCTTCTGAGTAGGAGCTGCAGAAGCTGCAGTTAAATGGGATTTGGGATAGACTGTTAATGCCTCTGCAGAAACGAGAGCAACAAAAATTATGGCAACAGCAGTGTGGAGTTGGTTGACTCTTGCCTTCTGACATCCAGCTCCAATTCCTAAAAGTGCTTTAAAATCCTCAGCAATTTCTGCAGCAACTTGCAACAAGATGGGCTCAAACTGCACATGGCCAGGCTGTGACTCCTGCTCCCAGGCAATGTGAGGGGTGGGAGAAGGGACTTACTGCTAAGACAAGAATTTAGTCAAAACCGGATCACTGCAATGTGCTCTTCAAAGGGCTGAAATCTCAGAGCCTTCTGACAACACAGCATGAAAATCCCCAATCACTAGAAGGCACTTTCCAGTGGGGATGTGCCAGCTTAGCCCTCTGCAAACCCCACTGGCAGCCCACACACCCCATGCCGTGATGTGCTGATAATGCATTGCCTCACCCTGCAAGGCCCCAGATAAGCAGAGGTGCTGGCAGAGCTGCTAAAATTACTTATGAACTGCTGCAACTCAGCATTTCCCCACCTCCTCAGGCCTTGAATAAGTTGCTTTGCTTTCCATCTGACAAAGAGGAATGGCACATTGCCCTCTCATGCTGTCTGGGCTGGCGGCTGGTGTTGTGGCAGTGGAGCCATGCTGTGATGCTGGTGGAGGTCACCACATTGGATCCATGGTTTTCTTCTGGGATGACTCCTGGCTGTGGGTTTTTTTCCTCCCAGACCCAAAGTTGCTGTTCAGGCTGCACTGCTGGCTTGGCTTGCTCTTTCTAGGCTTTTCCAACAAAACAGAGGGTAGAAAGGATAGCAAAAGATAGGAACAAAATGCAATGGTGATATGGGTGCAGTGAAGGGGACTTGCTGCCAGACAAGGTTGTACTTTCAGACACAGGATAGCTGTGAAAGTTGGTTTGTGTCATAGCTCCTCACCTCTGACATTCATAGCCCAAATACTTATCCAGTGGCTGACAAATGCCTAAAGGGATAAATACAGGTATTACCAGGCAAACTCACACCTGATTTTGTCTGCCAGGGAATATTTTGCCTGGCCTTGTAATGGCTCTGGAGGTGGTTTTTCAAACTTTAATGCCAAACTTTCTTTGGTGAGTAATTTTCACATTTGAAGGATTTCCCCAGCTAAAAGACAAAAACTAGGCAAGTGTTATGTATTTCAAGGAACAGCAGAAATCAGTAAACTCATTTAAAAATTTTTAAGTAAAATAAACTTCATCTTAATAATTTTTGCTGATAGAACACTGTGATGTTCTATGTGCAATTTTTCCATAACTCTTTTCTAATGGGTTGCATGAGAGCTTGGATGCAAATTAGCCACGAGGAGATGGGAAAGATCCTCCAGGAATTGCTCTGCATGTGGAAATGAATTTCAGTTCAGCCACTTCAGAGCAATTTTTTTGTTTACTTTCCACTGACATGAAATCAGCTACGATTGCATCGCATGCGGGATTGGTTAGCCAGTTACATAATGCTTAATAAATCCAAGAGAAATAATATAAAACACATCACCCAGTCTGGGAAGAGGAACAGTATCTCAGTCAGTGTCACTAACCAGCCTGGGGCAGGCATCAGCCAAGCATCTGATCCAATGCCGGGGGGATGCAGGGTTGTGCTGTTGCATGATAAATGTGATTAGGAAAAATGTTTGTGGCATGTGTGGAGGACTTGAAGACAGACAGATTGTGTGTGATGGGAAGGGTCTATCAGAAGGCAGAGCTCACACCCTGACGGGGAGGGCAGCTCACCCCATCCCAAGAGGCCAGGCAGGCACGTGCATTCACGCCCAGCTCCAGCTGGATCTGCTGCTGGGTGAGGGATTACCTCACCCTCATAATTTTCCTCGGTGTACTTCGTAAAATCATAACGGCCCTGTAAACAGAAAGAGCAAGATTAGGTGATTAATTATTTACCGCAGATTATTTCTGCAGCGGCGTGTGGAGGAGAGAGAACGTTTCACTGGTGGTCCCCAGGTAGTGAGAAGAAAGGGAGGTGACCCGGGATGGGGCTGCCTGGCTAAACACGAAACAGTGGTGCTGGTTTGAACTCCAAAAAAGGGGGTGTGTAGGTAGACTGCAGATAGCTCAGGTTCTGCAGTGCCATCACCCTGACTCTGCCATGGGTGTATTGCTCCAGGCACACACCACTGCTCTGCACGGAGCAGCTCTTGCCCTCCTTTCCCACATTTCCCTGCCTGCTCTGCTTCCCTGCTTTGCTTCTAGTCCCAGAGGAGACCTGCTGATGCCTTCACCCACGCTATGGCTAACTTCCAGCAGAGGAAAAGCTAGGGATGAAGGGGTTAATTACTACAGGCGCAGCACAAGCCAAGCCTGTAAGTGACTCCCTTTTGCTATTTCGAAAAGAGGCTGCCTGGAAAGGGAAAGGAAAAAAAAAAAGAGAGGTTTACTTTACAACCATCATTATTTCATCTGCAGAGTTTATACAATGGAAAATAAAAGCCAGGGTACGTGAAGTCAAATAATTTCTGTTTCATTAATGGTATGGAAATCGTTTTGTTTTTATAGGGGAAAAACAAATGTGAACTTGGGGGATGTGTGTGTGTGTGTGTGTGTGTGTGTGTGTGTGTGTGTATGTGTGTGTGTGTAAGCATGCAACTCCCTTCATTGCAAAGGGCAGAGCAGTGAAATCCAGAAATAAAAAATGACTCAGAGGCCGTAGGATCTATGAGTCAGTTGAGCTGTTGTTGTTTTTAAACGCAAGTGAGAGCACAATATGGCAAATAATTGCCCCTGCAGCCCCCCTGCTGGCCCAGCCGTCCTGCAGCACAGGCTGCTCCATGCCAGCACCCAGCACTGGACAACTGCACCCAGACCCCCAGGGACACAAAGGGATGGAGCAGGGGGTGTCCCAGCAGAAGCAGCTCCGGGGGTCAGAAAGTGAAATCTGTGAAGGAAACTTGAGATGGTGTCACAGTGGATGGAGGAGACAAGTGTCTCCAAGGCATATGGGGGGCACAGGGCCAGGCACACTCCCCTGTCTTCACCCAGACATCAACTGACCAAAATCAAAGAGAAACTGCTCTGGCCAAATTCTGCCTGCCGAGTGCCAGGCATCTCCTCACTGGCCCCTGGCATTCCAGCTTGCCTGGCTTTGTTGGGGCACAACCCTGGGTACCTCAGTACAAAACATCCCCACATCCCCACATCCCCACATCCCAAAAGCAGAGTCGTTGCACTGATGCACAGAAAACTTGTGAAAGGCACCGGAGATTGCCAAAGCAGAAGTATGGACAGTAATCTGCAGAGCTTGTCCCTCCCCAGGGTGAAGTTAGATCATGATGTAATTTAAGCATCTGAAAGAGACTGGAGAAGCCTGCTGGTATGATCCATACCCAATTTGCTTTGTAATGGGACTAAGCAGAATTTGCTAAACACTGAATTTAAAGGGATATTTTCACAAAGGAAAAGTAAGTGGTAGAATAAGTCAGTTACCAGCCTGTTTGAAGAAGGTCCAAGCAAACCAGAAATGTATACTGCATGTCTTCCTGGCACTGGAAGCACTGGTGTCTAACACAATCAAAATCAGTCCTTTTTTATGCACCAGGAAACATTTCTGGCTCATTCCTTGCTCCATACTGTACTCTGCCAAATACAGTATTTATTATGCAGGATAATGTGGGACCACATATCTGAGGGTGGAGCCTGAGTCCCCTGATCCAAATGCAGCCTGAGCACTGATGGATTTCCTGGGAGAGCTGGTAGCTTTTGCCTTGCAGAGGCAAAAACTGGAATAATATATTTTTTCAGCTTCATTTGGTCTGCTCTACCTCTCCTATGAAGACGAAGATACAGTGTAAAACACACGGATGGAGAAGAGCAGCCTGATACTAAAAAACCTCTTTGGTTCAGCAGCTGAAAGCAGCACCAGGAGAACAGGAGTCTGCTGGAGGAAACTGAGCTGCATCCAAAATAATAGAAGTACAACACTTTGAGGTCTGGTTCTGGGGAAATTCTGCAGCACAGCATGATGCTGCAACAAGACCAGGCGTTTTTTTGACAGGTCACATCTAGCTTAAACTGACAGCAAGAAATCCAGAATCACTGTTACACAGGTCACACTGAACAACTGCCATTGGAACTTCTGACCCTGCACAGAATCTCCTGAAATGGGGGCATAGGAATTACCCTGATCCTCGTCTGTGGCACTGGTTGTTGCACCATGGAGGAGGCAGCTCTGGAGTAACCTGGTGATGGGGAACACCTGGTGCTCCCACATGGGTCAGCAAGAGAGCAGAGCCCATCAGCTCCGCTGTTGGATTAATCTTAAAAACAAAGTACTGCATAAAAAAGGGAAGGAATTTGTTTGTTCTCATAACAATTTTATGAGAGGCTCTGTTATTGCGTAGTTGTGTCATTAACCACGGATAAAAGCCCAAAGCAAAACCTAATCCTAAACCTGGCGGCAGATGCAGGACTTGCTGCTGAGCCCAGGCTCACCCAGGTGGGAAAGCAGGTCCCAATGCAGGTTGTGTTTCCATCAGGGCACCTATCTGGGGCTTTCCAGGAATAACAGGGCTATAGGGCTGAGTCAGAGCAGCTCCCCAGTATGGTGTTTAAGTGTGCTGCTGATGAGGGAAAGCAAAGAGCATCTCAGCTAATCCCCCTGGCCTTAGTCTCTCGCAGTGTGAAGCCTGGGGATTACAGGTTGACTGACCTGCATGGAAAAGATGATGCAGGGAGCTCCAGGAGCCAGTGCAGCAATAGCAATCTGGGCAGCCCTCTGTGACTGCTGAGATAGCGTCAGCCCCACCCCAAGGTGCTTGGAGATGCACAGAAAAGAGGAGATAGACCTCACTGTAGAGCATTTATGACCTAAAAATTACCATTTTTTCTTTGTCTTTGAGAAATACAAGCAATGTAAGGACAATTTTTATTGCAAGACAGAACATGATCTGAAGGTTCTATAATGGAGATCCTGTGTGGCAGAGGCCATGGTCCCCTTCCACCTTGGGAAGGGGAGAGCTGGGAGCAGGGATAAGTGCCCTAGTATCTCACTCCAAACTCATTCCCTGAGGCCCATCTGGTGTTTAGCTGACCCAAAGCAGCATGTCAGGGAGAATACTTGAGAAGAGAAAGTTTTCATTCTGCCCCTCAGTGAAAATGTATTGCCTGCCATCGCCTGTGTTATGAGGCACTTTGTCCTCACCTGTAACAAATGTGCTGTGCCTGCACCCCAAAGCACCCCCAGCTTCCTCAGTAGTGATTCCCCCTCCCTGGGGACCGCAGTGTGCAGAAAGCTGGAGCCAGAATTATGTGCTGGATGACCCACCTGCCCTCAGGGGCTGCAGAGGAAGAGAGGGGCTCACAAAATCCCCCTGCCACGTTCCTACAGCCGCAGTCACTGCTGGCAAAAAGCTGCTCTGCTGGGGGCTGGCTGCTTCTGTGGCTGCAGCTATGAGGCTGTGGGGAAATTCTCTCAGAGAGCAGTTTTCAATGACTCCTGTATGGGGAAGAGGGTGGGCTATTGACTGCAGCAGTGGTGTTTCCATGGGCTTTGCAGGTGGCCAAGCAGAGGTTGTGGATGTCCTGCAGGCAGTGAGGGGCTGGAGGGCTGCCCCAACACGCATGAAAAAATATCCCAATGTCCTTGGGTGGTGGTATCACCCCTGCTGCTATTGCAGGAGAGACACAGGCACTTCTGGTGTCATTTTTCCTTTATTCCCTGACTTGAAAATCATCTCATAGTCTCTCAGTAACCTCTCTGGGGTCCCAGTTATAGATACCAGAAGATTTGATCCCGCTCTGGTGCACAGGAGAACAAGCCTTCCTATTGATGGGAAGCCAAGCTTGCTGTGAGCCCACCTATCGGTGACTTCAAACCATCTCTCCAACTGTCGTTCCACAATAACTTTGACTAACTGTACTATTTATTGGCTCACATCACATCCTTATGGCTTCAATTTATTTTTGGAAAACTCAACCCACATTTAATTAGTTTATAGTTTGTTCCAAGTTTTGCTTATCCAGCCTTTTTTTTTTTTTAGCTTTTTTTTTTTTTTTTAAGTTTGTATTTTGATGTTTAGCGTTTGCCTTGGCAACATCTGGAACCCGTTTATGGAAGTGTATTGTTACTTTTACTGCTTGTGCAGCTTTATTAAATCATCCGACTATTAATATTGAAAGTGTTCATCTGGGTCTAATCAGGGCCAAGATGAGTGATGTGGCAGTTAAATTGTACCTACGAGCTAATGGTTCAAGGACACACAGTCCTGAAGAAACTTGAAGTGGGCTTTGTGCTCTTCTTTTTAACTTCCTAGGACAAGAATGATGGGGGGGAGAGAAAAAAAAATAGATATTTCTGCTCTGACCTTTCTTACAGAGCAGATAACAGAATCACAGCCTGAGCTAGTTTAGAACAATTTGTCTCCAAAGAATTTTGTCCAGTTACCACTATATTTCTGGATCTTGTTTACATACTTAACTCTTTCATCTGTCCTGGCTTCCCCTCTGAACAGAGCAGCCAAGTCAAGATCCCCACCATACACACCAGAGTAATACTGGTGAGTCTGACATTCTGCTCTGAGATCTCATGCAAACCCTTGAAATAAATAAGTAAATAACATACCTGGTGGATATAAATACATAAATAACTAACCCTATCCTGTACCAGCAACACCCACAACCTGGATTTGTCCTTTTGCTGCTCCTCTGCAGGGCCCCCAGGTATCCCTGGAGTGATGGTTCTGAGGTAATCCCACACCAGCCTGCTGTGAGCACAGCACGAGCCATGGCATGGCTGGGTTGAGCTGAAGGGGTGAAAGAGGAGCTATGGCAGTGACACCACCAGAGCACAGGCCTGGGTGTGGTAGGGCTTGAGTTTTGGGGGAGAAACCAGCTGACCTTCAACTCTCTGTTCCCATGAAATAATGCGAATGGGGTTTGTAGGGTGAGGTGGCTGTCGCTGTAGGTTGAAGGCTGCACAAAAATGCTGGGCTTGATTTCTGTCCCACACCCAAAACTCTCATCCTGCAGTGGAATTTTGCCTGAGATTCTTCAAGCCCTGCCCTGGCAGAGCAAAGCAGGGAGGTGAAGATAGCTCATGCTGGCTGCAGGTGCCTCCAGTCCTGGCTGAAGCTGTGGTTTTGGTAGCTAACCCAAAGGGGATGCTGAGCAAGAGGTTGTGGGCAACATCTTCACCCTCTCTGCTCCCAGCTCCCCCAAAACCTGGCACAACACAATCCCTGCTGAGCTGCATTTTAAGCCTGGCATGTGCCATTTAAACCAAAATTTCCTCCTTCCAGCCTTCAGATGCAACAGGCTTTTCCTCTGCACCCAGGTTTCCCCTCCACCATTAACCTTGGCCCTACATACGAGGCCATGGGAGCTTGTAAATGGTTTATTTCTGTGTGGGAGCCTTCCAGCAGCTCTTTATGACTGTCGCAGGGAGGGGGGTCTGAGCTGGTGAGGGAAGCAGGGCAGGCACATGGGATGCTGTCAGAGCAGGCTGCATGCCCTGGATTTGGGGAGCAGAGAAGTTAAGAACCCTTTTTGCTGTTGAGACAGTATATGCATTAAAAAGGGTCTGTGGGCTCAGCCATGGACCACAGGCAGGTCACAGATGTGATCATCAAGAATGCAGGAGTTCCTGAATATTGCTGACAGACCTGGGGGTGCCCATGGGTGTGCTGGATCAGCAGGGCCCTGAGGCTTCCCAAGCCACAGTCAGGGATTTTGCAATTTTTTTGCTTCAGACTAACAGCTGGTGATGAAAAACCCTGTGATAGCTGGGGCAGCACAGTGGGCCATGGCTGCCCTTTCCATAGGGGCTGGGAACCCTATGGAGCACTGCTGGGTGGCTTGGGGTCGTGGCAGCCACAGAATCACAGATAGCTCAAACTTTAAAAAAATTAGCTGCTGTAGTTCAGGTTCATACCTGAACACTTTGGAGTGCATGTATTTCAGTAAAAGAAAGTATAAATATATATTTCTACATAAGACACTCAGTGGCTTTTTTTTTTTTAAGACTTTTAGCAGCCTTAAGACAGGAAGTTTAAATTTAGCTGGGATTTATCCCTTAACCAAGCCTGGTTCATGCACCCTTTCTATAAAAATAGAGATAATGTTATGCCTGTGAGATACAGGCAGAGCAGCTCCCCACAGGCAGCAGTTATTCCTGCTGCTGTGGCAGATCCAGGGCAGATCCAGGGCTTCAGGGGCAGGAGAGCATCTCGTGCTGGGATGGGACAGAGAGGGCAATGGAGCCCTGGAGGGAGCAGCTCCTGCTGCTCCAGAGCTTGGGAAGTCTCAGCCACAGATGCTCGGGGGGTGGGTAGCAAACACATTTCCCAGCTTGGCCTCATTGAATAGAAAGAGGGAGGGGGAGGAGACAGCAGGAGAGGAGGGAGCTGTCCCAGCCTGGCCATACATCCCTCCCCAGCACCTCTCTTCCTGCCGGGAGGGGAATAAATGAAGTCTTCAGGCATACAGAGACCTGGAGATGTCCTTTTTCAAACACCGAGTGTACTCGGGGTGAGGGGAAATGCCAATTTGAGCCTAGGTTGTAGAGGAAGAAGTAAATTTCCTCTTGATGATAAATGGCACGGGAAACACAGAGGGAAAACGTGGCTCTCTGTGGTTTCCCAGGCTCTTGTCCTGCAGGACCTGCCGGCAGCATTCCCCCATCTCCTCTAGGCTTTGGCTTAGCACAAAGCACGTTTGACTGGGCAGTGCCGAGCAAAATGAAAGCTTAAACAAAAAAATGCGTGGAGAAATAGGGTCAGTTCAGGCTCCTTCTCCCCGGGCTGTGTGAATTGCTGGAAATGGTGGTAGTTATACTCTGCCACCCCTCTCTGCTCCCCAGCCTGCAGTGCCGGCGCTCGCCGCAGCCTCAAGACCAACCTGTGCAAGTGGTGTGACTCCACAGCCCCAGCCTGCGAGGACAAGGTGTGCTACAGCAACTGCAACCTCAACTCCTACTGCGAGGATCCCTACGAGATCTGCGTGGCCATATGGTGAGAGGAAATTCCCTCCCCAAGGCGAGATGGGGGGAAAGCATTTCATGTGTGTACCCTGTGCTTGGATTATTGTCCTCTGCAGTAATTCAGGACTTCCTCTTTCTTTGAGTCCATCATAATTAAAATTACAATTCACAGCAAAAACATTATTTGGTCTGCCCTGTAATTAGCACCAGTTTATTTTCTAAATAAATTAAGCTTTTGAGTGCCTGACACAAAGCGTGGCAAGTTTGCAGTGGGACCTATAAACTCCCATAAACCTCCAAATTTAGCTTTACAAGCTGAACCCAAGGGCAAACCAGCAACTCTGACCTCATCACATATGATATCCTCTTGCATCAGGTGGGTGAAACCTCGGCTCACATGCAGGGGTGCAGCTGAGGCCAATCCCCATCCAGCACATGGACATCTGAGCTGGCACCACGCTGGGGTTAACCCATGGGGTTTAACCCACCTCTTTCCCATCCCCTGGAAAAAGCCCTTTCCTGCTCCTGCGGGAGGTGCCTGGACAGGAAATGAAATCTTGCATTTCAGGCCAAGCACACACTGCATGGTTTGGCCCGGAAGAGTGCCTCCCCCAGCTTTTTGGTGCCCATGAGCAAAACTAAAAAAACATCCATTTTGGGTCTGCCCAGAGTGATTTTCCTCCACTTTCCCTTTTAATTTGTCTGCCAAAGTGAAAGCCAGCCAAGCACTTATCGCTAGGCTTTATCTCAACCTGCTAATTAGCGTGAATGCTGTATGCCAGCTTTCAGTAGGAGTTTGCCTCAACATAATTGTTGCATTATGGACCTTCAAAAAAGCAAAACACAACAAGAAACCCAAACAAACAAACAACAAAATCCACCCCCTACCCCAAATCCCCCTACACACACATGGGGAAGCCACCTTAAATCCTGGGTAGGCAATCCAGCGTGTCACTGGGCTTTTCCCATTGGCAGCTTACATGCACAGGAAAAAGCAAGGCCCCTGCAGCATGAATCCCCATGCCAGGGAAGCAATCCCACTGCACAGGATGGAGCTGCATCCTACGTCATGTATCGGATGAGCTTAGGCAGCTAGGCAGTTACAAATAACCTGACAACCTCTCCCAACATCTCCCATCCCATGCTAACAAACCACTGCAAACAAGCCATTCCCTACACAGATTGAAAGAAATGATCTTAGAATTGGGTTTAAGGTGACACAAAGGCTGAGCTGCCAGGCTAATGCTGTGTTGGTTCATTTGTCACATGCAGGAGACAGGACAACGAGAGCATCAGGATCAGCACGCTGTGCCACAACCCCCACCGCCCCATCGAGAACCTCATGGTCCCCAACTACAACACCTCACGCTGCATCATGAGCCACCAGCCCAGTGAGGATGGCATCATCTACATCTGTGGCTGTGTGGATGAGCAGGAGTGCAATGACAAACTCATCTTTGAGAACCACACCAATGGTGAGTTGTTCATAGGAGGAGCAGTGCTCAGGGCCTATGACAAACTCATTGTATTTCCAGGCGAGTGGGAGATGCAATGGCAGAAGGGGCTGTTCCACCATCTTCTTTGACCTCCCTATATAAAAGCTGGGTTAAAATCTCTACCCCATTCCTGAGCCCAGCATTTTGTCTGTGGCCAAAGCATTCCGCCCAGCAATACCTCCAGCCTTTGCCTGGAAACATCAGGTGGTGGAAAATCCACCCTATCTCTCAGTGGGCTGTGCCTTCAGTGCAGGGTGAATCAACTGGGGAACCCCGGAGCTGATGTAACCCATGAGAGTCAAAAGCTGTGAAAAGCTTAAATTAATCTCATTGAAGCAAATCCTGCCCCAATTTGGGAAGTGCTTGCATCCCCCACAGCTGTAACCTGAAGAGGTGGAGGTGCTGGGGTGCAGAGCTTGGCATGCAGGAATGCCTCTCCTGCTGCTCTCCTGGGAATTCCTGCAGCAGTTTTCTCCTGGGCAGGGATGGCTGGAGCTGCCCCGGAGCTGTGCACTCACATGTGAGCTTGGCTTGGCATGTGGCTGCACATGGCTGCAGATCCAACAGGAGCTGTAAATCCACAGGAGGGAAAACTAAAAGGCAGCTCGTTTCTGTACCTCAGGAGGGTCATATACTTTGGAAACATTTACAACCAGATCCTGAGCCTTTGGGGGCTTGTCCAAAGCTCCCCACCTCAGAGCAGACCAGGCTTATCCAAGTGTCCATCAAGAATCTGACCTGTGATGAAAGCAAAGTGAAACGTCTCCAATTTTCCATAATCACTGAACAAGGAGATGCTGAAAGTGAGCCTAAGCAGAACCTGCAAGCCAGTGGCATAGCTTTTCCTGGAACATAAGGAAAAGAGAAAAACATCACATGAAATGCAAATTCTCTGAACAAACAAGCCACTTTAATGCAGGCAAATGATGCTAAATTTGGCGGTTCTTTGCTGATTCCCCAGCCAAACATAACAGGTACACACACTTCTAGGGAGAGATAGTCAGATCCCAAAGCTGATGCTGGGATATGTAATTTCACACAAAAATGACAACTGGCTCATTGGAAATGCCGCCCCCAGTGAAGGCTCCAGAACCAGCCTCCTCCTGTCAGCCGGCGTGGAAAGCACTGCAAGTGGGAGCAAGAGCAGTGCAGGTCTTTAACAGCTCTCTCCTCTTTGACATGGGCCATGGAACTGACTTAGGCAAACCCCAGGCTCACAGACACCACTCTTTACATCCTTTTCTTCTGCTTTAAGGGATCATTCGCATTCTAAATATTAACTTTATGTCATGTTCAATGGTGTAGACAACTCCTGAGCAGAGAAATATCCAACAGAGACAAGCACTTCTCCAGCAGCTGAAGCAGGCAGATTTTTTCCTGTTTCTTGATTCCTTAGCCCTGCTTTCAGGTCTGGGCTGCTGGGTACCATTGCCCTTGCACTAGGGGTGCAGGGGACACCATCAGAGCTCAGAGACCATGCTAATGAACACACAGAGCCATAATTTCCTAAAGCTGTGTGCACAGGAGCCCAGTGGACACCTTGGGAAGATGCTGGGTAGGGTGGAGCATGCCAAGCCCTTTCCACCTCTGCTCCAGCTGAGCCCAGCCCTGGAGGTCCATATCCCCTCAGCAGGGATGGGAGACACTCATACAGCAATGCTCAACAAGGTGTCACAGACCTGTGGGTATTGCCAGAGAAACTACATTTGCTCTCTGTAGAAGTGGTCTAATCCCAGCAAACCCTGTGTATCAAAAGACTTCCATCAGGAATGGGGATCCTCATGAAGGAATTTCCTGAAGTTGTGTTAACTTCCCCTTTTTGGGAATTGTGCACACAACTTCCTTAAAAATATCTTCTCTTTCTCCAGAGTTTCAAAGATGGGATCTGAAGCATCGGGTAAATCCATTAAAGCAGTAGGTGATATCCAAGCCTAGCACTTTCCAAGATAAACATATTCCTGAATTAGTTATTGATTTATATCAGTTTAGGTTGATCTTGTGGTTTAAACCTGATGCCTATTTTAGAAACGCTTTCACAGCCTTGCAGAAATTAGCTGCAGCACATTTTTTTGAAATTTGCCAAGGAAAATAGCTAAATGCTCTGTTTTTCCAGAACCTGAATTATGATCTGCACACACTGAGGTCAAGCAGCGAGAGTTTTGCTTATGGAATGATTCTTATCCCTCTTCCCCTGGGTTATTATCCTTGGCAGAAAAACCTCTGAGTAAGATTTTACTTGAATATCTCTACTGAAGTCAGCATGTTTATTCCAGGAATCGCGAACTTCAAAGGATCAGACAATTATATGTTGTGTGAGGGTTATGGCTTTGTGTGCGTGTCCTCCCCCCAACAATCTGAAGGCCAACAGGGGGTTTAAAAGAAATAAAACAAATGCAGCCATGCCCTGGCGACTGATGGGGTTGCTGTTGTCACAGGGTGAGGAAGGAGATGCCAACACTGGCAGACAAGCACTGAAATGATGCTCTTGTCTGCTAATTATCCTACAAAGCATCGCGGCACTCCCCTGGGCTGGGTGGTCCTGCACACTGCCCACCCCCAGCATCCCTCCCTGGCTCTCTGTGTACCACAGGGGTCCTGCAAAGCTCCAGCCCCAAGCCTCCTAAGAGATTTGCTGTGCTCGAGCCTTGCCTCACATTTATCACCGTTATTTCCCGCCCAGCTCCCCTTACCACAAGCGCAAGCACCACTTACGACCCCCAAAATTCCCTTTGGGTGGCAGCATGAGGGTCGCATGTGCCGCACTGCCCAATCCAGCCGATGCTGACCCTTTTCTCTGTTGATAAATGAAGCTAAATTTGAGCGCAAAACCGATCAGCCCCCTTGCCAAGCGCCTACATCTGGGTTCCGTGCCGGGCTGGGCTCCCGCGGCCCCGCCAAGGGCTGCGCTCCATTAACAGCTTTGCATATTTTCCTCCTCCGCGTGCTGAACATGAGCTGCGGCAGACCAGCAGTAGCACCTCGCCTGTGCTTCCCTCCCCGCAGGCTACTCCATGCTGCAGAGCAAAGAGGTGATCCCGGTGGCTGCCATCAGCCTGCTGCCCCCGCTGCTGGTGGCGGTGATGATCACGGTGATATTCTACCTCTGCCGCACGCAGAAGCGACGCAAGCGAGCCAAGGCGTGGGGAGGGAAACAGGGACAGCCGCCGGCGCTGCCGGAGCCGGGAAAGGCGGCGGAGCGGGAGGAGAAGCTGTCCGTGCTGATGGATGAGAGCCCGGCCGGCACCAGCCCCGGCTGCGCCAGCCGCCCCGCCGAGCTGCTCCCCATCGAGCTGGACGAGATGGTGGGCAAAGGGCAGTTCGCCGAGGTGTGGAGGGCCAAGCTGAGCCACAGCCGCTCGGGGCAGTACGAGACGGTGGCCGTGAAGATCTTCCCCTGCGAGGAATACTCCTCTTGGAAAAACGAGAGCCAGATCTTCACCGACACCAGCCTCCGGCACGACAGCGTGCTGCAGTTCCTCACGGCCGAGGACCGCGGCACGGGGCCGCGCCGGGAGTACTGGCTCATCACCGCCTACCACAGCCGGGGCAACCTCAAGGACTACCTCTCCCGCCACGTGCTGAGCTGGATGGACCTGCAGAAGATGGCTGGGTCCCTGGTGAGCGGGGTGGCTCACCTGCACAGCGACTACACCGCCTGCGGCCGCCCGAAAATCCCCATCGCCCACCGCGACATCAAGAGCACCAACGTGCTGGTGAAGAACGAGCAGGAGTGTGTGCTCTGCGACTTCGGCATCGCCATACGCCTCGACCCCTCCCTCACGGTGGACGACTTTGCCAACAGCGGGCAGGCAAGTATGACCCATCAGCCCTGTCTGGAGGAGCCTTTGCTAGCCACCGCCAGCTGCCCTGTGGCCAAAATCCCCGCCCACCCCTGCTGATGCCTTTGTCCTCTCTGCCGGCAGGTGGGCACCGCCAGGTACATGGCCCCAGAGGTCCTGGAGTCCAGAGTGAACCTGGAAGACCTGGAGTCTTTCAAGCAGATGGATGTCTACTCCATGGCCCTCGTTTTGTGGGAAATGGCCTCCAGATGTGAAGTGGTAGGAGGTAGGATCATCACACCGGGGTTGCCGTGAACCTTTTTGCTCCTTTACTCCCACATCCCAACTGATGCCAAATACAGGTCTTGGTGTGGCCCAAGTCTCTGCAGGGCTGCCAAGAGTTGGTGGCAGATCACCCCACGGCTGCCTGCTCTGTGTCCTGGGGCTCAAGGGGGGGGTGGCTCAATGGTCAAGGAGCAGGACTGGACCCCAGGGGACATCTGGTCCAGCCCCTGCTCAAAACCAGTGAGCTGCCAAGTCCCATGGAGCCTGTGCTGGTGATGCAAAGCAAACCAAGCAGGAAGAGCCAACGGTGTCTCCCCCTCCTCAAATATTTTTTTCTTCAGACAACACCAGAGAGCTTGTGTTGCAAATGGGGACTCACAAACCCCAGCCTCTGACAGTGTGACATCTCTCCTCATGTCCCAGAGCCACATCCTGGCATCTGAAAATGTGTGTAGAAAAACATTTCATTAACAGCCCTGGTGTTAGCCCTGCCTACCTTCTGCTTGCTCCCCTTTCCTTCCCTATCCCACCTACTCGCAATACCAGCCCATGGAGCTGCAGGAACCTCCAACCCTTGGCCAGAAAGCTCCAACTGCCCTGCAAGTCTCATGGTCAGCAGTGGACCCCTGCCTGGCTCAGATACCCCAGGCATCCTTTGTTCCCAAACTGGCATCCCAGACTATCCCTCCCTGCTCATATCTCACCTGCACTCAGATCCAGGCAGGAGCTGGCAGGAACCAGGGTGGCCTCTCACCTCTGCCAACAAGCAGTTTCTGCATGGTTGAGCAACATGGGGTTGCTCTTCTGGAAGGACCATTTCTCCTCTGACCAATTCCATGCCTGCAGCAGAAATCTGGAAAATCTCGTATCATAGTCAGCCCTCCCATCTTTCACCAGCACAACTCTTTTTGCCTGCTCAAAATATGTCTCACCCAAAGACAAACTAGGTCCTTTGTAGTGCATCTTTTGAGTTCAGGGAGGTGGTCAGATGGTTGTTCAGTGCTGTCTCTGAGAAGAACCTTTATGTGAAAACCCAGAAACATTATTTCTGTGTTCAAATTCTCAATTGTTTCCAGATCTGCTTTTTTTTTTTTTGCAGACTGTTAAAAACAAATCCATTCTTATCCGGTGGACCATACCAAAACAAAGCAGGGAATGCACCAAAAACATCCTGTAATGCTGCTGTTGCTTCCTTGCAGAGGTAAAGAATTACGAGCTGCCTTTTGGGTCCAAAGTGCAGGAGCAGCCTTGTGTGGACACCATGAGGGACATCGTGCTGCATGGCAGAGGCCGGCCTGAGATCCCGAGCAGCTGGCTGGTGCATCAGGTAAGCTGGGAGCAACTCGTTCAGGAAAGAGCAACACACTAAACCAGCCTGAAAAATTAAAGTTAGAGCCAAAAAGTGGGCAGAACTCCTGGGCTCTACTTCCACCTCCACTGTGGATGGCTGGCTCCACATGAGTCCCACTGGACTCACTTCCTTGTTGCATAAAAGCCACCAGCCATGGGTACAGCAGAGTGTGTTGATCAATAGCCATTATCAGGAAGCTATGAATGCCAGCTGAGGGGTTTCAGCTACCCTGAGAATAACTGCAAAATGGAGCATTTCAGTGCAGCTCTTCTGATGAAATGGTAAATCGTTGGATTTCACAAAACTCCTCCCTTAGGCACCTTGTCTGGAAGGCTCAGGAAACACACAGTCCCTCACACACAGCCATTCACAGCAGGCACAGAGGGAAGGGAGGTGCATCCAGCCTTCTGCCTGCTTGGCTCTGGAGGTTTCAAGCTCAAAATTACCTTTAACATGAAAGAAAGATTTCCATTTCTACAAGGAAGAGCAAACCAGGAAACATCTTCTTCATGCAAAACACTCAGGAAATGTTTGTGAAGCTGAGAGCAGGGACTCTGCAAGGCTCAGGGCTTGCCAAGGGAAGTTTTTCACCAGCCTTCTGAGGGTCTGAAAAAAAAGCGTGTCAGCACAGAGAGCATAACCCAGTGTTCTAGAACAGGAACATTTCAGCAGTGATGAAATGTGCTCTGTTAAAACCACCCACAAGCACACCCAGAGCAACCAGCTACAGAAACAGAGCTCCCTCCTGCCCCTGACAGTCCTCTGCCCCAGGCCAGTGCTTTCTGCCACACACTAAGGACACGAAGTGTAACATGCATCCTGATAGTGACTATTCACATCTTGCCTGACTTTGGTACTTCTTGAATTTCACATGTCTTGTGGAAAAACACCATCTGCTGATCAACACACCCATTCACCTGAAAATCAAGCTGGAACATTGAGCCTGCCAGCTTTCAGAGCCCTGTTCTGCTCAGTGCATCATTTTGCAGTGTCTACCCATAAAACACACTGCCACTGCTCCCACCCTGCCCTGATGGCACACACAGGCAGGCTTTGCATGAGGAAAGAGAGGATTTCTTGACCTTAGGAGGCCATATGTTCCCTACAATGTCTCCTCTCAAAACCATGTTTGTCCAGAGACTCACAGCTGACCTGACTGACCAAAACTGCAAACAGCATCAAATGAATCAGTGGTTTCTGCAGGACCCCCAAGGAGTTTATCAGTCAGTGAGTTCATTTCTGAAGCTCTCCCAGCCTTTTTCATCCACAAAGGCAAATACAGGAACTTCAATCAGCACTGCCACGTATTTGAAGCCTTTGAGTATTCATCTCAGACATTCACCTCCGAGGGTCTCCGATAAACTTTGAAACCACAGAAAAAATATACAGAGGCTTGAGTTGTCAAAAATCATACTTTGATAGCGTGTGAGCATAACTGTGCTGTTCCCAGGGCTGAAGGGAGGCTGACTGCAGTCACCTCCCAGAAATAACGTTGCTGTAGGTGGGTTGGTCTAGCAAGTAAACAGAACAAGGCTTATAATGTGGAAGTTTTATTGGACCATCTGATGGTCACTGGGGAAGAGGAGCAGAAAAGCCACGTTGTGTTGCTGAAAGTTTTTCTCTGACTAATCTCTGCTGATCTAATAAACGTCTCCTTACAAGCCTGGCTTTACAGCATTTTCCAGGCATTTTGCAACCATTCTCCCCGGGATGAGGAATTGGGCAGCACCATCTGCTGGGAAGCAGCAGAAAGCCACCAGCTTGTGCCATTTCAGGGGTCAAGGCTGGCTTCCTGCTGGAAGAAGCGTTAGGTGACACCCAGAAAGGGTGACAAACACCCATAGATGTTCCCCCCAATGAAAATAAGCTTGCTGCAGAGCTCCAAATGCTACTTTGGTGGTTTCAACCACCAGGATTGCTCGCAGTCAAGTGAAGACCATGGTTTGTTTTTCAGCAAGTGTCAGCACTAATTTCCCTGACAGGGCTGACTCATCCAACAGCAGCTTCAGGGCAACTGTTTGCAAGGCCTCACAACAAAGTCAGCTGAAGAAATTTATCCCCAGTTTCCCAGATAACTTACAAACCCCTTGGGTCCGTGCTTCTACCTTGTTTCACACCCCACCACATTTAAACAAAAAAAACAAAAAAAAAAAAAAGTTTTTTTAGGGCAGGTAAATTCCTGAATCTGGTTCACAAAGCAGCTGAACAGACTCATCTACACAACCAGAGGCTCATGCAGGACAGGAAGGAGCACTGGAAGCTTAAGTCAATATTGCCACTGAAAATACACTTGTACAACTCAGCATCCTTTGGAAACTTGGAATAACAGGTATCAAATATAAAAGCCAAACTAAGTCCATTTTGTAAGCCAAACATGTTTCATTTATACCATTCAAAAGACCATCATCACTACAAGGCAAACTGTAAGTAAGTCTTATTATTTCAGTGAAAAATAAATACAGAAAATCTTCGATGTCCTGTTTGAGAACAGGCTGACTTTAAAAGCTTCACCTAAGCTAGCTCATTTTTGCATGTAATCAATTACCCTCAAATCCTTTTAACTAAGCTAATAAATGAGTGACGTCAGAGGTGCTGAAACACACCATCTGTCAGTTTTGCTGTACACTCCTGTTCTCTCCAATCTGTGTCCATTACGGAAGGTTTAGTACAATGAACCTTAACAGAGAGCAGTGAGTTCTCAGTAAGGTGGAGAAGGGCAGATGGCACTGACCCTACATCTCTGTAGGACTTGGATCTTCCTCCTGTGTGGGTCCATAGGAGACTTTAGGGTTCTCTTAATTGCAAATTAAGAAATACACAAAACCCACAGAAAACCACAAAGCTTTATTTAGAATAATGATTTTTCCACTGTGTTCCAACTTTAGTTGACAATGATGCCAAGAGCAATAGCACATGATGGAATTACATGGGCGAAAGAAGGTTCAACACAGCTTCTGGTGCTGGCTGTGTTACTAGCTAAAGAGTGGGGAAAATACCAGCTGAATACTACCATTTATTTTGTTTCTAAGCCCAAAATATTGTGACTCTTTTCAGAGCCCTACACAATTGGGCAAAAAAAAATAGATTTCTGGGAGACATAAGCATTGTAGCTGAGAGGAACTCCACATGCTCTGGAGTAAACTGGGAAGCACCCCATCCCACTTCAAGCAAAACACTATTTTGTGATAAGAGAAGAAGGTTCAGCTGCACCCTGCAATGAATGCTTGGCATGACACACCCTTTTCAGAGTGCCACTAAAACATAAAATCAGATTTAAGAAATTAATTCCAAACTTGCCTTTGAAAACCCCCCACCCACCCATCCTCTCCCTCAGGTGTAACAGGCACAGCTCAAACCCAGTGCCTGGGCTCAGCCAGCAACCTGCAGGTCACCATCTCTCCTGTTGCTCCTGATTTTAGGATGCTCTGATCCAAACGGGCAAGGCTGAGACAGGAGATAAACAGGGGCTGGAAGGAACCAGGCCTTTTAAGTCTTACAGCCAGCACAAGCCAATTTCCAGAGAGCACGGGAAATGCTTGGGAGCAGATGCCAGGGGAGCTGAGGCTGCTGCTGTAACACAAGCAGTGCCAGTGGAAGCATTCAGCACTTCCACAGCTTACCCAGGCTGTGGGTAACCCAGGCTGGTTCCTCTTGTGCTTAAGCTTGGCCAAAAACAGCCTTTATGCAGGAGGCTGTCAGAAGTGTGCTAAAACACAGACTGTTAGATCCTCTTCCTCCTGCCTTCTGATTCTAATTCCAGCCCCTCTGACTGCAGGGAATGCGCTTCCTGTGCGACACCATCACCGAGTGCTGGGACCACGACCCCGAGGCTCGGCTCACTGCCCACTGCGTGGCTGAGCGCTTCAACCTGATGGCACAGATGGATTGTGATGACATCCTCAACAACAACATGGACAACGAGGCCAGCAAAACAGCTTCTCCAGGTGGGGAGCACCAGGACAGTGATGGGAGCAGAAACATTCAGTGACGCAGCAGGCTAAAGTCCTCATCGCGAGGAACAAGAGGATAAGGGAGAAGAATTTAGCTCATGGGGGAAAAAAACCTCACTGTCTTTCAAAATGGAACTAAGATCTAGTACATAAATTATTTATAAGATCTGTTTCTTCCCACAGATACAGTGAACTGTGGAATCAATATTTTGGTTAAAGTGCGACATTATTATATGAACTGACTTTGTACTTCCTTAAAATGTATAATGATGCAATGCATTCCTTTTATTATTTTTTAAAATAATAATGTTTAATCTTTTATTAATAAGCACCTGAATTCCATGTCTATCTTTTTTAAGTCCTTCCACATTGTCATCATGAGTTTCTTTTCTAACTTACTCTGCAGTGATCAACACAATTTTCCTTTTTTTTAATGGCATACACACACACAGACACACACAAAATCTGTTGCAGCAGCAAGAAAAGACATCATGAGACGTACCACACCCTCTATGGAAGAAATGCTGGCATCCAAGAAAATCACACATTCAACATTGCGCAAAGATCCACAGTAATCCAGTTTGTAAAAGCCTGATATGATGCAACTCCAACATACCTTTTCTCACTGGGGAATTCCTGGGTTAATTGATAGTTCAGGTGGGTGTGTGAAGCTTCTCTGGGAGAGAAGAAAGAAGCCACCAGTGTAGACATGGCTGCTTCACCCTAAAAACTCTCAGTGCAGGATATCTAGACAACCCTTTGCCCCATTAGACCAGTTTCCAGGCACCTCTAGCCAGATTTGTGCCACAGTAACAGCATCAGCACAAGTGTGTTGGCCAATTCTTCTTGTGACTCTTGCACCTCCCTGCTGGGTTACCTGACCTGAAGAAACAATCAGACAGAACTGAGACATTTATTCCCATGATTCCCAGATCAATCCAGGCTGCCTCTATTCTGGAAAGCAATTAAGGAAAGGTAAGTCACACCTCGCTCTGAAACCTGGTACTGTGCAAATCACTCCACCCTTGGGAGCAAAGAGGAAAATCTTCAGGTGCCCCTAAGCCCTGCAAGCCCATACCTGACACCTACAGAGAAGTGTGTTTTTTGGGATAGCATCCAAGAGGAATACATTGTTTGCCACCACACAGCTGCATGATCAGCCCAGAAAGAGGGGAAGGAAGCAAATCATGCAACAGCCACAAGTTGTCTATAGTCAAGGCTCCCCAGTGTGGAGCAGGAAAGCAGAACTGCAGGGCTGGTTTGGTTCTCTGAAGTGTTCAGCTATGAAAGCACTAGCCCATATAAAAACCTTTTCTTCTCTACCTATTGTTTCCACCTCCTTGGACTGTTTTTACAGCTACTAAATTAAAAGCCTAGAACCAAATTGTCTCCATCCCCTCCAAAGGTCGGAAGGGGAATGAATAAGGTTGCATCAAATCTAAATAACAAAAAATTTGCTTAGCTACCACTTATTCACCCTGCAAGTGTGACCACATCTGTCATCCTCATGAATCTTCACCTGGCTGCTGCCTCCTGATAAAATTTAAGATAACCCTTTTCTCTTGAAGCACATCCTGCCCAGCTCTCCACAAATCCACCTTTTCCACCCACCTGACTTCAGTCTCATTTCTTGACTATGTTAACCACTGCTCTGGCACAAGAAAAACAGAGCATGGCACAGCTTCTCTGTCATGGAGATTAAAATCTACAGGAACTCCCCAGGCTGTCCAATCTTTCCTTCCCATAGTATTTGTGCAGAATTTCCATACCAAGTTCGGCAAAAAATTGTTCAGATACACTCATGAATGTATTTACTTGTTCTTCCAAGCTCAAAAGGATTTAAAAGACACTCTGACCTGTTCTTCCCACAGGTGACAGGGACAGAGGGGGATCAGCCTGTGCAAACTAGACAGACATTGAAGGCTGCATCTGATTCTGATGGCTGAAATCCAAACTCTCCTGGGGAGATAGACTTCATCCTAGGCTTTACAGTTCATAATATAAATATGCTGAAAAACTTTATCTTTTCCTCTACCCATGCCTAAAATCTTGAACAACGTGATTTGCATAGTGCATTTTTTCCCGTAAAACACAAATCCATCAGGATTACACACCTGACTGCCTACATTAAACAGGGGTGACTTATCACACTGTTTTCCATGAGCAGCAGGCTGCACAGCACCTCTAAAGACAACCACTTTTTTAAGCTCCAAGATCTGTTTATGATTCAGAGAGCCTAAAACCACTGAGATCAATGAGAATTTTGCTGTTCAGTGGGGCCCAATCAAGCCAAGAAGACAGAAGGTAACATAAGCCAATGTCCTATTTTGCCATGCTCCCTGTTGGAACACACTGTGGTTCTAGCAAGCATCTACACAGGAAGCAGCACTGAGCCCTTCCCTTTGCTCCAGAAGGTACAGGATGGAAACAACATCAGTTATGCAAGAGAATCAAATCTGGTCAGAGTTAAAAATACATCCATTAGTCCACAGGGTGCTTGCAACTCTCAGAAGAATCACAATTACAATTTAAGCTGGATATTCAGTGGCTAGATTTTTTCTTTTTAAACTGTTTTCAACTATTTCCTTTGTTTCTAGAAGCAGAAATTTGCATCATAACTAAGTCCACATCAGAAACCATTCCAGTTCTGGTGATCACTTGAGCAAAGGAAGGCTTTACCTTTTTCCTAGAAACCCATGTTAAAAGAAATCACTTAATGTATTTTATAAAAATATTTCTTTGCATTAGGTCTATTTTTACACAACAATATTAGTAACAGCTTTCTTAGTGTGAAACCACAAGTATACCAGATGAGGAAGATAAATAACTTGACAAATAGTATTATACAAGGAACACGAATGGGTTTATGGTCCAACAAGGAAGCTTTTCGGTCTCATTTACAGCCATCAACTTGACAAATTCCCAAATCAAAATTTTAAGGTGAGTTTAGTGACTGAGTTTTTTAGTAAGCTTAAGTTTGACCCCTGGAGTATGTTCAGCTGAAAAATATTTGGTTTTGCTCTGATCACTGCAATATTAAAAGCTGGACCTTGCACCACAGCCCTTACTGTTCGTTTAAAGCAAATGTGCCTCATGACACAGATAAAACAACTATGAAATGTATGCAGTGTTCATCTATTTCTCTACCAGCCCATTTTGTGCAGGTACTGATGAACCATGGAAGGAAAACTCACACATTGCCACCATGATGCCTACCCCAAATCCTGGAATTGGGCAAGGAGCACACCCCAAATGTGCCACAGACCCAGAAACAAGGAGGAACTAATCCCACTGTTTTAATTTTTATTTTTATTCCTGGTTAAACATGAAAATGCCCAATGGATATCCAAAACTATCACAACAGGATGGTCATATAGAATATCACAAACAAGACAAGTAGGGTCTAAAACATTCTTCTGCCGGGGAATAGTTACCACTCAAGCACACAGTGCCAAAATATCCCACTTTTGCAACCAAGGAAAGCCCAGACAGATTTCCAGCATGAAAGAAAACAACAACAACCTACTCTTTCCTGGTCACCTGATCTTTAGGAAAGCAGACAGAACAAATGAATCATTTTGTACCTTTATTATCCCCCCCACTTCTCACAAACAGACTATGACTCGCATTGAGATCTCAGTGCATTTCACAGCAAAAAAAAAAAAATGTACAAGAGGATCAAAACAGTTGTGCATAAACCCAACTCTTATTTTTCTTTTTTTGCATGATTTACAGTTTGTGTTGAAAGTTAACATGGTTATTTAAACCTTCTGATGCATTCTTACACTTGCATCTTCTCTATGGAAAACATCTTACCAGATCACACAGTTGTGAGTTCTCATGATGCTGGATCAGGTGCAGCCATTGCCATGGCTGGGAAGTGGCAGATAATGTTATATACACTGATTGGAAGACTACATCAGAAGAAAAAACAGATTAAGGCACCACTGTTGGAAAAATTAAGGTAGCTTGTAGTTACAACAATAACGAAAGCCATAGTAAGTACTATTCTTAATTGCCAGCAATTCTTAGACTTCAATAAAATAGTTATAAAAAGGAAAAAAAATAAGAGGATGTTTGTACCTGAATACAGTTTCCTGATATCTGATTGTGTTTCAAATCAATACCCAGTCCTCAGCATAATTAGTTGTTTGTTTGGGTTTTTTTATGGTAAGATGAAAAACCAGGACCTACAGTCCATGTATTCAAGGTCACATTTCACTGCTTTTTCTGAACACCACCACAGGAGAAAAAACAAAACAACCCAAAGGACAGTTTGTAACACTGATACTTCATCTCTGAGACAATTACATGGGCAGAGAAATTTAAATACAAAATTGTATGTTTTCTGTTCATTTTGAAAGCTTTAGTCCTCAGGAAGAGAAGTTGGAGGAGAAAAAACAGGCCAGATTTCATTATATTATAACTTGAGAAAAACCAGTCACTCAAAGAGATTTAATAAAATTAGAGTTGAAAAGTGTTCAAATTACTTTTCCAATTCAAGTCAATTATTTCAAGTATATTAAAACGTTTCAGAGGAAAAATTTCTCCATGGTTACACTTCTAATTGCTTTTATAAATCCATAAAAAAGAGAAGTAGTCTCTACGTACATCCCATATTCCTCCAATGCATGCACACGTTCTCTCCAAAGAAAAGGTCGTCATGATCCAGTTGTTTCTTAATACTGATTTCAGGCACATCTTCCAAACATCCTTCCAGTTTTCGCCAAGAAGGTTAATTACTGGGCATAAAAGCAGCAATTTTTTTTGCTGTTGTCTACATGTGTACTGAGGAGGTTTCAGTTATTTAAGAGCTTGACACAGATTCCAAAGGAGTTCCTATGTCACTCCAAAATCCAACAGGTTCCTTCTTCTCTCAGGCAGCTTTTGCAATCAGATCTACTTAGAAGAATCTTACACAATGCAGATAAAATCTCTTGGATCATACAAAAAACAAGTTGGTTGAATGTACCTGGCAAGTTTGTCTCTACAACTTGGATTTTTACCTTTTTTTTTTAAATAACTTTAAAGTGCCCTAGTATAGTTATTTCTTTATGCTCATTTAAACTTGCACAATTACATAAAAAGGGGACACTCAGTGTGATTACTGTGTTCTGAGAGACAGAGGAAAAGGAGAGGAAAATCAGAAAACTCATCTTAAAGCAGCTTTTTTCTAGTTACTGTCCGTTTGCTGAGTTTGTGCGGCAGAGACTGTTTTCCAGAGGGGTTTGTGATAAACCCAGCCATCTCCCTGAAATATAAAGGGAAAATATGGTTATAATAAAGACACTGCATTGGGAGAACTTCCCTCACACAACTATTAGACTGATGGCTGTGAACAGCAAAAGGACAGAGCTGATATCTTTAACTCCCACCGATTAAGGCACAGAGATCAGCACTGCAGGCTCCTGACACTGCTTTGGAACACTTGCAGGCTCCTGCTGAGCCACCACACTCTCTGGGAGCTGACTGCACTTGTAATTAACCACTCAAAAACCCACTCTTCTCAACTGTGTGATCCAAATTACTTTAAGAAGCCAAACAAGCAGCCAGCAGAGAGGCAGCTACCCAGGATTATCAGCTCTAACACAGCCCAACTGCAAACCCAGAAATGAAATGCTCTCAGGATCATACTTTTCCAAGTACATCCATATCTTGGATTAGCAACAGAATTTCATCTTTTGTAAATCTAACAATACTAACAATACAACTATCAAACTTTGAGCTAATTATACGAACATAGCTTTAGAGAACAGAAACCTTCATGGGAGCTAACAGACAGTCCTGAACTTGACAAAACAAACCTGGAAGATGTCCAAGAAAAGGAAACTATTTAGCCTATATTCTAAACACTTACTAGCTCATAGCTATGGGAAGAAGAGGGGGAATTCCATTACTGCAGTGTAACAGATAAAACTTTCACTGCAATGAGAATCTAAACTACTATAGCGCAAATTTTACTCAAGAACTCTCCTCTTGCAAAGGGCTCAGCAAAGGTCTCTACACAAGTAAGGTCTCATTGTCTTGATAACAAGAAAAGCCTATTTCAAAGTTATCATACCAGCAGCCCCCAGTCCTCCTGAGCAGGTTGCAGTTCACCTTGTTAAAAGTCTTACTATATTATTATTACTACTACTATTACTGAAGTACAGGTTAAGACACTGAACAAATAAGCTCTATTGCAAATATAATGTAGAAGAACAAAAAAAGTGGTAGGCTGAGAATGAACTCACATTCCTTCATGCTAACAATAACATGTTGGGTACATACACACAGCAAAATTAGTACTATTGATTATTTTCTTTGGCTATTTACTGCTGCAGTCTGCTTACATGTGTATGTGCAAAACCATTTTCCATGTGCCATTGAGGAAGTGCTCAGTAAAAGAAACTGGAACACAAAACTGGCAAACATTTTGGTGCAAGGGAATCACAAAATCCAATCGTTTGGAAAGTGGAGAATGAAGTCACACCTTTACATGCTTATGAATTCTTATGTCAGCTTACTCCTATGGATCCCACAAAGCTAAACCATCAGATCTAAGGCCAAATACTCTATTCTGACAGGACAGATTTCCATATGTGCCCCTGCTTTCATAACAGCTCTGCTCCTACCTTCATCAACAGCAGCTAACTGCTTGGGAACTTACATCTTTAAGGAAATATTTAGTACACCAAGGTGTTTCTGTTTCAGCACGAAGTCTCTCTTCATTCCTCTGCCGTTCTTCCAGGGCTCGCTTGTGCTCTGTAGCCTTATCGATGTCTCCATCCCGCAGAGACTCTGTCACATGCTGCCACAGCCTCCTACAAAATACACTGGTAACTTTACTGTCTAAAGGTTTCCCAGCCTGCCACCTTGAACTGCAGGATCACTGCAGGCAGTTCTTGTGGAACAGGAGCACTCTCTCCACTTATAAATGACAAACCAGCCCAGGTCAGAGCACTGCAGTGCAGGTGAGGCCTCATGGCCAAGTCTTTCAGCTACACCAGCAACTGAGAGCAGGTAGGAATAGCTCTGAGGTTCTGACAGTGCCAATCTGATGTCTGTTTGCAAACCCTGTAAAGCTGCTATGGAAGTGTTATTCAACAAGCAGCTTCTTGTGAGGATGACCCTTGTCAGGAGTTGCCCTGCAGTGTAGCTGATGGGTAAAAACAAAACTAATAGGGAGCCTCTGTTCTGGTAAGCACTTTGTAAACTCAAAAAAAAAAAACCCAAACCCTCTGTTCATAAATTGGAGACAAAATAAACAAGTATGGGCCTGCACTTGGGTTTTCCACTTTATACTAGGCTCTTGATTGTTATTTTTAAAAAACATAAAAAATAAAGATCACTGCTGCTAAGCACTATCCACAAATCCTATCTACATTTTTTCTAAGGCACTCACCAGATTGCTTAGGACAGAAAGGGTCAGACAATAGCAAACACATACTCTACCTAGATTCAAAGGGGCCTTGCTTCTCAAGGGGTCGGACTCGTTTTCTTGTCACAGAGAGCTTTGTCAAGTCCACGTATTTGGTCTCCCCGTTGCTGTAGGTGAACTCAAGCACACTGTTCCACTCCCCCTGCACTCTGCACACCACCGTGTTCGTCATGTTCTGCTTCACTTCACCTGTGACTCTAGGAAAGAAATTTATTTTTAAAAAGCTGTGGCTGAAGAAACCCGAGGACTAATCCTTGCATAATCACTCAGTCTGGAATGAGTTTGCAAACTTGTCACATTGCCTTGAGAAATGTTAGTTATTTGAATTGCATTTGTGTGGAGAAGCTCAAAGAGCAAAGCGACTTTAACTCACTGCTCTAGCTCTCTTCATGTTACCCAGGAAACTTAATTTTTGGCTCCAGCTTCTTTCAACCCTCTTAAGGAAATTGAAAATGAAAAAGAAACTAACACAGGCTGGTTCACACATAACAAGCAGTTGATCATTTCTACTTGAAGTAGCACATTAGATACATAGTTCAGACTTGAAAAATAAAAATTGAACTTTCTAGCAAGAATATATCTAACTACCTGCTGACACTTTATCTTGCATTTTTACATTTCACTTTCTCCTTATGTAGGTGGTCTCATTTTCATGTTGGGCACACAAACAGCAGACACACTAAGGCAGAAAGCAAGGTAGGAAACTAGGAATCAGGAGAACTGCTTTTGCTCCCTGTCTTTTCCACAGAAGCCTCTGCCAGTAACATGGAAAATGGACATTGAAAATGTCTTTCTAACATGCAATATTTCAAAGTGTTGCATAATGCTCAAGTATCACCATAATTACACACACTGATACACAGTTTTCTTCTCAACTTCAAGACCTGTCCAAAGACCTCCTGACACCCATGTCATCCTGACCCAGTTTTTGAGCATTGCTTGGCAAGCAAATTGCCTGTCTCAAATACAACTTTTCTCATAGAAACAAAGACACAAAAGGGTCTGGCACTATGCAAACCAGACTTGGGACATTCTCACTTGTAAGGTGCTGCAGGATTCATAAAGAATTCCAGCTCCAATCAAACTGCAGTCACCTGTACACAACCCCCCCAAAATGCCACTTTCCAGCTCGCCTTTCTGCATTTCATCAGCACTCACACAAAGCACAGGCTACACCTCCTTCCACTTCCATTATGTGCAGCTGAGAACAGCTAACTTGCACACCACTGCCTTGCTCTGATGTCCTTTGAGAAACTGCATCCAAGAGTAGAAAGCAGCACTTCTGTGCTCCCACCTTGTGGGACACACTCAGAGGAAAAGGGAGCACAGGACACAAATGCCACTTCCCTTCTTCCACACACATGGGTCACTTCCTGCTGTGCTTGCACCTACCTGTCCTCCCCAAGCCTGGCATCAAAGTAGAGAAATTTATCTCTCAAGTGATGAAATTACTATCACAGGCCAGACCTTCCAGCACATAGATACTGGATGCTAGCCAAAGCAGAGCTGTGAGGAATCTCCAGGGCAAGAGGGAAAAGCTCACAGCCAGCTCACAGCAGGAGGCAGCAGCCTGGACTTCTGCCACATCCTGGTCCAGCAGCTCAAACCTAACTTAACCTCATTAGAAATATCTTTAAAAACTCAAACAGACTGATAAGTATGTGCTGCTCATGCACAGTTTTCCATCAAAAAAAAATCAGATTCATTAAAGAAAACATGACCAATAAAAGCACATTTAATTTTTTTCTGAGAAAGTTATCAAGTACTAACAATTTCTGAAAACAGCAGAAAGAGCAGCTGACAAGCAAGCAGCCTTAATCTTGTGCTGCTTTCCCTCCTGTGACTTCCACACCTCACCAAAGCTCTTACATATGGTGGAATCCCTGTCCTCCTCTCAAGAGACCTCTGAATGGCCTGAATGCGCAGGATGCCAGAAATCAGCCTGGTCAGCCTCTGCAGCTACATCTTCACAACTTTAAGAACTTCATTTTTTCCAAGCGTTGCAAGGTAACAAGAAAATACTGACATCCAGTATTTTAATATCAATCACAAAATTACTGCCTCTGCCCAGCTGAAAGTAAACAAAGTTCTATCACTCACTATCGAAGTGCAGTATTGAACTGCTCCATTAAACTCTCATTACCTGTATTTCTCCAGGTTGCATTGCTCTGACACAAAACCACTGCCAGCACTGCAGACCACAGTATCTGCCTGAAACAGTATTAGTGATAAAAATCTGCTGGGCACTTTTTTGTAATCTTGGCATGTCTGATACATGTCTAGCTGTTCGTTGTCATTATCCTCTATTTCATCCAGCTAAAGAGGTACAAGGAGCCAATATCCAGCTGAGGTCTAAGAACAAGGGTCACTCTCCAAAAAAATCCATACCATTGCCATAGCAACTCCCCTGCGCTCTGGGTAACCATGACAACACTGCTGCTTCTCATCAAGAGATTATTTTGGCAATGTCCAATCATCACCATGTCAAATTTTCAATAGTTACAGTACCTTGAACAGATCTCTCTTTAAAAAGCCTCTACATCTGTGACTAACTTCAGAGAGACAAATAACAAAACAGTTTCCAAAATTAAATCACTGAAGTAAAACTACATCCTCTAACTTATCTTCTATGACACAAGAAGAGCTATTGCAAAGTGGAAGATACATCATGAGCCATGGGAATAAAACCCCAAATGATGTGTCACTTTCAAATTGCACCAAGGGAAACAGAACTACATGTAAGCTTGAGTTCTTCAAACGCCATTGAGACAGGGAAGCTTTGTGTACAAGTTAAATTCAGAGCATTTATGGAAATTTAAGGAGCAAGGTGGGTTTTTTGTTTTCTTTAAGCAACAAGCATGGCCTTACCCTACTGTTTCAGGAAAAGTGATTTAGAGAAGACAGCTGATTTTTTGAAGCTTGTGAGAGCAACCCACATCTAGGAAGTTCTGATGTTCTAGGCTGTTACATATTTCATTACCATCTCCAACATATTAAATCTAAGAAAGATTTAAATAAACTCTATTCAGTAAACAGCTGAGTGCAAAATGCTCTGCAAACATATTCTTTGTGAGATTACTACTTAATTTTCTCCTTCCTCAATTAATTGTCTATATTAGCAGACACTTCCTAGAATCTGCTAGAAGCAACTCCACACAAACTTTCCCTGGATCTTCTTTACCTATTAGTTTTTGAATGTGCATCCAGGTGAAGGACTACCACTAAAGAATTACCATTTTTGTCCTTAAAAATAGGTATTTTTACCTAGAGATTTTCTACAACCTATTGAAACTTGATAGTTTTATATTTCTTATACAGAAATCCCAAGACAATGATGACTGAAGTGCACTCACAATGCACGTTGCAAACAACACACAACCCTTTTAGACATTGAGATAAATCTCATTTCAAACAAACACATGTTCTCACCGATGCAATTTGCCACCATAGAAGGGCTTGGTGTGGAAGTTAATACTTGCAGAATATCCAGTTTTTGCACAGTTGATGTTGACTTTTCCTCCCAGCTCTACCCAGGGAACAGTTAAAATTGAGCGGGCGTATGCACAGGGCAGAGAGAACGTGTATTCTTCCCCGTGTTCCAAGAGATGTAAGACACCTGTGGGAAGAAATAAATCTGTAAATCAGCACCACTTCAGAAAAGGTCAAATGAGTCATTGAAACAGTCAATACTACATCTGGTTACTTTTCCTCATAGCCCCTCATATAAAAAAAAAGAAAAGTAAAAAAAAACCCTAAAAAGTGACATTTATTAGATTCTAGGTAAAAACATTTTCCTGGAAGTACTAACCTGAGCAATATGCATTTAGGTTTCTTTAGGGAAAATACATTTATCCCGATAATATTGCTGCATAAAGTCCAATACTATGCTAGGCACATACTTTTCAGCAGTACATGTAAGGGCTGGTCACTCTCCTACTGATTGCTCTGGAGCATGGCAAGACAAGACTTATACTGACAAAAGGAAATAACAAATGAATTCGCTGAACTGGAGATCATAAGGAAGGCTAATACTGTTTTCCCTTTCTGTAATACACCTTACCAAATCGGAAGGCAGGCAGCAGAGACAATTCTCCTTATTGCATCTCTCTGCCAAGATAAACCCAATTCTTTCCTGACAGCAGTTTTTGCAATAAATGTCAAGAATCTCATAAACACTAGAATTTTTCTCTGTGTTTTAAGATAAGTGGGCTTGATTCCTATAAAGAAACAAAAAGCACAATATCTACCTCTTGCCCTTACAGCAAGAGATAAGTAGATATAAGAACACAGCACAGTATCTGACTGCTGCCTGCCCCAGCCCACACCTCTGGAGCTCAGTATCCCTGGGTATCTGACATCAGTATGGACAACATGGGAAATTCCAAAAAATGTTATGACCTTTTTTGAGAAAGGTCCTACAAGAGATATGAACTTCAGAAATTACCTGTATAGTCAAAGATATGCCTTTCACATACCCTGGCATTCCCTTGTTCAGTGTGTAGTTTATATGCAAGTGCCAGGAATCCCCAGGTACTGGGCAATACACACAGGGGACAGAGAGTGGGAGGGGCTGTCTCATCTTGTGCAGTAAATACTAATAACTAAAGAGAAATTACAGTTTGAAGGCAGTTACCCTTTTCTGTCCCTAAAGAAGCCAATTTTTCTAGTTAAAGGAAATCAAAATTTATGTAGGAAGATGAAGTGCAATACAGGGAAATGAAGCAACACCTCTATTTAATAAATGTCTTATGCAAATTAATTCATAAATATGAGTTCAAATCACAGTAACTGACCCTTGGTTTAAAAGTCAGTATTTTATCTCCAAATATAAATCTGATTTTTGGCAAAGCATAAACATACTTATTTTGTTCTCCCATCGATTAATTTGCTGTTTACAATGACAGCTTGTGTTTTCTGAATATAACACCAAATTTCGTATCAATTTATTAGTGTTTTAACAAACTTCCAAACTGAACAAAGGACAGAATTTACACTTACCCTCGCCAACCATCGTTACTCCTATTGACATTCCCAGGAATTTACTTTTTGTCCAAACGTGGGCATTGACACACATCTTTCTCTCCACACACTCAGCATAAAACCCTGAGACAGGAGGATGGTGGGACACTTGCTCAGCTACAAATTTCACTGTGTAATAGTCCAGCTCTGCTTGGCCCTCTGGATCCTTAGGCAGAGTTCCTTGCTCCGAGGGGGAGTGAGCAGAGGAGTTGGTGGCCACATCAGTGGCCACGTTGCTCTTGGGCATCCTCCATGAGCAGTGGAAGGTCTCCCCGATGATGGGGTTGTAGGGTTTCTTGGCAATGGCTCCCTTGCGGCCCTCGTGGAAGGAGGTGAGGTAATACTCCACAAAGCGGATCATCCTCTCCTCGGCGCTGCTGCCGTTCGTGATGGCGATGAAGAGATCGGGGTGGGACATGAAGTCCGCGTACATCTCCAGCAACGACCGCTTCTCCAGAATGAAAGTGGGAAGAACCACCTGGAAATAAAAGAAAAGCTCTAGTCAGTGAAACAGAGAGGCACTTTCTTAGGGAGGTCCTTGGGAGGAGGATTCTGTCCTCAGTGGACACCACACTTTCACAGTGCACTTTATCATCTCTCTTGTAAGATGTGAACAAAATACAGCAATCAGAAGTTCCAGAAAACCAATTTACAAGGTGAAAAAAGCCCAGTGAGTACTATTAAGACTAAAGAAGTTGAAAAGGACTGAGCATAAGTTAAAAACAAACACACAAATAAACAAACAAGAAACAAAAAAGATCTGCAAAGACGTGTCCCATATGTCTGCAGAAGAGAAAGCAAGCATGAAGGAACTCAAATTACTGCAAGGAAGGTTCAGAAGTCAGGAAAGGTTGGTCTAATGGAGAGAAAAGCAGGGAAGCTCTGCCAGCTTCAGTATACTGATATTGAGTTAGGTACACTTCTAACAACTTCATTACCTATTTTGAAGTCAGATTTGTCCACTTCAGCACTTTGCCTGCTCTGAAAGAAAGACAATTCTCCCCACACAGCCAAATGTCACAGATGGGAGACAGGCTTGACAATTTGTTCCAACTAAGAAAGATATCCCAAATCCAATCTTCCATATCCATCTTCAGTAAGAGCAAGAGTGATGTAAGTGAAAGAGTGACTTAATCCGTTCCTGGTTAAGCAGCAGGGGTCTTAGTCTGACCCACAGACAGCAGGGCCTGCTCATATCACCTTTTTGTTTTCCCTCTAGAGTTGTGACACATAAGCTGCATAATACAAGTGTTTCTAGTGGCTATGCAGCTAGTGCTCAAAAAAATAGCTTTAAAAAATAATGGTAATATATAATTCTAAAAGACAGAATGTTTTCCTAACTCCATGCTACAGTTAAATCAATTTCTTTCTTTCAAAATGCCTAGTGCTCGTGGCAAGAAGTCTTTATAGGAGTGAATGGAACATAAGCTGGTAGCAGCCTGATTTTCCCAGATTTGCTGCCCAAGTTGTCTAATAGCACCTACATGTTAATTTTTCCAAGCTGCTTGCTTTTGAGATCTGCACTCAAGTGTAAATCCAGCTCTCTCCAGTGTAACTTTGTTCCTGCCTGCTTGCGAGCAAACACAGAAATGAGAATAGGAAAGAGGCATAAACAGGCATCTCAGGATAGATAAGGTGGAACCAAAAGAAAATTTCTTTTCAGAAGCAGCATGGACAGAGGTGTAGGGTTATACAAGTTGTGTGAAAAGCATTATCAAGACAGAAAAGAGTCCATGGAAGGAAAGAAGAAAGAAAAATGTGAGAAGGCCATAGAAAACAGCATGAAAAGCCTAAAGTGCAAACACTGGAAGGAAAACAGGACATTACAGGAAAGGTAACAAAAGCACAGGAGAAAACACACAGAGAAGCTAATAGAAAAGACAGAGTCAGCACATTTCACTTAAACCTGTCTCAATCTGGGACATCAAATCTTAGGACTAGAAGTTGCTACCAGTCACAATTTCACACTAAACTCAATACTGTTCAATAAAGGAATTGAGTTTTAAATGATACTTCACTTTTACTGCAGCCACTCTTCACATTTCAGTTACTTACTCTTGTTAAGTCCATGCCAAGTTTCAGCTGAGACAAAAGATGTAAGATAACACTGCGCTGCTCTTCCACTGCTCCTAGATCATCTTCTTTATCATCACAGATATCCTCCAGCTCCTCATTGGGATTTATTTCTTCAGGTTCCTGGAATAAGAGCCATAAACTCAGCTCAAAGATGTACCTGGCCAGACAGTATTCAAAGAGGCCTCCATATTGTATTTAACTGTCCAAGTATGAAAAAAGGCTAAATAAACCCCTGCAGAGAGCTACACAATGGAATCCACTCCCAAAATAAACAACAGCTGAAGAATTTGAACAGATATGAAGATAACTCAGAGCAGATTCCATCTAGAAGATTCAGGCTCCGATTTCTCACCCTCTCTCACACAGGTCATAGAAGAAAAGAAAAAAAGCTTAAAAGAAATTCCTGTAAGTTTTGTGAGTTCACAGAACGTCAAGAATCTAACACATACACAGAAACAGCAAAGCAAAAGCTAGCAGCAATTCCAACCACCTCAATAAGCACCTTTCCAGTGCTGCCATCACTACTCCAAAGGCTGTATCAAACTGTAGTTCTGAGTTATGTGACAACGAACATGCCTGGCATCTACAAGCTGCTCTTCACAAGCATTACCATGTTGCTGTTAGTGCAAATATATAACAGTGAAGGAAAAAAAGTAACTTAGAGTAGTTCCATAAAACAACAAAACCCCACACTTTCACACACTGCAGGTGCTGGTGTCTGCGTAACTAAAGCAGCCAGACTAGAAATTGTATCAGCACCGTTTTAACAACCACCACACCACAAGCAGAAAGTCAAACACTTCAGGCAGATGAGAAGGTGGCATTCTAGGGCTCTGAGCTGCATCCTCCTGGGACAAACAGCTGGAGGAGGCAGATGCAGAAGGGAGAGGCACTGAATGCCACGGGAAGGCAGCAATATGCCTCTGCCTAAGCAAAGCCCTTTGTCCTGGAGCAGCTGCCTTGGCTCAAGGCAGATTTATGAACACTCAACCACCAAAACCAGGGGACCAAGCCCTCACACAGAGCTCAAATCCTGATGACAAGTGCAGTATCACAGAAGTGACTCCTTTCCAAGGATGCTATGCTGCTCTGCTCTCAGAATTAAGGGAGTTGAAAATACCTATAGGGAGTGATAATATTAGTCATACCCCAAATACATTAAGTACTCAAACTGTGACTTGCTTAATTATTGAAAGGAAGGAATTAAGTGATGTAGTTGAAAGCTTCTAGTTTTGCTTCATCTTTTATTTTTTTAACTTAATAGCAACTTCTCTGTGCATTACTCTGACTCATTTAAAAATCTATAAACTATAGCAACCAAAAAAAATCTTTTCCATTTCGATTTTGCTCTAAGACAGCCCAGTGCTATCGCAGAGACATAAAACAGCACATTATCTTTTCACAGTGACACAGTCTCAGCCAAACAACTGTGTGAAACCAACTAGCATAAAGAGGATGTAATTATGATTTTCTAGCTTAGTTAGGAAAACATGTTCTTCATCATAATCCCTGCTGGTTTTTTACTTCAGTGTTTTGCAATTCAGATCCATTTTGTCAGTTATAATGATACAGACTGTAGCTGATAATGATACAGACTGTAACTGTATTTCAAATACATTAAACCATCCTGCAGTCAAATGATGAGCGTTGCTCAGATTAAGAAAAACAGATGCAACAAGACCTAGAAAAGAAAGACAGGGAGATGTAATAGCTGAAGACCAGCAATTTTGTCTTTTGTCTGCTTAGGCAGCTCTTATTGGGCCTATTTTGAGAGTGTAATGAATTTCAGTTAGGCAGTATTCCCTTGCATTTTTATCTAAAGCAAGTAAATAATGAAATGCAAAAAGCCTATTTCAATGCCTTGCATTACCACCCCAATTGGCTCCCTCCACCTGACAGCAAGTTACATAAAGCAGCAAAAATTTGCTGAATAAACAAGGTAGAGAGTTTCACTCACTGCAACTCCTCCAACACAGCTAACCAGAAGTATGAGAATAACTGTCATTAAATAATTTTCACATCTTATGATTGAAACACTTACAGGTATTCCTCCAAATAATTCCCCACAGAAACGGGATGTTCACATTACCTTACCCTTGTTAGCTGGCAGGGCTCTGCAATAGACTGCTCTTCTCTGACAGATGCTGGCTTGTTTATCTCTGCTGGGAAATTCTGAGCTGCTCCATTTTTGAAGTGGTTTGCCAGAGAGATCTTCGGTTCCAACCAATTGATTGTCGTTCCTGAAGAAAAGGAAAGTTTGCGCTGAAACTTGCTCATCCTCTGCAAGGTCAGTAACTAGCAGTTTTCAACAAAAGAGCTGGTTTTTATGGAATAAGCTGAAAGCAGCCAATTCCTCCTGCAGCCAATGCCTCCAGCAGCCACTAAACAAAGGTGGTGCAATGAGACACCACCTTCAGTGATCATTAGCACAAACACTGGGATTGGCGAGCTGTAATACATGCAACTTGGACTGGAGAAACTAGTTGGTGTCATGAAAGGTGTAATCAGACACTCAGGAGCAACCCAGTATCATGGGAATGTTAAGCAGCCCTTACACTTTTCTTTAACTGATACCAAAACCAAAAAGCAGCTTTCTACTTATCGACTTCTAAACCCCAGCTTGGTTCTAGACTAAAAACACCTAAAGCACAAGTTTTGTTGCCAGTGTTTTCTCCAGAGAGGGTGCTTGTCTCTGATCAGCTGCAGAGAAGGCAAGCACATACTGTTGAATAAATAATAGCTGTCAAAAAAAAAAAAAAAAAAGCTGCAGGGTTTGGAAAGCTATTACCCACCTGATGATTCCAGCATCTCTAGTTACTCCCAGTTAATTTATCAGAACGGGTCAGGTTCCTCATTAATAATACAAATGTTCCATTCTTTTTCAAAGGTTAATAAATGCACAGGTGATTCCAATCAGTTTTGACTGAAGTATACACAAACTGACAAACAATCTTGGCTGGGTTGCAAACACAGAAATTATTAGGAAACCTGAATTTCTACCACCAGATATCAGTTCCCTGTGCTTGGGAACCTATACTCAGGTATCTGTAGTTTCTTCCTATATGATACACAATCCTTTACTTCCAGACCCCTGTTACCTGCAACTAGGTCACATCCTCAACCACAACAGGCAGAGTAAGCTTAATTTAGATAAACAGGAGCATTTCCACCAGGAAAATACTGGGGCAGGAAAAAAGTCCAGCTTTGCTATTGACACAAGACAACTTTTCCACAGCAGTGTAGCTTATTTTCATCACCCATTACATCATAAGAAGCAAGAATTCCTGACCCACACTAAATTTAAGCTCTTTCAACAGAAATTTCAAAGTCAAAAAATAAGACATGCAGAATGTCACTGTCACACCACTTTGGAAAAGTTTTACTTGTCTTTAAAACCCCTTCATGACACCTGCTTTCTAAGCTGTAATTTTCGATACACTATTCTCTAACTGCATGTTCTAGGTTGCATTTAATCCACACTCACTACTTCTATATTAACTTGAATTTAAGAAATAGCCTCCCTTTTATATTCCCTATCAGCTGCATCTAAAATAACTTTATTTATTACATTTTGTTTAATTTTTGCTGTTAGGAAGGTATCTTTGAAAGATTTGAGCTACCAGCTGTGCTTTAATCTTTGTGAATGAACAAGATACCACCTTAATACTTCTCTTCCACTGGAAAAGCACATTCAAATCTGCTCTCAGCTATTTTGCACATGCACAAGCCATTCTCCTTACTGGTGACCTCCTACTCCCCGAAAGTCTTCAACCAATTTCTTTTTAAACAGTTGTCAGCACTTCCCCACTGCTACAGTACAGACCTCTGGAGTTTTCACTTCCTGCATTTTTCTTCAAGAGTTGCAAATCGTTGCTGCACACCACTTTTGACTTGAATTTAGGAAGTTAATGGGTGGAACTTTCTTGTTCATCTTTGTGATTCATAATACACCTTGATGTGTTAGGGCAGTATTTTTACTCTTCTGCTTGTTTTCTTTTTTTGTTTGTTTGGTTTTTTTTTTGGTCATCTAACAGTCTATAGCAAACTGCCACTCTTACATAATTTCTAATCCTTGGTTTTTAAGCCTGGCTCCACCAGTCAAACCAGAAGTATCCCTCCTGAGTCAATAGGAAAAACCTAAGCTAAATGGATAAAAAAAAAATTCTTGAAAGGATCAAACACATTACAGTATCTCTAGAAAGGCCACAGCAGGGGGAAGATGGAAGGCTGCAGAAAGACACATGCATTCTTTTAATGGTCTGTTTTTAACTCTGGCCCCAGCAACGCATCATTCAATCTGCTGATCCTCTCTTCTTCATCCATCTCCCTAGGATATCACCGGAAATCTTCAAGATTTGGACATGTTCAAGCAGTATTTTTAGACTTGGCCATTAACAGGCAGATACCAACTGAATAGGAGTCAGTGAATTAAGCTTTTCCCTGTATGGTTAAAAAAACTAAAAACCTACACCACATATCAGAAAAACCCCAAACCAAAACTATCTTCTTAAATTATTACAGTAGTGCTCATTGGACACTATTTATGTCCCCAGTTACAAGTCAAAAAACCATCTTAACGCACATGTGAAAATACCCAAACAAAAACACTGCTGATGTGCACCTCCCAGTTATGCATCAACAGTCAAAAAATTCAGAGATCAGGAAGAGTTCTCTCAGCATAACTTCAGAGTTTGGACAAATATTTTGAGAGGCACCACCCAGATTTTGTTTTTAAAATGAAATTTTGAACTGAAATGCAGCAAAAGAATTAATTCAATCTTTTCACATATTCTCTTTTAACGTCTCTGGTGATTTCAGAACCACAAACCCTTTTTATCTAGTTTTAATACTTTTATACATCGTATTTTTTTCATCTTGAAAGCTAAATTAATTAGAGCTCTGAAATAATATGCCCTGGCAAAGCAGGCACCACAAATATGAGAGGAATATGGGACAGATAAAGGGACAGACAATTTATAAGTGTACTTTATTACACACTTACTACATCTACTGATCTGTTGTGCAAGAGAAGCATTTGAGAATCCTAAAATGCTCACAAAAAGCCACAAAGTAAACACATGAAATAAGGCACAAGATGCACAAGAATTTACAAACAACCACAACCACATTCAGTTCCACATGCTGCACATGAATCAGGTAGAACAATTCCTCTAAGCTCCTACTTGCACAGAAATGATCAATTGTGCAGATGTGGCAACATGTTTGTCAGCTGCCTGTGAATGCACATATTCCACACCATGAGCAGTAGGGTTTGAGGTTTTTGGGGTTTTTGTTTGTTGGGGTGGTCAGTTGCTTATTAAAAGAGATTTTCTGCTTTTCTCAGCCTTTAATCAATTTGCATTGTCTTACAAGTCCATTCTGGCCTCAGAATAGAATACAACACTTGTCTTTAGACCATGCCTTAGACTAAGCCAGTAACTCAAAACAAGAATACTGATATTTAAACAGTATTAGTAACAACCAGAGCAAATTTAGAGTTTTGTATTTTAGGGCTTAACTAGCAATGGAACCTACACATATGTAAATACTTACAACAGGTATTTATTGTGCAGACAAAGAGTCAAAAAAGCATGACATTTGACAGAGTTGTAATGGACACTACATGGCCCAGAATCTGCAATCCCATAAAATTCCCCCTCTACCATTACTGTTCCTGAGTTACATCCCAAAGGCAGCCTTCTCGTTGGGGTGCCTTATGTAGTTTATTCTGTTGTGAGATCTTGTACAACAATTAGTTGTTATGCAGCTGCTGCCACAGACTTCTTGATAGAATAAATCATTAAAAAAAAAAATGTATGCACAACATGCACAGAGTTCCAACCAACACAAGCAAGTCGGGCTCTGGAAAAATTCACACGAAACCAGTCAGCAGTTTCCTTTGCCATGTGAAACTGAATTTAGTAGAACGAACATTTTTGCAAGAAGGAAGTGATTTATATTTGTTACAGAGTTCTGCCCTCTGTGAGCACCTATACCCACCTGCTGGTAAGGATCCCTTTTGTTGAGAAGCATGCTGTAACTGGAGAATATGGAAACAGTCATTTAAGCAGTTCATGGTTGCCATGGAAGTTGCTTTGAGCATCAATAGGTCTTGATCCAAGGATGTAAGGTGACCGGAGGCAGGAAGGCATTCTATGCTCCTGATCAAGTCTCTCTGCTGGCCCTCAGCCTGAGACATCATCTGTCAAACAAAACAGTCACTTATCAGGTGGTAGAAATGTTGTGTGATACAAGTTCAGCTGTGCACATAGAGTATCCCAAATGATTTCAGGACAATAATAAAGTAACAGGTATAAGGTAACAGATAAATGTAAAATTAACTGTATTTTTTTTTCCTCAATGTAGCTACTACAGAGCCATTAAATGCCCTATGAAATTCCCACAACAATACACAGCTTATTAAAAAGCAAAATAATATCGAAGTGACTTTAAGATGAAGAAACGAGGAATTTGAACATGGTACTTGTTGCAGTAAATATCAAACACTTCCATGCCTAGTTGGTAGGGATGGGGGTGAAGGGGGAGCCCCATATGCACTCTGTGTGAGAAGTAATTAAGCTCTGTGCTCTGCACAGCCTGGAATATGATCTACTATCTGTGGGTATCAAGATCTTTTCACTCTCTACAAGCAGAGATGCAGCACTTTAGAGGAAAGGACCTATATTCCTCATTTTGGCTCAAACTTTACAGGATCCTCATTTATTGTCTGCAGTGACAGCACACTGATTATCACTCTCTGTATTTATTCTGCAGTAAGGGAAGAAAATCCAGCAGGATTTTCATCTTCATTCTGTGTTCAGATTGCAGCTGTCCTGTCCATGTTGTCCCCCTTGCTCTCCCCCAAGCTCCTCTCTCCCTCTACAGAGCTCCACACCCCTAAATCACAGAATCTACACCAGCACATCTGCCCACATGAGGTACAGGGACAAAGCACACCAGCCATCAAGCAGCACTTTCCTCTTTATACTCACAGAAACAAAATATTAAATGATCTTGAGTCACAGGGATGAAAGCAAACTCCTACACATGCTAGTCCCCTTTCTGGGGAGGAAAAACAAACACCATCAATGAAACTGGACAGGACTACTCTGCAATCATTATGTGTTGTAGCAGTTAAGATAAATGTAAGGACAGATTGATTTAGCAGAGCAGCAGCAGAATTTCTTTAAAGAATCAAGTATTTAACTGCTATGGCACTACAGAGCTTTTTCATTCCAATTATTTAATTCCCAATCCTATCAGTATCTGGCTGATTTTTTCAGTGCTACTACCTGCAATCCCTTCCAGGAAGTTCTTTTAAGATTTTATTGCAATACTTAAGGAACATGTATTTATCCAAGATCATAGTGTGTGGCCTTTGGAACATTTAAGGGCTTGGCTATGTAGCATGTGAAGGTGTGAATTTACAGAGCATTGGCTCTTTGGAAGTGGTGTTAACTGTGCAGAGTCAGCCTTAGCATATCTCAAGAGCAACAGGGCAGAAAGCTACTAAAACATTTAGTTACATATAGCCTTGCCTATGCAAACACACCAGCTGCTATCACAACATGTGTCTCATTTTCTTCCAGTCACAAATGTGATAAAAGCCTTTGCGTGAAGTTTTTTTCCAACTTTGAAAAAGTGTGTTGGCTTAAAAAAAACCCACTCAACACCCCCCCAGACAATTAGTAGAAAAATCACCACAATCCTTCTGGTGACCTTTACTGTTGGTAATTTACTATGTTGTAGGCCCCAGGCACTTCATTCCAGGATCAGGCCAGACAACAGGACAAGCCACGGTATGCTCAGAATTGAAGTTCAAACAGCCACATCTTCCCTTTCAAAAAACACACTTTGAACAGTCCTAAGGTTTTTCCTATTTATACACTCAGCTTTGAAAAAAATAAAAATACTGCCAGGATAGGAAAAGCACAGTGACAAAAATTCAAAATCTAGGAAAAATACACAGGCTATTGCACTCACTTTGCAAACACACATACCTGCATTTAGTGCAAGTTAGCAAAAAGATCTTCTTAAACCTCCTGCTTTGCACAGTAACCAAGTCAGCATCATGACACATATTCAGCCAAGAACAAGGGGAAGTTGAAGGGAAAGGCACTGACAGAAGACCCAGGTATAGTGCAGTTCATAGGAAAATCAAAAAAGGTCACCATGTAGCAGATCCTTTGAAAGATAAGGTACTCTTCCCACAGCTTCTCACAAAGAATTTCTAAGCATTCAAGCTGTACCACGCTCAGGGTAACAGGCATGTACCTGCCCTTCAGTATTTTAACCGTATCTAAAAAAAGGTAGACATTGTATCTAACAAGCATTTTAGCTTATATAAGGCAAGCAAATCAACCTCAAAATTCAGAAAAGCCACTACTACTGAGTATTCTTCATCTGTACAAGTTGAAAGTTTTTAAGTTGATAAATAATCATGCTATGCCACCAAACTCAGCAGCAATCAAAAGAGCATTAACAGCTTCCTGTTCTCTTTGCAATGACAAAAGTCATTCCACCTTATCCCAGTAAGAGGACACAAGCCACTGCTTCAGTGTTCCAGCTCACACATACTCCTCTTTCCTCCCTGAAATTTTGAATGCCATAATGATGTTTGAAAATTCAAAAAATGAAGAAGCCATTTCCGAAACTTTTTTCCCTAAGTACCTGGCAGGACTTCTCACATCTCTGCATTAGCACTACAGGAGACTTTACTGCTCTAAGAGGATAAAAACAGGATGGCAGCAATTACCCTTTCGAAAGACATCTACAAGAACAGTCTGCTGTGGAGAGATTCACAGACTCTAAAGTTTAAAGAGGCAGTCACCTTGTGTAAATTACTGAATAATTACACCTTAGTAGCTGATATAAATCAAGGAACAATGACAGCATGCCATACCAGGGAAAGTATCTGCAACACCCATTTACCTGGGAACTTACCATAGTGTTCAGCCATGTATTTTAAGGTTAATGAGGCTCACAATACAGAGCACTCTTCTATCCCAGTTTGTCTAAGCTCAATTTCTAGCTATTCACACTTTCTGTATCTTTATTTCCTAAATTAAAAAGCCCTCTATTTTGCCAAGAAATGTATCACACTACACTAATTACAGTTAACATTAAAATACTTGTTAACATCAATACTACCACTAAGTAACAAAGGTTTGCAATGTATTATTTTTAGATAGGTAAGATCTACCCTGGAAATATTAATGAGTTAAAATCAACCAGTAGTCAGTCTGTTCCGTCTATCAAGATGGAAAGGTAATTATTGCTGGTTTTTTCCCCCCAAAACACACTACACCTGTACATGTAGTGAAAGAAAAGCAGGCTTCTGAATTGCTCTCTGTTCAGTCACATCCATCCCCAGACAATTTGTCTAAATGAATCAGCATACCAGGAAGTGGTATTAGCATTCTGAAATATCAATCATGACCAACTTCTCCTTAGTCATAAGGGATACAAGCACAGCTTAGTCAATTCCTCTACAGCTTGACATATGAAGAAAAGTGTATAATAGTATCACAGTATGTGATGTTATATTCCTTAAGGATATTCCCTTGTCACCTGTAGTGGTACAACTTGCAAGGATGAGAACATAGCACCAGGATACTATTGCAGAGTACAAAAATCACAGAATATACACCATATACTTCTACAATTAGCCAAGGCAAGTTACTTATCCTCACAAAGCTGTGCAATAATAGCTAAGGACATGCTACTGACAATATATCCAACCAAAACCAGCAGGTTTCTTCACAACCTTACAAATAACACCACAGCTCTCTCAAAAAACCGTAAGGTAATTTAAAACATACAAACCTCTCTAACATCTACAAGGTGATCTGGCTGCATAATGGGAACTCTTTTTCCAGCTGGCAGTCTGTGATGTCCAACATTGAAGAAGGAAACTGCATTTTGACTGGGTCTTCTCTGCACACCAGGAGAGTTGGCACTTCCTTGGGATGCAAGAGAGAAGCTGCGAGATTTCAGAGGAGGGTTGTTCTAGTGAATAAATAAGCATATTGAGAAACATTTACAATTAATCCTAATAACCAGCAAATGTTCTAATGTGAAAGATACAGCAGAACAGTTTAATTTCTAATTTTTTATAGAGCAAGGAATGATGGCAAAGCCCTAATAATGTATTAGTAGCAACTGCTAAATATTTTCCACTGTCTGGTTCCAGCTGCCCTGTTTTATAGTCTAATTAAGAACAATCTGTGAAATGAGATTGAACAGTAAATATCACTCCTCTGACTTGAAGATCAGTCCTTGATCTGCAACAGTACCAGAAACTGACTCCCAGCAGACCCTGCAAGGATAGAGCTGACATTTAAGAGAATGGAATTTCTTTTAGAGCTATTAATTCAACTCATCTCTTACAACAAAGCCAGCTACAATACGTTGACTGTAACTTAAAAGCAAGATTTTATTCAGGTATCAGAACAGGTATTATGGCAATCAGGAGGTTCTATAAAAGACATTTTATACATACCCACCACTTGGCTAGAAAATGGAAACACAGGTACTCAGATACACTGTTGAGCTCTTTTTTTTTTCAAACATGGGAACTCATCCTAAATTTATTTTTGGACTGCTGAATGGCTTTTAGAAAAAAAGTTACAGTTAAATAAAAAAAAAAGAAAAAAAAGTAAAGGTCCCAAAATGGAAGGGCTTCAGTACCAATGAAGTTGTATTTGCAATTACTTCTACCACCAGACTAAATGATTTTTGCCCATGAGAACATCAGTCATACCTTTCCAATAGCTTCTGTGTGATGCTGTGCACAAATCTGTAGCCTGCTAACCCAGTGCTGCCGTTCTTTAGCATCTGTAGCTAATAAAAGCAAACCAAAAGGATTCTGTTAAATGAAGACATTTCACAGCATGGGCAGAAAAGATTGCTTAATTCTTAAAAAGCACAAGACTTTAACAGTGCAAAGTAATTTATTTTTAATCTAAAACTTGTTCACCTGTAATAACTATAACATTAAATCAAGATCAACATAAATAGTCCATACCTTTTTCTTTCTTTATGCTATTTTTTGTGTTACAAAATTAATTTTAAAACATCAACAAACCACAACTGCCCTCACAAATATTGTAATTTAACAACATGAAACCTTTTCCTGGAATAAGAGTAAAGTACCCCAGATTAGAAAATCACAGCAAGTCTTCAAGGGAAGAAATATTCAAAGTTATTAGCCTAGATTTCTGCAGCCTACAAAATCAGAAAATGGGATTTTACAACCACCATGAGGTGTCTAACAAACCGAGTGCTAGGAATAATTAAGTTCTCTGAGCATCACCACACTACTGCAACCTACAGTTACCCACAATGATTGAATCAGTAAATTTAAGTTCAGAAACTTTGAATCAGTACAATTTAAGGACATTAAAAATGAAGATTAAACCCCGTGCTACACATAGGTCTTCTGAAGGTCACCAAACCCAAACCTTACGGAACTATCCATAAATAGACTGTTTTGAGCTGAAGAGTAGGATGAAAGTTTTGCAAATAATTCTCATTGCAGCATTTTGCCAAACAAGTTCTCTGGCTTTGGCCCTGCAGCCAAGCCCAGCCAGGCAGCCCCAGGTGAGAGCCAGGACTGTCCTCTAGTGGAAGGATGTCCTGGCCAAGAATCCAGGTCCTACCTCTTAGTTTATACTGCTCCCCACTGGCAGCATTGACTGTGAAGGTGTGAGAGTCTTCATCACTGGGAGAAATGACAGCTCCAGCCAGCTGCAGGGTACCTCTGGGCTTCAGATGTCTGGACTGCTCATTCACAAAGTACTCCAGCAGGCCAGCATCATTGTTTAACACAAAAAACCTGCAATGATAACAAAGCAAATATACTAAATAAAACCAAAAACCAGCTCCTTTTCCCTTTTTTTTTTTTTTTAATTGGGACAAATCAATACTTTTATAACAAACTGGCACAGATGGGATTGGGATTAAAAGACTTGAGTTAGGAAAACTCCAAACATATGAGTTATGTCCCCAAGAGGGCACAAAAACTAATTTGTTGGCATTTTTTTTTCTCAGAGAGTGGGCATTGCACAACGGAACAACATGCCCACAGAACAACACTATCACAAGATTTTGGGAATTAAAAGTGATATCCTGAATCATTAAGCCTTAATACATCCTTAAACTACATACATTAAGACTAAAACAGCCCCAGATACAAAACAGTTGAGATGCAAACCCATGAAACTAATGTAATTCCAGATTTAAAAAAAAAATAAGAATTGATGTGGACATGATGCTTCAAATTTCACTTGAGTTGAATGATGAATATATTGACACAAGTCACTCCACGCCAGGGGCAGCACAGTGTGGTACACTAAACACTTGTCTCTCCAAAATTAATTTGGTTGCACTGTGCTGCTCTAGGAACAGGATCAAACAAGAAACCTGAGCAGAGAATTTCACCTGACACAGAAAATGAAGTTACTCCAGGGAAGAGAGACTAAAGGGAAAAGCCTGCTTGAGTTTGAATTTACAGCAATGAAGTCTTAATTGTTTTAAGTGATTGCATTATTTGGCATAAAGGTGGAGACTTAGCAGAAAACACAAAGACAATATTTTTTTATGGAAAAGAGAAAAAATCTAATACTTTTTATACATACAAACATAGTTATAAGCCACCAAATGAGTTAACTACTTTATATGGCCTATGCCTTTTTTATATTCATGCCTTAATGCAAATATTATTCATCTACATATTAGCTTAATCTATACTGAGAAAAGCATAAGATTCTTGCATTAAGCTTGCCCACTAGAAAAAGGGAAATATAAGTATTATTACAAAAATCTGAAACACGTTCATTTGGATGCTGCAGAGACCAACATTACTAAAAAACACCATAAGACTTACCGATATTGCCAACCAGTGACAAGATTGGTGTATTTCATTAAGTAGCCATAAATATTTTCCATGTGATCACTATCAAAAAAGAGAGAAAAGCAATCAGACAATGCCAAACACATTTAGATCTTCCCAGCTTCTCATAATCTTTACTTGTTCTCAGAATATGAATTTTCATGTTCGTTTTTAGAATGGCACTATCAATTTAATAAAGCTGTATCTTAAAGATTTTCCAGCCTTGTTCCTAAAATAGTTTCCTTCAACAATTTAATCAGATTTACTGAATTCCAAATAATTTCAAACCATAATTGGCTGCACCAATTCAACATCCACTTCTGGATACATTTTTACAACTCTCAAAGACTTAGTGTCCATGTTGCTTCTGGTTCCTGTTCCCTCTTCAAAACAAACTTTGTACTTTTGGACTCCTGAACAAAATTAACTTTCACTAGCTTATTAACAGACCCTTCATCACAGTAACCAACCCAAACAGTCCTTGGGTACTCCTACATCAGTGTGGTGTTATTAATAATCCCTAACATCCAGCACCCTTCTCCCTACACAGTCATGCTCCTGAACAATGTTCCACAGAACACAACATGCAAGTGCAGGTCACATCAACATATTCTGAAATCAAAACCAGAAGCCAAAACATCTCCTCCTCTCGCCTGACAGGAAAATCCAGTAGTTTCTCCTTCAAAGATTCAACTTACAACATCCACCAAAAATGAGAATCCATCAAAGACATTTGGCATGGAGACTTAATATCTCTATAGGAAAATAGATTACCACTTCTGAAAATCAATTGCCCTAAATAAGGCTTAGAAGTATGATGGCTACAAATTACTCACTTTAAAACCACAGTTTAAAGATCCACTTCATGCTTTACATTTCCATAAACCTAGAAATGCCACCTCAATGCCCTCAACTCTTACAGCAGGGCATAATCACACTCTTAGACAATTCAAGTCCAGCAGGAGAAAAAACTTACTATTATTATAACGAATAATTGAAACAATAACCATATCAGACACTATTTGCTTCTTTCAAAGAAATTTGTGTCTAATCTTATCTAGACTTCAAAATTTCTGAAGGTTGTAGTATGTTGAAAAATAAATTAAATCATTCAAAGTCCATTGGAGGAGCAGCAGACTGTCTTAGTTATTAAATGGACAAAAGTAGTCCCATAGCAACAAAATGGGAAAGGTGGGGAAAACAGGAGTATGAGAGAAAGGGATCATCTCCATTAGTGGGTTTTGATTGCAAACACAATTGGGTTATGTACTGGAGTAAATATCAAATAACAGCTGAAGCTGCTGTCTACACCTCATTTATAGACAGTATCACCAGATTAATTAGAAAGCTGTCAGTTTGATAAATATATTATACTGTTTCATCCTAAAGGAAGCCATTTAGGGTGACACTGATGAAAACAGCCTCAGAGTAAACCACTGCCATTCCATAACACAACACAAAAAAGAGATACAAGAATGCACATTTTTGAAGGAAAAAAAAAAAAAAAAATCAAGCTGCTGATTTTTAATGTTACTTTTAAAAGCAAAAAGAGGTGTTCTAGCTATTACAGCAGCAATCAGTACTGTAGTAATATCCTGCCATGGAGAGCAGCCAGCATTACTGTCTAGGAATTTAATTTCTAATAGCTCATTAAGTGGTACTACAGATAAAAATAAAACCAAGGAGAGCAGAGGGTGTCGTATATTTTAAATGTACAGAGAAGCTAAAGGAGACATAATCAACTCATCCTCTGCAGACGCCTCTCATTTGTTATTATTGGCATACAAGGGAAGTACAGTTTAGACTTGCTCACTGTCTTAAGTTAGCTGAAAATTATGAGATTGCATAGTCATAAAAATGCATGAGCTTGGGTTTTAATCATCCGAAAATTGTCCCTAGTCACAGCTAATTGTTTTTCAGTTCTAGTGAATGCAAGCTCCACCCTGGCTTTTCAGTGAGACATTGCACATAGCCCTGCACATTCGAGCTACAGTCGCTGCACTCTCCCATGAACTAACATGCCTAAATCACAGGTACCTTTAACAGAACTCAAAAGAAAAAAAAAAATCAGAAAGGTAAGTTCAGACTGCAATGAATACAGCAGGACTATGTTTATGGCATACAAAAGTCCATTCATCTGACAAAGGCAAATTAAACAGCCTTTGATTAAAATTATTCAACCATTTTTTAATTTTTCTTTTGAGTTTAACAGATGAAATCGCTGATTTTGTCAGTCTAGAAAAAGGCACTGTAGAAGGTAGTGCAGCTTTTCTGGTGATGTACTTCCACATCCAAAGACCATCACATTTTGCCATCATCTGCATGTTCCTTTCCACTCGGATTTTCACTTTGTCTAGACCCAAGCTTCTCCAAAAGCCTCCTCTTCAATAATCTTTATCTCTAGCCTCATCAGTCCCAAAAGTTGGAGGGTTCAGTTGAAAGACTTTGAAAACAGTGCCCCATGGAAATCTTCAGAAAGTGACTGAGAACCACCATTTCAACATTTGAATAAAGGTTTATTTTTAAATAAGTGAAGATTATATACTCTAAAGAAATCTAAACCCACTCTGCAAATTACAATTCAAAAACAGTAAGTTCTATAACCGTACATAAACCCATGAAAGAACTATCATTAACCTCCTAATCTTCTGCATGTATGAAGACAAAAATATTTTCAGTATCATTTATGAATACAGCTCGGGATTGTAACTAAAGCATTTCTTCAAGAATTTCAAGGTTAGTGCCTCCACAGCAAGAATTAAACTGAGATACTTGTTGCTAAAGCAGTGTTGTTAGGCAGTTAACATGGTAAAAAAAACCAAACCCAAACAAACCCAAACCACAGAAAACCCAGTAATAATTCACTAGTATGGAATTAACAGCCAAGCTCTACAGAGCACCACAGAAAGCTTGGAAAAGGGTGGATTTTGAGAACAAGAGGTTGAGGTTCAAGCACTGGCTCTGCTTGCAGATAACCACAGTTCGTAAAATATGAGTAAGGCCTGTCATTTGACTGGAAACAGGGCTGGCAAAACCTGTTTCTAAGTCACCTGTAGATTTCAGAAGCCTCCAAAATTCCCCACATTGGGGTTTTTGACTTCTGGAAAACACATTTCAAAAGTGAACTTGACACAAAACACTGAGCAACTTAACACTGACAGTGAGGCCTGGCTCCCTTGGGATCTTTCCTGATTTTCAGAATCCCTTTGTATTCCCACTGCTGCCTACGTGCACGTACATGTACCTATGGGTATGTGTATTTTTCCATAGCCAAGATGCTGTTGTTTTATTTAAAATGCTCACCACAGCCTCAGATTGTCAAAGGAATAGCAACAGCTCAGCAACAATGAGTCAACAATCCCTAAAGGCCCTATTTCTGTCGAAATTCACATGTCCTGTCAAAGAAAGGAAATGTTGCAACAGATACATCACAGTCTTAAGGATTTTAAAAAAAAATTATTTTAACTTTTGCTGGACTACTTTAAGTGAGGATACTATACAAATCCCAATCCAGAAAAATAGTACGCAGAACATCTGAACTCTAGCCCAGCATATCTACCACCTCCCAAAACCTGGGTTATTTTCTCAAAGGCTGAACACCATTGAACTTGACTGTCTACTTTTCACAATTTTTTAGTTTATAAACATTGTGAGATGGACTGAAACTGTCCATGTAAGCAAATGACAGACGTCTGTGAACACTTACACATCAGCTCATAGTCTTCCCACAAAATTATCCCTCCCCTATATTAAAGATGTTTACCACAAGCCAGCTTTCTACATACCCATGTGCTACTAAAAAACAACAGGAATACAAGATTCACAAAGGCTCAGTTAGCTTATTTCTCCTTTTCTAGCTTTATTTGTGTTTTCTTTAGTTGCAGCAGCTGTCAGTGCCTTACAGGGCGGTCTCCTGCTCCAGGGAAGAAAGAAGACAGTGACAATCAGGCCAAATTCCCCTGTATCCTGTTTACGTGCTGCACCCGAGCCTTGGACGCGGATACTGAGGAACAGTAGTCCCATAATGACGTCTTTCAGGAGCCTCTGCCAAGACACTCAGGCTCACACCTGACAACTGCTGGGCCAACATTTCCTCAGAGAAGCTGCAGCAACACAAAAGGTTTCGCCACCCTTTTTACATACCCCTCACGTGTAGGTCTCCGTGAAAGTCCCATAGGAAAAAAAAACCCACTGCTAGCAGTGGCACAAAATTACACCCATCTGGAAAGCAGCTACAGAACAGTTCCAAGACTGCCCTTCAGATGATTTTGATTTTGCTGGGACCTAGACAGCACCACGTGGGATGCTTTGAGCAGCCAAGTCTCTGAAGACCCAACAGCTGTCTGAAGAGCAAGCGCAGCGGCCAAAGGCTTCCCCACAGACTTGCGTAATGCCTGACTTCAAGTGGCAGCTGAGTATGTGTGGATTTTCTTCCAGCAGGAAGGATGACCATGAGTCTGTAGCCCATAAAGATGTCAGGAAGGGCTCCTGAAGGGGGATCCAGCCTCCGGAGCTGCCACCACCACAGTTATGACAGTGCCTTTGGATCCTGGCCAGGGGAAGACATTTCTTTCTACTGAGCTCACAGCAAGATGCAAAGCCATGGTGAAAGTGACTGTCTTAATATTAAAAGCTAGCAAAGCATAAAGAAAAAGAAAATAAAGAAATGAGGACTGTAAGAATACAAACCAATGAGTGATTTCAACCATACAGTTTGGAAAAAGCAGTAATCCTTTTTACTGAACTTGTTCATCTCTGTCTGCCCACAGGTTCAGTGCTGGCAATGGTTTGCTTTTTTCTCACTGGGCACTGCAAAGTGCTTATCTACAGTGCACTGATTCTGCTTTTCCTCACATGCAGGGGCAGGCAGTAGAAAAGAGAAAGGGGTAAAAAAAATCCAATCAGCTATGTCAGCATTGGACACTGAGGGCGTTTCTCCTGCAACTGCAAAAAGCCACCACCGAGTTAAGCATACTCCAATCCCAGAGCTCTGCGGTGTAAGAGAAGGTACCCCCATAAACCCAACAAGGTACGGCAGAAGCATCAGTTGTTACAGACTATCTAGATCAATAAATTACCTCTGCTTTTCCAAACAGCTTTTGGAAGAAAGGAAAATAACTATCCTTGCTGTGCAACTCACCAACAGTGCCCTACAGTCAACTGTGAAGTGGCAGCAAAGCTCCTGCTCCTCTCATGTGTTTGACTACTCAATTATAAATTTAGAAACCAAGAACAAGTGCAAGGAAAAGAGGTCCAACACCATGACAAGAACATCAACAGTAGACCCTGAGGGTACTTCAGAACACCACTTGGCTCCAAGTATGCTAGCAACACACACCCCCTCATCAGATATAAAAACTCTTCACACACACTCCTGTAAATCCTTGGGAGTACAGACAAGCATTGGAAGAGCAGCACAGACTTGCCATAAAGAAAAGGTGTGGCAGAGCCAAAATGAGCCACCAGCTGTCCATGATTCCTTACCCCAGAGGTGAGGAGCTCTCCCACAGCCCAACCTCCCCAATCCCAGCTCTCAAGGCAACAGTTGTGTTGGCACCTTAAGTTCTATCAATACTAGTTCTCAATAAACCTAACAGCGTTTTTTAAAAAACATCTCAACTACACTTCTATTTGATTTTCCTCTTTTATGCATTAATGGCACAGGTCAATCACATACAAATGAAACTACTGTAACACTTCTGCAGTGTAGCAAGTAGAAGACACAATGTTTAATTAATAAGCAGCAAAACACTGTTCTCACATAACCACAATAAAACTGATTATTTAACTACTTTATAATTTACAGAGCTCTCTAGCTCTCACAATACATCTGCCTAGAAAAAATTGCAGTGGCATTCAGCTGAGCAATTTGCCTCACACACAGGTGAACATGAAGTCAGCAAGAACTCCACTCACAGACAATTTATTTGTGGATTTGCGTCAGCGGAACAGAACTGAAGCTGCACCCAAGAGTCAGTAGCCAACCCAGCAGATTTTGCTGCAATGCTACCAATGGAAAACAAACTGTAGATTTAGCCAACAACATTTTAGAGCCGGAGCATACAAAAAATAAGCACCCTAAGAGGTCTGAACTCTCACCTTAATATCTCTTGAGAGGTTGCCTGCAGCTTTGCCATTATTTATGTTACCAGCTCACATCAGCACACCATAATGCACAGTTTCACATATTACTGTTAACAAATCCCAAAACTCTCTCGAAGTCTAGTTTCAGAAAGCTCAACCAATCAAGTTAAAGCTGCTCTGCCCAATGTATAAAGAGAGCAGGACTACTTTCTTTTTCAGTGCTTTAAGGAGACAGTGATTCCCAGATATGGGAATTATTCACAAGTGCTCCTTTTCATTGTGCAGTGAGTATGAGGTATTATTCATTTGCACTCATGCACTAGTAACGAGCTCCCTTGCAGTTTTCTTGCACTTGCTATGGACATTTATGGAGTCATGTATGGAAGAGTATAAGGACAAAAGCATTATCTTTCCATTTTCCATACAGGAACTGAGGCACAATGAATTTTCAGCCTCTCTAATTTTGAGACAGACACAGTCCAATTTTTATTTTATTCATACATTCAAATCATGTCTTCTGCTGATTTCAGCTGCAACTGTGACCCTGCAAAAGTTCTGCAAAATCAGAGCCAACTGTTCCAAAACCAGGCCTTCAAGAAAAAGAGGAACACAGTGATCACAAGGGAAAACCAGTTTGAATAATATATGACTATTACCACAAAGGAAGTCAGAGCCAGGGTCAGAAAACAGCTCCTTAATACAGCATCCTGCAGCTCTGCCCAGCAGATCTTGTGCTTTCTGATACATCTCCATGCAATTAACAAAACCAACTTTCTCAGTGCAAACCAGGCTCTTTGGGAAACTAATCTGACAATATCTAAACATTAACCAAGATTTTAAAGATTTCCAGCCTCCTTGAAGGCTCTGGAATTTACACCTCGAAGCAAAACTGAAAAAATGCTTACCTATAGCAAAAAGCTCCAAATGAGGCTGTCAAATACAAGACTGGCAGCTTAACACACATGAAGAAACAGCATTTCTCCTACACAACTTCAGCCTGTCCTTCCCTCCCATTTCAGCATTAAACTCATGGAACAGAAAATCTGAAAAGGTACAAGCTTTGAAAGCACCCTAAGAAGAAAGCTATCTGGCAGCATTGTTAGCAGGCAGAGATCCCCTACAAGAATTCATCAACACTGGCAGGTGATCAGAGGACATGTCGAGGCAAGGTCTGTAAGTAAACAGGGGTCACTGCACTTGTGCCTTAATTTTCACAGTAGGATGAGTGCAGCACAGGAACTTTCCCAGGATAACACAACAGCAGCAGCTGGTGCTTTCTGCTTCTACATTAAGCAATGTGATTAGGTCAGACACATGCAGTTTGTTTTTCATCTTCTCTCTGGGGGGAGAATGCGTGTGGCAGAGCAGGATGTTAATGTTGTACTACAGTTAATTAACTCTCTGCTACATAATTACATTAGAAAAGGTGAAGTTGAAAAATACTCTTTGCACTTAGAGAAGGATAGACATTTGTAACAGCCATTAACTCCTGCAGGAATCTATTCCATTGACAGCACAAATTATTGGATATTTAGACACTACTCAAAAGTTGGTGCTTCTTCAGCTTAGCTTAATTTGAACTGTAAATATGAACACAAGTAACCTGGATGGCAGAACCAACTCCCACATGTGACAGCCCTGCCTGTAAACAGGGTGAGGCTCTGAGAAGCAAGAGAGGGACAGTGCTCTTGATAGTGACTCACTGAGGAGCCACAGGGCTGAAGAAGGGAACCCAGACCCTGTCACCTGGTTCAGGAATTGGGCTCACATTCCCTGCCAGAACATCAGCTGACATGAACCTCCTGCTTAAATTACCCAAACCTTTTCCCCCAACTGTATCCATTTATTACCCCTCACACCAAGATTTACTTCTCTTAATTTAAGACACATCTGCTCCAACACCAATTTTCCAAGTTCAAATACATGTGTGAACACGAAGGGCTCACCTGCCTTTTGAGAAGAGCCTGGGGCCTTAGCAACTGTAAAATCAGTTTGGTAAAAGATGACCTTAATATTTTAATAACACAGAATGCATCCTGAGATGGGTGTAACTGGCTGATAATTTTAAATATGAGCTTCTTGTCTATTCTAACAAGCAAATTATATGAAATGCAGAACTTCTAAATTAGTGTTATGAGCATGGTATACTCTTTAAGCAAAGAGTCATATGAGGATAAAGAAATTCAGGCACCAGGTTTTTCAGCCAATTTCTTCCAGCATTTCAAACAAATGTGACAGCACTCCTAATCTGATTTTCAGTAATAAAAAGAAACTCACAAAATTGCAGAAATAAATTTTGAATTTCACAGCAACCACTTGAGAAAATCATCTTTTCAGCACTCCAAATCACACCTCAAAAAACCAGCAACAACTCAGAAAGTGAGCAGCATGGGCTTTCTGAAGGTCACACAGTGCTGAGGTATCTCCACACATCACCAGAAAGGGAAGCAAGGAAGATCAGGACTCGCTTTGACACAGGCTTGGCATCAGAGTCACCAGCCAACCCAAAAGATGCCAGCACAAACATCATCTCCCTAGGGAGCTGGCACCTCAATGTGACCATGCCAGCAGGTTCTTATGACAGTGAGGAAGTGGGGGGGGCTGCAAGAGCAGGGGGAAGTCAAAATAGGAGCAGCCCTTGCCAGCCCTCCCACCTGGGAGGCAACACCACAAAATTGCAGCCTCTCTCCCCCTCCGCAGCTGTGCGCCACAAAGAAGGCAGCTACAGTTATTGATTGCGGCAAATATACACACATTCCACCTAGGATTCCAAAGAATTTTGTTTCAAGCAATGCAAAAAGAAAATCCAGAATAAAGGGGATGGGTAATAAAAAGGAAGCACTAAGGGTACCAGCATTAGAGAGAACTGTCTTGGGATGACACTAACATTTACATGAAGGTTTGGGAAGTTTCTTCTATTTATCAAGCAACAGTGAGAGTAGCTTAAATTCTGGCCAGCTTTCAGGAGCCAGTGGATTAGGTCAGCTCACACACCCTACTGCAGCCTAAGCAAGGATTTGATGCTCAGACAAGAATGGAGGAAGCAAGGGAGAAGTCTGCAAGTGTTATTGAACTCTGTACTGCCATTACCTCTTGTATCTGTTTCTACCAAGCTGGTTCAGATTTAAACAACAAACAGATGAAATTTATCCTCCCAAGATCAAACATTTCTTGGAACGTGACCAGAAACACAGAGGAACTAGGAACACTCAGTATGTCTTCTTGCAACTAAGACTGACATCTGTGACACCCCCAACACAAAGGATCAGTATTGTATCAGTTTCAGGACACTTCCTTTTACTACCACTAATTAGATCATTTTTGCAAGATAGCACAAATGAAAATCAAACACTTCCCCAGCCTAGCTCAGTTTCACATGCTTTGCTTCTACATGTTAGAAGTGCAAAGAATTGCTAGTGACCCTCAAAGGTAAATGGGATCAAACTTAGAAATAAGTATTGCCTTTAAAACACATTTCCTGTTGGATTATTTTATGAAAAAGTGTTCATAATAATCTCAAAATGAAGAATTAAAACATATTCATGCATTCCAGTTACCAGTTCTTCTGCTACATGGTCACATGCTGGCCTGCTCAAACACAGACGATTGAATTAAGGTCAGTAACTGTTTACTCCCTTTTTTAGTATTTGTGAAGATGCTTGCATAGTATCAACTGAAAAATCTCTAAAATCCACAAAAGAAGACTGGCAACCATTTCACTTCTTTAAAATTTGTTATCCATTTGCATTTGATGCCAAAAAACATTTAGTGTTACCCTTTGGCAAAACTCTCTCTGCTCTTCTCAGCCTCTTACTCCAGCCCAAAGCCACATGGAATAACTCTGCAAGAGAATCTGTCCTAACTCAATAAACCAGTTAATTACAAGCAGAAGACACCTAGCATGAGGAACCCTTTTACTGGCCATTGTCACACCTAGCAAGAAAAAAACAAACCAAAAAAAAAAAAAACAAAAACAAAAAACAAACAAAAAAAAAACCAAGAACCCTAGCAGTCTAGGAAGTTTACTCCTTGAAGCTACTTTCATCCAGGTGGTTTTCTATACTGACAACTGTGAATAACCCTGCAGCACTCAGGTAAGCTCTCATGAACAGCTAACTAAAGGTAACTCACTTCCTTAAACAAAAAGCCAGACACAATCTCAAGCATTTTGTACCTATACATGGCTAAATCTATAATGAACAGATGCTAAAACCATCTGAGAAATAAGGAACAAAGACAGCTCCCTACAAAAATACAAGTAGAACTGAAAAAGCAAATAGGTTTTGATATATAACTTGTAAGCTTCAAAATCAGCAGTCATTTGGGAAATTCATGAACATTTTACATGTATTTCTACCAGCAGGGGAAGAAATGCTAGGAATCCCTTTAATAGCAGCTGAATTGATTTATGTATTTGAAAGCAGGACAACTAAGAAAAACATAAGAGGACAGCATATTTGCATGTCTCCAACTGGGAAAGACAATCTTGCTTTTCTAGTCAACCACAGTGCTGTGAACATTTCATTTTGTAGATAAATAAGAACCAGCAATTGCAAGTTACCTGTCGCTGTTGAGCCGCTAGCAGAGAAGTAGAAACCCAGGTTCTCAGGCAAAAAAAAAAGAAGTTTATTATTTTGATTTCCATATATATAGACTTCTCACAGGTCACCCAGATTGGTCAGTCAAAAACCTCCCCCTAGGCCTAATTGGCCAGGCCTGAACTGCCCAAGTCTTGAGACCCTGTTTGCAAAAACATTCAAACTTTATCTTTGTTTATAAAGCACAGCAAAATGTTCTCACGAGAAGGATCTGTGCTAGTCACAGTTACCTGTCTCAAAATTATCTGAAAGCCCCTCAAGCCAGGCTGACAGGACTTGTTACACTTCTCTGGCACATATTCTGATCAGCTCTCCATTCAGCTCATAGACAGAGATGCTGCTTTCTGGTTGGGAAATTTTTATATTATTTGAATGACAACAAATCACATGCCACAGAAGTACCTGCCCAACCTGTCTCCTTCTTCTCACTGCTTTGAAACCACTTGTTCATTTAAACCAGAGCAAGGCGAAATCCAAATGAAGATGGTCATGAGTTAGGGCAGAATTGCTGAGTGCAAGTAATTTTTTAATGGGTAAGGTTGTACTTACTTCCCACCTTGGTTACTGCTAAAAATAAAGAAAGTGTTGTAACTTTAAATTATCAAGTAATCTTTTAATAATCTGAAGTTATTCAGAAGTCTTACCTCCTGGTAACTGTTTCTCGAAATGAAAACAGGGTTAAAAATTTAGTGTGCAGCACAGCATCTGAGGCTCTCTTTATCTACTCAAGTGCAAGTTAACATTCAGGCTCTTCCTGACCCCAGTGAGGAAAATGAAGCCAATGATTGGTCGTTCTCAGACACACTCGGACCTGATCATATATTCACAAGAAAACAAGATCATTTCCTGTCAGATGGCTAGAAGAGCAGTTTCTCAAGAACTCTTAACTTCTATTAAAAAAACACCAACAAAAAAACCAAACAAAACCAAAAAAAAGGGGGGGAAAAAAAGAAAAATCTTCCTACCCTCAGAAGAAACCAAGCTCTTGTAAATTTCAGAAGAGGCACTGCTATACTGGCTGCCTAAACTCACCACTACACAGGCTACAAGCAGGAAGTCTGACAGGAGATACAGCTGAATCTCCACATCAACTGAAGTGCCTGGCAGCCTCTGGCTCTCTCTTCTCTGCTATGATAAATATTTGGTCTAACTCTATCACAGCTATTTAAAAATCTCCCTATTATTCCCCTACAGAAATACAGGCTTCCTACTTCCCTTTTAATTTTCTAGATAGTCACTTTGTGCCAAGGTTTCAGTTTTCATTATTTTGAACTCCAGCAGTCTTGGAGGTTTATTTTTTGTCCATAGCCTTAATTCCTCACTTGGAGCATTCAGGGATCAAGAACCTGTTGTCCCATTCATCTGACAACTCTGCTACAGCTGTTTTGACCACATGCTTCACCAAACAGTGAGCAAAACTTCTGTACCAGATGTGGTTTATGCAGAGCAAGTACTCCAGTACCCTACTCCTGCCAAGCTCTGTGACCACACACTGCTCACACTTTGTGCTATGAAAGTTAAAGATCAAACTTTCACCAAAAGCTCCCAGAAAACCTGTTTCTAAAACCCGTATGTCAGACACTGATTTATCATTGGGGAGTTTGTCTATTGTCAAATACATTTTAGCACAGAAGTGATTCACAAAATGAAAACTAAGCTACAGCATCTCATTCACAAAGGCTTCCTAGGGAGATGGGGGGGAAAGGTGATATTTTGTGGGTAATAAAATATAGAGACAAATGTAGGAGTAAATAATTGATTCCCAACAGAGCAGAGATCAACAGCAAGGTATTTTAAGTGCCCACAATAATAGAATTAGTACAGTAAATTTGTCCAAATCATCTAGAATGAAAAAGAAAATGTACCAAAGTATTAGAGCAAATTAAGCAAGATATTGATAGCTACAAGGAATAATATGGACAGTTCCCACTTAGAGCTGTCAAGCCACAAAATGGCGAAAACTCAGAGTCACTTCAATTTTTGTCATACAAGCCATAGCATTGAAGAAGAAACAAAACAGTTGGACAGATAATTTTAAAAAGTGGAATTTCACTGCACAGCACCAACCAGTGACCACCATCCCAAACACAGTATAGCTGAAAAGGCATCCGGGCAAATCAGGTACCTCATCCCTTCCACTGCCTCCAATTCCACATGGAAATATAAAATATTTCCATTCTGAATGCATAAAGTAACTCCTGTGTTTCACATGTGAAACATACAGACAGTAAGAGCGTGGTTAGTTACAGTACAGCAATTTTCATTAGAAAATTTAGTTCTTCTTGAACCCAGAGTTTAAAAAAAAAAAAGTTTAAAAAGCAACTGCGAACTGGTTAAAACAGCCAATAGCTAACTGTGACAATTAGCTTTCCCTACTTAACAGCCTGAAATATTCACCCTGAAATCACCACTTCTCTTTCTGGCACTAGTCACCAGAAAAGTAAATTACTCATGACCCAGATTCTAGCGATGACCGAGCTGTTCACTCCCTATTAAAAGCACCAGGGCTCGGTGCTGCACATCCCGGCCCTGGGTGCTCCTGTCCCTGGGCCACCCTCCCCTGTCCGTCTGTCTGTCTGTCGCACGCTCCGGCTCTGCGGGCTCCACACGCAGCAAACAGCAAGCCAGTCCATCTGGGCTGGCAGATGACGGCTCTGGAGAGTCTCCATTCGAAAGAGAAGTGTGCAAACTTCCCAGAACAGCAGCATTTTCAACAGCAACATGGCAGAACTCCAGCCGAGCAGGAGAGACCCGGGAGCAGGGATTGGGAAATCTCTCCAGTGATGCTGCAGAGCCCGCTAGCAGCGTGTGAGTGGGAATGTGTTTAAACAGAGAGTACAGCGGAGGAAAAGCATATGGAAACCCTCAAGTCGCCCGAGCACACAGGCAAATAATTCAAACTAATGCCGTGTGCTCAGCTTCTTCCTCTGCTCCCTTGTGCTGACTTGCTGAACCTGAGTAATCACCCCGATTTATGCTAAGCACAGCCGTTCTGAAAACAAGTTAGATAAGGCTGAAACTCCGTGCATACTCAGTTTTGCTATCAGCAACTAACAGAAAACATCAATAAAAAATTTTAATAACTGCCATTAAGTTCTTAAAGAAGAAACACCGATCTAAAACTCGGCACAAAGTTTGGCTTTTTTTTTTTTTTGGAAAGGCTGGAAGGCGGCGAGGCGCCTCCAACAACTTTAAACCGGTCTCCACGCTGTGCGAAGGGAAAAAGGGATCTGAAAGGCAGGGGCAAAGGCACATCATCCCCCCGGCAGCTTTGTGCTGATCAGGAGAACGGGAGCCGCCCGCCCGCGGGCACCAAGGGATGGTGGGCACCAAGGGATGGTGGGCACAGGGACAGAGGGATCGCATTCCCCGTGCCGCACTCGGCGGTGCCGGGCGGGTTCCAGCGCCGTGCAGCCGGGGCAGCCGCGCCGCCCACCCGCGCCGGGGCAGCCGCGGGCCCGCCGCCCCTCACCGCGCCTCACGCCCACCTGTACTGCCAGCCCTTGTTGCCGCCGCGGCCGCCGCCGCTCCTGCCGCCGCTCTGCCCCGCCGCCGCCGCCGGCAGCGGCTCCGTCTTGCCCTCGCCCTCCGGCCCCTTCATGGCCGCCGTGGGGTCCGCGCCTTGCATGGCGCCGCGGCTCCCGCCCCTCAGCGGCGCCCCCGGCCCCGGCGCTCGCAGCGAGCCCGCCCCATGCGGGCAGCGATGGCGGCGGCCGCCGGCACCCCCGCGCCCCGCTCGGCTGGGCCGGGCTGGCCGCGCTGGGCTGGCCGGGCTCCCTCACGGCCGCGCCGGGCTGGGCGATCCCGCCCTCCCGCTCCCTCACCCGGCCCGGCCCCACCGCCCCTTCCGGGTCAGCGCCGCCGCCATCTTTAGTGCGGGCAGCGCGGCAAACCGGCGGGATCGGCCGGAGCTCGCGTGTCACGGGAAAAAGGGGAGATTTCCTCAAAACGTTAATGGTTGGTTAGGCTGTCAGCGCCCTGGGAGGACTCGCGTTAACGGGGTACGGAATAACAGTAAAATCGCGGCACCTGAAGGGTCGAAGATTGCCGGTGATAGGATCTGACCGCAAAAACGTGTTCATAGCAGGATCCGAATTGAAAGCGACACACTAACAGCCTTAATACCTAACAAAAGTTAGGTGGAGATAATCATTCAGCGCATAGAGCACAGTTCTTACAGTATAGGTGTCTCTAGGGGAGGAAAGACAGGTTCAGCCCATCGACTGACCCCAGAAGTTACAATGCAGTCTTCCCTAACTTCTCCCCATTTCTTAAATTATATACTTCCATATTCTTATATTTGTATTCATAACTTGTATGGCTTTTATATTATTTCTTCACATCCAGGTGGGGCTTGAGTGACTTCAGGCATAGATCTCAGTGAGGGGTGGTCATACTTTGGGGTGGGTATTTCAGGATAGTGCCTGTGATAACCTTGGGATGGAGATATGTTTCAGCCCAAGGAGATTTTGCCACAGCTGCTGATTCAACAGTGGGATATCTTCCTTTATCTCCTTTGGTTTTCAGCTGTTGTGTGGATTGTCAGCAAGAGAGTATCACCGAGTTCCCTCCTCTGCAAGGCTTTTGCCAGAGCCTGGCTGCAATGTCTCCACTCCATCCTCTGCTTAGTCCTCCTCAGATTGTGTGTGGGAAACTGGGTATGCTCACCACATTCCCCCCAGAGAGCAGCAACCATATTTTCCACTATAATATCCATACAGTTATCTTCTTACCTCCAGTCATCTTCCCACACAAGGGCTACAGGAATTCTCCCCGCAAAATGAAAGCAGACTGAGAGGAGTGAAGGATCCGAGCTGTGCCATACACGAGCAGGGATGTGACAGCTGGGATCTCGCTGTCACACACACCCACAGAGCAGGGTCAAGCCCAGCACTTCATGCACTGAGCAATGCCACAGCCCCAAGAGGAAATGGATTTTTTTCCTCCTATTCTTCCTCCAGTTACTACATTTTTCTTTCATGGAATGCCAGCATATCTAACTGGGAGAGGCTGGTCTGGCTCTGTGTAATCTTTCAGGCCAGGCATGGCTTTTGGCCAACCCAAACTTCACTGACTGCAGCTCCATTATTTCTTAAAATCAGGGGCAGAGGATCCTTATTCTGGCTTTAATCAATCTGCACATGAAGAAGAGGAAAGCAGAATCAGATATGACTGGTTAGTGAGGCCACCCCACATCTCTTCCAAACTCCCTCCTTCGCTCTCCAGCTCTTATTATACACTTAAAATACTGTAAAAAAACGTGATGCAAAAGATGCTAAAAATTCCCTATGTGAGAGTCATACATAGAAGCAAAAATTTAAAGGAGAACATATTTCAGACAAATAGTTTATTTACTTACAGCACCCCTCTGGTAGTAGCTTTTTACCCCATGAAAGCTGCCCTGGCCTTCCCATCTCCTACCAGCAGGTTTCAGCTTTCCTAGTGGCATTCAAAATGCCTTTGCTTTTGGCCAGCAAATGGTGACAACATGTTATGAGTATTTTGTCTTTAAAATATATTTATAAGCCTTAATCTGGCTCTAAATTATCACATATCCATCCTTCCCTACCAAACACACACCCAATCTCCAGCAGCAGACCAGTGTAGACTGCCTGTTGCACCTACACCTAGAATCTCTCTTGTAGGGACAGGAGATATTATCAGTGCACAGACATAAAATCCACCACTTCTGCCTTTTTAGGAATGCTCTTGTCACTGCAGGTAAAAAACAAGGGATTTTTTCCCCTGCATTTTTCTCATGGACACACAGGTGAACAGATCAGCAGAGTAGCATTGTCTATCAAAGAAAATTTTGTCCAAAACTGCACTCCTCTTGCCCTCCAAACAAGTAGCCTCCTGCTCTGCCAATCCCTTGAAACTGTAATTGAAAATATATAATTGCATGGTATCATAATGTATGTTAATACTCCTGAAATTTTCCTAGGAAAATTTGAAGCAAAGCAACTAAGGCAAGAATTCCACCTGTGTGTTTTATTTCTCTCCTGTTCACTGACAACCAGTCCCAGCAGAGACACAGCTTCACCTGTCCTAGACCTTTGTAACCATCACAGATGTTCAGTAGGATGTTCCTCCACCCAGAACGTCTCCAACACCCAGCAATCCTTAGTGCATATTTCTTCAGCCCCTCAGTATTTGTGCCCTGAGTGTGGTGAACTCAGGTTTTCCTCCCCAGTGCATTTGCTTTTTTCTCTTAAAAAGGTGCTGCATGTGCAGTACCAGAGGCTCTCGTAAGATGGCATTGACAAAATGCTGAATAGCACAGGAAGGCTGATAGCTCAGCCACGCTTGCTAAGGGCTTACACAATTTAAGCTGCCTTTTGTCTTTAGTTTAGGGTGTTACTAATTATAATGAGTGCTCGGTTCACTGCTCTCAGTCTCCTTCCCCGATTATAATTTAGTGGCTCAGAACAACCCAGATCCCACTCTGGCCCCTGGGAGCACAGCAGAGGGAGAGCCCTGGGGTCCCCCAGCTGTGCCCTGCCTGCTGCCTGCCTGAGCCTTGCCACTGCTTGGGATTCCTGGCTCCGGAGGAGGAGATGAGGAAGAGCAGCAGATCTGGAGGAGGAACACGTGAATAGGTTAGCAAATGTTTATTGACATTTGTCTAATCGAATCCTTGTAGGCCCAATTATGGCTACAAGCTGAAGTAGGTTGTACTTTATCGTAACTCAGGTTAAAGCAAATTTGCCACAACTAATAATACTGTTAATTTCAGAAAACTACCCAGGATCTGATCAACACCAAAACAACTCCTGTTTATTTCTTTCAAAGTTATGGTCTGGTTATACACAGAATCATAGAGTGGGCTGGTTTAGAAGCAACCTTAAAGATCTCTTGTTCCGCCCCACTACCATGGGCAGGGACACCTTCTATTATATCAGGTTGTTCAGAGCTCCATCCAACCTGGCCTTGGATGCTTGCAGGAATGGGACATCCACAGCTTCTCTGGGCAACCTTGGCCAGTGGCTCATCGCTCTCTCAGTCAAAAGTTTCTTTCTAATATCTAAACTAAACCTACTCTCTTTCACTTTAAAGCCATTTAACATAGTATTTCTTCAGATGAGTATTGTGTCTTCAGAGCAGCAACATTTATCCATGCTCAAAGAGTAAAGTCCTGAATTTCAGCATCGTTTTCATTATCTACATGCTCTTTAAAAAGTGCAAATTTAAATATATATATATATATATATAATGATACAAGTTTTTTGTTGCTCTCTTGTTGGTCTAAGTCAGGATTTTTTCCTGACTTAGTAAATATCTTAGGATGAGACCTAGTTTAACCGTCTCAAATCTGGATCCCCCTCTGGTAGCTGGGCCACAGAAGACAAAACTATTATTGCTCCTGTCTGGTAAGGGAACTACATCCTCTACAGGCATACGGGGGAATGGCATCAGTCCTGGGAAAGGAAAGCCGGAAGCGCAGCCTGCCTTCACTTGCATGACAAGTGCAACTTCTCATAATCATTTCTGAACGGGGGGAACTACTGTGTGATGAGAGATTGACAGAGAAGTAATGTCACTAATGGAGCTTCATATCTGCATTCTTTAATAGTACAATTGTTCTTGGGGTTAGATTCTTTCTCAAGGGAACCAATCCTGTATTAATGCCCTGGGAAACAATGTTTCTGTCTAGTGTCTTGTGTATAATGAACACGAAGAAACTTCCTATTCTTAGTAAGTTTTAACAATACTTACCTACTAAAATGGTAGATTCTGTGACACAAGAACAAGAAATGAAATTTTGTTAAAATAAACAGTGTTTCTCCTTCAACACACTGAGCACATGCTGACCTTACGTGAGAATGGCCAGAAAGGTCAGGTAAATGTAACACAAACTATTTCACCCACCAGAGTACTTCATACTGTGAATATATTTTGACAGAATTTCCTCTGGAGCATTAGAGACATCACTGAGTCCCTGGGCCTCTGGTTTTGCTATTTAACATGTATGAAGCACTGATGCTCACTTTGAACAGTTATTCATCAGATCTTCTGTAGTCTTACGGAGTCAAAATCTTTTTTCAATCACTGTCAGTCATCCCCTAATTTCCTTGCTCTTCTCTTTTAGTCCCTATGCGTCATATCCTGCTGTAATGCAGGTCCAGCTGAAAGCAGCACACTCACACATGACAGCAGTTTACCTTGCTTACAAATTTCTGTCCCTGTCCACAACCCACTCACGTTCTTCACACTCATATTTGCCACCATTTTAAGCTGCACTCAGTGTGACTTTGCATTGAGTCATGCTCCAGGGTCCAGCATTACCTCAGCCCTACACAATCCTGACGTGGAAATGAAAACTGGAACAGCAGCAAAGGCTCTTCCAGCAAAAGCTGGAATCTGGGGTGTAATCCCAGTAGCTTCCCCTCCATGAGATACCCTCTGAGGAAAGGACTGTACCCTGGGAACTCAGTGAAGAATGTGACTGAAGGACCTTTCATTTGCCTCTGGAGAGGCTTCTTTGGAGTTGCTGCCTGTGTAATTTTTCTTTAAAGCTTCTGTTTGCAGAGCAGCTTACCACAGTTTGGAGCTGTCATTCTCACCATGCAGCCATGGAGCTGCAAAAGTGTCAGAAACAATGCTGCTCTGCAGCCACACGAGAGCGAAGCTCACGCCACCCCATCCCTCTCCACGCTGGCAAACTGCAATCAGAACATTCACATTGTCTTTTATCTTCCAGACCTTGACAGCCTCCGGTTCTGCCCACCACCCAGCCCTGCCACTCGAACCCTCAGTGCACTTACACTGTCCTGGAGGACTTCCAGCTCCCCACACAGGCTAAAGCTTGTCCTAGAGATGCAGCTCAGCAGCAGTGGGAGATAACTGTGTTACAGCCAGAGTTCGAGCCATTTCTGTAGCCGCACCATTGATGACCCCCAAGTTTCAGTCCCTTTTCCTGCCCTTGCATCCCTTCCCAGCACACATGGCTTTAATCTGGCAGTGTGATGGTGTGGCTAGCACAAGTCTTTCCCATGAGAATTCCTTTTGTGTTTTATAAATAAAGATAAGGTTTGGATGTTATTAAAAACAGTGTCCCAAGATCTGGACGGTGCAGGCCTGGCCAATCAGGCCTAGGGGGAGGTTTCTGACTGACCAATCTGAGTGACCTTTGAAAACTCTCTATATATGATGAAATTAAAACAATAAAGGTCTTTTCCTTCTTGCCTCTGAGAACTGGGTCTTTTCTCTGCTAGCGGCTCAACAGCGACATGATGGAGCTGCTGCTGACAGCTGGATGTGTGTCCTGGGTCTTTTCCAAGTGACAACCCTCTGCTTGCTCAAGTCACACAGGGATGCCTCCCTGCCCCTTTCTCTCCAACTTGTGAGCAGGAAGGGAGCTTGGGGTGTTGCCTCACAGGCCACTGTGGCTGAGTGCAAGCTGTTCTAGCACAAAGGGCGGCAGCTGGACCCTGTCAGCTCTGTCTGGTCCTTCTGCACCCTTGGGAGGGTTTGCCTTCTGCCTTGCCTCAACACCCCCTGGGTGACTGCTCTCCTGGGAGAGGAGTTCCAGGAATGCACCTGTGTCCGGGTGTGCTCAGCAGGCACTGGGGACACATGCTGTGGTTCTGGCTGAGGGGCTTCCCAGCTTTTTCATCCATCTCATGGCCATCTCCAGCCTTTCTCTAGAGACTTTTTCAGCCCTATACTATGGCACAACATGGCACTGCTGCCTTCAGTTTTTCTGCAGCTCACTGTTAAGACTCCTTTCCTCTGGGATTCTCTATATCCTAAAAAAATATAGTGTTTTTATTAATGTGTCATCTAACCTTAAGAGCTGCTGAGTAAGTTCAGCTCTTCAGTCATCAGCCCTTTATCCCAGATGCTTTTCTGTGCCATGCTTTACTCCTACACACTTTTTCTGCATGGTTTCTATGGCAACATGAATATCTCTCCATCTGCTGTAGATCACCATTATAATGTTTAGATGTTTGTTATCCCAGTCACAAGTGCCATTTCCAGGTGTATCATGTTAACAAGTTCAGTTTGGAAACCAAGCCAAAGCACTTGGTAATTTTTGTAGGCAAGCCTATGTAGTCCATAATTTGACTGCTGTAATTCCATTTAGGCTCTGTTTCATGGATACTGATACCGAGCTGTTCTCATCACCAAATCTCCTACTTCTACCTGCACACACTAGCCAATTCTGGATTTACTTCATAATTTCCAAATTATACCCTTCCTTTTTATTACAGCCTGTGCAGCCTATAGAGCCTATAGAGTGGGAATATTTGAATTCTGAAAAGTCTTTGTTGGTCTGTTGCCTGGGGTTTGATATCTGTTTTATAAGAAAACTAACTCAAAGTTGCCAGTACTCTTTCTCTTCTAGCAAATGCATTTTTCAGTTCTGCTATGGTCTTATTGCTTCTCCTGAAAACTTTGTCTGTTGGATTACAGAAAGCCCTAAAGAATACAGATGGTTTACAACTGGCCTCTCAGTCTGTTCTGCCTGAATTCCTTAAATTGCTTAGAATTATGTAGATTTCTATATGGCTAAAATCCAGTCTTGTTTTCTGCTAAGTACCTTGTTGGAGAACTAACTTAAGTGTGAAAAAAAAGTTCTACCTATATAATCTGATCAAAACCTGCAACAGAAAATTCAACTAAATGAAATGATTGGAGTCAAAACTTTGCTGTTGATTTGTTTTCTAGATGCCATGAGTGAGTAAAAGCAAACTGCAAGAAGTCCAGGTGGAAGCTGTAAATCTGTAAGTAATTTGGGCTGTCAGCTCTTAGGGACACAATCTGACATTGTATATTTGTACCTAACCTCCTGGCAGAGCTTTTTTGAGATATTATATACTACCTCAGTGTAAATGGTTATTTTTTACTACCTATAATTAAAAGTAATTAAGCGTAATGATTTAGTGTTTATGCATTTAAAACCATGCAAATCTTCCGTTTAGAATGTAATTCAGGGAGACCTGATGTACAAAAATTTTCCATTAGAAAATGAAGAGGCCTGTGATACCCGAGTAATTCTGATGCCAGTGCAGTCCACCAGGCTATCTACTGCAAGGTGATGATCAGGCACAGCACCTGCATTTTGGGTAGAGCTGAAGTGGTAGGTTTTTCATGGTCTGCAGACCTCAACCAAGGGAAGGTTTCTCTGGACACTTGTAACAGGTGGGCTCCTCTCACACATCAAGGCTGACAGTGGGAACCCTTGTTCTAAACTCCAGACCTACCCCAAACTGAATTCCAGCTGCAGCTTCACAGGTGAGAAAGGTGAATGTGTGAGTCCTGCTGACATCAGCCCACAAGGCTTGGGAAAATAAAAAAATAAACCTCAATTTTCAGCTCCTCTGTCCCTAAACTCCAAAGCCTGCTTTCCTGAAGAGGCCAAGGAACAATGCTATCTGATCCCCTGGGAGTGCAAGATTCATATTCTGCTTTGCTTTTAAGTAGTCACAAGACAGAAGAGGCTCCTGGAATCTTACTTCTCTCCAAAGAGATCAGACAAAATTGGGCTGAGTATTACCAGTAGCTCCAGATGCCTGCACAGGATGTGAACTGTGATGCAGACAGTGCAGGACATCTCAGGAATAGGCAAAAAGTCAAATGAAGAAAAGGAGAAGGGAGTGATATGCAGAGAAAACTGTCACTCAAGCATCCAAAGTTAAAGATATGACTCAAAATCAGAGCAAACCAGACCTGCACAGGGAAGGAAAACAAGGACACAAAGGGTTTACTGTATGATTGCAAAGGAAACAAAGGAAAGCATTGCCCACAACAGCAGCAGGGCAGATACCTAAAAGTTAAGGAAGATACTGCTTCAGACTCCATTAAAAAAAAAAATGTAACTAACCCCAGAGAGCAGAGGCAGCACACTTAAGAGGGTAAAGGGCATGGATATGGAAATTATTGTGTAACACAGCCACAAAACTTGAGGGCTCTTTACCCTTCACTTCTGAACACTGAATAATCTCCATCAATGACATCTTTAGGCTTTTTAGAGCAAATGTTAGCCACGAGTGACAAAAGACACGAACAGAAACAGAAAATGAGTTAAAGTGTAGATCAGGCACATTGTATGTAGACCAGGTCAATGTCTTTCTTTGATAAGATAATAGCATATAAGAACAAAGGAAAAGTAATAAATCTTATTGACCTGGACTTTGGTAAAGCATTTGAGTTCGTATTACCTAGATAACTACTAGTTAAGCTCAAGAAGATGAGGATTAATATAAACACTATAAAATTATGAAGGAACAGAATTGGGAGTGAAAACTGCTGATAGGGCTGAGAGCAAAATTATAGGATGGAAGGAATCAGTCTTAGCAAGTCAGGGTAATTTCATTAGTAAGCTTGATGCAAAAAATTACGAGTGAGGTAATGAAATTTGCTAACAACAAAGTTGGAAGATATTTTCAATAGAAGGAAATCCTACAGGAATAATTATATATTATGCCCTAATAATAGACATGGGATGAAGTGTAACAGCATATAATGCGGGGACATGTACTGAGAGATTAGTAACATTTCTGCTGTAAAGTATTTATCCATGATGAACAACAGAAAAAGAAGAACCATGTGTTTGGTGTAGTTATTAAAAAGATTAATGGGGTCTTCCATGTAGCATGCCATGTATTTTCAGGAACAATAAATAAATAAATACAAGACACTAGGTAAAATTCAGCTAAAATTTTTGGGCATCATTCAGGTTTTTGGTGTCCAGCAAGCCTGAATTCATCCTGGAACAGGTATGAAGAAGTGACATCCAGAATATCACTGTTATAGCTGAGAGAGTATGTCTTGTTGAGCTTGGCAAAATGAATGGTGAGATGGGATCTGATTCCTTTCTGTAAATACATTTGATGTTTTAGTCAGGCACAGAGGGAGAATAAGCACCAGGGGAGAAGAATCATTCACATTTATAGACAGCAGTTGTGCTAGAGCAGATGGGCCTAGGTTGGATATGAAAGACAAAGAAGGGCTCTCACTGTGAGAGGAATAATGGTTTTACACACTTTCTCAGTAGGAGAAGAGGGGGCAAAACCCCTAACCAGTCTTCAGATGGATACTGAGCTTGGCATTTCTCAGTCACATTTTTTGGGACATTCAAAGACTGCATTGTCACCATAGGAAGAGCCACACCTGGCTTAGCAAAAACTCCTGTTGCAGCCCTGGCTTTGCTGCACTGACAGTGAGGTTTTTCTGTTTGCAGAAGAAAACAGTTCAGCTGTGTAATCACTGGTTCACGTGCATGAGGTGTGGAAGATCAGGTGAGGTGAGCTTGGGTGGGGGTGGCCTTAAAACAGTTGTCTTTAGCCTCCCTTTTAGGCAGACTGAGCTTTTATGTCAGTTATCTACCAGTGACTCACACAATCAGAGATAGAGCTCCTGGGCTTATGTGAAAAACAAACATGGAGCCTCCATGGGAAAGAGCAGATCCTTCCCATTGCCTGATAAAACAACAGTCGTCAGCACCCGCCAGTGTGTGCTCTGTGGCTCCAGGGCTCTGGAATCTGACAAAGGACCCATTTCGCACAGGTCCCACACAACACTGCCACTGAGACAGCCTTGACATCTGAACCTGACATCTAAAACTGCCTGCAGACCCCCTGAGACAGTCCTTGGGGAGTGAATGCTTCCCTATCCATCTCCACAGAGCAGTAAGCACACAAATCCAGAGGAGAGTTCAGCAGCAGCACAAGTTATATACTTCCACAGCCAACTAGTGTCACAGATGGATAAGCTAATGTGTGCACTCACAGTCCCAGGCTGTGTCCTCTGCTCTTCACAAGTGCTGCTGTGTCCATCTGCCTGCTTGTCCCCTGCCAGTTTATCTGCACCCACCGAATTGTCATTGTAACCTCAATGTGGAGGCCACAAAAATCAGTCCAGAGGCCACCAAACTGATACAGCTCTCCTTTGTAATTAAAAGCTTCCACGTTAATTTAGACAAAACCACCACACAGTTTGCAGTACTTATGTATTATACAGACCAGGGATGTATTCTGTGGCATGCATTAGTTGCATTAGTTAGCCAGTTCTTCAGTGAGTGTGTCCCCTCCTTGGGGCCTGGGGACTCACCAAGTCAGAAGAGCTTGCAACAAGTAGACAAACAGGGCAAGAAGGATGGCTGCTCTTCACCTCTGCTTTAGGTCTTCTTCTCAAGGGGAAAGTGAGTTAAAGGGAGAAGAGAATGAATGGAATGCAGAGGAAGAAGGAAATCATGGTGAACAAGCAGGATACAGAAGGAAATGTACCTGGAACAAGAGAAAGGCTCTTGTTCCTTGGCTGTGCTCAAACTGCTTGCAGGTAATGCATCTTCTTGCAGAATCCCCATCAGGCTTCACACATACCCAGGGTCCCAGCCACACCTTCCTTTTCTGCAACCTGTCCCAGTTACTTTCTCAAAATATTATTTTTCAGGATGTTGCCCTAGTTTTTTTGTTAAGTCCACAAACAGTCATCACTATCAAGTTGCAGCAAATAATTGCGCCAATGGAGCTGATGGCAGGCGAGATGAACATATGTGTTCCTCCAGAAACACCCACAGGCTTCTCCAAGGCTGGCAGCCAGCTCCCTCTATGTATGAATCACAGGGTCAGGTGTCCACATTCCACAGAGCCAGGAACCCATTGAGCCAAGCCCTGGGGCGAGGGCAGCAGATGTGGTCACTGCTGAGGCCACAGCCCCCCAGTGGGGAAGGGAGCTTGGGCACAGCAGGATAAGGGGAAGAAAGAGTGCAAGAGCAGGAAAGGTGACAAATGCAGACCTTTGGCTCAAAAATGAGAGAGAAGGATGCTTCCCAGGGTGTACTGGAGGGCTGAGAGGTAAAATGTGGTCATTTGTAGGGTGTTATGCACGATTAAAAGATGTAGGAGAAAATGACCAACACTCCTTTTTGTCCTTCCTTGCAGACAACTTATATTTGATGTCCCATATTAAGAACTGTGATATAGTTCAGGATTTATCAGCTGAATCTGGCTCTGCAAATGCACTCATAGCCTTTCCTTGGTGCGTTCCTTAGGCGTCCAAAGGATTTAAACCATTACTATTTGTGGGACAGGACAGGTGGGACCTTGAGATGTCGCTCACTGTCCCGAAGAGCCCAGCTTGTGTCCCTCAATAATTCTGCCACCTTACCCACCCTACCGAACCGCTCGGGGCTGCCGGAGGGCAGGAAGGTCCCACCCCACGACAAGCGCAGGGCTTCCCGCTTTCCCCCCGTAAATTTCGGCGAAGGCACCATTTTCTCCATTCCCCCTCCCAGGGCACTGAATCCCCCGCTCCCAGCCGACGCTCGCAGGGCAGCCCTGGGCGCAAGGAGCGACCCGAGCAGAGCATCCGCCGGGGCCGCAGGCGGGGCCGGGGAGGACCCGGCGCTGCCCCGGGGCCGCCGCCCGCTCTCGCCCGTCCCTCCCGCATCGCCGGGGGCCGGGCCGGGCGGCAGGGGCGGTGCTGGCGGCCGGGAGGAACCGAGCCCGCCGAGCAGAGCCGAGCTGAGCCGAGCCTAGCCCCGCCGGCGGGACGCAGCCCTCAGGATGTCGCCGCTCCGCGTCTGCATCGTCGGCTCGGGGAACTGGTGAGTGCCGCAGCGCGGGGGGGCTCTCCCTTTGCCCTCTTCCTTTTTTTCCCCTCATGTCTTTCCCTTTTTCTCCTCTTTCCGCCGTTCCTTCCTCGGTTTTCCCTCCCGCCGCGGCGGCCGAGGGCTTCGCAACAGGTGCGGTGCGGGGAGCGGCGGGGCTGGGGGCGCGGAGCGTCTCCATGGTCCTGAAACCGCGACCCCTGCCCGTCCCGCCTCGGCACCATCGTCCCCGAGACATGCACCAGTCAATGAGGACTCGAAAGGCGTGAGGCTCCCGCATCAGCCCAGGTGATTGAGCCGCTTAAAGCCTGGTGACAGAATCCAGAGAGGCCCGGAGCTGCTGCTTTGTCGATGTGTGTGCCTGCGGCAGGGCCCCGGCAGTTCAGGCTGAAGCATTCAGCAGCGAGAAGGGTGGTGATGCTCTTTGTGTTCCTCCGAAGGAACCGGGGCACAGGCTTCATTTAAAGCCGCGATGTATTGGCACCTTTCACTTCCATCCTCCTCAGCATGTCCTTTTGCATCTTGGTGCAGACACAGCATTGTGATCGGGTCTCCCATTTATCCTTAGCCTCCTTCTTAAGAATACATTTGCTACTGCTCAGTTGTTTTTAGCCTGAACAAAAGCATGGGTCTCCAGAGCTCCTTGAGTCTGACAGACCCCAGTGAGATCAGTAAATCCGTCTTACAGGACTTTGCATCTTACTTTGCTTACGCTTTCTGCACACTGAGCGCAAACAAACAGACCAACATGCATGTGCATGCATTTGAGATTAGCAAACCCAGCCTCCAGGTAGTTTTGGGGATTGTTTTTCTACAAGGAGAGCAAGCTCCTTAAGATTTTAAAAATATCTGACAGCTAAGTGGAAGTAAATGCCAAAAGAATCAATAAGTGAGGGAGTGGTTGCTTGTGAACTGCTGAGAACACAGCAGAGTTGAGCACAGCTCTCTGCCTTCCTGCCTTGTAAGAACATGCATTCTCTTTGTGCATGACGTCTCTCAGATACAGCCTTTCACGTGGGACTGCACAGCTAAGTCTTCTGGACCTCATTATCACACTTCTGGCTTTCTCTGGCCCCATCATTTGTTTCCTCAATTGCTGCTTTTACCATGTCATTTCAGGAAAGCCATCCCTCTCTTTGCCACTTTCTTTTTCCTCACCTGCCTGTGCAGGCAGTTCATTGTGCCTCCCAAGCCCTCAACAGCCACGACTGCGTGTTTGGGAGTCAACTTTTTTACCTTAGGTCAGCCCACAGTCACAACCTTCATCATTCTCTTGCTGCATTCTCAATCAGGGACCTCCTGCTTTACCCAGGCTGTCCCCTTCTTATGAGACTTTCTTTAGAAAGTCACTTAGTTGTATTCAGATCTGCTCTTGAGAAAGTTCTGTTTTCCCATGTGTACTTACAAACTTGGAAAGAGCTAAACCACAGAGATACTGAGAGCCCAGTCCATTCAATACTATCTACTTACTCATACTGCCTGTCTGCCTGAGCCCATCTCTTGCTTCCTACCCTATACATCAACTCTAAAATCCTCAGGGAGGACATAAACATTGTGCTCTGATCTTTGAATCACATCTATTCATAGCCTGGGTGGCAGAACAGGTTGTTTTAGCGCTACAGAGAAATACAATGTTTACCTTTGGCAAACATTTTTTTTCCTTATGTTCCTCGTGAATATTTGGGTGGCAGTTCAGATCCCTGCTCTTGAGGCTTTCCTGCAGCTCAGAATCATGGTTGGCACGTGACAAAGCAATGTTGCAAAAGCTCATGTCAGCTGCAGAAGTTCAGCAGGTCACGGGGACTTGCTAAGTCAACACTGCCAGGAGGCTCATGAGTGATATGGTTGAGTGAAGCAAGTGCTGCACTGCATTTTGTGCTTGCCAGTAGGTGCAGGAGGATTTGTGTTTACATTAATCATGGTTCAGTTATCTGCTTTTTAAAACAGACGTTTAATTCACTGCCTGGCCCCTCAGAATCCAAAAGCTCTCCCAGTCTTGGATTCGTTTGGACTGCAGAGTTCTCAGCAAACATCCAGCATGAACTGGGTTCTTGTCTTCAACATGGACAGATAGCCAGGCTTTCTATGGAGGTGTGTGGGAGGAAAACAAGAGCCAGTGGTCATAAATTGAACCAGAGGAGGTTCTGACTCAATATTTAAAGAAAGGAGAAAAAAAAAAACCTCTCTGTGAGAACAATAAAGCATTGGGGCAGGTTGCCCAGAGAGGACGTGGTCCTTGGGGAGTTTTCAAGACTCGACTGAACAAAGCTCTGAGCAACCCATCTGAACTCAGTGATATTGCCATGCTGGAGACCTCTCATGGTCCCTTCCCAATCTGAGCAATACAATAATTTAAAAAAAATCAGGTGGTTGGCTAAGAAAGAGATTGGAAGCAGACATAATCTTCAAGCATCTAAAGGAGAACAACAATATTCCCTGTTTTGTGAATAGAAATGGGCTTAAATTGTGGTAAGAAAGACTTAGGTTAAACTCGAGGACGATCTTTCTAATGTGAAGGATAGCAAAGTCCTGGCATGAGCTAATTGAGGAAGGGAAGAGACTTGCAACCACTGAGGTCTTTCTTTAAATCCTCCTTGGAAAAACTTTTAGGAATGGCATATTTGCCTACCCCTTGCAGAGGGAAGAAACCAGCTGCTTCCTGGGCTCCACTGAGCTCTATTTTTCACCAGATCTGATGTAGGCTACAAACAGTTTCATATTCACAGATGTACATAATGGGTCTTATTTGAGTTATTCTGTATAAATATAAAAGCTCTTCTTTTCTTAGCAATATGTAACTCCTTTCCAACATGAATTAACATAATTGGGAAAAAAATCTAATTGGCAGTTTTCATTTTTAAAGTGATCTAAGTGGAGTTCTCTGCCTTCTATTAATCTTCACTGAATTGAGTTTTGGAGAAAATAAAACAAACCATGGTAAAATCTTTATATGTGAGTATCCCTGGTTTTGCTTGCAGAAGCAACCCTCTTTTGCCAAGCCTGTGTAGTTACCAAACACTGCCTTCACAGACAAAGCAGTTCATCTTCCTAAAGCTGACCAGCAATGACTGAATTCTAAATGGACTGAGTAAGACAAAGCATTAGGTTTTGAACAGTTTGATGGTTTTTTGGTGAGGTATTTTCCCTGATGACTTCTTAAAGCCTTTTAAACATCAAACCCTTTCTCCCCCAAATCTTCATTCATCTAAAGAGAAAACAAAGGAAAATACTGTTAGTAATGGACCTACTTTTATGCCCAAGACGCCTTCACTGATAACTTATAAATAGGTAAAGATTTGGGTGGCAAAGTGAAACCTGATCTCATCAGAATTTCTTTATCATTAAGAGTTAAGACCTTAATAACCTTTTAATAAGACCTTATAATTTACTGAGCAATATAACCTCACATAAACCTGTTACATCAAAAATATGGGTGAGCCAAGGAGAGCCAGTTACAATGTGGTTTCCCTTTGAACCATTGACAGCACAGACCTACCTGGACTTTGTCTTTGATATCCCCAAGAACTTTATCAGTTCCAGAACACATGCCACAGCTAAATCCTGTTCATGCTCCTTGTTGCACGTGTGTTACAAGTGGGTCAGAGGACAAGAGTGCTGCAACTGGAGCTTCTTTTTCAGTTGTGCTAGTAAAATAGCCAGTACTTGACAGATTAAAGTAGCATTAAAATGAAGAGAGGGAAGAGAGAAGTAAAAATAATCATCCCTCTTCCCCAAATAATTTAAAAAGCATTAAGCAGTACTTCCAGTATTTTCTGCAGGGTTTTTAATTCTCCCTTGCCATGTGAATGTTTGCAAGGTTGCAGTAATGATGGGGGAATAAAATTATTGTCTGACCTGAAATTAAAAAGTGCTCAATATGACTCAAGATGAATAAACTGAATGGTTAAAATATCCTCAGGCTGCCACAGGTCCTGTTACAGTGATAATTAGAACAATAAGTAAAGAGAAACCATCAGAGTGAAGGGTTATTTGGTTTTTTCCCAAAGGATTTAGCTCTTATGTAAAATTCTTATTGTAATTGTTTTGTTACAGATAGGAAAGTGGGATGCATCTATTTTACATGAGATGCACAAAAACTGTCAGAGCAAGATTTCTCAGCACTTATTTACATCCTGGATTATTTTACATTTATTGATCTTGACAAAAACCAGAATTATCTGAGGAGCAAGAGAAATTTTAATTTCAGATAATGTATTTTTAGTGCTGTTGATGGTACATCACACTACTGCTCTAAAACCTTTGATATTACTTCACATCCATTATTGAAGTTGTATTTTTCCCCTGTTCTACTTTCTTTGTTTTTAAACTGGAGGGGCTCTTGATGGACGGTAGTGGATAAATGATATATTTCTGATAAATGTCATAAGCACCTAGACAGCTTTATAGTACAGGCTTTTTATGAGTTATGTTGAAAGTAACTCATATTTCTAATTCACAATAAAAGTACTTTTTCCCTTTTAGTTATTTAATTTTTTTTTTCATTATTTTTAAAGGGGATCAGCCATAGCAAGAATCATTGGCAAAAATGTGCAGAAGTCCAACAGATTTGATCCCACTGTCAAGATGTGGGTGTTTGAAGAAATCATTAATGGAAGAAAACTCTCAGAAATTATCAACCAGGAACATGAAAATGTTAAATATCTGCCTGGATACAAGATACCCTCCAATGTGGTAAGTTGAAAAAAAAAATTGTATCACTGAATTAATTTTTTTTCAAGAAGCAAAGGAACATCTGGAAAAAAAAAAACCTAGGAAGCAATTCACTGCTTTGTTCTGATTTGTCACCTAATATAATTCCCTGGAACATAATTCTCTTCTTGAGAAGAGACAAGTGATTTCTGCTTGTCTCGTATGTCACGCGCAACTTCAAACACCAACTGTGTCTATGCTGGTATCACACCATCCTCCTCCCTGGCAGAGATCAGCACAACTCTAGAAATGGCAGGCAGAGATCTGTCTACACAGAGCTGAGATATTTCAAACCCACAGCATCTTCTGGAAAAACAGGCAAAGCTACTGCTCTCCTTTCTTCTGAAAAAGAAATCCAAAGCACAGGCTGTGGTTTACAAGGAGATGAATAATGAGCTGTCAGCTCATGGGTGGTTTCAGGATAGCTGCAGTTAATAATGCTCTAAATTCCATCAAAAATATAAGGTATTTATTTTCATGGACATTTAAAATATCAAGTTACACATCTCAAATTAATCAGCCTAGGTAATTTACTGCTATTGAAGCAAGTGGGGTGAGGGGTTTTTGCTGTTCAAGATTTTGCCAAATGCCATTGTTTTGTGATTAGTGCCACATTTTTTGAACAGTTGCAGTCATAAAGGGAAGTTAAGATGCTGCATGTGGTGGGTTTCCTTGCTTGGGGAGTGGTTATATTTAGTATTCCATTTTGTGCTGTGATTGCATATTTGTACTCCTGGTGTTTCAACTTGGCACAGAGTTCTCCTGGGTTACAACTGACTTGTCACTGTTATTTTTACAACCTACTAGCAGATCCACAGCCTTGTCACCATCCCTTGAGGCCACCCTCACCCTGTGTGCAGCAAAGCCTGAGGCTTCACCAGCAGAAAGCAGCTGGTTGCAGTAGAGCCTGGAGGGACCCTCACACCATCACTGGCTGAGGGAAAAAAAGAAACCAAACAAGCTCCCATTTTCCTTGCATTGCTCTGCATCATTTTGGAGAGACAGGAGCACAGCCTGTGCAGTGCTGCCAGCCTCTGCCCTGCTCCCACTTTGCTGTTTTCCCAGAGAAGCAGCCTGGCTGACTGCAGTTCTGGTTTTCTTGCTGGGAATCCCACTTGCTTAAGGCTGTGTGCTCCAAGGCTGCATCCAAGAGGGATGTTTTCTCCAAATGTGAACAGCTCTAGCAGGCTCCAATTCACCCGTTGTTGCCTCTGTAGCCTAGCTTGAATTGTTGTTCTGAGTAATGCCAGCGTTTGAAGGAATACAGAAGGAGAAGCGAGGTAGTCTTTAAGCATATTGCATAGGTTTTTGTAACTTTTGGGAACATTACTATATAATTAAAACGAAGTTACATACCAGCCCAAAGATGATTAAAATCTTTGCCTTTTGATATAGTTTATTCCTCAGTAACTCAGCTGATCTGTGGAAACTATAGACTTCCAGAAAAGCCTGTCTGACCACCCCAGTTTTCTCCTGTGCTCCCTAGTGCTACCACTTATTCCAGAAGAACCATATAGGGTTGGTCAGTTACCTTCATGAATCATATCAAGAAGCTGAACTAGCAAAGGGGCTTCCCAGGACACTGCAAAATTATAAAGTATATAATCTTCCCCAGATTATCCACACAGGGTTGTTATAAAAAAAATTATAAAAAATCCAACCCTAAAACAGTTCAGCAGCTTTAGGTATTTCAGAAGAGCTTGCATGGAGAGCTGGCAGCTATACCACAGGGCCAGTTAAAGTTAAGGATATTTGCACTGCATCTGCCATGGGTTTGGCATGATGGTGTTTTGCAAGGACTGAGGATTCCTACCTGGGACTCATTTTGGTTCTCACTCCTTTCCCAGGTGGCTGTACCAGACGTGGCTGAAGCAGCAAATGGGGCAGATATTTTAGTGTTTGTTCTGCCCCATCAATTTATTGGACGAATCTGTAAGCAGATTGTAGGACAGATAAAACCTGGGACATTCGGGATTTCCCTGATCAAGGTAAGTTGTTGTCTCCACAATACTCAATCAATATGGAGTAAATAAACAGGTACAACTTAAGGGTAGGAGTTGCAGCCCTCAGCTGCATGCTCTGCATAAACATAAGCATTTCTTTCTGTAAGAGCTAAAACTTGCCCAGCTCTGCCAGCCCTTCAGCTGCTCCCAAGGCTGTGGAGAGGGAAGGATGGGGCAACATATCTAGGCTAAGAGTATCTGGTTTTGCCAGTCATGTTTAGCCTGGATCAGTTCCCACTTGGACCAGCATGGAGGTGAAAATGGGCAGAAGGAGGGATGCATAAAACTGGTGCTGCTGCCAGAAAAAATACTCAGCAGACTACAACCTCAGTTAACTCTTAACTGAGAACTCTGAGTCAAAGTGCCTCTTCCAAGTACATGCTAAAGCTGTTCTTGGCAGCATTAAAAGGGCATAAAAACACTAATGATTTTGCAAAACTGAAGCAATTTGAATCTGGCATGAACTGAGGAATCTCTTTTTAAGGTTAGAGAGGTAGCAGATTATTGTAATCTTGAAAGGAATTAATATTTTAAGAGAATGTCAAACTAAAAGCCAGAGGCAAAGCATAGGAGTATAGTCTTACCACTTCTTCTTTTGATTGCATTACAGGAAATATCTCACTTAAAATTGTAATGAAAGAAATGTAATTCAAGTTTTTAGACTTCAATATCAGTTCTTCCCCTCCATATAAATTATGTCATAAGCAACAGTAAGCAGAAGAGAGGAAGGTAGGAGAGGAAGGAAATTTCTGCCAATTTAGCTTAAGAAAACCCAAGACAGTTCAGTATATTCCTTAACAACAAAAAACCACTCAGTTTAATATTTAGATCTTGCAAAAAAAAGCCACTGCTTATAGACGTAATTTTAAAGGTCTGATTCTGCATACAGAAATTTAACTAAAAGGAAAAATACAGTATCAAAGAAAGAAAGCCTCAGGCCAGCAGCACTGTATGTGAGGCCTCTTGCAGGATTACCTTGACTGTCACTCCTTCTCCCTGAGCTTGCCTTGAATTTGCAGTCACCAAAGTACAAACCCAGAATATTTGTATTAATGGCTAACACTAATGATTATAAGACCTTTTTTTTCCAATTAAAACCAGAGAGCTGCAGGCAATAGAACACTTTCTGCTTTACCAGTGCTCTGCTGCTATCATTTTCCTCTTCTAATACCCTGGCTCTGACTATCATCTTTTCAGGGGATTGATGAGGGTCCTGATGGCCTGAAGCTCATCTCTGACCTCATTCGAGAGCAACTGAAAATAGAGATCAGTGTGCTGATGGGAGCCAACATAGCCAAAGAAGTGGCTGATGAGAAGTTCTGTGAAACCACCATTGGTAACTATTGCAGAGAGCCAATTAGAGCTGGGGTTTAATGTTACCTGTGACTGGGCAATGGGATAACCTCTGGAAGAAGCAGGGGGATGTGACTGGTCCCAGGTGGTTCCCCAGTGGAGCAGTGTCTGCTGAGCTCCTTCAGGGAGGCAGGATTATTTCCAGGGAGTTCTGTGCTGAAAAAGAATCAGATTCAAATTGACAGTGGGTTTCAGTGCTTAGAGCTAATTTAATCCATTGAAAATATCACATCTTAATCCTGTTTCTGTAGGAGTTGGCAAGAGCCACCTTTTGTGTCTGTACAGCTCAACACTGCATACAGCAGCAGTTGATACACTATACAGTCTAGAGAGAGAAGTGTAATCAGAGGCTCCTATGTGCTCACAGTCCCAGAGGTGTATTTCTCCATCTTCAAATCTCTTTGTTTGGAAAAGAAAACCCAGTAACATTCTGTTCCTCCCTCCTATGTGGACTGCTTGCCAAGACACAGCCTCAGATCCTCCCACGACTGGGTCTGACCTGATTTGGAAAGTTCATCCAGTAGTTTTCAAAACTCTGAGATTTTTAAAGTCAGTCAAAATTAAAGTTTCGTCCTTCCATGGCTAGGGAAAGCAACAGAAAAATAAATTGTGTTGCAATAATGTTCCTTTGCCTTGCAAATGTTACAGTAATGATGAACACTGTACCATCTAGGCATTTGTTCCTGGAAGAGCAACAAGGCACAAATAAGACTAGGTGTGATTAGGAGAGTTGAGCTGTATTAATTTTCCTGGGGGGAATTTCACTTCTGCTGCCCTGGTTTGAAGCCATGCTGTGATGAGGACTGTGCAAAGAGCTTTGCCCCTTTCTTTTGACCTCCTGGAAAGCCACGCAGCACAGAAACAGCAACTTCAAACAGAACTGGCATTGTGAAGAACAAGACACAAACCTCAAGTTTCTCATGAGATAGGGGAGAAACCTCCCAGCTACCAGAGTGTGCTACTGCAGCCTAGTAAAACTCACAGCTGAGCTCTCCTTGAAGGAAACCAAGCTACCTTGAATAAAACTGAAGTGAAACTCCATTCAAATGTCTTTGCCCAGCTGGCCATGGGCTCTCTGGGTCAAGGCAAACCTCAGCCCCCTTAGCACTGCGGGCTCTCCTCAGCTGAGCACTGTAACAACATGATGCATGACCTTTGTAGAATGGGCCAGAAAAAGGTTTTAGTAGTGGCAATCTCTGGATGCCACTGTAGTTGGGAATTAATTGGGCAATAGTCATTTGTGCCCCATAATAGTACATAGCAGTGCCACAGGTTCACATTTTCAAAGCAGAAATGATATAACTTTTTCTGCAGAAAATGGTTTGTAAATAATGTCTTTTGCAAGGTCTGTGGTTGTACAAGTTTTCTCAGGCAGAAAGAGGCATTAGGGATATGTGCTTTTAACCCTGGAGTTGCCTACATTTAACACTGGCTTCCAGCAGCAGCATCTGCTGTTGCACAAATCTCTGGTTTAGCAACACCCTGGGACTGGGTTCACAAAAGCTGAAGTGGTCCCTGGAACCTTAGTTTAGGTTAATTGTGTGCACTCTGAAACATTGCAAAAACGCTCTAACTTTCATCCTTCCTTCCCACAGGGTGCAAAAATGAAACACAAGGGGAAATCTTTAAAGAACTAATGCAGACCCCCAATTTTAGGATTACTGTGGTGCTTGACTCAGATACAGTGGAGCTTTGTGGAGCCTTAAAAGTGAGTGTTTTCAAGCCAATATGTTTTATTAGGGCCAAATTCTACCCTAACCTGAGTCTTCTGTAAACCATGGGGTCTAATTTGAGACCTGTCACCATATGAGTGAATGAGCACAGACAAGATGCATTGTGCATGAGCTAGTTTTCCAACTTGTTAAAAAGGGGAAATTTATTTTAAAATGTGGCTCTAGGCAAAGCATTTCAAAATAGTTGTATTTTTATCTTTGTTTTACCAAAGGCACATCTGTTTTTGAGAGCAGCGTTTACTCCACTGTGTTTTCTTGTCTGCATGTTGTGAGGACACGAAACAAAGATTCTCACTGCATATAGAAGCTCCAGTAATAATTATGTCCATGATTTAAGTCCTAACCTGGTAGAAAATTCACATCAGAAGTGATGCTCTGTGTTGGCATTCAGCAATGCCCACCTTTGAGATCCCAGGTGGGATCAAAAATGATACCAAAGTCACCAAATTTCCAATGAGGGGACAATTGAGTGAGATTCACAGTTTGCTTTTACATGAATTGAAAGTGACTTCAGCCTGTGATCCTTTCTACTTCTTTATACATTTAGTCACTCATACTTAATAATTCACCTTTCCATGGAGGAGGGGGATGACTGACTAGGAAAGAATTGGTCCTGTTTACCTTTACATACAAAAAAAAAAATTTCTTGACACACAAAACCACAGATTTCGCTTTTGGCCACAGACTAGAACTGGGGGCTGGAACAGATGGGAGAGATGTTTTTTCTGCTTTATGATAAATAATTTCTCTCCTTGAAATCATTGGTTTGGTTTTGCCTTTGCAAAAAAAACCTAAAAAAATAAACATGTGCACTGGGGTACATACATGTCTGCAGCAAACATGCCAGTGGTAGCACTAGGTGGCATATGACTCATACAGTGAATTTCACTTGCTTAGGGACTTACTTAGGAGCTGGGAATTGGAAGGTGGGAAGGGAAGTGTGCAGAACAATGGTGAGGAGTTGGGAAGATGTTTAGGATCCTGAGAGACTTGTTTAGAGCTGTAGACAAGGGCAGTTCTACTGATCGTGTTTGTAGGTAAGCCCAAAAACTTCATCTACAGCATCTACATAGCACCCATGCCTGCTCAAATCAGAGACCCACAAAGAAAATGTAGAAAGGTGTGACTCTGTGTGGGATATTTTAAATAGTTAAATAGAAAGGTCAGTGAGACTTGACTTGGAACTAGCAGAAAAACAAAACACTAATTGCATACATGCTACATGATTGCAATATTAATGTATAAAACTAGCTGCTTTGGATTTTGCCCATGGGAATAACAGTAAACACTTTATAAAAATCTTCTAAAAGTCCAGCAACTTTTGTTCAACACTCGTTTCTTCCTACGATAAATTCATGGCCATTGGAAATTGACCCTTGTTCTGATGAAGACAGATTTATGGGATATCCTTAGAGCTTAGTGCACACTGATGAGCTGCACACCTTGGCTGACTGTTTCCTTCCCTCCCCTGTATTTTGCACTGCCCCATTTTTAGAACATCGTGGCAGTGGGCGCCGGGTTCTGCGATGGACTGAATTTTGGTGACAACACCAAGGCAGCAGTGATACGCTTGGGCCTCATGGAGATGGTGGCCTTTGCCAAGATGTTCTGCAAGGGACCAGTGTCAATAGCCACCTTTTTAGAAAGCTGTGGGGTTGCTGATCTCATCACCACCTGCTACGGGGGACGCAACAGAAAAGTAGCAGAAGCCTTTGCTCGCACAGGAAAAGTAAGGATTTTGAAATATTTTATGGTAACGCATGAAGAAGTCCTTTTGTGTTTTACAAAGGCATCATTAATTGTTTACCTTCTTGATAATTGTTGGTATCACACCAGTATCCCCTCTGATTCAAGTAATCAGTCTTATCTCTTCTAGTCCATTGAGGAACTGGAAAAGGAGATGCTGAATGGACAAAAGCTGCAAGGTCCTCAGACCTCAGCCGAAGTCTACAAGATTCTGAAACAGAAAAATATGCTCGATAAGTAAGTGCTTTGATTTAGAAAAAACAACTAAATCAACAACAAATTATGAGTGATTCATAACCTCCTTAAAAGTACTTGTGTTTAATTATCTTGTTCGTTTCTGCAACAACTGCTTTCTACATCTTGGGCTGCTGTTAGAGCCTGGCCTGACTCCTCATTGCCAGTTGAATGGGATTGAAGGCTGAGCAGTGTTAGAAGAAACAAGTCACAGACAGAGAGTGGGTTCAGGGATGCTTTTAGTACCTAATAGAAGACAGAGCAAAGTGAGGTCACATATTGGAACAGCAGGGAAAACAATTACAGAATATTCTGAGTTGGAAGGGAGCCAAAGAGATCATCACCAAATCTTAAGTGAATGGCCCATACATAGGAAACAAAAGAAATTATAAAGAAGCCTTCTGGACATCCTCTTCCCCCAAACAAGACTGAAAGCCATACACAGAATCATCATGATTTATGGGCCAAAGGGTTTCTTGTTCTCAGTACACCACCACTGCAGCTTGCAGCAGTCCTGCTCTCAACCAAGGTCAGGTTTGCATTCCCTCAGTACAAATTTTGGGATCATATTTCTAATCAAAGAATTTTACATGCATTGAATAGGTAATATGTGTTGATATCAATGCTTTAGTGTCACAAACACGAATTTTTAAAAAGTACTTCTAATTGTTTGGGATAAGATTATTTATATAAATTTGAGACCTTTGTTTCAGCTTACACAACAGAAAAGCAGAGCTTCCCTCAATTCCATTCCCTCTCACACATTAACACTACTGAGAAGTCAAACACTGCTAAATGAATACGTAAAAACTTATTAGAATTGGAACAGATACAGAAGATTCAAGTGGCATTATCTTTCAAAAATGAGAGAGAAAAGGAAAGCTCATTTTGACAACAGCTTTAAATCACTTCTTAATGTAATAATTATCCTATAATTGCACTTGGTTACATGCTCAGCTCCGAGTCATTCAGTGGACTCATTTTTTACCACATAATGACTAAGACAGCTTGTAAAAGGAAAAGAATCCTTTAAGCCAAGAAAAGAAAATCATTAGACATTTTCATTCTTTTTAGTCCTTTAGATGTAAGTAATGACTGCAAATAATACATCCATTTTGTACACAGCAGGAAAAGAGGATATGCAATTCAAGATTGTTTTTAAATAAAAAATACTGGGTAAGAATTTTGTCTCCAAAATAGCTTTTCTCTGCTGTCACTGCCATGATTTGCTCCTCTTTAGTTCCTATTCATCGCCCTATGTAGTCTTCCAGTAAAGACACCTCCAAAATAAAATTACATTGTAAAGAGAGACAAAATTTTTCCACTTTCAACAGAAAAAATTATTTCCATTAAAATGGAATAGAAATGTATATATAAACTTTAAAAACTACTTTAATTATTATATGCTTCTTTCAGGTTTCCATTATTTACAACCATCTACAAGATCTGCTTCGAGGGTCGATCAGTCCAGGATTTCATCATGTGCCTGCAGAACCACCCAGAGCACACATAGAGATCCCTTCTCCTCACCTGGCTGAATTCTCACCTTCCTGGGACTTCTGTCCACTCCATGGCAATTGAAGTAGAGAAACAGGTTGTGTGATGCTTGCTGTAAAAGCAGCAGAGAATGTATTTCATCCCCTTGTTCTGGGGGTAAAAAAATCTGCCTTTAATTTCAACATTATACCCAAGGAATAGGAAACAAATCTAAAAGTTAACAGTATTTGATTTGAGTTAGTAACATGAGTATTTCGCTATAATTATTTTCTTGTTGACTGAAAACAATTGCCATTGTAATTTCCACAACAGAGCTCAATAGCTCACATAAACCTTGTTTTGCCTACTGTTACTCACAGAATGGCACAAAATGCAGAAAAATTGAACTAATTCAAACAGATAAATTATAGTAAAAAGGAAAAAAAAAATCAAAGAGCAGTTAGATGCAATCACATGGGCAAATCTTGGGTTTCCATAATTCCCCACAAACAAAAATAACATTCTATATTTTGTGATATTTAGGCCTTCCTTAATTTCATCTCCCTTCTTTGGAAAAATAGGTACTATTAATTTGCTCAGACACACATGAATGTTCATCAGATGTATAAATAAAACAGTTTAAGGGGTGGGGGAAGGAAGAAGGGGTTTGGGATGGGCGTACTGTTTGTTTCAAATCTGGGACACTAGGAATCTTCAGTAGTAATCTGACCCTCATTAAACTTACTGTATTCCTTTAAAATACAGAAAAAAATCTGGAATAACCAAAGCCAATTTTGGTTATCAGATCTTCTCAGCAAGTCCTCATCATTAATTGGTAGCAGCTGAGAGGGGAGAAGTGGAGGTTGACAGGGAGATGTACCCAGAGCTCAGCTTGCAGCTAGCTTATGCACTTGCTGATATTTTGAAGGGGCAGCCAGTAACAGTGACAAACCCTCTGTGATACTTGACTTTTTATACATGTATGGAAAGGACCGCTATAGACGCACAGAACTCCTGTAAGCTGGCATTTCAAACCAGGCTGCATTTTAGCTGCACTGGGAAACTCTGCTGGTCTGACACCAGTGCAGCTCCCTGCGCCTTTCAGACTGCAGAGCCATGTCCTCATCCTGCTTAAGCAGCACATCTCACACTCCAGAAGGGAGATCTCCATCTACTTCTGAATTTTAAACACAAACTGGGTTCACAGACCCACAAACCAGGGTTTTTTTATTGTGCTACCAGTGGCATAAATTTTAGAAACATTGAAGTTTTTAAACCTTATAGCTGTGCTTGGGTAACTTTACGTACCTGATGTTTTTCAGAGTTAAAATCATCTACAGAATGAACAGTGGCGCATTTTATAAGCTTTAATACCCTTTTGAAAGACTCCTATTTTGAGAGAAGGCAAACAAAAAGGAAGAGTAACCTACTTTTGCTGTGCTTTATCCGATTTTCCAAAATAGCAGAGAGAAAGGCAAGTTTTTTTAATGTATGTACTCACTGTCATATTGCTTAGAGGAAAAAAAAAAGAGCTAGATTATAAAACCATTTCCACTCATTTTAGAGAAACATTAGCTCTTTCACATTTACCAGAGTAATATATATATATAATGTATTGTAGTTACAAATATATTGTAAAAAGCTCGGTCTCACAGCTAGCAAAGCTAGGTAGGGTACCAAAACCAGTGGCTGCAGCATCCCTGATCCTGCTGAATAGGATCAACAAAGGTAGCTCAGCTCCAGTCACAGCCAATAGCTAGGGGCTCTGCAGACCAACACCAACATTCCTTCCACTGAAATGGGAATCATGGCCAAATCCCTCACACAAAGCAGGAAATTTATGATCTTCAATTTCAAGTGGAAAAATACTTATATATTGCACAGTTTTAAAGTCTCAAACACGTGAGGATGGGATAGAGAATTCAGGAACCTCTTTATTTTACCATCAGGTTGAACTTCTGATACGTCATGTATGAGCTTATAACAACATCGAATATTTTACATTCAGAGTGTATCAAATAACAGTTTAATAAAGTGATCAATATGCAGATGTGATGTAATTTCATTTTTCAACATTCTCACAAAATAAATGACTGTTGTAATAGTGGTCCTTTATTGCACTTACTCTTGCAGTTAATCATCATCAGCTCTCAAAGAAAAGGACAAGAAGAATTAATTTTCTACAGATATTTTATTGAAGAACAGCTTTTTCTTCTTTTGCATGACATACCCTTTTTAAACAGTAAAATAAGGAAATTTTTACTCCATAAATAACACAAATTAGCCCTTATATCTCAATCCAGCCAAAATCTGTGTAAAATAGTTAGTTCTGTATTTACATTCTGTACCAAAATAGGAAACACATGTTCAAGGTCAGCCAGTTCTCTCAAAACAGTTATTTTATCTCCAAGGTAAGCTTCACATTAAAAAGGCAACATTTGCACTCTGGAAGTCTGGAAGTGTAAGATCCTGTTACTCAGTGCACAAACAGCCCCAGATCCTGAAGAGCAGTACATACATGCAAGCAGGCACCCACACATCCAGACAAGCAAAAAACAGGGGCTCAATCATGCAGGGAAAATACCTTGAGCTGCTCAGCTGGCTGAAAGTCACTCCTTGGAAATGTGGGGAAGGAAGGATGTACAGCTCCTTCTCTACTGAATATCATCAAGCAGAAAGATTTGCAGGACAGGAAGATTTAAAAACAATGCCCTCATAAGGAATCATGGATATGTCTGCTCTCAGACATCAATCTTCCCAATTCACTTGTGCTCAGCAGAAAGAATGAGCTGTTTTGGACTGACAGTCAATTAATGGGGCATATGATTATTCTCTTTCAGTAATTAACCTACATCAAAAGCTGTGACAGTCTCCCAAGACCTCAACTCATTTCAGTAGGAATGAATTGCTGCTTTGCAATGTGATTTTACTTGCTGTGTTCTCCAGCCAAAAGCTATCCTTCCTCCCAGTAATTGCAATACTAGAAAAATGTGTTCCTAAAGTATGACTTGCCACAACTTCTAATTAAAATGATTTGAACTACTGGGATAAAAAAAGACTGCAAGACAAATTTACTTCCCTAAACAAACATGGAAGGTTTTCCAAAAATTAAAACTGTGGACATTATACACTGAAAATGTTTCTGTTACAGATGAGCAAACTCATGCATCTCAGCACAACTTCCAGGGCTCCTGCTGCCCAGTCTTCTCTGGTGGAAACACAAAGGCTTAGATGGTCTGTATTTCCAAGTTTTCACACTTAAGAGATGCAATAGCAGGGACTGGCCACATGTGGTCAGGACACCTAACACAGCAAATTTTGCATTTATTTAAAAGAATTCTGAATTTTACAGCAGAAACTACACTTAAGGCTACATAACTGTTTAAGCTACAATTTTAGCTGTGTTCTACACTCAAAAATGGCTTATGCTTCCTACTGTAGTAATTTTACTCTTAAAAACCTGAGACATGATTTTACTTAATTCATGTTAAGATCTGGAAGTTCACAGCAGGTTAAAAGCTGAACGCAAAGACAAACAGAACTGAGGTAGTCAGCTTTACTCAAATATTCTGTATGACAGTTACCAATTCATTGCCATTTTAAGTTGACACATTCCTTGGCAGTTCCCCCAAGGTTACAGCTGCTAGCAGCTGCTAAACCACAGGTGGGATAGAAGATGTTGCATTTTTCTGTCTAAAGTACCTTCCACACCCGACCCCCTAAAGTCACTTCCAGTTCTGCAGTTCACAGGCAGCTGAAGGGCTGCACGACAAAGAAATTACAACTGACATCTCAGATTATTAAGGCAGTAGCAGTTTTACTTCACTGGATTCATTGATGCAGCTACTCAGCAGGTACTGGTGAACCTGACCACAAGAGCCCCACAGGCCCACATATTTTTCCCTGTCAATACAAAGCACAACACCCTCTTTCTTTAATTAATGCATACAATTCAGAAGTAGGTAAGCATCAACTTTCCAAGCCATCTTTCAGTTAATTCTCAGGAAGAGAGATTAAAAGAAGAAAAGCCCTCAAGATAAACAACTGTGTAGAGGATAAAAATATTCAATTAAATATGACAAATCCCACACTTAAGACAGACAGGAGACCAGCATATCAAATACTGAGCACAATAAATTAACACCAGTTAAAAAGTTTAACAGTAATAAAGTTAACCAGAAAGTTCAGACAGTGCAAACATTTCACAGTAAGAAAAAAATAACCAGTAATTTCTTTTCAAGTATCAAAAGCACTGTTGTTTAGTGATACCATTTCAACTGTATTATTGCACAACAGACAAAAAATACAATGTCAACCTCTGGGACCTAAAATGCACTCTCAAACCTTTATGTTTTCCAGGTATCAGTTTACACTGACTGTTTGGTGGATATATTAAAATAATCAGTGTTCATTTATCAATCTGAGTGTTTCATAATCCAGTTTGTACAATTTTAAAGCATTTGAGTTCTGACCTGTATTGCTTCTCTGAGACACTGATTTAAGGCTAGTCTAGGCCTTGTGTAATTTACAGCAATCTTAACCTGCAGTTAAGAAGAACTAGCCCAGTGCAAGATGCTCTCAAACTGTGATGTCTTCAGACAGTTTAAGGTTGCATCTTACTTGCCTCAGCAGTGTCATAAGAGTTCTCTTAAATAAAAAAAAACCAAAAAACCAAAAATAACCCAACAAACAAGTCCAGTAGGCACAAAGAATTTCTTACAATCATGATGGAAGTCCTATTATTAAAGTATAATTGTGGCTAAATTAGTTTTACTCCATCTCCCTACCTTCCATTTAGGAAAGGGATCCAGTTGCTGATAATTCTAATATCACAGAACATTTAAGAAGCAGAGAAACATCATCTTTCTCCCTATATCTGTATTTTTTAGTGCACTGGGCATGCCTTCTCCCTTAAATTTAACACTTTTCCAGGAGTGAAAACTGTCCTAAAAGGACAGGCAGTGGATTGAAACACAAAGTTTCTTTTACTCTGAACAGGATTATTTGTTACATGTTATAGTCAGAAATAAATAAAAACTTCCTTACAAGGGTCATATAGAGCAGCTGTCCTTACCTTGACAGATTTTGCTCATTTCCTTCCTCTCATCTATTTTGTCATCAAGCATTTAATTTTGTAGCAAGGTGTGCCCTCATGTGGTTCAAACCATCTGATTCTCAATTTACTACAAATACTCAAATAATCCATAGTATTCACATGTCCAAGAAAAAGGGGAGGGAAAAAAAAAAGGAAAACAGATTAGACTTTCCTTTCTTTACACATTCAATATAGTTTTTGGTCTAGAGACATCAGCATGATCCTGTAAGATTATAGCTGCCATTGCTACTCATTTGCTCTTCAACAAGAAGTCAGAACATCTGCAATTATGTTCATACCAGTTTTGAAACAATAATGCCATTATTCATTATTTGAGAAACAAACCAACAAAATAAAAAATCACAAATCCTATCCCAAATTTACAGTCTGAGTATCAGTACTCAAATGCATTTGCCTAGCAAACTCAGAATATTCAAACGTGATATATTAAATTTCACAGTACAACTGACACATGCTAAAAGAAAATGGGATTTCTAGACAGTTGTCTTGGTTACCAGTCTGAAATTCCATTTTGTGCATGTAGGAAGATGTAATGAACCCCAAGAATAAGTTGCTTTACGTAGTATGAATTCTGAGGAGGCTCAAAGCTGCAGAACCCATTTATGGAGGCAATTGCCAACCACTGTTCTATCCTGTCACATTTTCTCCTCCCCCATAAATTGTAAGATTGACAAAATAAACAAATAAATTACCAGCCTCTTTAGGCCTGGGTTATCAGCAGTGATGACAATGGATTTTTACATGGCTTTTGACTAAACCACTGAGGTATATTTCCAGTTTGAGGATGCTTTGCTACCAATCACACACCAGACATAACAATAAAAACCAGCCCTCAGTTCTATTAGAGAAGAGTTCTCATTTCAAATCTTGACTGAGTCGCCAGGTAGTCTAACACAGTTGGCAAAGTGGAGCTTGTTACTGTGTCAAAAAAACCATAGGTTGCAATTCAGGAAAATACTGGCACTTATTGAGATGACAAGGTAAATATTCCTCCTCTCAAAAACCCTGCCTGCTTTTGTCACCACCTCCCTGACTACTGCGTGCACCAATACTTGCCAGGGGAGATGAGGTTCAGCAGGAGCAGCTGCCTGCAGAGACAAGACCCCTGTGCTCCACAGCAAGGAGTGCAGCAGGATGGGTATTATCTCCGAACTTCTTCTTGCCCCAAGCTCAAGTCTATGCGCAGAGAAACAATCCTGTTAGCAGGGGAACTAAGTTGGCCACCAGCAGCCAAAGGGTTACAGCCAGGCTGGATGAACAGGAGCATAAGTCTAAAATAAGAAAAAAAAAATTAAAAAATTTAAAATTTCACATTTAAAGACCGGATAAAATGAGAAAGAAAACACTAAAAACCACCAAAGAGTTAAAATAAATTTTGTGACAAAACATTAACTGGTATTTAGTGAATTAAGCTTCCTACCTTCCTCAAAAGAAACCTGAATCTGATCTTCCTGCATTACAATATGAACATTATCAATAGGAGGTTATACAAGTGAGAACTCACTTTCCACCAAGGTGATAATTTTTAAGACTGTAATAATGATATGGCCTTCAAAACACAGGTCAGATTTCCTGGTAAGTTCCCAGGCTACAGCTAGATTTCTGGGATGATTACCCAAAGGAGACATGAAATGAAGGAGTTATGTTTCAGACACATTTCTCCTGTGTTAGTCACTATTTTGCATGATTGCACAGCAAAAAGCAGGGCACCTTTGCTATATTCCTTTACCTCCTACACCTGGGATCTTAAAATAGCCATGGCCTTCCTTTCCTGTTCCTGACAGTCAGAGCTGACACAAATCTTTGACGTTTTCAGATATTTAATACTGAAGATCCACATCAGCAAATAAGACAACTTACCAATAGGTGCAGCTCTTGTTAAGTTAGAAGCTGGAGGATCCCTCTCTGGGGGACAGGAGTCACAGAAGTCTGAACAGGCTGGGCAAATCAGATTCCCAATGTGTATCCAGCCATTCATCTGAATGCTCACAGTCAACACCTGGCCTGAGCGGCTGCACAAGTATGCAGTGTCCTTGACCCACACATGCAGCCCTTGTGGAGAACAAGAAACCTTAAAATAAAAGAGTAAGAGTCAAGTCTGTACTATGATTTATTATAAGCACAGTTTAACTGCAAGTATTTTAATGCACTCTGAGCAACTACTTGGCTCAGGAATGCTTTAAATCACTGACTATACTGTTTTTGTGCAATTATGCAGATCATCAACTGAGAATGAGTAAAACTTGGCTTCTGCTAATGACTACTTTTGTAGAGTTGTGCAGTTATTGAATGTGACACCCTTAGTGAGATAGTCCCAAAGAAAATGAGGATAATAAAAAAGGAGTGACGTGCACAGTGCTTTTCAGCTCTGAAAAAAATCGGAGTGACTAATTAACATTAAGCTTCAACAACAGAACATTTCCTAAGAAGGAAGTATTCCTTCTTAGCTGAGGATAAAATGTCACAGGGGTAAGACAGATAATGTCCCTAGTGAGACTGGAAGCCATCCCAACAGCCACACACTCAGCTTATCTGAATTACAGGCTTAAGGTTGGAGGATAATTGTTTTCAAAGGATATTATACATGATCTACAGATTCAAGGCAGAGAAAATAATGTCCAGTGTGAGGGTGCAAAGTTCTAACAGTCACAGCCTACATTTTAAGCCTGACTTTTACCTTTAGGGCTATTAAAAAAAAAAAATCACCAAAAACCCAACACATACTTACTTGATAACATCCACTACCCCAATCAGGGTAACTGAGTTTCCTCCTGCATTGTTCCATAACAAAAGCAGATTTCTGAATAAGACATACAGAGTTTGGTCCATATTTCTCTGCACCATAGTTTTTGGTAGGATCTAAGGTAGAAGGAATATACTGAATTGCAACTTAACTAGAGGAACAGAAAGTCCACATCAACTTAAAAGGCTATCCGCTGAATGTCCCCACATGCTTTTAGGTTTACTTTTGGAATATTTTTGACTCTTAATTATTATCAATTTGGGAAGTATACTGTCTTGAAAATAACGTGGGAAGAAACACAAGATTTAAAAAACAAACAAAACAATCAACTAAGCACAAAAACACCCCAACAGCAAGCATTTTCCATCAGAACAATGTGGTTATGTTTGTCCTCAGGGTATGTCAGCTGTGATTGCTGGCTTGAGGGCAGAGGGTGTTTGTGTGTTTGTTTTTGAGACAACTGCACAGACAGGTAATATCCTACAGCATTCTGACCTCTGCAGTATTGAATATGCATTACACTGGGAGACAAGCCCATGTTCTGGTAACTCACAAAGATCCTGGCCATGAATGAAAAACCTACAAAGCTGAAAAGTGCAGTTTTGTTTCAGAAAACCCACCCTCATCCTTTGTCTTGTCTTTAGATCATTTGGGTAAGTATCTGTTCATTTATTATGCTATTCTTGCATTAGATATGTGAGTTTGCCTCAGGTGTACAGAGTAGTTGTGGTATGATTCTCATACCAGCACAGTGTTTACACAGCAGGTGGTGTGAAACTTCACTAGTGAAAAAATTCACATGAAATTAGTTTGAATATGCCGCAAGTCCATTCCAAGTTAGCAAATGCAGTCTTTGCAATACCATTCTGAAGTCCTGAATACTGACCTGGTTGGTTTTCAATTATTCTACAGTCTGAACTGCGTTGAAATTCACCACTTAAATGCCAGCTGAATTCCTGACTAAAGGGACAATAGTCAGCAATTTCTACTGAGCCGCCATAGTAAGGCAATTCTTCTGCTGGTACTCCATTAAGATTGTCAAAGTACTACAAAACAAAATACAGGAGTGAAGCAGTTTGTGCAAAGGAAAGTGTACAACTCTTTTTTTAACAGACTAAATCACTACAGCTGCAAGAACACCAGCTGTTCGTACTCAGGAATGCTACTAACAGCACCTTACAATACCGATGAACCAGATGAGCCAGAAGTATTGAAGAATATGTAAATAATGCAGAGATTCATATGTGCATGTATCACTCCCAACTTCTCCCCAAATTTCCCTCTTTGTAGTAATTTCATTCTTTGGGATGTAAACAGAACAGATTTCTTAGTGTGCAGCAATACAGGGCAGCAGACTGGGAAAAGAAATACCTCAAACAAGACATTCTGGGGGATTTCTGTTACATGGCAACATTTCTATCTGGTATTTGGCTAGATAGCCAAGCAAAATCCTTTTCTTTTATTAAGATCACAAGGGGCTTTTATTTGTCTTCAGACTCCTTCTAATAAACTAGACAGACATTTTTCAAAGTGTCTACTGTCATCTGCTAGCTCATAAGAAAAAAACTAAACAAATATAATCATCAGGCTGCAAAGCTCAACAATGAAAACACTTCAGTTATTTGTAAAGTAGGATCCATTATACCTGATATTCCTGAGGTAACTGCTTTGGAAACTTCTGCAAGTTGCACACTGCTACTGCTCTTTGGTCCTGTCTGCAGGTTAACTGCAAAGGATTACTCCTCAAAGTGTCGCAGTATGGACTAATTAATTGCTTCCTCAAAAACAAACAAGCAAACAAACAAAGAATAAAAATCACATCAGATCAATTAAACTGCTTTACATAAGCAGTCTGCCAAGACTGTTTGTTCCTACTCTCCCCTACACACAGTCAATCACACAAAGAAGCACCAATTTCTTCTCTGGAGGCTAGACTTTCTTATTTGTCTGGTTATGACCTTTCTGATTTAAAGAATATCAACCCAGCAAACAAAGTTACAATGCATTCACCTATCTAGTTTTAATGACACTGCTTTGTAAACGTTAAAGAAAAAAAACATACAAGCAAAACAAGCCCACTATGCAGCTGTGTCCTGGAAATGTATGAGGATTGTAAAGAACAAGCAAGGTTGTAAGGAATAAACAAGGAAGGCTTTGTTTTGAAGATGGCTATCATCTCCTTCACTTGCTTTAAGTGCAGCGCAGTAATGTAAAATGACACAGGCTACATTTCCAATTAAAAGGGACAAAATAAGAAGGCACACACTTTCAGAGTAAGTCCTACCCATCCTCTCTAAAGCACAGCCTTCTCATAGTGTAAATGCATTCGTCACCCCGAGATGTTTGCCTCTATTGTATTAGGTGGGATGCAGGGCAGCAGCATTCCTTGTTCATCTCTATCTACATCTACTTATTTTTTTACTGAGCTACATTTGAAGGACAAATGCGAACAAGCATCAGGGTTTCCTCTTTATTTTTAATTTTTTTTTAAAGACTGTACTCTTACTTTTGTCTCTTCTGGTCAATCCAGAATTTGCAGCTCTTCATTACAAAGTCACAGCCTTTATTGCGCCCCCAATCTAATTTCTCTGCCATGCTGTAATTTGCTTTATACCATCTGTAAAAGTATTTTGAAATGAGAATATAGTTAATTCAAAAATTACTGTTCTGATTAATAAAACAGCAGATCAAAGAATTTCATATAATGCCTTAAGGTTTTCAAATTAAGAAAAAGGGAAACTACATCCCTTTCTGCCTATAAGGAAATATATTAATATTTCACTATTTTTCAAGTCACAATGAACTAGAAATGTTTGTGATCTGCAAAGGATCAATGCACAGAAAGATGAAATGTTAGGCAATTTCTGATTTCTATCTGCAAGAAGAGCTGAAAAAAAATCAATGTGTACTGTATACAACTGAAAGAAGACTTACATTAAGACAAAAAGTAAACAGACTCTACAAACAGCACTTTGCATTACAATGCCTGGCTTTTTAAGGCGAGATTAAGAATGTGTTTTGAAACACATGAAGAAAAAAAAAACATACTAGATACGACTTCCCCCCCCCATTCTTAATTCTTACCCTGTGTCTTCCATTAATGCTAAGGTGATCCTGGAAAAGACGCGATTCTGAGTATGGGATCCAGTCATTGCTTCATTCTGAAAGTTATCAGTTACAATTGGTAAGCCACTCAAAATCATTATTGTAAGAAAATACTTCTTATGAAAAAGCATTTTATTCCTAGTCTCTTTTTACTATTGACAATCACATCCCATACTCCTTCATTAAAGGACTGTCCTGAAGCATTTCCCTTCTTGTTTACCTCACTGCATAAAACAGCGAGTAGAAAATGTACCTCTGGCAAAAATATCACACAGTGCAAAATTACAAATAAAAATTAGCGTAAATGTCAAGAGGGAAATAAGTGTTTCCTTGATCAGGCAAGGTTCTGGAGGAGACATGGCAAAAGCTAAAGTCAGGGTACATGAATAAAGATCAAGTAAAAGTAATGAATAGAATGATCAAGTACTTAAGAGGCAGAGGGCAACACTCCTTAATTGACTCAAAGGAATACCCTCTTTGCCCTAAAAAGGGAGCAAACCTTCTCAAAAAAGCAAATGATAGAAGTAAGAGACATTTAGCTTTTCGGTAACCACTTGATCTCACGCTCTGAGACTTAGTAAGAAGGCTAAAAGAGAGATGTATCTAGAAATCGGACATTTAAGTATTTAAGTATCAAATACTATTTGTGATGTGTTTCAATGAAGTTTGATACCTCTACATTTTAAGGCTCCAATAGGTACTACAATAAACCTAAAAATCAAGGCAGAGGAAGCAGACATTCCCACACCCCCTTCCATTCCTCATAATAGCACAAACCTCCAACAATCTCTTCTCCCAGTGATTGAGCTCAGTACCCATGCCACCTTGATTTTCAAGCTCCATTCCCTCTAGAATTGGACAATTAAAATGTTTTCGGGCTTCTTCCTAAAAAGAAAACATTTCAACACAACCTCAAAATACTGAGATGGACACCCATGTGCAGTTCTAGTGCTCTAGAATTATCTATTAAAAGTATTTCAGCAATTCTTTTTCTACCATTTTGTTTTATGTTCAGAGGCTGACTAAGCAAGCACCCCAAAAGAAAGCCTACCACACTATCTACTCATCTCCTTGAAATAAATGAGCAAAACCAGGGGTAACTAATCCATGTTTGCTCTAAACACTGTGTTAAATTTAAAACAAAAAGATTATTTGTGGCCAAATATGATTAACACTATGACTTATTTCCAAATCCAGTTTATTACACTTGAGCATATGTTCTGTTGGGGGCACAAAGGGAGAGTCTGAGGCGTGGGAAGCAAGAAAGATTTCCAAAAAAAACTAGAGGAATTTCTTTTTACACATGACAAAATATTAATATTAAAGGAGCAGGAGGTATCTTAAGTCTGTAGGAAAACATCTAAAGAGCAGAATTAAGGAATCTCCTCAACATCGGTTTTGCTTAACCTTTAATAATTTATTTCCCAGTCCCTTAATTGTCTCTTACTATGTCAATTTATTTATTTCATACTGGCTGTCACCCATTTTCCACTTTACTTCAGGTACACCCTCTCAATTACACAGCGGCATAGGCTTTGGGCCATGCTTTCAGGGAAGGATATTCAATGTTAGGTTATTACTTCTTGAAGGATAAGAAATATTTATGACTCAAGAATGTCCTGGTCACCCTGGCATACAAAGCTTGAAAGGCAATGCACACTTACGACTACCCGAGGCGTCACCAGAAGATGAACAGCATGGCGCAGCATTTTGCCACCACGTATGTCCCACAACCTCACTGCTTTCTGAACGACTTTATTGCTCCACTGATACAAACCTAGGCTGGAAGGAGAAGGTTTGGTCACAAATCCTTCCCACAAAGATATATTACTGTGCAAAGATCTATCTCCATAAGAAATAGAATCACGGATAATCCCTATACTCCCTCATGCTTTCTAAATTTAAAAATTTTATTATGCAGCATTTTTCCCTTTAAAGATGTGCTCATCATACACACAACTCTGGCTTAACAAGGCAAAGTACGATTTTTAAAAATATAGTCTATGGACTCAAGACTTATTTTCTAGAGTTAATAAAAATATAAGAAATTAAATAAAAATCCTCAGTATTGCTATTATAACAAACAAAGCTCTCTACACTTCCACCTCCTAGAAGAACATCTACAATACTTAAACTAAACAAAGAATGCAAACTGCTCATTCTGTAACAAATCAGAAAATTCACACAGCAGATTACACACATTGTCAGTTCTGCATAACCATAAACCTTGAATGATACAAGTCTTAAAAATGAACTGCACTTGAACAGCATAGATAGTTGAAATGCTTAACTTCCAACCTTCTGATAAATGAAATCCTGCCTTAGTTTATAGTATATGTGAATAATATAAGTGCTTAATGGCAATGTAAAGAAAGACTAGAAAACCACCACACACCACTGTTTGAACATAATAAAGGAAAGTCACTCTAATAATGGAATAAAGTTGGATGTTCAACAGGCTAGAATACATCCTAAAAAAAGCAACATGAAGACATCCTTCAGTGGTAATACCAAGAGGTCCAAAAAAACATGTAAAACCTTTCATTAAAAGGAGGAAGTCCATCTGCATATCTTGGTGTCAAAGGTTTTCCATCATCATCACGATAAAATGCAAACAGTCCAGCAGAGAAACCCTTCAAGTTAAAAAACAAGCACATGGAAATCTTTGGTAAGACATTCATATACAAAGTCAAATGCCACAGAAGAGTTCCCACACTAACCACAGAGACACTGGAAGTACAACACTCCAAAACAATTAACACATAAATTGAAGGAGGCAAGGCAAGAGCTTTCCTCCACCAAACATCCTTCTCTTAGCAGCAAACTAGAGGCATGTGAGGAAGCAGGCACCCATTTCAGGGCAACATTTTATCAACCCTTACCAGTGCATGGATTATCTCGTGTTTCACTGTAGACAACATGCCAACGAATTCCTGAGCTTGTGTTGAAATCATGTTTGGACACAAGTTAGCATATCCTGCTATTGGCCTGGAAGACAGTTTTAAAATTAAATGGTTTGGGTAAAATGCTACAAAATTCAAATCATTATTCACTTGAAGCAGCAGAAGATTTAAAGAAGATATAAACTAATGTAAAAATATGTCCTTCACAATAATTTATAAATACGTGTTAACAATACAGTGAGTAATTTACTGTTGGGATGGAGAGGGGTTGAATGGGGTCAATCAATCTCTATATTCAGTATTCTGCACAGGTGTCAGTGACAATAGTGTAAGGGATCTGAATTTTAGGTAAGACCCTAGGGAGATACAAAGTCTGTGAGTGCGACTACAAACTGAAAAGGAAACATGAGCCACATAAGAGGGAACTTTCATCCTTTAAGTTTGTGAAATCATGACATTCACCTCAACAGAAACAGAATCTTGAGATAAAGTTTAGGCATTAACAGTGGAGGATCAGCTTTGAGTCATGTGCCTCAACTCTGCAAGTCAAGCACTACTTGATGGTTTTGTAATTGCACATAAATGCAGTACTTGTCTATCTCAATAATGACTCCTCCTTTGTTATACAACAAAGGCAAACAATCAAATTCCACATCTGAACAATTAAAAAACTTGGAAGTTTAATTTAAAAGAGAGTTTGCAACAGAGGGAATACTTGCCTGTCCATTTCAGCTTCCAGTTGGCAGTAGGCTGCATATGCAATGATATTTTCATGGCCACATCTTTCAGTAGTGAGAGCACTGACATAGAGCACAAAATCAGCATCTCGAACACCTTCCTGGTCAGGTGAGCCCGTGGGCCTGCGGTGCCAGTCACTCTCGTTGTACACCCTGCATTGCTTTACGATGGCCAAATGGAACAATTAAAATATTTATGACCGAAATTTTGCATGACACAATTCAATTAGCTCGAAGCCAAGAATAAATCCTGCTGTAAGACAGCAGAAGACAACACCCTATGAAGAAAAGTAAACAAAACCAGAGCCAAGGAATAACTTTCAAATGACTAGTTTTTTTTATGTATTAGACACAAGGAAGATGGCACCTTAAAAAAATACAAAATAAAAGCCTGCCAAGCTTCCCAGAATTAGCACCCTGTATTTCCTATAAATTAAAAAAAATCTTGGCTCACAAAACTAGTATATATAAGTAGCAATAGCATTTCTCATGTAATCTCCTATGTTTTTAATGATATAGTTCAAACTTCCAAGTTAAAGGAAAGAAGAATGGAAATATACTGATCACATACTGTAGTTGAATCAAAAATTCACACAAGAAAACAAGACTGAAGCATTTCTTGTGCCATGCTCCTGAGTCAGTGGATAACTTCTTAAAACAAGGTCTTAAAAAAAATCAACTATTAACTCTGAAAATCCACCTCATTGACCAAGGTGAATAACAAAGTGGCTAGTGGCCATTTAGCAAGCTCCAATCTCTCTGTACAGGCCATTAGAACACAAAACTCAAGTTACCAATCCAGTTTTATTTTGATTCAACAACATAAACTACAGAAACTCCCACTATCTTAAGCTGTTCTATTCTGTAACTCAGACTTGGTGATCTACAGAAAACAGGTCACTTATGCAGTTACCAATATTCAATTCATCATTAATTTCTATAAATAGTAATATTTCAAAGATTAGGAAACACTTGGATAGCTGAGCTTACCTGGAGGTGTTTCTCAGGAACAATAACTGGCCCACACCTTGTATGGTCTGCACAGGCTTTTTGGCAGTATCTGTGAGGGTCAGCTTTCCTCCTTAAATATTGGTTTGTCACACATTGCCTTCAACAAAACATGAAAGACAGTCAACACTGTTTTATTATTAAAAGAGAACGATAGAATAGTCTTCCAGCACTATTTTGTTACTTAGTTACTTTGTTACATAGTGAAAACTGTTAATTGCCCTACCAGGGAAGACATAATGCTTCCAGTTGTTAATGGACCATCCACAGGTTCAAAGAGAGATTAGGAACATGTTCATATATGGGGGTGCACATGAAAGAGAACTGGCAGCATGTACAGCTTTGAACATCTCTGCTACAACAAATGCAGGCGTTGCTCATGGAAGGTTGGCAGATTTTCAAAAGAGCATCTGCCACCCCCACTGGATCAGATGGGTCACTGATCTGATTCAGCAGGGCGTTTCTTACACTCTAATCTTCTTTTAAAGGCTATGCAGCACAACATTAAATATCAAAAACAGCAGGTGATGTTCAACAGACTTTCACATACCTGCTCAGCAATATAGCACCGGCGGATTTGCGCACTTGAAATGTCTTCTCCAAATAAGATATAGCTTGTGGGAAGAGTTTGTTCTGAAAAGAACAAAAATCAGAGTCACCCAGTACCAGTGCAGACAGAACTCACCCTAAAGGCATTACCTACCAAGTTACGTGAAACTTGCTAGACATTATGGTATAGCACAATAGGGGAAATCCAAACTCTCCCAGAAGTCCAATTATTAACATATTTAGGAAATACTTGGTTTCAGTGTTCCCATATTTTGTTATGGGAATGACAAAATAGGAAGGAAAACAGGATTAATTAGAATGTATGGCGTCAAAGTGGCTTTTAAAAACTATGTACACATTTCTCACTCTTATCTTTGCACCTTGGAATATAGCAAACACCTGTCAAACAACACGCAGCAGTACTCTGGAATTATTTGTACTGGAAGCATTATCTATATGCAAAGCTTTAGTTTCCTGGACTAGAGGAATAATAAATTGCTGGCATTCAAGGTTATAGTTAAACCGGCCTTGAACTTAATTTCATCCATGTAATAAAACAAATACAAACAAAGAGAGGAAGCAAATACATACCTTTATAAGGTGTCTTTTCTCAGGCAGCAAACTATATTTACAAAACAAAACAAATGAGCTTTAGTTAATAAGGTTTCCATTCTCAGCTACGGAGAAAAAAAAATCTGCCACAACATTATACTCACTCCTCAACGCTTCTGTCATATACAGTCTTAATTCTTAGTTGTTGATCCACGTTTCTCTTCGAGACGTGGTTTTCCTTTAGAGGAACTTGATAGACAACCTGGCAGGGAGAAGCAGAAGCCGCTGGGTGAGGCAGCTCACCAGGACAGACACAGCACCCCACGGCCGCGGGCCCTCGGCTCCTTCTCGCCACGGCAGCACCGCTCCGTGCCAGCCCTTCCAGCCCTTCCCGACCCTTCCCGCACCGGGAATGGGATACTCCGTGCTCGCCCGCCGTCGCTAGCGCCCACAGCCGGGGCGGCGGGGCAGACCCGGCACAGCCCGGCCCGGGAAAGCCGAGGAGGGACAGCTCCCACAGCGGGAGCGGCCGACGGGGGAGCCTCTGCCACCCACCCCCTCACAGCCGCCTAAGGACCCCCGGCCGGCCCCACCTGGTCGCCGCTGAGCACGCGGTGATCACAGGAGGAGGAGGCGGAGGCGGAGGGAGGCAGCAGCAGGAGCAGCAGGAGCCCGGTGGTAAAGGCGGCGAGCGACGGGCGGTAATAGCGGGCGGGCCGGGTGAGCCCGCCGCCCGGCTCGGCGGCCATCTTGGAGTGCCCGTCCGCCGCGTCGCCATGGAGGCAGCGCCGGGGGAGAGGCCTCCGCCAATGGGCGGGCGGAGAGGGCGGGGCGGGAGCTGAGAGCGCTTCTGATTGGACATGGCACTGCGTGAGGCGGGGTCAGTATCTGAGGGGAAGCTGAGGGGAAGCTGAGGGGAAGCTGAGGGGAAGCTGAGGGGAAGCTGAGCGGAAGCTGAGCGGAAGCTGAGCGGAAGCTGAGCGGAAGATCGCGGGGGACGCGGGCGGTACGGTCAAGTCACAGGATCAGGGAGGGTAGAAAAGAGCTCCCGCGTCACCGAAGCCAAGTGCTGACCCAGCACTGCCAAGGCTACCACTAAACCATCTCCGCATGCGCCACATCTACGGTTTTTGAGCGCTTCCACCGCCTCCCTGGGCAGCCCATTCTAGTGCTCGGCTAAGCTTTCTGTGAAGGAATTTTGCCTAATGTTCAACCTAAACCCTGGAGGCCATTTCTTCTTAGCCTATCGCTTGTAACCTGGGAGAAGAGCCCGACCCCCACCTGGCTACAACCTCAAAGAGCGGTAAGGTCCCCCTGAGCCTCCTTTTCTCCAGGCTGAGGGCTCTCAGCTCCCTCAGCTGTCTCACGCTGAGTCTCCCTCATCAGACTCATGCTCCAAACCCTTCCCCAGCTCCATTCCCTTCTCTAGACATGCTCCAGCACCTCAATGTCTTTATTGTCATAAATGAACCAAAAAACACACGGATTGAGGTGTTTCACCAGTGTCCAACAGAGGGAACGGTCACTGCCCTTGTCCTGTGGCCACACTGTTGCTGATACAAACCAGTATGTCATTGGCCCTCTTGGCCACCTGGGCACAGGCTGGTTCCTATCCAGGCATCTGTCAACCAGCACCTGCAGCTGCTTTTGTGCCTAGGATTGCATTTTTCATACACAACAACGGCCTTTTCCCAGCTTCTCAGTCCACAAACACCATACTTGAGTATCCCCGAGTTTCTAATACAGAAACAAGTAAAGAAACTTTTACCATTGCCATCAGTGATAAGTTATCAGGGTTTTTGTAGTGCTTCATCTTACAGCTCCTGCTGCTTTCCGAGGCGTTCAGGTACAAAGAAGGCCACACAAATAGAAAGTGGCCTGTCCTAGCTTTCCAGGCTGCTTGGTGACAGCAATGGGAGAAGCTGGCAGATGCCGGGTGCTTTCAGCTAAATCGAGTTATTCTGGCTGCTGAAGTGTTTCCATGACACAGAAGAACACCCAAAAAAACAGAGAAATGAGGAAAGCATCCTCACCTTTTCATAGGGAGCAAAATCTATTAAAGCATGAGTGGGTAAAACTCTGGTTTGTTGAAAAGGGAATTTATACAGGACATTCATCTGAAGTGCTGCATAGGCACCTGCTGTGGAAAGCAGAAATTTTTTATATCGCAATCTACAGACACTGTAAACCCTTTTCTTTGCAGGCAATGAGAACATCGTGGTGAAGTTTTAAGACATCATAGCAGCTAATTGCAGCACAAGTCTTTTTTTGACCAAAGCAGAATAACTTCACCTGGAATTTGTATGCACAAATCATGTCACTCAGACAGTACAAGAAAACCATTTTCCTACGAAGTCTTTATTGCATCACTGTAACATATTCAAAGGTGAAGCAACACTTCTAAGTGAAGTGTGTTCCTGTTGTAAACAACTCAGCAATACAATGTAGCTTTTGAAACTTTTATTAAACAGTGTATACAGCTTTTGATTGGCAGTCTTAAGATTACAATGTGATTAAAAGTACAGCTTCCAAAGATGTAAAAATGCCATTATTTACTTTCTTTGAAGAACTTTCAAAATTTTCAAATTCTTTAAGTATGTTAACTGAGTTATGCCTCTGCAGTTGAGTCTGCAAATTGGTGATTTTATAGAAGGGTTAATGCTTCATTACTGAAAAGAAAAAATTAAAAGTCCTTCTTTACAATCTTGAAAATAGCAAAAGCAATGACTTTGTGGAAGCTGGAAGTAATAGGGTGGCTATAGAGAATTCCCTTAAGAAATGGGTATGAATACAGTAATTTATACCTACAGAGTAACAAAGTATGCCAGGGTAACAGACATATAGGTAAGAGGACTGAAATAATAAATGAAATGTGCATGTTCATTCCGGAATTCTTTTTCTTCCAGAGTTTTAGCTCCAACAAGCCTGAGTGGGTATCTAAGGATGACTGAAAACTCTGCTGGGGGATGAGGTTATTAGAATCATAGCACTGCTCTGATTGAAAAATCCTTTCAGATTCCCTCAGCACAGAACATTTTAAATAAATCCTCCCAAGAAGGTGCTTTATGGTGAATACTGAAAATAGGAACATGCACAGGTGCTCTGACCTACTCCATGCCACTTACTGCTGACCACAGGTAAGGCGGAACAGCTCCCTCTCCTACTACTCCCTCTGCCTTGTGTGGGAAGAGGTCAGAGCTTTGCTCACAGGTCTTGCCTGCATCTCTGCATAACTGAAATTGAAATGTGAGTACTGAAATAATATATTCTAAAATATTTGCTTATGTTGGTCCTTGTGTTGATAATTTGAAGACATACTTAAAACACACGGATAGATCAATAAAGAAGAAACCTAGATGTAAAAAGAACAAAAAAATTGCCCTGTAAATTCTTACGTGTAAAAGGCACTTAAATTTTCTAAGCTATTAAGATCATTCTATTATGTGAAGGTAATAAGGTATTCTGGATATGCCTGAATGTCATTAAATATGACAAACACATTTGGCTTGAACTCATCATCAACCACGCTGTCGTAACGGTCAGTAGGATCTGCTGGGTTCCTTGGTGGTGGATCAACTAGTCCTTTTCTCCCAGCACAGTACTGCCCAGTTAGGACCCGAGCCAAGTACATGTATTTTTTGCCATACACATCCGGAACAGAATAAATATCCTGAGCAGAGTAAAGTGCATGAACAGCAAAGTAGGTTCCATCTCCAAAGGCTGCAGCTGTTAGGAAAGACAACATTTTAAAATACAATGTTCTTATTCTCCTAAGAATCTCTAAAAGTCCTCTTTTTTTTAACTCTGCAGAAGCTGTAAATGTGGTTAAAATTCAAACACAAAATTCAAGTAATAATCCTTTGTATCAGAATCAAATATGAACCCACATAGATAACAGGTAAATATTAACACCCAGGTGTTGACTTCCCTTTCCTGTGGAGAAAAGGGCTCCTCTGTTTAGCATGGTTTAGCCTGCAATCCATCAAACTGTAATTCTTCAGAGACTTTTGTACTTAAAATGACTATATAATTGTAATTACAATTTTCTATCACACTTCCCAGCAAGTTAGAGGAATCATATGTGTTCAAGACAGATTTCTTTTTTCTGATATTCAAGTCAGACAGGTCCTTCCTATCTGGCTGCCCTGATCTTTGGATACTTTTGCTTGGCTACCCAGACTGACAGAAGGAAAGTGTGCTTTCCCAATCGTTAATCATGGCTGAGATGAAAAGGTGGATGTCAATATCCGCAAGCAGAGAGAGGAAATGGGGATGTAGGGCTCTTACTTCCTGAGTAAATCCAACCTCCTGACACTACCGAAGAGCAGGAAAGAGAAACTGCATCTTCTCTGGTTATGTTTTGAAAAGAAGTTGCGGCTGCCATTCCTACCTGTGCACAACCTGATATATTTTGTGTATGCCGGGCTTCATTTATTCAGGAAAACCTCAGTGTAAGTACCTCCAGAGGATCCAGACAGAGAAAGGTCTACTTTTGGATCCAGACCACACTGAAGTGTCAACTAGATCTGAGTTAAGCTGCCCAGCTCTCTCAAGATAAGTCAACCCCAGACATGTACAACTGTGTCTTAAGGAAGAAAACATTAAGAAAAAAATTAAGGACTTTTGAAGTGAGGTTACATGGCCACTAAAATCAACTAGCACCTCAATTCAGTCCACAATCCACTTCTTTGGATCCTGTCCTTCATCTCTGAATGTTACCAAATAATACATGTAACATGACTGTACTAGAGGAACTGGGAAAACAATCTTTGAACTAATACAGATTATCTTCATGCTAAATATTTAAGTTGTCTCTATCAGCTGTTAAAGGCTAATAAATATCATAGATTTTGTGAGCATAAAATTGGTAGATATGTGGAAGCTTATGCTGTCCCAGTCTTTGGAGGCAACAGGAGAAGTATCTGCACTTCTACTTTTCTACCTGTCTTTATCTAGGAGGAAAGGAGATGCCATCAGCTAGTAGGTGTTACCTCAGCTGAGGATGTTCAAGTGCTCCTTGTTCCCTTCTCTAGGTAAATTATACAAAACAACTCCCAAAAACTGCCCAGGCTTCATTTCAGAGTAGGAAAATGTTTTTTGATGCCCTTTACATGGTGGCATCCAGCAACAATGGATTAACTGAACAGGGTAATTCCTCTGTCCATATAGATTAATCTCAGGAGTTTATTATTTTGTTCACTAATTTAATTCAGCTTTCATGTTGTGCTGACAGCACTATAATGCTGACGTTCTGTAGCACTCATACATGCCTAGGAAATTAACTGATTTGGATAATGACTCACCATTCTTTCCAGCATATCCACGATTAAATCCGTAGTAGTTAATCAGGCTCAATGAGGATGCAGCTGTCCCATGAAATAGCAACTTCTCATTATTTTCATTTTTGTTCTTTTTACTGAGAAATTTTTTTTTTAATTGGTATGTCTGCCAGAGGATGCGATTTTGTATTCTTTGAATCTGCAAAATTACAAAATTAATGATATTTATACTGGTAGGGATGAATATTTATCATGGCAGGAAAGCATTAAAATTAAATCAAACTGAAAGAATTACAACAATTTTCACTATGTCCTGTCAGTATGAAGTTTGGGTAGAGGAACTGAGTGTGTATGCCTCCTGAAAAATTAGAAACCAAACTCAGTGTACTAGAGAGTTTCAAGCTTAGTAATTTTGGGCATACATTTGTCTTACCTAGTATACCAGCTACAGAGCTGTCATGGTAGCTGTGCATTGTCATTTCTAGAAACCACTGCTAGAGGCAATGATGTAAGATGCCTTCTATACATCCTAATAATCTTTACTGGTGTTCTCACTAATGGATAGACTGTAGCAACAGCATTACACTGAATTTAAGTTTCTCTTCTAGATCTAAGCCTGGAAGTCAAAATTGCTTCCTTTAATGTGTAGCTTAGCAACCCAGAAGAAACTACTATATAAAAATAAATTGGTGGGAGGATGGATGCTGCTGGTTCCCTATGCCAACAATGTGAATATAGCTTAAAGGGAAGCAGTGTCTCTGCATCAAAGTATAATCTTAAATGCATTGCTGTAACAGCTTTCCATTTTTAACAGAAAAAGACATAATGTCATTACCTGATTTTTTCTATAGTACACTAATATTTTGTTCTCTTTGTGTGTTTTTCCTGACCATGCTCATTGAAGCTTGTGATGGAAGCAAATTTTTTAAACACATTATTCTCTCTCCTAATTTCATTGTATTTTCTACTGTTTATTTCTCCTCTTGATTCACAACAATTCTTTCTTCTCCCTGGCATTTAAATCTCTGTGCATTTCTTAATAAGACTAAGATTGTCTTGCAGATTTCTTACTTAGCAAGATCAAATATTGACACTTTGCTAAAACCGACAGCCAACCCTGCAAGACTCTGGGATGACAGGGCAGAAGTTGTAAATTAGTCCAAAGCTTTATGTCAGTCTTCAAGGACTTTGTATTTTTCTTTGTATTCTGAAAGCATTTGCTCATGCCTCCATTTCAATATAGAATTTCCTAATTGGAAATACCACATTAACTAGTGAGTACCACATTAGTTGAACAAAGAGTCAGCATGAAGACTGACGGTCACTGGTTTTGCACCATTAAATGGCAGGAATGGCAGAACAGCTCTTAGGAAATTTGCTCTGATTTATATCTACCCTGTATGGTGCTGGGGAGACTGACATCTAAAAGGTGTGTTGGGTTGCAGACACATTATAAGCAAATAGTTAGAAAATATATTAATGCTTTTTGCCCAAGCACTGACATTTCCCCCCATCCCTGGCCCATATGATACCACCTTCTCTATCCTAAAGTTGGCACATGTTGCCTTAAATTTCTTCTCAACTGCTGTGTATTCAGGATGTGATGGCTTGAGATTCACCAGTTTGACCTGTTCATTTTGCATGTCTGTCCACTCCTTAGGGAGCTCTATTGACTGCGTATCTGCAAAACACAGGTTGCACTATTATTACAGACAACTAGCTCAGCTTCATAGGCACATATTAAAAAACCACCTGCATAGAGAGAGCTAAGAGGACAGTACCTTCTGCAATATTCATTCAACAAGTACTCTTGCTCTTCCAAACATCACTGGCTCTGTAATGCACTGCTAAGGCTCTACATCTTCTCTAGTCTAATTATCCCCATACTAGTATCTAACTAAAACAAGCTTTAAAACCCCAGAAGAATTTTATGTATTCTTCATACAGCACTTCCTTTGTCAGACTTTAACATGAAATATATGCTCACCAGTCACTTATGTACAGATAATATTTGCACTTAAAACTGATGTTCTGATTTCAGTCATACTTGCCACTGATAAAGAAACTCAAAACTGCTGGCCAAGGGGAAAAAAAAAAGAAAAAGGAAAAAAAAAAGCTATGGAATACCTCTACTTTCTTTGAGATACCTGAGTTTGCATTTATCTGAATCATCATTCAGTAATTACTGTTCAAGTTTTTTTATTTAACAGAAGTCTCATTTACCTTCATACTTTGTCACACGTTGAAGGTTTATAGTGTTTCCTTGGTCATCAGTAGCCTTTATAGTATTCAGATTCACCTTGTAGTTCTTCTTGTTAATTTTGACGTTCAGATATGTTTTTTGAGTTATTTTGGCATGTTCCAGCTGCATATTTGTCAATTTATCAAAAGCAAGAAAGCTATCCTTGCTTTTTGGATACCTCCATTCTACCAGGTTGTAAAGAAGTTCTGCCTTGGATTGTTCTTCTTCAGTAGACTTAATTTGTTGGATCATTTCTTGAACTTCTAGAGAAACTGACCAGACATCCCTGCTAATGCCAGAAATTTTAATTTGAGGGGGAGAAAACTGAATGGTGACTTGCTTTCTTCTCTGGAGATCTTCCAAAATGGCAATTTGTGTGTCATCAAAACTTTCAATTGCCTCATCTGAAATAGTGTTTTCAAACTGTTCCTTTAAAATTAAATCTTTTATCCAGGACTCAGTTGCATCCACCTTTTCTTGGCTTTCTCCACAAATTTGAAATGTGACCAAATCAACTTTCTTCTCCAAAGTCACGGACTTTTTCTTCTCAGAAGGTTGTTTTTTGCCCCAAAAAAAGGCTGTGGACAAATGTATGTCAATTATTAGTTGTAAATAAAACAACTTCAGTTTTATTTGCCCATGCACACAGAAAACACACCAACTTACATTTAAGTGTAGATAACCGTTCTGTTGTGGCTGAATCTGAATTTTCTCTTTTTTTCATGCTTTCATAAAAGTTTGTGAGCATATCTCTCTGGAAGATGACGATTTTAATTGTCTGTAAATGCCGTACTGATTTTTGCCTTGCAAATTCCACTATAGCATCCAACATTTCATCAGCTACCTTGGCTGGACTCTTTCCTGCTTGACCTAAACAAAAATAAAAGGCTCATAATCAGTGAACAATTTTGTGCAAATCTACTCTTACCCATATGAAGTTTGCTTGTTTCTGAACTACCCTTATCACAGCCCTCACTGCCTTCCCAAGAAAACACAAACCTGTTCCAATAGCTGGGAAGGCAACAGATTGGTACATCATTTGTTCACACTCGTAAAGCACATCGGAGACCTCACTCTTCACCTGGTTATTGGTAAACAAGTGGATGATTTTACTGCACAACAGATTCCCACCCTGTGTAGTAATAAAGCCACTTCGATATAGCCCAGCTGGAAGAGAGAAGATAAAGCAAGAGACATAACATTTACAAAGTGGTTGTCTCCTTTGGTGATAACAAGAAAAGTGGAAAAAGTAGAAAGAAATCCACTGTGAGCTATTTTATTGGGGTTTGACTTGATTCTCGCTTTCTCTGTAAATACTCTGCAGAGTTTTGTTGAGTAATTCAAGTAAATGTGTGTTTTCTAATTTCCCAAGATCTCTGCTACAAAGTATTTTCCTATTAAGTACAATTTAAGAATTAATGATGACTTTAAATTCATCACACTTTTATTTAAAAGCATGCCAAATTAATTTATATGTGAAAACCTTTCCTATGCCTCTTATTCCTTGAAAGCCCAAATTCTTATTCTGCAGAAGAGCTGCGTGGTTAAAATAATATCATTACGACCAACTGATCAAAGGTATGAAATTTTTAAAATATGTTTGTGATTTTTTCAGAGCACACCTGTTTGCTTACAAAATGGAGTCATATTGTGAGGATGAATGGACTGATGAGCACAGAGTTCCAGACCACCTCAGAGGTCACAAAGGTAATGACTGTAAGATGTTCTGCATGCACTGAGATCAGGCTGATAAATTTTCAAACTTTTTGATAAAACTTTGAAATAAAAGGTGTTTCTGCCAGGTGATTTTGTTCAGACTCAGAAATTTCCAAAGAATATTTTGTACATTGAGTTAAAATGTAATTTGGATCATTGTAATGGGGTGTTAAGTTCCTGCCAACATCATAATTTCTTTGCTTAGTCCATTCAAATAAAACTAGCAAAAAAAAGTAAAAATGAACTGTCACAGAGTTTTATTTTAAGTTGAGAGTAAGGAGTATTTCACATTAGTATGTTGATATGGCCTTGCTCTGTGGTGGAGTTCACTTGGGAAACAAGCAGGGTGTAGCTCTGTATGGGAATGCAGACATGAGCATATTTACCAAACAAGCTGGAGCTAAGCCTTTTATCTTGTCCCATACGGAATAGTTTGGAAATCAGAAAGACATAAAAATAGTTCTTTGAAATGAAAGAGAAAGAGAAATAAAATCAATGTAATAGTTCTAAGAACAGAGACATTTGCCTGATTTCAAGTTAATGATATATGTGTGTTTGTACATATGTTCCTACAGAACCAAAGCCTGGGAAAAAAAAATCCAGGAAACTCCATCTTGATAGTCAATTTCCAGACTCAGAGCAGGCACATTTTGTTTATGCATCTAAAATATCCCTTTCTGTACTTGTAGAGACCAACTATAGTGAGCTGGAATTTTACTACTCTCCGTGTCTGGCAGAATTCAGGCTATGGAGGAACTTATGATCAGGGTTGTCCTGATTTCAGTTGGGATAAGAGTTAATTTTCTTCTTAGTAGCCAGTACAGAGCTGTGTTTTGGATCAGTATGAGAATAAAGTGAATAGCACACTGATGTTTTCATTGTTGCTAAATAATTGTGAAAAGGAAAATTCTCAATGTGTCAAAACAAGAACGGGACTTTTTAATGTTCCTAAAAGTGAAAGCTGTGTTTTTCAGATAAAGAAATAACGTCATCAGAGCAAAGAATTATAAAGCAACTTCAAGTTCTCAGAGGGAACAACAACAACAAATTAATCAAACAAAATAGTATGCTTTAACATACCATATTTAGCACATTCGTCTGCTACCTGCGTACCAGCAGCATCCATAATTGCTCTGAAGACCCCTTAAATCACACAAGAAAAGCACACACATTCATTAAGTCACTTTAACTATCTGTACCCAAAATTCTACCCAACTTCTATACTCTACACATACCCTGAATTCTTGTATGGCAAGATACCACAAAGTTCAAACTCTTGACAGTTTCTCTAAGAACTGTCCATGACACACTGCACTGGCTGCAGAGAGAACATTTCCTTCACTGTTGATTAGAAGTCATTGAGAATAACTATTTCATCATTTCACCAGCCAAACTTGTATGCCCCTCACCAAACTCTGAAAATGGCTTTCAACTATATAGTTTGGTATCTTTCATGCTTATAATTCACAATGTCAAAACCCTCTGCTTCTCACAGGGCAATTTACTTAACCAGTGCTTAGTCTTCCAATGAAATATTTTAGGATAAGAGCATTTTTTCAGAATTATACTTAATCTAAAAATCCCCTTTTGTTTAAACATTTTTGGTTTTAAGTAAGAAAAATCTGGCCAGATGCCTTCTGTTTGGAAACTAAATCAGATATTCAAGATGTAAAAATCCTGTTTAAGACCTATTTACTGACTAATCACAACTCTTTATCTCTCATCTGAAAAACACTTCATAAAAGTTTCCCTTGTGGACAATTCTTTCCTGTACTCCCGTCTAAAAACTAGCCCAGATTTATTGCTAAGGAACTACATATTCAAAATAGTACCTGTTTTGGCATCAAATGATGGATTTGATATGTTTACAATAACCTCTGTATCTTCCTTGGTAATATCTCCTCTAATTACTTGGAGTGTGATGGCACCAATCTTCATTTCATGAAATCCCAATACTTCAGTAGAAACAGGCTTAATGAAACCTGCAAGAGGAAGAAAAATACATTAAATCACTTCTTTCATCTGGAGTATTATTCTCTTCCACTGACTGAAACTTCTACTTATCCTCTTAAGGAATATGCTCAAGATCAGTTTGATGCAAGTAGAGTGTCTCTGCTTTTCTCTTTATTCCATTTCTGAAAGCTGGGAGGCAAAGTATTCTTTCTGTTTAAATACTGTGAAAGTGAAACCATTTATATTCATGTAAATTTATGCAATATGAATTCAGAAAATGGCCTCAGGGTTTATCTGATCTGACCAGCTCTGTGACAGAATTTCCTGAATTAATTCGTACAAGAAATGGAGCATCCAGCTTAAGTGTTGCCAGTAACGGAGATCAGATCACATCACTTTTGTAAGTTATTTAATATTTACCTTCATAGATACAAAACTGTTCTTTTATTCTACTCTAACCTTATCATATTTTCATATTTTATCTGCACACTCTTAACTTCATGTGTCTGATACTCAGCAACTACAGAGGAGGAAGAGCTTTATATCCTTACAAATAAGCCTCTGTCCTTGATGCAGTGCACTCATGTTTCGGCTATTGTGTCCCCCTACTGTCAATTTATAAAGGGAAAGGAAATTATCCACGCTGTGTGTATATATGTGTATATATATATATATATGTATGTGTATATATATATGTATGTGAGATTAAAAGTACAGAAATTCATATTATTTATGGCTTGTTTGGCCAGGTGGTAGCAAGTTCTTATATCCTTTGATCAGGACGAACTACAGTGTCTTCTATCAGAATATCCTCTTTGTTATAGTAAGACTGGCGTCACTGAGAATTGGGCATGCCCTCAACAAAAGAAATTCCTCCCTAAGAATTTTATAAATGACATTTAAGAACGCAAGTCTGTTAGGAGGAAAAAAAATGCCCTGTGCCATGATGATATTTCTTCTGTTTCCCAATATATATAAAACCACTTAGTATTTACATTCTCCCCCATGTCCCACATCCTGCCCCTACACAAATTACCTGTCTGTGCTGCTGCAGCATTGCAACTTCCATCTGCCTTGTGTTCTAGTTCAGTGGCAAAAGCCTAAGAAGAGAAAAAAAGTACCCAGGATATACAGGATATTTCACAGTATATACACTGAATGTTTCTATAATTAATTTTAACAGTCATGTAGCTCTTGCTGAGCCACCTGACACATTTTACAGTCATATTTAACTGTCATTAATAACAGCAGAAGACCCAGTGTGGACAGTGCGATAAGAAATATCTTTGCATTGCTAGAACTCCTCTGTCAAAAGATGAGGGAGGATCTACAGCCATTTACAGAGTCAACAGTGAGGCAAATTATGTCTGCAGCTTCTGCTTGCTGAGAGTTTGTATGTCAGAGACAGTGGAGAGACATATCATTGTCACTGGCCCACAGCAGTAAGAAAGTGACAAATGATTCCCTTAAGAAAGCAGTATAGATTATTAGTAAATAGATTAGGTAAAATAGATTATTAACTGTTATTAACTATTATGTAACTAGAGAAGTATGTTACAAAGACAGCTTTGTCCTGAGAAGAACTACCTGAATGCTATCAATATCTTTTGGATTCAAGAGAAAATGAACTTCCTGGAGATTCTTCCGAGTGTGACTACTACTGAACCTGAACACCACATCAAACATTAACTTAGAAACAATGCTTTTAGGAAATCCAAATCCTCCAGTCCCAATAGCTGGGAAAGTGATTGATTTCAGTCCAAGTTCTTCAGTTTTCTTCAAGCAGAAATTGATTATGTCTTCTAGGACCTGTAAAACACAGCAAAGATACTTTTTTTTTAAAGGTATCATTCACTGTTAGTTCCAAAGAAACTGGTACAACAAGCAGCTCTGTGTGCATCAAGGCATCTTTAAGGTCACTCCAACAAAAGAAAATGGAGCAAAGTCATCTAAATTAACTATGTTAAAACCTGAAATTTCAGGACAGATCCCAGATAAATATGTAGCTGGGAGCAGGCAGGTGGTTGATAATTAAAATATACCTTCTCTGTATGTCCTCCGTCCCACACGGGTAGTATGGCATGAAACACAGACTTGCAGGCCATAGCACATCCACTGGTGCAGAGCACACTCCCAGGACCAGCACCTTGACTTTGTGTTTTGGTGTCAAACTCATCTTGGAGAGCTGGTCCAGCTCTTTCCAGCAAGGCTTTGCAAAGAGGCCCCACGCCAAACTTCAGATCTGGGCCAACGCTGTTGACAACAACTTCTGTCTGCAACAAGATTACAATGAAAATAGCTATAGCCAGGATTCAAGCAAATGCACCAAGATTAAAATCCCTACCAAAGAAACACACAGCAAAAGAAACAAGATTCCCGTGGATACCCAAAACAGCAGCCCAGACAGGTACCCACTTCCTCTAACATCCAAGACAGCTACAGATAATACAAGAACTTTTAGAAAGTACTTTAATATTTCCCTTTTAGGAAAAAAAGCAAACTCTTTTCATGTTGGCCTTAGGTCTGGATAACAAACAAGACCTAGATGGGAATGAAACACCCTGAAAAGCCCAGCTGCCCTCTAGAAATGGCTGCAGTGACAGATCCCAACCTACACTCAAGTTTTGCAAGCTTGCATCCTTGTTTAGTTAGCACACAGCTGTTCTTTCCTTATGTAGTAAGTGTTTGTAAAACCTACTGTCCTTCCTTTTTCATTTAAATTGAAAGAAGATCTTACCATCATGTTAGAAAGGAGTCAGAAAAATAGAGACCTACCGTGGCTTCCTGAATATTTTTCTTCTCCACTCGGATGCAAAGTCCTTCATTTGTAGTAACCATCTTCAGATCCCTTTTTCCTTTCTGGCTTTTTTTCAGCAAGAGCCATTTTGGGGAGAATGGTTTAGCTGAAAACATTTCTTTTACGGTCTTGCTCAGAACCTGAACCATTTCTTCTCCATTACTCACAAGATGAACCTCCTTCAAGCTGCTGCCCTCCATAAATTCTTCCAAGGTCTCCTTGATGGAGGATACAACTGAATCTGCACACATCTTTGGTGGAAAGCCATAAATCCCTCCACTTATAGCAGGCAGAGCTATGGAATGATAACTGTATATTTCAGCTAGCTGTAGACATTTTCTCACTGTCTTTCTTAACAACCACATGCACCTTGGTGATTCCTCGTTGCTCCACCTGGGCCCAACAGCATGAATGACGTTCTTGCAGGGCAGTTTCCCGGCGCCTGTGATCACTGCACAGCCAGGCTGGAAATCCCCGTGCCTCCTCACCAGCTCATCACACTCCTCTTGCAGTTCTGGGCCAGCTGCTCTTGACAGAGCACCAGCAAGGCCACCTATGTGTTTTAGCTTTTCATTAGATGCATTTACCATAACATCAACAGGGTATGTAGACAAGTTACCTTTATACACTGCTACCACAACTCCACCTGGCAGGTTTTGTTCATAGTAGAGCTTTCTTTTCACTTTATCACCAACTTTTCCACCCTTCTGTTCATCTTCTTCTTCTTCTTCTGCAATCCTAATGAAACAGTTAAATTTCTGCTTTGCCTCTAAAATACAAAAATCTTTCCTCTCAGCAAAGAACTCTTTTGCCCCCGGTTTATCAATAGGCACATTTTTTGAGTGAAGGGATGAAACAATTTTTTCAAACATGGTGAATGTTTCTGGCACTTCTCCTCTTGGTCCCTTCAGGGAAATACATGGTGTCTTGGTGTCAAAATGCACTGTCACACCTTTCTTCTTCAGTTCTTCACAAACATCAGGTTTCTCCTTCTCTACAAACTGCACTATTGCCACTGAATTAGCTGGGATTACTTTTTCCAAGAATACGTTTCTATCTACAAAATCGTTAAGTCTCTGGTAAACCTTTGTTACAGCCTTAGAAAAACCAGCAATAATAATTTTATTTTCTTTTCCAACTGACTGCCAAGTGGTGACAATTTCCTGGGAAGAATTATATGTCTTGAGCAAGGAGACAAGAAGATTCTTCCACTGATTCTTTTTAATGACTTCACCATCCTCCACATTGATGCACTTGTATTCTAAGTCTGTTTTTAATTTCTTTTCTGCTTCTAGAAGATCTTTGGGAGCATCTCCACATAGCAACACAGTATCATCCTGAAGTTCATAAAAAGTATTAATTTTTTTCCTAATGAATAACATTTCTGATGTTTTTTTATTATCTACACACTTTAGATAGTGGAAAACATGGGGATCAATGGTAACTGATGTACATGGCATACTCAATACCTTTTCCAGTAAGTCAGCTTTGATTTTATATACATCTGCAGGTAATCCACACAACTGAACAGTCTTTTTTTTGTCATCATAGAAGATCTTTAGGCATGGATATTCCTTCTGAATTTTTTCTTCTAACCCAGCATTACACAGCACAGCATACTTCCCTGGGATCACTGACACAGAAATTTCTATGTTCTGTTTTTCCCTTTCACTTTGCTTCATGCATTCTCTCACTTTTTTCTCTGCACTGTCCACTGCTGCTCTGTTGCCTGCAATCACCACCATATCCGCAGAAATATCAGTTATCATCAAAGAAACATCTTTCAACAACCTGTTTTTCACATCTTTCCAACCTGATGAATTTACTTTACATTTTATAGCTATGTAACGTGCCATGATACGCGACAACTCAGTGGAAGTATCTTGCTGCCATGTCTTGAGCAACTTAGTCATTGGCTTTTCCCGCTTGCAGAGAGATAGCAATGGGCACAACGTAACTGCTGGATTTGCACAGTCTGCCTGGGGCCATTTGAGCTCACAATGGCAAACTGCCATTTCCTGGCTTATGTCTTGGGTCAGATTGGCATGCTTTTGTAAAAACTGCCATACGTAGGGGTCTAGTGGCACCACAATGGGATCTGGCATCTTCACAGCTGGTCTGTCTTTTCCATAGAGAGCTGCTCCCAGGGAGTGGTAATACGGATGCACAGAAATTAGTGTCTGTTCCAGTAAATGCTGCTTTTCCAAGACCGTGGTTAGATCTAAAAGTGCACAATGTGCAAACACACATATATCATTAACTTCAAATCAGGCAAATGTCTCTGTTCTTAGAACTATTACATTGATTTTTCTTTTCTTTCTCTTTCACTTCAAAGAGCTGTTTTTATGTCTTTCTGATTTCCAAACTATTCCGTATGGGACAAGATAAAAGGCTTAGCTCCAGCTTGTTTGGTAAATATGCTCATGTCTGCATACCCATGCAGAGCTACACCCTGCTTGTTTCCCAAGGGAACTCCACCACAGAGCAAGGCCATATCAACATACTACTGTGAAATACTCCTTACTCTCAACTTAAAATAAAACTCTTTGTGCCAGTGCATTTTTACTTTTTTTGCCAATTTTTTTGGAATGGACTAAGCAAAGAAATTATAATGTTGGCAGGAACTTAAAACTGCATTACAGTTCCAAATTACATTTTAACTCAATGTACAAAATGTTCTTCAGAAAATTCTCAAAGTCCAAAGAAAATCACCTGGCATACAAACCTTTTTCTCAAAGTAAATTTACTAAGCCAGGAGTCTAACAGATATTTATCAGAAGTTGCACTGGCACAAAAATGGGACAAGGATTCAAGGAATGCAAGAAATAGTAGCTTTGTTCTTCCCTTAGCTCTGTTCTTCCCTGATAACGAAGATATTTGACCTTCATTAGTTTGAAAATGAAGCTATTTGACCTTAGTCAGATTCTGAAAGTTAACTGTGAAAGGTAAAGTAATTGACAGGTCTTGCTACCTCCCTCTACCTGTATAGTACAATTAATAGTGTATTGCAGATAAAAACCTCTGAAAATGGGCAAAAACCACCAGTGAGAACAACCCATGCAAGGCAGGTATTAAAATGAATCTTTGGTAGCAAGAACCAAAACAAATGAACAGAAAACTCCTCAAGAGATTCTGAAGCCCTAGCAGTATTTCTACATCCGGAGCAGTATTTCTACATGTTTCCCAGGAACAGGACAGTGTACAATGACTTCAACAACAAAAAGCCAGGCTTCTCCTAATGCCCACATTTGTAGTAATTTTCTTGCAGATCATCTGCCTGTGAGCACCTTGGTCAGGTGAAGGACAAGTGTTACCTTTGTGGTCACAGAAAGTAATGATGGCTGAGTTCTCCTCGGGGAACAGCTGGACATCTGACACAAGCCCCCCTCCACTCCGTGGACTCTCAAAGTACAGTGTGAGGCATTCTGTAGAAATGCTGTCTGGTAGATTTTCAGCCTTGATGGCCTGGGTCAATTCAAGAAGTCTGGCAGTCATTCTAAACTCTCTAACTCTCTTGTGTTGTGAACACTTTTTGACAAATTCCTTAGTATCTGTAAACAGAAGAGCAGCATGAACTGACTGTGTTTTCCTGGGTCATTATCAGCTCTGGCTATCACTGCAGGCAGAGAAATGAGCACTCTACTCCCTGTTCTTGGAACAAAACTGTCTCTGGTGCCAAATAAGTCTGTGTTGTAATAAAAAAGGAGAAAAGCACACAACCACGTTACTCTCTCCTATTCACTACCACTTTGTCTCTGTTCCCATGTCCTAAGTACACTGTCTTCTCTACAGGAGACTTTATATAATCCCCACATTCAGTGTACTTCTAATTCTTCTTCATCTAACCTAAAATAAGATAGAAACAACAAAACATCCAATTTCAACTAATAAAGATGCCAACTGAAAAGTTTTTCAACTGAAAAAATTTTCTTTTTTTCAGTGTAACACTTGGATCACGGGCATTTTTGTGGAACTGTATAAGACGTCTTTCTTGAGAGACTGCAGTCTGGGTACTTTTTTAAAACAGTGTGGATCTCTAATGAGAGAGGGATCAAGCTCTGAAAGCTATTACTCATACATATACATGGAAATGAATAATGGTGTCATCCTGTCTTACCAATACTTTTTATAAAGGTAGCTGCAGCAGCATTTATTTCAGGTATTACTTCCACACTGAAGTCAGCATCTACAGTCAGGCCACTGATGTTCTCCAACAGCTTCCATAAGCACTCTGGACTGCATCTCTCTATGTTCTCAAACACCACCGAAGGTGAGACTTCTGCAGAGTCAGCTTCCTCCTGGAGTTCAATGTTTGGAACAAAACTCTCTGCTTTCTGCAAGGCTTTTTTGTCATCTGCAGCAGAAAGATAAATAAGCCACATAATATGTTGGCATATGTTTCCTGGAATAAACAGATTCTTCTTTCCTTTTCTCTCCCTTCCTTCCCCAAGAAAAGAGATTGCTCACTAAACACAAACTGCACGGTACTTCTGGACATTTTGAGATCCAAAACAGCTCAGATGTAATATTCTGCAGGGCTGCAGGCAGCTTTTTTGATGGCACAAAACTAGACATGAGCAAACATGTCCAAGGTCACTGATATGTCTCTGAGTCAGAGATTAAATGAAACTAAACTAAAATCTATTGTGATAATAGGCCACAGCTGCTCAAGTGTCAGTAAGGGTTGGGAGAGACCTTGCAGCCTCTGCATCTGTTTCTTAGCCCAGGTGCAGGCGAAAGAAGCCTGAACATAGCTCAGGACATCCACAGGCACCATAGGAGACCAGTAGCTCTGTGTCACTTGATATAAAGCCCCCTGTTGACCACTGTCAGTGCAGCATGACAGCGCTGGAGGGCCCATGGCATGGAGGGCTGACAGGGATGCAAACGGAAAATATAACAGAAGTGCCCACTGAGTGCCCCAGAAGTTCAGTGTCTGGCAGAGGCGGGCATGTCTCCAGCTTTGCAGACAGATGAGGGTGCAGGTGTGAGAGAACTGCCAAACTGGAATGACCAACAGGCTGGCTCTGCTTGGTCACCAAGCCAGAGGTATGAAAACAACTGATATCAAATCCACAACATTTCCAGAAGACAGCTGCCTTTGAAGGCCTACCACCATAAACAAGAAGAAAACAAAAGAAATAAGAAGCAACAGCTCTGCAGATGCTAGTTACTAATTTCTAGATTGCTAAAGGAGTCATCTGCTCTACACTGTCCAATTAAGAAAATACCAAAAAAGCCAAAACTGAAACCCAGGCTGACCCAGTGAAGCCATTGAAAGCAGCATCTTGAGATTTTTAGGTTCCTCTCTAGTATAACTGAAAAACAGATGACAACTTGGAGAACCTAGTTTTGAAAGAAGCAAAACCACCCCAAATGGCACCCATTGAGAATACATATGTAAAGGAAAAAATGAGCGGAGTAATTACTTAAGAACTTCCCAGTTAACTGGTCTGTCTTGTGGCTGAGTATTTACTCTCCATGGATGCAGGTATATCGGGGTGTACAGTCCTGTTTCCCAGATTGCTTTCTAAATTATTCTTCTTTGCAGAATCTTTTTGAAAGAGGGTGTAGCTAAAGTCATTGAGCTTCTGGGGAGATGCATCACTTGCCTTCACAGACTCTCCGAACTCTAGGGAGCGCAAGGACACTTAAGACCTTCAATTTAGGTGCTTCTATGCAGATCAGATCTTAAAGCAGTTATGATACTGGATCTAAATCCCTCTGTAGGGATCCTCCTCTGTTTAAAAAGGCTGTTTCAGAAGCTGAAACCAGGACTGTGGTCTCTGTCTGGTGAACTCCATTCTTGGTGATCATGTTGGCAGTGTCCCTGGCCAGAAATCTTTCCCTGTATCACCTGAGTCATGCTGCCAAACTCAGAAACTTTGAGCAAAACTCCCCAAAGAACTGGAGCCATGTGTGGAGAAAAACACCAATATTTTTGTTTAATGAAGAATCAGCACACAGAGTGATGGATAACATTTTACCTTTTGTTTGTAGTTTTCTCATGGCATCCAAAACCTAAAATAAAATAGAAGCCAAATATCAGTGACAGATTAGACACTCTCATCACTATTTCAAAGCTCTGGTGAGGATTACAATATTTATGTACCTTTGTGGGACCTGTTTTTTCTTCAAATGTCTCCTCTTCGGTAGCTAGTGCTGTTTCAGGCTCTGTGACAATCAACCTCAATTCCCCTTCTCCTCCCAAATGCAGCTGATGAGACTGTCTCTCAAGAACTCTTTGCTTGACTAAATAAAACCAAAAAAGCCCTGTGAAAATCTGAACAGAAACTTAGCTTTACATTACATAGCACTTTCCCACCACTACATTATGACACTGTCGCGGTTTAGGAATGGTGTTCTGCGATTTATTGTTTCCATTGAAACACCCCAGACCTTGCCGCTCGATCTCTTCCCTTCCCCTTCTTCCCCCTCCCAGCGCCGTGGAAGGATGGAGAGGAGAACTGAAGGCACAAACCCGTAAGGATTACAGGATGAGATAAGAACAATTGGCTACCAACAGCAACGAACTAAGAAAAACGAGCAGGAAAAACACCAATATTGATAACAGGGTGGACAAGACTTAGGTGAACGATTCCCGCGCCGTTGCTCACCCGACTCCACACTCGGCAAATCCCGGAACAAACCCCTCCCTTTCCGTGCCCGCCGTGCACGACTGAGGTGGGATAGAGTACCCCAGGGAGCTGGCTATGCCCCTCCTGGCTTCTGAAAAGTTAACCCTGCCTTGGCCAGAACAGGGATATACAGATATACTGTCCCGCAAAATGAAACAGCTTTAAACTCATGATGCTGACACAGTATGCACTAAGCTCTTTTCCTTCAAAAATAAAAACGGAGGAACAGCAGAGGGCATCACTCCCGCGAAAACCCGCCAGAGATGCAACACTCGTAGCACATGTTTCACAGCGGTATCCGGAGAGTCCCGGTACCAGCCCCACGCCTTGAATATCCCCTTCCACACAGTGCCGAAATGGCTTGGGGCTGTATGTTGTGAACTTACCAGCCGGGAGAGCCAGCAACTAGGAAGCATGTTAAGGCAAGAAAAAGAAAAGTTTTGTATAGATACGTGCATGTATCTCTGTGTTTCTGCACATTTAACCCAAGTGCAGCTAAATCCTTTCCACCTTGCTGTAAGTTTATAAAGAGATGTGCATGTTATGTCATATTTTTAATACGTATCTGTAACTAATCTCATTGTTAGATTAATATAAGCTTTATTAAGCTAATAAGCTTTATTATTTACAGAATGCGTCTAGAGAATACTATTGCGCATCAAGATGAATATGTGTGTATATATTCCTCCTAGGATATATTTATTAGTTTACTGCTTTTATGCCAAACACAATCCAGAGGCTAGTACTAAGCAGCAAATCTAAGCATATATAAAAAAATATAATAATCTGAGTTAGTAGGGACCCACAAAGATCATCGAGTCCAACTTTTGGACCTGCACAGGACATCCACACGAATCACATCATGTTTACATACTATCTAGTCTATATTGCACATTAGAGGGTGTATACGGCATATTATGTACTATAAATACTTCACGTACCAGACGGGATATATTATTACATCGTATGCAACAACTAAGTTAGTACGTATCTTTTAACTTGCAGAAAGTTTAGACTTGTGACTTACGACCCCGACAGCCCCGCAGGGAGCGCACACGCCGATTCCCTGTCCCCGCCGGCTGCCCTCACCCCGACCCGCCCCAGCCCGGCGCTCACCCTCGGCGCTGGCGAAGCAGACGAGGATGTGCCCGCTGTCGCTCCCGGTGTCGCTCCCGGCTCGCAGCTCGCACTCGCCGCCGCCCGAGCGCTTCTGGCTCTGGAAGTAGCAGAGCAGCTTCTTCCTGAGCGCGGGCGGCGGCTCGGCGGGGCCCCAGTCCCCTCGCACCAGCAGCGGGAAGGCGCACGGCCGCTGCCCCTCCATGGCAGCCCCGACAGCTCCTCTCCCCGCTCCGTTATCACTTTTAACTCCCAGCATGCCAGGGCGTGGCTTTTCCCGGGAAGTACCTGCCTGTTGTGTCTCTGCTGCCGCCTCTCGCGATAGACTTGGCCCAGGCTGCTTTCTCAGCCTTCCAGGCACAGCTTCACACCCTTACGCTGCTCTCCCCCTAGAACACCCAAAGCACTCCCTTCACCTTATCAAATGCTCTCTCCGCCCCTGTGCCGGGGGCTGGCAGTCCGTCTTGCTGCTGTCCCAAGAGAGCTTCTTCCACCGGGTGTGCAAGAGGCCGATCCACACGGAGCCGAGGCATTTGATTCATCTACAGTTCTGCACAGAAAGGGGAGTTGGGTGACAAATCCCCACAGCTAGCATGGCGACTACCAAAACTTTTCACACTTTAGCAAAAAAAGCTATTAATGTTCATTGGCTACAAGTAACTTAGCTCCTTTATTAATTAGTGTACTATCTACTATGGGTTAGCGATTCTCTTGCTTCTCCTGCCAATTAGTTCACATCTCAGTCCTTCTCTGTCGGTGATTGATACGGGAACTGAGCCTGATTCATGCAAAGTCCGTTTTGCTGTACAGAACACGTCGTTTCATACTGGTACAGAATATAGCTTAGTAGTTACAAGAACTTTTGTTTCCAGAGTTACATGTTTTACATTTCTTAAAGGGCTACTGATTACCGTCGTCTCGCTTAACCTCTTTAGTTAACCACTTATGCATAAGGTAAACACTGTCTTGTCTTACTCCTTGTCTCAGCCTCCGGCTAGTGGCGATTCAGCTTATCTCTCTTAATGTTTCACATTAACTGATAACAAAAGACCCCTGCAGCCTTTCGACTCTGCAGCTCCACCCTGAACTCCCACATTTCTTCTGGTTCGGTGGGTTGCTTGACTTGGTGGGATGTGAGCTGGTGGTTACATCTCCCCTTGCTGGAATTACCTTAACCCAGTAAGCCCTTGTGGGCCTGTAAATTATGCATTCATTTTGTTCACTATCAGTGGGAAATCCTTCTTCCCAAGCTTTGTTACCATCCCTCTATGTCTCAAATCATTGAAACATGCTGAGCCCTAAACTTTAACAAGGCAATTCTACTAACAAGTAATTTGTCTTTCTAACACCTGGACATCAGTCAAAGCTTACTTGCTAGCTGCTGTCTCATGGATGAAATCTCCTTTCTTGTTGATTTAACGTGAAAGTCTACAAAGATCAAACATCAAAGTACATGGTTTCTTTAAAAAATTCTTACACATTCCACATTTTGCATCATTGCTGTCAGAGAAATAAGATCAAGGTGGAACAAACTGTGTTGGGGAGGTTTAGTTTGGATATTAAAAAAAGTTCTGCACCCGGAAGTGTGTTGTGCACTGAACAGGCTCCCCAGGGAAGTGGTCACAGCACCAAGCCTGACAGCATTCAAGAAACATTTGGACAATGCTCTCAGGCACATGATGTGACTCTGGGGCTGTCCTGTGGAGGGCCAGGAGTTAGACTTAATGATCCTTGTGGGGCTCTTCCAATTCAGACTGTTCAATTATTCTTGGTCCCTTTGTATGCTCCTGCCTCCAGTCTTTGCCTTTCCCTTAGAATAAATCCATTTGGAAAAGCAGCATCTGTCCCTCATGGCCTCCACAGAGCCCTGAGCTACAGGTTTCTGCTCCAGGCTTGATGCCCTCAGCACCTGTAATGCAAGCACTGGTGAAAAAACACCTTGGTGTCCTCTGCAGCTTCTTGTGGCGCTGGGGGAGCTGAGAACTGATGCCATACTTGCTCCTGGAGAGGATGGTCAGACTGGTACCAGGGACCCATCAGCTGCAATGAAGCTCCTGGAGCCATCTCCTCTAGCTCCTGGCACACCAATGAATCACTAGCCATGGGTATTTTTAAGGGGGATTTAATAAGTTTATTCATTGCACAAGCAAAACTTAAGACTTTTGGCCTCCACAGCCATATCTTGATTTCCAGCTCTAGGTGAAATTGATTTCAACACACTTGATTTTGACAACAATTTGCGGTGGTTAGAAAACTGACATAGTGAAAAGCAAAAAAGCCCAAAGGGAGAGGTTCCAGCACTGTCACAGAGGGAGTGATGGGATGGGTACAAAGGAACAACCCAAGGTTTATGGCTCTATTGAGATATGTGACTTGCAGATTCATGTTATCTCACACCACCCTCCCTAGAAAAGGTGTTCCTTGGCCACAGTTACTCTACAGTCTTTATTGCTCACATAGACACACCAACCAATGGTAAAACTTTACCAGTAACCTAACTAACTATGTAAAGAAAGCATTGGAAGATATTTTTCTTATTTGTGCAACCAAGTAAGTCAAACCCGATACGTTCAGAGGAGCCAAAGGGCTTTTCAAAGTTGGAGGTGTTGCAAAGCAGCAGGGTTATTGTATAAAAAACAAGTCAATCTGTATCTGTAATGTCAAGTTCATTGGAGTCCACTGACTGAAAACCAATGCTAAATGTTTGAAGAAGTTTAGACAAACACGTCATTAAGTACAAGTGGTTCATTTATTGAAAACTGCTCTATCATAATACATTATAAGATTGTCACAGAGTGTAAGAAGGCATCAGAAAAGTGACACTGAATGGTCCATGGCTGCATTATCCCTTCCAATTCCCCACCAGCAATAGGGAAGGCACTAAGTCTGTATGGACAATCTGATACAACACAAAGGATTAGTACGTAATCTAAAAGAGGTTTGCAGTACAGTATTGTACTGGAATTGTTAAAACACTCAGCTGCTCCAAGTGTAAATGAGTGTCAGGGGGATCAGAAAGTATCAGAGATTGCTTGAATGGAAACAGAAATTAATTTGACACAACTCTTCATTATTTTCGTTGTGTGTTTTGTCATAGGTGTTTCCATCCTATGAAAAGGCTGAAAGAAATGCACATTGAGGCTGCAATCAAAATACTTATCTAGTGAAAGTGATAAGGTATTCAGGGTAAGCTTGAATGTCATTAAAAATTATGAACATGGATGGATGGCTCACGTTATCAGTTGAACTATCATACAGATCTACAGAGTTGTTAGCATCTTTTGATGCTGGAGTAATTGATCCTTTTATCCCCTGAGAATATTCTCCAACAAGGACTCGAGCCAAGTACATGTACTTCTTCCCATCCACATCTGGTTTAGAATAGGTGTCTTGGGCAGAATAGTTGGCGTTTACAGCAAAGTACGTTCCGTTTCCAAAGTTTGCAGCTGTAGTCAGAAAAACAAATGTTTGTGAGTGTTTCAGTGGCAGCAATTCCTTATCTGCCACCTTCAGAGCCTGTGAATGTCTGGACAGCTCTGCTTTTTATGTGCAGTAGGGAGATATTACAAAATTAATCATTTTGCATACAAGGCAGGACTATACAGATGGCATGGCATATCAGTCCTAGCCTTATTCAGGAAAACAAGAGTTGTTTTGAAAGTTACATTACCGTGCATTCCGGCATAGCTCCGGTTAAATCCATGGTAGTTAATTAAGGCTAATGACTCCTTACTTGTCCCATGAAACAGAGGCTTCTCATTGTTTCTGCTGCCATTTTTTTTATCCATTTCACACTTTTTTATTTGGTAGTTCTTCCAAAGATATGTGTTCTGTATCCTTTCAATCTGTGAATTTTGAAAATAAGACAGAAAGAAAGAAAATGGGTAAATTGTTGTAATGAAAAAAATTAGCGTATCAATCATTTAATGTGCTTCCAATATTCCCCTCCTAGTTCCAAAGCACATATACCAGATAATGAATTAAGTTAGTCAATTCCTTCCAAACTTTGGCAAGGCAGATAACCGAACCCAGCCCAAACCATGCGACGAACACTCCCTACGAAACAAGACAGGAGCATTTTGCAGGTTTCTGGGCTGTAGATGCCTACTGGGCCTGCACAGCACACAAGGCTTATGTGGGCAAAAGATGTGCTCTGCTACAGCAAAAACCATTCCAAGGAAGAGCACTCTCCCCTGCAGCTGAAGATGTGGCTGCTTAAGAGCTGCTCCTTAATAAATACCTCAACTGCAACAATAAACTGATTAACGCTGATTAAAGTTAGTGACAGCCAGAAAGACTAGTCCAACTTCAGAAATCCCAGGGGAATTTCTTTTTCTGTTGCTGTTGTTAGTATCCTTCATCACTTGCCATCGAGGTATTTATGCTCAGAAGTGATGGCTTGCTTTTACCTTTTCAATTTTGAATGACTCACAAGTCCTCAGAAATTTTTTTTGCACATCTTTATACTCTCTTGATTCTGGTCTTACTTCCACTATTTTGAGTCGCTCATTTTCCATAGCGTCCCATGTTGGAGGGAGCACTGTTGACATTTGGTCTGCAGAAAAAAAACACAATCAATCATACTCACCCAAAACCCCTGCTTAACATTAAATATGCCCTGCTACAAATCCTTCTTCATACATCTTGCTTATGGATGAGTCAGAAAGAGGTATCTCCTTACATGGTAAAGGACCAGTAGTAAATGGGAGAGGGTACATCTCAAGCATTGAACCAAAGTCTAGAATGACAATCGCTACAAGAAAATTATTGCTAGTAAGCCTGTTGAGAATGTCAGAACACATTAGACACTTTTCAAAATATTTTAAATAGCTACAGCATTCTTTTACTTTTATTTCCCAATTCAGTCCCTTTCTGCATTCTCCAGAAAAGCATCTGCACAAAACTCCTAACAATACTTTGAATATTCTCACCATTGCTTTCTCCTTTCTCTTGCTGGATACAACCAGGTTTTCGCATGGGAACGTCAGTCTATCAAGATGTTTCTACTTACCTTCAGATTTATCAACACGTAAAATGGATGTCCGTTTTCCTCGGCCGTCCATAATGTGCTTACATTCCATATCCACTGTGTATTTTTGCTCACCAATGGTGATTTCAAAAATATTCTGCTTTTCCTTGTAAGTGTTTTCCAACTCCATATTTATGAGACTGTCGAAGGGCACATAAGAATCGTTTTCAAAGTATTTCCATTCAATTGACTTTTGTAACAATTTTGCCTGGGTCTCTTTCTCTTTAGCAACTTTTACCCGGAGGATCATTTTCTGAACAGCTGCAGAAGCCTTCCAGACATCTTTTGTAACCCCTGAAATTTCAATGGAGTTACTCTTCAGACAAAAACCTATTTTTAATTTCTTTTGAAGGTCATGCAGTTCTTTCTTTTCTTCTTCACTGAAATACGAGACAGACTCATCCACAATTTCTGTTTGAGATTGTTCTTTTGAAATTTCTTTTTTCAGCCAGTTTTCAGCTGCTTCCACGTCTCTTTTACTTTCACCACAAATCTGCACAACAGCCAGGTCAATTTTCTTTTCCAAAACCACTTTGACTTTTTCCTTTGGGGAACGTTTCTCAGAGCCAAAGAACGCTACATTGAAAAACATAAATATTGTAATTAATAGTACTCTTTTTTAGCTGGTGCTAAACAGATTGATCTATAACCTGTACTTCAGTGACATCTACTTACATCCAACCATGTCATATGCCTTGGAAACCCACGATTTGATTTGTGTTATAGTAGACTTTTCTCTTTTCTGCAGGCTTGCTTGGAACACACTCATGAGATGTGGCTGAAAGATGACAACTTTAACACTTTTCACAGATGGAGCAGAATTCCTTCTTGCAAAGTCAGTTACTGCATCTATCATGTTGTCAGCTACCTCAGCTGGATTGCGGCCTGCCCCTCCTGAAAAAGTGGCAGATATTTTGCTCTAGAAAGTGTTAATAACTGTTACAGATGAGTAAAACATCTTTAAAAGAACAGCTATGAATATACCCACAATCACCTGGATCATAAACAGGTCAGGAATAATGTCAGGCTGGCAATTAGGAAAGGTTTCTATCTAACAGGAAGAGAAAGTTGGGGACCAGCTTTTCAGCAAGGGAAAAATGGAAGTTTCTTTTTGCAGACATGGCAACCAGTCAGGTTATGATGTGGACGATATGGCTTGGGTAACTAATAGGCCACAGGCCTGCTGCTCAGTGGCCCAGTAGCCAATTCCTCACTCAAAATTCAAGTCTAGTTTTATTCAGCAAGAATAAACCCACATGCACGGGGTGAGCTCTGGCTTCTCCAACTCCAGGGATTCCTACCAAACTAACTGAAAACAACAAGAGAAGAAAAAGAGACAATCTGGCCTTTTTGACAGGTTTGTGTTCCATCCATATCAATGTACAGCTGCTGGCCAGAGCGGCATCATCTACTGATTTCAGCAATGGAAAAGTAGTTTCCTGGCTATTCTCTGATGAGCTGCCCACACATACCAGGCTGCAGGTTCTTCAGGAAGCACAGACATACCTTTGAATCCCTGTTAGCAAGGAATGCTCACCCTGGAACACTCATGCTCTTTACGTACTAGATCACTGCAAGGAGTGAAGCTTTCTAGCTTTCACAAGCCTCTAATAACACTTTTAAAGACTGCAGTTTCCAAATATATTTTCACCAAATAATAACCCCTCCAGATAAATCAAACTCATCACTTGAGCCCTGAGATCAGCAGAATCACATGCACTGAACCTTTTCCAGAAAAGGGAGACACAGACCTGTTCCAATTGCTGGGAAGGCGACAGAGGTGTACTTCTGTAGTTCACATATCTTGAGCACCTGGGAGACCAGCCACTTGATATCATTTTGGGCAACAAAATGAATTATTTTTTTGCATGGCAGGTTTCCTGCCTGGGTGATGATATAGTTGCTGCTACCTAGCTGGGCTGAAACATAAATAGGAGAAAATAATCAACAATTATCCACAATATAGATGTGTGCTGGTCCTCATTAGGAAATAAGAAATGGTGACAAATATGCCCCAGGTTAAGCTTCATGTCTCCTTCCATAAAGTGAGCAACCCCCTTGCTCAATTTTCACTTTCAAGGCACAAGAACTTAATTTATGTCTGTAAAATATTTGCCTCCTTTGTCAAATAAATTTAGTGTGTGCCTTTATTTGTCAGGTTTGCTCAGTAAACTCAAGACAACATCATGCAGGCTGGCACTCTGTCTTCACACACACACAAATATACCATCTACCCCATCTAGCCCAAATTACTCTTAGCCTGTGTAAAAGAAGCTTGTTTACCTCTTGCACATAATTATTTTCCTTTGGTTGCACATAATTATTTTCCTTTGGTTGGTCTTCCAAGCTGACCTCCACACCTGCGGATTTCCCACTTCCCGTATTTTCTGGGGTTTTAAACCACATACTCATCCATCTTTACTCCTCTTTCATTATAGTTGCTGTTCACTAGCTGAATTTGGCCTACAAATAAATGCCTCTTCTGAGGCAGGAACCCAGTGCTAATGAGTTACTACTTAGGCCAACAGCAAACATTTTCTCACTGAGAAATAACAGGAGGAGTTGCAGTTACACAGTTGTTTCCAGTGAGAGATGGCTTCTCTATCAATATTTTTGTCAACATCACCCCTTGCTCATGGCTCTGTTTGATGTTGACTCTGTTTTTATCATGGAAATCTTTATTGGAATAAGAGGATGTAATAACTGATAGATTTAGATCTTCATGTATGCTTAGAAGCTGTCTCCCCTTGAAGATTTTTCTTTTCCTCATTAGATGTTTTACAAATACCACATTAACTGATTAAAAACTAGCTGCTGTAACACAGTGCATAATACAGATGGAACTACTGTGGTCAGTACTGAGAAAGTATTCCAAGAGATTCCCTGCTATGCATTAACACCTTTGGAAAGGTCAGAAATGTTGTACCATACCTTGTACAGTACATTCGTCTTCAACTGCTTTTCCAGCACCATTCAGAATTGCTCTGGAGACACCTTAGAAGAGAAGAGGAACATGAATCCACTGTCACCACTGTTTCTGCTTCTCTAAAGTCCCATCTGAGGCAGAACTGTATGCCTCATCACATCTAAAATCTCAATTCTGATAACATTACAGATTATAAATGAAGAACACTGCAGCCAAAATTTTGGCCTTATGATTCTTAATTCAAATTGATGTTTAAAGTACCTAACAAGCTCCACTAAGGCCAAAACCGCATGGAGATTGTTCTTCTCCTTTAGTCCAAGAAGTGTTCTATAAAATGATTCTATATTCAAAGAAAATGATTCATTTCCCTTTCTGCAAGAGAGTCTTAAACATGCCATCCTGTGACACAGATTACCAAGAGAATAAAGTTTCAGACACTTCCTAACTGAACTTTTGTACCCTAAGAAGCAAAACAGAAACTACACTGTGAAACAAATCAAAGAGTTTAAGGCATTGAATACTTCCTCCTCTTCTTTCCCAGCCCTTCCAAGCACACATACCTTTTTCATGCACAATATCAATTAAAATACCTGCTTTGAGGCTGAAGGTTTGGTTTGTTATGTTTACAATGACATCTACCTCCTCCTTGGTAATATCACCTTCTGCCACCCGGAATATGATGGAGCCAATTGTCACTTCAAGCACATTGTGTTCTGAGTTTGAAGAGACAGCAGAAAAAGCTGCAAGGAAAGAAATACAGGCCCTGAGCAGAAGGGAGTGATGATGTAAAAGATGAGGGACTTTTTCATGGGTGCAATGCCTACAGAGACATAGCTACAGACTCAGCCTGTGAAGAAGATTGCCTGCCGTGCTAACTGAAAATCATTGCTTCTCACAGGAGTCTTTACTCAACCTGCACTCATTCCCATCATTTCTATTCATGGCAGGATAGCAGGGAAAATGTGTTTTGCTGCACACCTGGTATGCAGACACTATTTAGTGACATTTTACCATATAAGTCTTTGGAAAACTCCAATGTAAGAGAGCAGAAAACTTTCCAAGTCTCACTCCTATGCTCCTGTGTCTCACAGAGTCTCCAGGCAGGTTCTCTACTGCATGAAAAAGTGGAACTTTCTACCCATGTGTCATTTGTAAAATCATAATTAATTTTCAACATGTAACTCATTTTTTTACAGGCAGCAGTTCCGTTAAGATGGATAACACCAAAGATATTTCGGTTTGGTTTTGGTATTCATCTGAACTTGTGAAAGATTTAAGAGTATTCCAAAGAGGCCACTTTAGCACACATAAGACTTTAGCACACATAACTAGGAACTCAGCTGCTTTCCCAGGACAGAGGAGGACACTGACTTGTTCACAGTTTAATCTAGTGCTGCACAATAAAAGAAAAAGCCTTGCTTATGCCATTGACACCTTATAGCTTCTGTATAGCCTCCAGTTTGTAGGGGCACTGTCCAGATAAGGAAACACAGGTACACTTCTTTCCTTAGCATCTCTAACACAGTTTCAGATGTAACAGACACTTGGCCTCAAAATACTGCCCTTACAGCAGCCACTCAGACTTTGGGAATGACATGCTCACCAAACAAGTACCTAAACATTTATAATGAATGCATTCCCTGGAAAACTTTAAAAAATAAAAAAAACATCAGTAGGCACACAGCTTCTGTGAAACAAGCTTACCTGTGCTTTGGCTAGCCTCATCTAGAGAAGGTGTCTGCATTTTAAGAGCTGCAGATCTTCTTTCAAGTGCATCTGAAAATTCCTAGAGAAGGAAATTACAATCAACCCCTGTAGAAGACTTTACACAGAAGAAATAAAGGTTTGAAAAGCAAAGCTAAAAAATGTTTAGAAAGAGGTAAATGCAAATTACCTCATGTCATCTGCCACAATGCTGATGTCAAGGCCTGACACATGTTGTTCTCAGAGAGCAAGGCTGTTCAGTGTAAGCAGCACAGAGAGTTACAAATAACTGAGTCAAAGCCCTAGTTACCATTCCACAGGGACACAGCAGCAGAAGGCATCCTTACACTGAGTGAGTAGTTTAACTCAGCTCTCACAGGTGATGCCACCCTTCTCTATGCACAATAGCTCAGGCTTTCAGGCAGGAGCCTTCAAGTTTAGCCTTTCAAAGCGTGTTAGCTCTTGCACAAAGTACAGAAGACAACAGATGTGGAAACACTTATCTGGACATCAATTCACAGTGTGACTGCTCTCTTTCAGTGTGAAATGAGTAACTTGAGTGTGGATAGAGAAAATTTATGCCAATGTGACACTGAAGAAAAGGGGATGCAGAATACTGATATGTTTCTACTGGAGAAGTTTACCAGCACAGCAATCCTAGCACAATTATTTCTCCTAAAAAGACATCAGCACTCCATTAAAACCACACCTCTTTTCCAAGGGTGTAGGCACCGATGCAGGAATTATAGCAGACTTGTCTGACCTACGGACTGAAGAATTAGGCGAATCATGAGATAAAGAGTAATTACACTTTTGGCTGTATTATTTCCAGGACATAGAAAAGGATAGGAAGGGAGCAGGATTGCACAGGATAGGTGGGTGACCATGAGGGGTAGAATCAAAAATAGAACTTTCAGTATAGACAAGAGAGAGTGTAAGCAAATCTTTTCTTTAGTATAAGAACAAACACCTTATAGATTCTTTGAAGATCATCATATAGCCAAGTATCATGAGACAGGCCCAAGTATACAAGCACATAATAGAGAGAGGAAAACACAGTAACTCACCTCAATATTAGCTGTGTCTTTTGGATGCAACAGAAAGTGAACTTCTTCAAGAGAATTTAGTCTGTTTTTACTACTGAATTCAAACACTTTGTCAAACAATAATTTAGCAACAACAGAGCTTGGGAATCCTAAATTCCCTGTCCCAATTGCTGGAAAAGTAATGGATTTCAAAGACAGTTCCTCAGCAATCTCCAGGCATTTTGTGATTGTGTTACCCAGGACCTGTAAAACACAATTATTTTTTCAGTTACTGGAGATCACTTTGTCCCTACTACGTGCAATGTAGCACTGGCCCTTTTAGCCGTCTCGTGGTATTAAAATGCAATTAATTGCATACACAAGGATTTCACAAAGAATTTATTAGTCAACAAGGGATCGGCCCCACAGTTAAAAAAGAACAGGTTAAACTCTCTCATCTTCTATGACACTGTCCCCCATTTCAAAGGAAAAGTGGCATTAAACATACTACAAATCCCAGACAAATTCAGGCAAATAAAAACCCTTTTACCTTTGAAGATGAGTCTTTCTGGGACCATGTATGTAGTACAACATGAAGCACAACACTGCAATCTAGATTGTAACCTTCTGTTTTCAACACAGATCCTTCTTCAAGTTTTCTTCCTAGGCCTTCTTTTTTCAAGCCTGCCTGAAGCATTGGCCCTGCCTTGCTTAGCAAAGCTTTAGCAAGTGGCCCTTTGTCAAGCTGGAGATCTTTGGGAACACTGATGACGACAACGGATGTCTGAAACACACACAAGCAAAAACTCCAGCTTGTAAGCATCAAATTTCATGTCAGTGTCATCCTCAAATGTCTGTGTCAATGCTGCCTTGAGAGCACCTGGAAGCACCAGCCACTCTCCCAGAGCAGGGCATTTGTTTTAATCAACACTGAGTACCCTCTTGCTTTTGCACTAGTACCACCCTCTCAGAATCAAGATTTCTGAAATGGTCAGTGCTGCCTGAAGATGGTTCCTGCCCAGCAAGGAAGGGTCAGGAGGGCTTGGAGCCCAGAAAGATTCCTGCTGACCACCATTGCTGTAATGTACCATGCACCACAGGGATCTCTGGAGCTACAACAAAGCTGTCTGGACATTAATATGCTCAGTAGGGAGCCCTGTTTGAACAGGGATGTTGGACTGGATGACCTCCAGTGGGCCCTTCCAACCTTAACTGTTCTGCAACTCTGTGATCTGCATACCTCTGCATTAATAGATGACAAAATGCAGTGCTGCACAGCCATCTGTACCTACCATGTAAGACAGTAATAGCAATTCTTGTTATCAGCAGGGATAGCCAATTTCAGTAACATGTAAACATGCAACATTGCCAATTACACATGATGGTCAACAGCTGGTAGTTTATTGGTTTTGTGTTTGTTTTTAAAAAAGACACAAAACCACTTGATATTTCAATAGCAGATAATTTAGAACACTTACCTTAGCATCTTCAATGCTTCCTATTTCCAGCAGGATGTTAAGGCCTTCCTCAGTTGTTATGAATGGGAAGTTCTTCAAATGCTGAGAAATTTTCCTCTTCCTAGATTGGGAAACTTTACTGGCCTGATGCAATGACTTGGAGGAAGATGAAGAATCTGAAAACACATCCCTAAATGCCTTGCTGAAAGCCTGAATGCCATCCTGTGCAAAAGCCACAAGATGAACCTCCTTCAAGATGCTGTTCCCCTTGGATTCTTCCAGGGTCTCCTTGATGGAGGATACAATGGAACGTGTACACAGTTCCAGTGGGAAGGCAAAAATCCCTCCACTTACAGCAGGCAGAGCTATGGAACGACAATTGTACATTTCAGCTAGCTCTAGACATTTTTTCACTGTCTTTTTCAACAACCACATGCACCTTTGTGATTCCTCGTTGCTCCACCTGGGCCCAACAGCATGAATGACGTTCTTGCAGGGCAGTTTCCCGGCGCCTGTGATCACTGCACAGCCAGGCTGGAAATCCCCGTGCCTCCTCACCAGCTCATCACACTCCTCTTGCAGATCTGGGCCAGCTGCTCTTGACAGAGCACCAGCAAGGCCACCTGTGTGTTTTAGCTTTTCATTAGATGCATTCACCACAACATCAACAGGATGAGTGCACAAGTCAGCTTCATAAAGCGCTATCACAGTTTCACCCACGGTCACCTGCATATAGGGCTTGCCTCTCTTACTATGCTCTTTCTGTTCTTCCAGCTGCTCTTCTGGCTGCTCTTCCAGTAGGACTAAACACTTGAACTCTTGTTTTGCATGGGGGGCCAAAAGGTGTACTTCTTCTCTTATATATTCCCTGACTCCTGGTGCTTTAATTTCCACACGTTTATAATAAAGGCCGGACAGAATTTGCTCAACTAAGCTGACTCCCTCCAGCACTTTTGCCCTCTGCCCACTCAAGGATATATCTCCAGAGTTTTTGTGTGTGCTAAAGTCAACTTTCACACCGTTTTTATGTAAGCCAGCCCAATCATTGACCTTCTCTTTCTCAAAAAACTTTATGACTGCCATGGGCTTTTCTCCAATGACCCTTTGCACCTGTGTGTTTTCTTCTATAAAGTTGGAAATTTCCTCAAAAGCTTTTGCTACTGCTTGAGAAAGACCAGCAATCATGACCTCATTCTCTTTGTGAGTGACTGTTACAGCTTCCTGAGAACAGTTTTCCTTGGTTAGCATCTGCCATTCCCCCATTTGGAGGATTGACTTATCCTCCAAAGTAATACTTCTGTAATCCAGTTCCTTCTTTATTTCTTCCTCTGCTTTTTGGAGATCTTCAGGAGCATTCCCTTTCAGGATGATATCTCCCCTACCAAGCTCATAAAAGGCTATAATTTGTTTTGACATAAACAGGCTCTGTGACAGAGTTTCATTATCAATGTGCTCTAAAAACTGAAAAATGTAAGGGTGGATATTAATTGTTTTCTTTACCATTTTGTGTATATGATCGAGTATTTCCCCTTTTACTTTATAAACTTCCTCAGGCACTCCAGATAGGTTAACCCTCTTCTGCAAACAATCATAAGTTATTTGTAGGTCTGGGAACTCTGTACGAAATTTTTCTTCCAGGCCACTATACTGTAATATTCCATATTCCACTGAATTCACTGTCTCTACTTTCAATTCAGTTCTTTGCTTTTCTCTTTCAATTTCTCTGGTGGCCTTTTGGATCAGAAGCTTCAGTTCTTGTTCAACCTTCTTCACAACTTCTTTTTCACCTACTAGAACATGTAAATCTTTGGAAATATGTGGGATCACCAGAACTTCATCATGGGGAAAGCTGTTTCCAATGGCTTCCCACACCTCTGTGCTTACTTGGCATTTAATTGCTTCATATTTTGATATGCTGCGTGAAAATGCTGTGGAAACTTTTTCCTTCCATGTCTTGACCAATTGAGATACTGATCTCTTCCGCTCAGAAGAAATAGCTGAAGGTTGCAAAGTAACTTTTGGGTCTGCACAGAGGGGTTCAGGCCACACTGGCACACAATTACACTTCACCATTTCATGATCTATTGCCTCAGTTAAGCTACTATTTCCTTGCAAAAAATGCCAGATATAGGGATCCAGAGGCAATGTAATTGGATCTGGCTTCTTTATCTGCGGCCCTTCCTTTCCATATAGAGCTGTTTGCAGCGAGGCGTAGTAAGGATAGACAGAGATTGGTGTTTTGTTGAGTGAATGCTTCTTTGCCAGGATATTTGTTACATCTAAAACAAACAAACAACCCCCAAGTTATTCATGTCAGCACTTAAGATTTTCTCTTTTGTTTTGGGTTTTTTTCATTGTTTGGGGTTTTTTAAACTATATTTTCTATCTAATAATGTTTGTTACTTTTAAGAACATTTTTAGATTAATTTCCTCCTCTTCCCAGACAGAAATAATTCCACATTTTTGAGGAATTACTTATTTTAAATGCCAAAAACTAAGTTGAAGAGAGACAGTCAAGCACAGCAGCATACTCCTTTGGGAGGAGCTGTGCACGGTCTCTGCCCCCACTTCTCTTATATGCTGTACTTGAAGTGCCCAGCTCAGTAGTTGTCTGGGCTATTACTCAGCAGTATCAAACACAGTTCCTCTATTTCCCAAAAAACCATCTCTTTCCTTCAACTTCCCTTCATCTCTCCCCTTCACTGCAATGCCTCCAGCTTCTCCCTTGTCCTACACCTTCCACAGTCACTCATCTTTCTGTCACTGACTGGACAACCCACAGCACCTGCTCTCCAGCCAAAAAGCTGCCCAAGAAATTGTCCTGAGATGAGCCAGGCAGCACATGTTGCCACGGGCAGCTAGTGGTCATGGAAGTGACTAGGTGGGGGGAAGTCCCCTGTGCCCGTGGGGCTGTGCATTCTCCACCAAACTCAAACTGTAACCTGAACTCCGTAAGGACCAGGGCCTGGGTGAAACAAACGATCCAGAAAATTAAAAAACTCTATGCCTTATGCTCAGCTGGTCCAAAACTGAAGCTTGCACTCCAGTTAGCATGAGACCTGCTGGCAAAGCACCAGATCTGCTGTTTCATAAGGGTAAAGGAGGAATTGATCTAGAAAATCCACATTTTGGTCCTTCAATTAGAGGTTCTCAAAGAAATAAGGGCTCTGCATTTCTGCATTACCTTTTTGGTCACTGAATGTAATAATAGCTGCATCTTCATCAGGCAGCAGTTGAACATCCACCACTTGTGCATATCCACACCTCTTATTTTCAAAGTAGATAGTTATGTAGTCACTGGGTGTGTTGGGTGGTATATTTTCAGCCCTAACACTTTTTGTTTGCTCAAGGCACCGTGCAGTAATGTGTTGTTTCATAGCTCTGGGGTTTTGATTAAACTTTTTAGCAAATTCCTCTGTATCTAGAAAGAGAAGGGAGAAGAAAAAAGGAAAGATCAAACCTGTAGCTCTCTTTTCTACCATGATGTTAGCAGACTAATCACTATGTGCACTGATCAAAGCACTGAATTACAAAATCAGCTCAGAGGTGAACACAAAGTTACTTCTTTCCACATATTCAGTATCTGTCACTTAGTATTGCCCTCATGTTTGATCACAATCTGTTCTCAGACCAAGTACATCCTGCATTGCTTGTTTGAAGTTATTGTTTGGGTTTAGTCCTACCTGTTCTTTTTACTATCCAAACCAGAGCTAGTTCACTTTCTGACTTGCACTGGCCTCTATATCTTACAGATAGAGGTTATAGCATTAACTTTTTTAGAGTAAATCCTCCTTTAAAAGGACACAATATCATATCCAACCTTAAAAATACTAAAGAATATAATCCCAGCCTAATCTCACTCACACACATGCATATAAACAAGTAGCTAACAAGAAAGAGCTTCAACTCTGACTCCTCCTTACCAGTATTTCCAGTAAAAGTAACTACAGCAGCACATAACTCAGGTATCATTTCCACACTGAAGTCACCATCATCCTCTGACAAGCCGCTAACATTTTCCACCAGCATAATTAACATGCAATCTTTTGTTGTCTCCTTCACATTTTCCAGCACAACTGAGGTGGAAAGCAGGGATTCTTCAGAGTTCTCTGCTTCACATGACTCCTGGAAAGTCTCCACTTGCCACGGCTTCACAACCAGATCAATTTTATTCAAGTGATGCTTCCTTTGCAAAACCTCTTGGGCATCTAATCCCAAAGAAAAATAGAGATGTGATCTTCCCATCACATCAGAGCAGCATGTTAAATAATAGGAATAATACACCACTTCTTCTTGGAGCAATGCTCACAAAGAGATCCTGCACCAGCAAAAGTCTGTTTTTAAAAGGGGTTTTAGCAGTTTAACACCCACAACATACAATCATACCTTGCTCATCCTGAAAGGTGATGATCACTTCCTGATCCTTTTTGACACAGGACTCAATGGTCCCCCCACCAGACTTCCTTTTATTTTCAAAGTACATTTCCACAATCTCATCTTCTATTTCCTCCCCAGAGGCAGTGGTTACTACTATAACAGAATTCCTAGAGGTTGCTTTTTCGGCTTCCAATTTCTCACATGATTCTGAAATAAAAGATCACACCCTAATGCCTCAGGCAAAAGTTAAGAAAAACCCAAGCTTCCGGTCTTCTAAACTTTCATGCCACTTTTTGTTCAGATCACACTTAAGGTCAAGGAAAAGAACAGGGTAAGAATCCCAAACAAGTTAAGCATATCACTAGTGGGAGTTGCTGTATCACCATGTGAGGAGGAAACAGTTCATCACCAGGCAAGGACAGCAGAAGTAAAAACTACTAAAGCTTCCCAGTGCTCTTCTGCCTGCACACGCTCTCCATTCACAGTTCCAGCCATTGCTGTGGGGTCTATCCATGCTGGCTGCCACTGCCAGCCCAGTGCCTGCCTGGGGTACACAGCTCTCAACCTGCTCTGGCACAGCAAGGCTGGGAGCAGCTGGGAAAGTCTGGGTAGGGACAGCCTTAGCCAGAACAAAGGCCAGCATCCACTGCTGCCCCCTAAGGAACTGACCTGTCTGAGGCAGTCAGTGAAGTGGGGACTCTAAACGGACTCGTGGAAAGGAAAAAATATTTATTTCTTTTAGCCTGGGATCATAATTCCTACATAAATACTATATAATTACTACATTAGAGAAACAAGCCACAAGGGTGACCAGGGCACTAGTGCAGCAGAAAGGTCCAGAAAACCAAAGCAGCAAGAATACAATGGTCACCACTGGATAAGTGACACGCTTACCCATCTTCTCCCGCTGAGTACACACAGAAGTTTCCTTATTCTGGTAGATGGGAAGAGACACCTGGGGTTCATTAACTAGAGACAAATGACAATGATTTCTCAGATACTGGGTACTTCAAGAAGAAAATGGACACATTCATGTACAGCCAGGAGCCAACACAGCTTGAATTGAGTTTCATTTGAGACTGCCACAATCACAGACTTCCACAGATTCCTCTTTTTAAACCATATGGTGAACTGGTTACAGAAACAATCAGCTCAAGAAGCCTCAGGTATAATGTTAGCACACAGTCATGCTGCCCGAACCACCAGGAGCAGGTCCTGCCATGCACTACAGCACTGTCCTCTCACAAAAAGCTGCATTGAGCATGAGAAGTGCTGAGAACCTCCGCCCTGGGGAGGAAAGTGCCTTTGGAAACAGGCACTTCCTCTGTGTGGACGAGCCTCTGTCATGATACGTTTTACTCAGCATGACTGCTCGACTTCCAAGTTTAGAACAAGAGGAAATGCAGCTACATTAGAAAACAAAACAGTGGTAAGATCGACCAAACTGCTTTTCCAGCCTGTGCCCTCAGCCTTCACCTGCACACTTGCCCTGCTATGCACAAGCAGGTACTTTGCAGGCAGAGCTCGAGTGAGCTGTGTGTGTATCAGCCATGTGTGTATGGATTACTTCTGTGTGTACTGATAGCAGTATATCGATTAGCCGTGTATGTGGGAGTGTATTAGCCGTGATAGCGCGGTCGGTCTGTGCGGTGCCTGGGATGTGACTTCGTGGCTGCACCTTAGGAATCACACCGTGTTTGGGATTCGGAAAGTGAAAGGGAGAGCTGGGCAGGGGAATCAAAGCGCTAGAGCTCCGTTCGCCCGGCCCGGCCAAGCAGGCGGCTCCGCCTCCTTCCCCATGCCCGCTGCTCCGCCCGGGCTCCCCCGGCCGCTGCCTCGCCATCCCCGCAGCCCCGCGCCGCGCCTGCCGCAGCTCCTACCTGGCACCTCGGCCCCGCCTGCCGGCCCCGCCTCCTGCAAGGGAACCAGAGGAGAGCGGTCAGCCGCGTTCCCTCCCCCGGCCAGCCCCGCGCCCGCCTCACCCGCGCTCCCCTCACCTGCGCGGGGTCCTTGTTCGCGGGCAGGGCGGTGACCTGCAGCGACAGCCGCCCTCCGGACCCCCATTCGAGCTCGTGGATCGGCCGGCGCAGCACCCGCTGCCTCACTGCCAACACAACAGGCACCGCTCAGGGGGACGCGGCCGCTCCCCGCCCGTCTCACCGTGGGCATCGCCAGCAGCGTCCCCCGCCCCGGCCCGGCCCGCCCTGACCGCTCACCCTCGGCGCTGGCGAAGCAGACGAGGATGTGCCCGCTGTCGCTCCCGCTGTCGCTCCCGGTGTCGCTCCCGGCTCGCAGCTCGCACTCGCCGCCGCCCGAGCGCTTCTGGCTCTGGAAGTAGCAGAGCAGCTTCTTCCTGAGCGCGGGCGGCGGCTCGGCGGGGCCCCAGTCCCCTCGCACCAGCAGCGGGAAGGCGCACGGCCGCTGCCCCTCCATGGCGGCCCCGACGACTCCTCTCCCCGCGGCTTTCGGTTTCGCTTCCCGGCGGGGAAACCCGAGGTGCCTGGTGCTCCGCCCAGTGCCGGGAACAGACGGCCCCTCCCGGCCCATCGGGGCGGCCGGGGTCTCGGTCCCCGCCGTGCCTCCTCACGGCCTCTGACCGCCTCGGAGCCTCCGGGCTGCACAGCCCCTTGTGCCTCCTGAGAGTCGTACAAGAACCAGCTGTCACTGAGTTTTCAGCCCTTGGGCTTATAATGTTAACCAGTGGGTAACGGTCTCCCTGCCTTACCCTTTTGAATGAAGTCATGATGCAAAGTAAAGTGACCATTTTCATAATTCTTTGCCAGGGATGTTTCCACAACCGGGGAAGGCTGCAATGAGTGTTTACCTCAGGCCAACTTGTCAGCTAGCTGAGAACTTTTCACCTGAGTGCTCCAGGCTGTCCCTTGCAAAGGTTAGTTTTCAGCTATGTCATGCTGTATGTTTCACCCTTATGGCCAAATATGAGACACTAAAATAGTAGATAAATGAAGTTCTTTTCCCATAACTTCACTGCGTATTGAGGAAATGGTTAAATAATCAACTGTCATTAAAAAATAGAAGCATCCAAATAAGCCTAGGTATCATCACACACTCTGCTGAGCAACCCATGGAGATGCCTTTGTTTCTTGGTGGGCAACTGATTTATCTGTTATTTCCTGATGCACTGTTCTCCCCACAACTAGTGCAGGTACATGCTCTCCTTCCTGTTGGAATCCTGAAAAAATTTATGAGTGTGATTGTGAATTGAGTACATTTAATCCTAAACTGTAGAGCCATGCAAATTGAGTACATTTGACCCTAAACTTTACAGCCATGATTAGAAAGTAAAGGTCTGTACAGCTGGTTTTAGGATAAAGGCTTTGGGAGGTTTCCTTGACAGTCACCAGGACTCTGCTGAACAATTCAGCCTGCAAACTTTGGCACACACAAAATGGGAACTGGTGAGTTACCCAACAGGGGTCTGACATCAGTGAACTGGCTTACCAGGACAGTGAAATGAGAGACTGAAAGTGGCTGAGAAGATTTGATCTTGACAGTTGTCTTGGTCAGGGATAGACTTAATTTTCTTTTTAGTAGCTGGTACAGGGCTGTGTTGTGGATTTAGTATGAGAACAACGTTGACAACACGCTGGTAACTTAGTTGTTGAAGAGTGTTTACCCCAAGTCAAGGATTTTTCAGTTTCCCAGATGCACAGGAAGCTGGGAAGGAGCATGGCCAGGACTGGTGACCCGAAGTGGCCAAAGGGATATTCCACACCATAGAGCATCATGCTCAGTGTAGAAACTGGGGGTAGTCAGCTGAGGGGGATGATTGCTACCCAGTGACAGGTTGGGCATTGCTCAGTGGGTGGTGAACAACCATCCTGTGCATCACTTGCTTCTCGTGGGGTTTATTTCTCCACCCGTCTCTTTTTCATTACAATTATTGGTAATAGTATATCTCATTTTGTTTCAATTAACAAACTGTTCTTATCTCAATGCACAAGCATTACCTTTCCAATTCTCTGCTGATGGGGGTTGATCCAGTGCTAAGTAGCTGCTGGCTGGGGTGGGAACAAAATCACAGCTTTTTTCCAAGTGCAGAAAAGCACTTAGAAACAACTGGAACGTTGGTATTTTACTGCACAGAAAAGGGGAGGAACATGGAATAGTGTAAAATGTTAAAACAAATACAGTAACACAAAACTGTGGCTGGAAAGACTACCCAACGCAGATAGAAACTAAACAGTGCCCACTACTACTAAACCTGAAAGTCAAGGTGGCACTGCCTATTCCCAATGTGGGAATCATTTAAAAAACAAAATTTACAAAGTGAGGTGGGAGAGTCCAAATTGTCCCAAATCATGGTCTCGCAGGGAAGCTCCTAAATAATAATAAAATAAAAAAACACAGCTATATGTATTGCAAAAAAGAGAAAATCCCTGTACAGAATGCAGAAATATGTGGTATTTTTATATTTTCTTTATTAGTTGTGCTCAATAGCCTTAAAGAAATGGTTCAACTCACTAACATTGATGGCTGTGTATGTGACACAGCACCACACAGGTAATTGGCAGGTTATTTGGGCATTGCAGAGTGGCTTTATGATACAACTTAAACCTGTATTGGATGCAATGGAAAGAATACCATTTTATAGTTGAAAAGCTGATTTAAAAGTTGTATTTAAGCTTAAACACAATGGCAGGCACAGAACCACCAGAAGCCTGCTATCAGAGATGGCCACAGACTTCAAACAGCAAACTGTTACTTCCTGTTTGCTCCAACGCAGCTCTCAGCATTCAGCACTTCTGCAGAGCTAAAAACACAGTAGCATCCATGTACCCACTTGTACATAATACATAGCTACATAATACATAATAATTTTATGTGCAAAATCCAAATCACTATTGCCATTTCTACTATGAAAAGGAAAAGAAGCAAAAGTCCATAGCCTGATCACAGCTAACACTGTCATAGCTGCATAAAAATTTTCAATTAGATGGGTTACATGATGCTAGCCATGCTGACAGATGCAATAATGCAAAGCTAACAGAAGTGTTTCATCTAATAAAAGCCAGCAGTGGATCTAAGGATTTTGGCAATCAGACTGGTGAGTTGTGGAAAAAAATGCAGATCAGATTTGCTGGTAAAGCAAGATGTACAAAGTGCAAACAGTACTGATACTACATTCACAAGAACCAAATTCTGTAAAGGCTACATATATAGGGAAGTAAATTATTTGTGAAAAGAACTTACATTGTTTGATAAGAAAAGATTACTTTTCTTAGTTAACACTGAAACACAAGCAATTTAAGTATGGCAGTTGAACAAAGTAACTTCTCTCAGAGCTTGAATAGCACATTAACTGCTATATGTTGAGTTATCACACTTAAGCATTGTGAGTTGGTACATTTCCTTATTCAATTCCTTTTGCTTTCAATTCTGATCGAACGCGCTGCAGATAATTAGGATCTGGGTAACCAAACCTAGGAGAAGAAAAGAATTGTTTGGGCTATTTCTGCAATGAAGCATTTGACAGTTCTACAGAATCTTCTCATCAAAATCTTTTTAGAAATCTCTTTACCAATTTTATGCAGTTCTTGCCCTACAGAGAAAACAGACCCATATTACCAGTCAGAGATGTGATATAGACAGCATGAAGCTACAAACTTAAGGAGCTACTGCATTTTTTTTTGTCCAAATTGACACTAAGAACTTTATTTTCAAAGCTGCCTGGGGTCTCACTTCAACCTTCTGTATGGATGGGGCTGGCACGGTGTCCTGTGCTCTGACCCACTAAGCGCTGCACAACTCATGGTTCCTAGCATCTAAAAGGACATGACCATACATCTACTACAATCTCTCTTACTGCTGTTAGCTCTGTTAAGTAGAATTTCAAATAATGTTTTACCAAGTCCATGTGCCATCTTTACTGGATCATAATGGACCAGCACCTCATGGTGCAGAACAGGAGGTAACAGGAGAGGCTTAGATCAGGAGTCCAACCTTAAGTGTCATCAAGAGCTTGTTGTCCTGTAGGTTCTAATCAAAGCAGTTATTAACTAAGTGCCTTACAAACTCATTGGTGCATGAGTGGCCTGAGGGGCAGCAGAACACTAAGCTCATCCTTGTTCCAACTGTCCAAATAGGTGAAGGTTGATTAATATCTGGCCTGCCTTGGCCAGAACAGGGATATACAGATATACTGTCCCGCAAAATGAAACAGCTTTAAACTCATGATACTGACACAGTATGCACTAAGCTCTCTTCCTTCAAAAATAAAAACAGAAGAACAGCAGAGGGCATCACTCCTGCGAAAACCCGCCAGAGATGCAACACTCGTATCACATGTTTCACAGCGGTACCCGGAGAGTCCTGGTACCAGCCCCACGCCTTGAATATCCCCTTCCACACAGTGCCGAACTTGGGGCTGTATGTCGTGAACTTACCAGCCGGGAGAGCCAGCAACTAGGAAGCATGCTAAGGCAAGAAAAAGAAAAAATGTATATAGATACGTGTGTGTATCTCTGTGTATCATCCGTGCATGTGTATTTATATATCTAACCCAAGTGCAGCTAAATCCTTTCCACCTTGCTGCAAGTTTATGTGCATGGTATGTCATATTCATAATACGTATCTGTGACTAATCTAATTGTTAGATTAACATAAGCTTATTATTCCGAGTGCGTCTAGAGAATACTATTGCGCATCAAGATGAATATGTGTGTATATATTCCTCCTAGGATATATTTATTAGTTTATTGCTTTTAGGCCAAACACAATCCAGAGGCTACTACTAAGCACCAAATCTATGCATATATATAAAAAATGTAATATTCTGAGTTAGTAGTGATTCGCCCCAATCGAGCTCAGAGACACTTCAGAGACCAAGTCAGAGAAGTGTGTATTTGCTTTATTCGGTGCACCGGCTGTGTGGGGAATTGTTTCTACCAAACACACATACCTCAGTACCCCAAAGACATATGCTCCGTATATCCTGGTGGTCTTTGGAGACCCCCAAAGCCCCCTCCGAGGTGACGGTCCTTCATGGGATGATTCAGTGGTCTCTGTGCTGGTTTCAAATGCATGCTTAGCTGATAAGCCATCAGGCCAGAGCTGTTACCCACAATTTGAATTTGAATTAAGAGTTCAGCCTTCAGCCCTGGAAGCCACAGACAGGCGCCTGTGCTGGTGGAAGGGGGGCAAAAGCTCAGAGAATCTTTCTCAGTAGGGACCCACAAAGATCATCGAGTCCAACTTTTGGACCTGCACAGGACATCCGCACGAATCACATCATGTTTACATACTATCTAGTCTGTATCGCACATTAGAGGGTGTATACGGCATATTATGTACTATAGATACTTCACGTACCAGACGGGATATATTATTACATCGTATGCAACAACTAAGTTAGTACGTATCTTTTAACTTGCAGAAAGTTTAGACTTGTGACTTACGACCCCGAGAGCCCCGCAGGGAGCGCACACGCCAATTCCCCGTCCCCGCCGGCTGCCCTCACCCCGACCCGCCCCGGCCCGGCGCTCACCCTCGGCGCTGGCGAAGCAGACGAGGATGTGCCCGCTGTCGCTCCCGCTGTCGCTCCCGCTGTCGCTCCCGGTGTCGCTCCCGGCTCGCAGCTCGCACTCGCCGCCGCCCGAGCGCTTCTGGCTCTGGAAGTAGCAGAGCAGCTTCTTCCTGAGCGCGGGCGGCGGCTCGGCGGGGCCCCAGTCCCCTCGCACCAGCAGCGGGAAGGCGCACGGCCGCTGCCCCTCCATGGCAGCCCGGACAGCTCCTCTCCCCGCTCCGTTATCACTTTTAACTCCCAGCATGCCAGGGCGTTGCTTTCCCCGGGAAGCACCTGCCTGTTGTGTCTCTGCTGCCGCCTCTCGCGATAGACTTGGCCCAGGCTGCTTTCTCAGCCTTCCAGGCACAGCTTCACATCCTTACGCTGCTCTCCCCCTAGAACACCCAAAGCACTCCCTTCACCTTATCAAATGCTCTCTCCGCCCCTGTGCCGGGGGCTGGCAGTCCGTCTTGCTGCTGTCCCAAGAGAGCTTCTTCCACCGGGTGTGCAAGAGGCCGATCCACACGGAGCCGAGGCATTTGATTCATCTACAGTTCTGCACAGAAAGGGGAGTTGGGTGACAAATCCCCACAGCTAGCATGGCGACTACCAAAACTTTTCACACTTTAGCAAAAAAAGCTATTAATGTTCATTGGCTACAAGTAACTTAGCTCCTTTACTAATTAGTGTACTATCTACTATGGGTTAACGATTCTCTTTTTTCTCCTGCCAATTAGTTCACATCTCAGTCCTTCTCTGTCGGTGATTGATACGGGAACTGAGCCTGATTCATGCAAAGTCCGTTTTGCTGTACAGAACACGTCGTTTCATACTGATACAGAATATAGCTTAGCAGTTACAAGAACTTTTGTTTCCAGAGTTACATGTTTTACATTTCTTAAAGGGCTACTGATTACCGTCGTCTCGCTTAACCTCTTTAGTTAACCACTTATGCATAAGGTAAACACTGTCTTGTCTTACTCTCTGTCTCAGACTCCGGCTAGTGGCGATTCAGCTAATCTCTCTTAATGTTTCACATTACAACTGATAACAAAAGACCTCTGCAGCCCTCCGACTCTGCAGCTCCACCCTGAACTCCCACATTTCTCTTCTTCTGGGTCGGTGAGTTGCTTGACTTGGTGGGATGTGAGCTGGTGGTTACATCTCCCCTTGCTGGAATTACCTTAACCCAGTAAGCCCTTGTGGGCCTGTAAATTATGCATTCATTTTGTTCACTATCAGTGGGAAATCCTTCTTCCCAAGCTTTGTTACCATCCCTCTATGTCTCAAATCATTGAAACATGCTGAGCCCTAAACTTTAACAAGGCAATTCTACTAACAAGTAATTTGTCTTTCTAACACCTGGACATCAGTTAAAGCTTACTTGCTAGCTGCTGTCTGTTTCCTGGATGAAATCTCCTTTCTTGTTGATTAAACTTGAAAGTATACAAAGATCAAACATCAAAGTACATGGTTTCTTAAAAAATTCTTACACATTCCACATTTTGTATCATTGCTGCCAGAGAAATAAGATCAAGGTGGAACAAACTGTGTTGGGGAGGTTTAGTTTGGATATTAAAAAAAGTTCTGCACCCGGAAGTGTGTTGTGCACTGCACAGGCTCCCCAGGGAAGTGGTCACAGCACCAAGCCTGACAGCATTCAAGAAACATTTGGATAATGCTCTCAGGCACATGATGTGACTCTGGTGCTGTCCTGTGGAGGGCCAGGAGTTAGACTTAATGATCCTTGTGGGGCTCTTCCAATTCAGACTGTTCAATGATTCTTGGTCCCTTTGTATGCTCCTGCCTCCAGTCTTTGCCTTTCCCTTAGAAAAAATCCATTTGGAAAAGCAGCATCTGTCCCTCATGGCCTCCACAGAGCCCTGAGCTACAGGTTTCTGCTCCAGGCTTGATGCCCTCAGCACCTGTAATGCAAGCACTGGTGAAAAAACACCTTGGTGTCCTCTGCAGCTTCTTGTGGCGCTGGGGGAGCTGAGAACTGATGCCATACTTGCTCCTGGAGAGGATGGTCAGACTGGTACCAGGGACCCATCAGCTGCAATGAAGCTCCTGGAACCATCTCCTCTGGCTCATGGCACACTGATGAATCACTAGCCATGGGTATTTGTTAGGGAGATTTAATAAGTTTATTCATTGTACAAGCAAAACTTAAGACTTTTGACCCCCATAACCATATCTTGATTTCCAGCTCTAGGTGAAATTGATTTCAACACACTTGATTTTGACAACAATTTGCAGTGGTTAGAAAACTGACATAGTAAAAAGCAAAAAAGCCCAAAGGGAGAGGTTCCAGCACTGTCACAGAGGGAGTGATGGGATGGGTACAAAGGAACAACCCAAGGTTTATGGCTCTATTGAGATATGTGACTTGCAGATTCATGTTATTTCACACCACCTTCCCTAGAAAAGGTGTTCCTTGGCCACAGTTACCCTACAGTCTGTATTGCTCATATGGATACACCAACCCACGATAAAATTTTAACAGTAACATAACTATGTAAAGAAAGCATTGGAAGATATTTTTCTTATTCATGCAACCAAATAAGTCAAACCCAGTATGTTCAGAGGAGCCAAAGGGCTTTTTGAAGTCGGAGGTGTTGCGAAGTAGCAGGGTTATTGTATAAAAAACAAGTCAATCTGTATCTGTAATGTCAAGTTCATTGGAGTCCACTGACTGAAAACCAATGCTAAATGTTTAAAGAAGTTTAGACAAACACAAGTCATTAAGTACAAGTGGTTCATTTATTGAAAACTGCGCTATCATAATACATTATAAGATTGTCACAGAGTGTAAGAAGGCATCAGAAAAGTGACACTGAATGGTCCATGGCTGCATTATCCCTTCCAATTCCCCACCAGCAATAGGGAAGGCACTAAGTCTGTATGGACAATCTGATACAACACAAAGGCTTACTATGTAATATAAAAGAGGTTTGCAGTACAGGATTATACTGGAATGTTAACACCCTCAGCTTCTCCAAGTGTAAACAGATGTCAGAGGGATCAGAAATTATCAGAGATTGCTTGAATGGAAACAGAAATTAATTAATTTGACACAACTCTTCATTATTTTCGTTGTGTGTTTTGTCATAGGTGTTCCCATCCTATGAAAAGGCTGAAAGAAATGCACATTGAGGCTGCAATCAAAATACATATCTAGTGAAAGTGATAAGGTATTCAGGGTAAGCTTGAATGTCATTAAAAATTATGAACATGGATGGATGGCTCACGTTATCAGTTGAACTATCATACGTATCTACAGAGTTGTTAGCATCAATTGATCCTGGAGTAATTGATCCTTTTGTCCCCTGAGAATATTTTCCAACAAGGACTCGAGCCAAGTACATGTACTTCTTCCCATCCACATCTGGTTTAGAGTAGGTGTCTTGGGCAGAATAGTTGGCGTTTACAGCAAAGTACGTTCCGTTTCCAAAGTTTGCAGCTGTAGTCAGAAAAACAAATGTTTGTGAATGTTTCAGTGGCAGCAATTCCTTATCTGCCACCTTCAGAGCCTGTGAATGTCTGGACAGCTCTGCTTTTTATGTGCAGTAGGGAGATATAACAAAATTAATCATTTTGCATACAAGGCAGGACTATACAGATGGCATGGCATATCAGTCCTAGCCTTCTTCAGGAAAACAAGAGTTGTTTTGAAAGTTACATTACCGTGCATTCCGGCATAGCTCCGGTTAAATCCCTTGTCATTAATAAAGGCTAATGACTCCTTACTCGTCCCATGAAACAGAAGTCTCTCATTGTTTCTGCTGCCATTTTTTTTATCCATTTCACACTTTTTTATTTGGTAGTTCTTCCAAAGATATGTGTTCTGTATCCTTTCAATCTGTGAATTTTGAAAATAAGACAGAAAGAAAGAAAATGGGTAAATTGTTGTAATGAAAACAATTAGCGTATCAATCATTTAATGTGTTCCAATATTCCCCTTCTACTTCCAATGCACATATACCAGATAATGAATTAAGTTAGTCAAATCCTTCCAAACTTTGGCAAGGCAGATAACCGAACCCAGCCCAAACCATGAGACGAACACTCCCTATGAAACAAGACAGGAGCATTTTGCAGGTTTCTGGGCTGTAGATGCCTACTGGGCCTGCACAGCACACAAGGCTTATGTGGGCAAAAGATGTGCTCTGCTACAGCAAAAACCATTCCAAGGAAGAGCACTCTCCCCTGCAGCTGAAGAAGTGGCTGCTTAAGAGCTGCTACTTAGTAAATACCTCAACTGCAACAATAAACTGACTAATGCTGATTAAAGTTAGTGACAGCCAGAAAGACTAGTCCAACTTCAGAAATCCCAGGGGAATTTCTTTTTCTGTTGCTGTTGTTAGTATCCTTCATCACTTGCCATCGAGGTATTTATGCTCAGAAGTGATGGCTTGCTTTTACCTTTTCAATTTTGAATGACTCACAAGTCCTCAGAAATTTTTTTTGCACATCTTTATACTCTCTTGATTCTGGTCTTACTTCCACTATTTTGAGTAGCTCATTTTCCATAGCGTCCCACGTTGGAGGGAGCACTGTTGACTTTTGATCTGCAGAAAAAACACAATCAATCATACTCACCCCAAACCCCTGCTTAACATTAAATATGCCCTGCTACAAATCCTTCTTCATACATCTTGCTTATGGATGAGTCAGAAAGAGGTATCTCCTTACATGGTAAAGGACCAGTAGTAAATGGGAGAGGGTACATCTCAAGCATTGAACCAAAGTCTAGAATGACAAGTGCTACAAGAAAATTATTGCTAGTAAGCCTGTTGAGAATGTCAGAACACATTAGACACTTTTCAAAATATTTTAAATAGCTACAGCATTCTTTTACTTTTATTTCCCAATTCAGTCCCTTTCTGCATTCTCCAGAAAAGCACCTGCACAAAGCTCCTAACAATACTTTGAATATTCTCACCATTGCTTTCTCCTTTCTCTTGCTGGATACAACCAGGTTTTCGCATGGGAACGTCAGTCTATCAAGATGTTTCTACTTACCTTCAGATTTATCAACACGTAAAATGGATGTCTGTTTTCCTCGGCCGTCCATAATGTGCTTACATTCCATATCCACTGTGTATTTTTGCTCACCAATGGTGATTTCAAAAATATTCTGCTTTTCCTTGTAAGCGTTTTCCAACTCCATATTTATGAGACTGTCGAAGGGCACATAAGAATCGTTTTCAAAGTATTTCCATTCAATTGACTTTTGTAACAATTTTGCCTGGGTCTCTTTCTCTTTAGCAACTTTTACCCTGAGGATCATTTTCTGAACAGCTGCAGAAGCCTTCCAGACATCTTTTGTAACCCCTGAAATTTCAATGGAGTTATTCTTCAGACAAAAACCTATTTTTAATTTCTTTTGAAGGTCATGCAGTTCTTCCTTCTCTTCTTCACTGAAATACGAGACAGACTCATCTACAATTTCTGTTTGAGATTGTTCTTTTGAAATTTCTTTTCTCAGCCAGTTTTCAGCTGCTTCCACGTCTCTTTTACTTTCACCACAAATCTGCACAACAGCCAGGTCAATTTTCTTTTCCAAAACCACTTTGATTTTTTCCTTTGGGGAACGTTTCTCAGAGCCGAAGAACGCTACATCAAAACACATAAATATTGTAATTAATAGTACTCTTTTTTAGCTGGTGCTAAACAGATTGATCTATAACCTGTACTTAAGTGACATCTACTTACATCCAACCTTGTCAAATTTCTTGGAAAACCACGATTTGATTTGTGTTATAGTAGACTTTTCTCTTTTCTGCAGGCTTGCATGGAACACACTCATGAGATGTGGCTGAAAGATGACAACTTTAACACTTTTCACAGATGGAGCAGAATTCCTTCTTGCAAAGTCAGTTACTGCATCTATCATGTTGTCAGCTACCTCAGCTGGATTGCGGCCTGCCCCTCCTGAAAAAGTTGCAGATATTTTGCTATAGAAAGTGTTAATAACTGTTACAGATGAGTAAAACATCTTTAAAAGAACAGCTATGAACACACCCACAATCACCTGGATCATAAACAGGCCAGGAATAATGTCAGGCTGGCAATTAGGAAAGGTTTCTATCTAACAGGAAGAGAAAGTTGGGGACGAGCTTTTCAGCAAGGGAAAAATGGAAGTTTCTTTTTGCAGACATGGCAACCAGTCAGGTTATGATGTGGACGATATGGCTTGGGTAACTAATAGGCCACAGGCCTGCTGCTCAGTGGCCCAGTAGCCAATTCCTCACTCAAAATTCAAGTCTAGTTTTATTCATGCAAGAATAAGAATAAGAATAAGAATAAGAATAAGAATTCATGCAAGTTTTATTCATGCACCCACATGCAAGGGGTGCAGCTCTGGCTTCTCCAACTCCAGGGATTCCTACCAAACTAACTGAAAACAACAAGAGAAGAAAAAGAGACAATCTGGCCTTTTTGACAGGTTTGTGTTCCATCCATATCAATGTACAGCTGCTGGCCAGAGCGGCATCATCTACTGATTTCAGCAATGGAAAAGTAGTTTCCTGGCTATTCTCTGATGAGCTGCCCACACATACCAGGCTGCAGGTTCTTCAGGAAGCACAGACATACCTTTGAATCCCTGTTAGCAAGGAATGCTCACCCTGGAACACTCATGCTCTTTACGTACTAGATCACTGCAAGGAGTGAAGCTTTCTAGCTTTCACAAGCCTCTAATAACACTTTTAAAGACTGCAGTTTCCAAATATATTTTCACCAAATAATAACCCCTCCAGATAAATCAAACTCATCACTTGAGCCCTGAGATCAGCAGAATCACATGCACTGAACCCTTTCCAGAAAAGGGAGACACAGACCTGTTCCAATTGCTGGGAAGGCGACAGAGGTGTACTTCTGTAGTTCACATATCTTGAGCACCTGGGAGACCAGCCACTTGATATCATTTTGGGCAACAAAATGAATTATTTTTTTGCATGGCAGGTTTCCTGCCTGGGTGATGATATAGTTGCTGCTACCTAGCTGGGCTGAAACATAAGTAGGAGAAAATAATCAACAATTATCCACAATATAGATGTGTGCTGGTCCTCATTAGGAAATAAGAAATGGTGACAAATATGCCCCAGGTTAAGCTTCATGTCTCCTTCCATAAAGTGAGCAACCCCCTTGCTCAATTTTCACTTTCAAGGCACAAGAACTTAATTTATGTCTGTAAAATATTTGCCTCCTTTGTCAAATAAATTTAGTGTGTGCCTTTATTTGTCAGGTTTGCTCAGTAAACTCAAGACAACATCATGCAGACTGGCACTCTGTCTTCACACACACACAAATATACCATCTACCCCATCTAGCCCAAATTACTCTTAACCTGTGTAAAAGAAGCTTGTTTACCTCTTGCACATAATTATTTTCCTTTGGTTGGTCTTCCAAGCTGACCTCCACACCTGCGGATTTCCCACTTCCCGTATTTTCTGGGGTTTTAAACCACATACTTATCCATCTTTACTCCTCTTTCATTATAGTTGCTGTTCACTAGCTGAATTTGGCCTACAAATAAATGCCTCTTCTGAGGCAGGAACCCAGTGCTAATGAGTTACTAGTTAGGCCAACAGCAAACATTTTCTCACTGAGAAATAACAGGAGGAGTTGCAGTTACACAGTTGTTTCCAGTGAGAGATGGCTTCTCTATCAATATTTTTGTCAACATCACCCCTTGCTCATGGCTCTGTTTGATGTTGACTCTGTTTTTGTCATGGAAATCTTTTTTGGAATAAGAGGATGTAATAACTGATAGATTTAGATCTTCATGTATGCTTAGAAGCTGTCTCCCCTTGAAGATTTTTCTTTTCCTCATTAGATGTTTTACAAATACCACATTAACTGATTAAAAACTAGCTGCTGTAACACAGTGCATAATACAGATGGAACTACCGTGGTCAGTACTGAGAAAGTATTCCAAGAGATTCCCTGCTATGCATTAACACCTTTGGAAAGGTCAGAAATGTTGTACCATACCTTGTACAGTACATTCGTCTTCAACTGCTTTTCCAGCACCATTCAGAATTGCTCTGGAGACACCTTAGAAGAGAAGAGGAACATGAATCCACTGTCACCACTGTTTCTGCTTCTCTAAAGTCCCATCTGAGGCAGAACTGTATGCCTCATCACATCTAAAATCTCAATTCTGATAACATTACAGATTATAAATGAAGAACATTGCAGCCAAAATTTTGGCCTTATATGATTCTTAATTCAAACTGATGTTTAAAGTACCTAACAAGCTCCACTAAGGTCAAAACCTCATGGAGGTTGTTCTTCTCCTTTAGTCCAAGAAGTGTTCTATAAAGAGATTCTATATTCAAAGAAAATGATTCATTTCCCTTTCTGCAAGAGAGTCTTAAACATGCCATCCTGTGACATAGATTACCAAGAGAATAAAGTTTCAGACACTTCCTAATTGAACTTTTGTACCCTAAGAAGCAAAACAGAAACTACACTGTGAAACAAATCAAAGAGTTTAAGGCATTGAATACTTCCTCCTCTTCTTTCCCAGCCCTTCCAAGCACACATACTTTTTTCATGCACAATATCAATTAAAATACCTGCTTTGAGGCTGAAGGTTTGGTTTGTTATGTTTACAATGACATCTACCTCCTCCTTGGTAATATCACCTTCTGCCACCCGGAATATGATGGAGCCCATTGTCACTTCAAGCACATTGTGTTCTGAGTTTGAAGAGACAGAAGAAAAAGTTGAAGGAAAGAAATACAGACCCTGAGCAGAAGGGAGTGATGATGTAAAAGATGAGGGACTTTTTCATGGGTGCAATGCCTACAGAGACACAGCTACAGACTCAGCCTGTGAAGAAGATTGCCTGCCGTGCTAACTGAAAATCATTCCTTCTCACAGGAGTCTTTACTCAACCTGCACTCATTCCCATCATTTCTATTCATGGCAGGATAGCAGGGAAAATGCGTTTTGCTGCACACCTGGTATGCAGACACTATTTAGGGACATTTTACCATATAAGTCTTTGGAAAACTCCAATGTAAGAGAGCAGAAAACTTTCCAAGTCTCACTCCTTTGCTCCTGTGTCTCACAGAGTCTCCAGGCAGGTTCTCTACTGCATGAAAAGGTGGAACTTTCTACCCATGTGTCATTTGTAAAATCATAATTAATTTTCAACATGTAACTCATTTTTTTACAGGCAGCAGTTCCATTAAGATGGATAACACCAAAGATATTTTGGTTTGGTTTTGGTATTCATCTGAACTTGTGAAAGATTTAAGAGTATTCCAAAGAGGCCACTTTAGCACACATAAGACTTTAGCACACATAACTAGGAACTCAGCTGCTTTCCCAGGACAGAGGAGGACACTGACTTGTTCACAGTTTAATCTAGTGCTGCACAATAAAAGAAAAAGCCTTGCTTATGCCATTGACACCTTATAGCTTCTGTATAGCCTCCAGTTTGTAGGGGCACTGTCCAGATAAGGAAACACAGGTACACTTCTTTCCTTAGCATCTCTAACACAGTTTCAGATGTAACAGACACTTGGCCTCAAAATACTGCCCTTACAGCAGCCACTCAGACTTTGGGAATGAAATGCTCACCAAACAAGTACCTAAACATTTATAATGAATGCATTCCCTGGAAAACTTTAAAAAATGAAAAAAAAATCAGTAGGCACACAGCTTCTGTGAAACAAGCTTACCTGTGCTTTGGCTAGCCTCATCTAGAGAAGGTGTCTGCATTTTAAGAGCTGCAGATCTTCTTTCAAGTGCATCTGAAAATTCCTAGAGAAGGAAATTACAATCAACCCCTGTAGAAGACTTTACACAGAAGAAATAAAGGTTTGAAAAGCAAAGCTAAAAAATGTTTAGAAAGAGGTAAATGCAAATTACCTCATGTCATCTGCCACAATGCTGATGTCAAGGCCTGACACATGTTGTTCTCAGAGAGCAAGGCTGTTCAGTGTAAGCAGCACAGAGAGTTACAAATAACTGAGTCAAAGCCCTAGTTACCATTCCACAGGGACACAGCAGCAGAAGGCATCCTTACACTGAGTGAGTAGTTTAACTCAGCTCTCACAGGTGATGCCACCCTTCTCTATGCACAATAGCTCAGGCTTTCAGGCAGGAGCCTTCAAGTTTAGCCTTTCAAAGCGTGTTAGCTCTTGCACAAAGTACAGAAGACAACAGATGTAGAAACACTTATCTGGACATCAATTCACAGCGTGACTGCTCTCTTTCAGTGTGAAATGAGTAACTTGAGTGCGGATAGAGAAAATTTATGCCAATGTGACACTGAAGAAAAGGGGATGCAGAATACTGATATGTTTCTACAGGAGAAGTTTACCAGCACAGCAATCCTAGCACAATTATTTCTCCTAAAAAGACATCAGCACTCCATTAAAACCACACCTCTTTTCCAAGGGTGTAGGCACTGATGCAGGAATTATAGCAGATTTGTCTGACCTACGGACTGAAGAATTAGGCGAATCATGAGATAAAGAGTAATTACACTTTTGGCTGTATTATTTCCAGGACATAGAAAAGGATAGGAAGGGAGCAGGATTGCACAGGATAGGTGGGTGACCATGAGGGGTAGAATCAAAAATAGAACTTTTAGTATAGACAAGAGAGAGTGTAAGCAAATATTTTCTTTAGTGTAAGAACAAACACCTTATAGATTCTTTGAAGATCATCATATAGCCAAGTATCATGAGATAGACCCAAGTATACAAGCACATAATAGAGAGAGGAAAACACAGTAACTCACCTCAATATTAGCTGTGTCTTTTGGATGCAACAGAAAGTGAACTTCTTCAAGAGAATTTAGTCTGTTTTTGCTACTGAATTCAAACACTTTGTCAAACAATAATTCAGCAACAACAGAGCTTGGGAATCCTAAATTCCCTGTCCCAATTGCTGGAAAAGTAATGGATTTCAAAGACAGTTCCTCAGCAATCTCCAGGCATTTTGTGACTGTGTTACCCAGGACCTGTAAAACACAATTATTTTTTCAGTTACTGGAGATAATTTTTTCCCTACTATGTGCAATGTAACACTGGCCCTTTTAGCTATCTCTTGGTATTAAAATGCAATTAATTGCATACACAAGGATTTCACAAAGAATTTATTAGTCAACAAGGGATCGGCCCCACAGTTAAAAAAGAACAGGTTAAACTCTCTCATCTTCTATGACACTGTCCCCCATTTCAAAAGAAAAGTGGCATTAAACATACTATAAATCCCAGACAAATTCAGGCAAATAAAAACCCTTTTACCTTTGAAGATGAGTCCTTCGGGAACCACTTATCTAGTACAACATGAAGCACAACACTGCAGTCTAGATTGTAACCTTTTGTTTTCAACACAGATCCTTCTTCAAGTTTTCTTCCTAGGCCTTCTTTTTTCAAGCCTGCCTGAAGCATTGGCCCTGCCTTGCTCAGCAAAGCTTTAGCAAGTGGCCCTTTGTCAAGCTGGAGATCTTTGGGAACACTGATGACGACAACGGATGTCTGAAACACACACAAGCAAAAACTCCAGCTTGTAAGCATCAAATTTCATGTCAGTGTCATCCTCAAATGTCTGTGTCAATGCTGCCTTGAGAGCACCTGGAAGCACCAGCCACTCTCCCAGAGCAGGGCATTTGTTTTAATCAACACTGAGTACCCTCTTGCTTTTGCACTAGTACCACCCTCTCAGAATCAAGATTTCTGAAATGGTCAGTGCTGCCTGAAGATGGTTCCTGCCCAGCAAGGAAGGATCAGGAGGGCTTGGAGCCCAGAAAGATTCCTGCTGACCACCATTGCTGTAATGTACCATGCACCACAGGGATCTCTGGAGCTACAACAAAGCTGTCTGGACATTAATATGCTCAGTAGGGAGCCCTGTTTGAACAGGGATGTTGGACTGGATGACCTCCAGTGGGCCCTTCCAACCTTAACTGTTCTGCAACTCTGTGATCTGCATACCTCTGCATTAATAGATGACAAAATGCAGTGCTGCACAGCCATCTGTACCTACCATGTAAGACAGTAATAGCAATTCTTGTTATCAGCAGGGATAGCCAATTTCAGTAACATGTAAACACGCAACATTGCCAATTACACATGATGGTCAACAGCTGGTAGTTTATTGGTTTTGTGTTTGTTTGTTTTTAAAAAAGACACAAAACCACTTGATATTTCAATAGGAGATAATTTAGAACACTTACCTTAGCATCTTCAATGCTTCCTGTTTCCAGCAGGATGTTAAGGCCTTCCTCAGTTGTTATGAATGGGAAGTTCTTAAAATGCTGAGGAGTTTTCCTCTTCCTAGATTGAGAAACTGTACTGGCCTGATGCAGTGACGTGGAGGAAGGTGAAGAATCTGAAAACACGTCCCTAAATGCCTTGCTGAAAGCCTGAATGCCATCCTGTGCAAAAGCCACAAGATGAACCTCCTTCAAGATGCTGTTCCCCTTGGATTCTTCCAGGGTCTCCTTGATGGAGGATACAATGGAACGTGTACACAGTTCCAGTGGGAAGGCAAAAATCCCTCCACTTACAGCAGGCAGAGCTATGGAACGACAATTGTACGTTTCAGCTAGCTGTAGACATTTTTTCACTGTCTTTTTCAACAACCACATGCACCTTTGTGATTCCTCGTTGCTCCACCTGGGCCCAACAGCATGAATGACGTTCTTGCAGGGCAGTTTCCCGGCGCCTGTGATCACTGCACAGCCAGGCTGGAAATCCCCATGCCTCCTCACCAGCTCATCACACTCCTCTTGCAGATCTGGGCCAGCTGCTCTTGACAGAGCACCAGCAAGGCCACCTGTGTGTTTTAGCTTTTCATTAGATGCATTCACCACAACATCAACAGGATGAGTGCACAAGTCAGCTTCATAAAGCGCTATCACAGTTTCACCCACGGTCACCTGCATATAGGGCTTGCCTCTCTTACTATGCTCTTTCTGTTCTTCCAGCTGCTCTTCTGGCTGCTCTTCCAGTAGGACTAAACACTTGAACTCTTGTTTTGCATGGGGGGCCAAAAGGTGTACTTCCTCTTTCATATATTCCTTGACTCCTGGTGCTTTAATTTCCACACGTTTATAATAAAGGCCAGACAGAATTTGCTCAACTAAGCTGACTCCCTCCAGCACTTTTGCCCTCTGCCCACTCAAGGATATATCTCCAGAGTTTTTGTGTGTGCTAAAGTCAACTTTCACACCTTTTTTATGTAAGCCAGCCCAATCATTGACCTTCTCTTTCTCAAAAAACTTTATGACTGCCATGGGCTTTTCTCCAATGACCCTTTGCACCTGTGTGTTTTCTTCTATAAAGTTGGAAACTTCCTCAAAAGCTTTTGCTACTGCTTGAGAAAGACCAGCAATCATGACCTCATTCTCTTTGTGAGTGACTGTTACAGCTTCCTGAGAACAGTTTTCCTTGGTTAGCATCTGCCATTCCTCCATTTGGAGGATTGACTTATCCTCCAAAGTAATACTTCTGTAATCCAGTTCCTTCTTTATTTCTTCCTCTGCTTTTTGGAGATCTTCAGGAGCATTCCCTTTCAGGATGATATCTCCCCTACCAAGCTCATAAAAGGCTATAATTTGTTTTGACATAAACAGGCTCTGTGACAGAGTTTCATTATCAATATGCTCTAAAAACTGAAAAATGTAAGGGTGGATATTAATTGTTTTCTTTACCATTTTGTGTATATGATCGAGTATTTCCCCTTTGACTTTATAAACTTCCTCAGGCACTCCAGATAGGTTCATCCTCTTCTGCAAATAATCATAAGTTATTTGTAGGCCTGGGAACTCTGTACGAAATTTTTCTTCCAGACCACTATACTGTAATATTCTATATTCCACTGAATTCACTGTCTCTACTTTCAATTCAGTTCTTTGCTTTTCTCTTTCAATTTCTCTGGTGGCCTTTTGGATCAGAAGCTTCAGTTCTTGTTCAACCTTCTTCACAACTTCTTTTTCACCTACTAGAACATGTAAATCTTTGGAAATATGTGGGATCACCAGAACTTCATCATGGGGAAAGCTGTTTCCAATGGCTTCCCACACCTCTGTGCTTACTTGGCATTTAATTGCTTCGTATTTTGATATGCTGTGTGAAAATGCTGTGGAAACTTTTTCCTTCCATGTCTTGACCAATTGAGATACTGATCTCTTCCGCTCAGAAGAAATAGCTGAAGGTTGCAAAGTAACTTTTGGGTCTGCACAGAGGGGTTCAGGCCACACTGGCACACAATTACACTTCACCATTTCATGATCTATTGCCTCAGTGAAGCTACTATTTCCTTGCAAAAAATGCCAGATATAGGGATCCAGAGGCAATGTAATTGGATCTGGCTTCTTTATCTGCGGCCCTTCCTTTCCATATAGAGCTGTTTGCAGCGAGGCGTAGTAAGGATAGACAGAGATTGGTGTTTTGTTGAGTGAATGCTTCTTTGCCAGGATATTTGTTACATCTAAAACAAACAAACAACCCCCAAGTTATTCATGTCAGCACTTAAGATTTTCTCTTTTGTTTTGGGTTTTTTTCATTGTTTGGGGTTTCTTAAACTATATTTTCTATCTAATAATGTTTGTTACTTTTAAGAACATTTTTAGATTAATTTCCTCCTCTTCCCAGACAGAAATAATTCCACATTTTTGAGGAATTACTTATTTTAAATGCCAAAAACTAATTTGAAGAGAGACAGTCAAGCACAGCAGCATACTCCTTTGGGAGGAGCTGTGCACGGTCTCTGCCCCCACTTCTCTTATATGCTGTACTTGAAGTGCCCAGCTCAGTAGTTGTCTGGGCTATTACTCAGCAGTATCAAACACAGTTCCTCTATTTCCCAAAAAACCATCTCTTTCCTTCAACTTCCCTTCATCTCTCCCCTTCACTGCAATGCCTCCAGCTTCTCCCTTGTCCTACACCTTCCACAGTCACTCATCTTTCTGTCACTGACTGGACAACCCACAGCACCTGCTCTCCAGCCAAAAAGCTGCCCAAGAAATTGTCCTGAGATGAGCCAGGCAGCACATGTTGCCACGGGCAGCTAGTGGTCATGGAAGTGACTAGGTGGGGGGAAGTCCCCTGTGCCCGTGGGGCTGTGCATTCTCCACCAAACTCAAACTGTAACCTGAACTCCGTAAGGACCAGGGCCTGGGTGAAACAAACGATCCAGAAAATTAAAAAACTCTATGCCTTATGCTCAGCTGGTCCAAAACTGAAGCTTGCACTCCAGTTAGCATGAGACCTGCTGGCAAAGCACCAGATCTGCTGTTTCATAAGGGTAAAGGAGGAATTGATCTAGAAAATCCACATTTTGGTCCTTCAATTAGAGGTTCTCAAAGAAATAAGGGCTCTGCATTTCTGCATTACCTTTTTGGTCACTGAATGTAATAATAGCTGCATCTTCATCAGGCAGCAGTTGAACATCCACCACTTGTGCACCTCCACACCTCTTATTTTCAAAGTAGATAGTTATATAGTCACTGGGTGTGTTGGGTGGTATATTTTCAGCCCTAACACTTTTTGTTTGCTCAAGGCACCGTGCAGTAACGTGTTGCTCCATTGCTCTGGGATGTTGATTAAACTTTTTTGCAAATTCCTCTGTATCTAGAAAGAGAAAGGAGAAGAAAAAAGGAAAGATCAAACTTGGACCTCTCTTTTCTACCGTGATGTTAGCAGACTATCACTATGTGCACTGATCAAAGCACTGAATTACAAAATCAGCCCAGAGGGGCCCACAAAGTTACTTCTTTCCACATATTCAGTATCTGTCACTTAGTATTGCCCTCATGTTTGATCACAATCTGTTCTCAGACCAAGTACATCCTGCATTGCTTGTTTGAAGTTATTGTTTGGGTTTAGTCCTACCTGTTCTTTTTCCTATCCAAACCAGAGCTAGCTCACTTTCTGACTTGCACTGGCCTCTATATCTTACAGATAGAGGTTATAGCATTAACTTTTTTAGAGTAAATCCTCCTTTAAAAGGACACAATATCATATCCAACCTTAAAAATACTAAAGAATATAATCCCAGCCTAATCTCACTCACACACATGCATATAAACAAGTAGCTAACAAGAAAGAGCTTCAACTCTGACTCCTCCTTACCAGTATTTCCAGTAAAAGTAACTACAGCAGCACATAACTCAGGTATCATTTCCACACTGAAGTCACCATTATACTCTGACAAGCCGCTAACATTTTCCACCAGCATAATTAACATGCAATCTTTTGTTGTCTCCTTCACATTTTCCAGCACAACTGAGGTGGAAAGCAGGGATTCTTCAGAGTTCTCTGCTTCACATGACTCCTGGAAAGTCTCCACTTGCCACGGCTTCACAACCAGATCAATTTTATTCAAGCAATGCTTCCTTTGCAAAACCTCTTGGGCATCTAGTCCCAAAGAAAAATAGAGATGTGATCTTCCCATCACATCAGAGCAGCATGTTAAACAATAGCAATAATACACCACTTCTGCTTGGAGCAATGCTCACAAAGAGATCCTGCACCAGCAAAGGTCTGTTTTTAAAAGGGGGTTTTAGCAGTTTAACACCCACAACATACAATCATACCTTGCTCATCCTGAAAGGTGATGATCACTTCCTGATCCTTTTTGACACAGGACTCAATGGTTCCCCCACCAGACTTCCTTTTATTTTCAAAGTACATTTTCACAATCTCATCTTTTATTTCCTCCCCAGAGGCAGTGGTTACTACTATAACAGAATTCCTAGAGGTTGATTTTTCAGCTTCCAATTTCTCACACGATTCTGAAACAAGAGATCACACCCTAATGCCTTAGGCAAAAGTTAAGAAAAACCCAAGCTTCCGGTCTTCTAAACTTCCATGCCACTTTTTGTTCAGATCATACTTAAGGTCAAGAAAAAGAACAGGGTAAGAATCCCAAACAAGTTAAGCATATCACTAGTGGGAGTTGCTGTATCACCATGTGAGGAGGAAACAGTTCATCACCAGGCAAGGACAGCAGAAGTAAAAGCTACTAAAGCTTCCCAGTGCTCTTCTGCCTGCACACGCTCTCCATTCACAGTTCCAGCCATTGCTGTGGGTCACCCAGGGTCTATCCATGCTGGCTGCCACTGCCAGCCCAGTGCCTGCCTGGGGTACACAGCTCTCAACCTGCTCTGGCACAGCAAGGCTGGGAGCAGCTGGGAAAGTCTGGGTAGGGACAGCCTTAGCCAGAACAAAGGCCAGCATCCACTGCTGCCCCCTAAGGAACTGACCTGTCTGAGGCAGCCAGTGAAGTGGGGACTCTAAACGGACTCATGGAAAGGAAAAAATATTTATTTCTTTTAGCCTGGGATCATAATTCCTACATAAATACTATATAATTACTACATTAGAGAAACAAGCCACAAGGGTGACCAGGGCACTAGTGCAGCAGAAAGGTCCAGAAAACCAAAGCAGCAAGAATACAATGGTCACCACTGGATAAGTGACACGCTTACCCATCTTCTCCCGCTGAGTACACACAGAAGTTTCCTTATTCTGGTAGATGGGAAGAGACACCTGGGGTTCATTAACTAGAGACAAATGACAATGATTTCTCAGATACTGGATACTTCAAGAAGAAAATGGACACATTCATGTACAGCCAGGAGCCAACACAGCTTGAATTGAGTTTCATTTGAGACTGCCACAATCACAGACTTCCACAGATTCCTCTTTTTAAACCATATGGTGAACTGGTTACAGAAACAATCAGCTCAAGAAGCCTCAGGTATAATGTTAGCACACAGTCATGCTGCCCGAACCACCAGGAGCAGGTCCTGCCATGCACTACAGCACTGTCCTCTCACAAAAAGCTGCACTGAGCATGAGAAGTGCTGAGAACCTCCGCCCTGGGGAGGAAAGTGCCTTTGGAAACAGGCACTTCCTCTGTGTGGACGAGCCTCTGTCATGATACGTTTTACTCGGCATGATTGCTCGACTTCCAAGTTTAGAACAAGAGGAAATGCAGCTACATTAGAAAACAAAACAGTGGTAAGATCGACCAAACTGCTTTTCCAGCCTGTGCCCTCAGCCTTCACCTGCACACTTGCCCTGCTATGCACAAGCAGGTACTTTGCAGGCAGAGCTCGAGTGAGCTGTGTGTGTATCAGCCATGTGTGTATGGATTACTTCTGTGTGTACTGATAGCAGCATATCGATTAGCCGTGTATGTGGGAGTGTATTAGCCGTGACAGCGCGGTCGGTCTGTGCGGTGCCTGGGATGTGACTTCGCGGCTGCACCTTAGGAATCACACCGTGTTTGGGATTCGGAAAGTGAAAGGGAGAGCTGGGCAGGGGAATCAAAGCGCTAGAGCTCCGTTCGCCCGGCCCGGCCAAGCAGGCGGCTCCGCCTCCTTCCCCATGCCCGCCGCTCCGCCCGGGCTCCCCCGGCCGCTGCCTCGCCATCCCCGCAGCCCCGCGCCGCGCCTGCCGCAGCTCCTACCTGGCACCTCGGCCCCGCCTGCCGGCCCCGCCTCCTGCAAGGGAACCAGAGGAGAGCGGTCAGCCGCGTTCCCTCCCCCGGCCAGCCCCGCGCCCGCCTCACCCGCGCCCCCCTCACCTGCGCGGGGTCCTTGTTCGCGGGCAGGGCGGTGACCTGCAGCGACAGCCGCCCTCCGGACCCCCATTCGAGCTCGTGGATCGGCCGGCGCAGCACCCGCTGCCTCACTGCCAACACAACAGGCACCGCTCAGGGGGACGCGGCCGCTCCCCGCCCGTCTCACCGCGGGCATCGCCAGCAGCGTCCCCCGCCCCGGCCCGGCCCGCCCTGACCGCTCACCCTCGGCGCTGGAGAAGCAGACGAGGATGTGCCCGCTGTCGCTCCCGGTGTCGCTCCCGGCTCGCAGCTCGCACTCGCCGCCGCCCGAGCGCTTCTGGCTCTGGAAGTAGCAGAGCAGCTTCTTCCTGAGCGCGGGCGGCGGCTCGGCGGGGCCCCAGTCCCCTCGCACCAGCAGCGGGAAGGCGCACGGCCGCTGCCCCTCCATGGCGGCCCCGACGACTCCTCTCCCCGCGGCTTTCGGTTTCGCTTCTCGGCGTGTGCCTGGTGCTCCGCCCAGTGCCGGGAACAGACGGCCCCTCCCGGCCCATCGGGGCGGCCGGGGTCTCGGTCCCCGCCGTGCCTCCTCACGGCCTCTGACCGCCTCGGAGCCTCCGGGCTGCACAGCCCCTTGTGCCTCCTGAGAGTCGTACAAGAACCAGCTGTCACTGAGTTTTCAGCCCTTGGGCTTATAATGGTTAACCAGTGGGTAACGCTCTCCCTGCCTTACCCTTTTGAATGAAGTCATGATGCAAAGTAAAGTGACCATTTTCATAATTCTTTGCCAGGGATGTTTCCACAACCGGGGAAGGCTGCAATGAGTGTTTACCTCAGGCCAAGTTGTCAGCTAGCTGAGAACTTTTCACCTGAGTGCTCAGGGCTGTCCCTTGCAAAGGTTAGTTTTCAGCTATGTCATGCTGTATGTTTCACCCTTATGGCCAAATATGGGACACTAAAATAGTAGATAAATGAAGTTCTTTTCCCATAACTTCACTGCGTATTGAGGAAATGGTTAAATAATCAACTGTCATTAAAAAATAGAAGCATCCAAATAAGCCTAGGTATCATCACACACTCTGCTGAGCAACCCATGGAGATGCCTTTGTTTCTTGGTGGGCAACTGATTTATCTGTTATTTCCTGATGCACTGTTCTCCCCACAACTAGTGCAGGTACATGCTCTCCTTCCTGTTGGAATCCTGAAAAAATTTATGAGTGTGATTGTGAATTGAGTACATTTAATCCTAAACTGTAGAGCTATGCAAATTGAGTACATTTGACCCTAAACTTTACAGCCATGATTAGAAAGTAAAGGTCTGTACAGCTGGTTTTAGGATAAAGGCTTTGGGAGGTTTCCTTGACAGTCACCAGGACTCTGCTGAACAATTCAGCCTGCAAACTTTGGCACACACAAAATGGGAACTGGTGAGTTACCCAACAGGGGTCTGACATCAGTGAACTGGCTTACCAGGACAGTGAAATGAGAGACTGAAAGTGGCTGAGAAGATTTGATCTTGACAGTTGTCTTGGTCAGGGATAGACTTAATTTTCTTTTTAGTAGCTGGTACAGGGCTGTGTTGTGGATTTAGTATGAGAACAACGTTGACAACACGCTGGTAACTTAGTTGTTGAAGAGTGTTTACCGCAAGTCAAGGATTTTTCAGTTTCCCAGATGCACAGGAAGCTGGGAAGGAGCATGGCCAGGACTGGTGACCCGAAGTGGCCAAAGGGATATTCCACACCATAGAGCATCATGCTCAGTGTAGAAACTGGGGGGAGTCAGCTGAGGGGGATGATTGCTACCCAGTGACAGGTTGGGCATTGGTCAGTGGGTGGTGAACAACCATCCTGTGCATCACTTGCTTCTCGTGGGGTTTATTTCTCCACCTGTCTCTTTTTCATTACAATTATTGGTAATAGTATATCTCATTTTGTTTCAATTAACAAACTGTTCTTATCTCAATGCACAAGCATTACCTTTCCAATTCTCTGCTGATGGGGGTTGATCCAGTGCTAAGTAGCTGCTGGCTGGGGTGGGAACAAAATCACAGCTTTTTTCCAAGTGCAGAAAAGCACTTAGAAACAACTGGAACGTTGGTATTTTACTGCACAGAAAAGGGGGGGGAGGAACATGGAATAGTGTAAAATGTTAAAACAAATACAGTAACACAAAACTGTGGCTGGAAAGACTACCCAACGCAGATAGAAACTAAACAGTGCCCACTACTACTAAACCTGAAAGTCAAGGTGGCACTGCCTATTCCCAATGTGGGAATCATTTAAAAAACAAAATTTACAAAGTGAGGTGGGAGAGTCCAAATTGTCCCAAATCATGGTCTCGCAGGGAAGCTCCTAAATAATAATAAAATAAAAAAAATACAGCTATATGTATTGCAAAAAAGAGAAAATCCCTGTACAGAAGAATGCAGAAATATGGGGTATTTTTATATTTTCTTTATTAGTTGTGCTCAATAGCCTTAAAGAAATGGTTCAACTCACTAACATTGATGGCTGTGTATGTGACACAGCACCACACAGGTAATTGGCAGGTTATTTAGGCATTGCAGAGTGGCTTTATGATACAACTTAAACCTGTATTGGATGCAATGGAAAGAATACCATTTTATAGTTGAAAAGCTGATTTAAAAGTTGTATTTAAGCTTAAACACAATGGCAGGCACAGAACCACCAGGAGCCTGCTATCAGAGATGGCCACAGACTTCAAACAGCAAACTGTTACTTCCTGTTTGCTCCAACGCAGCTCTCAGCATTCAGCACTTCTGCAGAGCTAAAAACACAGTAGCATCCATGTACCCACTTGTACATAATACATAGCTACATAATACATAATAATTTCATGTGCAAAATCCAAATCACTATTGCCATTTCTACTATGAAAAGGAAAAGAAGCAAAAGTCCATAGCCTGATCACAGCTAACACTGTCATAGCTGCATAAAAATTTTCAATTAGATGGGTTACATGATGCTAGCCATGCTGACAGATGCAATAATGCAAAGCTAACAGAAGTGTTTCATCTAATAAAAGCCAGCAGTGGATCTAAGGATTTTGGCAATCAGACTGGTGAGTTGTGGAAAAAAATGCAGATCAGATTTGCTGGTAAAGCAAGATGTACAAAGTGCAAACAGTACTGATACTACATTCACAAGAACCAAATTCTGTAAAGGCTACATATATAGGGAAGTAAATTATTTGTGAAAAGAACTTACATTGTTTGATAAGAAAAGATTACTTTTCTTAGTTAACACTGAAACACAAGCAATTTAAGTATGGCAGTTGAACAAAGTAACTTCTCTCAGAGCTTGAATAGCACATTAACTGCTATATGTTAAGAGTTATCACACTTAAGCATTGTGAGTTGGTACATTTCCTTATTCAATTCCTTTTGCTTTCAATTCTGATCGAACGCGCTGCAGATAATTAGGATCTGGGTAACCAAACCTAGGAGAAGAAGAAAAGAATTGTTTGGGCTATTTCTGCAATGAAGCATTTGACAGTTCTACAGAATCTTCTCATCAAAATCTTTTTAGAAATCTCTTTACCAATTTTATGCAGTTTTTGCCCTACAGAGAAAACAGACCCATATTACCAGTCAGAGATGTGATATAGACAGCATGAAGCTACAAACTTAAGGAGCTACTGCATTTTTTTGGTCCAAATTGACACTAAGAACTTTATTTTCAAAGCTGCCTGGGGTCTCACTTCAACCTTTTGTATGGATGGGGCTGGCACGGTGTCCTGTGCTCTGACCCACTAAGCGCTGCACAACTCATGGTTCCTAGCATCTAAAAGGACATGACCATACATCTACTACAATCTCTCTTACTGCTGTTAGCTCTGTTAAGTAGAATTTCAAATCATGTTTTACCAAGTCCATGTGCCATCTTTACTGGATCATAATGGACCAGCACCTCATGGTGCAGAACAGGAGGTAACAGGAGAGGCTTAGATCAGGAGTCCAACCTTAAGTGTCATCAAGAGCTTGTTGTCCTGTAGGTTCTAATCAAAGCAATTATTAACTAAGTGCCTTACAAACTCATTGGTGCATGAGTGGCCTGAGGGGCAGCAGAACACTAAGCTCATCCTTGTTCCAACTGTCCAAGTAGGTGAAGGTTAATTAATATGTGGATCAATAGGGCATTGCACAATCACTCTGTTAGTGACAAAATCTGAAAGCTCTATATGTGGAAAATATTCAAGCCAGCCTTCCTGACACATCTAAGTAGCAATAATACTACATCAACAGAAGACTACTTACTGGGTAGGTCCTCCGCTTGTGGCAGTTTTGTGGTGAATATCATTCCATGTGATAACATTTTGTTCACCAGTAGTACGTGACTGCCCCACTGTGAAAATCAATTTTTGGTTAAAGGCCCTTCTGAGGAGCTGCAGAATTTCTTGCCCTTCCTCATTGTCAGGTAAATACGCTCTTCGGTGAGTTGACCTGTAATGCTGCCCTGGGTTTGGATGGCTGCTCTGTTTTGTAGAAAAACAAAACAAAACAAAACAAAACAAAACCACATTGTATATAAAAAATTATTCAGAAGGACATAGCATGACTGATGACTTATTTTGGGAAGCAACTCTTTAGTTACTTCCTTTCATATAAGTTTCATTCACACTTTCTTGTCATCACTCTTGCATCCACTGTTATTTTTAAATTTGTTTCTCCCTCTCTTTTCTCTCCCAAATGCATGGCACCACACCCATGACTTTTTAATTTACTCCATTCTCAGTCCTTGTCATAAATCCAAGCACATAACAAAAGATTTCTCACCTGGAAAGCTCTCACCAAGCCCGCCCACTATTTATTTTTGTCCACTGGTGTCCACAGCAAAGAGAACGCCACAGAAATTTGTATTATACTTGCAAAACTTTTCTTATATGATATCACTGCATAGATGTTAGTTCAGCTATTCCAAATGTAGAAATTAAAGAGAGGAACCTCTGTTCTGGTGCATATAAATTGGAGGGCTGACAATCTGACCACTTCATTCCTACTATATTACTTAATCACATCCAAAAATATTGAATTAAATACTTGCAGATATGTACAAAACAAAGAAATCTCTTGCCTGGACATACATTAAAATAATGGGAAAAGAGTTAATTTTATATTCAATCTTGGTTTTGTTGTGGGAAAAATATCTTTGAGAAATATTTAAATATACTTACAGTTTGAATACCAGCTTTCATATAATAGTCAATCTGAATAGTGCCACAATTGGGATAACCAGGAAGCGAGGAAGACATTGTTGTAGTTGACATTTTTCCCTCTGGTTGGTTTCCTCTCAGGACTCCACAGACGGTATTACAAATAGGACAAGCTTGTTTATAAGCCATGGCTTTGTCAATGCAACTTTTGCAAAATGCATGCTTGCACTTTTCTAGTGTTTCTTTATTTTTAATTCTCTCCCTGCAAATCGGACACTCTTCTTCTTCTTTTTCTTCTGTCTTTGCCTGAGTCTGTCCTTCAGAAGAAAGATTATGCTTTTGTTTGACATTGGATTTCTTCTTAGATGCTCCTGTAGTTTCTTGAAAGCTGAGGTCAGAGGACAGTGGTCTCTTATTTTTAGTTTGTGTTGAGTCTTCAATGTTTAGAAGATCCATCATGTGCTTTTCAGCAGCATAAAGATGGTCTGGTAAACCACTTATGATTAACTTATCTCCATTCTTCTTAAGTTTTACATGAAGATCTTCCAGTTGTTTTCCATTAAGTAGCATATATAAAGTTTCCTTCTGATCTTCTGAAAGCTTCAGGATGATGATTTTTTCTCTTAACATTGCAGAGGCACTCTGAAATGCATTGATGAAACTTTCAGTAGCATGTGATGACATATCAGAAGTTTTGAACTTAGGCCTAAATCTTATGACCTTCTGGCCACACGAATTTTCATTTATTTCTATCAGTGTATCAAATTTGTCATTAATGTCTTCAATTTCTTTGCTTAATATGGTTTCCAACAATTTAAACACAGAGGCATCAACTTCAATTCCATTCCTGTATTTGTACTGTTCAGATGATATTTTCATATTCTTTTCAGTTTGGCTGTTCTCACCTTCCTCTGCTAGAAAATTTTTGGCAGCTACAATCACACTCAGTGGACCACGGAGTAGCAACTGACTCCCTTCCTCTTTAGCAAGGAGATTTCTAAACCTTTCATGTAATTTCATTATTGTCTCCTTTAATGTGTAACTGTTTGTTATGGGAACCTTTTCCTGTGCCAGATCTTTTGTAGTTTCCTGAAAAGTTTTGATAAAAAAATCGCTAGCTTTTTGTAACAATGCAGGCTTTTTATCAGAAGATATGTATATTAGTGTGCTACCCTTGTAATGACCTTTAATTCTTATACATGCTCCAAACCTTTCATGTAGTTCTTCAATTTCTTTTTTGCAGGTATGACTAAAATACTCGTAGAGAGCTGTCACAACTGTAAACTCATACACTTCTTCAGTATTCAGGCTATTTTCATCTTTCAGACCATTCTTACATTCTGAACGTGAAAAACTATGGCTTGGGTCTTCGCCTGCAAGGATATCCTCAAAGTAGTGATAAGCTTTTTCAATATCTGTAAAATCTCCTGTCAATTTCTCAGAGCCATCCATGCCAGGGTTTCCTTCTCTCTTTAAGTTTGGACACATAATGGTAATTTTCTCCCTTTGGTCTTCAGTGAACATACTGGTATTCAAAGTAGCAGATACTGTAAGGAATATCTAAAGAAAAGACAAGAATATATAAACATTAATTTTTTCTAAGGTTCTTTGCTTGCTGCTTCTATATTTTGAGCAAAGAGAAGCTCTGTCCATCCCAGTAATGCCAGATTACTAGAAACAAGTTTGCACACAGTATTTCTTTCGTGTCTTGTACACTGACATTACAAACAGGTGAGTAACACAATCTGCTCCTAAGTCAGCAGCAAAAATGAAATGTGTTAATGTCGCCAGCACTGCAGGAGCAAAGACTGTGACCCTGTGACTCTTAGGCTGAGACTGTGACCAGCACTGTGACCAGCACTTAGGCTGAGACTGTGACCAGCACTATCTGCTCCCAACCTCTGACAACAGGGTTAGCATAACTAATGGCATTTTACAGGGCTAACAGGCAACCTCTGTGGCTGAGCTCATTGTTTGAGGCCCTTTTCACATCATTTTCAGGCTCTTAAATTAAAGTCCTACCGGACCACAACTGTGGCGGGACAGTGAAACCCACAGACCCTTTGGTGGCCAGGGAGACCTCCACATGTTCACTTCTCTACTTTGCACAGACAGAAGTATAGGGGAAATTGCAATATAGTGGCACAGATGCCAGGTAAACACTATGTTAGCACATGCTATACCTCAAAAGCTACATCTGTGTTACCATGCAAAACAGGGTAAACCCTCTGAGCGTATCAGTGTCTTGGTAGAGCCACATGCACATCATGAAGCTTTATCCCACATCCCTTAAAACAGCTGATCTTTTCTGCATAACTTTTAGTTATGCCTAAGTCATACACTTATGCAAAGTGTCTGAAATCACGTTTGCTGTGCTACATCACATCACAGCAGATTTTTAATGCTGAAGTTGCCTCAAGGTGCAAACCATGCTGAAAGAGTGTTAGAGGTGGGAAGGATCCAAATCTCATACAATTCTTCTACCTTTTGGGAGCAGCCCTTGGTGCATACTACCCCCTGAAATCCATCAGGGTGCTGCTTTGGGGAAGAGGGGTTGGCACCGGCCAGAGTCAGGCTGGAAAACATGCTGCCTGTAAACATGTGTAGATTGACCTCTGGTCCAGCACTCAAATGTCACTCCTGGCCCCCATTTTATTGACTTAGGTCATGTAACTGACATTTTTTCCGCATGATATGTTGCAGTGCAACATAAAGGACTCACGAAACTACAAGCAGAGCAGGTTGTGACACTTCTCTCCCTGATGTACCTTTTTGGTAAGGACTTCCTTGGCTGTGGCCCCATGGCCACTGCTGTCCCACTGCTCCTGCTGGGGCAGGGAAGGGCTGGCAGCGCAGTCATTGTAGCTGGCAGAGGCCTGCACTGTAGCCTGGCTCTTGCCCGGGTCCTCTCCTCCCTGCAGGATGATTATCTCCACGCATTTTCCACCCAGTTCCAAGCTGTGCTTCGTGCGGGATTCCACATTCTTCCTATCTGTGGTAATTTCAGAATGACACAATCACAGAACTGTTATGGCTGGAAGGATCTCTGATCATCCCATCCAATCCCAGTGCCAAGCCAGGGTCACCTGGAATGTCTCCAGAGCTGGAGACTCCACGACATTCCTGGCTAGCCTGTTCCAGTGCTCTGCTACACTCAACGTAAACAGAATTTTCCTCATGTTAAGGTGAAACTTCCTGTGTTTTAGTTTATGCCCTTTGCTCCTTGTCCTGTGGCTGGGCACCACCGCAAAGTCTGGCACGCCTTTGAGATATTTATACGCATTAACAAGATCCCCTTTAAGTTTGGACACAGGCAGATAAAGCTGATAAAGTTACCTGACAACACGATGGTTGCCAGCTGCCCCAGAGCCGCCCTGCCCCGGGACGCAAAATGGTGCTCGGCGGCCATTTCCAGTCCCCTCACAGCTTCCCCCCGGGCCCGACGGGGCGAACCGCAGCCGCGGCCCCTACCTTGCTCCTGAGAGAACTCCACGCAGTAGGTGCCGGGCTCGGGACCTGCTCGCACGTTGCACTCACCGCCCCCCGACCGCTTTCCCGACTGGAAGTACGCCTGGAGCTTGAGGATCGCCTTCTCTCCGGGGGCGGGCGCGGGGCTGAGCCGCACCAGCAGTGGCGCCGCCGCCATGATGCCGCTCTGCCGCCCGCTTTCGGTTTCCCTTCCCGCTGCGCCGCTCGCTTTCGCTTTCGTTTCCAGCTCCGCCGCCCGCGGTTCCCCGCATCGGATCACGCTGCAACTCCGAGCGCTGAGGTGCCGCGCCCAGCCGGTTCATGGGGGGCATCCAGGTACCGGAGCGGGGCTGGGGGCGCAGGGGGCCCGGGGCGGCGGCTCCCTCAGGGACTCTGGGCGCGGCGGGAATTCCCGGCGGGGCTAAGGGGAGCAAAAGAGCCCCGTGCTCTGTCCTGGCGCTCGGGAATAAATGACTCTTCCCGGCCTCTCCCTCCGTCGAGTCAGCCGGAGCCAGAGGGAGCTGCGGGCAACTTCACCCTCAGAGCTCCCGCAGCTCCGAGCAGCAGTTTGAAAACTAGAAAACTTCGTAGATGTTTGAAAACCTGGTGCTGCCGGTTTGATTTGCAACAAATCGGCAGCCTACTTACTTTGTTGCTTGTAACGTGTACTTTCTCTTTCCTGTTTTCTCCTTCTATTACAATAGAGTTACGTTTCAGATCTTCTCAAATGGAAGCCCGCTTTAGGTAAGCCTCTCATTTAGCCACCTGTAGAGCGCGTACTTGTATGTGAGTTGAAAACTGCCAGCTACAGCCAGCAAATTGGAAAACAAAAGCCAAAAGCAACCTGAAATTAATAATTAATATGAAATAGACACGGTTATGAATCAATATTATTATTCATTACTTCAACAGGACTTGCTTGCATTTGTCTTTTAAAAGCAAGAGCTCAGAAGTGTTCTGATGAATCGGCATGTCTACTTTATAAGTGCAAAACGTCAGATTCTTTATACAAGTAGATAGCCCAGAGGAAAGTTTGATGAAACTCGCACAAATTGACTTAAACTAATTAGCGTAACTGCTGAGTATAGTACTGCTGACATCTGCCAGAAGAGGGCTGTATAGCCATAGTGATAACGTAAAAACTGTTCCCTAAAAAAAGTGGTTTAAAAAGCTTTTTTGAGTTCATACAAGGTTCCATACAAAGAAGGAACTTGCTTGTGGGCTTTAAGTGCAGACCAAATGAGAGTCACAGAATTAAAACTCAGCATATAAAATCTCTGTGGCACAGTTCAGTGAACTTTCTTAGGCTTTCTAAACCTCTGAAAAAGGGAGAGTGAAGATCAGACTGTATAAAAAATATTGTTTAGCAATGACAGTAGGATAAAGCTGAGAGCTATAAACCAGTCTGCTAAATAGAAATAAATGTTTTGGTAGGAATATCTTCTATTTCACTTTATATTCTGTACTCTAGGGTGGAGCATGGTAATGGATGAGGCCAATTTGGTGATCCCTATCAGTCAAGATACCTATGAAGCTCTTAAGAGACGAGACAAATGTCTAAATAATCTTGTTTCCAAAAAGTTTGCTTGTACGTTGGCCTTCAGAAAAGCAACAGAAAACACTGTTGAAGTATACAGAAAAAAAGTAAAGCATGGAATTGACATTTGTGTTTATAAGGATGATCTCACAAGACACAAGGTCGATGCTTTGGTGAATGCAGCCAATGAGTATCTTGACCATGGAGGAGGTCTCGCTCTTGCCCTTGTAAAAGCTGGAGGGGCAGAAATAAAAGAGCAAAGCCATCTTTATATTCAAGAGAATGGAAAAGTCAGAGTTGGCAATATAGCAGTGACAGGTGGAGGGAAGCTTCCTTGTAAGAAAATTATTCATGCAGTTGGTCCAAGGTGGAATCCTTATGAAAAGGACGAATGTTGCCATCTACTTCATGAAGCCATTTTGCGTGTTCTCCGTTATGTTAGTGCTCCAGGACAAACTTTAAAGTCTGTGGCTATCCCAGCAGTGAGTTCAGGTGTCTATGGCTTCCCAGTTGATTTGTGTTCCCAAGTGATTGTAATGGCTGTAAAAAGCTTTGTTGAGGAAAGTCCACCAAGCTGTCTCAGAGAAATCCGCCTGGTGAACATTGAAGAGTCTACAGTTGCAGAAATAAAGAAGGCCTGTGAAAAGTTTCTGGGTGATACCAGTTCACTTCAGGACTCTGTGTCAGCTCCACCAAGCCAGCTTTCAACTTACCTCATACATGGAGGCGTTCGCATGCGCATCATAAAACAGCACCCTGAAGAGCTGAAGGTAAGTCTCTCCTGTAATTTGAGGAGCATGGTGTTGCCTCCGAGTCTTAGCAGGATTTGGAGCCCAAGAACTCAGAACACATTTTGTATCAGTCCACTAAAGAGTTTTCTTCTCAGTTTGATGAGAATTTACACATGGTAAATAAATTATAGTCGCCAGGAGTTGGTTTTTTTCTAAATGAGTATTGAACTTTAGAGTGTTTTTCTTTTGTTTTTGTATACATGCTGTTATAATAGGAATCAGCTAAAGATTGGATGACTAATAATACATCTCTGTGTTAAGACTTAACTTCTTATTATATAGGAATTCACATTTTATCATGCACCCCATAGAAGTCTTCTCTTATTTTCTGCCTTGCTTTTTTTCCTATAATTTATGTTCTGATAATTCAATTACTGGAATTCTTCAGCAAACACTGAAATAGCTGAAAATAATTTACACAGATGATGTGCACCTTACCTTTAAACAGCGCATTATTTAAATTGATTAACTTTTTAGCTAGAAATTCTGATGCAAAATATATAATCTCAGTCACAGGAATTCAACAGAGCCCTTAGACTGCAAGGTACATCACAGGAATGCTGCTTTGCTTTTAGCTTTAGCTTTGCTTTTAGCAAATACTGTATCATTAAAAAACCCCTAACTTTTATTTTAAAGACTTATTGTAATTGAATAGGAAGTTTATATTTAGGTGTAAGAACAAAGGATTGCAAAGTTGACCTTGTAGGGAATTTTATTAACCAGTTCTACAGCACTGAAAGATGCTCACGCCCTCAAGACTGTGAGGAAATCATGTTCTTGTGTCTTCAGATAATATTCAACAATTAAGGTTAGAACAATTAGTGCCATTACCAGCATTCTGTAAACAAGTTTTTTGCATTTTCCATATCTGAAATACAGGACATCTACTTTGGGAATCTGCTTTTCCCACTGGGAACTGGAAACAATCATAGCTTTGCAGTTCCCTTATGTGTACTGACACCACTGTTTTGGTGATGTGTCCTTGCTACCCTAAGGCTGGGATGACAGCCATATCCGTAGTTCTCTCCTGCTCATTGATAATTGGCACGGGGGTCACTTGGATAGTGACAGTAAAAATTCTGTTCAATACACTTTGATGACTGGAACAGCTTTGTGCATGCTGCTGGTTTCTGAACTGCGACTGCAAGGTGCATACTTTGATGTATTCCAGTGCTGCCTGTAGTAGTAAGTAGTGGGAAAATTCAAGCAGCTGATCTGTGGCAGTCAGGCCTTTTTACAGGAATTGTGCTGAGAAAGAATGCTCTCTACAATAGCAAAGCTAGCAAATAGTCAGTTTGAGCTACACTGAAACATGCACTCTTTCCTTGCAGAATACAGCTATTGTTAACCCTGTGAATGCAAGGGGTGAGCCTTTCTCTCAGTTTTCAAACCGACTGCTGCAAAAAGGGGGTTCAGCTTTGAAGGAGGAACTTCAGCATCATCTTGGACAAGCAGCATATTCTAAGGAACCCATAATGACCAAAAGGCATAAGCTGTCCCGTGCGTCTGTACTGCATGTGGTATTGCGATATGAGCATCCAGCATTACAGTGTGAGGTGATGATCACTTACTTTGGATTTTAATGGATTTTCATGTTGGGTGATGTAAGGACTGAAACATTTTGTTTTTCCTGCAGGAATTAAAGGATGCAGTGAAAAGATGCCTGGGTTGCTTTCAGGACCGCTCATCTGTCTCAGTTTCTTTTCCAGTAAATTGGTCACTGGTGCTGCCTATTGACATAGTGGCAGAGACCATGATTGAGGCAGTTTTAAATTTTGCTATGGCAAACCCTATGAAGAAGAGAGAAGTGCAGTTTGTCGTTTGCCCGGATGACCCTGATGCCTACAAGGTAACAAATTTGTTGTTTACCCCTAAGGAAAACACAAAACTGTAAAAATATTTTCATAGATGACTAAAAATGAAGATAGTCTATTCTGTACTAACAACGACGATGAGCAGCAGGTCCCTTAATGAAACTATTACTCTCATTAAAAGATTCTTAATCTTTGCAAATATTTATTTTCTCTTCACCAAACTAGAAGTCTTCACCCTGTAGTCTGATAAAAAGGGGAGAGAACTTTAAAATTCTTGTCTGTCAGTGAATGTATAAGAAATAATCTACTTTTAACTCATTGAGGAAGAAACATTCCTCCTCAGGAAATATTTTTAGTCAGTTTTGGTTTTTTGTATGGAGCTCCTAAGACAAAACATTATCAGTAGATTATATGAGCTAACATAATAAAAGGCTTTCAAATAGACAAGCAGGAGAATAGCCTGGATTTTAAAATTTAGTAGGAATTCATCAGCATTAAACTGCAAGAATTGAATACCTTTATCTTATGTGATTGCATGAGTTCCAGATATGCCACAACCACAAGGAGTTGGTAAAGGTGCCATTCAGTGTGTAAAGTGTGTTTCCTTAGGAGGTGCAGAAGAATGCATTTGATATTGTCAGGAGTAACGTTTTGGGAAAAGCTGACAAATGCCAGCATTAATAATTTCAGAGTTGGGGGTGTGGCTGTAAACTGCTTGTCCAGAAGAGTTTTGAAGAGATGAATTGAGTGTTTGACAAAAGAGATTGCAAACTGCTCCTAAACTTTTATCTTTCAAGGTTCTCCAGAGAAAGTTTTATTCAGCAGAATGCAAACTGGAAAACAGAAGTGATCCTTTGAGTAAGTAATGAACAGAAGGGGCATTTCCAGTAAATGAGCACTCCAGATTTGAGAATCTGTAATCACATTCCTTTAAAATAGGGAACTTAGTATTTACTATGTGTCTTGGGGGACGAGGAAGCAAAAACACATGAGCACTTTGTATTTTTACATTATTGGGAATAATAGGGCAGTCCCTTTTAAGATTTAAAACCATAACTGATTCTCATTGCCTAACTTGTTGGAAGTAATTTAGTGAAGGCAAATAAATTCTTCATATATGTAAGTGTGTGAATCCTGGAAACCTTACCTCCTTGTAGCTAATCTCTTTTTTGAGCATACCGGAAGAGTGGTGTACAGCTTGGATTACAAGTAGGAATTTGTGTCAGCACTTGAAAGCTCTTCACTGTTCCAATGCACTTGTATTTAAAAAAATATATCTTCCAGATACAGTGTCAGGCAGTCAAACTGCAAAAGAGACTGCAAGCAGTGAACCAGTGATTGAACTTAGAGGGAGCACACCTACAGCACTGGAAGCAGCAGAATCGTGGCTCCAAAGTGTAATGCAAATTCAGGAAGGTCGTCATGCTGTTATTGAAAACAACTACATTTTTTATCTTGGTAAAAAGGAGTTTGCAGAACTCTCTCGAGGGCAGCCTTCTAGTGTATGTGTGTCAGAAGAAGTGAGAGATGGACAAGCGAGACTGAAATTTCAGGGCCCTCCTGATGCTTTGATTGATGCAGTGCTTGCAACTGAAGAATTACTGCTTCGAATGCAAGAGAAGACTATAGCTGAACAAGAGAATCTGCTCCGCTCAATGTGTATGTAAAGTAAATAGTGACTAATTAAGTGAATAAATGCCTAAACAAGGTCCAGTATGAAGCAGTATTGCTGAGAGTGGACAGACATACATTCAGTTCATGTCATGCACACATACTGAGTATTGCTTTAATTACTGATATTCCTGTACTTATATCATGTGAGCCTCTGGAAGACCATTTCCTAGCTGTGGTCACTCACTTGGCAGTATTTCCACTAGGGCACAGTTTATACAAGGGCTGGCCATCATGTATATCCAGCTGTAGTGGAGCTTCCTCCAGGACACCTTCACTTTAAAGCCTGGCCACTGGAGATTTACAAAATTTGCACTTAATTAACACACACCTTTGCTGAGCTTTTTTGCTGGCTACAGCTGGACCACTGTTGCAGGACTCAGCAGTGGACTTGTTCTGCAGAATCCTTGGCTGTCATAAACAGTTGATACAACTAGTGGCATTACAAAGAGCCCGAGTGATCAATTTAATTCATGTTTGGATAGTCATTCAGTATAGATACCTTTATATGAAAGCTCAGCTGTGGACAGATGTAATGGAGACCATAAATTGCTTTTCTTTGGTTTCCTCTCCCTGGTTGCTTTACAATAAATGCAAAAAAATAGAATATATATATTTATATATATATATACTAGTTCCTCTCAGTATTAGCCTCTGACATTACTTCAGAGAATACTTAATGTTCTTTGTTCTTTACTAAACCACCAACAAAAGCAGTGGATCTGCCCCTCTTGTCTTTGCATCAGACATTACAATATATGAAAATTTTACTCCCTTACTCATATCCAGGCCCACCAGAAGCAAGCCAGCTTTCACAAGGAGACTTTCACAAGACAAGTCCTGCTACCTACATCCAGATTTCACCAGTAGAATCACACCTCCAGGAGTTTAAAGACAGAGAGAAAGAGTTTGAAAAAGCTGGACTTCGCGTTCTCAGGGTAAAGTGGATATTCATGGAAAAACTGAATCTCGGCTCATATATTTGTATTAACATGTTTAATGTAAGCTTAAAAAATTCAAATGAACTATTTCAATGCATTGCTTTTAAAAATGAAATCAAATCAGCCTTATCCTTGAAATAGATCCAATCTTTACTGAAGCATATTTTAAACATAATGCAAATAATCACTCAAAAAGCAATTAAATTCTGAGAAGTCTTTTTAATTGTACTGTATATTCCCCCTCTTACTTCATGCTTCAAATGCTCCTTTATACTACTCTAGAGTATATTCTTCAAATGCCCCTTTATACTACTCTAGAGTATATTCTCTAGAGAAATATGAGATTGGTAAGGTAAATTAAGTACAGTATTCCAAGACAATAATGCAGTGCCTGTTTTCTTTTTGTGAGCTTGACACCAGAAATGACCACCTAAATTTGTGTTTAAGCTGAGTAAAAGTGCATTACTGAACAAGAGGTGGACTCAATCTCTTAAGTGCTGGTAGTCAGTACATCAGGAAATATTCCCAGTGATTTGAATGGGAGGCATGGGATAGTGGTATGGTTCTTTTTCTTTGGATCAGTTGCACAGTTCAGATACTTTATCCACTATGTGGTCAATGCACATAAGCTAAAGCAAAGGTTCTTGCATAGAAGAATGTAGCCTGAACAAAAGCACTTATGGATTTCATGGACATTGGTCTCCATTTGCTTATACTATGCTGTTATTTATGTTACAGATTGAAAAGATACATAATCCACTTCTATCTGCTGCATTCCAACAAATGAAAAAAAAAGTAGATGGTAGCTTCAAAACAACCCACAAGTTGTACCAGGATGTTCCTGCTGAGTTCTGTAGCTCAGTTTGCCAAACTGGATTTCACAGGATGTATTCTCCACCAACAGGTAATAAATTGCTTTGGCATCTTTAATCAAAATGAACAGTGACTAACTACTAAACTTAGGTTAAAATTGGGGGAAAAAAAGGCATTCTTAAACAAGAACTGTTTCTTACTTGCATTTAAATTTGTATTGTATGAGCTTACTTTATTATATACAGTAAGGTTTTCCTTCCTGATACTGTAGAGCCAGCAAGGCTTTAGGAGGATAAGGCTGGATTCAAGCCTAGCCCAAACACCGGACAGAATTTTTAGTGTACACATAATTCTATGTCCAAGTTTTGTTTTCTTGCATCACTCTTTAAAGAAAATCAAGTGTCCTTATTTACCTGCTGTGAATATGGTGCTTTTAAAACCTTATTCAATATTCAAGGGAATCACAGAACACTAAGGCTGGAAGGTGCTTCTGAGGGTCATCCAGCCAAGCCCTCTGCTCAGACCAGGTGTGGTGAGAGATAGCAGATAATCTGATTGCTCAGGCTGCCATTCAGAGTAGAATACACTTGGAAGAAAGTTGTGAGCTCCATGAAATATTGTAGTAGACAAATACTTTCAGAAAGGGGAAGAATAAGCATTTAGTGCTTCATCCTGCAGTAGATGAAGGGTATGATATTTTGTGTCAGCTGCAGAACTCGGATTTCAAGCAATAAACTTCAAAAAGTGGAGATTTGCCTTTCTTTGTCTATGCAATGTACATAGACAAAGAAAGGCAAACACATTTCAGCACTTAAAAAGCAGTAAATAAAATGGACTAATTTCTTTGCACTTTTCCATGTAATGCTGTAACAACACTTTATGTGACCTTGTTCTTATAAATCTCAAAGCTTTTTCTTTGTAGTTTACATTATTGAGATCTTGCTGCCTTTGTTGTTTATCAGAGTCCCTCATACATGGTGACTGAAGTGTGAGTCATGTATTTATTTTATACAAATCCTTGAGACCTTGATATTTCAATCACTGGATTAACAGTTAAATCTGAACAGTTATCACTGGAGTAGCAGTTAACTGAAATGCCCATCAGCTATTACTGCTCATGGTTTCAAGTGGGAGGTCAGTGCAAGCATCAGTGCCACTCCATGCAAATTAACTTCCAAAAGGATGGCACACATTGAGTAGTAACATCACGCGTAATCCTGAATCAAGCAGCAGTCTCTTGGGACTACCACCTGAAAGAACCAACTATTAAACGCTTTGCCCTCTGAAAATTTTTCTTTCTCTTTCCAGAACAAAAATACGGAGCTGGCATCTACTTTACAAAGAACCTGAGGGACCTAACCAAGGGTAAAGCTACGTGGGAAACAGATTCTAAAATGTACGTGTTTGAGGCTGAGGTAGTAACAGGCTCATACACTACAGGCCAACCATATTATATTATGCCACCACCAGTGGAGAGGGATACCTTTACCTTATATGATAGTTTAGTAGATGATGTAGATCCTGATATCTTTGTAATTTTCAACGGTTTTGGGGCCCTTCCACAGTATTTGCTGACTTGTTCCCCAGTGGCTGGGAGGTATGTAGCTCCTGGAGGAAACCAGCAGCATCCTCAGAGGGAATTAAGCAGAACTGCAGCTATGATGAAGACCCTCTGAGAACAAAGTGTAGTGCTTAAATTTAAGAGGATGCTCTGCTAAGTAACATGCTATGGTCAAAGTGTTTCCTGAAAAGTACTGTGAAATATTAATGAACAAAAAAGTAAGTTAGTACCTTAAGGAGATTAGGACAAAATTACCTTTCAATAGAAGCAGAAGGGAAAGCATCCCAAAATACAGTTTAACATTTAACATTAATGTTTAACATACCTGGTCATTTACTTTATTCCTTAAAGTGATCTCACCTTTGCAATGTGCTTCATGTTTGTTTAGGCTGTCATTCTCCCACTACATTTTCTTAATCTGAGATATTGCATATATCAGGGGAACTCAAGAAATCTTGGTTGTGCCTTTTGATTCTTAAATTTTCTTTTGACTTAAAATAGGAGAACGTAGCAGATGAAAGCTGTTTTCTGCTTAGGAACATGCTGTTATATACACATAGTTATGACAAACATGAGGCAATACTTCATGATTTCTTACAGTGGTTAGTATTACAGTTATTAGTTACTTCAAGCATTGTATGTACATGTATTCAAAATAAAAATATGAATGTCAAGATCTGTTAACTTGTATTTTTCTATACAGTCTTAAGAATGTGATTTGTACTGTACATGAGCTTCAGATTTCTCAGCAACATTCAATTTCTTTGAAAGGCTACAAAATAGTAGAGAATGGGTTCAAGCTACAGCTTGAAATTAGTTTTCAATTAATCTACCTTTACCAACATCTTTTAAAGATTACATTGTCAGCTTTGTAGCCAGGTATCCCCACATTGCTTCTGCAGTGATCTGAAAGAAATACACAGAAAAGCCCAAGAACTCTTACAGTAATTGCAGCGTAAAAGGGGATTCAGTCCAGCACTTGGGTACATGGAAACTTCCCATAGTAAAACCTGCTAATGGGGAGCAGTCTGATCTCTAAAACATAGACAAAGTTAGCATTTAATAAGGCTTCTCAAAATAATCTGTTCATGAAGTCCCAGTATGCTTGTACTGCACCTGCAGCTCCTGAGTTTGTAGTAGTGCTAGGAACCACTCACAAGACCAAAAGAAATTAAGTTACAAAAGTTTAATTCTGAACTCTGAGGTTACAAGTGGAAAATTTTCTTAACCATTACGAAAGAAACTTAGATGAATATATTAATATTTTGTTGGTTTGTTGGTTTTTTTTTAAATTAAGATTAGGTATGCCTGCTGTTGCAAAGGGTAGGGTAGTTTTGTAGTGTGAGTCTCTAACACACAAATTTTGTCTTTAAGAAGTCCAAAGTTTGCTCTTAGAAATTATGCTGGAATTCTGAAAGCAGAATAAGTCTGTTCCTATTTTAACTATTCCTTTTAAGTAACAAATAATTTTCTATTTGTCCCCTTTTTCCTCTTGTTTCTTGATTCACACATTACTGCCATGAAAACACATAGTTGTAGATTTAAAATTTGTAAGCACTGAACAAGGATAAGTTCTTATTTCAGCATGTTTCAAGAGATACCATTTTTAAAGGGGTTTAATGGCAAGAATTTTTTTCTTTTTTTTCCTTTGAAAAAACTCAGTACAGAGTTTCTGAAGTACTGCAACAATTCCTAACCAGCATCGGTTTTCAGAACACCTAAAGGAATGTTACTTTTGGCACAATGTAACATCTTGCTCCTAATGGGAATAGGGAACAGTTTTCATAACTCAGTTTTAATACTGTAACACGGGTATTGGTAACTATGTGTTTCATTATTAACTGTTTTATTAACTTTGTAACTCCTCAACTCCATCTGAAAAGCTCCATGGTCAGTTTAGTAGAAAAAATAATTATAGAGAAAACTTTAACATCTTACACCTGTGACCAGTACAGGCTTTCTCCTCCCTCCACATACACCTGCAGTTAAGGGTTCAGTGTTACTGAATATTTATGTACCATTTTATTATAACATGATTTTTTCCTGATGTATAATTTCTATTTAAGTTCACTAGTGTTCTCCACACGTAGTGATATACTATACATTATATATATATATATAGTTTTTAAAAAATCTGGTAATGTAAGAGGTTGTACATAATTATTGTACCTGGTCCTCAAAGAATAATTTCATATACAGAAACTATAAAATAAATCCAGCACAAACTAGATGTACCAAGTAGTACATATTAAGATAATTACCACAGTAATTGAAAATTCCTGATCTTAGTCCTACCATAATCAGTTAACCAGAGGCTATTCCACAGCCTCTGGGATTTCTCTGTTGTCCACAATAAGGGTATGAATAATTCCTTCCTTTCGTTTCCCACTACTGACAGCCTTAATGCAACAGCCGTGATCAGCAACAGTGAAGTGAGTTTCAGTCCCATCTTCCACAAATTCACCCTGGGAGTAAGGAGACAGGAATAAAAACAGACACATGATATTTTAATAAATGAAAAGCTTAAGTGCATCAATGTCAAGATCACTTGACGTTCCCACAGTTACAGCAGCTTTAGGTACCTGTGACAAATACTGCCTGAAAGCTGAACAAAGCTGCTGAATCTCAGGCAGGACTTTGTCAAGGTGCCCAGGTAAAGATTTGTGGTTATCAGGTGAGGATGAAAATTTCATACAATCAAAAATGGTAAAGTTGAAGTTTGTGAATCAGTATTACTGATTCATGTCAGTAAACAAAAATCAAAAAAAGAGAAATGATTTGGTTTGTTCCAATGAGGCTTGAAGCCCTAAGCATTAGAAACATCTCTGGATAGGAAAAAAGCACGAATCGTAACAGATTGTATGTGTTCAACTGCCACTCAACACTAACACGAGCAGGTTTGGATGAAGTGGTTCTACACACTGCATCAAACTCAAATTCTTCCCACTCCTCTGAAAGATTTCTCTCTAAGAACCCTGGACAACCAAACCAGATTTCTTCTGTTTGTCTAAAAAGGGTAAACAAAAGCATCATTTATCCTTTTAAATAAACAGACGTTTGGCAGTTTGGCATCTCAACTGAAATAGTGCCTGTTATAAAATACAGTGTAGGTCATTTGGAACAGACCAGGAGCATCCTGGCTGCCTCAGCCTCTTTGCTAAAGGGAGGTAACATGCCCCTTTGGGGCTTATTTTGCCAAGCTTTAGTCATGTATCCATAGCCTGGGAAGAGCCTCTGGAAGGGATTACATACCGCTGTTTCCATTTTTTGACCGTTGCACCATACATCCATAGTGTCCTTTTCTGTGAAGGAAAACAGAAAGAAGAAAGAACAAGGTATTTTTTCTTCCTACAAACAAGGATCTAGGAATTTTAAAAACCTACTGTTAAATTTTACGTTCAATTCCCAAAAGAAGTTCCTAAGTGGCTGTAGTACCTGAGCTACAGGATTTGTTCTCACATTGGAGACAGAGAAGGCTCTGTCATCAGCTTTTGCTTTGAAGATTCATTTTTACCCCTCCCTAGCCCTGGCTATTAACCCTGTTGTTCTGAATACTGCCAGAGAAACTCTGACAGTCTTAAACTGAAAAAATTAAAAGACAAAAAATTGAAGTAATTTCTGCTAATGATTTGAGTGCTGTTTATTCAATAAAGTTCTAACTCTTTTCCCAGGTTAATTGAATTCAAAAGCAGCATTATTTAATATCCATCAAACTGTTTGTATTCATAAGATTTCAAAAACACTAAGGACCACTTTAAATATCAGTCTTAGATTTTTTTGCATTTGAAACCAGATATTTTTTTACTTCTCTCAGCACATCTTCCCTAAATTCCTTTGCTCTAGAATTCCATTTACTAACACTGTCATTTGCACAACATCAGCAGAGAGCTGAACCCTGCTTGCCTTTTCAGTAAGCATAGGGAGATTAAAATTCTGTGAAGAGACTTATCTGTTTCTGGCACTAAAACTGTCTTTCTTCACTGCTCTCCTTCATCTTAGGGCAGTTCATTCTTTCCTGAGGTTTAAGAAGAAATCATAGTCTGAGGTCTCTTGTCTGCAGCTCTAACCATACAACAATGCCCAAGTGGAAGTTTTCCCACTAGATGCCATGGACAAATTCCTCAAGGGATCCCTCCCTCCCACCTGCTCGTAATCTAACTGGGAAAGGGGGGGCAAAAGAGAAGTAATGTATTGTCTTGCTATGAAGAAAGTGAAAGAACATCATTGGAAGGTTTTAGTTTAAATCTGTAGATAAGAAGTGATTCAGAAAAAAAGTTGCTCATCAATCCATCAAAAACGTGGAATAACATTGTTGTACTTCAGATAAAGACTTCTTGACCTGGGCTGATGATTTTTGGAAGGAAAGCCTGGTGGCCTGCTGAACAATCTTAGACACATGTGAGGTTTGATGACAACACAGGTAAAACTTCTGTAACAGGCTTCACCTGGAGAACTGCCCTGCTAGGGCAGCTCTGTGGATGCAGCAGCAGTAATGCCTCCCATTATTTTTTCTTTTTGGTTTTTGGGGTTTTTTTTCCAAATCTAGACCATGCTGCTGTAGGCTCACATATGTATAACAAGACCATTATTTTTCAGTCTGTTTTTGGCATCTCATTCCAAACTTCCAAATTGCCCAGGATTTTATACTGCATCAGTGCTACCCGCTGAACTGTGCTTTCTCTTAATTACCAGTTTTTAAATGCACACAGATTTACTCAAGGGCAGAAACATGTAGCCACTCAAAGTTTACTTACCTAAAACAATTCTGTAGTCTGTACCTCCCAAGTTCAATATCCAAGTATTGGTTGTTTTTAACCTGTTCTCCATATACTGCTTGAGGCTCTTTCCATTGATCTCCAAAGTATATTCATATGCAAAACCACTGACTGCATCAATGTTAATAGCAGCTTTAGTTTTAGTAGCTCCAACAGTGAATGTTTCTTTACCCACTAATTTAAACATCCATTCTCTTCTTATTTCTTCCTGTAGAAAAAAAACCAAAGACAGTAGGTATTAATTGAAAAAAACTGAGTGCATGCTTTAATATTAAAAATTTGAACTGGAACTCAGGAGACAGCTCAGTACTGAACTATTGTTTGGGAATGAATGCATACACGGTGGTTTGTATGCAGAGTGCCTCTGCCCAAGGACAGCAAAGCACTTCATGAATACTCACACCTTAACTGGAACTGAAAAAAAGAATAATGCAGTTTATTAAATTAGGTAATTAACTGAATGTACCTCACTTGCATTTATTAGTCTTTTATTTGTTGTGATGTGTGTTGCATGGCAGTGCACATATATAATCTGTATCACAGTGAATTTTGAGCACATAGCAATTTCACCTTTCCATCAACATAGACAACACGCTTTCCTGAAGTGGTCCCGTGTTCAAATTCAATCTTATGAACACCATCACTTAAAGCTACTTCCCAAACAGCCACCAAATCTGTCATCTTCTCTAAGTGGCTGTACCGAGACCTAAGGAGAAACCAACAAAGTAAATTAATTGTCGTTGAAAGTTCAATTCCTGATGTCTGCAGTTCAAAGCTTCACTGCTTCTGGGCAGGTCTCTTTTTGCAAATAAAAAATGAGACTTGAATGAGTAAGCTTATAGAACTGCTTATATTTTCACGCTTTTCAAACATTCAAATATGACAAAACATCACAAAATATAAACAGACAGTTAAACAGACTCACTTTGACAAACAGTACAAAGACACAGCTACCTCTAAAACTCCCATTTCAGGTGACAATAGGTTACAAAATTATATTTAGTTTTAAGATGCTCCTGGACAGTTCCACTATTTCTTGGTAGGCATTAAAATAAATTATTTGATTGGTCTCAAATAAAGTGTTTCAACCTTTTAGACTTAAAAAAATGGTATGACCAGTTTAGCTATTTGCTGTGTTAACAGATTTGTCTGTAATCTCATAAACACTTCCTATATCATTCAGATATGCAACTCTGCACACACAAACACTCATGGGAAAAGGGATCTGGCAAGATATCCTTTTATTGAAATAATTCTCAAACTTTAGATAAGTCATAAGTGATCACTGGAACTGTGGATATCTTTCCAAATCTTCTCATATCACAGTTCTGATTTTTTACCTTACTTCATCTTCACAGACAGTAATCTCCTCACCGGATGCCATAGAAGCCACAAGAGCTTTTAATCCAATTAGCAGCAAGAAAAAATAGAAAAGCAGAATAGTAGCAGAGAAGCACTGAGGTCTAAAGTTTCATCATTTTCTCCAGTTAAGATAAAGGACAGTTTTAAAAGCATCATTAATGAGCATGCAGTGCTAGCTGTGGTATATATGATGAAATAAAACCACTGACAAATACAACCATCTTTCTTCTACGACAGAAAGGCAAATGTACTTTTGAAAATATTATATTTTACAAAATGAGTAAGTATATTTTATCTTAATTTTACTAGCTCCTCATAACTTTGTCAGTTACTGGATAGAAAAATAGGCTGCCTGATTTGTGAGACAAAGCTTAGAAATGAACAACTTGACCGAAGTAGGAACCCAATCCAGAGCTGCCCATCTCAGTCCCAGACCGTAATGAATTTGGGACTGGGAAATAGCACAAGCAGTAATTTCACCTCCTCACTTTTCTAAACCACTGCAGCAGCTTTCAGCAAGCATGTTACTAAATTCGCCCTGGCAATTCAGTCACAAAATCTATGTGAACCACAAATAACTAATTTCTTACTTAAGAGCTTTTTAGACTGTATTTTACAACCACTGATTTTTAATGTATCATTTTCACGAATTAATTTCATCATCCGCCTTGTCTGCACCTATCACTAAGCAAACAAATAACAACACGCGCTAATAGATGCGGAGGAGATTGTTTTGGCCGTTCCTGAAGTTTCTGGTTCGTGTGAAGGCAGCATAGCATCCCCGGGCACACGGTGGGAGTCAGGCAGGGAATAGTTCCCTCTGCTCCAAGGGGCAGGTGTGGGGCTCGGGACAGACCAGGAGGGATCAGCACAGGAGCAGGGATCAGCACAGGAGCAGGGATCAGCACAGGAGGAGGGATCAGCCCAGGAGCGGCCTCGGGCACAAAGATACCCCAAGAGATGTCCACAGACAACCCAGAGCCCTCATCACCCCGGGCAGGCCGCAATCCCGCGGCGTGGATTTTGAGCATCATTTAGGACCATGCTGAAAGGATTAGGAAGCATCCCAGAAGACACAGATTCCTTTTTTATTTTTTTCCTCTTTCAAATCATTGTAATGGAGTAATACGCTTTTATTTTAAATCAAACCCGACCCCAGACTCCAGGCCGATCCCAGCCGCGTCCCAAGGGAAAGGCGTGCTGCTCCGGGGAGAACGGGCTCGGTGCCTCCAGCCCCGCTGGCCCCAACCAGGGACACCCAGCAGTGCTGCACCAGCGCCTATATCCACCGACCAAGCCGGCAGCCCAAGGCCATGTGTACTCCTTTATACCGAAAGGCTCGTTCTGAAAACCAGGCTGGGATTACGGCTCCCATAGCATCCACCTAATCCCGGCAGCGCTCATTGCGGGGCGGCGAACCGGGAACCGCATGAGCTCCGGTGACGGCAAATCTCCCCCCACCGTTCCGGCCGGCAACGAGCTTTTTTCTATTTCCTCCTCTCTTTATTTTCCGTTCTCCCGAGCCCCGCGCCCCTCCGCAGCTCCCGCCGCGCCCTCGCTCCTACCTCCGCCCGCTCTCCTCCCCTCGCCGCAAGATGGCGGCGCCCCCTCAGCACCGCCCCGCGCCCCCCCGCCCGCCCGTTCCCGCCGCTCCGCTCCCGCCCGAGCGCCTCCGCGGCCTGCACGGCGGCACCGCTCCGGAGCTGCGGCCTCGCCATGGCTGAGGTACTCTGCCGGCCCCGGGTGTCGCTGCTGGGTGGTCGGAGCGGGCAAACCGCGATGGAACGGTCCGTGACCCCCCCGAGCCGCCGCCGCCTCCCTGAGGGCTCCGCTGGCGGTGGGGCTGCTGCGGCCCGGGTGTGCTGGAGGGACCCGAGGGCCGCTGGTGTGCACTTCCTAGAGAGGCGAATTTTACTCACTGCTCGTGTTTTGCCTTCTAATAGAGATGAGGGAAACTGATCATGCTGTGTGTTGTTAAGTGTGCTTTCCCCAGCGTGTGTTGCAGATCCTATTGCAGCTTCTCACAAGCTCTCCTGTAGTGGCCTCTTGGGGCTTTGGGGTTGGTTTGCTTTAATTTGGGGGAATTTGGTACCTTCTACTCCTTCTGTACGGTAGAGAGTATCTCCACATCACTCTGACGCGAAGAACTCAGGTTTCTGCCTCTTTTTCCCCTTCTCCCAACTGCAGCAGGAGAAGGCAGAGTGGGAACACCTAAACAAGATATTAATGCGTCATGGGTTGAAACCTGTGAGTCTTGCTGCCCTCCAAAGCAGCAGAGATACTTCAGGTAAGGAAAGTTAATTTTGCTCCTTTTTGCATATAGAAATAGTAAACCTAAGTTCACAACGCATCTCTAAAGCTGTCACTGCCAAACGGCAGCAGACAGGCAATCTTCTTGGGCTGTTAAAAGCCTTTCATTGTGACTTTGTTTATGTTTTGTATCTCCAGATATGATTGTCCTAGACTCTCAGTCTTCTCGAGGAATAAGGCTTGCAATAAAAACGCTGGTAGAAGACACTGAGCGACAGCAGAATGTGATGCAGGGACTTATGGAGGCAAATCGATGTCTTAGGTAAGACCTAGTGGGAGGAATTTACCTGTTAATGCAAAGTAAGAGTGTTACCACTCTTAATTAAGTGTGCATCTCTTGCCTGGCAGAGATCTTGTCTCACCAGAGGCCTAAGATGTTTTTCCTGAGGTTATTGTCCAATAAACAGCAATGTTGTCCCAGTTCCTTTTGAGTGCTTCCATTATTTCTTCTGCTGCTTCTTCTCCTACCAGCGTATTTCCCATACCTGCTGCCACAGGATATTATCAAATGTCACTACATAATGTGAGGTGTGTGCTTCCTGAACTGTCTTTAGTGAAATGAGTTTAATTTAAAATCAAGGATTTATTTCTTTTTTCAGAGATGTGGTACGGCTGGAGCAAGGTCGGGCATCTCGGCAAGAGCAGCGGGCTAATGATTTGGAAATTGTGGTGAAAAACATTAGGGCCAAAATTTGTCAGCTGGAAGATGAAACGATAGCTAAAGCATGCCAGCAACAGAACCAAGTTAAAGAACTTCAAAAAGATCAACAGGCTTCACGGGTAATTCTGATAGCACTGCCTGAGGATTCAAACTTTTCACTTATGAAAGGTCTAAAAATATTAACACTGATCAAAACAAACATGAGTCTTGGGTTATAGGGTTACTACACTGTTTATATATAAGTTTTTTCAAACTGTACAGAATTTTCTAGAGATAATTTAGAAAAATACCTGTATCCCTCTTCCATTGTCTCTACAGTATGGCTAAAACTGTAGTGCTCATCCTCCTTGGGACCAAATGTACCTGGGCTTGTAAAGTACAGTCAACTTGTGGGTCAGAACAATTCAATAATGCTCCCATTGCCTGTTCACAGGTAAAATACCAACAGCAGCAGGAAAAGCTACAAGAACAGGAAGAGATTATTGCCCACTTGCAGAAGGAGCTGAGCAGAGTTGGGAGGGAGGAGCGGCAGCGAGTCGCCACTCAAAACAAAATGTTTTGTCAGTTTTGCAAAAGAGCTCCCAAGTCTCTCCTGGATCAGAGGTAAGTGATTCTCTTATACTGCTGAACCACCTGTAAGATTAAATGAAGAAACAGAATTTAAAGTAGTGCTTCTTGATATCTATATGTGGGAGAAAAAAAAAATCTTGAGACCTTAAGAATACAAGATTAAATACAAATTCTTGTAAAAGTATATCAGAGTAGTGATACTTTTATTTTATGAAATTGCAAGGCAGATAAATCCACAACAGAAATTAAAAATCGCTACCCACTGCCCACACTAGATGTCAGCAAAGGGAAGGGAATGATTCACTTTGCTCTGTAACTGCAGCATCTGCTAGGATGATCTCATCCTGGGATTCTAACATTTAAAAATGTTAATTAAAACCAAACAAAACTCCCAACAAACACCATCCTCAGCCCCCCAAAAAAGAGCCCTTCCAGTTTTGGGAAGTGATCTTTGCAACTGTTGACTGCAGGCTTGCTGTGAGCTTCCAAGTACTTTAGGGTAAGTTCTGAAACTATTGCAAGGCTGTCTCTTGCTAGTAGGATTTCCATAGCTCTGCTACAATCAGACATTTGCCAATTCCTAGGCCTTAGGTAGCCATTGCTTCGTTGTGCTGATATCACCTGGCTTCCTAGGCCTGGCCAGCAGTGTTTAGCTGGGAAGCTTTTAAAAGGGATTGTGTGTGCTCAGCTTTTTCTTTGAGCAAGAGAGGAAGGATCACTGAATTAGGTTCCCTGTGCTCTCTCGTCTGTCTCTCCAAACCAGACAACCTCCGACTATGCCTCTCTGTTAATCTTGCTGGCTAATCATAGTCATGAGGTGAGGAGGCTGTTGGGCAGATTTAGCTTTTTTGTCCTCCAAAATATTTTGCTACTTCTAAACTAGTACAGATTTAATGTCTCTGCTTTCCTGTTTTGGCAAAGTGTGACCATGTTTGTTTGGTATGAGAGAAACCCCACTGTTTGGAGCAGCCAATTCCAAAGTGCAGTGCAGCTGTGTAAGATGCCCTGTTCTCTGGATTGGTCACAGTAGGAGTTTTTTGAGAATATCTGAAATTCAAAATTAACATTTTTCCTTTCTTCAGGTACCTTTGTCTAATTGATTATTATGAATCTCAAATTAGTCAGATTAAAAAGGAGCTGAGGTAGGTCTCATTGAATGCCTTATGGTTCTACAGTTCAAAATTTTCTTTGTCATTACTGTTCTTAAATCTTATAGTGATAAATATTCTGTGCTGCAGATATTACTAGCATGTAAGAAATAGCAATGGCTTATAATGGTCATGGAAATTTTGATTTTTCCAGAGAATAACTGGCAGTCAGGCAAAGCAGTTTCTCAGTCAGGAGACTAGGATAGTCAGGAAGTTTGGGGTGTTCAAATATTTAAGCTATAAGTCTTTTTTTTCTTTTCCTGCCTTTCCTGTTTTGCCATGGTTCCCAGGCAGAATTACTGCATTAGCTGTGCTCAGTTGATTGATCTCCCAAAACTAAATGTTTTCAGCTCTATCCCAGTGCCTACATGGCTGAAAGCAACAAACAGATACCTGAGACATTCCTGTAGCTTGAGATTGCTATCTTGAAAACTGAAATGGGATTTGCTTGTACTGGAGTTTCCCTTGTGGATAAGTGCACTTAATTAGCATATAAAACAGCTTCCCCAGAAATTAGAGCAGTGGATCTTTCTATTCTATTTACTTTGTAGTTTATGGAAACTTTATCATACATAACGGCTAACTAAACCAACTTAAATTTTTGAGCTAATTGAATTGCTGTAAGCTGAACCTATTTATTTTTCCCAATAGGCAATATAAAAAAGATGAAGATGAGGTGCAGAGAGAAGTGAAAAACAAGGAAGAGTTCTTAAATCTAGATGCTACTCCTAATTACAAAGCACTGCTCACGGTACGGAACTGCCAAGAATAAGTCAGTGCAGATCTCTCAATGGTAACCCTCCAAGAGCCACATAGAAACATAAACATGTTTGATTGCTGTCCCTTGTTCTTGTTACATCTTCTGAACTTGTAACCTCTCTGGCAGAGTTCCCTGTCCTTGTGCAAAGACTCAGCAAAATGTTGTGAGTCTGCTGGCGATTGCATAGACCTCCTCAGTCACAGTTCTGCACCTGGGGTCTAATGCACCAGGCTCTTGGTCTCAATCATCTCATTCCTCATCCGTGTTGTTTTGCTGTCCAGGCCATTGGGAACCCTTCTTATCATGTACATACTTTCAATTGTTGAAGCTTGTTCATTATGAAATGCGCGAAATGAAATAACCCAGTGTGTTGCAGTCTTTCCAGAAGCAGCTTATCGAAACAAAAGCCAAGAATGAACAGCTTTTACTTGAAAATGTAAATCTCAAGAAGGAATTGGAAATAAGGTGAGAAAGGATAAGTTGCATCCTTTGTAAGTCCAGTTCAGTAGACCTTGCCTTACAAAGCACCAGCAATTGTAAAAGTGAAGTGTGAAATCTGCGATCAAAGAAATAAGATATGGCAGCAGCAGCCACACTTCTCCTCCCTACACTGTTAATAACAGCTGCTAATGATTAATTTGCTCTTTATTGCTGTTGTCATGTGGAAATGTAGCAGGATTTAATTTCCAGAATGATGTTTTAGCACTGGCAAAGCTTTCTTACTTTTTCACTTGGATGAATTTTATGGATATGTTCCAATGCAAGACATATAACTTGGTGCTTTTTCTTTCTAACAGGCCAACTGCACAGGAATTAAAATTTTACAAGCATCAAGTGAGGAAACTACAGAAAGCTTTAAAGAAAACTATCCAGTAAGTATATTTTTCAGTAACTTTCATGAATCCTCTGGACTTCTGAAGGCAAAATTACTCTGCAACCCATAATGTAGAGAGCAGCTTATAAAGCATGTGCCTTATCAGCATTCTTTGGAGCCTGGTTATGGGCAGCAAGTGCTACTGGACCTCTAAAGCCCTGTGCATTTCTGAAATGTTGGCAGGGTCTCCAAGTGGGGGCACAGCAGTGTGTCTTTTTTTATTTCATTTTGTCTTTCTGGATTTGATTTTAGTGCTTTTTCAGGCAATATGTACAGGGCCATCTGTGGTATTTGCTGCTTCCATGAGCTGTAAAGGAAGCTACTGGTTTCATTACGCATTATGAATGTGAAAGTGTGAGTTGGCAAAATGTTGCAGCTACTGAAGTTATGCCCATATTATTCTTAGAAATTGACTTTTTTTTCTGAAACATTGCTAAGAAAATACATTGAAGGTATTAAAGATCCAGCATTAACAAAGTGTTCTTATCTGTAATTTCACTTAGTCACTTGTGCATGTGTATACTGAATGCTAAATTTCTTATAGCCTGAAAAAGAATCACTTAAACTTTAAATACACACATTGTATATATTTAAATGGTCTTTCCTCCCATGCAGTGGGTATGATTTAGGTGAAGAGTAGCAGGCTTTGTGTAATAAGCCAGGAAAGATGTTCCAGCACATAATAACTGAGCTTGGAATTTGAACCTTTTGAGTAAAATTCTGGATTTTAAGTCTTCAGCCACAGTACAGCTCTGGAAACCGACAAACTGGTGATGTCCCTTCTAAATCAGCATTCAGTCTGGCATAGCCTCAGCCTGGAGACTTGAGATAAATTAATTATATTTGCATTAGGTGTTGTGCTGTCAGTCTATGCTACTTGGGTCTGATAGAATTCTATTGGCCAGCATCATAATGTGGATATTTGACTTTGTAGGTGTGAGTATATGTGCTACACACCTAGTTCCTTCATCAGGCTGAAAGGTACCACCTCCTGCTAAGGCTGCTTGTGTGACCCACTGTGTGCATTTTGTGCAGATCTTCAGGGAGCAGGTCTGGAGAAAAAAAAGAAGACAAGAAAGACTCTGGGAGAGCTGTAGGAGTGGATCAGCTGCAGGCAACTTGCCAGCAATACTTGCAGGTACTCAAATTGTATCTGTCCTGCATGTTTCTAGCAGTGTTACAATGAAACATTGTACATGTTTTGTTTAGCTGTGTAAACTGGAGTGTGCTGGTTTGAGGCTAAGAATGCTTATCAAATCCTTTGTGCAAGATGAGTCATGTTCTGGATTTCACAGTTAATGTAGGCTGGTTCTTGTTTTATCTCAGTGTAAACTACTTCAAAACACAGCAAGGTAGCAGACACTAAGCTGCCAAATATAATTTAGCTGAAGTCTGTTCAGGACAGGGGATTTGTTCAAGATCTTGGGTGATAGTGACTTTTACTTTTCTTTGAATTAAAAAACTCAGATATAAGAAAACTTTGCAAAATGTAAATTGTGGAAATAACAATGCCTCGAGTGGATAAATGTTAAATATCTTTCAAAGGGAAGTATATATTTGCGTTACTTTTACATATCTTCTAGCTAGTATATGTTTAAATCTTTGAATCTATTGCATGTTGAATGCATGCGTAAAATTCACCAGTAGTAATATTGTAGCTTTTTATGATTTACTTTTTAGAAGATCATGACTGTGACAGAGAGGGATTTTATCACAAAACATCATATATATTTGAGCAATAACATTTGTTATTTGTTGTTGAAGGTTTTGTCCCGTATTGATTCTATTTTGCGAAGCCCAAGAGCTCCTCCATTAATATTCCGGCCCAGCAAAGGGCCAATGCAAACTAACATTGAAGAGAATGTACAGGGACGTGGATTTGAGCACCTTCCACTCACTATAGAAATGTGGGCAGATCAGCTCATGGCCCTAAAGGTAACAACACTCTGCTTCTTATGTTACTGTATATGAGAAACAGAAAAATGCCTGTTTCTGTAACAAAAACAACTTTAAGCAGTTTCTAAAATAAGTTGGCTCCCTTCCCTTCTTTTAAAAGGATTTGCATAGGTCCTTGAGAAAACTGTCTCTGGAATTGCTGCCTTGGAACACTGCAGATCAACAGGATAACAGAGACTCCATACGAGTTGAAGACCTCCAGTTGATAGCAGATGCAATTTTAGAAGAATTAGAAAATAAGGAAAAGGTAATTTTTACCAGGGGTTTATAATCACAAGTTACTGTGGAATTCTTTAATGCATTCTTCACACAGTGATGAGATTGGTGTGTTTGAAAGCCTTGCAGCATTTAAGAAATACCTGTTTGAAGACATTCAATAGTCAAAGACTGTTTTAACCTAATGGATAAATTCACCTTGGGGAAGACTGCTTTAATCAAAGGTACTTGACCAGCAATGAATTTGCATGGCCCTGTAGTCTCGGGAATTATCCTGTTCTGCCTCTCAGGGCTGAGAACAGGGAAATGTACTTCTCAGCCACAGAGAAGAAATACTCTTTCAAAAGAGTATTTTGATTTCAGTGGACATTTGTGACTGAAAAAGGTTGAAAGTATGTCTTCATATTTAAGAATGTTTGAAAGGCTGAAATCTAATAAGGGAAGTTACACCCATTTTTCTTCAGACTGGTTTTAAGGATGTTTCACAGCTAAAAGCACCTTTGCCTTTTTAAGTAGTACCATTGATGAGTTCTTCCTGCTTGCTCCAGAACAGCCAGACAGCATCCTTGACAACCCTGTCTGCCATAGTATCTCACTTCCAGAAGTTGTTTGATGTGAATTCTCTGAGTGGTGTTTATCCACGGATGAACGAGATTTACATAAAGCTGGGGGAAATGACCAACGCCATGAGGAATCTCCATGAGCTCCTGGAACTAGGTAAAGACTTACCACCTGCTGTCTGTTCATACCATTCCAAATGAAGAAAAGTGAAAAGCTGACCTCTTTATAGAAAATAATGTTGGACCTCTTTATAGAAAATAATGTTGAGCTATTGAGAGAGGAACTAACAAGGTGTTTTCTTCACCAGGAAGATAAAAATACGTGCCTGTTAATTTACAGTTCAAATAGCAAATCCCCATTATTTGTAAGCCTTTAGAAGTTGCTGAGAAATAACAAGGAGGCAGAAGAAGAGAATAACCGAGGAAATAGAATTTTTATTTTTGCACAGAGCTTTGTTTTCTGTGAGCTGGCTTCATAATTGTCTTTCATTCTTTACTTGAAAGATAACAAGTTTAAGGAAGAAAATAACTCAGCCTCTGCCGTAGATTTCTACTGAGTAATTCATTCAAGTGTGATTGTGTTCAGTACTCAGAAAGTTCCATTTTATGCTGCTAAACATTAAAACCAAAAGAAGTTAATAAACTGTCAGTACTCAGAGGTATAGTTGGTTATTCCCCTTCTGGTGTGTACTTCTTGAGAACAGGAGCTGCTGCTGCTCCTGGGTTAAGAGGCTGGGCTGGGCTGTAGGATGTCCAGCCCCAGAGCAAGGCTGCTGGGCTGCTGAGCCTCATTCAAGGAGGGAAGCAATGTTCCTGCCTGCAGCCAGCATGGGATAATTACCCTGTAATAGCTGCAGCTCAGAGGATGCCTTGTCCAAGCCTAGTTCTGACTTTGGGGGAGAAAAGGACAAGGAGCCTGCTACTTTCAGTCACAGCACTCCAGACAGGAAATTCAAATATCAATTTGAATTCAATACCAAAATTGGTTAAAAAGAAGTCAATACCAAAACAAGTTCTGGGTGTTAACTAATTATCTGTTAAGCAGGTTCCTTATTGGCCCAGTCCCTACAGTGCATCTGCTGTGTCACAAGGTCCTAATGAATAACCTCTTCCCTATATATATAATTTCAGTTGGCTGATTTCCATTGACATTGTAGGGTACACTTTATTACCCTCTCTGCTGTGAACACTCACACTCTGCCAAAATTATTTTAGCCAGTAAAGGATTAGTGAGAGATTCCCCATTCCTAGCTAACATTTGTTTATATCTGACCATGGGCACTCTGTTTTCTGTGAATGATGAAATGTGTATGCCTAGATCTATGAAAACCAAATAAAATCTGTGCACCTACAAGAATTTGCTTGTGTCTAAAATACGTCCCTGTTATTACTGTTACAAGAATTATGAGGTGTTTGTTTTTCCACAGACAGTTCAGCTCCACCCACTGTGGTAGTGGATACTGTTGGGAAACTGTGTGACATCATTAATAAGAACGTGACTGAGCAGGTACAGCAGCTTCTGGGGACCCAAGACATCCACAGGTATGTGGGGCTGTTCCATTGCTGACCCTTCTTCAAACATCAACTGTAGTAATTGAGAACTGGCAAAAACTGATGCTGAAAGAAACTTTCATCATTTGTTACAAAGTCAGTGAGCTGTGACAGTACAGGTGTTAGTTGCTACTGTCCTGCTTGAAACAAATCTTGAATCCTTTCAAAAGGACAAAGCTGACAGGGGGAAGAATTGAGGCCAGAAGGTTCCAAAACACGCTCTGGTTTGCATGGATAATATGATCAAACAAGCCTTAATGGGATACATGTTTCATCAGGAGACAAATCCTGCACGTGGGTGGGGAGGAGAAAATGATGCAAGTTTCAGCTGTAGTATTGAAGTGCTCTAGTTGTCAAGGCAGAGTTTGCCTCAAGCTGCCTACAAAAACTTCAGGAACTGGACAAATCCTGTTATACCTTCAACAGATGACAGCCACATCTAGGTGGTAGCAGACTCTACTTGCATTCAGCATATGCTCCATAGACAGACTAAAAAGGGAGCAGGCAGCAAGTCTGACACATGCTGAGTTAACAATACTCACTCCCTCAGCCTTTCTGCACTCATTTCTCAGTTTTAACTGGAGAACAGCTGCTTCTAAAGCATTTCTTGCTCCACCTGCAAGGCAGTTATACCAACCACCCCCAGGCAGTATATTTAGCATACACAGACAAAGGTTCTAGGCCCCAAACTACCTGGTGCCATGTGAGGGGGAAAGGAAGGATGTATATATGGCATTGGCAGTGAAATCAGAGATTCTCATGACAGCTCCCTTGGTGGCTGCAGGTTTCAGAACTGGCTAAGAACTACTAAGTATCAGTGTTTTCACAAAGTCATGACACAGAACAACAAAACAGCCAAGGGGATGAACTTGCTGTGTCCTTGCACCTCTTACCCTGACAGTCTCACTTTCCATTCCAGTATCATCAATAAACTTGAAGAACATGAGTGCTTCTTTCCACCCTTTCAAGCTCTCATTCAAGATTTGTTGTGTCTTCTAGGTGAGTAATATTTGCAACAGTTGTAATTATCTTCATGCCAACACTTCCTCATAGAACTCTAAACAGTTAACAAGTGTTTTGTTTACTCCTGCTGTGCTAAAACATGAGGAGGATGTGAGGGAAGATGCTGCCTTTTGCCTTACTCTCCTCTTCTTTCCACCTTTCCTCAGGAAGTGACCAAAATATTTTATTTTCATTGAACATGGGGTTGCATTTACTTAATCATATTACTCATAAGCCAAATTATTTTTTTTTTCTGAAAGCATTATAAAGTCTGAAGAGTTTATTTCATTCACTGGCTGTTTAAGTTAGAATTTTGTTTGAACTCAAAGGTATTCTGGGTACATAAGCCTCACTCTTTGCTCTCTGTTTTGTTGTAGAGATCAGTAACGTGGATGATATTTTACCTGCAGTGCAAAACCTGAAATGGGAAGCTGGTTAAGGGTGACTCTGCTCTACTGAGAAAGATTTTTCTTACCTGTGAACGTACCTGTTGGTGCACATGACATCGCAGCTACCTCCAACCACTGTTATCCTGAGCAACACTTCCAGATTTTTTAACGTAAATAAATGTTGCTGTATTTTTAAAATTTTTTCTTAGTTCTTGATCAATTTAACTGCCATCAACTGGTCTACTCAATCCCAGAGAGAGAACCAATATACTCTGTATCAGTCCAGGAACCTAAACCCAGCACAACACCAGGCAAACTCTAATCACTGAGCATTTTGAATGTTGCTGACACAGTAAGTATGAGGTAAAGATGCCCTAACTGCCATAGCCACTACACCTTCAGCATTTGCCTATCTTGGTTTTCTGGAGAGCCTGTTCAGATTTCCTGATCAGTTTGGGATGAGAGCACATTGTTACTCAGTGAGTATTCTCTCTGATTATGGACTGAGGCAGACTGGATTAGTGTAATCTAGGCCAAAAATACTTGAAATTTGCTTCGGGTGATGGTTTGAAGTTACCATGGTTGTATTTCAAAAGTCAGTTTTAGAAAGGAATAGATCAAGTCTCTTATTCAAGACAATTAAAAGTTTATTGTACAGAAACAAGTACACCAAGCTTCCAAAAATACTTTGCCTCAATATTAATAAAGCTTAGTTTACAAAACTTTGCTGTTCCTCAGACAGAATCTGGGTTTACAAGATTTTGAAATGTGCTGTAACAAAGGACAAAACCTGTTAAAGCGTCACAAACTAAAACCTTAATGACATCTTGGTAACCTCATCTCCCTGCTTTTGGAAGCTCATTATTTACATACCTGCAGCCACAGTCTGCTAAGGTACTCCTGGACAGTGGAATACCAACTTCTTAGTTTCTCAAAAAAAATTACTATTAGTGTTAAAGAGTTTCTCTTTTAACAGTTTCTGTAGCCCTACAGCTGAAGAATGCTGTTTCAAAATGTATGTTTTTAAAAGTACACTTCCATGTTAAAACAACATGAACAAGCTCCTGGGTACATCAGACCACCAAGCAAAGTAATGACACTTGGCTGACAGTCTAAAATATCCCCAGGTACAACCCTTCTTTAAGAGAGGATTCACACTAAAAGGTCCTTTGAGGGGGGATTTGTCAGAAATAGCAAAAATAAAGGACTTATTCTTTAAGGGCAAATTATTCCCTATGTGGGGGAAAATATGTTTAACTTCAGTGAGAACTAATCCCTGAATGGGATCATTACATTTGCATGTCCTGAGCTGGAGCCTGCTTCAAATTGGCAATGACTGTGCAAAACACATTAATTACAAGAGGTGTGTGCATTCATATAAAGTTGAAAAATTAGTAACTTATGTACATGAGAAGAAATCAGATCTTCTTGCGTCTGCTCCTTGTCAGCTCATACCTGCAAGACAGACCCAATAAGTTAAGTAATTATAGTAGTTGAAAACTTTCTTAAAAGTTTTAACTGGCACAGTAGAGAGAATTTGGGCTGCTCTATTGCTTGTGCTTCACAGGCAGCACAGCAGAGAAGGCTCCAGAGATGGCCTCAAACTTCAGCTCTTTACCAGGAGCTTTGGGTGCGTCCTTTTTTCCTCTTCCCATAATTGCCCTGAGGCACACACACAAGCTGGCCAGGGAAATGTGGTTTTCCTATTGGAATATTGGCTCACTGCCTGTATGGATGGCAAGCTCCTGGACTACCCACACTGCATTCCTCAGGCTCCACTGAAGGAGAAAGAAGGAAGAACTCCTGCCATTAACTAAAGGCACAGAAGTGAACAAAACACCCAAGCCTGGTTCTCTGTTCTGCCTCAGACCAATGAACATACAAACCTCAGAACCACAATGAACATACAGGCAAAACTGTAAGTGCCTTATTATAATAGTTTCTATAAATGCTTTGTAATTAAAGTTTTATCATATATATATATTGCTGATCAGAGTATTTAGTTAAGATCTTTATCCGAGTTAAAATTTGTTGCAAGGTTACTTTAATAAACAAAATTCTTTACTTATGTGCCCCTGTGGCTTTTATGGCAATTTAAAATATGCTGAAGACTATAATTGACACAGGCATCTCATTAAAGCTGTCTCACAGGGCAGGCACTGCACATGCACAGCCAATGGATTAACACACAATTTAGATAGAACTACCAGATTAGCTCAAGTTAGTCCTGCCTTTGCAGGTCAAATATTCTTCTTGCTTACCCAAACACAGCCCAGTTACCAGCACTCCCACAGCAGTCATGCAAGCTCCCAGCAAAGCAAGGGGCAGGGTTTGGAAGTATGGAGATGAGTACTTACCATTGTGCAAAACCTTTTATTAAATCCTCCTGGGACAAGTCAATGCGCACCTTTAAAAAGCACATTTTATTTGTATGTAGGCTATTCAGCATATAAATTGATTAACTAAGCTACCACTCCTCCCAATCAGACCCACTTTCCAGCTGTAGGGCTGCAGCTTAAGCTCAAGGAAAAAGGGAGCTTCCCACATTCCCAGGATGGTGCAGGCATGAGCCAGCTCAGTTTCCTAGTAGCACTGCTTAAAAATTTGTCACTGAAGAAGCAATTGCAGTTTACTTTTCACAGAATCAAAGTTGTTCACAGAAATTCTTAAAGCACTGTTGGCAAATTGTGGGGTTTAGTCCCACGCCATTCTCAGCTCCATGTTTGTGCTCTTGGAGCTCTTCCCCACACGGGCAGCAGCAAGGCCCAGGAACCAGGGTTCACTTCAGGAGCACCCTTCTGAAATGAGACCATGCAGCTCCCACAGGGATACAGCCTCATTTCAGATAAAAACGGGAAGAAAAAGGTTTTTTCCAGATTACCAGTCCTATTACTGAGAATCAGTTTTTGGAGCCACATGTCAGGAATGGCCCAGACTGCTCAGCTCTGTTACATCTGTAGTGCAGATTCTTTAAACTTACTTTCCCCAGTTCCTTCCTCTCCGGTGAAATGAATGGCCTGCTGTTTTTCACTGCAATGTCCAGTGTCCTTTTCTTGACATTTTCCAAAGATTCAAAAAATTCAAACCTAAAATTAAAGTTTAAAAAGAAGAGACTTGAGGCAAAAACTAAAATCCTGTGAGCATCAGTGGGCAGAATACAGTGACAGAGTACAGCATAAGTGACCAGGACTTTAGCAGGGAAGGAACACAGAGAAAAGGCAATTCTAGAGTTAGGTTTTGTTCACATTGCAGGAAACCTCTTCCAGGCCTTGAGAAAGATGACAACACTATGCCCAGACTATCCACCGTGCCAAGGGGAAGGAGGAAGACATACATCCATGATGAAATGCCATTGAACATCATTTTCCCCCTCCATGGAAGATCAGCGTGTTTTCCATGCAGTGTTCATTACTCAGAGGAAATACTAATGAGCCAACCCCCCAAGTTCACAGAGCAGCCTTGCACCACACCAAGAACAGACAAGGGCTGAAACCCGTGGCAATTAAATTCTTAATGGCTCTGACTCAAGCCTCTGGCACACATGGCTAATGTCAAGTGAGTTTTGTCCATGCTAAATCACTCCAGTTCTGCCCACCTGAATAGCTTTTCCTCAAGTCAGAGCTGTAAAACAGGTAACATGTTTTGGAGCTAAGCATTATCCTTAATTGAGGATGTACAGGATATGTCAGTACTGAGGATGAAGAAAAGGAGATGCTGTTCCCAACTGCTGTGATGTCACTAAATCAGTGGAGTAACTTAGAACAGACATAAGCAAAATCCTCAACTTTGGCATTTTAAGTTCTAAGAAGAAATATTTTTAAATATTTTCCCCATTTCTGACTTACACAGGAAAAATATAAGCCACCCAGGATCACCTAATATTCACATATTTTCTCGTGTATCTTCCCCTAATTATGGGATTAAAATCACCTCTCAGAAGAGCTCTACTTCTAAGCATTACTGTGTTTGGGTTTATGCAAAACACATTCCATTTCAGTGGCAGAGCTGTGACAGTCAGCAAAGAGGTGGCAGCATTTTACCCTGCTCCCACCAGGCCTTGATGACAATATCCACCAGTGTGCCCAAAGGGTGGTCCAGTCTCAAAAGGCTCTGTACTTCTGCCTCGGACTTTTGGAAGGATGTCAGGATAAGCATCAGGCAAAGCAGCATGAACAGAGAAGGAGGCTCTGGGAGGTACCTGAATGGGCAGATTGCCTCTGCGTGACAGGGAGTTAAACATGGGTAGGATAATGTCAGTTTGCAAGGAAGCAAATGCAGCCTGGGGGCAGGAAAGGGGCAGGGAAGAAGGTGTACCCTTCTTCAGGAGGACTGACAACACCACATGCAGAGCAAGACCAGCCCCAAGGACTTGTAAATCACAGTCAAAGTGCCATTTGTTTCAGATAACCTGCAAATGTTCACATTTGTCCTTAGCAGCACACTTTTCATTACACAGAGATCATAACTATTCCAGCCATAATCATAATTAACATTTTCTTACTTCTCATCATATTGGGGGTTCAGAGTTTTTTTCTTGACTGAAGTCTTCTTCCTGCTTGTCCATCTTCTGTCTGGAAGCAGGTATATACGAACATATGGATCCACTCCACGATTGGAAGAGGGTACCAAGTTTCTGGTAAAAGAAATACAGACAAGCAAGACACTTTCTCCCACTGTGTGTTTCAGTACCCTGGCTCTCTTGGAATCAGATCAACCAAACCTTCATGGGCCAAAAACATTCATTTCAGGAGTTGGAACATAACCAAATAAAACTTTAAGGATATTTAGTTAAAATTCTTACTCCTGAGTATGTGGCCATTTACTGGGGTTCCTAAATGAACAATTAAATACTCAGTCATAGGTATCAATCCTTGTCACGATGCATATCCTGACACCCCAAGACTCACACCAGTTGTCAGTGCTATTCAGATAAAATTTTGGGTGGTTCACAGTTAAAGTTTCGCTACTGCAGTGATCACAACTCACTGGGCTCTCTCCCTGAGCTGCTGCTGGCACTGACCAGAGCTGGGCACACAGAGGCTGCACAGATTAAAGCCAGCCAGTGTTTATGCACCTCCTGCTGCACGTGGCTCTACTCCAGCTTTGCTGGAAGACTGACACAGCTCAGAGAGCTCTTCCCCTTCTTTGAGCAGCTGTAAGCATTACCTGCAGCCATTGACCAGCACGACGAGGCTCTGCCGAATGGAAGCATAACGCACTGTCAGCTGGATCTCCCCCAGAGGCATCTCAGTCCCGCTGCAAGACATTGCACAGGCAAAGCTGTTCAGTACACACCCCACACAGACTAAAACCAACTCTCAGGGCACCATCCTTCTTCCTGGCATCCTAAGGTTTGCTATCTAGGAAGCAGCTGGACCACATAAGTTCCACAGAAGCCACATCCCTGCCTTCTCTACAGGTACACAATTTCAGTCCCACAACACAAACTGCCAAAAAAGCCTCCACATGGCTCATTGTAAATGGAGGAGCAAAGTACCACTTAGCATGTTACACATCCCCTCAAGAATGTCTGAATATGCAAAATGGGACCTTTTTTATATTTCATTCTGCGTGTTATTAAAGTGGCTTAAAATCTAAAACATTGCTTAAAAATGGTTTAAAAAAAGTTTATAAATTAAGCCCTGTTCAGAGCTAGAGAATTCACCAGTCACCAATTCACCAAATTGCAGCTGGAGCTGAGTTTGATATTCAGGTTTGTAACTACTCTGATGCTCTCTTAGGTGAGGTGGATCTTGGTAACTTCTGTTCATTAAGGATTCCACAAGCTCCATTCTGTGCCCTGGGAGGGACTAATCCTCTCCATCCTGCCTGGCAGCAGCCTCACACTGAGCACTGTGGGAAGGATACACACACAAGCACACCTATCCACAAAAATTTTGTTCACAGAATTATCAGTCTTGAAATGTGTTGGATAAACACATAGAGTTTATGTTATTACAGAATTGGGATGTTCAGACTTCCAATATACTGTTGCTAAACGAGTGTTACGGCAGCCAAGAGTGTTGAGAGGCTCTTCAACAGTATAAAAGCCAACACATGCAGCATGGCTTAGGAAAGCCATGAAGTGAATGCTTCTACTTTATACCTGCTTTGACAGCACCCTGTAATTTACCCTGCTGTTGACTGGAATACCTAGGTCAATTCTTTGTAAGGTAACTTGAGATCCAAGACTCCAAATGACTTATAAGCCTTGAATTCATCTCTATGCAACAGTATCACCTAGACTTTCCCAAAAGAAGAACAATTTAGCTGGAAGAACACCTACTTATGAATGTCCAGATTGCTGCTACTTAATTCAAAGCAGGAAGAAGGCAGGGATCCCAGTGAAGTGACACTGGGTGCCACCCTCATTTCCTGCAAGACAGGCAATGTGGGCACAGCTGCTGCTCCGCTGGGCAATGCTGATGGTGGGCCATGCTCTGCATTTTGCTTGCCCTCTGCCTCATCAAGGCCAGACACAGTTTCACTTGGTACAGGGGCTGCTGAACTGTCTTTAGTGTCCAGGTCTTCTCCACTGTCCTTTTTTGGCAGAGATTCAAGTGCTGCAGAGTCTTTGCTCATGGGAGGTACTTTTGAGACTTGTGGTGGAGAGACAAACTTCTGCTGGTTTCCAGCCTTCTCCGTGACACTCACGGGACCTTGCTTCGAGGCATTGACACCAGCCTTGACTCTTTGTGGATCAGGTTCTTCAACATTCAGTGCCTAAAAATCACAAGGGAAGACAGTGAGTGCTGCTCCCACAGCACTGGGGTGAATGCCAGCATTACCACCCAGGAGGAAATTTCACCACAAAAGTAACAGCAGGAATCTGCCATGAGAGATGAAAGGGGCCTCTAAGATTCACTGTGGTGTTCTCTCCTCTCATCCTACTGTGTTTGTACTTAGCAGTGTCTAAGCACTGATCCAGAGCATGGTGAGGAAACAACTCCTAAACATCAGTGTCTCTCACTGTTTAGGAGCTGATTTCCCCAGCTTAGATTTTCTCAGTCCAACTCTTTATTGCTGTGAGAAGATTTTCAGCCATGGCACTGCACTAAGTTTAAGGAAGCCTCAGGGATATCTCTCAACACCATACACTCCTAATTGCATTTAAATATCTTGTCACACTTCTACTTTCTACTCAATTGAGAAGTAAAGCTGCCTTTCTCCACACCCACCTTTCCTTTCTTTTCCCCGGCTACAACTGGATACTTCCGCAGGGGAAGCTAAGTGAATATGGGAAAGAACAACCTACCCGCAACACAAGTTTCATCTTAATGAAGCTGTCTGAACTGGAATGGTCCAGCTGGAATCTCTGATCCAGAGTCATGCTTGGGTCCTTAAGTAAGTGGGAGAGACATACCACTGCAGTTCCCAGGGCACTATCCCGCTCCTTGTCTTTTATCTGGGGAACAGAAGGAAACAAAAGTTCTTATTAGCTGGCAAACTGGGAGGCATACCACTGGCAACAGCAAAGCAAGAAGGTATTTCAGACAGAAACCAAAATTAGCTTATTTACTTTGGTTACATCCAAACAGGTGATACCATTATTTCAGGAGTAACAAGTTAGTACATTTGGATTAAAAATCCCATCTCTAACTATGTAGAGAAATAACAGCTTTGGCAGAAAAAACAGGCCCTGAGATTTACTTGATTTTCCTTACTTGCTTTGGGGACAATGTCCCAAGCAGCTGAGATGGCAACTGGTCTAAATCTTTACATGTGTTTTAGGTAATAGTTTGTTTAGCCTATTTAACCTCAATAAACCTTCCAATTTCAATTCCATTCTGTATCCGAGTGACCAGCCACAGAAGTGGCTGTGACTGCAATCCTGCTACTGAGAGACAGGGCTGCTTAACGAGCAAGAACACAGAGGTGAAGAAGTAGGGCTCTGGTTGAGAATTATGAAGGCTGCAATTTCTGACAGAAAAATATTGATGTCTTTACTACATGAAATGCCCTTTGCACTCTGCAGCCAGAAACATCCCACACATGATCCTAGAACAAAGGTGAATACCAACAAAAGTGATGCCACCACCACCTAACACAGAATTGTTTGTGGAACAACAAAAACAGGTGTTTCTTCCACCTTTTAGAAGGAGGAACCCAGTATGTGACAATCCCACACAGAAAAAACCAGCACTGAGCTCACAGAAGAAGTTTCTTCCTACGAATGTGCAGTTGGTCTTCAAAGGAAATTGCTTTCTCTCACCTCAATGTGGAGTGACTGGGAATGGGCACTGTGGACAAAAAAGGTAAAAGCCTGGCCCCACGTGGGATCTTTGCTGAAATTGCAGGTCTGTAACAAGAACATATGTTAACTTAATCTGTGAGCAGCAAAGAATCCATGACACTGATCACCAGAGAGGTGACCCTCAGTGATGCTGCACCCCAGCTGTTCAGAGAGAGTGAAAATTCCAGGTCAGAGGCATATGGAAACAAAGTCTCTGGCAAAACCAGAACAAGTTCTTTGGGGTGTGGAAATGCCAAAGAACGAGTCTGGTGAGCTGCAATTGGCCCCACCAGCCTGAACCAGCAGCCTGCCTCACCTGCAGCAAGGCACTGCTCCCTCCCTCTCACCTCCCCACCCAGGGAAAGCCAGAGCACTGCTTCTAGCCTGCAGCACCCTGAGCCAGCTGCCAAATCCACAGCGAGCTGACAGAGAAGGGCAGGAAAGCTGGAGGGGCAGTTTCAGGGGTGTAGAACTCGTGGGAAGAGTAGGAGGGCACAGCTTCAGCACCATCCACTTCAAAGATGAAAGAGCGTGGAAAGCACCCACGGGGACTGTGGCTGCTCTGTAAACCAGCTGTCCCTGCCAGGCCAAGAGTGCTGGCAGCAAGTGGAAAGGAGAAGGGAAAGCCTGGAAGTCTCACCTAACTTAGGAGAGGCAGGTGATGTGGTAGGGGAAAAGAGAAGCCACAAAACGTAAAAATGCAAGCAGAACCCATTTCTGGGTGGAGCAGGTGGAAGGAACAAAGGAAAGTAGGTCCAGGTCCATATAGCCAGTCCTATATGCTCATGTGTAACCAATAACACGATTCATTCCTATTTGTTGGGTGTTCAAAAGAGCAAAGGGCTGCTCTCATCCACATCCAGCTGCAGGACAGTGAACATGACAGCTACTGGGAGGGCACAGCTCAGCTGTTGCTCATACTCATGAGGCAATAGTAAGTTTTAAATAACAAAAAATGAACTGAAAGGGAAGCGGAGGAGAACCAGATACATCATGTCCAGGTAAAAAACCAAAAAATCCCAAACAAAAAACCTATGATACACAAGAGCCAGGAAAGACTCTGAAGAAGGAATAGAGGCCAGACTGATGCAAATGACACCCTGCTTTGGGAAACCGGGGGGCTACTTCGATACAGTCACTCATAAGATGGAAATGATCTAAGGAAAGCAGAAGAATTAAACAACCTCACCTTACTCTTTTGAGTCTTATTCCCAACTGTGAGCAGGACGAAGGAGGAAGGATCTCGCTCCATCTTCTGTCATTTAATACAAGGAAAGAAGAAGGCAGAAAAAAGCATTGAGAAATTGATAGTTTCCAGGAAGCAATATCAAACCACTACTCGAAGTAAGTTGCTGGAAAGCTGACAATATTTTCTGGATGTGGGACATCTGAGGAGTGTAGTACACAGGAAAGTCTCCAGCCATAACACAGCACAGTCTTACATCAAGGGTACACATTTAAACCAAAGTTTTATGTATTTAGATTTCAACAGGTGAGCAGTTAAAAATTTCTCAGAAGCTGGGAGGAAACAGAGAGGAGAGCTGAAGGCTTAGTGGGAAACCTTGATCATTCCTGAATGAATCAAGACTCTCAGAATTGGTTCCCAAGGCTCAGGACTTGCTCTAAAGCAGCTGGAAGTGAGTCTTTGGCATCAAATAACAATTCCTGTCCAGAAGCAACAATACTGAACTTCTTGCACCTCTTTGAACTAATGCTATAGAAGTTAAGGCTGAGGATCTGGTTTTGGCACAACACTACATACAAAGTACACACAATGAGGTCCAGAATTAAGGATTATTGAATGGTATGTGTACCACAGTGCTGGTAACTCATCTAAATTGCAAATATGGTATTTAGGAGAGGAGCTACTTTGAGATAATGGGAAGTTTTCTCCATAGCTCAGAGCTGTGTGTAGCTCATGCAAGAAAAATGGGAGAAAGACATTGTTCAATACTCTTGCCATTTACATCACAGTAGCAAAACACAGTATTTGGGGGAAAAATAAACACAAGCTATGAGAGAGAAAGTATGAATGACAGAGAGGCTTCTGAATCCCTCTAAAACCAAGGGGGGGGAAATCTGGTGGTCAGGTCTCCATCAGACAGAAAAATTACCACAGACAAGCACATTCCTCCCACCCCACTGTCAAGCAGGAACAGCTCAGCATGGGAAGAAAGAGCAGCAGCAGCAGCAAGGATATCATGACTTAGTCTGATGTCTGGAGACTCTCTGTCCAAAGCATAAAGAAGAAAGTAAACACAACCACACACACAATCAAACATTTCTGTGTTGCATTCCCACTTGGACCTACTAGACTTTCACTGGGGTGAATCACTGTTTTGAACCCCTGGTCACTTAGATTCCAGCAGTGGAGAGGTTATTTCATTTTAACCACAGCCAGTTTCAGTTCCTATGATACCACATAATCCAGAATGTTATTTTGCAGGCATGGGAGAAGAATATAATTTTTACCTTGAGGTACTTGTTATTTTTGATCTTCTTTGCTCCACAGTCACCATTTGAATACTCGAAATGGTTTTTCTGAATTAGCAAAAGAGTATTTAAAACAATTAATTTGTGGTCTTAAAAAAAAGGAGGTTAGGAGTGAAGGCTGCTGCATGGGGTTTGTACTTACAGGAAGGTTAAAGGCACTGTCCAAGTAGACAATCAGAATTGCTGTAGACAGACCCTTCTTATCCTGCAAAAGCAGGGAAAGATAAAACAAAACAAAACACAAAGTAGTCATGATCACCCACCAAGGACAATGCAAAACACAACAAAATTCCAACGGCAGCTTCTGAAGGTCAAGCAGCTCTCTGCCTTTCTCCTAAAACTTGCAATTTAGAGGAGTACAAGCCAATACAGCATGATAGTTGTAAACATTTATAAGAAGATACGTAACTCTTTTCAATTCATTGCCTTTAATGTTTGTCAATCTTTCAGTGCAGAACTGGTTGGGTTCCCCAGTGCAGCAAGACACTTAAAACATGCTCAGCCAAATACATCAACATGAATCCAGTGTCAGCAGAACAAAGCCTGGAAACAATTTTATTCACTTCAGTGGAACTCCAATGGTTTTGTTTGATTATACAGGAACAGCCTCTTTGGGAGAAGGGCTTTATCTAAGCAATTTTGCTGGACTAACAACACACCATTTGGAAACATGGCCCTACCAACCACCAGTGCTGAGTATTTGCTTATGACTAGTACAGGTTATTTCAGGGGTGTGGGGTCCTACACAAATCCAGGATGAAGAGGGATGAGAAAAATTGTCAAGGAAAAGAACTCTGAGAGGCCACTTTGCAGTGAGTCAAACAGTGGTTAGCTAATTCAAGCAAAAAGAGCTGCCAGATTTGAGTTACTCCTGAATTAGTAAGAGACCTGGGGCAAGCAAAAGCCCTTCCTCTGCAGGAGCAGCAGGGAGGGAATCACATCAAAACTCTGCCAGACAAAAATAAACTCCCATGAGTTTGCCTGGGGTTTCTAATTTTACACACTCCTTTGTTGATCACTGGACAGGGATCAGAGTACCTGAACCCTTTAAGCAAATATACTCACCTCATGCAGCTTTTCTTGGTCGTTTACTAGTGAAAGCCACTCCAGTTTTAAATGCAAGTGTCCACTTGTTGTCTTACTTAAGGGAAACCACTAAATGGAGACAACAAAGAGCAAATTGAGAACTGAGAGGCAGAGTAGTTTTTATATATGTGTTGCAGACTCTCAGACTTATACACAACAGACAACATGAATTTTACTCTGAGCACCTTAGCTTGCATTTTTGACACATAGATTGTAGCACATCCATCTAATTAGGTACAAGGCGGAAGAAAATTAAAATAAGACACCCATAAACAGGCAAAGCATGAGGATATTTCCAAGCAGCAGCAGCACAAGACAGGCACCCTGGCATTGTTTGTAGAGTGCTGGGTTGCAGGATGAACCACAGTTAGATCAGATAATTTCTTCCCTCAGCAGTCAGGCTGCTTCACCAAACTTTATCTTCAGCCTTGTACAAAACAATTGGTACATACAGGACATGAGGCATCAACAGAAGATACCCCACTGCTGGCCCAGTGTAACCTCAGGGCTCTCCGGGGCTACCAGCCCGGTGGTAAAAATTATTGTAGTGGCTACGTTAGTATTATCTTTTTGTGAAAATACTACAGCACAAGTGTGCAAGGAAGCTTTAAGCACAAAGAAACACCATAGTAGCAGAGGGGCAGCACAAGTGAGTGCATGTAGGCATACACCACCAGCCACATTTAGAGATCAGCTCTGATCTTTACCTCATCAACAGTTCTGTCATTCATTACATCCACTAGGCCTATGAGCAAGCTGAAAGGCAAAAAGCAGATATTTCAATGTCTATTGAGGCATACAGCATAATCCACCAAAAAAGCCCACTCTCAAGTCTGTTCCAAATAGCAGCTTCTCCACATCACCTGGGTACATGTGTGCAGGAACACACACTTCTGAGGTCTCCCCCTTTGAATACTTCCAAAACCAAAATAAACTTGAAGTAAATCTCAAGTCTTGTGGTAACTATCACTTCTAGTGGCTTCCCAGGATTCCCTACAGGAGTGTAACCTCGTTCAACATTAGATGCACTAGCAACTAATTACTTGGTTTCAATATCTGGGCAAAGGGAATAATTTCCAACAGTATTAAATTTCCTGTATGAATAATACAGGCGTCCCACAGCAGAGGCTACTAGACCCTGATTAAAGGTTGTGCTAATTTACCTGCCCATAAAATCATCTTTATCTGGATCTTCATCATACAAATCCACTTCTAAGTCCTGACCAGGCACTTCATGAACAACAAACTGGAGGAGAAAGTGGTATTGATTAAAAATAAAAAGCATTCACATATACAAATTCAGGCTCAGGCTGTGGACAAGAACATGACAGTTGACAGCTGTCTAACACACTAAGGACATTTCCTGCTCTTTCGTGGCTAATTGCATAGCAAACACAATTGATTACAGGTGAAAATATTTCACATTCAGTTTGCTTGGTTTTGAACGACAAGTTAAACCCCTCAAACTGGTATCCCTAATAAGCAGAGAGGAACCAATGCTAGAGCAGCCTACAGCTGCACAGCCTGATGCACTGATTGATATTTAGAGCAGTGCTTTGCACCTCCTCCAAAAACCCACACATGCAAATCAGATAAACCTGAATGGCATTTCAAGTTTACAATGTAAATTTGAACTTTGTTAAGGGACAGAAATGCCTCAACCAAGCAACAAGGAAGTCCACTTGACCCAGTGCAGTCAGCTAAGAGAAGGTCCTCCAAGCACAGGGATGTAAATGGCTGTGTATCCTACAGATGGAAAGATCAAAAGGTTCAGTACCTCAAATGTCTCGTTCCAAATGGGATTAAGATCTCGGGAAACTGTCTTGCTCCGATACTGTGTGGTGCCAACACGGAGGAGAGCATATGGGTCAGACTTCCCCCTGATGGCACCAAGGAAATTGTCTTTCTGGACAAGGTTTTCAGCTTCTAACAGATGAACCCTTATTACTCCCTGGATAAAATGAGATACAGAATTGGTCATGAAAATGCAATCTTTGGATAATTATAATATGCTGCCTCCTAAAACTCTTTATTTCAGGCAGCAAGGGTAGTCACCATGACAGTTCTGCAAAAACATGTAGTTTGATGCAGTACATTTCCAATGACAGCTGTAATAAAACACTTTTTCCACCATTCACCTAGAAGGGGGAAAAAAGCCCCCTTAAACAGATGCACAATTTAATCTATGTAACAGTGTAGGAAATAATATTCAATTTATTTTTAAATCAGAAACGTACATATGCACACAGCATTACAGCCACAGTCAAATCAAGTGTAAAGATCAACTCCCACTGACTGAAGGAGGAACTAAGCACTCATTGGCAGGTTCTTATTTTATTGCACCAGAGCCATTCCACTTCAATTTAGCGATGCAAGTTTGCAACAGGGAGAGTACCTTTGTCACTCATTTATATTTATACTCATTAGGAAGTGTACTATGTATTTGGTGGATGAAGATTGAAGACCTGAATACGTGGAGTATTTAGGAGATTTGTTTGTTGGTGTTTTTTTCCATTTTTTTTCATTAGCAAAGAGATGTTACCCTCCAAGTTCCCTATTTACATCCCTTCACAGCATTAGTAAAAATATTAAATATCCTGACACTCACTGCTTATGTATTTATCCTCCCATTTGCATATACCACAGATCTGCAGTTACAGACTAAAGGTCTAACTGGTAAATGAGCTCAGAGTACAGACTCCTTATGCCATGAAGAGAGGGTAGGAACTCCCAGAGTCCATGTTTCCCCTCTCCCAAATGATGAACTATCCAATAATGCTTTTATACTTCTGAAATATTACCTACAGAAAGCCCACAGTTCAGGTTGAAAGAGCTGATGCTCTAAAGACACTAAGCTTGGAGGCATCCACATCGTGGCAACTGCACACTCAGGTAGACAAACACTATGTCACTGAAAAAACAACTCACCTGGGGGACAGGGAACCTCAAATGGGCAATGTTCATATTCTTTTTCAGAGGCACTGTGATCCTGTTTGGTAGAACCAGTCGTGAAGCAATGAAGTCTTGAATTAGTGAGTCTGACATTACACTGCAGGTGGGGGAAAAAGGCAACCTCAATCTTTACTGATCAGTCACAGCTCAGAATGAAAAAATAAGAGACAGAAATGGGCACTACAAAGTGAGTGATACCAATACCATCTATCTTCCCCCAAAGCATTGTCAAGCATTAGAACAGGCCATCCAGGGAAATGGTTGAGTCACCATCACTGGAAGCATTTAAAAGACCTGTAAAAGTGCTTAGGCACATAGTTTAGTGATGGGCTTGGCAGTTTTAGGTTAATGGTTGGACTTGATGATCTATAAAGGATTTTTCCAGCTCATATGATGCTATGAAAGAGCTGCAGAGTGGCCATTCAACTTCAATTTAGTGATGCAGGTTTACAATATGGAGCATCCCTATTGCAGGGTGTGAATTTGGTTGTAAACGACGAATGAGAGCTCAAGCTGTGTGAAATCTTCATGCACACAGGCAAACAAGTCAAACTTATGTGCCTTCTGGGTTTCCTTGGGAATGCCAACACCAGACATGGACAAGGGGAGAAGGGAATCAGGAAGTTTCAGCATTTCAGAAGGGGCTCAAGGCCTCAAGGTAGCTAATTTTTAGACTTGAAAATGGCCTCAGCACACACTGCTGTCTATTCTTGGCCACGTGCTGAGACCCTATTGTAAAATGGAAGGAGAAGACAGACACATTCAAAAATTTAAAAAAGCCAAGCTCATTTCTCAGATGAGGTTCTGTATCTTGGCAGATTTTGCACTAAGTAAAATCTCATTTGGAGTAACTGGAGACCACACTGGCTGAATTGAGGATCCTGTCTGTCCTGAAGTTCAGGGAACTTTCCAGCCTAATTACAACTTGCACATTTTTAGCTATTCAGTTTAAATCTTTTCTTTACAATTGCTCTTTTTGTATGGCAGGTACAAGAAGTACATGGCCATCACAGATGTCCAGTACTCCCAGGTAATTAATGAGAGGATTTCAACACACCACTACAACCTGGCATGAGCAAAAGACAATACTAAGAGGAAAACACAAGAGCACCAAGTATCTGACTCATCCTCTTAATAAATCTACTGCTCTTAAGGGAAAAACTGTGTATCAAAATTGTCCTAATTCACAGAGGAAGCTGGATTCACACATAAAGAGTATAAGGAAAGTCTTACACTCCAAATGTTAAAGTAGGAAGCTTGGTCAGGGGCTCCTGGCTTTCCTGAAAAAAACCCAACAGGAATGTCACAGAATCAATCCTTCTCTCAAGTCTCAGGGTACGCCCAACTAAACACAGTTTGTATGTGAGGACAGATGACTGCATCCAGTTTCTTTGCTGTCTTAAGTGAGCCCAATTCATTCGACAGGGAGGGCTCTTGTTCAACCTGTACTTCAGCCCATTCATGGTCAGGCATGTTTTGCTCCCAGCTTTCATTGCACTGCTGAGGAGCAAGCAAAGGTTTCCGAGTGCAAATCCCTGTGGGAGAACCAGGGAGTAAAAATTTAGGACACCAAATTTGCACTTAATTATATGAGAGGCTGTAGACTGCAACACCTACATGCCTTCTCCCTGCAAGGATTAGGGAAACCAAGTTAGAAAAGAGCAGATTAATTCCTCTGATAAAAACTGGAGCTCTCAGGCCAAACTTCAGGGCAAAAGGCCACTCAGGCCTCAAATTAAGAGAAAAAGAAAGCTTCCCCTCACTCAACATCAAAAGTCTTCCGAGGCCCTTTAATGCATGAACTGGCATCTAAAGTAGCCAGACATTTGCTATGAGTCTGCAAACCATGAGCTGCAGGGGAACAGAAGTGCATTTGCACTGAAAGGGAGAAAGGCAATGGCTGAGTAACCCAATATACTTTCCTCTTGTGTAACAGAACTTTCTCCTTACCCTAAGGACAAAGTGAATCCCCAATCTGGTGAAACAGTTTGAAACTTACAGTACTGAAACCCACTAAAATTTTCATCCTTGCTTTGCAAGTTTTATGTACTCAATACCAACCCAAGAGGCACTGGAGAAGAGCTACACTTAAAAGGTGAGCAGATTACATAGAAAGGAAAGAACTTTTTTCTTTATAAATCTGGTGCATTCTCTTTATCATGGACTGTACTTGAATTTGTCAGAGGGACTGTAACTCTGTGATACCTTGCCTTTTTTTCACTTTGATGTAAATAAAAATAAGCACAGACTACCAGTCTGCATCTACCTCATCTACCTCTGCAAATAACTGGCACATGGAAAACAGAAGGGTTTGGTTTTTAGTTTAAGTATTTTTTTAGTGTAAGTCACTGTCACTTGGGGAGTTTACTATTTCCATCCCAAATGCAATGAAGCAATTGAAACAGTTTTGACAGAAAGTAAAAACAACCCTTCTCAGGTTTTGCCACAGCTAGATAGGATGGGATGAACATCAGCACAACACCTTGCACACAATGCTCTCAACAACAGCTTTGATGGTTACTGAAGAACCAAATCCCAACTTCCAAAGACTTTTCAGAGGAGAATTAAGTAAAGAAAAGTAGACACTCACTTAATCCCTGGGACATCCAGGAGGTTGCTCATGCCTGCCCAGTTGATTTCCAAATGCTACAACAAGATCAGGGAGAAAATATTATAGAGGTCTATTAAAATTTATTTCAAAATAAATGTAGAATTAAAATGGGAAATGCTTCTACACCAAAGCCAGCTGTTTAAAGAAAGGAAAATCTGCACCACCAATTGACTGCATTTGTATATTAGAACCAACAGCTGGTATCAATTCCCTTATCTATTTTATCTGTCATCCTGAAATGAGGGTATCACTGGGACTTAACCTGCAAGCAGAAGGAAAGACAGCATTCAGCCCTTAGCAGTGGCCACTGGCAGATGCCCTGGGGTCATGAATGAAATTCAACAACTCTAGTGAGACTTTGAAGTTGTTTTCTAATCCTTTCACTTAGGGATTAGCCTATGCCCTCAAGGCAGGGGGATTTACAAATACCACCAGATTTCAGGAGTCTGTATTCCTACTCGTACAATAAACAAAAAGAGGGTTTTTTCATGTGCTAAAATAATGCTGCTACATCTAAACACCAAAACACCTCATTCAAGATCAAAAAGGTATGACTTTCATGAAGTCAAGCAGAGCATAAACCACAAGCAAAGCTGTGTGCTGTAAGATAACTGGTTCTTACAAGACTAGAAGGTTTCTCATATTTTATGAAACCACAATTCAGTACAAGGCACACCACCTTAAACAGGCAAGCTCTCAAAAGGCAACCATGCCTGAATGATCTCCAAACTGACTACATTTAAAATGTATGAATGGGAAGATCCACCAGCCAGAAACCTTGCAGAAACAGGTCCTGTGCTGCCACCATAAGAAAGTCCTCCCATTCTTAGAGTGAAGCAAGTAACTGTTTTGGCATTACTACAGAAGTATAGGGCAAATTAATTCACATCCTCCTGGAGTTCAGGAGGAGCACTGTACAATCAGGAATTTGTTATTTAAGTACCTGAACTGTGAGGCATTCACAGGCATACAGTGTGGGGTACCAGTGATGGACAGCTTGTGTCACTCACTGAAGACTGTCCAAGCACTAAGACCAAGGAACGAGAAGGCTGCAGAGAGCAGCTCATTGCTGACTCACCGGTTTCTGCATAAAAAACAAGGTCACTGCTCCAACAAAAGGTGCATCAGTCAGGAGAGGTTCCAGGATCACCCGCAATGTCCCATACAACTGCAAACACAACAGGAAAGCTGAGTACTCTCATGATGCACCTTCAAAATTTTGAGCTTTCAGTGATGGAGATAATTTTAGAAATTCTACCTCAAGTAATTTTATTTAGAATTTACTAACAATCAACTTTTCCCCCCAAACCATTGCTACTGATATCAGGCAATGCTTTCTTTCTTTGTGGAGTCTCTCTGCAATGCTGCCATACAGTGGAGCCATTTGTCTACTAGCTTTCAGCATTCTAAGAACAGGTTGTTGGTTTAATCTACATCAGTTTATGAACATCCTGGTTCTTCTGAAACTCTCCACCAACAGTCTGAGCTCCTTTGAACTCCAGTGGCAGGTGATGGCCCACGTGTACTCCATGCTCCAGCACTGACCCTGTTTAAGAGTCACACTATGAAGCTTAAAAGTGGTATTTAAGTGCTTTCCATGGAAGGCATAATTTCTCCAGCCAAGAACAAGGAGATAAATCCAATCATTCCAAGCCTGATAGTTGCTGTTTTCCCAGTTAAGTGTCATGACCTCCCCACTGCGAGGTGCTACCTCCTGCCCCACACAGCCTTGAACAGACAACATTAGCACTGCACTCACCTGTACACCTTTCACGCCAAGATTAAATTTCGATATATCCATGTGAATCTCACAGTCCCCTATGTAACTGAAAGAAAATTCTCACATTATTCCAGAGTTTGCAATAGTCCCATGAGAAATCTGGGGCTGTACAGAGTATAAATGAAATCAGTTTAAGGATTGACAACATGATCCCACAGGCAGAGATGGATTTTCAAGTGACTGAAAAGGGGAAGTTGAACAAAGGTCAGATCTTTCACAAGAGAAATCCTGCAGTCAGCTGGGATATTGATGTACCTGTAAAACATCGCAGCAACATCTGTATTTCAAGGTTACTTTTCTGTTCTTAAGACTGGTGGTTTGTTGAGGTAAGCTTGCTCCAAGAAGGAGACCAAGAAGCTCATTCAAAATTCAAGGTCAGACCCTATTGTTCCCTTCTCTGCCAAAAGCCTGATCCCACCCCACAGCCTGGTGACCCAGCTCCCAAGCTGGTGCAGAGCCATCCTGCCATTACTTATGGGGTTCCCACCTTGGCCACATCCAGAAAGCCCCTGTATCACCCTTGCCCACAACCCAAAAACCCACTTGAAGGACAAACTGATCACTAAAAATAATCTGGTTTCCTTGAGGCTGAATACAAAGACAACAACTTAGATCAGATTTTGGTCATGGAGTTGCCATGGAGAACATCAGGCTTTAAATAAAGCAAATGCTGAATGCGGTACTCTGGCAATTTGGAAACCACCTTAGACTTTTATTAAAGTACAAACACCACCTTATGCAGAAACCAATAGCCACTCCCCAGGGAGCAGAACCTCGCAGATCTGTTGATGCCTCTGGCAGAAAACAATTGAAGGGAGCTACCAAGTTCCCTTCCAGCCCTCTGAGAAATAGCTTTGGCTGCAGACACACAAACACCCTGCAGGTAAAGCAGGGTGTAAATGTACTGCAGCACAGTGAATGTGCTGTGCTTGCTGCCTGCATGCATAACTTCACCCCATAAACAAAGGAAAAGGAGAGGAGTTCTGCTCTGACTACATGTATACGGGCAAATAGTGCTGCAGTTGCCACAAATTCCCACTGTAATTTGCACATAGATGGATTCCCTCCCACCCCTAAAAAATGTGCCAAGAACGTGCAACCCTGTGAATTTATCTCCATTTTTGCAAGCAAAGTTCTTTGTATATTTGTTTGCAGACAGTCACTTAACCGAATTTTAAGAGCTCATAACACACAGATTAAAGCCTTCAATGTTAGAGCATTCTCATTTCTCACCTCATAAACCATGCCAAAATTAACACGATCTTTCTTAAAAGCTAGTGACATAATTGAACTTATTTTATGTTTGTCAGCTTCTACAATTTTGACATTATCTTAGAGCTCATTACACTGGATGCTAATAGAGCATTGTTACAATAAAATTCTAAATGAGAAGACAAAATTAGTTCCTTAATTTGCAGTAATTAATCCAAGAGGATTTAATTCAGCTATTGCAAGTGTCTAACACGAGTAAGAGCTGTGGTATTTCAATTTACAGCCTTTTTGCCTTTCCACACAGTCAAAAACTCTTCCCACTTGGTCCTAGATGTCTCTTTCCTCCAGTAACACTTCAATACATACAAATATGTTTTAGAATTTAGATGTCAGAGAAGTCTTATCAGAGCATGAGCCTTTAATTGTCCTAAAGTCTGCCTCATACATGCATCACCCCCCTGCCAGGGTGCTTGGTAGGAAGAATGCACTCTTTGTTCATTAGCTCTATTCCTCGTTTCCAGTCCCAGGTGCTTCCATCTGCTCTTCTGCTCAGCATAACCTTGCTGCACTCTCTGCTGTCCTGCCCCAGAGCACACCTGAGCCATACTCAAGCTTTGACACTTAAATGCCTGAGGGCTGAGCCCCTCCACCCTACACAGGACTGTGCTTTACCCACCTGTGAAGGGTGGAAGAATCACCTGTTTCTCTCCTACATCACCTGTTGCACAAGGTATCTGCTTCTCTTCTGTCCTTGGGTAAAAGCTGGGCCCAGAGTGTATGATACAAAGGCAATCCGCTGGCTGAAGGCAGTGATTCTACAAGACTACATGCTGACAAGTTTACTAACCTGAATGGCTGCACATCCCTTTAGAAAAGGCCCAGGCAATTGCTCCCCTATAAAATAACTACCCATGGGCCCCATTTTCTCATGTCCCCCCATGATAAAAGCCCCCTTTGGCCCAACATTCTCAAGTGCTTTGTAGCACAGACTATGCTTCGTCTGCCTTTGGACTTGGGAGATGAACACTCAGAATTAAACAAATCAGAAAGATAAGAAAATGTGACCAGGAGACACAGGGTATGAGAAAAGCCAGATCACCTCTGCTTTCCCCTCTCTCTTCCCGGGCCAGGCATCCCTTTTTGCTCAAGACTGACCAGTTTCCAAAATGCTTTTAGTTTCTTCTAGGATCTTACAAACTTCGTTATCCCAAACTCCACTAAAGCTCAAAGTATCGTTGCACGTTTCTTTTGACTTCTTTCATCAGACAGAGACTATCTTTCCAGCTTTGAAAACTTGACAGGAAGTCAGAGATTCTCTTCTAAGAGTAAATTGTAATTGATGAATTTTTATACATGTCAATTATTACATTAGTCTTCTATGGCATCTCATGTACTGTAAATGCCACAGAAGATCATGCAAAATAGAATTCAGAACATTTCCAATGAAAAATGCCACTGAATACTAAATTATATTAATGAAATGGAATGAAATTGGATTGCAAGGTGTTTGTCAGGGAGGTAATAGTGCCTTCAAATACTTGGAAACTCTGATTATTATAGCCTATGATTATATGGCTATGCAGCAGCTCAGGTAGCTGTAAATTTAGTGGAAAGGCAAGCAGCTGTAGGAAGTCAAGTGGCTGCACTCGGACAATTCCCGTTTGGAAAAATGGCATATTTAGTCCTTTTGCATGTGACAGTCAAGACTGTAATAAGACAGTGCTCTACATAACCATGCCCAATTCTCTGCTGCTACAGCCATGTAAATTGTTGTTAACAGATTTCATTAAAGCAGCTTTTCAAGTTCTCTTGGTAACTTCATGCAATACCAGATCTCCTGCATCCCTGACTCTGCTGACAACTACAGGTCATACAAATAAGGGACATCTAAGTGCTATTTTTCACACTTCCCAAGCAAAGGATGCAATTTTACCACAGAGGAAAGGAAACTCCTCTTCTCATGGCACAGAACTGAATCACAGCATCATGTTGGTGACATCAGGAGCACAGGTGAAACAAAGCCCTTCATGGATCACATGTCTATGAGTGGCTAATAAAACTACATAAATGGTTCCATACAGACCACAAAGAAAGGGTAAGAAGAAAAGGTTTTTTCTATTCCTACCCTCTTCCTGTATTTTCTCCGTGTCAAATGAAAGACTCTGGGCTTCATCAACGAGTTAGCTCCTTGATAAAACTGGAAGAAAAAACCACCTGTTCTCCTGTACTATTGTGATACTGAAAGCAAGAAGCATTTACAGAGCAAACCAAGATATCTGGATGCCAGACCTTGCTTAACACAATGGGTAACAGCACTGGAGTGGGGCAGAGCTGCTGCCAAGGCAGGATTCCAGAACACCAGGATAACAGCACCCTGTGTGAAGTGGCTGCTCAGCCTTCCCGGCTGCAGCTGCCCTGGTCAGTGGTGACCTAGCCAACAGATCACACCCAGGTGGGTTCACCAGTGAGGGAACTCCCACAAAATTACAGCTAGCAAGCAGCAAGGCAACGAAATAATGTTTATAACACGCAGATGGCTTAACCCTTTCATGTCCACTGCAATACAGATCTGCTTTGCTGAAGCCTATCCAAGAGAGGAAGGTCAGTCTCTGTGGTGCCAACAATGCAGAGTGCACCCCACAGGCACCCACAGCACACCACTCTCTTCTCCAGTGCTGTGATGCCAGCACACAGCCCTGTAAACAGATCCATCATTTGAACCTCACCAGCACAGTGACCAAGAGGTAGAGAGAAGGGCAACCTCACACTGTGGCAGCTCAGCTCAATCTTGTCTAAGAAGCAGAAGAAGCAGGTCTATTGGTAATCTAGATTAAGGCAGGTAAACAATTGCTCATAGATTTGCCTCCCCCTGTTCCTGAAAGCAACACACAATCTCCTGCAGACACTGCAGGATGCACAACACAGCTCTGTTATAGAAACTGATGTTAACATCTAAACACAAGTGAAGTTGAGGCCTTAATGCAGCTCTGGAGAAGAGACCCCCACCAGAGAGGCGAGGCAGACTGCACACTCCTGCATGAATACAGAAAATATTGAGATTATCAGATTACATCAGTTTGGGTTAGGTTATCATCAGCATGAGGAACAGAAGTGCTGTTTGGAGATGTTGGGCAGTTTAGAGATGTTGATGGATCTGCCAGAGGGACAGGAATGCGGAGGTGGGGAAATCCCTCTGCAGAGGATTGTTACAGTGAAAATGAGTATGTGGGAGAAGCAGCCTGCAGAAAGAGTTCAGCAGAGAACAGCAGCAACCTTGTGCAAAGCTGAAAAGGCATCAGATCTCTCAAGTCTCAATGTGGAAATCACAAATGGTTTGCCAAAGGCCCTAACACTGACCTGGCTATTATAAAGAGCACTTTGCCAATGGCTCTAAAACACCCAACTGAAAATCAAGGATGTCACTTTACAGGGAGCAATGGTGCCAGGGCTGGGGATGCTGCCATGCCATTGCCACATTAAGCAGCAGGCACAGTTCTGAAGAGCTGTGTGCTGCTGCCAAGACAGTCCAGTCCCTGGCACTACCACAAAAAGCCATTTAAATTAGGCAGCTCAGTCACCCACTAAACTTACAGAGCTACAGCAGCATGCAAGTGGTAATTCCCACAGTAATTCCATTCTTCAGGGCTAAACCAGGAGAAAGTTTAGCTCTGCAATGGCTCTGATGTTAACAAAACATACAAGCTCATTCAAAACAGCCTGGAAGATATTAAATGTTTTATCTAATTTTGTTGTTGTTGCTGTTCATAGAGCTAGAGGCAGTTTTTTGCTCAGATAACAGCTGTAATCAAAAAAGCAAATGTGTTGGATGGCAGATAGAACAAATGGTGACTAAAACAGAGGATTAATCTAGAGGAAGGAATTAATAAATAGTGCAAGTAGTTCTGGAAGAACTGGAGAGGTTGGACTAATGAGAAACCATAGTGGGCAAGACAGACTGAGCACCTCCATAGCTGAGAGCTTTCCTGAGAACAGAAAACACAGTTCCAAAACTTGGGTTCTCACTGCCATCAGTGGCAAAGCCAAGGGACACATTCCTATACCCATGGCAGCCATGATGAGACACAGTATGTAACACCTAGACCTGTGCAGGTGCTTTCTGACTTAGAGGCTGATGCACATTTCACTTCTGTAAGCATGGAGGACATCCAGCTGGGGGACACATTATCTCATATCATTCTAGGCTCATCTTAGTGGACCTTGTCCAGTTCAGCATGACACATATACAGGCAGTAAGTTAAGAACCATCAACATAATCAATGATGCAACGTTACCATATCTGCAGGTCTAGGGTAACTTGTCTTCTATCAATTTCTTTGGTGTAGGCTTTTATTCCATTGATTCTAGGGCACTGAAATATAGACAAACAAGGTACAACATAGTCAATATCTATCAAGCTAAGCCCAAGTGAAAAGTCCTACTCACTTTGATCAATTTGAGTACAAAATTGCATGTAAAATGTGAGTAAACCACACCAGTTTTTTTTCCTTTAAAGACAGAACAGCTTTGGCAGTCCTCAAATACAGGGGCTGGTTGCAAATAGCCCAACTTGCAAGCCTAGAAAGCACTAAAAACTCCTTTTGCAAGTGTACAACAGAAACAAATATGGATATGGCCCTTTTTTCTATCTCCAGTCCCAGGATACTGACAGCAAGTGGGAAGAGATGTGTGTCTCTCCTGTAGGACCCTTCCTTCATGGTGAAGATGCTCAAGTCAACATGAGGAGGGAGCAAAGCTATTAAAGAGCTGAACATCTGACTCCCTTTGCACCTGAACTTCATAAAAGAGTGAACCACAAGTAGTACAAAGGATTCTCACTACCTTCTCGCCAAAGTGGATCTTGGTAAAGGTGCATGTTTTCAGGTGGACACTCTTTGCTCTGATTTTTGGTTCAAGAACTTCTTTAAATGTTTTTTCCATTATTGTTCCGAAGTATGGCCAAGCCTGCACAAGGACCTAAAGAATGGCAAAAGCAGGAACACACTGAAGATTCTTTGAGTAAGACACATTTTGTTGAGAAACAGACACACCCATTACAGAACCCTGGCTATTAATATCTGTCCTTTTAAAATACCAAGTCAATTTTGTGCACTTAAGTCATCCTCATGGAAGAATCCATCTCAGTTGCTCAGAACTGGAATTTGCTTCAGGAACTGAAGGGTGAGTTTTCAGCACCATGGAGTCTATTGACTGCTTCAACCACAGAAGCCAACAAAGCCCAGGGTTAAATTTCTAAAGCACAATAGACCCTAATTACTCTAAAGTGCCACAAAGTTCCCTGGAGTTAGATTTATTTAAAGAGCATTGAGATGAGCTTTTATAACAAAAAGAAACTTTGCTAAAAAACCCCCCCAAAAAAAGGATAGTTACTGGATGCTAATTTGCAAGTTTGGCTGTTCTGCTTTGAGAGGTTGTCTACACCTGCTGATAGGAGCATTTGCCTCAGTGCTCCCTGGAAACCTACCTGGTAAGAGGACATACCACTAGGTTTGCTAAAATAATAATAATAATAATAATAATAATAATAATAATAATAATAATAATAAAATAATAATAACATACACACATATGTATCCATATATACCCACAAACACTTGCTTTTTCTTTTTAGTCTCAGAATGAAGTGTTAAATTTATCAAATTTTTATCAACCAGGCTCACATTGGCTCTCAACCTCATTGGCAACTCCACACTCTAGTGACTCCAGTACAGACACTGATACAATTGAGCTACACTGTAGTAATTTGATAACTTTCTCAGACTTGTCCCACAGAGTTTGGATGGGAGGGATGCAGCTCAGAGCAGGTGACCTCACCAACTGGAGTTCAGAGCTCCTCACCTTGTTCAGCCACTCCACTCGTTCAACATCAGGGAAGTGAACCTGGATGCAAAGAAAAATAAAGTGAGTGCCACGTGCCATCTGCTTGGGCACATTGCAATACATGCAAAAGATACCATGGAGTGTGGAACAACTGTTAGAGTAAGCTGAGATCCCTCTGCCTTCATACATACATCCTTTATAATTTACTAACTCCTTGAAAAATTGTAAAATGAAAATAAGCCAGTAAAGAATAGTAAAAGGCAAAAGAACCCACATGTACTGATGTATCAGTACGCCTCTGGGCACATTTACATGATTAAAGCAAGTGTCACATCCTGTTCGTGATGTAAAGCAGCATTAGATTTCTCATCCTTCTCTTTGTCACGCCTTGGGAAGCCACGAGAACTGACTTCCCTTTAAGATCATGAGCTGTGCAGCACCTGTTTCCTGTACTTGCTCACCTCAACCAGGACACCACACTCTGGAAAACAAGAGCCTGCTTGGGAAACTCAATTTATTGGTTGTGGCAGCATTTCTCCACTAATACCAACACGGTGCCAATGGCTTCAGGGGAAAGAAGCACTGTAAGACTTCAAGCCCATTAGCATACACTATCATGTGTAACAGTCCAGTGTTTTAACCTCTCAGAGATTTTTAAGATGCAAAGACAAAGTAAAATGAAATGGTCACTTATACATAGTGTTTTCAAGTTAGACACACCAAATGCCAACAAGAAGCGGGTATGTCCATTACAAAATCCTTCCCACTCCCTGAAATGATGACTTGCTTAATCACCATCAGGACATCTGGGTATGAGACCACTCTCAAGTAACTGATCCCTCAGACCCCAGCAAGATGCTGCTGAGTGAAGAGCTACAGTCACCTTACTACAATCACATGTTAAAGTCTTACGGATATGGTATTTGCAGCTGATGTTACAAGCTGGTAGCAAGTTATGGCAGAAGGGAAGGACAGTGCAGCAGCTTCTCAGAATAGACATTTGGGCCCTGCTCAGCTCTGCAAGAGCACCTGAATATAAAGGGAATCTGACTATCATCTAGCCGGATAATAGTAATTGGGTAGGACAATACTTCCTCTTACAAGAGCTGTGAATTACACTCTTCAGGCAAAGGCTTGCTGTTGAATTCAGCAGCTTTCAGAGAGGAGCTCAGAGATGTTTGGATGGAACAGAGAGCAGCCTTTTAGTACAGCTTCATGTATGACTGAAGAGCCCATTTTCCTTGCTCAAATAATGGTTCAAATGATCTCATTAAAAACCCCAAAGTAATATTACCATCTTCTTTACAAGCAATTTCTTTTGATGCTCTAAATAGCAACATTTCCATTAAATAAGACAATAGAAGTTCACTGAAATGTCAGCCTACCCAGGTCTATTTGCACGATAAAGCAAAAACTCAGCACCAGAAGGGACAATCAACACAGGTAAACTGCTGCTGACATTTTACAGTGAGGCAGCACTGTAAAATGCTGTAAATTCACAAAAGCACTGTAAATTCACAGAATCAGAGAACCTCCACTTCACCTGCCAGCCTTTCATCTTCCACCTAAAGGTCCTCCACCAGGGCATATAAACCCTGGGTTCCCATCCCTGATGCAATTGCCAAGTGCCAACATCCTGCAGCATTTGTGCCACAGCTCTGGATCAGCTGTAGAAAGGATAGAGCAGGGATAGAAGTAGGATGATGAGTTTGTTCTTCAAAAAACCTTATAGACAGGAGAGGGATTTGACTCAAAAGGAAGAACATGACAACAGTTAGGCTACCCCTTCCCAGTGAGAAAGTCACAGCCCATAATTGCAGGGGAGAAATGTGGGGCATCATAAACCATTAAAGTTGTCTGGGATTATTCACTAGAGCCAAGGCTCCCAGAGAATTGAAACAGCACAAAGGAGCATCAGGAAATAAGCAAAAACCATGAGAAGGAGGCTGTACATAGACCAACCTTAAGAAAAAGCAAAATTGAATTTTCTATTTGAGCCACAGACACCTGAACCAGACAGCCAACAGCAAACTCCAATAGACACTGCAATGAATCACAGTGCAGTGTGTCACACCTCAGATACTGTGATAGCAGACATTTGTGGTACATTTCCACCCACCTACACCCCCTCGTTGAGGTGTCTGCAACCCAGCTCCTACCCAGGTACTCACTGCCTCAGTTTCCTCTGAGACAGAAGGAATGGCATTGCTGGAGCTCAAAGGCTGGGACCAAAGACCACCAGGGGCTGCTGGGCTGACACAACTGGGCTTGCAGAGGTGCACATCACAGAAACTGGCTGATTACATGTCTCTGATGAAATCCAGCTTTCTGCCCTTTATGACAGGCCACCAAATTTCAGTGGGTTCCCAATACCAAAGTTCAGCTCCCCTCAATGGTATCAACTAAATGAGCAGTTCTGCAGAGGAAGCAGAGTTTGTTATCCAGTTGTCGCAAAAACATTATCCACTGTGCAGTAAGACATGAGCTCTGAGCAAATCCTTTCCTACCCACGGGGTATCCCCATAACATGCATGTCCTGCTAGCTAGCATGTCACATGGCTAGCTCAGCCCAGTGACACCACCAAGCTCTCTCTTGACCCAACCACTCATTCCAAGAATTTACTGTGTCCTAATATGTTTTGAAAATAAAACCATCTGCAGTTCCATGCTTTTGAACCATGGGCTCTGGATTTCAGACTCACTTCTGGCCCTTGCTACTGGTGAGAGCCCTGCCAGAAAGGTCGTGCCCCAAGTTTGTTATCAGTACAGCACAGGTAAGAGATGGCCAAAACCCTTCCTACTAAGCCGAGAACCAGACACCAAGAGCTGCCAAAATTAATAGTAACACAGAGTAAGATTTAATCCTGTAGCCTTGGGCAAGTCCCACTATCAGAATCAGTTTAACCCATCTACAAAAGCAGGCATACCTCTTGCCAAAGTTTAAGGAATGCAGTAAAAATTACTTAGCATTTGAAAAGAGCTTTGAAGATCAAAAACACTAAGTAAAGAGCAATTACTAGCAAGTAAAAAAAATGTGCAAATTCTGCATGACTCCACCTTGCCCTGGAGCAAGCTACACCAAGGATCACAGCAATAACAAATCCCATGTCTGACACAACAGCACCATTCTGTTCAAATACAACACAGCAATCTATCCATCCATCAGGGTTTGCTTTGGTTTTCTGTTTGTTTGGGTTTTATCAGTTTTGTTGGGGATTTTTGTGTTTCGTTTGTCTGGTTTTTTTAACTGACAAGGTTTTTAGCTAATCGTACAGGAGGGGGAAGAAAGTGTAAACGAGGCTTTTGCATGGACAAGGAATTAGAAGGCAACATTTTAAAAGGACAGTTCTGTACCCAGTTGTATTTCTCCTGGTAAAAGGAGTTTAACATCAGGAAGAAACACAGCATACTCGGATTCTGTCACGTGCAGCCAGCTAACAAGTGGCAGAAGCAACATGGAGCTGTCACCATAACCCCAGGTGTTGGAATGAAGGTGGAAGCCTGGATACCTCTGCTCTATGCACTGCTTGCTTGTACAGCAGTCATGCTAAAGTCTGCACAGGCTGAAGTCAGGTCTCACCTCTCCAAGACATGGATCTGATGTACTTGTCATGAGCAGATTTCTAGCCTGGTTTCCTGAGGAAGCACAGCCTGCCCACGTACACTGTCTAGCACAGGAATGCTTCTATTCCAAACTCACTGGCTGGTTTCAGCCAAGAAACTGGTGCTGCAAAACAACCCTGCAATTTCCCCAAAACAGATGGTTGAGTAGATTAGGGAAGCCCTCCCAGCATTCCCCCCAAAGGAAAGGCTGCACTCTGAATATCACTAACAACTGATACCAGGACTGAACAGAACCTGAGCCAACTTAAAGAAGTGATTTCTTTGGGAGAATAATTTTTTAACCAACAGCACAATCACTGATTGGTCTTAACTCTCCACTGGATGGATTCCCCTCATTTTATTACAGAGCACATGAAGAGACAAAGATTTATGAATTCCAAGACACCGCCATCACTTCACACCTTCAGAACCTTTCCTAGGATTACAACATGGCAAATCCAAGCCATGCTCCCCTTAGCTTGAATTGTATTCCTACTCCCACCTCTGCATGACAGGAGAGAAGAACTCAATGGACATTTTTAGAGCTCCCAACTGAAGGCCCATGAACACTGAAAGGCAAAAATGAAAGATAAAAAAGAAAACACCACAAAGAATAAACTGAATAGACATCAGGTGAAAATCAGCCTTCAAGATTGGCACATGGAAGAAGTACATCAAACAGAGGATGGGGATGGAAGGAAAATTAAAACTGAGGTATCAAGTACAAGTGTAGTGTGGAAGCAAACATCCAACTGATGAAGAACAAAAGTTACCAACACACAAAAGGAAAGGAAATGGCAATACAGATAAAACTAAAAGCACACCATGCAGCCCCTTTATCATTAGGGCCTACATCCTGCCAGCAAGTTCCAAGAATTCTCAAGTCAGGGATCAGACTTCTGGAAAGACTGACTCTACCATCTCTATGAGCACATGCTGGGCAGTGGGAGAGAGAGATGAGATACCCCTTAAACCTTCCCTTCTCCTGAAGGAGGCTGAACAACCCCAGATCTGTCAGACACCAGATGCTCGAGCTCCTGACCATCTCTGTGGCCTCTGCTGGAGTCTCCCCATTTATCCAAACCTCTCCTGTGTTTGGGGCAGACAGTACTCTCTGTGCAGCCTTGTGAAGGCCAAATACAGGGCAATCAATAATGGACCACCTGTTCCCACACTAATGAAGCCTGAAACTTTCAATCAAAAATCTAATGGAACTTTTTGAATTTGTGTGCACTGAGGGGGGGGAGTCTGATTTTTCAACAGTGACTAAGAGGCTCAGTTTCTGGTTACAATGATTCAGGGCACTTGAGGATAAAACACAACACTGCTCTCACAGCATCAGGGCAAGAGCTGACACCACCACACTCATTAATGCCCTGAACTGTTTTTTTTTACGCTGTCAATACAAACAAGCAGAAACCTCATTCAGAGACAGACTTCTGTGCCTGGCGGCAGGGAACATGTGCAGGGAGCTGCACTAGCTCTGCCAGGAGACCCTGGCCTCACTCCTCAGAACTGCCTTCATTTCCCACAGAATTAAGGAGAGCCAAGTGCTGTAGGCTATATAAAAGTTTGCCGGCTATAAATGTCTCTGTGCAACACTCTTTACAGACAGAACTCTTTGATATTCTCTTTCTTAAAAAAAAAGCATTTCCCTACCAGTCCCAGACAGATTTTTAAAGCAAGGGATGATGAAAGAAAGAAACATCCTAACACCTCATCATCTTTTCATTAGCCAACCACAGCTGCCCAATAAATAACCCAAGACATAGAATAAAATGTGCAGGTAGATATTCTAGATTCTTCACTTTAAAACGTAGAGTGACTAGAAACAAATGGGAACAACAAACAGGAGTTGGCCTTCCGTACCATCCAGAGATGGCTCCTTAAAATTAAATATTTGGGTTTTAGCAGGAAGAGAAGACTATGTTTATATAATTTTGTTTGTTTTCAAATGACACTAAAGGGGAGAAAATCTGCTGGATGAGAAAGTCTAAAATAAGTATCCTCAACAGCAAAATACCTGCAATGCAACAACACATATGTGCAGGAAGGTTTCTCTGGCGATACATCAGTCTTTTTTACGCACCGACTTACAGCACATCTCCTGGGCTAAGACAACTTCCAGTTTAATCCTCGCTTTACTGAGCAAGATTTCAAAATCAAAGACGCTACAGCTCGGCCCACGGCATCACTGGCACCCCTCGCTCCGGGACACCCCGCTCTCTGCACTGCTCTCGCCGCCCGGAACCGCCGGGACGCGCAGCATCCCCGCTGCCGGGGGATGCGGGGCAGAGTCCCGCGGTCCTCACTGCCTCCCTCCCTCACTCACCCACGCCGGCAGGTGCCGAGCGGCCAGGCCCCGGCACACCGCCTCCCGCTCGTCCTCCAGCAGCGCGAAGGCGGCGGCCAGGCGGTCGCGCTTCCCCCGGCGGTTGAGTCCCCAGCAGAGCCACAGCGCCAGCGCCAGCAGCACCCAGCTGCCGCTCAGCCCCAGGTACCCCGCCAGGTAGACGGGGCCGAGCCAGAGCAGCGCCCGCGCCGCGGACGAGAGCAGCAGGCGCGGCAGCGCGGAGGGGCGCGGGGTGGCCGCGCGGTGCATGGCGACAGCCCGAGCCCAGGGTCGCCCCCGCCGAGTGCGCCAGCCCCGCGCCGCCACCGCCGCGGCTCCTCCGCCCGCCCGGCCCCGCCGCCGCTGCCACCGCCCCGCCCCGCCCGCCGCGCCGCCCTCCCGGCCAGCCCGGTACCCCGGGGCGCTCCGCTCTCCGGCGGCGGTACAGTCCCCCTGTGACCCATCATCGCGGCTGGGTGTGGAGGGACATGGGGCACACACAGCCTGCTGGTTCTGGACACTTGCTGTTTTGCTACTTCTGTGGCGCTTTCTTCCCGTCCTCTTTTGATTTTGATGGGGATGTTGTGGGAGTTTAGATTCTGAAATACCGATAATCATCGTATCATTGAATCATAGAATCATCAAGGCTGGAAGAGAATTTTAAGATCAACAACTCCAACCATCAGTCCAACACTCTCACCCCTAGACCACATCACTCAGCACCAGAACCAAATGCTTCTAAAACACCTCAATGAATGGTAATTCCACCACCCCCTGGGAAACTTATTCCAATGCCTGACCACCCTAACAGTGAAAACATTTTTTCTAACATCCAATCTGAATATCACTTGCCTCAGCTTGAGGCCATTGTCCTGTAGGCCTCTCACTGCAGGTACAGTAGGAGACTGACCCCCAGCTCACTATAACCCCCTGTCAGGTAGATGTAGAGAGCAATGAGGTCCCCACTAAATCTACTCTAGACTGAATAAACCCATCCCCCTCAGCCATTCCTCATAAGACATGTTTTCTAAGGAACCATAAGACACTTTTTGAGATGCTTTCCCCTCTAGCAATACTAATTCTATACCTTTCTGTACATGCCTTAACAGACAGGCTGTAATTGTACAGCTCTGCACTGTGTTTTCCACTGCAGCTTTCCCTGGATCAGGAAAATGTCACTCTTTGTTCAGTGGATAAGTCCGGAACATTGGTGAATAATGCCAGCTTTTATTGTGGCCCCTTTTTGATATTGGCTGCACAAGATAACCAGTGATGAGCCAGATGAAAACCTCCAAGAAAAAGAAGTTGACTGTGACTGGGAGAACTAGGTTTGGCTTCTGCTTTGCTATGGAATTAGTATTTAATTATGGGTCAGCCAATAAATCAAACAACACCACAAGTGATCCTCATTTGTTTGTTAATCATTGCACATGACTGCTCTGGGATAGAAATCAGTTCAGGCATCTGAAAACTCAAATGCCTCACATTAGACAAACTCATGCATGAGACATCTATTAACAGGTGCTTTTGGAAACAGCCCTCCTAATCTTTCCCTGCTGTCGAATGAGGATGACTATGCTCTTCTTCCTAGGGATGTTGCAATGATAAATCATTACAAAACACATTTAAGGAAGTACTTCAATACGCAGTGGGCCATAAACCTCTAGAACATGCAGAAGGCTGCAAGAGACATAGTATCAACAGGTTCAAAAATGGATAAGTTACATTCTCAAGGAAAAGGCCCATAAATGTACTCCCTTACATCATGGACACAACAGCTGGGGAGGCTGGGGGGGAAAGGGCTTTAGAAAATGCCTGGGCCCATGCCCTCTCCCTAAGCAGCAACACCACTGGGAGCAAGTGGACCAGTGGGCTGACCCCAGAGGGCATTTCTATTTTTAAAGCTGTGAAAAAAAGTCCAGAAACCAACAGAAGCTGAAGTAGTACCTGCCCTCCTGATACCACACATCAAAAACCACACAGTGGTTAGTTTGCACAGTTACATGTGTCAGGAGATAAGTCTACATGCACAAAACACACCTGGTTTTGTCCTGAGACCAAAGACTGAGGCTGACTTGTTACTTCTTTGTCCCCACTGTCATTTAAAGCTTTGTAAAACACATCCAGTATGTCATTGCAGCCATGGGGTGAAACTTCGTAAGGATAGATTCAGCCCCACCTTTCAGAAAAACAGAAGCTTCTGAGAAAAACTGGGCTCTTCTAGTGATCTGAAAACTTACAAGGTTGCTTTTGCTACTGGGAGAAGCTATAAAAGGTAGATTCAGTGTTTCTTCCTTCACATTACTACTCTTACTGAGTCTGATATACTTAGCTCAAACTCAGAGCCATGAAGTTTAGAACCATCAACAAGTGTCAGTTCATTGAGCAGGAAAAACAGTGGAGCTGCAGTGAAGTACATACTGGCTAACTTCATAAATAAACCACAATTTTTGGTTTCTTATTCTTCACTCAGCTGACCACAAAACCCTAGGCTGAGGTTTAAGGACAGTAAGAACACTACCTCTGTACAAATGATCAGAGCACTTCCAGTCCTGCAGCACAGCCCACACCTGTTCTTTAGAGAAGGAGATGCTTCCACGAAAGCAGAACTCCAAGTGCTTTCCTCCACTGTCCCCTAAGACCCTGCGCTTGGAAATAGCCACACTTTCTCAGGCACTGCTTGCTCCTTTACTGCCAGTTCTTTATGTCGTGAAGAGAAAGTATCTTTCTGTAATTAAAGGGGTTTCAGGAACTTTAAACAATTACACAAATAACATAAAGTGCCACTAAGCTTTAGCTCATCTTATTAAAATCTTTAAAATATTAACAAAAGAAAAAGAGTAGAGGTGAAAAATTACTTTTATCACATCAGGTTACACAGAGAGGTGTTCTCAAACCAAATACTGTGCTGAGACCAAGATAAACTGCCTTTGATACCACTGTTAACTCTATTTATCATGGACAGTACTTACCCCGTAAAAATAATTTTTAAAATAGAAACTGGTTTCTCTGATTTTCTGAAGTGACAGAGGAAATACTGAATCACCAATCAAGAAGACATCTTCAGACTTATCAATTTCCTCCTGGGGAAAGTATGACCTTGACTGCAGCAGGCTGCTTCCGAGCACCAGACATCTGAGCCCCTTGAAGCCAACCTTATTTCCAGTTACAGGGGAATTCCACAATCTGTTTCACCTAATAGTCACAGGACAGTCACTAAGGTAATGACCCAAGGCTATAGTTCTGGCCTGTGACAATCTTCTCTCCTTATTTAACTTGATTAGGCATGACCACTATGCTTATTAACACTATGATAAAAGTATATCTTGTAGCTGAATATGACACAGAGCTTTTACAGAAACTGCAGAGATTTGAAAATGTATTAGTACTAAATTTGCTATCTCTCAAGCTGGCCATGGTAACTAAGGCAACCCATTTTAAAGGTGGGGAGTTATGAAAAACTGCCAACGCTTTTTAACTACAGAGAACATGCACAGGAATTAACCTGAAGAATCAACTGAAGTGCATACCAACAACCTATCAAAGGATTGACTGAAAATGACTTTCTAATTTAACTTTCTTGTGGCTTCAGGGTTTGTGACCGCTGTAAAATTCTCTCTTTAGTGTTAGCAAATGTTAGAGGTGTATAATGTCTTTTCTCTGTGCCTCCACAGCAAAATATAAAACACTTATGTAAGGCTAAAACCTTACTCCTTGCATTAACAGAATGATTTCTGCATCAAGACCTGATTAAAGCTATTGTCCCTTTTGGCACTCCCAGCCACTTGACAAAGCATTATTGCTTAATTTCATACTCTCCGTCCATGAACTGTTCACCCTGTCAAGCAAAGCCAAATCCAGACCCTGCCTATCATGGGGCAAAAGCCTTGTAGTCTGTGCTCAAGCAAGTCTGGAGTGCATTTCTCCAGGGAAAGCTATGGCTCCTTCATTCTGGCTGGTTCTGTCCAGAAATGACATACAAGTTGGGCAACTCAAAAGAGTCTGGGTTACCGTGTTCAGCCAGGGATATTATTCTGGCTGGACATTTGTAATTTGGTTATGAAAATAATTAGGTATGTTTGTCGTGTTTTGGGAATAATCCCTTTGGCATTAAAAAAAAACCCAACAAATCTAGAACTAACTGGTATTATCGATAAAGCTGGTCTGGATGGGTAAAGCTAATGAATTTCTTCTGATGAAAACTAATTGCGTGCAGAAGACAGCAAGCCCAGGGCTTTTGTTGGGAATACGTACAAAGCCAGTCTGGGAGTCCATGACCCTTGCCTTTAAGGGCTCTGCTCTGTGCTCACTCCCCCGTACTGTGCCTTGTGTCTGCCTGGCTGATGGCTCTTCACTGCTTTTGTACAGCGGGCAGTAGAGAGGCACTGAAGAGCTGGGACTTTTGGCAAGATAACAAAACCAGTAAGAGCAATTTATTTCACACATCTACTTGCTCTTCTACAGCAGAGCCATTAATGTGAGGGCAGTGCAGGAGGATGCAGAGTGTCCACCACAGGAGGTGAGAAGTTGGTGTGGCCCACTGCTCCTTGCCCAGCCTTGCCCTTCCTGCTAGCAAATCCCACACTGCTCTGGCATTGGACAGCAGGGTTAGCAAAACACTGAGAAAAGCTATGTCTTGTATACAAAATACACAAATTATGTAACTGCAGAGGTGACAAACAATAATGTGAAATAATACAAGCACAAGATATGATGGCATCAGAGAGAGGGAAAAAATAAACTTCCCTTATAGTGAGGAGGGCATTATCCCTGGCTGCTGGAGGCAGCCTGTGAGTTGGAGCTGTCACTTCCTTGGCTCTGGGTACCACTCAGATTTTCACTCAAGGCAATTGAGCACACCTTGGTGTCATCCTGGAGCCAGCGCTGGCCGCGGGCAGCTGGTGCCACCTGCTGAACATCATAGCATTCATAATCTGGATTGAGGAAAAATAAATTCCCACCAGGAAAATCAAGTCTTGCTGAAATTAGACTATATTTTAAATATAGCAGAATCAGCAGAGAGCTGCAATGAGCCAGAGAAACTTCAGATTGTTTTTTTAAAGTGTTTGCCAAATACAATTTCTATTATTGTACTATACATTTCAACCTCAGAAGCAAAGGCTATTAAATCTGTTTGGTTTAAATTTTGCCATTGTTATAACATGAATTTATTCAGCAAGTTATGCCAGGGGGGCTTTAAATTGTATTTTTGAAAAATTTTCTTCACAGAAGAGGTTCTCAAGCACTGGAACAAGCTGCCCAAGGAAGTGGCTGAGTCACCATCCCTGGAGGTGTTTAAAAGATGTGTAGATGTGGCACTTTGGGACATGGCTGCTGGTAGGCTCAGCAGCACTGGGCTACTGACTGGACTCAATGATCCTAGAGGTCTTTTCCAATCTAAGTGATTCTGTGATTCTATTCTTTCCCTAATAACACCATACCTCTTCCACTAGTGTTTTTTGCACTCAGGCTTTGAAGAAGTAATGGATACATTATCTGGTACTTTTTCTCCCCAGACTGAAAAAAGGAGGTAAAACCTGACACTTTCTGCTCCTGTCTGCTCCCTGAAGGATTTAGACATAACAGCACCTTTAAAATGCATTGAAAGTTCAGATTTGTCAGAGGACTCTCCATGTGTGTGGTCTGTGCTTGACACAGCAAGGGCCACAGATCACATTCACACCTACAGAGTAGCAACAGGGGCAATGCATGGGAAACTGTGAGGAATGCTGCTGGCAGTTCTGCCTGCTCAACATCCCTTCATTGTAATGGATCCTGACACAGGAACACCTACCTGCCATCTCCCACTCAGAGTGTGGGCTGCCAAGGACAGCACAGGCACAGTTCTCAATGGCACAGCAGGCTGGCACAGGGCTGGCAATCCAGTCAAAAGCCTCTTTCCTTGGGCCAACTTATTGCAGAAGAGCAATGACAGCATCTTGCCTCCCTGTGAGGCTGCACCTCCCAGCTCCTGCTGGGTTTCTGCTTAGTGAGTTTAGCCTTTTCTTTGAGGACAGGGAAACACACATGGCCTGACTGAGGACCTCCCTCTGAAGAGCTCTACCACCTGTTTCCAGGGCAAGGTTTCAGCACAGAGCTGGTGATCTAAAATGAGGACCTGAATTTGGATAAGTGCTGCCTTCAAAGCTCCAGAAAGGTCAACGGAAAGCCTGGTCACGGCAGAATCAGTGCTGAATTCAGTAATGTGTGAAACCTCTGAGCAGGTAGAACTCCTGTGGGCCAGAGTTTTGCACTTCAAGACATGTACTGCATAAATTTTCAGATTGTTTTTCTTAGCTTATGAGCAGTTGCAGCACACAAACAAGTTCGAGACATAAAGAATTGCACAGTACCATGGAAGTAGGCTACCAAGCCAGAATTGGCTTTCTTTACCCAATGCTTCTTCTTTTACGACAATGGGTATACTAGAACTGAATGAGGTCAGGCACAAAATTATGGATTTCTGTGACTGGGAAAAGATGTGATGATATTAGGTGGGATTTATAAAAACCAAAGGGACTGAGAAAAACTTGAGGGAAGAAGACATCTTGGGAATAAGCTAATGCTGCCACTCAGACAAAATCCCAGTCAACAGGAATATGAGATTACAGTAAACTCAGCAGATTCAAAGCCAACCTCAGCGATTTCATTGCATCCCTGTGACACAGACCTCATGGGCTGGGCCTCATGGGCTACAGCTGGGCCTCATGGGCTACAGCTGAGTTTTTAGTACTGTCCATCCAAAGGGGATAGCAGGTGACATCTCAGCTTGACCATTAAACCCTGGCACATGCAAGCTGAGAATCTGGCTTCAGCAAGCTGTACCAAAGTGCACAGTGTAGTCACAAAGCCCTCCACAGCACTGGGCACAAGAAAAGAGTATCTTGGACCTCTTTGTATGAAGAGTTTTTCCTTCTGCACCTGCGCCAGCTCATTGCTGGCAAGTACCAGCCCACACAGAGAGCAGACCAGCAGCAAAAGCAGTATTCATCCAAAGGTTATTTAAAAAATCTTGGAAAGTTTGAAAAACCCTCCAAAGATTCCTTCTTTCTAGGGAAAATCCTGATCCACGTCCCAGCTACTATCTCTTTAGCAGTGAGCATGATGAACTAAAAGGCCTCCAGGGTCTTGTACAGCTCTTCCTACAATCTCTTAGTGGCCTCTGCTGGCTGGGACTGAGATCCTGACATCTGTTTAAGTGTCAGCAGTCCTGAATTCAGCTAAGACTTACATAGATATTTTAATGGTGACAACAGCACAGACACCATATCCAGCACTGTATTAATCATCAGCAAAAAGTTCTTACTAGAGATTACTGTTCAACTATAGCTGCTTGTTTTAGACTTGAAATATTTATGGCAAAAAATCTTGGTGGGTACAAATCAAAATCACTGAAGACAAACTTTGGATGTGATTGCTGCCTTTGGATTCAAAACTGAGTCATCTGTTAAACCTTCAGCTTTATGTAGTGTTGAAGAAATAGCACAAAAGAAGACATACTGGGAGCATGCATGGCTGGGAGCGATCTACTTTTCCAGGAACAGCATTTTTATGGTAAAGGTGTGAACAGAAGTGCTCTCAAAGATATGGAAAATATAATTCTGGTTACTCAGCACTTCAGCTGAGGGAAAAAAAAAAAAAAAAGCAGAAAGCATATGTCTGCTCTTTTCTGAACATTGGTAAAACAGGCCTGCTTTCCTGGTGTTCTCCTTAGCTCAGTGTAAACTCAGCTTTCCAGCCTCTATTTTACTTTTCTAGAGAGTATAAATTCTCTGCAGCTAGAAGAACATAAAATTATCATTATAAACAGGCATTTTGCTCTTGTTTGTTTCTCTGTGGGAGTTTGGTGGTCTTTCACTAAAGGATTTATTTTTGAGAGGTATTATTGCTCCAGGTTCTTTCCCTTACCTTCCAATCACTTTCCACTCTCTTATGGGCTTGAGTTCAGTAGTTGCCTACAGAAAAGCCTGTTGATACAGAAAAGAGAAAGGTTAATTATTTTGTTAAAAAATAAGGATAATTAAAACCCCCTCCTCTTGTGCTCAAGGGAATTCCTACAAAATTTGGGTCTCATATATTATAAATAAAACCCAGTAAAGTCATGATTGATTTCAAACTGGAAAGACAATAGTAGCACTAATCCTTCTCTTAGTCCAAGTTTTTTTGCATCTTTTTTTCATACTGGAAATTAGCTTATAGCTGAAAAACCTTTTCTTTCCAGTTCCTGTCTTCGTTTCTAATGTGTTTATTACCACAAAATCTTTTGTTCAGAAGAGCAGAGCAAAGGCCCACTAGACTTAATTTTCTCCTTCAGAACTGTTCAGCTTTTCCAGTAGTACCGTGTGATTTCAGTTGGGTTTTTTCAATGCTTTTTCTTATATGGAATTTATGTTGAATCAAAGTGCAGCAAATCCATCCACTGGAGGGCAGACCTGAATCTGGCAGAATGTGCTGAGAAGGCTTAGAAGGAAAGATAACAAAGTTCTGCTCTGTGGAATGAAAGCTGTCATGAGTCAATCAGAACTTGATAGTGAAGAACTAAGATATGGTCTTTTTTCTGCGTGGATTCAGGACTACGGATGTATAGTCCATAAAACAAAGATCCCAGTAAGGGTTCATATCTAATAAGAAGGGCTCTAGATGAAGCCTCTGACATTGACTACAATTATAGTAAAACTAACATGACAATTATTAGCTGAAGTCAGCAAACCCCACCAGGACCAGTCCCATCGGTGCTAAAGCAGACAACACCAACTGCAATCAGTGGAGCTGAATTCCAGATTCCAGGCCTGAACTTGGCCCATAGGATTCCTGTGTTCCTAGGGCAGCACCACCCGCCAGCATGGCCATGCAGGACTTGTGATCTGACCTCCCTGGGGTGAAAGGTGCCTCCTGGGAGGTCCTTTCCATGCTGAGCATGGAATCCAGAGGCACATGGGATGTGAGGTGTCTGGCTCCACCTCATGCTCACAGCCAGAGCAGCCCTGGGCATGCTCAGGAAAGAGCTGCTCTGGGTGGGCACCTGATGTCCAACTCTCTGGACTTGCAATCTGTGCACTCTTCACTGCCAGCTCCCCTACTACCACAGAGGTGGCTCTGCCTCAGAGTTAATTACATTTGACTCGACCAAGTACTTCATACTTCATACGGTACTTCTTTCTAACAAGGACTGAGTTTGGCTCAGCAGTTTAAGATACTAAACCTTTGACACCCCAAATATTATTTTTGAGTTTGAGTGCCATCAAAATCATAACAAAAAGAAAGAGTTTATTTCATGTGGCAGCTGAAGATCCCATATTTAATACTGCCTGACTTTATCAACCCTTGGTTTTCTTTCAGACAAACTGAAAAATCAGTTTTCTTTTTGCAGTTTTCATGGGAGCATATCAAATGAACTTCCTCCTTTCATCAGTGACTCACTCCTGGAAAGGCTATTTCACAAATAGTATCTCCATTCCGAAGGAAACAAACTGTTCCCTCTTACATTACTCAAGCAGCAGCAGACAAACTAAAATACATTAAGTTAAAAGATTTCAAAATGCATTAGAAACACAGCTCAGAGACAGACAGCTTTATTTCAAGTAGTTTTCTGATGTAATTGCTGCCCTTTAATGAAATCAATCAAGCCAAAATATTAAAATTGACTAGAAATTCTGAGGGCCCGGCTGGAGACACTTTACAACCCATGGAGACTGTAAGTTCATAGACCTCTTATAGTATTTAATAGTGGTCACATAAAATATTTAGAGCCTTTTTTAATCAGAATCAGGATTTAAATCATACCAATTCCAATTTCAGATTGCTAACAACCAGTGAGACATCTGTTCAAGTCAACAGCTGCAGATTTTATATATATTATTAGTGGTGTTTGCTCTCTGTAATGTGAACAAGGTCTTACCTGGAGATGTGAATAAGGAGATGATATGGGTGCTTTCATGAGTAATGACTATGGATGTGTTTAGAGTTGAGCTGCTGCTGCTAATTTCAACAAAGAAAACACACTTAAGAATTCCTCAAACAAACATTTAAATCCCCAAATAAACAGTTGGAAGTATTTTATCTTGAAGACATGGGTCTGAGAAAGAGTCAGGCTTTCCATACAGAAGAAAACCATCTGAACACACCAATAACATTGTTAAACAAAGATAAAAGAGAGAGATTTTATAAAAATACAAAATATCTCCCTGGCAGTGTGTAGATCAACACAAGAAAATGCAAAACTGTCATGTTACATGTCAGTCACAGGAACAATGTATCTGAAAAAGATTTTTCTGGGGAATATTTGTAAAAGGCAGCACTCCTTAAAGCATTCAGAGGTGCAAATGTTGCAAGTGACCAGGAATCTTGCTAGCTGAAGGAGTCCCAGAAGCTTTCTGAGATCTGACTATCATGGGTGATACCAAAGGACCAGTAATTACCATATTACATTGAGTGATAAAATGAAAACTTTATTAGGGTCTTCTCTATGAAACTCCAGGATTGTCCTACTGTTGGAAGTGTAAGAATTTACCTTGTGTATTATCTGTAAGTATGCCTTCCAAGAGTGTTCCATGCCAAGGAGGTATCACTCCATTGCTATCAGTGGAAAGCTTTGTGTTGTTAGACTCCTGGGAGGTATTTATGGACAATGTTTTCATTACACATTGCAAGTGCGGCAAATACTCAAAGGGAGCAAGATAAGAGGTAGGCAAATGTAGAAATTACAAAACCAAACAAGAGTCTGGACATATGCAAGACTTTTCAGTGCTAAGCTATGTATAAATTACTTTAAACTGATCTGAGTTCTGCCTGGAGGTTAAACAAGTAAGAGCTCATATAAATAGTTATTTTTGTCTCTGTCATTGTGCCTGGATTTCTTTATTTCAGGGGCCTGAAATCAGATTGCAAACATCACCTCCTCACATTTGCATACTTTATCAGAGACAGACTTGTATATATTCCCTTAAGGATAAGAGACTGTCAAAACCTCTTGAATGGTCAATGCGTTCAGTGTCATCCAGCAACTTTTGCATAAAGCCAAAAAATCCAATGATCAACCACATGCACCTTTTTCCATCACAGATGCCCCTTTCTGGTTTTCTTTATGAACATTTTATCAGACTTGGATTGTTCTGATTTGATGAAGAGACCCTTTGGGAAAATATTTTTCAAGTGGGCAACTCTCGTGGTCTTTATTTTCAGTTCATCCTTTCGGGAAGCACTTTCTTCCACTAGCTATTCTCCCTACCTTGAATATGTATTTTAATCTAATACATAAACTCAACCTTAGCAGTGACATTCAATTGTACATCAATCTCCAATTCCTGTTACAGACATGCACTTTAATAATAATCATAATCACAACAGTAATTTATCACTTCTTTCCTGACAGTACAAGAATGATTTTACTTCTCCTGTGTGAGATGTCAGCAGCACACTGAGAGGGGAAATTTGTCATCTTTCAGGGTACTTACAAAGTTCTGTCACCATGCTTCACTAAAAAGGAGATTTTCACTGTGATGTGCTATGTTTGTAGGGCTGGAAGAGCATATAGGATAGTTGTGCTTGTCCTCTGTCTCTTCCACGATATTTTCCACAGCTTTTTGGTTATTTTTAGAGTGATTAGTATAAATTAGTAACGTTGCTCTGTCACTTTGGGAGTCTAGAACACTCCAGAGCAGTAAGCTCAAACAACCTGTGGGGTCTGAGAGACTGAAAGGAGGACCGTCCACAATCAGCAAGCTGCCTAATGTCTGAGATTAAAGATTCCTTTGTTTGCATTTGGCACAGCTCTTACACTCAGATCTACGAAGATATTTGGATGCTTCACTGCCAGGGACATCAGAGGGAGATAGGTACTTCAATTCTTTGCCATCTGCTCCCTCAGTGATTAGAAACAGCATATGATGCCATCATAAACACATAAGATTTAACAGAGAACATTTAGCAGCATCTAACAGCAGAACAAAGTAAAGGCTTTCCAAGGAAAGCAGGCTATTGTCAGGCTCCTCCCGTGTAATTCCAGCTTTGCAGGATGAAGTGGTCTCTCAGGAACCAAGTTCCAATCTACCACCTTAAATACAGGTCTATATCCATGTCAAATGTTTAATTTAGTGAGAAACATCCAAGTCTGAAAGGGCTACTGCTAATGGCATTGATGCCAGCGACACAGTGCCTGTTGTTTTCAGCCAAAGCAGATCAGAACCGAAACTCAAAACTGCTGAAGAGATTTCAATATGTGGCTTTTGCAAAGCTAACTTTCCTTTTATCTGCCTATTGGTATAAACAGTGTTCTAAATAATATATCAGGAGAATGAACCCAATAATGACGAGAAATAGCCACAATTATCAAGATGTGACCAGCAACTTGTGACCAACACAGTGTTTGAGTCTCCAAAAGAAATGGTAGCAAAGTAGTTTTAGTGTGAATAGAGGTCGTGCTGTTTACAGTTTCTTATGGAGGTGTTCTGCTACAGTTTCCTTGAGGGCTGCTACTCCCTTACTGTACCTCCTTTGGACCTGAAAGCACCAAGGATGAGAGCCATTATATTCAAACAACACTGACAGACAGAAAGAATCTATATATGTAAACATGGTCATTCTTCAGAGGCTCATTTACTCCCATAAAAATGGGATCTGATCCTAAACCAGTCCTTCGGTGAAGCTTCAGCTGGACAGGTGCTTGCAGAAGGGATAAATGAGTGACCAAGGTGGGTTTTGCTGTCACAGCAGACATAGCTGCTTTGTTCTCTTTCAGCTGTTCTACAGTGTGACTAAACAGCTACTGCAAATTATGCTGTTCCAGCAGGGGATGGGAATATTCCTCACTTTGATATGGAAGGGCTATTAGCAGGAAGAACCAAACTTCAGAAATGTGAGATTCTCTGGTCTGTATCCCACACAAGGAATCAGAGGCTTTTTGGTCACTAGCTCTGCTGGTGGACATAGTTCACCAACACTTTGCAGCATCTTGTGCTTTCCTGTGAAAAGATTCTCTGTGATTGCTGACAGTACCTGCACATGGACATCTGTGCCTGCTGTGTCACCAGAAGTAGGAAGGAGGTTGAAATGTGATGCTGCCTGCAGGGAAAGGTGCTTCAGAGGCAGGGAAGCAAAAAAAGAATTATTTGAAAGCAATTTTCTCTTGATACTTGATGTCCATCTTCAGGGTAACATACAGAGAACTAATCATGCAAATCCAAACTCAAGGGAAATAAGCCTTGGTTTCTTCATCTGCTGCTCTGAAACTCAGCCAGCAACACATACAGACAAAATCCCTGAGGTGAAACAGTGCATTGTTGTTTTGTAGGCAATGTCTATTGGATTACTGGAGACTCCACACTGTGAAATTATTATAAACCAGTAATTAGTTGGTGATGGTGGTAATTTGGTTCAGAATTCTGAAGCCAGATAAAATGAACTGATTAAAAATAATGCACTGTTAACTCAGTCTCTTGTGCAATTAAAAACTCAAAGAAACTGACTGAAGTATTTAGAAATGTAAGGAAAAACTGTAACCATTTAAAAATGTGCTCAGCTAACAATAGGAGTGGGTCCTGAACTGGAAATTTTATTTCTTTAAAGGCAGAAGGACATGCTGTTGCACTTCACCTTGGAGAGCTCTCACTCACTTAAGCACAGTTTAACCTTTGGATGGTAAAAGATGAATGTGTTGGAACTAAACAGTGCCTGGCATAAGTAAGCAGCTCAGCAGAAGATGTTTTCTGATGTACCAGTGCTTTGGAAAAATACTTCCTGCAGGTGTTCTGAAATCACCTGGAGTTTTTCAGGAGCTGCTTGATTTAATTTTCAAGTCCCTGCTGTGGTCATACAGACATAATCTGGTAGGTCCCTCACGACCAATTACCTTCTTCAGGTGTTAAGTGGTAGAAGATAGCCCTGTCAGATGTGTCTGGCTTCTTTTTTGGCCAAATCATGTGATTGTTGGACTTTTTTTGGGGGGAGGGGGTTGAAGTTGTTGCCATGATATTGCACTGATTTTGATTTTGATTAATTCTGCTTTCTTGGAGGATACAGAGGAACACAGCCAATAAAAGGATGGCTCAGTACAGCAATATTCTGACCAATTCCAGCTTCAGAGAAATGACACATTATTTGAGAGGTCCATAAAAATGAAGAATCACAAGACAATTTTGACCAAGTCCTTCAGTCTGTGGGAGCAGTATGGATGGGACTGCATTCCAGGGAATGACAGGAGGTCTCTTCTGAGCAACTCAAGAGACCCTGCTACTGACAATATCCCAAGCTACAGGGCCCAGACAAGAATTGTGTGACTGTAGCACTCATGGTTCTCCAGGCTCTACACCAAAGCAGCTACCACTGATCACCCTTTGGCAGCAGGCAGAGCTGGAGGAGGCCAAAGAGGCTGCCCAGGCTAGAAGAGCTGATTTCATACCAGTCCAAACAGTTGCAGACACTGGTCACTGCTTAGAATTCCTCTCTGAAGGGTTTTTAGATTTCAGGACAAAAAACCCCAAAACAACAAAATCCCCAAATATTTTGAGAAGGCTGCCTTATCAAGCTGCAACAGCTTGAAGAGGACTTACTCCAAGCAACCAGTGCTGGCACTCAGTGCACAGACTAACAGCAGGAGAAGCAGAAAACAGAGGAGGAAAAAACAATTTAAAAACCAATTCTGCCTTAAAATAACTTCTATGCAAAACCTAAGTACATCAGTGACAGCTGAAGTTTTCAAGTCATAGAAGCCCTCACATCAGCTGTTTGGTATCTACAAAGGAACCACTCTGCAATCTGCATCACAGATTGCAGAGCAGCACTTCACAATTACATTTTCAAAGCAATTTACCCACCCTAGTACACAGAGAAGTCCTTATTCTCTACCTATATCCATCTTCCTAAGGAAATGACACCATTTGCATATCACCCAATAAATTATAAACCTTCTGGCTGTTTCCAACTAAAGTGAAAGAGCAGGTGAGGTCTCCTCAAGAGCTAAAATTCTCTGTGGTTAAACAGCTGGAGAGAAGTATTTGAGGTGTTTCCATAAGGCAAAAGATGCAGTGTGAGCAGAGACAGAAGAAAATCTGTGCACAGGAGAAAGACCAAATGACAAAAAACCCCTTTGACTGGACCTTGGAATAACTGAACCTTGCATTACAAATTCGAAGGTAACAAGGTTTCTTTAGTTCAGTAAATATTCTTATGAGCTGAAAATATAATTTCACCCATTTCTTTACATCACACACGCTGCTGTTTTTCTCCCAGCCTTCTTATAAAATATAATTAATTTGCATTTTAAAGACCTTCATGGGTTTTCTTTCATCATGGAGCAGTAAGTGAGATTAATAACCCAGTTACTGAGCACTTAAACTCATGGATCATTTCCACATTAACATTTTCTTAATTTTTAAAACACACCTTTTATTTGATTCAGAGGTTAGTGCTAATTTATGGTAATAAGAGGGAGAAAAGCTAAAGAGTGAGTCGGTGTTTATTAACCTTGCTAATAGGACAGGCTTTTTCAGGCAAAATGGATATATCTTCATTAGTAAAACAGTTGCATTGTCATTTAGCCAATTAATCCTTTCCAAACAAGGGAAGAAGTAGCAATTTCACTTGCAGTGAATGGAAAAAAACTTGTCTGCACATTCTGCACTTCAATTTACACATTCTGACTTTCCCACTTGCATCAGTAAAAATGTAGCCCTTAGATTCCCAAAATAAGGTACATTTTCCATTACTTCATTCCTTTTTCTTCCAATTAATTTTCTGTAACATCTCAGTCCTTTTCATCAAACACTGAACACAAAATTGTGAAAAGCCCTCAATTGCAGGTTATAATTCTTATGGGTTATGTCCCATTTCTGAAAGTGCTCAGGAGTCAAACAGAGGTTGACTTAAGACGCCTCATGAAAACCTGAGACTCTGGATTATTAAGCCAAATTTCATGTTCTTAGACACAGCAGGATTGCCTCTGACAGCTTATTACCTCTGTATCCTGGAGGTATATAATGCAGACATCTGCACACTGCCATCAGTCCCTTGGAATTTTAGAAAGATCTTAGTGCAAGGTAATAGTGTTTTCTTACCTTCTCTGCACACTGAAACCTGGCCCCTAAAAGTCTTACAACACAGAAAGGAGGATCACTTCTACAGAAAGGGGGTTAATTTCTTTGAAGGCTGGTGTCTACCACGGGAGAATGGAGAAGCCCGATAAATTGCCATTGCAATGACCAGGAAACTGTTCTGGAGAAGGGAGGAAAGATGATACTGCTGTAAGAAAGAGACATTAACTTTATTTAATCTCCATTGTTTCTGAATAGTTATTCCATCTTTACAAGACTAGACATTTAGCTGATAGATAACAGTTCCAAAGAATTATCTATGCTTGATTTACTTAAACTGTGAATTATGATCTGTGAATGCTTTCACTGTAAACTGTGAGAATGTTTTTTTATCATGGTCATGTTAAGAAACATGCTCAGCTCTTAGCTCATCTCTTAAAAGATCAACTGCTTCCCTCAGGACTTGCAGGAAAAAAAAAAAAGCGATGTGTACAAATTCAAGCAGTTGTTTGTATTCAGAGAAATCTGCAGATATCCAGACCTGCATTCTGAACAATCCCTTGTCAATTAGACAGTTCGCAGAAACTTAACAGCCTTTTATTTCTTTGAAGTGAGCAGAGATAGTTTGTAGCTAATATAATACAGGCTATTCTGCAGCTTTTCCACCCTACTTTCCCGGTTTCTATCTCCCTGGGCTTTTTACAGCTTGTCTACACTGATCACTCTCTGAAATAAACTTCTTTTCTTAGGGGTTTTAAGTAGGTCTGGAAAGAAGTATGGCTCCTAGGAATGTAGTGGGTATTGCTGCAATTTCCATGCCCCTTAGTACAGAAGATTTGTGCTTTTCAGCATGAACAGCCTGGACCACTCTTCAAAATGAGCAATCAACTCACTATGGAGAAAACCAACTTGTCTGAAGTCCAGTTTGTTGAGAAGAAAGTAGGAGACATCTGAGCTGCAAGGTGATATGCTAAGAAATCTCCTTTCCTAGGGAATACATCCTGAGCATTACAGATTTCTCATGAGGTTCTGCAGTTCTTTCACTCAACCCGTGCACCCTTTTGCCAAGAGCTGTGCATTGAATTAACCCCCGGAACAGCTAATGAGACTTGTTTGGATGTTGTCTTTGTGGACAATAATGGCATTCATTTCCTTTTCCTTAAAAATATCAAATGTGTGGTTTACTGTCAACTCTGAGATTTAGCAACTTACCTGCAAAAATTCAGGGACAGATCATAACTAAAAAAAAAAAAAAATCAGAATAATCTGGTCATGAGGTCTTTTCACATTTTATTTGAAAACAGTGTGCTGTAAATTAATTACCAAACTATTTACATGGTAGTACTGAGGTTTTCTGGTCCTTCACGCCACAACAAAATACGCAGGTGCAAGGCTGAGGTTTCTCACTGGATTAATTATTGTGTTTGGGGTAGTGGGCGTAGTGAGAGTCATTGACAGAGGTGGCACTACTGGTGGTTCTCTTCTTTGTGCATAAGAAGTTGCTGACCTCGCTGAACAAAACTAAAAGTAGCTGGGACAGGGAATGCCTCACACATCAATAGGATAAGCAGGGCCAGGCCATGGACTTTGTAAAATTAGTCTCATCCCAGAATAAGGCTTTTATTAAGTGCTTTCAGCTTCAATGTCTCCAGATGTTTTTGAACCTTCTCTCCGAGCTCATTGTTTCGGGGTGGAAAATGTCCATCTGGACCATTGTGTGGGTCTCTGCAAGAAATATAAAGCATCATTTGTATTTGTAATAACCAGGGAAACTACTTAGGAATGCTGAAAAATTCCAAAGAAAGAGACACTTGTGATTTCTTTTTACATAATGAACACAGAGGGCATTCTATTACTTTTGCAGAACTGGAAAAGTAGTGAAACTGTGGAAAGAACACTTAGCTCTTGGCTTGGTCAGTTAGGAAAGATAACCATCTGACAGGTAAACACAAACTGACTTTTACATTTTATCCATGAAGGAATATATGATATGATTGCCAGAACAAGAGCAGCCACATGAAAACCTAATTTGCCTTAAGGATAAAAATGCTGAAACTGCTGTAGAGGAGCAATATGTCCTCTGTCACCTAGCGAAACACCACCCCCTCAATAACAACAAAGAACCTTTCAGTGACAACATAAAGGATTGGGAGTTCATTTTCTGCTAAGAAATTTTTGCTTCCCTCTTTACAAAAAAAAAAAAAAGGGGAAGATTTCAACAAGTAAATATCAATACCCAGAGTTGTCTAATATAGAAAACTATTTTCATTTTTTTCTGAAAACATCTAAAACTTAAAAAAGAAAGAAACTTATGGTTATAAAACTGCTCACCCATTAAAAGCACCATCCAGCATTGTGTCGCTGTGGAGGAAAAAGGCCACTCTTTAGTTACACAAGCTGTCCCAAATCCACGTGTTCTAACAAGCAGTGTCATAAAATGTAAAAAACAGCACACAGTGTGACACATCTACATTTTTACAGCAAATTCTTTTCAATCAGTGCTGTAGTAATTGCAAGACAGCAGTGTTTTGTCAGAAACCTCACAATACACAGGACTGTTTTAAAGTTTAATGGCTGACAGCTGAAACGGATTTCAATGGCAATCAAATTATTTCCCTCTAAAATTAAAGAAGACATACAAATCTCTTGATGGCTCTGGACATTTTAGGTTATCTTGCAATCCTGGTGTCTAAGCCACATCATGTCCACTTTAAAGAGGGGACAACTGTTGGACAGAAATGAATTCACTTGCTCCAAGTCCCACAGGGATGGTGAAAAGACAAGGTTAGAATTCAGCACTGTCACCTGTGTTGCTCTGCAGTCACTTGTCACCCACACTGCCTGCTGCAAGCTGTGCTGGGGGAGTGTGAAGTTCAGACAGAGCAAAGGTGAAACACTCCTAAGAAAAGCCAGAGAAAAAAGCACCATGCCAGGGGGAAATTGTAAGGGCTCCTTCCCCTGCCAGCATTAATAAACATCTAACCAAAAGGCACTGAAAAGCAGAAGTCACTGGTCCAAGAATGTTGAATATTTCCGAGAAGGCAAGCAAACTGCCTCAAGTGTAGATCATACTGATATAACCAGAGCCAGAGAAATCCAGGCCAACATGCCACATTCACAGCTGCTGTCTGAAGTAAAATCCAGAGCTTGAATTTGCAGTGCAAATTTGCTCAACGTACTAGATCTGCATCCCACTTGTGATGGAACCCCTAGAGCACCTCAGTATGACTTTCTATGCAATTCTGAAAGGGATGCTTGACTTCAGATTCCTTTCCATGCCTCTCTCCTAGTTTCAAATTATGCCTACCTTTCTTTTCTTGCTGATTTTTCTTCATCTTCTTCTAAGAGTGCCTCCCCAATCTGTGGAAATTCAGCTCTCACCATCTCTGGAGTAAGAGTCATGTTGAACTTAGCTTCATCTGTCTCACTAAAAATTAGTAAGATGATGAACCATTTGCCTTTGTCCTTTTAAAAGTATTTTTACAGCCAACAAAAACAAAAGTATATTTTATGTAAGAGGGACTTCGTGCTTTTGCCTTTGAGGATCTCTTGGGACAGGATTTGACACATCCATAGAGGTGGTTTAGACACAGTCAGTCACACAATATACAGAATAGAGAAGAAACTTACAGGTCAATTATGTTCTCCTTGTCTCTTTCAGGTAAGTCATGCAGCACTGGTGGTACATCTCTTGGCAGCATATCTAAACTGTAAGGATCCCTGTGATGGAAATGGTATTAGTTTAATGTATGAATACTAATAGCATTTTCATATTTTGAAGCTTCATAACAGTTGCAGTTACAGTGAAGATGAGGTACTTTTAAATATCTGTGGAAAATCTGAGTATACCAGAAACTGCTGTGATATGAAGGAATGTGAGCCTGAGAGATGTTGGCTACCACTGGGTGCAAGTGTTTGTACCTCCTAGGGTCTTCTAGGACTGAGCCAACAAGTTTTCAGGAGAGATGTTATTGAAAGCCCAGACTGGAACTCTCCTTCCTGGGCTAGGCATTCCTTCTAATGATACCATTCTTAATCCATCCTTCTAGGAGTTCAGTAAGAGGTATTTTTCTGTTGGTTTTGCATTTCTGAGCAGCAATTAATTCCACCTGTAGGCCTACTTTCATCTGTGGGACCAGTGAGTCTTCAGTGGGGTTACAGACAGCATAAACTAGTGCAGGGTAGAGGTATTGAATATTCAAATTCTGTCTTACCTGTACCATGTTGTACTTGTCAACGTGGGAATGTTCGAAAAAGTGGAATACTCCATTGGTGAGAATTTTCTCCATTCCATTACTCCACAAATCACTTCCTGAAATGGCAAGTGCTACAATGATTAGACTTCTAATACATAATGCAGTGGGGAGAGAGATTGCAGGACAGAGCATCTTGGCTGAGAATTGAATTTGGGGAGCTGAATATTTCAAAGATCTTTCCATCACTGTAAGGTCATGAAAATACAACAGTGAACACATGGGAAGAGCAAAGAAACACTCAGGGATAAATAAAAGACAGTGATAAAGCCTAACTAGAACTAGTTATTCTGACCCATGTACTGACAATTTAGGTGCATGCATAGTTTATACTTGAAAGCATCTTCTATCTAGAATGACTCCACCTTCCATTTCAATTCCTCAGAGCAAGAACATACCCAAGGCAGGTACTCATACAATGAACTCAAAATGCCTTACCTTGTGATCCAGAAATTTCTTTTGTGTGACTGGAATACTGGATCCTTTGGGACATTCCTTGGTAAAAGTGTATTTTGGATGAGGACAAAGATGATATTCAATATTTGATTCACAATAGCCCAAAGGAAGTAAAAATGGAACTAATCCTGGAGTTGGGTTCTAAAAACAATGAAGACATTATTTTAATAAATTGTTCTGACTACCATAACAAATTAAATTAATGAAAATTCAGTTCTTACAAGTAATGTAGTCTCCCCAGATTAACAGATTTGTCTCACTGTGACTGTTCTGTTTGGTGCGATCCTTCATTTCCTGGCTCTTCCCTTCATCCTATAATCTGGTTTATTCATGCTCTCTACTGTCTACAATATAGCAATTTAGCTGTTGCTCCAAGTTTGGAAGAAAACTATTGCCTAATTACTTGAAATCCACTGCTGATTCTCTGAACAGTTCAGAATCCAAGAAGGGAAACCGGACTTGCTGTGGTGGAAGCTAGTGAACATTTTGCCATCAATTTTCCTGTGCTAGCATCTGTTTCTGGACAAAGCCCAATGCTGGTTAGCATGGGATCAAGCTGTGCCTGGCTCTTACACTGATATGACAGAGGGATGAAAATGATGCACAGAGGATCTCATCAGCAAGTCCACTGGAGTCCTGGCTATGTGCACCAAGGACAAGTCTACATCATAGATGTCATGCCAAGATCACCAGACTAGCACAGTGGGCTCTGGGCCATTGCAGCTAAGAAGTGCTGGAAGCCAGAGTGACCCAAGCCAGGCACAGTGCCATGTGGCTGGGAGATCTGCCTGTGCCCATGCACAGCACTGCTCTGAGCCCTACAGCTGTCTCTGCCTGCTCAGGGACATCTCAGGGACCTCTGGGCTATGCTGCACTGTGTGGGAAATACCTCCTGCAGCTGCTACTAAGCAGCACAATCTATATGACAGCAGTAACAGAAAATCTTCCCACACAAGTGGTGGTGATTTTTTGAATATCTGTGTCTAATAATTTGGAAATGTGGTTTGCGATGCTCTGAGAACTCTTAGAAACTGTAAGGCAGCAGGATGCAATGTGAGCAGAGTTTGCCTTCACTTTTCTCAGTTCACCCACAGATTAGGCAGAACTGTAATCACTCAGCTGAACAGCAGGAAAGACTGAACCTGTCCTACCTACCAGGGCAAGGGTGTGAGGTTACAGAAGGACTGAGATGCCAAGATCATGGCTTTTCCTCTAACATTCAAATTAAGTTACAAATGAAGAAGAAGGGAGGAACCCCATGGTGTTCCAGGGAACCTGTCATTGGTGACCATTTCTGGAGTGCCAGACTGGAAATGTCTTCAATGCTCTGCTTTCATTGGCAATTTTGCCTTATCATCCCTCCCCTAAAGTGATCAAAACCCACCCTAAAATGAAATGGTGCTCCTCTCAGTGGGATGAGCTCTGTGACTCCTAGCTACCAGAGCTTGTACCATGAAGGATTACTCTCCCTCTGGATAGTTTTATAACGAATCTGAGTAAAAAAACTGCCCACAAATTCCACATCAGGGAATGTGGAGCTGTGATGAAACAAACACACTTCTGCTCCTTTCTTAGGTTTTTCATGGAAGTCAACTCCTACTTACAAAAATGCGAAGTGGGTTGGTCTCGGTTGGGTGGACTAAAGCTTGGGGAGGAACCAGGTTTAAGAGGCTGATATCATCTTCTGTTACTTTTTCATAAGAATCTGTGGACTGAGAGAGCTGCTCCTCAGGAGGAAGAACTACTTGAATCAATTCATCCTTGAAAAACACAGACGTCAAAGGTTTTCAGAGTGTAGTAAGTCTTTCAGTATAAAATGTGGAAGCAAAATTAATCCAATAATTGTAGAAATGTAGGGTTGGGAGTGACTTTGTTACCTGGGCTCCCTGCCTCAGTGGTCGGGAAAGTTTTGCAGGTTTGTAACTTGTAGCTGCATAGTGTGTACAAAATGGCTGATACTTCATAATGTTGCAATGCTGAGGAACCTAAGTGCAAAGAAAAACCGATGTGCTGCAGGAAGTAACCATAATCACTTTCAGTAAACTCATAAATGGAATGGACCATTTGGCTTTATCACGGACACATCACATCTTCATGGTAAAAGACACCTGGAGCATTATCCCAGGACATGGTAGATAACCAAAACTTTGAGAAGCCATACTTCACCAAGATTTTAATGTTTGAGATAAATAATAATTTCAGCTGAAGTGATTCATTTCTATCTGGAAAGAGGGGACTATTGCTGGCTATAAGCTTCTTACTTATGGAAACTGGTGAGATTTGGTTTTAATAAAAGTACGCTAATCATACAGCCTTATAAAAGCAACATTTTTAGTGGGCTGCACAGAGGCCACTGAATCAGGCTGAAAAAGCTTAAGTGGACAGGTGAGAGAAACATGAGGGAGGTGTACTGACTCACCTTCAAGTCATAAAAAGGAAGAATGTGTCCGAGTTTCACATCCACAGATTCAATAGGAACCAGTCCAAGAGCATCAGGTGCCTGAAACAGAACAGTATTTTAAACCAATAATATGGTGGGCATTTTGTCTTTTATTGGCAGCAATCCATGAGAACAGCTCACTGAAAATATATGGAAATAATTATGCAAATATTTATTTTATATAGTTTGATATTTCTGCTGTCTTTCTTGGACTTCAGCATTTCCATTATTTTTTTCTTTCTGAAAAATAATAGATGTTAACTAACTCTGAACAATAATGTATTGCTCACAATTTTAGAATATAATTAAGAGAATTAAAAGATTTTTCTTGCTGTTTTCAGCAGAATCCTTAGTAAATCTGAAGTCCTGAATCAATTTGTCAGAACCCCAGAACACCAGTCACATTGTGAAATTTTAAAAAAGGGACTAGCAGCCCTGGGCCCAATGTCTTCAACAAAATTCTATCTAGAGTGCTGACTAACATTTTAGTTCCTGCACCTACCAAATAATTGTGTAGTTCAGGGGAACTATGAAAGGGGAATTCAAAAGGCAATATACGATCTTCAGATATGCTGGAAGAAAAGCCCTTATGTTCTTCACTCATCTCTGGTTTGCCGAAACTCCTGCTTTCTGTCATGAGTGGAAAGCAAATATTAAGACTTCATAATATATCTTAATACACTGTTTCAGAAATAGAATCAAGTCACAAAATGTATTTAATACCTTCCTAAACCAGGATGTCTAGTAATTTTAATATAAAAAGTAGGTTAATACTTCCTAAAGACTTTAGATGTCACATCTACAAGATATGAGCACAATACCTTGAAGAGCAGTCAGATTTAATTTCCCTTTTCCTAAAAAGACATTACAGCCCACTCCTTCCAACATGGTTCTCAGCAAGGCTGAGGAGTCAGAGGCCTCTCTTACACTAAATGTCGTTACACTTTCTATTTGCAGCATTCCTGCATTTCCTGTATCCTGGGAATTAAAAGCACCTTTCTGCAGAAGCAGGAAACGGCCTGATAAGGAACAGTCTCAGGAAGTGTCTCAGGAACTGTAAAATCGTGTGTGTCTAAAAGGGAGTGGGAAATAAGAGCCCCAAATTCTTCTCTGTCTTCCATATATCGAACTGTGACTCCCATCTAAGGCCAGTTTTCTTCTATGATGTTAAATAACAAGTCACTTTTCCAGATCAGCACTTTCATTCCAGTGTAAAAAAAAAAAAAAAAAGCAATTGATTAAAAGCACTTCTATGAGAAAACAACGAGGATAAAAACTCAACCCAGAACTGGCCACTGGCAATGTGTCTCATGAAGATCTAGGCCTCTGCTCATTGCAGAGAGATTGGGCTTGATGGCCTTTAAAGGCCATCCAATCCAAATCACTCTGTGATTCTGCCTTGTCACACTTCTCTTTTTTTCTGGAAGACCCCTTTGTAAGGACTCTGTCTTCAAGTTATATGTAATGCACCTGACACACTGCAGCACAACCTGAATTATCATAGCCCATGGCCAAAATGTCAACTTGTTCTTCTAATCCTTACCAGACACAGACCCTTCGTCCAGACCTCTGGGCTCTTTGGTCAGTCCATGGAGCAGACGCAGTAAACGATTTAGACGAATCTGAACCAAAATCTGAGAGAACAATTTTTAAATTTAAGTTGAACACCCTAAGGTTTACAGGCATAGAAATACACTGCGTATGTTACACCTGTATTTATTCTCCAGAGCTCACTGAGACACCTCTATTTAAGAATTTTTAATATAGTTTTCTGTTCAGGAGACAATGGGAAGGAAAGATGTAGAATTGATCTCAACTCTATGCCAGTACACAATAAATACTGTTAAAACCTTAATTTAATCTTACAGGTTAATCAGACTTTTTTTTTTTGCTAGGTCCTAATCCTTCAGCTGTGTTTACTGGCACATATGGGTTAAACAGAGGGTGAACAGTCACATGAATATTTGTGGCTCTGAGAATGAGGAGAGTAAACAGCAACCTGCACTGTGTTTTTGCCCATACCCCACAGGGTAAAAATGAAAAATCCTAGGTTTTAATATCAGAAGGAGACATTTAGTCACCTCCCTATTTGTGCAATACATGAAAAAGCATTTAATTTTATGACCTCAATACTGTGAATAGATTGAAGAATATCCAAACTGGACATTAGAAGAGAAAGACATTTCCATCTGGCTTGCTACATTAAGATTTACTGGGGAAAGAGCAGTGGAGATGCAAGATAATATTTAAGCCAAATTAAATAAGTGATTTTACTGATTAGTCTTTATCTTCCAGGTGTATACATCCCTTATTTGAATTTATACCTGCTGTTTCCCATGTTCCCATCATGCACCATTGCAAAGATCCTCCATCATCAGTGATCTCAGAGGAGTTGGAAGGTGCTGCTCTCTCCCTCTACTTCTCTCTACAAATTAAGTATCTCCTTATAGAGTGAGTGCTCTAGGCCCTGACCCTCTTGGTGGCTCTACACTGAACTCTCTCCAGCTTATTGAAGTCTTTCTTGTACTAGGGGCCAAAAAAATGGGTGCAGTAATCTATATGCATTTTTAATTTTTTTTTTTTTGTGCAAAAGTATTTTTTACTTTTTAAAAAATCTAAGTTTATCTGCATTTGTTTAGTATCAGTTGCAATATGAAAGACAAGCTGAATACAAAACTTACTCCAGATCCTTATTTCTTGGTGAGGCAGGGGCATATTTATCAAACTATCAAATTCCTAGCTAGCTGTGAACACTCCTTATATGCTGGTTTGCATGTTCTTTTGTGCTGTTTCTGTGGTGTCATGCCATCACACTGCATTCTGGTTGTTCACTTTACCTTGTATGCTGCTTGTTGGAATTTCCTGAACATCCTCTTTCTGCTGTCCCAAGGGTCATTATGGAGCAAATCAAATGTGGGATGGACACTTGGATGCTGCACGGTGTATTTTTGAAAAAGGAAACAGAAAAGAAAAAGGACAACTCTTTTTACAACTAGATAAGGAAGAAATTTTGTTCCAGCCCAAGCCATTCCTTGGCCTGAATCTCTATGTTATTTCTAAATAGTGAAATTCGGTCCAGTGAAAATATTTGCAGCATTGGCATTTAACCAGAAATCTTCACTGTGGGGCTTAATGGGAGGTAATCACCAAGTATTTGCAGATGTAGTATGGGGAATGTAGAGATAATGTGGCATGGTTTGCATCTATAAAAATGACCAACACAGACTATGACTTCAGTGTACTACATGGGCAGTTGGACAGCAGAGAGAATTGACAGGGGGTCTACCAAATACACATTTCATTTTGCACAGACATGAAGTTGGAATAACTGTAGGGACTCAAATCAGGTGCCCAGCAAAACCAATATCCTTTCTCCAATAACGGCACATACCCAAAGAAGGGTGAAAGGTGCCACAAAGAAGGGCAAAAACATCTAAGTACCAGAAAGGTTCCTGTCAATCTGACCTGCAGGTAAAGGTTGCAAATCTTGTGATATGCTCAACCTTACAATGAGGCAAGACAAAGCTTCTCCTGAGAGATCTTTCAGAAACAAGCAATATAAACCTCAGGTTAGGCCTGCAGATTTCCACTTGACTCTCATATTAGATCAGAACTTCAGGAGGTAAGTTGTGCATGTAGAATAGTGCTTGCCCTACCTAAAAGTAAAATGGGAAATAAGGCGTTGATACAGAAGTAGGAATATCAGGAGGAAAAGTATTCAATGTCAAAAATCTATGACATGTTAATCTATGTTTGTTAGCTTGGGAGATGATAATTTAGCACACATATAGCAGGCTATAAAAACATATGAACAAACCTGGTCAACATGCCGGGTAACACGTCTGAAAGAAACTTCTACTTCATCCCTTTGAAACTCCTGTTCTACGACAGGATCTCCTCTTTGGATCTAATTTGAAGAAAAACCACATTAGCACAAAACATCCAGTGAATTCTTTCCTCCATTATGAGTGAAACCCACAAGGTAACATTCTGGAAGTGTTTAACAAAACACAGACCTAATTCCCTTCTACAGAGTGATTATTGCAACCCTTGAGCAAATCAAACAAAGTAAAAAAGTTTTTTCAGGTCAGAGTTTCAATCAAATCTCTGCCCTAATGAAATATTTGCTTTGCATAACCAGACAGCAGGTAAGGAAATAGATGCTTCTAAAACAAAGTTAACATGCACCTAATTCAGTGATACATCAATCTCACAATTTAGATCATTTGTTTACTCATTTCCTTCTTAATAGTATTAAATACAATGTTTTATATTGCCTAATTCAGTGCATAAATCAAGCCTTTACCCTATCTATAAATAATTTCACTCCCACAAACAGTTGGAAATCAGTGGGATATCAGAAGCTACTTGAATATCCAGGAGGTAGGACAAGAGGGACAAGCTCCACCTGACCCTGAAGGCTGTGCCACATAGGGAAAAATATCTCCTGCCACCAAGTATTGCTTATTGTTGTTGTGAAAGAGGACCTGCAGTCTGCAGTGACTGGAAGAAACCAGAGAGAGAGGATGAAGATGCAGAAATACAACATGATGAATTATCTCTCCATGGCTCTGTGTGGGAGAACTGACTGGATCTAGCTCTTTGTGAGCCATTCAGGACAGCAGCAGCTCATCAGAGGTACAAAACAAATAGAATTTGGGGTGTGGCCTTGATGCTGACAGGATTATGCTGGAATGTGGCACTGTGATGAGACTGGGTGGCTGGGTGCAAATCTGCTCACTTGGGCAAATATTGTTACATTTTTGGTAATACCTTACCCTTCTCTCTGTCTACCTTCAAGATAAAACCACCCGTGAAACAGTGATGCACAAGCACAATAAAGATATCACTGAAGTAACAAGCACAATTAGCACAGGTTTGTATTGATATATGAAGAAAAACTGAACATGTAGAGAGCTTGACACAATTCACTAGTGCACTGTATAATCTGAAAGTATGAGTTTGTTTTTAAATTTACAGAGAAAACCTCAACGACTAACCTTGTATTGCTCTTCTTCCTTTTGTCGGCTTTCAATAATCTCTTTTTTTAACTCCATTGAGATTGGATCACTTCCTTTATGAACTTGCCTGCATTTACAGTGGAGACAAGAAAAATGCTTTACTTAATGCAGTTCGCTTTATTCAAAGGCTAGGTGTCCTAGGTGTCCATGACATTCAGTGTATGAGCTGACCTGTGGATTTCAAACAAAACCCTGATGTGCTTACACACCCAACTATGTTCTGCTTTGCACCATTTGATGTACAATAGAATCACAGCACGATTAAGGTTTGAAAAGACCACTAAGATCATTGAGTCCAACCATTAACCTAACGCTGTCTAACATTCCACTAAACTATGTCCATATCTATCAACACTACATCTACTTGTTTTTTGAACATTTCCAAGTGTGATTCTGACCTCACTCTTATTCATTTTAGCCTCAATTTATTGACAACCATGTCAAAATCTTCCTTGGCACTGAAGGGAACAAGATCAGATGCCTGAGAAGGTTAGGCAAATAAGGTTTTCAGCAGGTTTCTTTCTGAATGGAACCATAAGGCAATCAAAGACCTCACTGGCTACTAGTATGGATTACTACTGAGTCTGTGCTTAGCAGAAGAGAAAAAAAAATAAAACAACAGTAACTTAAGCATAAACCAAATGCATTGGGACATGAAATGGCAGCGTTCTGCACTGGTGGATATTGCATACATTATTCATAGAGGCCCTAGTTAAGCAAATCCCAGCCTTGTTAATATGGTTAAATAACATGGTTAACTAACACTTACCACTTTAGATGATTTGCTTCCTCTTCCTGAACATTTTGCTTGACTTTTAGTTGAAATATAGCGTCCTTCATCTGTCTAGTTTTTACCCCTTCTCTGCCTTGGGAAAGGGCTGCAGAAACATCAGAAAGCCAAATCACACCTCAGTCTAGACTGGACTTTTAATTGTGAAATCCATCCATTAAGATAACTGTATCCATTAATACATAAAGCTAAGGTGAGATTTCTCACAGAAACAACAGTCACATCACCTCAGCAATTCTGAAGCCAAGCTCCTCATCAGACCTACAAATAATGCTAAGACCAAGTTTATGCTGCTTAATTACTTTACCTTCTTTTATGTCTTTTAACTTCAATTTGCCTGGTTCCTGAATCAAAACACTAGCTACAGCATACGGATTTGACAAGTCTGCGGGGAATCTGAGGTTCTGGTATTCAATTTCCTATGAGATATAAATTAATAGGAAGAAATAAAAACATGGAAGATTTCCAGCTCAGAAAAGTACTTGTAATTATTATCTTTTCACACCTTTAGTTTTTGAATAGGTTTCGACTGCTGGCCAAACCGGTCTCTTCTCCACACCATGGATTTTCCAGACACAGCTTTTTTCTCTGGATGACTTAGTTGTTCGTCAAAATGTTCTTTTCTAGATCTCAGAAGGACACATATTGCTTTCATGACTATTCTCTAAATGGCATATAAGTCCAATTTTTTCACAAAAAAATTAAGTACAGACCAAAAGGCTCAAAACCCTCTGCATCTTGCAAGGTCTCAACAATAAGAATAATTGAGTGGGAATGACAGAGACTGAGAATGCTCAACACTTCTTTAAGGATATGTAACTTCTCATTATACTTGTTTGTTTCACTTCATATAGATTAGGGATGTTCTGAGCGAACAATGTAAAAAAGAAGGTAGATGTGTCAATAGTTGAATTACATCACTGAATTGTATGTATCCAAAGATACCAATACTTAAAATGATCATAGCAAAATGGTATGAAATCCTTTTACATGAGCATTTTTTAGAACTGGGCATAAATACTCAAAGACCAGTCAGCCTCACATACATCAGAGCTGCATGTGGTATTGATGTTCCTGTGAATACACACACATAGGGTTTTGAGTGAAACTCTAAAATCCGTAGCTGCATCGCCATTTGTGCTGTTCCATACTCAAATGGGGAATACTTCACAGTCACTTCGACTTTTCCATTGCCTGGAATGATTCCTGTGATTAGAGGAGAAAAAAAGTCAGAGTCCATGCAACACGAGACCACGTTAAGTATGCTGAAATTGATTCTGGGCTACTTTTTTTTTTAAACAACTCAGTGATTGAGTGGATGGCAGTAGGCATGGAAAATATTTCAGGTCTCAAAGTATCTTTCAAAAACTATGTCCATTGCCAGATAATAGAAGATATTTTGCAATAGCTGAGAGATTTGACAGCAGGGCTATAACACTTCATACTGCTGTGAAAATGACTACCTGTTTATGTGTAGAAATTCTTCATTTGCATCTGCTAGTCTTAAGTCTTTGGCACTTTCTGCTTTCATGAGCAAAGCATTATAAACATATTCCTTTGTGCTTTTCCAAGCTAGGGGACTCATCTGGATTTGACCCATTCCCTTATTTCCTTACTACCTATTCCATTATTTTCTCTGACACTTTAACCATCATTCATATCCCTAAACATTAAGGGCCTTTTCCAGTCTAAGTGACTCTATGATTGTATGATTACTCTGAGCACAATGGCTTTGAGTAGGAGCTGAACTTTTTAGTGCTTTTCAGATGACCTTCAGCTACCAAAATTTCTGACCTAAGTTTTACTGGGATGACCCTTTTTTTCAGGGATATTTTTCTAGGAAGACAAAGGCTGCATGGACTTTTTGGAACATCCCCTATTTTGTCAGAGCTGGCATTTTGTCATAGCTGGGCATTGCCTGAAGAAACTTACAGCCAAGATGGCTATTTGCCATGAGGCTGCCAATGACTGGCTGCATTTACATGGAAAAACTTTGACTGAGGCAAAGGTTTGTTCTGTACAGCACTGAATAGGCTGTTACCTGAAACTACACTTAATAAATACAGATTTATAAATACAGATTTAACATTTAGAATTTTAAGAAAGCATCTACCAAATGTTGGCTGGACAGTGAAGGCTCTGTGAGGCTGAATAATATCAATGTGGAATTCAAAATCTATGGGACAGCTGCACTGCAATGGGATAACATACTCCTTACTGAAAAGAGATAAAGCAAAAATTAAATTAAAGAAACTACAACTGTTCATCAATTACAAGCTGAGAAATTGTACTATACACAACGTGCATTAAATTACCTGCATTCAGAGAGGTGCGTTACTTATTACAGTGAAAATCATAATTCCTCACTGTTCCAAAATAACAAAATATTTCAGATCTTTCATTCCCCCAGGAAATGAGAGCTAAATCTTTATTTGAATACTGGACTTTACTTTCCCCAACCCACACAGAATTTGATTACAGAAAAATTTTAATAATCTACTTTCTGGAAGTTATTTATGTCTATCCTCAAATTCTTACAAACTGCAATATCTAGTGAGTACAAACAATGCAAACTGGAGCAACAATGAGTACAGGATGAGAAATCAGCCTTTTCCCACAGCCCTCCTTGTGAAAGATGATCAGAAAAGAAAGTGTTGAAAACTCCAGCACATCAGATTGACAGGACTTTAACCACTACAGAAATAATGATGCTGGGGCCTAATTTTCATAGCAGCCCTTTATGTCTCATGCAGGTTGTGTGAGGAGTATTAGCACACATCTTTTCAACCTGTCTTGCCTTTGTATGCAACTGTTTTCACAGACCAAACTGAAACACAAAAGCATTGGTACACCACCATTCATCACCCTGCAAATCAAGATCCATTTATGCAGGGTTATTTCTGTTTTTTATCAACTGTCTGACTGAAATCCTACCCTGCTGATTAGCAAAGAATGCATATTACACACAGTGTTCCTCTGGAAAGCACATTTTAAAATGCCTAAAGAAATAGGCAGTAATAGCCAAGTTCTTTTTTCTCTGCCTTATTATGGCCTGTTCACAAAGATGCAATGGCAGACAGGGCAGGCAATTTGTTTTAGGGTACAGTGTACTTGTAACAGAAACCAAAGTGCCTTAAAAACAAGACAAATATGCCACCTGTTGCCTGATGGACCTTCAGTACCTAAGGAGAAAGGTAGGGTGTAGAATATAGATTTTATCCTACATTTATGGAAGTAAAAGGCAGTTTTTCCATTGACTTCATGGGCTATGGATTGAGCCCTGATTCCCTTGGGTTCTGTAAAGTACCAACTGTCTCAGAGAGCTTTCATTTTTATTAAGTTTTTAATAGTTCAATGCTGAAAAATACTGGTAAAAATTAAGGTTTGAAACCACAAGTTTTCTCTTCAGGAACTCTTGCAAATTTCCTCAGGAGTATCTTCAAGCATCCATGCTGTGTTGAAAAAAATTCCCATAATTTAAAATTATATTTTATTCTCTTTCTAATATTTTCTCTGTATTCTGAGAATATGAAAATTCTGTATACATCAGCCCTAAAATGGAGCAAATAACAGAATCACATAATGCCTAGAGGCCCCCTGAATGTCAGGTGTTATGTTCAGTCCTGAAACTCGCAATGTTACGATTCACTAAAATTGAACAGACTAAAGGGGATTAGAAAAAAAACAAATAAAAATACACAAATGTTCTTCTGCCAGGATGAACTCATTTTTACTGCAGATTTTTGCATGTTTCTTGTATGTGCCTTGCCTATTCATGTTTCTGTGTTTCAGTAAAATTCATTTCAACTCATAGGCTAAGACAAAACCACCTGCTAAGGCTTTCACTTCCTATAATTCACTCAAATCTTTACACTAACACAAATCACCATAATTACAACTAATATAGCCAATATACTGCAGAACTAGACACTAGTCAACAGGATCTGCTTTCTCCTTTTTCCCTTTCCAGCTCCTACTAACAACTATTACTGATTACTTCATGAGAACGGTCAGTGTTACATCCATGCAATAGACAGAGTAAGATGAAGTCCAGGTCATTAAGTACTTTTAAACACAAGAAGGAAAAACCCCTAGCTCCATCTCTACATATGGTTAGCTTGCACAGCATTTACTTCACTGTGAATGTGCACCTGAAACAGTTCATACACAGAATTATTTTGCAGTCCAGATGGTAGCTGAGTTTCTTAAGGCTTTCAAGACATTCAGTTGTACAAATACAGGAAAATAAGATTTTTTGGGTTTTGGGCATGTCTCACAAAATGTGGACAAATGTCTGTCCTTAACTCACCTCCGACCAACTGATACATCAGACAGATTTATAAATGATGGAAATTCTACAACATTCATAACAGGGTAAGCATGCATGGGAACAACAAAGGTTTCATCTCCCTGCAAACAAACAAACAAAAGGGTGCAAATATTTATCTCTTAAAATTAGTAAATCAAAGAATTGTAGAATGTTAAGGGTTGGAAGGAACCTTAAAAATCATTCAGTCCCACCCCCCTCTGTCATGGGCAGGGAAACCACTCACTAGACCAGGCTGACTAAGGCCTTATCCAATCCTTGAACATCGCCAGGGTTGGGGCATCCACAATCCCCCTGAGCAACTGTTCCAGTGTCTCACCACCTTCACAGTGAAGAACTTCTCTCTAATAACATCTAACCTAAATTTCCTGTCTTTCAATTTGTACCCATTAATCCTTGTCCTATCACTACAGTTCCTGACAAATAGTCCCTCTCCAGCTTCCCTGTAGGCCCTTTCAGATATAGGAAGCCTGCTATGAGGTCTCTATGCAAATTTCTTTTTCCCAGGCTGAACAGTTCCAACTCTCTCAGCCTGCTATGGAAGTTAAAAGTTTCTCTAGTAGTTGGCCAGTAAGTGGGCTTGAACCATCTTCAAGATTATCACTGTATTGTACCTCAGACTATTATTACTCTGTCTGTTTTCAGTATCCATCCGTCTTTCCATACTTTATACGACTCTCTAGAGCTCCTCCCAGCTGCTCAGCTAAGACATTACATCAGTGTGGCACAAAGACTGATCTACTGGCAAAGAATAGCAAAATAAGTTGTGTATTATGTAAACAGCCCAGCTCCGGGATGTTGACAGAGAAAAATTTTTAACGCTTTAAGTTAAATACTCCAATCAAGACTTACTGGGAATAAATCCATGTGTCTCTAGAAAATTAGCTATACCTTTACTTTATCATTATCATCATGTTCTAATAGTTGTTTCATTCTATTACAACTCTAACTATATATAGCAATAAATCCTCACCTCACAGTGAATTCGGATGCAGTCATAGTAATACCGCCACTCATCAGGGCAAAAATCAACAGTAATCACATAGGACAAACCAGGGATTAGCCGGTGCTAGAAAATGACCCAAAACAAGATAGAAGGTGTGTGAAAGCTGCTTATATGACACAAAACCTGTGCTGCATGCAAAGAGCAGTCTGAAGACTTTCTGACACTTACTCTTTTGTTGTATTTGATCTGAAAATACATTGTCTGGGGTGGTATTATGTGAAGTTTTAGTGCAGTGGTAGAAATATTTATCAGCTTCTGTAGAACAAAAGAAAACCAAAACCACAAAACACTTTACAATACAAGAGGTCAATTACGAATGCCAACTGCACTTGTTGTAAAACCTTTCATAGCAAAGAAGTAATCATTTTTACTTAAGTAGAAATCATACTAAATATGCTCTGAATTTAAAAGAAAATTATGCAAAACTTAGATCCTGAATTTTTATTCTTTGGAAACAAGTCACAATCCTTAACCATGGAATAGCAGTTAGTCTTGCTTGAAAGATGCTACTGTTGAATCAAATTCTGGTCCTATTTTGTTTATGTGCAAAAGGAACAAAAAATGAAACAATCTATTTACTAATTTTAGGGATGTCTGAAACAACAGGAATTGTGTAACACTCCATGGTTCTGTCTCGGTTTACTAGTAACAAACTTTTGGATAGTGACAGTTCAGCCAGTAAGGCCTCCTGCATTTGTTTACTTTCATTATATTAGGAAAACCTAATCCACCATAACTACCAACTTCTCTCTCAAAACACTTAAAACATGAACAAAAAAAGGCAGACAAAGGCAAAGAAGAAAGTAGAAAAGGAAATACCCAAACCATTCACAAGGAAACATAATCAAACCTATGCACAGAGTTTCCTTTCTCAGAATAAATTGCTCTTGGCAAAAGACCAGAGGTGCTTTCAAAACTTGCCCACCAGTGAATGTCTCTGCAGACACAGCGACAGTCCAAGGATATTTTGAAAACAAGTCTCTTACGGAGTTAAAGCCTGAATCCTTCATTCATTATGTGCAACTCACATATCACTGACACTGATGCAGACATGGGAAACAATGAGTATTACAGGAGGGTGATGCTCACAGTCTGGTTCTCGTCTCTTTTGTTACCACAGGGCCACTGAATTTAAGTGATGCTTTTTAGAGCACTTCATAGTGCAAAGGCCTCCTGATCACAAGCAGTCAAGTCAGATTCTGATGTCCTTTTATAAGCCCCAAGAGGATCTCCACTCCAAAACTTACCAGCATCTGTTGGTGATGTTTTCCAACTTCATACCCTCCATAGTGTAACACAGCAGGTTCAGCCTGTACAACCCTGCTCCTGTGAAATTCTGAATAAATCTCTGTAGATCATTAGACAGGGAGAAAAAGAGACCAGGTGAAACACACATGATGAGCGGTACTTACACTGATGTAGTCTGTTTATGCTATACTGAGGTATTGTAAAGAAAAAAAGAAAAAGAGATTATTTCTCCTGTTAAGTAGGCAAGAATTTATAAATGGAAACCTATGGCAGCATCTACCCCAGCAGATCCATAATCCTGCCACCAGTTTACCTCTTGGCATCACAGGGTCAACAAGCCACCCCAAAACTTTAGGGTCAGCCAGGATCAGCACAGCACTATTTCTTTCCTGACTACCCCTCCCATGATCTGGGCTCACTGGAAGCTGCAATTTAACCAATAGGCTGGGAGTTTTGACTGTGAGTTGCAAAAAAAAATAACAGCTAAGTGTCTCCCAGAATTACTACAAGGTTGGGGAACAATCAGAGAGCAGGGACTTACTAGTTTCCAGCAGGTGATGAGGGACAGCACGCCTTTTTTTAGGTTCCTCCACTAGGCTGCTCAGGACAGTGGGTACTTTCTTGAAGGACCCCCTAGTGCCTGTGATGTTTGTGGAAGCCGACTGAACCAGATCCATGTTAGGACAGAAACAGAATCTCAATGGCACTAAAATTCCTCAGTGCCTGGGGTCAAATGAAAACAACATAATGATCAAAATGCGTTCTCTTGCACTGGTGATACCCGTTGCCTAAAACTGCCTAAAACCATTTAGGAGAGGGAGCTGCTTTTTTTCCCTGCTGAAGTAGATTACTCTGTGTGTGCTAAGTACAAGGAAAGAATGACTCCAGGAAACCTTGCTCCCACTGCAAGGCCTAGCACTTTGGGCATTTTCATCTGTTTTAAGGCTTGTTGGGGACATTTGCCTTTCAAGTTTGTGTAAAACATCTCTCTTTTCCTTCGTGTCCCCCAGCATAGAGGAAGAGAGGAGGTTCTGTTAATTCCACTATCTGAACTGATTTCTGCAGAGATGTTCTTCCAACTTCTCCTGGGTGTTCAAGTTGTTAGCTTGAGGATTCATTTTTAATTTTTAAATATTAGTATAAGGGATAAGAAATCTGGCATTTAAATCTTTCATTTGGATAGCATCATCTGGGTTATTTGTTCAGTAAAGATAACTGTAAATGCAGAAAGCCACATGCATTACAGATCCTGTGTTAAGTATGCACAGTTATCAGAACATAAACTTCTCTAATGACAAGTGCAAATTATTACATAATAAAGACACCAGACATGATCCATACACCAGAAGTTATCTTCATAAATATAGCACACAGAGGCTTGGCTCAGTATGAACTGGAGAACTGTGCAGAGAAAAAGACATGATACTTTTGGAGCAAGTACTGAATTCAAAAGCCATGCTGGGATTTTCAGCCCTCAAGCAGACAGCACTCAACAGTTTCAAAGCTGAATCATTACTCCACCTCCCCCATTACATTTTATGGTCTCATCTCTGGTATTTGTCTGGTTTTCCAGTCTGCTTTAGATCTTTCAGGCACAAGTTGAGAGGTGCTTCAAGCTCATAAAGTGCTGTTTTGATTTATGGTTTTGTGCAGTATTAAATAATAAATAAGCAAGAAGCCTAAAATAATGTGCTACCAGGACCCTGGCCTTCACAGTATTTTCCACTCAATAACTCCAAGTACAAATTTTCCACTCACAACAGAAAACCTGTAAGAGGAGCTGCATTATTGTGAACAACAGTAAATTTCTTCTGAGGTAGCAAGACCAACGAAACTCAGACAAAAACACTGCCAAAAAAAAAACCAAACCCTAAATGTAAGGATAAGGCTTGCATTTTTTCCACTTGTGTTCTCCAACTTTAATTTATACTATTGCCATCCTCCTTCTCTTGGCCAGCATTCCTCATCGGGAACACAAGTTGGAAAATGTGTAGGCAGACATAAGTCTCCTTCTCAAAGGATTACTGGTGTAACCTTTTCAATAATTTACAGTCATGATGCCATCATGGCTCACCAAGTTCAGTAACACATTGTGTGTCGCTCAAAGGGCTAATACAAGACAAATCCTTAAGGTCCTGGAATGTCTGAAAACCTGATGTTTTTAGATCTTCCACAACAGCTGTGTCTATCGAGACTATTTTTTGTGCGTGTGAAGCCACCAACAGAGTTGTGAAACTCTGGGAAGCCATGGCAAAACTCACCCCAAACGCCCTCAGACCAGGATATCGCCCTTCTCCCCGGTGAGCGCTCGGGCTTTCTAATCCCTTCCCGCGTCTCGGAGCTCCTCGCAAACCTCACCACACCAAAGGATGTTGTGCGAAGCCATTGCAGCTGCATGAGGCTGGAAAAGGCATCGCTGTACTCACAGCACGGACCTGCCGCTGCCACAGCCCCTCAGCCGGCAGGAGCCCCGGCAAAGCCCGCTTCTCTCTCTCAGCCCTCCCTGAGCCCCGGCAAAGCCCGCTTCTCTCTCAGCCTTTCCTGAGCGCCGGCAAAGGCTGATTCTTTCTCTCAGCCCTCCCTGGGCCCCGGCAAACCCCGGTTCTCTCTCTCAGCATTCCCTGAGCCCCGGCAAAGGCTGATTCTTTCTCTCAGCCCTCCCTGAGCCCCGGCAAAGCCCGCTTCTCTCAGCCCCTCCCGGAGCCCCGGCAAAGCCCGGTTCTCTCTCTCAGCCCTCCCTGAGCCCCGGCAAAGCCCAGCTCTCTCTCTCAACCCTCCCGGAGCCCCGGCGGCCCAGCCCGGCCGGCCCTGCCCTCACGGCGGCCCCGCGGCGGTCGCTCGGCAACGGGGCAGCCGCGCTGGGCCGCGCCACTCGCGGCTGGGGATCCGCACGACAGAGCAAAACCTACTTCTTCTTCTTTTTCCTTTTTTTTTTTCTTTTTTTTTTTGTTTTTCCACTACTAAGCTTCGTTTTCAGGATTCCCAGGGTGGCTGCAGACAGAGCCACCTTTCTTTCCCTTTAGAAACTCTCATCTATTAGCACCTAAATTGTTCGTACTCGGTTTAAAACAGATTTTGAATGTTTTATTACAATTTTTTAAAACCCCTATTTTTCTCCTTTCCCCCCGTTACTTGTACGTTCTCGCTTTCAGCATTAAAGAGCCATCCCTTGAAAAGTAATTCTGAAAACCTTTCTTCAGTGTTTATTTCATACCACCCATAAATTACAGGGTTTTTTTAACCTAAATGGGTACAGGGGAGAAGGGAAAGCAACGTTTTCTCTTCCCCCCCCTTTTTTTTTTGTTTCTTTGTTATTGGGTTGTTTGTGGGGTTTTTGTTTTTGGGTGTTTTGGGGTTTTGTTTTTGCTGTTGTTGCTGTGGTTGGGTTTTTTTTCCCTTCAGAGAGGCAATCTGGATGAAGAATAAAATTATTCACTTTCTGTTTTTCTAGCACAGAGGTAAAATGTGTCCAAAAGTACTGCAACACTCATTTTGAATAAAAAAAGAAAGGAAGAAAAGCTTCAGCTCATATAATTCAGATCCCTGAACATAGTTCCCTTACGCAGCAAGATGTAATTGCTGATGGTTAGAAAAAATTATTCCTATACTTTTGACTTGATGTCTTAAGTATAGGCTTAACACAGATAAACAGAATTATTTCCACAATGGTTTTTTTTTCTTTGATATTCTAAGAATAAATTGCTCAGTTTTTCTCACATAGAGGCAAAATACAACATATTTCTCCTCCCAATTCACACGTACATTAGTTTGTTTGGACAGTGATGGTTGAGTGTAAACAAAAAACTGTGTCAGCTTCTACATCAGAGAGTCTCAATATGATGCACCTCTGGAGAAGCACTCTGTAAAGTTTCCTGAGAACTAGCAAATGAATGGAAAAGGTAGGTGAAAAGAGGGGGTGATCAGCCAACAAACCTTCATATTTCCTTGGGAAGGCTGGTATAAATAAAGATTGTGAACCAGGAGTTAAATAGGTGATTCTTGTGTCAGTTTCATCTCTATTTTCTGAATGTCAGATGGAAAATGTGTGGCCTGATTTTCAAGCTGTAGTAGAGGCATTGCAAACAATTTAATTATTTAGCAAAGGAAGGAGAAAAATTAGTTATTTCAAGCACTAATGGAATTTTTAAATATTAATAAATAAATATTTACAATCAAAGTTGTTTTGTGTTTGAAAAGTAAACAATCCTACAATCAGAGTAGTACAAAGCAAAGTAATTTCTCTTATTTACTCCTAAAGTTAAAGTGAAAAGTCCTTTGAAATTGTGCGAAAAAATTCAAATGTTTTTTTCCTGGTTTAGATATCAGACTTGAAAGAAATTCCAGCTGTGACAAGTTTACAAGGCATATACTGAGTAGGTATAAAAGCAAGTGCACACAGCCATTGTTTAATTAAACAAACACCTCATTTGGGGCTCTGTGAATTCTTGGTAATAATTCTCTGTGGTGTGCTGCTGCTTTTAGGTTTCCCAGCCCTCACTGTCTGTCCCACTGCGCTGACATCTGTTGGGAGTCAAGCAGTGGTTTGCACAGGTGATAATTTCCCAGGTTTTATTTTGCATCCATCTTCTTTCAAATGCTCAGCCTGTACATGAATAAAGTGGGAGTATCACAAAATGTTAGTTCACACTGTTGGTGTTTAAATACAACATTGACTCTCCAAACTCCTAGGCCTATTTTGGAAAAAGCCTCACACTCCAAAGTACATTCAGAAGCAAAGCTCCCTCAATTACATAAATGCAAGAAAGAGTGCTGGCTTTCAGGGAAAGTTGCTACAACATGAATGGAGTAATAAAATACTCCTTCAGCCAAAGGAAGAGAGAGAAAGACTTGGCACCCCACAGAGATGATGCAGCATTGTCAGTGTGGTTTCTTCAGACTACTACAGTGACATTGTCTGGCTGCCTCTCAGATCCCCTTTTCAACAGTTTGTTTAACCCTTTGATATTTTCAACCAAACTCTGTGGAGAAGCAAATGTCTTCAAGAATTGAAAGTCACCACAAGTTTAGTGTGGACAGGGGCAAGGAAGACCGAAGCATTTGCCATTCTGGGGGGAAAGGATGCTGTGTGAGTGTGATGGATGAGCAGGGCAGAGGTAGTGTAGAGTTAGAGCAAATGCTGCTTGCCTGACTGCTGCCCTGGGGCTGTGGGGAGAGATGAGGGTGGTGTGTAGGGAAACAGGGAGCATCACAACTCAGCAATTCTCATGAGCACATATACAGATGAACTGGAGTCAGAGTGGGCATGGAAAGGGTAGCACTTGCTAGGAAACCTAAATTCCCTCATTGTGCTGTTCGGCAGATGACTTATTTAATCCAATGGCTGGATTTTTAGGGCACGGGCAGTTAGCCATATATTTTTCCTGGTCATTGACTTTGCTAGCAAACCTGGAGCACATCTGTGTTCTGGGCAGCCCTTCATTAAATTGACCTGCCTGGTGGTGGTAGATTGGAATAGGTGGTAAAAGATGTTTTGACACAAGCTGAGGGCTGTTGTACTTTGAGAAAGAGCACAGGTACAAACTTCGGGTCTTTTTTGAAGCCATATTCAGTATTGTCCTACAAGTGAACATGGCAAGCAAGGTTTGTAGCACCTGCCTTGGCAGCTGGGAGCTCACACCCAGGTGAGCACACAGCCCCTTTACCAGAGTTTTGCCATGCAAAACAAAGAGTGCTCTGCTGACAGGTGAGGGGACTGCCAAGGAACCATCTTTGGGGAACCCATGATGGCTGGAATCTACATCCCAGCCATGAGGTACCAGTGGGATACAAATGCAATGACACCTTGCAGCTTATAGCATTGGGACAAAATGCAGACTGGCTGTTTCTTCAGATGATGGATAAGAGGTTGAAGTCCAGGGAGCATTTGGAGTCCTCTTTGGCAGGGGTGGGAAGAACAAATCCCCTGTTTATCCCAGACTCGAAGTTGTCTTTGGGTCTGGCAGCTGTACTCACCTGGGCTTGGTGGGACATGCAGGCAGCTGGCTCACCTGCAGCAGGATCTGCCAGCTTCCTGATTTCTGGCTCTCAGGGATGTGTGCTCCCTGTGTAGAGCATGTGCAGAGTAGTGAGAGCAGAAGCAGGGCAGGCAGCCTGAATCACATTCCTCCAACTCAGCTCCTCAGCAGAGCACTTATTCCAGGGCTGTACTTCCCCTTGATTAATTGCCCCTGCCATTGCGGGGCTGACATCTTACACGGGAGTCCTGCTTAGTTCCTTATCGTGGGAGCATGAGGAATGCTCATTCCCCAGCGACACCCGTCGATAACAGTGAATAATAGCCAGGAAGGGAGGCAGACAACAGTAGGAACATGCTCAAGAGAGGTGCTGTAATTCTTGGGACAGGGCGCTTCTGCAGAGGAGGAGGAGAGCTTGCAGGGTGGACGGGAGGGGGGGTCCTGTCACTGTTGATGCTCTCTAGAACTCAGCAGCTGGAGAGAAACATTGGCTAAGGATGGTCAAAGCAGGGAAGGGAAAAAAGCAAGGAGGGAAAAGGATGAAGTGAAAAGAGCTTGGAGCAACGCTGGAGAACATACAAACAGCCTGGTGAGCTCTGATGCATAAGGGATGAAGAAAACAGACTGTGATTGACTATGTGGACCATCTGGGTGATTTTCTTCTGGATTTCAACTGTTCCGGTAGGTGCTCATATCCATTTATTCCCATTTGCATGGAATCAGATCTTGTCTGAGTAAGTGCACCTCTATTCTATGAAGTTGTGGTGTCTCTGTTTTAAAAGATCAGTGCAGAACATGGGATTTTTAAATTTTATTCTTGCTCTTGCTGCTTCCTGCACTAATTGACAGTGGCCAGGTGACTAGATGTTGGATGCCTCAGTTTCCCCACCTGTATAAAGAAATCAGCATTACTAACCTGCTTTGGCAAACACAGCAGGTGCTGTGATGAAAGAGAAAAGATTTGATGATATTTAGAGAAGTTTTCCTGAGTTATACCAGCAATCAATCCCTTAAGGGATAATGCCACTGTCTAGCAGTGCCCCCCTGGATTCAGATTTAAGGAATGTGAAGCAATGCTTAAACCACAAAGTTTGGGTTTTGGTTTTTTTTTTTTGGCTTTATCACTTTACTGAGATTTATGTGGCTTGAGCTCCAGGCACTTGGATCAGTCAGGAAGGAGAGTGGAACCTGGGCTATGATCTCCAGTTGCTGCTCAGCTCATTCAGATTTTGAAGGCACCCGCATAAAACAAGGGGTGAAATATGTCCAGCTTGGGTGTGACAAGTTAGGAAAGGATCAAATCACTGTTTCATTGCAACTAATTAAAAAATCAGTTTATTTGTCCCAGCAGGGCATTTGGTTCCAGCTGTGATATAATCTGAGCTCCACCTAGACATTTTCATTGCAGAGTGAATGCAGTCTTCAAACCTGTTGCCTTTTGATTGTCTTCTGCAATAAAAACAGTGACTGTCATGGTTTTCTTGTAATTTTGGTTCCTTATTCTTATTACTAGCTAAAGGACTCAGTACATAGATGTCACTGCTCAGGGTGCCCCCAAGAGCACCTTCTTCTATTGGTTCTTTTAATCTTTCAAAATACCTATTTTGATTTTGCCAGGCATCTTTTGTTCTTGAAATCCTATCATTAAACTAAACTCACTTATTTTAAAATGAAACAGCTGTGAATTCTGAATAGTGTTTAGATCCATTCATTTCACACTTTAAAAACTGTGTTGGCATTACTATCAATATTATGAACTGCAGCTTCTTGCCCATCCTGGAGATCTATTTATTACAGCTATCTCTGTTTGGAATGGATTTGGTATCTTGTCTTCAAACAAAATATAAGGATACCTTGCTCTCTGTCCTGGTTTCAGTTGGGATAGAGTTAATTATCCTTTTAGTAGCTCATAAAGTGGTAAGGAGATCAAAACTCTTTCAGGGAACTGTTTAGGAAGAGACATAGAAACCGCACGTAGAGGAGCAGCTTTTCCTGCTCGTTCTCAAGCAGCGGGGGCAGGCAGTTTGCTCCCACTTGTGGATGGTAAACACGAGTGAGACTGAGCACAGCTGGTAGCAGAGTGGGGTTATCCGGCCGTGGCATGGGAAGCGGATTTCGCATCGCTCCGCAAACATCCCCGCATTCGCACCCAGCCTGCTCCGCTGGATGCCAGCGTTGGCAGACTGGCTCAGAGACAGTGTTTGTGGAAAACAGGGTCTTTAAACCAGCACCTGGAGGCTCTCTGCTCTCCCTGGGTTTAAAATCCCATTAGCCACACATCTATTAATAGGTAGGGGTATCCAGCTGATTAGAAGAATAGGGTGGACATCACTTTGTGGGGTAAAACAGTAACTGTAAGGCATTACCTGTGCTGCATTCCTGCTTGAACAACACATTAAATGTAAAAAAGTAATGCTGTATCAGATCATCGGGGTGGTCTTTGCAACTGGATGTGCTAAAAGCATGTGGCCTCATTCTAAAGAAGTCACACAGAATTTAAATCTTTCTAAAACAAAAACTTTTTTAGGACCCACATTTCTTAAAAGAAAACAGTGCCCACACAATGTAGAGGCTTGTTTAAGATGAAATATACCCCTGTTCCTGAGATCGTTGTTAACATGATTCCTAGCATTTATTTTTACATATGTTCAGTATCATTTAACAACCCACATGCAAACCAGTGGTTATGTTGGCCACTTCAAATGCTCAGCATCCAAATCCTGGCATCAGGATACAGTTTCTTTCATATGAAGTCTTTTCATGTGATTCCAGAAAGTTAATTGCATTGTGCAAAACCAGGTGGTTTCTAGTTTATTTATTTCATTACACACAAATACAAAGGACAAGGATACTGAAGTTAAACATATCAGACCAATTAGATGATAGACTGCTGAAAAGATCAAACTTTGTTCAGAAATACAATACTCAAAAAATTTCCAGCCAATATGGTGGGAATATGGTCTCTAATGTCTGGTATGCTAAAATTTAATTGTAGAAAAGTAATAGTTCTCATTACGAGGTTATCAGGGATTGTTCTTTCTCCCAAATCTAATCTGAAAATGATCAGCAATGCTACAAGAATTATTAGGTTGAGCAGTAATGTGATACTATCGGGTTAACTTTCCAGAACAAAGAACATAAGAAAATTCTATCTGATACTTTTCAACTAATAGTTCCTGATGACTGGCTTTTAATCTCTTCAATATATGTATATGTACATATGCATTTATAGCTATATGTACATAAAAGTTCCATAGTGAGAATTTATAGAGATTTCCGGTTTATACATGAGGGAGAAATTATCTACTTTGTTATAATGGGAATCCACTTATATTTAGGTTTCTTGTGTCAAAAAGAATAGACACTGGTAAAATAATAGAAAGGGTAAAAGTATTTTTTTCTGAATGACATAACTATTAAGACTATTATTATTAAAACTTATTTATCCTGTAAATAATTTTGCAATGAGTTTCAATACATGTCATTTTAATGGTCTGTAGCTGTTTGTTTTTTTCATTCATTTTGGTCCAGCTGCATGAAACATAAACACACATTTATTTGCTACATCAGGATTGAGTGAACACTAACATTTCCACATAGTTTTATGAGAAAAGAAGATGAGAAGATGAGAAGATGAGAAAATGACCTTAGGACAAAATACTATCTAGGTTCTCATAAAAATCTGGGTGAGATTCTGCTTTCAGGTGGGCTCCTGCAGCTACCAGATGGTAGCAGTGAAACAGGCTTGGATGGTCTACAATCTATGGGCATATTTGGATCACTTGTGCCCAGGAAAATGACCTGCCAGGTGTATGATTTAACACTACCAGGGTGAGTGATTAATACCCCATTACTCTGGGAGACTCCAGCAGTGTCCTGGATGTTTCTGCAGTCTTTTGGAAGAGCATCCTGCTCATGTATTTAATTTAGCAGAAAAACACATTTTTCTCAATGTCAGTAATGTCAGCAAAAAAGTGGGAGAAGACAGAAACTCAGTCTGTGCTTGCCTGCTTCTACTACAAAAATGCAGACTTAATTGGGAAAATTGACTGTGTTTCAAGGAAATTGTATTTCAAGGAAATATTGCCCACAATCAATTGATAGATTTGCGTTGGGAATGTGAGCATTAAAAGGGTAAATTCTGTCGAGATTTTATAAGTTTTAAGAGGAAAAGTGATTCCATTGCTTTTAAAATTTTTAGATCAAAGCTATTCCACCTGTCTGTGACCTCCTGAGCGTCCTGAAAAGGGAGGAAGAAAAGTGTGTGGAGATTCTTTCCCTGGAGGAAAGGAACAGAACGACTGAAAATGATCTGCTCCTGAGCTCAGGTAAAGGCTGAAAAAATGCACATGAAAAAAGCTGCTCTCACATGAGCTGAGTGTCTCAGATAACTTAGATAACCCCATATCCCTTCCCATAGGAGGCATGTGCTTAGCATACATCTCTTCTTTAGGAGCAGAAAAACAGGTAAGATCTGTCACAAGTCTTTGAGAATGAGATTTTGACCTTACTGTGACAGGAAGAGTTGTGAGAGCCTCCTAACCCAGTTGCTCAACTCCAATCCTTACAACTAGGCAACACACCAGCAACAAAATCTTGCACATTGCAATCATCTCTTCTTGGACAAGGATAATTTAAAAGTCACCCCAGCAAGTGCAAATTTACTTAACTATATTTGCCTTAAAAATCAATGAAGACCGGCAGCCAACATTTCAATCACATGCTTGAAGGTCCTCATTGCTTCCTCCTTACTCTAAGTTACTGTCTCCTGACAGAATTCTTTAATTTCAGCAAGATTTATCATCGTATAAAGGAAGTTTTTTGGCCTGGGAAAGTTGTGGTACTGAGTCCTCATCACGTAGACTACTTTGCTTTCACAGCTGAGGAACTGGGGTCATGTGCAAAAGATCATTAAACCTTGCCTATGAACTGTTAGTTCCCCCAGGCAGCTGCTAGGTCAGGATCTCGAAGAGAACATTGGGTGTAGGCAACATATGTGACTATTTTTGTGTGACCAGAGATCACCACTAAGAGGTTGTGTCACTTACAGCATCTCGCAGACTGAACTGCTGCTGGTGGCTTTTGTGGACCTTGACATGGGCAAGATCCTCAGCAGCATGAAAAGGGAAGGAGCTCCCATGAGATGTACACAGGCTATCCTGGCTGTAGATAGGCTACCATGTGAAGCTCGAGTTAAGGTCTTTTCTTAGTTTCAAAGCCTTCCTCTCTTACAGGGAGTGTTGAAGACACAGAACTGTCTTACTGTGATGTGGTCCAAAGGCCAGAGAGATCTATTGCCTGGTTTCTTAGGATGCCTAGCATTTTTCTCTGTCACTGTTTTATCCCTGTCCCCTGCAGACTGAGGGGTGTGAGCACAGCTTCAGGGCATTACAGCCATGTAGCAGTGACAGGATACCTTATGGCAGGCTTCCAGATACTCCACAAGATGGATCTGTCTCATTGCATGTAAGAAGTTTGATGATATGAATAAATCAGTATTGTTTGTTTGCTTCAGTGAAGAGGAGGGTTGTTTGTCAGCCTATTTATTTTCCTGCTTTGATCCTGTGATGTGGCTCTAATGCTTAGCTCTGTGTTTACTTTGCACCAGAGCTCCAAAGATGCAGACAAGTTAAACTCCACAGGACTGTGCAGACACTAGCATTAGCAGGCAGCACCGTTTTACAGACAGTCTTGTTTTAGCTCAGTCAAATAGTAGCTTCTCAGCAGAGACTTAATCCAGTTTTAAATTGGATCCACATCTTAAAATTCCCCCAAGGCCTTTCATTATTGGAATTTTAAAACAAGATAATTCTACTTAAAATTCTACTAGACTCTAAGGGGGGTTTGTTACCTTGGTAAATTAGGAAGTAATGCTTTTATTCTGGGAAGTAACATACCTGAAAATTCCTCCAGCCTTTAAGGTATCTGCATGCCTGAAGTCCCTGTGGAGAAAATCCACAGGGATTCAGTTAGAAGATGAGAGAAACAAAGCTCAGGAATTCAGTCCATACCCTTGGTGGGTCATGCAGGGAGGGAGAAAGACAGCTTTGCAGCATGTGGGGCACCTTCCATACCCTGTTCTCCCTACACCTGCCCCAGAAGCTTTGACAGGTGTAGGCAGGAAAAACCTCAAAGCAGGGGACAAACTCTCACCATGCCATCTCTGCTGCAGTGCTCACATCTCTGTGAAGATGGCACAAACACAAGGAATTAATTGCTGGGGAATCAGGCACAAAGTACCTGAGCAGTGTTTCTTATCCTCCTGCAGTAAAAGGGAAAAGGGACTCTGCCCTTGAGATAACATTAGCTTGAGAAAGGGAGCAGTGGAATGTTAATGTAACACAAGTCACTGTTATGCTCTTTTTTGTGCATCAGTGAAGACAAGAAAATTCTCTTGGGAGCAAGGAGCAGGACAGGGAGATCTGGGACCTCTCATCATGGTGACACCGTGTATTGCTGCTGGGAGAATGCTCTGTATGCTACTCGGGGGAGATTCCAAAGAGCACAGGACTGTGTGAGAGAGGTGTTGCTGTGTTTTGTCTCCACCCCGAGGCTCTTTATCTAGCTGGGCATGAGAGGCACCAGCTTTCATCTATGAGGAGTGGCAATAAGCCCACCTGCAGGAGGAATAGCTCAGCTGGTTTTTGTCTTTTCCTGGATGGAAACCACCCAACATCATAATTTTGCCAGATTTTTCTGAGCACCGAGTCTGATTTGGGAGTTTTATGCCTGTGGTGTTGGCATGAAGGTTCGATAAACCAAACAATGCAGCATGTTAAGTCATAAATATCACCCAAGGTGAAGTTTTGCTTGCCTTTAAACTTTTGCTTTGAAGTAAATCCTTACCAAGTCTTATAAACATTGGCACAGGGAGGATACCAGAGCTGAGGAGCTGCCCTGGCTATGAACAGCTCTGTATTTTCAGGCACTAGGACTTTGCGCAGGAGGAAATCAATACATTTATAGAAATGTAAATATTTTTGTCAGGCTAATGGAGGTTGGCCTTATAAAGCATGAAGTGTTTGAGTAGAGTGCTTGGTCAGCACTTCCTCCCCTCAGCTCTCAGGGAGCACACAGGGCAGACGGCACACGTCCGGATACAGCAGGCACAGGGTAGTCCTGACATGCCCCAGTGGCCTTTTTTTCCCCTGTTATGTTACAGAAACCACAAAAAAAGGCTGTGCTAAAACCATTGACAGTGAGTGGAGGCAAAAGGCAATGAGCCTGAATTATTTCAATCTGTGTCTGGAGAAGAGCAAAATAAGGGTAGGATTGCAGTTTCTCTGTGGTACAAAGAGCATCCAATGTAGGTCTTCTCCACTAAGAAATTAATCCATGCCAGCCTCCAGCACCTAAGCAAGATATCTAAGTAGAGATCACCATTATGCTGTGCCCCGCTGATGACCAAATCAGCTCCCTGGTGCATCTCTACTAGCCCTGCCAGCAGGCAACACAACCAAGCCTGCAGCTGGAAAAGTCTCCCTCTCTCCCTGACTGTGAGAGGGGACCATGACAAACCCATCCTTAAAAGAAACAGTCCTTGCACGTAACTGAGGGAAATGGGGTGAGTCTGGGCAGCCAAGCTCAGTGAGTGGTCTGCTGGCATTATTCCCTTCAGCATAGCCTTGGCATGGTGAATGATTTATGGTGGTAAAAGGATGACATTGATGCTGTTCCTCTCTGTCCTTTCCACAGTATGAAATTAGCCCAGCTGGTTAGAGAATGGTGCTAATAATGCCTAGGTTGTGGGTGTGATCCCCAAATGGACCATTCATTTAAAAGTTGCACTCTCCTTGTGGGTCCCTTACAACTCAGAATATTCTGTGATTTAAGAGATCTGTGGTTTAAGTATCCTCCTGAAGCTGTTTAAACTCCTAGTCACAGAATTGTGGAATGGGTGTGGCTGGAAGGAACCAGTGGGTCATCTGCTCCAACCTCCCTGCTCAAGCAGGGTCATCTAGTTGCATTTTTCCCTGTTCACAAAAATATTATCTAAGTGAAATGTTACGACTCAAAGTGGGAGCTTTAAAAAGACTGAAAGTAAGCTGAAAAATTCCCATCTGATTTCCTGCATCTTTCCAGGGCCGTTCAGTAGTTACCAGCAAACAGATGGGTAGCCAAGGGCCTGATATGAGGTTCACAATGACTCAAGTTGCTCTTTGTGTGTCTGGTAAAGACCAGCAAAATCAAGGACTAGAATGGGACAGATCTGGAGATTGCTGGGGTTGGTGTGAGGCAATCAGGACTTGTTCTGTCCTATCCAGGTCTCAGCAGGATTCACTCTGTCTCATCCAGCTTGCTTTTCAGAGCACTGAGCATCTTTGGTCCTGTAGCTGCCTTGGTCTGTGGGAGATGTTGCATGATGTTGTGCTGCTCGGAGATGTCTCCCAGTGTTTCATTGTTGGGAGAAGTTTCATGGTGTTATGTCACTGGGAGATGCTGTATGGTATTTCCTTGTTGCCCCCCCAGGCAGATGTGCTGGAATGTGGGATAACATGAGCTGCTGGCCTTCATCCACTGTGGGACAGACTGTCAATGCTCACTGCCCTGAATTCTTCCAGATGCTGACTGGGAAAAAAGGTAATGCTACAATGATGTTTTTCTGGCCCAGCTGTTTTTTATTAAACACTTATTTATTAGACACTTTAATTTTTATTTATTTACACAGATGCCACTGTCCGGTCTGAACTTGAAATGAATTTTTTCTTCTCCTTCTTTTAAAGAAAAATAGTTACTTAACAGCTGTGTTTCCAACACTAAGCTAAACATGGGAAAGCCTGGAATTAAAGTAGTAAGATCTTTTAAGTGTTTATTTTTTTCTAGCCAGGTGGAAAAAAGTAAAGGAAGTAAATGCTATCCTGAAAAGCAGTTTTCAGCATGATTTCTTCAGGAAAGGGGTTTTCTTCACTCAGGTTCTGTGTTTATCTCTGTCTTTCCCCGTTTAAAATCTCCTAAAGCCAATGGCTGATCCCAGATGAGCTTGATGGGGACAAAACTTCACACAGCATTAGGTTCACACAAGTTTTGGCAAAACATCCAGCTAGGCAGGTGGAAAAGATGCCCCTTTTTGCCTTCATCAAGAGGAGATCTGCACTGGGGATTTTTCTCTTGCCTGCAACAGGATCCACACAAGTGGCACAAACTCATGGAAACTCAGGTTTCATGGCTCACCAAACAATTCACTCAAACAGAGGTGAGCACAAGCAATGCTTGTTGTCTATTTCTGGGATTTCTAAGTTAGAAATGAAGTGACATTTTTTCCCAGTAGGCTACAGTAATCATGAGCTATTAAGTAAGCCTGCTTTCTGTTCATTTATGCTTTTCAGAAATGCCTAAGAAATGTGTTTACATTTCTCTTTAGGGAGTTAATGATTCAAATCAGAAGAGGATTTTGCATTCTTCAGTTATAGGGCACAGATTAATGAGGTCCAGTACTTACAGAAAAGCACACAGATTCATTTTATGAAGGGAGAAACAGGAGACAAAGTATTAGATTGTCTAATAGAGATTATATAACTCAGAGGAGAAGCACTTAGTGTTCTTTAAATGAAATCAGAATTGAGCCACTCAGATTAAGATAAACACCGTGCTACTTTCTGTACACACGAACATTATCTGCCCTTTGAGTCCTTTAATCTGGTTTAAAGTCAAAGGATAAACTACACAAAGACATAGATCGCTAAAGAAACCATCCATTTGGCATCCACTCACAAATCTTTAGCATAGTGATCCCAGCTCTTAAATACAGTAATTGAAATCCCTGCTGGTACAACCACTAGAGGGAACTGCTTCCTGCCTCTGGCCTTCTCACGGGGGAGGAAAGCAGGAATTTGTACATCCAAAGGTCATAATTACATCTCAAATGTTCACTGCCTTATCTTGGAGATAGTCTACCAGTTTAAACTTTAGTTGCCCTCCTTATCGAGAAGCTGATAAACAATAATCAAAGTGACAGTGTTTAAAACAAAACCCCTAGATCTGGTGCATCATAATTTTCATCTAATTTCAGTCTCTGCATCTGGCATTTTGGGTCAAAGTCAGCAATAGTTTAACCTCATTCTCATGGCCACATTCTTCTTTCATTTCATACTGTGGTTGGCTTGTGACTCCTGAGTTTATTTACTGCTACAGTCATTGCCCTGTTTGAAACAATTTTGAAAAAGAAAAACAAAAATCTACTTGCTTCAAAAGAAAAGCAAAAGGTTTCTCTCCTCACCACTTACAAAGCAGATGGGCAGCCACAAATGCCAAAGGCCCATATGCTAAGCCTTGCAGATGTCTCTGAGCTCTGCCCAAACCCTGGTCGCTGTGCTGACATCTAGACTTGCATTTGCAGCCCAGACTATCTGGTCCCTTTCTACACAGCAGACCAAAGAAACAAAAATATCTGGAACCAAATCACAGAACTGACAGTGGTGTCTCAGGCAAGGAATGAAGGAAGGTGTGACAATCATGAGGATTCAGAGGCAAGGGACACATCAGATGGCCCCAGTTCCACAGCCATCCCTTTAGCCAGAGTTCCTTCTTGCCTAGACAATTCCAAATTACCAGTAAACACCAAGCCCAATCCTTAGACAGACTGCAGACCCCCAGTCTGCTCTGAGTGGGACATGCTGCAGTTTCCTTAATGTGTCACCCCTAAGCAAGGAGCATTGTTAAAATTTTCCTCATGTCCATCCATGTGATGTGCCTGGTGTAATCCCCTGTGCTTTGCCTCTAATGCAATAGCATGTGCACACCAACACAGAACTTCACCTCTTCTTGTCTGAGCTGCTTTGACAGCCTCGGGCACCAAACAGTCACGGGCATGTTTACAAGATTTGCTCCGAGTTAAGCAAGTGTGTCTTAACTGCTGACGCTGAAGTAGAGAATCTGCCACCACACCACCCCCTTGCTGGGTGCCAAGGCAGGCTGGGGAGAAGCATTTGAGAGAGCTGTTTCTTTCCTGTTGTTGCTGCACTGCAGCAAGGCATAGAAAAAAATGCTTTATTTTGACTTATAAAGCAAGACTGGCCCTTTCAAAGATGCTAAGCTGGAACAAGATGTTCAGAAAAGCATCAGAATAATAGTCTGATAAGGACACACCCAGAGCTCTTCCCACTCTGGGTTCTCAGCATGTTTGCTGTGCCTTGCAGGTTTATAGAGGTGAGTTCAAATCAAGTGCAGACATGCTGTCAGGTCACTAGCATTAGCCCAGAGGTAGCAGGAGCCCTGACTCTGTCCTGATGATTCCAGCAGGGTTCCAAAGAGGATAAACTATTTCCAAACACTTCTGCATTTGCATCTACCTCTGTTCCTTCAACGCTGTGGGAATGTTTTGCAAGAGTCAGACACCCTAACGTCCTCTTGGCTAAATGTGTGGGCAAAAAATAGACTTTTGTGGTGCCCTCTGGCAAGGCTTGTACTAAGAAGGACTGCTGATTTCATGTCCCCTCTTAGTCCCTGCTGGCATTGCCATCACTGAAACAAAGCCAGGATTTCACTCCAAGTTTCAAAAGTATGGCTCTTACCTGACAGATCAGTTTGATTAGGACAGTGAGCAGTAGTTTTACTTCTTTGTAAAAGTTTTAAGTCTCTTCAGCACGTAACCTATATGCCTGTTGGAATAATTTTCTTCCACTGATATTGTAAGAGGTGGAGGGCATGGCTTCCCACTTCCACTTTAGGGCCAAACATTAATATGGCAAGTTTAAAACTATCCTATTCAATCATGTGCAGCTTACTATGCATTCATCTCACTCAGCTTTAGGAGTCTAAAAGTCAGACATCCCAGCAGAAGAGGGTCAGGCAAACTGTCCTCTGCAGATACCAGTCTGAAAAATGAGTTAAATTCTGCAAATGCCTATTTTTCTCCAAAGACAGCCACAAGGGATGTAGTTGGATTCAAGTATTTAGCTTTCCAGAAGTTGAGTTTAAGTGAGGGGAATTTCATCCTAACCTTTAATTTGCAAATAAGCAAGGAAATCAACAGTGTAAAATAATGCCCACTGTGGGGAAAAGACTTTTAGTTTTCATTTAAATCTTACTGAAAATCTGTGATCATCTAGAGTTTTGTGTTCTATTTGAAGCATGACAAACCACAGTGAGGAGGAGGGAGCATTCAGCAGAGTATCAGGTTTGCATGGAGTTTGAATCTGTGATTGAACAAGTCATATGTTTGCTGATCTTGGAATAGTGGCCAAGAAACACCAGATGTACTGAACAGTATTATTTATGTTGCAATTAATAAAAACACATCCATCACAGTCATCCCCGAGTGGACAAACAATATTATGACCCACACAAGTACACCGGGCAAGTATCAACAGAATTAGCTCAGCTGCATTTCGCCTCCAGCTATGCAGAGTGCACTGCCTGGGGGAACACACTCTCCAGGCTCCTGGAGCAGCCCTACATGGTGACTGAGCCTTGAGGACAGCAAAGATACAACTGGAAATGGTCATACCCTGTTCTGCCTTTTTTTATTGTTACCACACAGGTTTTGTGTACCGAAACTGTACAAGTGAGGGCTGGTCAGACCCGTACCCGAGACCTGACATTGCTTGTGGCTACAACGTCAACGACACAACCAGCGAGGCCAGAGTGAGTCTGAGTGCCCATGGGCACAGATCTGCTGCTCTGGGGCCCTGGGGAGAAACATGTTAAAGAGAGACTGATTGATGTTGTGATGTTAACTCAGGTGGGGCTATTTAACTCAGGTGGTTTTCAGCATGAGTGCTTCCTGCAAACTATCAGAATAGGTTGCTCAGGCTGAAATTTCAGTAGCTGATTTTACAAGGAAATGTATTCATTAAATAGGAGGAGAGATATTTCTGTTGGTGTGGGCTGATCTCTACCAGACAGACAAGGTAAAGATGTGATTATATGTTTCTCCTGCAGCGTTCCTATTTCATGACCCTGAAGACCATGTACACCATTGGATACTGCACCTCCCTTGTGACACTAACAATAGCCTTAGTGATCCTGGCCTCCTTTAGGTGAGCAGCATCTCTGGTTTGTATTGGGCCAGGACTTTTGGTCATCTCAGCTGACAAAAATCATTCTATTTACTTTCAGGGCAAACTAAAAATTGAAGTATTTCTGAAAACCTTCACAGAAATCAGTGACAAAATTTATCTCTAAATCTTGTCTCCCAGAAAATGTCAGGGCTGCTCATTTTATTGTGCTCTCCTTTCCAAATTGTAGCTGGATGCATGTTGCAAGTGGTATTTGCTCCAACTGCCTGCTAAGGTCTTCCCATGACTTCAGTGTCCCTTGAGCAGAGTGACTTTCCCCTGCTGCTCTTTTCCCCACTTGAGACTGTGGCTAAAACTTTGTTCTAAGTGCCACTGCACTGACTTCTGGCAAGGTGTTTCAGGTTTCTGTGAGCAATCTGACAGTCAGCTTATCTTCACTCATCCCTATAACCTGGAATTTGTACTGTGCTGCTTATTCAGTGAAATTAATTTCCCTTACAGTAAATGTCAGGGCGGCACCTCTGGGCAAAAGGAAACTCAACTACTATGCAAATTTATATTCAGGCTGCTCCTCTGGACACAGATTATGTGGAGATCTAATACAGAAAACACTGCAGGCATAAGTGGACTGTGCTGGCAGAAAAAATAAATTCATCCAGGTGTGAATAAACACCTTGGTTTCATGTTACTCCAGAAAGGAGGGAAGGATGCTAGAACAAGCATATTGGCATGAAATCACAATTTTCCTGGCAACGTTCAGCTTGTTTTAGTACCTGAGTGGAGCAGATGTGACTGTAGCTTTTAAGGTCTTCTCTAGGATATCACTCTTGGGAGATGCATTAGTCTTCCTTTCACAGACAGAACAACACTGCTCTTCATTTGTCAATTCAGCACTAGGAAGGATTGAAACCTGCTGTTTACAGCCACAGGCTACTTACATTGGTGCAGACTGTCACTTCACTGCCTCTCTCTCTCTTTTTTTTGCAGAAGACTTCGCTGCACAAGGAACTACATCCACATGCATCTCTTCACGTCGTTCATTTTGCGAGCCTCATCCAACTTCATCAAGGATGCTGTTTTGTTTTCCTCTGAAGACACAAATTACTGTGGGGCATACACGGTAACCCTCTGCCTGCCAACTAGCTTCACTCCTTAGTTTCCCAACAGGATCCTAGCAGGATCTAGTGTACAGGGAAGGAAATCTCTATCCCAGCTTTATATTCATCATGAGGGGTTATAGGAGAAGAGAGGTATGCTCTGCCCCTCCTCTGAGAACACATTACATATTGCTGACTTACTGCAGTGTGAGACCTGATAGTAAGATATGGGCTTGCACTCAGTCTGGGACAGCAACCTCCCAAATTTTGAAGTGTTTTCACCTTTTTCTTTTTATTGGCAGCAAAATATTTTGAAAATTTGGGGGTGAAGAGGGGTGAGCAATACTGGAGATGATGGTCAATGCTTTAAACTAAAATATAAGAATTAGGGTGGGTAACAAAAATAGGCTTGTTTCGTTTTGTTTTACCCCACTGATTTTGCTGGGTTTGTTTTGCAGAAAAATAACATTTTGAGAACATTTTAGTTTGTATTTACCACCTGCTTTTCTTAGGAAAAAAAGATTGACAATACATTGATGGGTTTCTTTAAGGTGATATTAATGTTACCGGTACTAAGAAAGTACCAGTAACACTACTGGTACTACTAAGAAAGTAGTAACAGTGAAATTCCCCTGAGACAGTAACTTGAATCCACGTGTACATGACACATTCAGTTCTCCTAGTGAGGCAGTTGATTAATGCATCTAGGACTGCCAGCTCTGCTCTCTTGTCATGTGAACGCCTGTCTCGAGGACACCCATTTAGTCCCCTAATTGCTATAAAATCTCTATTTGCCAAGATTAATTTACAGCTCGCTCTTTCTGTTAGAAGGTAGACACAAACCCAGGCAGGAGCTAATTATCCTCTCTTTCCTCAGGCTGGCTGTAAGCTCACCATGGTCTTCTTTCAGTATTGCATCATGTCTAACTACAGCTGGCTCCTTGTGGAGGGACTGTACCTCCACACTCTCCTGGTGATTTCTTTCTTCTCGGAAAGGAAGTTCCTCTGGTGGTTCATCGCCCTTGGATGGGGTACTGGTTCTCTCTTCAGTAAGAATAACTGTGCTTGTTCTGCTTTTGGGATGGACTCATGAAGTAGTAACTGGTTTTTCTAATTGCAGGTGCCCCAATGGTGTTTGTGGCTGCATGGGCGACTGCTAGGCAACTCCATGAAAATATTGGGTAGGTGGTATGGAGGGGGAAAAGCTGGCATACCAGAGGCAGCATGCAGCCCCTGTGCAGGCTGTTCCATGGGGTCCTGCTCATTTCTGATTGCTGGCAGCAAGTAAATCAACCAACATCCTACTCTGGTGGCACCCTGAATTCTAGTGTGGGTGGGAGTAAATGTACAGCTGAACAACCTGAAAAAAAGCTTCCAATTCCATTTAAGCATTTTCAAGGGTAGGAGGTGGTCTTCAGGTATGAATTCAGCTCAGGATGATTTCAGTGTCTGACTTTCTGAATGGTGAAACTTCATTTCTTTCTCTTCTCCCTTTCAAAAGTTTTAACAGTGTTTGTACTTTAAGGGAAGGACATATTTCTGTCCATTGCAGGTGGGCTCTTTCCCGTCAGACACGTTGTACCACTGAGAACAGGAAATTAGTTTTATAGACAAGGGAATAGGGGCCTATCTGAGATGCAAAACAGACTAAACCTGTTTGAAAAGAAAGCAATGTTTTAATAAATAATGACTGCACCTTGTCTTCTATTTTTACAGGTGCTGGGACATCAATGCTGATGCCAATACCTGGTGGATCATTAGAGGCCCCATAGTTTTGTCTATTTTTGTAAGTCCTTTCTGGGACAAGCAGATTCAAACTGTTATTTTCAAATACTGTGAAGTCAGAGCACATCTCCTCAACATGCTTTAGAAGTGTGTTAATGAACTGATCTTAGACATGTGTCTGAACTGGTGTGACCCATGATTTACTGCTTAAGCAACTTCTGCTCAGCAGGACTTAGTCAGTAACTAATGCCCTGAAGTTAAATTCACAAGGAAAGCTAGAGTGTCCTCCCAAGAAGCAAGAGCCTGAAGAAGATCAGGTTTCCACATCCTGTTGATTTCATATGAACTTGGCTGGTTTGTGGAAGCTTGTTTTGGACTGCTTCAAGGAAAACTCCAGAGAAGAAATGAGTGGCTGTACATTTCAGTACAATTACTTTTGTGTCTGCTGGTCAATTCCTCTCTCAGCAAAGCCAAAACCAACTTGCATTACATGACCACTGGCTTTTGTTTTCAGGAATAAAAGCAGCTCACAGGCTGCACACACCACGTGTTGGTGGACAGCACTGAGGCACTGCTCAGTGAATTAAGGCACAGGCATTGAAACTCGGTGTGAACCTGCCCAGTGCAAGGCAGTAGTGATGAAAAGGGCAGTTTTGTGCATGTAAAACTCAGCACAAGTGTTTTGAGCATTTGCTGGTTCTCTCCTTCAGAGCCTTAGGTACCAAGGGGCTGGAGCTGCTGCTTGGGATGGTTGTTCTGCCCGATGGAGATGCCCTTGGTCAGACCATGCTGCAATGATTTGTGTGAAACCCTAGTCCAGAAACGTGAACTGCTGGTTACACTCAAGTGACCTGCTGACACTCCAAATGAGAGCCCAAAAGCTGCTTGAGGTTTTCATGTTTCCAATAAGAACTATTATGTTTGCAAAACACAAACGGCAACATTTGCCCACTCTCAGAAACCCAGGCAGCAGAGAAGGTGGTTAAAGTTCTGCCCCCATTGACCAGTGAGCAATCCCGCATCCCCACAAGCTGAGCAGCAGACCGCACAAGTGATTTGGAATCAGCTTAATAAGGCCACGGCATCTATTTTCTTTATGGAACAGCCCTCATGCTAGGAGCCACTCAGCAATATTTAAAAGCCAACAAGACCCAGGCATTCTACAAGACAAAAAGCACAATCAGTTTATCTTTCGGCGGCCCCTACATTCTATCGCCTTCCAAATGTCCTCAGAATGCTGATCCTGCCTAGTTAAGCCACTGAGGGCAGAAGCCGCCTGCATGACTGCAGGTTTTACCTAAAAGAGGCTTTACTCAAGCCCATAACCAAACAAACAGCCAAATCTTAAGAACCCAGATCTAATCTCTGTATTCCTCACAGCCCTCAGCAGTTCAAAGGGCAGAAAATCAGCCCCGATAAACACCTTTGTGCTCCTAGGCTCACGCTCATTCCTGTGCTGCCCACAGGCAATTCCTCCCGGCAGGAATCCAGCCTGTCCCCCTTCCCCTGAGGTTTTTATCAGCGAAAAGTCCTGCTCAGCCTGCACAGCTCTTCCCTTGCCTAATAGGTTAAAACCCTCAGAATACCCACACCTGAGCCTCCTTTGCTCCCCATCACCCCTGAAATATTTCTTTCCTTCCTGCTCTCCATCTCTAGCTCCTCCCAACTCTACTCGTTTCCTCCCCAAATTTCCAACCCTCTCCAAAATCTCAGCAGCCACAGCTGCTCCCTTTCCATCCAATAACTTTAAAGAACTCAGGGATTTCCTGTGTCTGCCCCATCTCCAGCTGACCCTTCTTTTAGGGAAACCCACCACCCCAGAGCGCTGCTCCAGTGCCCCCAGGCACAGAGGACGCATCTCTGCAATGATGTTCCAGGCACAGGGAAGGGTTAAGGGCCTGCCGGGGTGCAGGGTGTTGCAAAAGGGGTGCAGGGCTGCGGGCTGTGCAAGCCAAGGGCAGATCAGCCCGAGGTCGCTCCCCGCGGGGCGCAAGGCACTGGCCGCGGGACAGACATACAGACACAGCTCAGGCGGCTCTGCCTCCCCTGCAACTCCCACTCTATGCCTGAGGGTCAAACGACCAGAAACAGCTGTTGCCTCATCTGCACCCAAACTGAGCAGGTCAGCGTTTTTATCTGATGTCCACCCTTTGAGAAAGGGGGAAATGCAGAAGGAACAACTCAGTTTTCGACTCTTTGCCCACTTTTAACTATTTTGCCTCCTGATCCCAAACCACACTGAGTCTTTTTGGTAGGGGAAAAACACCACTTGTAGCCCCAGTCGGCAAGTGATAAGTCCAGTGTTGCCCCTTTGCTGGCACCCAAAGTGAGGCCAGACTGTGCAGAGGCTGTCAGAACCCCACAGCCAGAAGGGATCACAACTGGTCTCCCTGCCCTTTGGTGATTTGCCTGGATAATAAGCTCTACATATAACTAAAGCTGCAGCAAACCATCAGGGAAAGCAGACAGTACCCAAGCTCAGGGTGGTCAGGCAGGCTGGAGAGGCAGGGACAGGGACTGGGATGGGAACATGGACACAACCCCAACCCCTCTATTCTCTCTGCTCTGTCCAACTCCACCGAACTGGTTTTGCTGAAACCTTGCAGTTACATAAGTGGACAGTGGGTTTGTCATTAGGTGTGTTGCTTTTGCGTTCTTACCTTGGTTTTTGTTTGTTTGTTTTTCAGATTAATTTCGTTCTCTTTGTCAACATTTTAAGAATCTTAATGAGGAAGCTCAGCTCGCCTGAAAGACGGAGCAGTGATTTCAACCAATACAAGTACGTCCCTTACATCCCTTATAAGACATGCAAGTCCACCTGAGCATTTCTTGCTCCTTCTACACCAGCTTTTCACTCTGTTTTCATTCTCAGGAGACTTGCAAAGTCAACACTCCTCCTCATCCCTCTCTTTGGGGTCCACTACATCGTCTTTGCTTTTTTCCCTGATGACGCAAGCAGTGGCACAATGGAAATTCAGCTGTTTTTTGAATTGGCTCTTGGATCATTCCAGGTAATATTCGACAAGCTATTATTTCTTTAAAATAAGAAAAAGAGGTAGAATATATAAGTCTGCAACAGACTAGAGTTTCCAATGGCAAAGCCAAGCTGTCTGATTTCCCTTGAGATGCCTTATCCCCATTCAAAAGCTGAAAGTGCAGTTCTGTGACCATGGTTCTTTTATCTTTTAGGGCTTTGTTGTGGCTGTACTTTATTGTTTTCTTAATGGTGAGGTGAGTTTTGTGTGTATAACATCCTTTTTTACTGCTGAAGCATGCCTCATTAATCAGTGGGATACATTCCCCAATGAATTACATGTTTTATCTAAGGATTTTCTTCCCAGTTACCTAACATCACTCCTGAAATTCCTCCTAGACCTGGCAAGCCTAGGTAATTGTATGCCAGATGCAAACTTCACCTCTCAACTACTGCAACCCTTTCATAAATCAGATAACATTATTACTGTCTGGGAACTGAGGGTGGGAGCACCCTCTCACAGTCACACTGACAGCTGACTCTTTCTGATGTGTGATACCATTATCTGTCAATCCATCCAGGGCTGTTTTATTTGCCCAATCATCACGAGGGAATTTATCTAAAGCTATACCCAGTCCAAGTTTATTAGGATTCTTATAAGGTAAAGCTTTTGGTCGAGGGAACATTTGCTTTGTAGTTGCATGATAACTCCCAGGCTTCTGCGCTAGAACTTGCCACTTTGAAATGAAGGAGGGTTTTGAAATACACTGACTATTTAACAGGGTTCAGAAAATGTTTTAAAAAGAAAATCTGCTTTTTTTTTTTTTTTTTAACCTTAGAGTGCCAGAATGTCCCGTTTTTAGATCTAAAGTTAAAATCCTGGAAAAATCTAAACCAAACACTTCCTAGGGCCAGCTAGATTCTGTGAACAGTTTCACCTGCTACTAAATAGAAAATTGTGTGGTTGCAACAACAGTATCACTAGAAGCGTCAAGAAACAGGCCCTACCTTAACCCCTTAAACTGGGGGTTAAACAAATAAACCCAAACCTTGGCAAAGGCAACCCACTCTCCTTTTCCTGTTACCCTGCTCTCCACAGTGCAGGGCTCCAAGACAAACTAGCTGAACTAGGTATTTTGTGACCTTTCTACCTTTCTACCTAGGTTCAGCTGGAAGTTCAGAGAAAATGGAGGCAGTGGTATTTAAGCAAAAACCTTCGTCAGCATCTCAGCACCTCAGCGAGTAACGGAGGAAGCGGCTTGACTCAGGAGATGCAGATGGTGAGGTCCAGCCCAGCAGAGCACAGGAGAGGAACCCTCCAAAGGTCAAGTGTGCTTTAACTGTGCACCTGAGGATACCTCCATGCTCAGATACACATGGTGAAGTCCCACAGACTGAGCTGGGAGTCTTGTGTACATATCTGAAAGCAGGACTTGGCTGTAGATCAACAGTTCCTGAAGCACATCTGTTCGTGTATATCCTGTGCAGCACCATGGTTATTTTGCAAAGCAAAATGGGCCAAAATATGCTCTTCCTTGAGTTTCTGGCCACAGTAATTTGTGTTTCTTTCCACACCTGCTGCTATTTCTACTTTAAATGTGTCCTTTCATTTTCCATGTGGCTCTCCAACATGTTCCAGGCTAAGCCAAGCTGGTGAGTTTTTGATGTTCTATTTCTTCTGCTACAGAAGCTGGGAGGACATTCAATTTTATATGATGAAGGTTACATGGCATCCTCTAATGCAGCCCATTGGTTTGAAATGCAAAGTTAATTAATCCCTAAAATTTACCAAAGTGTTTCTGTTGTGGTGACAGATGATGGACACTGAGAACATAAAGCATGGCTGAGCTCCAATTTCCTCTCTGACTGCGTATCCATTGCTCCAGTGACAGTGGCAGGTTCAGAAAGCTTTTGTCCTTTGCCTCTTTTAACAGTGGAGACTTGGAAACAATGGTGGTCAAATTTGGGTATTTGTATCATTTTGAAATGGTAAAAAAGCTATTATGTCATGTTCCAAGGGTGGCCAAAAAATCTTCAGTAAGATAGCTCATTCCTATTGTGTCTGTAGCTCTTGTGACTTGACCAGCTTGTTTTTGAAGAGAAGAAATGAAAGCTCTTGAGACACCTGAAACTCAATTGAACTGGACAGTAGAAGCCATCTTGTGAAAAACAATACCATAGTGGCTACCAGAAGTCTCTTTAGAGTCTATAGTCCCTCAGTGTACTGAAATCTGCAAGGCTGTGCACTGTAATATGCTGTCAAAAGGTATCTGAACAGCTTTATGTTCTTAAGGACATAATTAAACAAAGTTTCCTGGTTTGAATGGGAAAGGGATAAAATAATTCATCTGACAAATGAAATCAAATCTCCTGCTTGATTTTGTGTCCATATTTCCCTAGCTGGGGAGATTTTTGGCTGGGTTTCTTCAAGGGCAAAGATGATTGAACCAAAAGCAAATGGTGTTTATCACTTCTCCCTCCTCCCGATCAGCTACAAGACATTGGCAAAACATGCATGGCATGTCAAATGCTGCCTGAGCAGCAGTCCCCAACCCCCTCTGCCAAAACTGCTCCAACGAGCTTTTAATCACGCCAAATGCCTACATGGTAGGCTTGTGCCATTTTATCAGAAGGCAAACATGCAGAGAAGTTCAAAGGATACATTAAAGGTTAAATTACCTGTACCAAAACAGGTTTTTGAATGCTGTTAGCTCTGTTTGAAGCTCTGAGATTCAGAAAAAAAATTTTTTTTTTCTCTGGCAGTGCTGACAGTTATCCCACACCAGCTGCAGGCAGCAGAACACAGAGGGCAGCCAGGAGAGGAAGGGCACTCAGCAGCAGGGAGAACTTCGTGGTTGCTCCAGCCTGCCCTACCTGGTTGGCTTTGTTGGCTCATGCTGGTCACTTGGAGAGTCGAACCTCTTTACGACCATGAAAAAAAATAGTGAGATGTAAAACTGTAAACTGGCAAATGTTTCAAGGAATTACTTTAAACTTACATTTTTGAAAATAGAAAGGTTTCAAGCTGGCTTTGTCCTTTAAAGTTCAGCCAAAACAAGTGGAAGGAAGAACAGAAACAGGATCAGTCCCTTGACAAAAGCAGAAGTGAAAGCCCCTCCATGAAGGTTGGAATGAAAGATCTCACTTTTTGCTGACTCACTCAAGTCAAGCAGAGCCTCTGAACTTCTCAGGGGTTCACTCTGTCCCAGTGCATTTAGCAAGTCAGATACTTCCAAAAAATGTAACCTTATTTTCTCTCTGGCCTACATATGAGACCAAGAAGGGTGAAACAACTTGTATGTTCCCTGTCTGAGAATTAAACATTCATCCTTCAAGCCAAAGCAGCTGTTTGTTTTAAATGCAAGTGCCTCCTTCCAGCATAAATGAAGAAATACAGATTCAGAGATACAATAACAAGTAATTAATTAGATCTGATGCAATTATTGGCTCTCCCACAAGCCAGTGTAAGAGCTCAGCTCTTCAGTGCATAGTTAAAAGACTGGGAGGAGTCCAGGCTGAGCATGATACCTATTCGAACAGGGGCACACCACATGCCCCAGAAAAAAATTCTGTTGCTTTTTGTATTTTAAAAAACCCCAGTTTTAGCATGTTATTGTTTTACATGGCCACTCTGGTTTGGTTTATCTTGCCTGAAATAACCAAGAGAAAGGAATTATTCACAGATTCTGTGTTACATGTTTGCTTCAGGCATCAAGCACAGGCCTGGTTTGTATGAAGAGCTGAGGCTCCATAAAACCCCCTGGATGTCAGCTAGAATTTGGAGCCCTCAGCTCTTGGGGATGAGCATGTCCAGTCAGGAAGATGCCAGAAGGAGGCAGCCCTGGAGTTACGATGCTGTGACCTAGTCCTGGTTTCCGCTGGGTGTAGGAAGCTGCTGCCAAACACCCCCCCAGGGGAATGGGTTCTTCCCTCCCCCAACTCCTGGGCAGGCAGTGCAAAGGCTCCCTGCACTGCTGGGGATCTTGCTTGTTTAGCTGTGCTGAAGGATGCCAGAGAAAAGAGCTACTTAGCTCTGGGGACATTGACATGTTTATAAGCAGAGCAAGAGGAACAGGAAAGTAGATTTCAGCGAGCAATGCAAAAAACAGGAGAAGAAGGCACACAGGCTGAACAAACTCCATATTCATAGAGCCCACCCATCTCCCTTTCACTATCCTTGCTCCTGGGTATTCAATGTAAAGCAGTGGCTGTTACCACTAAATAGGACCTGAGTACCACCTTTCACACAAGTAGTTGTCATTAATCAGGGACACTGGTGACAGTCTCTGCTATTCACTCCAGGTGCCCTGAGGAGCCAGTTGTCCTGCAAGCCAGCAGGGCAAGCAGCAGCACCACGACCCTGAGCATCAGCATCCTAAGAGCTAACAAATTTAAGAGGAAGTCATTAATGGATTTTCTCTCCAACACAGCAACAAGGAAGTTCCTAGCAAAACTGTCAAAAGCAAAATCCAATAGTTGTGCTGTGAATAATTACATTGTGCAATGCCTGAGTACAGGGGAGCTGAAATGGCTGTTTCAGAAGGGGTGGTACCAATTCAGTGGGGTTGGGTCCAGTGAAGGTGAGAGGCTCTAGGAATTCAGGCAACACCCCTTCCAGCACACTGCCTGGGGCAGACCTTGTTTTCACGCAGAAATGAGCCCTTTCTTGCATGTGCCTACTGACTTGGAAGGTTGAGAGAAGGGCCATTATCAGCTTACCGTAGGCCCCAGCAGAGGGAAAGAGAAAGCAGGTGAGGACAGTCATGTAATGTATCTTTGTAATCACCTTCCTGTGGCTTACAAAAGCAAGCAGGGCTCAACCTCATTCCAGATATCCCTCCAAACACAGCTGATGAACGTACTGGAGACTTAAAACCAAAATAACATGCTCTAGGGGACCCTGCTGGAGCAGGGAGGCAGGACTAGATGACCTCTAGTGCGTCATTCCAACCTTAACCATTATGTGATTCTGGAAAAATAACAGTCCAGGCAGGATGCCTCCCTAGCTAGCATGCCCTGTATCAAAATTTCCTTATTCTTATCCACAAGCAATGGCTTGTGTACAATGTCCAATTAAAGATAGTAACTAAGTCTAAACGGCTCATTAACAAGAAGTGATCATTACTGTGCTTTTAAGAGATGTTAAACTGTCTGAGACAGGCCAACGACCTCTCCTGTTGGAAAGAGAACACCAGGTGCTAATTAACTTGAGATTACATAAACTAATTCCACAGTGCAGCTGGGAAGCATTTAAGTAAACCTGCTAATACAGTGAGCTCTGGGAAAAAATAATATAAATACATTTGTATTCAGATACCACTTTTTGCAGGCCAAACAATCAGAGCTGAGGAAAAAAGCAAGGATGCTTCAGACACGGGGTGCAATGTGGGAACAGGAAGGTGAAGGACACAGGAAAGAGCTCTTTAGCTGGTAAACAGAGCACATGCAACAGCAGGAAATCATTAAAGCGCCTACAAGGTTATCTCAAATTCCCACGAAGCAACACAGCTGACTGCCCCTCTTGTTTTGCAAGACAAGAAAGCAGTGCTGACTGCTTGGGCTGTTGCAGACACACTGGAGGGAAAAGGAGAGGGGAGCGTGTTGTGGCCTCAGTTCCCTTGGTCAGAGCTTGGCAAAGCTCCAAGCAGTCATTTCTTCATCAGTTTAGCTGGGTAAACACACGGAATGGTGCCTGGGAAATAATGTAAAACCCCACTCATCTCCTTAAATCTGCACCCCAATATCAAACGATAAAAAGAGCAAATTACATTCTTATTTCAAATCAATTTATTTAACAAACTTCAGGAATATTGCTTGACACTTCCACACGCTTCAGAAAATGTACAGTGACCCACTGCTGCACAGGTTGCTCTATATAACGATGTCTTCAAGACAATCAACTCTGTTTTGTAATATTTAGCCATCAAAATGCATCTTCTCCCAGCATAATTAAGTCGAGCAGTACTATACAAAACCAGTTGGAAAAAAAAGTTACTCTATTTTCCCCAGAGGATTCCCTACCCCCAACAAAAGGCCTCTTCTTCAGCTAGCAGAGGGCATCCTAAAATCATTCACAATTGCACCGCGTCTAGGGTGAACTCAATGGCCAATTGTCCACTTTCTCCTTCTAACCCCAGAGTGGGAGCACCAGCCTGGAACTCAGTCTGGCCATGGCTGCCTTCCAAGGAGAGGGATGGAGGCACAGCCTCCTGCTAGCACGAGGGAGTGTGCATGCAGAATTGGTTTCCAAGGCTGGATGTCACCGGAGTGTCACTCTGAAGTTACATCCATGTTGCTGAACAAGCCATAGACACCCTTACATGTCCTGCCTGGCATGGGCACCACAACTGAATCACTGGTTATTTAAGGTACTCCTGGTATACCTGGTAATACCCAAGAGCAACAGTTTGGGACCAGACCTTGTGGGGTCTCTCTGGCCCAAATGGCTCTGCTAAAGCCAACAGCACTAGGTCACACAAGCATCTGCAAGTTCACCCCACCAGCATGTCTTCAACAGTGCAGTGCAGCAAATCAAAAGCACCTTCACAGACACAGTCACGGTGCAGCTTTCCAGAGACAAGTTAGGGGCACATATCCATGCCCCTGAGAGTGGGCCAAGAAACCCCAAAAAAGCCCCAAACATTGCAAGGGCTTCGGGAGCTGTCTGGGTAGCACAGCTCTGTGTTATCTTGACAAAAAGATGAGCAGATTCACGTGCAAAAGTACAACTGGCACTGTCCAGAGCAAGCCAAGTTTGAACCTGCATCGCAAAACAGGCTTAGGAGTGATGTCTTAAGAAGTCACAGAAGTCCAAGAAGGAATGGTGACTGTCCTCATGAAGGCAAGCGAGTTCACAGGAGCACATTCATCGAAGTGTGGCACATTCAGTTCAGGCACGGCTTAGGATTCTTAGTTTTCAAAGACAAAGCTGTTTACTCATGGATCACCTACACAGCCTTCTTGGCCTCTGTGCTATGATGCATTTGTTTCAGGTGAAAAACTGTGTCAAACTTGTCACACAGGAAATGAAAACCTTACTCAACAGACAAGGTACAGGGATGAAATACGTAGAAACACTTGTTCTAAAACGAAGAAATAAGCAGCTTTACCAGTGGATACAAAGCAAACAGTAAACCAGAAACCCTGAAATACTCTGAAGACATTTTTAACTGTGGGCAACTGAGTGCTGTGTGTTGGACAGGGAGAACACATGTAGGGCAATCTATTCTACAAACTGAGGTCTTCTCTCCTTTTATGTAAGACCCCATGGAGAACTTCAAAGCAGTAGCAATTTTAGAGATCTTGACTCAGACGTTGGCAGAAGGAAGACCAGCCTTAGTGTAATAATTTTGGCCAGGTCTCTATGTTTCTACCAGTGGTGACAGATTAGACCTGCACCCATCAGCCCCTCCTTAGGCAATCACCAGCTGCTTCTCCTCCCAGGCTCACTGTTAGTCAGGGGAAGAAAAGGACCTGCTCTGGTCAGGAGGATCTGGGGCTTTCTCCTCCTGTAAGAAATGCTACAGAAGACTCTCAGCTACAGGATAAGCAGATTTCCCACTGCCCCACTGGAAACTGTGATAACCAAAACACATCCCAGAAAGTATGGTGGTCTTTGCATGGTCTGCCCAGTTACAACACCCCATGAAGCCTCTGCAGAACTTGTCCCTCTTGCCCCAAAGAAACAACCAAAAAAACCAAGAGCAACACCCTGTTACCGTAAACTTTGCAAGGGTTGTGAGAGAGCCAGCTTGGTTAACCACTTGGCACATGTCCTTCAGGTGTGGCAGAAGAGTGGTGACACTGGGGAGAGGTCACAATCACAGGGACATGCACTGCTGCCTCAGGAAAGCATTACATCCCTTCCCTGTACATCTGTATCACCCAACACCTACCCCTGGCCCCTGGTCAGCACCTCTGTCTGAAGAGTCCCCAAAAAACTGACTGAAGAAAGGACAGATGAAAGGAACGTGCCAGAAGGAAACAAAACCTGTGGCCAGATCAAGTTCTGCGTGCCTTCTCTTTTGAAAGAAAAATGGAGGAGTAAGATCCAGTGAAGATTTTCAATACTCCACACCAGTGAGCGTGGCCAGGCAGAAATCATTTGTCCCTGAGACAGAGCAAACCCATGAGACACGCTGAAGTTGTGCCACTCTCAGAGGCTCCGGAATATGAGGAAAAGCACAGCCACACCAAACCCACTGCAGTACAGGTGTTGTGCAAGCATCAGAACAACATGTGGGATAGACTGAAGTCTTCCAAACCTCTGCACATTTAACGAGACACCCTCTGCTTTAATCCACTCCTCCAGAAAACCTCACTGCAGTAGCAGCCAGTCCCAGTCTCTGCTTTGCTGGTGTTGCACAGCCCTCCATGCTGACCAGTGGGTGGATGTGTCTTCTACAGGCATCAAGACTGACTCATGCTTCCCCCTCCTTGCACACAAATTAAGACAGGGCATCCTTTTCAAACTTCATTAGACTCTCTTTTTTCCAGTCTAATTGGCAAAGCTGATTACACAAAGGCAGAGGTAGATCCTTTGTGCCTAGATTTTGCCTACCCCGTTCCTGAGGTGTGTGAGGCTGTTGATGTGGAGTCCACTGATCCCATTAAGGAAGAAGAGGAAGGCAGCAATGAACTCACACCAATATGTCAGCGTGAAGCCTGTGAAGGTGAGGTGATCCTTCACGAGAATGGAGAAGCTCAGAACACCAGTGGCCGACAGCAAAAAAGAGATAAGGATGAGAACGGAGCCCATTGTCCATTTCCGCCTTGCATGGGCATCATCGCAGACCTGGGACACCATCAGCAGCTCCAGGCCAAATATGGCAACCACAACAGCAAAGGACACCATACTCCTGATGGGAATCATCCCCACGCTCAGCCCCTCCACCTGGGCCAGGCTGAGGTTGGTGACACACTTCAGGACGCTGTCATTGCTAACGGTGCAGAAGTGCCACAGTCCAAAGAGCTGCCCCCTCGCAAAGAGCCAGCGGCCATCGCAGATGGAGATGGACGACAAGACCACAGCTATGGCCACGCACAGGATGATCAGGCTCCTGATAAGTGTCTCAAAGAAGGATTTCCGTGGTCTCCGGTGTGCCAGCAGCTGCTGTGCCTGAAAGGAGAGCATGAGGAAGAAACAAAACAGACTTAACAGTGCTACTTCAGGGTGAAATGAAGTCAGAGGGACAAAGCTGTGGGATTCAGTATTTAAAGATATTTACTTGTGCACATCAAATCCCTTCTCACAGGGGAAGGCAACACGGTTATGGGCTGAACCCAGGAGAAAGGAAGGGTGGGTGAAGCTCTCCCGGTTCCCTGGCTGCACAAACAATGCTCCCACGTCAGGGCTTGGGACTGGGATCACAGAGGCGCTGGACTGAGCAAGGTCCCTGCCCCACGGTGCTGCGGCACAGCCTCCTGCTGTGGCACGGCTGGAGGAAGCCACCGGCCCCTGGGAGGATGGAGGCCAGTGGCTGGGGTGGGGGAGGCGGCAGCAGCGGGACGGGGGGACTCCCAGTTGCCAGCACTGCCCTCCTGGGCTGCAGCCAGCCGGTCTCTCCTCCTCACCCCGGGTCCTCACCCCGGGTCCTCACCCCGAGGTCGCACGGCCCAGCTGCCCCGGGGTTCGAGGGGGGATCTTCGGCTGCAGCCCCCGCGGACCCGCGTGGGCAACGCACTTCCCCTCCTCACCGAACCCCTCCAAGGGACCGAGATGTCACGGAAAGCCGAGCAGCCCCCTCGGAGAGCCACGCGCGGCGGGGAGGGGGCAGCCGCGGCCCCGGGGAGCTGCCGCCGGCCGGAGAAGGCGGGAAGGGGCATTGGGCTGGCTGCGCCCCGCTGCTCCGGGAAGGGCCGGAGCGACCCGGGCCGCGCAGGGGGTGGCTGAGGCGGCAGCCCCGCGGCGGGGCGATGCGCGGCCCGGCAGGGATTGGCGGACATACCTGCGCCCCGATGGCCGTCATGCTGCCGGCGGCGCCGAGAGACGCAGGCGGGCTGCGGCCGCCGCTCTTTATCTCCCGGAGGGCGGAGGGCAGGCCCCCGGCCCGCCACGCCCGCGGCGCCCTCCGGGCCTCCCCCGCGGCTGAGTCAGCAGCGCGGCCCCGACGGGCGGAGGCGAGCCGAGCCGAGCGGGTCGAGTCGAGCCTGGCCGAGCCGAGCCTAGCGGGGCTGCTCCCCCGCAGCCCGGCACAGCCCGGCGGGCAGCGCTGACCTGGCCCGGGGCACGGACTCGCCCAAGCCCGCTGTAGAGCACGGCTGGAGGTGTCCCGGGCGGCGGCGATGCCTCTGGCCGCGCTGCAGCCTCTCCCCGTCCCGTGTCCCCGCGAGTCACCGGCTGCCGGAGGGCCCGGGGTGCGCTCCTGCCGCCGGGAACACAGTTTGCGGTGTCGCTCCGGTGCCTGGCGTTGATGGACGGGGAGGCTGCCCAGCCCTGCCCGGCCGCGCAGGACACCCGGGAGCCCCGGCAGCGGCTCTGGGGCTGCAGCGATGGCGCTGCGGGGACACCAGCCCCGGGGACACCCGCGGGTACAGAACACCTCGTCCTGCCCTCCCCGGCCGGTCCCCGCCGTGTCTGCGCCGCTGTTCGTGTTCGCGAAGCAGTTCGGCGCAGCGACGGCCTCGCACCTTGGGCTATGCGCGCTCTTATCTGTGACCAGCCTGCTCTGCCTTACCCATCTCTACCTGTACTGTCAGCAGAAACCTCTCTGCTCATAAACTTTTACGCCGCTGCTCTTTTTCTCACCCATGTTTTGCCATCTTCTAATGAATTACTGATTGCTCTACCTTTTTTTTTTTTTTTTGCTTGTTTGTTTCCTTTTTTTTTTTTCTGAAACAGCTTTTAAAAAACCCAAGAAAGTTGGGTGTTGCTGTGTCATCAGAAACTCTTGTTTTACTGCCAGATTCTGATTTTGACTGCAGCAGAGTCTGTGGTGACTCCACAGGGTCCACTGGACAGACACACGGGTCGTTGTTCTGAGCCTCCCTCGTATGCAGCTGGGGTCAGAATTTGGCCATTCCCTTTCCAGCCTAAAGGAGTTGGAAGGATCACCTTCTCCAGTATGGGGTGGTAGAAGTTATTGTAACTTTACCCTTCTTCCAGCTTCCATTTCTGAACTAATCAGTTGTCAGTACAGATTGTCTCATTATTTTAATCTCTGCGCAGTTTCATGAGGATTTTCTGTGTTTCCTGTAAAACTACATTTATGACTGCTATGATTTCTTTGGGGATGTTTTCTGTTACACTATTTCTAGTTCTGAACCACGTTTACTTCAGTTTTCATACTTTGCAATTTAATGATAAATTCTGACATTTTTATTTCTCTCTTCCTGCGGAATCTTTTGTTTAAATGCTTCTCTACAAAGTTGTATACAATGTTGGATTATATTTCTATCAGACACCAAATTGGAATTTTCTGCTTTTGCCACACATGGCAAATTTTTGCAAGGTCTGTTGTTAAAAACTTATTTTGTGGGTTTGTGGTCTCCATAATTTTTTGTTTTCTGAACATGTTACCGAAGCTAGCAAACTTGATGCTTGCCACATGCCTTTCATCTTAGGTTCATCAGTTGATAGAAGAGCTTTATAAACATCCTGGGCTCTTGATTCCACAGGTTAATCAGCACTTCTGCATTGCATTGTGCAGACTGATGGCACGCATTTGCTGTTATACCCTTCCACTTCTAAATTTCAAATACAACAATATTCATGCATTTCTGGCTCAAAAAGCACAAGCAGCTCTTGTCTCGTTTGTTGCATGAGCTGAATAAATGCTGCTTGCATGTAACCATGCTGAGCAAATACTGACTTGGACCAGACAAAATACATCAACTCTTACGTGGCAAAAAACTCACATAACTTATGCTTTCTGTAACATAGGCTCAATCCTGCACAGCATTAGGAAATTTGCCCCATAATTAGCAAAATCATTAAGCATAGATCTGTTTTTAAAACATGAGTCACCCTAACAACTTCAGCAATTAAAACCCCAAATTTTTAATAGTGAGGGGTATTCTGCTGAGCAAGGTAATTTTTTTTTCCTCTAAAAGTCCATGGCAAGGCTCACATGAGTAAACACATGCATAAAAAGCTTTGATGAATGAGGAAATTAAAGTGGTTGCTTTTGAAACCAAAACTGCTCCCCTGACATACTTGGCTTCTTTAGTAAAAAAGTTGATTTCTGCCAAGCCTGTTCTTTGAGGAAAAAGGGTGGCTGGGGATGGTACTTTTTCTGCAAATGAGAAGTTTACTATTTTGTATTTCATTTCCCCAAATATAAGCGAGAATGAAACTTGACCTGGAATTATAATAAACATTGAATAGGCACTTTCAGAGTCACTTTCCTGAAGTCACCCTGGAGAGGATGATTGTAACAGTTAGTGCTTCATTTCTGCACTTGCTTGGCTGGCGATACCTTCTGGTAAAGCTGTCTGGGTTTAGGAAGCCCGGGAGAACTCTGCACCCTTTTCAAATGTGATGAGGTTATCTTCATTGTCTCATTACAAAACAAGCCAAACATATTATCTGACTTTAAAAGAAAAAAAAATTGTGGGAAAATTACTCTATACTGTTTTTGAAAGTCATATGTGAAAATGGCATTTTTCAGTAAAAAGAATTCAGTTCCTTAAAAGAAAAAAGCACTTTTTTTTCCCCCTGAAAAATACATTACCTGTGTAATAACAACACAGTAAATGACCTTTAAAGCACTTTAGAAGTATTTTTGGATCAGTTGTGTTAATGTAGAGTTCTTGGTATATTGCCAGTTTCATTATTTTGTTTAGAAAGTCCCTTTTCTCTATTGTTTAAGTAGGCATTTCACATCCAATCCCTGGAGAGAAAGTTTTCAGGGAAATGTGTTCATAAATAATGGAAATTACCAGACACTGTTGTACAACATAGAAATAGTTTTATCTGGTTCATTTAAAACCATGAGGAGTTTAACACTGAAGAATCTGTTCCTGCAGAAGCTTGGAGAAGGTTCAGGATGGAGATCTGATAGTCACCAGGGGCTTAGGGAACAGTTGCCCAATGAAGTATTTCACTTCAAGGTGCAGCAGAACACAAATGACTGAGGCACACCAGTCCAGGTTCATCTAATCTTGAAGCTAGTTACTTTTGTAAATGCATTTTTCTGTTTAATAGAATTCTTTCGGATCACATCTTTAATTCTTGGCATAAACACTCACCTGGCGAGGCATTAAACCCTCAGTTTTGTTAGATCCCTAGTTCAAGGTATGTCTTCAGACAGAAGTGGACCTGATCTTTGAGACAAATAGATCTTGAGTATCTTGCAGAATGAGACTTTGGAAAGTGTCTGAGGTCTGTATGGGGGGAAAAATATTACTATTCTTTTTGTATCTTCCCAAAGCAGTGAGCATGTAGAAAATGTTATGAGGAAGAAGGAAAAGGCCAGCTGTCTCCTGTCACTGTTTTTTTGCATTCTCTTTTTCCTGGTAGTAGACTGAAAATCCAGGTTGTAGAAGCTGCATTCAGCTCAGAATGGGGTTAGCCTAGCTGGCTCCAAACAGAGCTTCTGGAATGGGGCAAAAAGTTGCTGGCAAACTGCTCGAGACCAGCAGCTTCTGGGAACACAGGCAGTCATCCTAGGTGAATTGTGCCCCAGGCAGCAGCATATGTAACATAAGGGGGTTTGGGTTGTGCCAAGGCCCATGCAGCTCAGACCAGCCCCTTATCACAACTACTTTACCTCAGGATTTTTCTTCCATCACTGCAAGTTATTGCAGCCAAGTGGACAAACTCATCCTGGCATGTAAAAGCACGTAAAGAGAAGAAAGTGCCTGGGCCAGATGGTTTCACTTTGCCTCCTGCCTGAACACCTCTGCTGTGCCACAGGAAGGCAAACTGGCCATCAGAAAGGGGCTACCACGTGTCCCTGCAGCCCCAGGCTCTGTCACTCACTGCTGGATGTGCACGAGAGGCCTGGGCTGCTGCACATGGCAATAATACTCAGTAATACCCACCACCAAAGTCTTGGTCGTATTGTCCACCCACATCAAACAGTGCTTGCTAGGGGACTCAGAGCTGGGTTAGAATTGTGCTGATAATATGGGAGTGCATTACAGTGACTTATTCCCCACCTCAGTTCAGTCTAAGAAGAGACACTTTAAGCAGGACAGGTTTAAAGGCATATATATTTTATCCCAGCAAGAATTGTGTTTTCACTTCTGATCAGTTTTTGGACCTACCTCATCATCACATTGAAGAGGTCCAACACTGGGTTCCCACTCATTCTGCTTCAGATTCAGCCTTTTTCAGGTACCTCTGGCAATAGTTACACTGGCTTAAAATATACCTCAAAGTATTTGCATCTGAACATTCTGACAAATCTGCTTTGAAATATACATTCAATAACATCCCCCCCCCCAAACTTTAGCCCTTTTAGCACTACTAGTAAAAAACTAGTAAAGTTTGGGTCCACATTTCAATACTACATAAGGTGGGGGAAATCATATTATTCAGTTTCTCATCTGTCACATACATGTTTCTTCTCTCAGTAAAAACTCAGATCAATGGATTTAAAAATACCAAGTACATTAACCCGGTTAGTCCATCTCTCAGATTCAGAACTTACTCAGAGGAGCAGTGTTCAGTAGGAGGAGATGACATACCATTACCTCAGCCTTTTGGGGAACACAATACAAGTTGGTGTCTTGCACATTTTGGTGGGGACAAACAAGGTGTCTGCCTGGCTGTGCTGGCCAAGTAATGCAATTGTTTTTCTTTCCAGGGTGTGGAAAGAAAGCATGGGGTGATGCTTCTTTTGATGCAGCTCATAAATGTATGTGTACTGGGAATAACTTAACTTTCATTTCCAAAGACCACTGCAGACAAGCTCCATGTGAATTCCCTATTCTAAAGGTAATACAATCAAGCTGTGTCTAACTTTCACAGATACCCTGGCTCTAGAAGAAATACAAGCTCATTCTATAAATGATAAAGACACATCTAAAATGGATTGATGTTATTTGCATTTAAAATGAGCAGCTGAAGATTGGCTAATTCATAGATCAGATATCTGAATTGGAAGGTACTTCATGTACTTGGGGATAGGGAAAAAAATTAGATTCTATTCTTGTTCTGTTAACTTTTGCCCTTCTGAGTTTATTACTGTAAATGCACTCAAATGTCATGTCTATGCAATATCAGCTTGTCTTCTACACAGCTTTGACAACTTGGAGGACTATTTCACCCATTTTTGGGGTGACAGTTGAGGTATTTAGAAACCCATCCCAACCAAAATACACTTTCTTTTTTGTCTCCCCAACTTATAATCAATCTCACAAGATGGCTTAGATGCCCAGTAACCCCCAAGTGGTATTGCCCAATACTGTTTGCTCTGACCACTCAAGGGGAAGAGCAAATATTTTGATCAGCAGCAAATGCAATTGTCATTTATTTTTAGCAGTATCATCAGGGTCAAATAAGTTCAAAGGTTAAAATGCTTGCATTGTGAAACAAGATCACTGCAGATGAGTACTAAAGAATTTTGAGACAGTTGCACACTGCAGTCAGCCTGGGAGTGCTTTTTAATCAAACTGAAAAATTTACTTCAGCCTTAAGCAACACACCAATACGTTAAATCTGTGCTAGGAGTGTTGCACCTTCATGTTTGTTGAAAGTAAGCAAAACCCATCAGAGATTTCCAAGGAAAACATCATCCCCTTTCTTATCTCTCCCTGCAGCAGGTGCCAATCAGCTCTGTGTTGCTGTGAGCAAGAGCTAATCGTAGAAGCACGATAGAAGGAGCACTGTCTTATCACACTCAGGAGTTAACCTTTATTATTGCCATATCCAAAGTCCAGGTTCCGTGCTGCACACTGCAAACTCAGCAGAGCAGAGCTGAGTGCCAGCTGGCCTCTGACCTCCTGCGTGTTGGGCTGGTTTCAGCGCACGTCTCTCCTCCTTCCCAAGCCCTGTGAGGATCAGGATGTTGCTGGCCTTTCTTTGATCTAACAAAGAGGAAATAGCAGCAACTCCCTGAGCGGGTATCAGAACAATCCCCTGTTTTTCAGCACTACCCAGCCATCAAAAGTATCTGTTCCTCCACCAAGAGTACCTTACTGCAGGCACAGCAATGGCTCTGGAATTATATTTCGGTTCGAGGCTTGCTGCTTCTGTTTCCGATCTCAAGGCTGTATACAATAATGGTTGTCTATTTTTACCACCTTATTAGTTTAACAAATGCAATTACTTCTACTTACATATCTGTTTGTAGATGTTCTTAAAGCACCACTGCCCTGGTGTCATTGCTGCCAAAGTGTTATTTATGTAGCCCAGGTGCCCCACACACCACACCTGCGAGCACTAGGTCAGCAACATTGTCAGGCAGCCAAGAATCCTATAAATGTACAGACATTCATCCTGCTAACAGACAAACACAACCAGCCCCTCAACTCAGCTCAGTCTGTTTCAGCTCTTCCCTGCAGTGGTAGCACCCACAGACACTACCCACGCAGCCAAATTTTGTGTTGCTTCTTCTCGTCATGAACACTGTGCACAGTCACCACCAATACCTTTGCTTCTGCCTTTGTGCCTTTTGTAGCCACTTATTGCTGAGCTCTTATTTCCACATCTTGAATTGTTCAGCTTGCTCCTGAGAGACACAGGTGACTGCCAAAGGGCAAGCTAAATATTAGGACCACTGATGTTACTTTCTTAAGGATGGTGAAGGTGCAAGCAGAAGGGTGTTAATACAGTAAAAAAGTATCCAAATAAAGACATCCGAGGTAGAGTTCTCAGTCAGTTGTATTACTTGGCAAATAGCATTATTTGTAAGCCTGGCCAAGAGCAAACCCTCTCTGGGATAAGCACACTGTACAGAGTTATGTTTTCCTAATGCTAGAGAGGTATGAGAAAGGAGAGCAGCACTGTAACAATTAATGGTCACAGGGGAAACAAACCCAAATGAGGACTGGGATACAGAACTTGCTATTCCCAGCCCATCCTTTAGACCCAACTCCAGTGCTTTAGCAGTCAAAAATTCTGACTACACCTGTTTTGACAGAAAACGTGCTGGCAAAGCACAATGCTCACAGTGCATCAGCTTCCAGCAAACAAGAGCAATGTGGGAGCATTTCCTGGTATGAGCTCTGTTCTGATAAAGGTTGGCAGAATCCTTCAAGGATAACCGATAACCAGCTTCACAAAATACAGCTGTCAAGATGGAGGTGTATCACAAAGATGTGGAATTTGGGGCTGGATAAGAGGTAAAAGCATTTCTTGTGCTAAACATCTGCTCTTACCCCTCTCCTGCAAAGTGAATTTAAGACAATCTCAAGTAAAAGAGGATACAAGAGCAGGTAAAAAAACCCCAAATGCTTATTTTACTTACCCAGAAGAACAAGGAGGAAGAATAAACAAGGGTTTTTTTTTGTTATTCTTTGTCCTAACACAGTTTAAGGGACAAAAAGCAGCTCTAAGAGCATTTTCCATTAAAAGTAGCAAAGGGGGAAGTTATAATTTTTGAAAGCATCTGAAGTAATCTCTAAATCTACTACACACCCTGTATAACTAGCTACAAAACTGTATTTACCTAGACAGATCCATAATGACAGTTTTAATCCCTATATAGTTCTATAAATCAACAACAGATCTTCTTATCTGAAGAGTACTTGAAGTCCTCACCTATTCAGATGCTAACCAGTAGAGCAGGAATTATAATGCATTATTCCTGCATAAGGCATAATGTTCTATATGCTGGAATAGTTGAATGTCACATTTTAAAAGCAAAATCTTCCCTTTCCATCATCAGCGGCTCCAAGAGACTACACTAGGCAGACCAAAACAAAAGCCTACTAGAGAGGGTCACAACTGTGTTTTGTAATCAAACTTCTGCTGATGATCACTAAGTCTTTCTCTTTGAGCAGCCCTGCCAGTATTCAGCCAGTCTATACATGATTCATGCCTCACTGCAGCCTCAGTACCTGGCAACACCAGTACTTTGCTTTCATAGCATCAAGAGAATCAACTCTGCTGCCTGTGGAATGTTTCCTTTTCCGGGGAAGGTTTTGTATTTGCCTCTTCTCTAGAAGCCCAACACTGTCATTGGGAAATAACACATCTCAGAAGCGTTTTATGAAAGATGATTTGGCAGCTGTTGATAAAGTCTCTGAAAGCTCCAGGCAACAAGTATCACGCACCTTGTTCTCAGCACACACAGCATTAGAGCTAACGTCTTCCAGATAAGCTCTGCGGTGCTCCAGCTTCTGCGGGTCGCCACTCACCTACCTGGGAAAGCAGGCAAGGCACAGTGGTTTGGTCACCAGTCGGCAGCGCCCAACGCAGGTGACCAACCCCCTCTAGTGGCACAAGGACAGGCAGGATGGCTCTGCTCGGCAGCGCAGCACTTACAGGATGAGCTCACAGCGACCGCTAAGGGATGACCAGCACAACAGCTAAAGTACCAAATGCACTTTAATGAGTTCCAGATTTTGTTCCCAGAAGGAATTATACCGTGTCAGTACATTAGGCAGGTACATGATTTCTCCTGAACTACAGGCATGAGGAGAACCAATTATGACAGATTAGGTATCTAAGGTTACTCTTAGAAACCAGTTTTCCACGTAATTAGAAATAAGGCAAGTTTCAGGCGTGCATGTAGCTGATTTATCCAGTCCTCAGATGCCATATTTGCCCTTTAGTTCCTCCACTTTTGCTATGTAAGCTTTCATTGCATCTTCTTTGGACGTTCCTGAAGGACAGAACACAGGAAGCAGTCAGATACCTTTTACAGATTAAGATGCCTTTTACAAGTCACAATTTCTTGCTATAGCCTGTGGCAGCATGAGAGCAAAGGAGACAGGTCAGTCACTTGGCTGTGAATCCACTACTAAAGTTTTAAACTAATGTGTTCCATCAGTCATGAAAAAACAGCATTTCAAAGCAAAGTTTTTTTTGCACATACAGCAGCTAAACAGTGTGTTAGTTCTATTAATGCCACTGACAATTATTACAGGAAAGCTATTCCTCAAAACACCAGAAAAAGTCCCATTGTCATAGATTAGACCACTTGTCCTCATTTAAGCTGTGAGCTCAGTTGTTTCTTCCAAAGCTTTCCTAACTAGAAGATGCATAAGAGCTGAAGAGAGAGCTCAGTCTTTGGGGTACCAGGGACCAGGAAAACAAATTTAGGTTTCTGCTCCTGTTATTGTTCTTCATTTAACATCTCAGGCCAGCTGGGCATTTTGTACCCTAATTCCCTTTGACACAGGCCACACTTTCCAGGATTACTTCTGCCTTGCAGAGGTAATTGAAAGTTTATTACCATGGCATTGCAAACTTCCAGAACTCTTGTATTAAAAGGCAACACTATCCTGTTTCTTGCTGAACTACATGTGTCTTTCTGACTAGTTTGCCAATGGTAATTTTATTCATTTCTTTAATCAGACACTTACCTTTCAATGCACTCCAGGCATCCCACTTTGCCTTGCCTTTGAAGTCCAGCATACCAGGGCGCTCTGAGAGAGACAGGATAAGCAGCAGGATTAGCTTGTGTGATCTGGGTGTAGGTAATACCCACCTGAAGGCTTAGTTAGCTCTTAATAAAATACCATGGCTCATCTCTGCAGCTGTTACTTGCTAACCTGCAGCCAGCAGATCACCTCAGGGGAATATGTTACAACATTGTTGGTGACAACATAAATAGATTTTCAAATTCCCTTGAGACAGCAGCATTTGAACAGAAGAGCACCAACTATTGTGATTTGGTTTAATTGTACTTTCTGAAGAGCCTGTTGTCACGTAAAAGGTATCCAATTAAAGAACCCCAGCTCCCAAGCACAACAGAAATACCCTAAGGTCCATTACAAGCAGAGACATGAAAACAGACAGCTGTTTGTAGTAACATACAGCTTGGAACTCATTAGCATCAAGTTAGGGGTGTGTTTCTAACCTATAGATCTGCATTTGTTCTGTCAGCCAGAGATATAACCTTGGAAATCTATCGTACTTCACTACAGATTGTGGACAAGTAGCAGATGAATGATGCATATGTGGTTTTTCTTTCTGTAAAGTCCCCTTTGTGGTTTTACTTCCTTTCTCTCCCTCCTTAAAGACAATTCTTAGAACTGACAAATGGAACTGGGCAGTATCCACAGAAACACTCTTGTGCAGCTCCCATGGCACAGTGACCTGCAGTTCCAGTTGGCAGCTCCACTTCTCTCCAGCACAAACCCCAGCAGTCACCCTCCCACAGGCTGCTCCTCTGGCCAACTCACGTTGGCTGCTGCTTCACAGGAGTGCAGACACTTGCAGGAATGGTGCCACATTCACAGCTCTGGAACTCCATTTCACCCTGTCAAGCACTAATGCTGAGGATCAGCCACACCAAAAGGATCATATCTTAAACCCAAAGTCACTTTTTTTCTCCCTGGCGCTGCCCACTTTGGGACAAGAAGATTGAATTGCTTACCATTTCCTCTACACTTTGCTGCCAACTTTTAAATCAATGGACACTCAATCAACTTTGCCAGCTACTGGGTTAGGAGGCCAGCACTCCAAAGAAATGACCTTTTCCCTTTCTAATTCTAGCTACTCCAGTGTTACACAAGGTCGATGGAGACAGGCTTCACTCTAAATGTTATTCCAAAGGCTGAGCTGCCATCCATAGCAATGTAGCAAGAGAAGCAGCCAGAAACATTTTGCACAGTGTACTTGTAGCCATAATTTTGGTACAGTCTTTCTGAAGTATGATACTTAATTGCAGCTCCTATAAAAGTTTTCTCTCGTTCTTCTGGTTTCGCTTGGCAGCACTATTTTTAGCAGCCAATCCAGTCTAAATAAACTGTGCCATCCCCTCCAGTACTGCAATTCCACACTTGCATCGTTTGCCTTGCTGTTTAAGTCTGTATAACCGAGAAGCGTTCGCATTAAAGCAGCACCCTTGGCCTGAGCAGCTGCTTACCGACAGAGCTCTCCAAAAATCCCAATCACAGTATTTGCACAAAGCTAACGCAAAGCATCCTCAGGCTCTCTTTGCACGGCTCAGGCGGCGGCGGTCGGGTTAATCTAAAAACCACGAATTGCACAAAGCCTTATCGGGTCAGCCCGTGCCCTCCCGCACGCAAATCCGTGCCAAGTCGGCATTGAGTCACTTTCGCTGAGCCGCGGGATTGCGGAAAGAGCAAGGGGAAGAGGTCTTGCCTCCCGAAGCGTCTCCATTGCCGCCGGCGGGGGCAGCCGGGCAGGTACCTACCGGTGTTCACATCGCCCACCGTGGCCTGCTTGTAGTGGCTGTAGATGTCGAGCATCTCCTGGTCCGTGGGCTGCGACTTCAGCTGCTTCACCTCCTCGGCAGCTTTCTGGAACGCGGCCTGGGGGGGAAGGCGGCAGCGGGTGAGGGAGGGGAAGGTACCCGGAGTCCCGCAGCTCCCCCCGGAGTCCCGCAGCTCCCCCCGGCTCCCCGCAGCCCCGGCGCCCCGCACCTCAGTCATTGCGACAAGCACAGCACGATTCCCGACCCCGCCGCGTCTGCCGCACCGCCCCCGCCGCGCGCCCGCCTCACCCCTCGCCAGACCGGCCGCCAGCCAATCGCAGCGCCGCGGGTCCCGTGGCATCCAATCAGCGTGGGCTGGAGGCGGGGCAAGGCGGGCAAGGAGCCAATGCGGAGGCGGCGCGGGTTCCTCCTATTCATCAGGGCGTGAGGGGACCTTGGCCAACGGCGGCGCGAGGGGGCGGAGCCAGGGCGCCTCTCAGCCAATCGCGAGTCTCGAGGGTGTCACCGAAAGGACGCGATTGGCGGAACCCGGAAGTGCCGGCGGAGAGCGGTAACGGGCCCAGTCGGGCGGGCGGCGGGGCGAGGCCGGGGGGCTGCGCTGGGACGGGCGGTGGTACCGCTGCTGCTGCGGGTACAGGGGCGTCCCTGTCTCCAAGAGGAGTGGGCCTCCAGCGCCTCTCATCTTCCTTCTTGTCCCCGTGGCGGCGCGGGGTAGTACACGGTCTCAGCCCTACATGTGGTCAGTCTGTTCGGCCTGCATAGTAAATGTGAAAATCTGCGATTTCTGATTATGCTTCCAGTTCTGCGTTCCTACAGTGTTTTTCCATACTGCTGAGGAGCAAGTGAGTTGAATGCTAGGCCCTTCACCGCACGCTCCAGATCGCCAGCCCATGTGGAATAGTACCAAGGCAATATCCGTCTTTGCTGTTCACTATAAATTGAGTGATTTTCAAGTGCAAAGTAAACTTTTTTTTTATTGGCATATATTATTTGTGTGTTGTGTGATACACACAGCTCATGTACATTCACAGCTCATTCATGGAATTGGAACTCGGGGAATTATTAACCAAGGGGATGTAAAAGCAAGTTGCCTGGTGATGTGGAAGGTCTTTGGCCCTGTTCTGCAGATAGTATGTGATGAAAATATTGGTAGTTTAGTTTGCCAGGATGTGGCTGGGACAAATACAGCAAAGGTTGGGATGTACCTGCATGATGGTAGGACACTTAACAACCCCACAGCGAAAAAAGGCAGAAAAAAAAAAAAGAAACACTAAAAAGAACATAAAAGGAATTAATAGGTAAGAGAATCCCTCTCAGGGCTGGAGGTGGTGACTGACATGGCTGCTCAGGGATGGGAGGTGCAGAGGTCGTGCTGATGTCACAGCATGTGGGCTGCAGTCCTTGCTCACTGCTGCAGCCGCGCCACTTTAGCATGTGGCCAGGAAGCTGAGGGATGCCCAGCACCAAAAATAGAGAAGTTTGTCAAGGTAGAAGAGAGCTTATTTTTCTGTGGAGAAGAAAAAAACCACAACATTAGAACAACATGTGGGCTTGTTTGAAGAGGGGTTTGGGTGGACAAGGCCACTCTGTTGCAGTCTCTGCTCTCTGTTGAAGCAGTATAAGCCCATAGAGCCATTCTAGAGACCAACTATTATAAATTAAATCCCTTAATTATGCAGTAACGTACTAGGAGAATTATTTGCCTGTGTATGTGGGGGTGGTTTTGCACTTTCCCTGGGGAGGTGAAAATGAGCATTGTGTAACAGCTTAGGCATTTTTTAGGGTATTACACTCTCTACAACATAAGTATGTTAAAAAGGCTTTGGGTTTGTTTGTGTTAGTACATTCTTCCAGAGTGCAAAGTTACTTGCCCAGCAGGTAAAGTCTTCAGTCACTTAAAACCCAAACAGCACACTTTCATTTATCCATAGCACTTTTGCCTGTTTAGAAGGGAGTCTGGTGTGGCATTACACAGCATAGATAGTGGAGTATGTGGTGTGCAGTGTCAGTAATGCCCTGTTTGTTTTGAGACCCCGTTAATGCTCCAGTAGGAATTATAGAAGTGAAATCCTGAAAAGCACAATGCTATTGAATTTCTCACCATGCTTTATTCTTTGCAGGAAGCCCACCTGCACTTTGTTTTCCATCTGTGCTCCTATGGAGAGGAAAGGCAGTAATTCCCCTCTTGAATGTTTTCCAGGTTTTTCAGAATTAATTCTCATGTCAGCAGAAAGCTCGACCGTCACAGTTCGTCTTGTCCGCTCTTTTGAACACCGGAATTTCAGACCTGTGGTGTACCATGGAGTTCCCTTGGATCAGACAGTGAAGGAGTTCATTGCTTTTGTGAGAAAGGGTGAGATGTGATTGTCTCCTTCATTTGCTTCAGTCCCAGGTGTTGCTGTCCCTGCACAAGAAAGTGGAGGGAAGCAAATGAATGCAAATTCTGTGGCTTTGGTAGAGATGCCGAATTTGTGTTTACATCCCCTGTGTGTTTTCCTTCCTTGGATGAAAGGTCTGGAGTTAATAAGAGCTTCCATGGTTGGTGTGCCATGCCTAAATTTGGATGGACTACTCTGTCTGCCCAAGTCCTCATGTTTAGTCTAAAAGAAACAAGGGCATTGCTGCATTTGGCTCAGTGCCCCAGGCTCCTTCAGTGGGGCTGTCAGGCAAATATTCATAAATTAATAGAATTAAGAAAGTCTTTGATCCTAACTACACAAATATGTGGAATGTGGGAACACAAGTCTGTTTGCTATTTGTGAGAAGAGAGAATCTTGAAAATTTGTTTTTGACACTGTGTGGTCTCACTGTGCATGTTTGTTTCTGAGTTTCTGTCTCCATCTTGAGCTTTGTGGTGCAGATTTACTCATCTGTGGACTTTCTGTTTTAGAAGCCTGGTTGAAAGTGACAGTGAATCTAAAAGTTAAGTACTGCAGACCAGCCCACACAGTGACTTGTTTATTAGGGTGTTACTCTTAATCTTGCAGGTGTATTTCCACACACTTAAATGGAGACATTCAAAGGGTACAGAATAACATAATTTGTTTTTTTTGCATGACAGGATGAAATGATTGCGTGAGGTCATCTTAAACAAGTCTTGAGCTGTTGTAGATGATAACTCCTAGGACACTGCCCTGGGACTCGTGGGTGTATTGTGTTTGGCAACTTCCATGCTTCTAGACAGTGATAGGCATGGCAAGATCGTAGGATGCTTTTAGAAAACTGCAGGCACTTTCAGAACATATGGCACAGCTGCTGTTATGAAGAAAAAAAAATAGAAAACAATGCTAAGAAACTTGCTTTTGATGTGTGCAGTATTGTAACTTGCTGTTACTTGAGACAAACCCAATGTCTTGAACAAGGTTTTTTAGAACCTCATTCCACAGGGAGTCCAAAAGCCCTGTTCCTTTCTTTACTGTAATCTGTTTTGAAGGGTCAGTTTGAGATAAATTTTTAAATTACTGAAGAAATGATGGTTTCAGCCACCTTGCTGCTGGGCAGCCCACAGCTTGCTGTGACTTCTGAGGTTAAGTCACTGGGAACACTGGCACCAGGGAAGCTATCAATGTTGTTGCAGTTACCTATGGACTGTCTCCTGCAAGCAGCTGTAGAGTTATTTTTCTACAGTTCGGCTTCCTTTTCATGGCTGGTTCTCATGTCTGTGGTTACTGAACAATTCGGTTATGAATGACAGTTCTCAGCTGTTTGTATAAGGTAAAGAGAAGTGCTGGGCAAACCATTAAAAGGGTGTTCCTGGCAGATTTCTGCAGGATCAGAATCCTGTGATCATTCCCTAATTGCACTGTCTCATGTCCTCATGGGGTGTTTTGTTCAGAGGGACTTCATGCTCAAATGAAGTTATTCACATATGGACTCACTATAGAATCGGAGCCAAAAGCTGTGTTTTTGCATTTGATGCTCAAACAAGTCTCCTATATTGCAGATTTATTTTGATGTAAAGGCTGCCCAGGGGATGCATACATTGCACAATAATGGAAAATGAAATATTGGAAATACATTAAAAAGAGAACTTCGTGTTAACTTCGTGTTTTTATTTTAATAGATGTGTCTTCAAGAATAGGACTTCCTCCTCCATTTAAAAATTACAAGTATGGTAGGTGTTTTTTATTTTTCTTGTTATAATTACTGTCAAATGTCACATAATATTTTGCACCGGCATTTATACAACTTAAAAGATCACTGCTGTACAATACTAATGTTGGTGGCAGTGCCTGCCTACATTTGCAGCTCTATCCAGCTCTTGTAGCTGGGGTTATGACACTGGGATCTTGTCTGCAGAACTTGACTTGACCATTATTTTGAAGATCTGTTTTAGTCTTTGAATTAGGCTGCACTGTTTACAGTATTTGCTACTGAGTACTGACGGGTTTTGGTATTAATTTTTTATGATTTTTATAAGTGCCTTTTAGCTCTGTCTTCTCTTAATGAGAAGCTTGTGATCTCAAAACACTTTGAAATTGTAGTTCTCTATGCACTTATGTATTTCAGTATCTATTTACTAATGGTGAAGTAGAAGCTGAAGGCAGGAAGTACAAAATGCTTAAGACTTATATACTTAAATAGTTCACACAATATAAGGGGAGCAGGGCAACTTTGCACCAAGTAGATATGAAAGCTCATGAATACAAGCTGGTGGTATGAAATAGCATGGTGTGAAATCTAAGCTGACTTTGTCCTCTAATGTAAAATTTTATATATATTTCCTTTTTGCGAAGGCTGGCATGAACATGTGCAATTCATCTGTTCGGGGAAGAGTAAACATTTAAAATAGCCTAAATTACTTCCTTTCTTGGAGTCTGTAAACTCAGATGTCAGTTAAATATCTTTTCCTAAACGTGGCAATTCTCAAACTGTCCTTGGAGTTTTGCTGCAAATGGTCCTCTGTCTCCCATGTTCTTAGAGGTGACAAACTCCTTCCCCTATGGTGATTCAAAAAACTTAATGAGAAGCCTAATGGCTTGGGTTGGGTTGAGAGATCTAAAGGGCCTGCAGCTGCAGGCACACTGCCGCTGGAGAGAGCCTCCCAAGGCCATTGCGAGAAGGCCCTAAGGTGGCTGCTCCGCCATCTTTCTCAGCTGGCGAACACAGGCGCTCTGCTCAGGTAATTTATTAGGTCTAGGGTTAGGGTTACGGCTAGGGTTAGGGTTGAGAGATCTATAGGGCCTGCAGCTGCAGGCACACTGCCGCTGGAAAGAGCCTCCCAAGGCCATTGCGAGAAGGCCCTAACCTGGCTGCTCCGCCATCTTTTTCCGCTGGTGAACACAGGCGCTCAGCTCAGGTAATTTATTAGGTCTAGGGTTAGGGTTACGGCTAGGGTTAGGGTTGAGAGATCTATAGGGCCTGCAGCAGCAGGGACACTGCTGTTTGAAAGAGCCTCCCAAGGCCATTGCGAGAAGGCCCTAATGTGGCTGCTCCGCCATCTTTCTCAGCTGGCGAACACAGGCGCTCGGCCCGGGTAATTAACTAGGGCTTGGGTTAGGGTTACGGCTAGGATTGGCGTTGAGAGATCTAAAGGGCCTCCAGCTCCTCAATACATGTGAATGGCGATAAACTCTGTGTTCCTATTTTTAAAAAAAGCTTAGTATTTATTTTGTGCTCTTGCTGATTGTGAAACTGTGGAAAATGAAGCTAGAAAAAGACTTCAGGATTAAAGCTTATGATATATCTGTGGCAAGGATTTAAATTTTACTATTACTTTTTATATGTTACTTAAGGTCTTAACATCTGTAACTCTAAGTTTGAATTTGGAAGTGCCCTTCATCCCATCTTTGGCTTTGTCTTGATGAGGGGGTCCTGTCTAGACCTGCTGCTATCAGCTGTGCCCCTGCTGTTGCCTTCCCAGCTGCTAGCTCTTTCATCTGTTAGGTATTAATTTAGGTTTTCCCAAGGGAAATGTGGGGGCCAAGGGCCTGATTTTGCCATGTCGGACTGAGCATAACTTTGAAACCTGTTGCACCAGTTAGTGCGGGCCTCCTTTTACTGTGATGGTGCTAACTGAGGGAAAATTTTCACACAGGAAAATCTAAGTCAAGTTCCCCACCTTCCCCTCAGGCTGTGAATCATGCAGGTTCATGTTTTTGGCATATCTACTGTCTCTACAGTGCTCTACTGTCCCTCTTATGTTTTTGTGAGGAAAGGGCAGTGAGACTTCTGCATGACTAGTGCTGGTAAGAGTCAGATTTTTCTTCATGTTTTGTTTGGCAGAAACATCAGTTGGATCTGTCTGTCTCTCAACTTGCCTGTTTCAGTTTCCTTCCCTGCAGAATTCAGCACCATTTTGTTCTCTTACCATCATATATAATGCCATCACATTTTTCCGCTTGGATTGATGCTCCAATTCACATCTCAAAGCTTCTAACTTTCATTTTCTCTTAATTTCTTTGTATGGATCATTTTTTTCCTTGGTCTAGAACTCTTCTGAGTCAGTCTTAATGGCTTGTCATTGCCAGCTTTTCACTGATGTTGGCAACCTGGATGCCGACTTGTTCCATAGGCTGCTTCTCAGTTTTATTTCTTTTATCCATAAATGTGGGGCAATGTGGTAGGTAGTTCATAAAATCACTTAGAAAGTGATATCTTATCAATTGCCATGATAGACCTATTATTAGGAACGGCAAGATTAAAAATTGGTGGTGTGATTGAGTGGGACTAAATAGGAATGAAATAGCAAAGGCTAGTGAGAGGGCAGTTTATGAGAAGAGACTGTAGCTTCATCTCTAAAAATGAAATTAAAAAAAGAATTAGGGAAGCCATTTAATTGCTCAGATGAAGACATGGTAAACTGCTGGGTGCCAGGGATGGAGTTGAGAGCAAGGAAAACAGAGACAATAGTTCAGGGCGTGACTGGACAAAGACTGGAGAAAAGGGAACCTGTCAAAAGTAGAGAGGAGCTTAAAACTAACAGGCACAGGCTGGGTTTGTTGGCTGTAGCAGTAAGGCTTCACAATTGCAATGTATTTTTTCTGTGATTGCTTAGTGTTTTTGTAATGTTCTATGCAAGATGGATCCTGGTAATTGCAATTTAATGTCTGTCTTGCTTCTAATACCACATTTATTACAACATGCCAAGGCTGCCTTCTCAGTGACCTCTGCAGGGAGAAAACAGAGTAGTTTTTACCTTATGTAATGCTTTAAATAGTGTTCAAAATGGGCCAGAAGGGCATGGAAGCAAATTTCTGAGTGGGAATCTGATCTCTGTTTTTCTGAGCATCTGAATACTTGCTCCTGATAGTTTGAAAGTTGGGTAAGCCAATATTTAACTTAGCTGCATCCTTCTCTTACGAGACTATTTCAACATGTAGTGCTCACTCAATGCACAAAACTGAACGGAAAATTAGCAGACAAGCAGAACTGGTTTTTATTCTTTGCTGGGAAGGGATTGATATGTTATTCCATATTTGTTCAAACACAGAGTCTTCAGAGTTGAATAATTTTTTTTTTTAAAGTGTTGCATAGCTTTAAGCCATTCCCTCTGGATCTTTGCACTCATTCAGTTGCTTTAGTGACCATGTTATTTTCCCCTGTTTTTCCCTTCTGTTAGCAAAGCCCTGCCTGTATTGCCAGAAGAAAGTGGTACTTTTTTTTTTTTAATTTCTAAAAGCACTACACTGCACAAACATAAGACAAAAATTATTAGAGAGGGCATAGCATTAAAGAGAGGAGGCTGTGTGTTTTCATGGAAAAATGAACTTGGTTAACAAAATTCCTACCGTGGGTAGTAGGTGCTTTATTCATGAGAAGGAAAATTTCAAGGCATGATCCAAAGCGATCAGGTTACTCTGTCTTAATCACTGGCTGCCTATCAACTTAGCTGTAGTAGTTGACAGTGCATAAATGCTGTTGGTCCTGCCCCAATTGCATGTGTAAAACCTATTAAGTTAAAACACCCTAAGTGGCATTTAAATTGATGTGTTTTGACTGGCAATTGAGATAGTCATTAGTTGGTTATTGTAATTCAGCCAGCAGACAGAAGCCCAATAGGATGTGGTACCTTAATGTTGCATTGACTGCTTTAAGACTGTGGCCAGCAGGACTCTGAGATTAAGATATTTTCTCTTCTTTCAGGTTGAATACACAAAATTGTTAATGACAGAAGATTTTAAAGCTTCCCAATTTGTTTGTCTTTCCCCAAGTACAACTTTTAGTGTTATCTGCTTATTAAGCCTTATTTTAGGGAAACACTATGTTTTCTTTCAGATACAATGAAGATTATTCACCAAGCACACAAATCTAAGGTAAGATTATTAGCTGTGTTCTTTCCCTTTTGCATGCTTTGATGCAGGCAGATCTCTGTACTGCCAAACAAGACTGGGGCAGAGGCAATCAGTAAATTCTTATTTTTGTATTTTTGCTCTCTGATTTGTAGACTGGTGAGCTTGTAGTAAGTTTGGAAGATGATGACAAACTGATTTTGAAGGAAGACAGCACACTGAAAGCAGCTGGAGTAGGTAGGAGTACATTTGTATTGACTGAAGATGCTGTTCCTTGTGGTAGCATTAAATTGATAACTGGCTGATTATGTTTGGACAGGCTGCTGAAAAGTAAATGCTATTCATGATGCTCTTTACACGACTTGATAATTATTCAGGGAAGCATTATTCAAATCATTGGTCTGAGGGCAGCAGGTATCTGCACTCCAAATGTTCAGAATGCAAATTGTGATTTTTAGAGGGTATGCTTATAATTCTGCTGAGAGTAATTTTAAATGATTGACAGATAGGTTATTAGTACCGTGTCTGCTTAGTCTTATCAGTAACATTTAAACTGATGTTTTGGTTAGAAATGTAAGTAGTGGAACCAGCATGGAATAATGAAATAAGATTAGATTTGTTTAATGTGCAGCATACAGTGCCTGATAGCCAGATTGCTCAGGAAAGCTCGAGCAGTATCATTTAGAGAATGTGCTGAACATAGCAAAGAGTTGAAACTTGACCTGATTTCTCACATTTTGACAGGAGACTACATATAGGGCATGTCTTTTGGTAATAATGTAAAGAAATGTCTGTCATGATAAAATTGATGGTCCCTGGATGTCCTCTGGGCTTCTGGTAAATGTGGCTGAATGACTTTGTGGCAGCAGGGTACTTCAGGGATGTTGTTGCATTCCACCTTGATATGGACGTTTGCTCATTTGAATCTGATTTGCCTGGCTGGAAAGCATTAACTGCCTGTGCTCTAAGTGCAGGGGCTTCACACAGGAGGCTCCCTCCTGTTCCTGGTGCTCACTGATTGCTCCCCAGCTACTCAATGGGATTTCTTTCCTGTAGGTTACTTGGCTCTTCTGTTTCCTGCAATTTATTTTCTGGTTTTAAGTGACTTGGGATGTGCCTTCAATGTTTTTCTCTGGTGTGAACTGCAACTGGTCTCAATATACCTTTCCTAAAGGTCTTTGAGTGTTCCTATAATATGAATCATAGTTTTTACTACACCAGGTCTTTTTGTCTGCAGGGGGAAGGAAAAAGGGAGGATTACTGGCACCCAAGCCTTATAGATTTGTAATTTAGTTAGCAGAAGGTTCATTTAAGTATGATTTTTATCTATGTAAGGCATAAGAGGCAGTGCAGCTCAGGAGAGGGACTGATGACAGTGCCAAAAGTTGAATTAGAAACAACAAAGCTGTCTTCTTTCAAAAAGGTATGGATAAATATTTGTATGTATTATCTGTCTTTGAAACTAGGTTTGTAGCTACAGCAGTGAAGTAGTTCGATGTGATCTCAAAAAAGGTGTCAAAACATCAGACTAAATGTTACAGTGAAAGAAAATAGGAATACAGCAGCCTGTTCTGTGTCTCTGTATAAAGGGAAGGGTGGTTCATTCAGGGCAGAAAATTATTTAAAGCTGTTTTTTTTTTTCCCCTGAATAACAGCAGTTATTATATATAGAGGATGTTTGTGATAGAAGAGGAAAACCCTTTCTTTGGAAAATGCAGTGTGACATTATGGCATTTTGAATTTGGATATGTTCCAGTGTATCTTAATGTGAAAATTAGCTAAGTTAGGAGTGGGGTCTTTGTAGTAAAATCTTGAAGATTTTACTTTTCTTCAACAATAAGTGGAAAAGAGCAAGCCAAGGAAATGAAGTATGATAGCATATATCATGTACCACATGGTACCTAATTTTGTACAAAATGATAATTTTGTACATTTTCTTTAAATCAGTAAGGAAATTTCAAATCTCCTATAGTCTGGACAAGATTTACTAGAATAAAACAGAGAACAACCATTAGAAAATCTGGGAAATTCTGATACATGCAGAACATTTTTTCTAAGCTGCAGTTGATTGCCCTTGGCACTATACAGGGTTGGGCTAGAGAGTTATAAATGATGAGGACATTAGATGAGCATCCTCAGGAAAGCCTCTGTAGTAGTGATTATTATTACAGTTATTATCCAGTCAGCAGAGTTAATGCTTGCATTTTTTTTAACAGAGTGTATGTTAATAAAGTATTCAGTATTCATTGCAAACAGTCTTGTCTGTTTTCTAGTTGAGATTCTAAAATCCCCTCTACTCTTTTTTTTTTTTTTTTTTACAAGACAGGCAGACTTCATTAACTTAGGGTTTAATTTAAAAAACGAATGTGGAACTTATTGGCTCAGCACCTTAAAGAATTCCATGTTTAATAATTGTGAAGGCTTTCCATCAGATTTGTCTCTGTTCTGAATTAGTAATGTTGCTGACTTATTGTTTTAGAAGAGGAAGTCCTTGACCTACTGGGTTGAAAGAATTGTGACTGTTCTGAACCTTTGTGGGTCCTTTAGCTCTGCCATATCCCCTGTGAATAATTAGAGGTATTTGAAGGTATTGCTGGAGAAGCCAATTTGTGTCTTTCACTTTGCATATTGTTGAAGCCTCATGAATTAATCATCAGCAGGGCAAAAAATTAACTTCTTCAGACACATATTTTGATGGGTCATGAGGGAGAATGTAAAGTGATCTGTAAAATATTCTACTGATCCTCTAAGTATTAAATTATTATACCTACAGGCTAATTTAATGGGAGAAAGAAGTTTCTTTCTCCCTTTCCTAACAGAAAAATGCACAAAAAAGAGTATATCATGGTTCATTACTTTCCTAGCATTTGAAGGTATTAGAAATGCAAGCAGTTAATTTGCTGAATGCTTATACAAACAATTCAGAAGACAGTGTTAAACAAATCTTGAAGGGTCTTGTGTACCTATTTACTTCTCTGAATTCATGTTCTTGATGTCTTTGTTTGTTTGGGGTGTTTTTTAATGAGCTTAAATGACCTCTTTAATACTGGAATCCTTTTTCCAAAAATTTGAGGAGGAAAAAGAAAAGCATGTGGTAATTTATAATTGTCTTTGACCATAAAGTTGCTAAATAGCTGGCTGTTGGTGGTTCATTTACTGGTATGCTAAATATTTAATTTTTTATTCATTCTAGCAAATGAGACGGAATTAGCATTCTTCTGTGAGGAAGATTACAGAAACTACAGAGCTAATCCTGTTTCGGCCTGGTGAAGATCCCAAGAGATTGTTTTGTTTTCCCATACCTGTTGTAAATTTTCCTTATTCTGCTTAATGAGATTTTTCTTAAAGATCAATAAATCCTAGAGGATTTCTTTGCAAACAGTGCAATTCCCTTCCTATAGAAATTAATTTGTGTCAATATGCTAAGGCTGAGAGAAGGAAAACTGGGGGACATAAATGACTTTTTTCTTCCTGCCTCTTCTTTTTGCCATGCTTGGCTCTTGTGCCTCAGGCAGTGCCATCCCTGACCTGACACATGTTCTTGGTGTGATCCCACAGCAGACAGTGGCTGCATATGGAGATTATATAATGCACAGGAAGATCCTATCACAGTACTAACCTCTAATGAAAATGAAGCGAAGCCTCCTTCAAATGAAATGTTTTATGACCAAATCACTGGGTGTTTTAAAGAACTTGAGAAATCTCTCTGTTTCCAGTCATAGCTTTACTTCTCTCATTTTATGTTTGGTCTCTTTTGTTTAAATAGTGCAGACTGGCCAGTGTTTCATGCTTTTCAGTGGTGAATGCTTTCCATTATCCTCTTTCCCAGCCCTCTTTAGCATGCTGAAAGGGACAAATGTCTGCTGGGAGGCTTTTGTGCCCAAGGACCAGCTCAGCTCGCCTGTTTCTAGCTTTACTTCATGGAGACACCTTCACACAGGGCTAGCAACTCGAGTTCTGCCAGGACATCAGTGTGCCTAAGTAGGAACTGGGCATTTCTCCAAATGGAGTGAAAGCTCATGGTTTCAGTTTTAAGAATAAAACCTGAATGCTTGCATTTTTTGTGAGTAGAGGCCCAGTCTGTGAGCCACATGTCTTCAGGACCTGGAATTGATTCCCTTATGCTTTCCATGAGCCAAATGCTCTGTTGCTATGTGTTTGTTCTTGGTAATTCCAGGCTTTCCTACTACATGAACCAAATTAAGGATAATAAAAAGTACTCATGCACCCAGTAAAGTACCTTTGGATAGATACCGCTTATGAAATGGTTTTTAGGGGGTGCCAACATGGGACCCTGTGCCTTTAAGCCTCTCTTCATTGAAATAAGAATGATGCTGGCTCTCTGCCTTAGCAGGCCTTTTGGGCATAGGCTCTGCTAAACTGAAAATCTCATGTGCAGTTGCTTTAGACCTACACATCTACCCTCAGCTCTGGGTGAGAGCTGACAATTCTATTTCCATGACACTTTCGGGAGAAGAAACCCTACAATTTCCTAGAGCTTTGATTTTTGTTTTTATTGACATGTGATACTGAAAGCAGATTTCTAAAGTATCTAAATAAAATTTCCCTTTATTTTAGATGTAGGGCCAAAGAACCCTCTGTGTATTGTTCCCACCTCATTTTCCTCATCATTCCTGACAACTCTCTGCTTTAGGCTGTTTTACTCACCAACAGCTTTGCTTCAGAGTTTTATTCTCTTGTGAAAAAACTCTACCACTTTCTCAACTGTGATTAAATGATTGTATTTTTATCTTGTAAGGAGAAGTCCTGTGTCAGTGAAGTCACCTATGTTCTCCTGGGCTGTAGATGTTGTTATGCATGCCCTGATGAATTTATAAGGAGAACTTACCTCTTGCCTCCTCCTTCTGCCCAGGCAGCCTCTCTGTTGCTGCTACCTGCTCCCCAAACATGGTCCCATGTCTCAGCTGCCTTACACAGCCTCTCATGTTTGCAGATTAATGTGATCTATACAAGTCTGTGCTCATCTTCTCAGACTGTTCAAGCTGATGCATCGCACTCCAGACTACCCCAGCTTTGTTCAGCCAAATTCACAATAGTGAAGGTAACTTTGTAAGAGTAGATGTACCATAGAGATCAGTGTCTCAGGCTGGCCTGCCAAGGCATCTAAATGGTGTCTGTCAGCACATGCAGGCTCTCAGACTGAGCAAGCACTGCCATTCTTTTCCTCCTGTTCTGGGAATTTGAATTTGGTCTCCAGCCCTTTCAGACAGATTTGGATTAGTTTTGTGATCCCTTTTCTGTAAAGCATTTGTGTTGGAAAGAGTCACCACATTTTAACAGTTGTTCTTTCTGGGCTTGTACAGGTCCAAATTTGCAGTGTCACATCAAGTGTGGTACAGTGGAGGAGCAATTCTACAGCATCAGTGAGAAAAAACGTAAATGTTCTACTGCAAATATTCAAGAATTATATGCCTGGCATTCCAGATTAACTTCTCTTTCCAAGGGAAGAGTTAAACTTCTGCTTTGTGAGCTCAGTTCGCTCTGGCAGTGGCACTTCATTGGCTTCTTTCTCCAGCAGCACAGTGGAGCCTTTTGTAATGCTCTCAATGGCCATACTTGTAAACTGGTTTCTTCCTGAAGTGTTTTTCTACTGTGGTTTTTTCTTTTTTTTTTTAAATGGGACTTTTAGTAATGCTTCTTTCAAGTAAACCCCATGAAACCACACATAATAACTGAAAACTTGTTAGGAAAGATGCTGTTCAAACATTTTTTGGTGGGATATGTTACAGCCTCGTATCAAAGTAGGTTTGATTCCAGGATTGTTGAGTACTGAATGAAATCTCTGAACACTGGCTAATAAACTAGTAAAGACTGAGATGTCTTTGCCTATGTTGTTAAATCTCCCTTCTGTTGAAGGAAATCAGAGTTAGTACTGTGGTTTGTTATCCTGGCAGAAATCATGAACTGCATTGGTTTACAGTTGATTTTAATCAGAAGTTTAGTGGGGTAAGTCATACAGCTTTGCCAGCGTTCTTAGGCATTGTGGGGTTAATAAGGATTCATGTTACAGTGTGGTGTTCTTGGAACCACTCACCATTTTTTTTGTTAAACAAAAGAACAATATCCAGAGAGGACACTGAAATGAGGTAAAATTTATCCTGTGTTATAACACTGTAGCAGGGAAAGGCAGTCAAACTGGAACCCTGGGGTGGTGTGTCGGGCTTGGCTGCTTCTTGGAGAAAAAAATCACTTCAGAGAGACTGGATTTTGATTAGGAGGTGTGAAGGAGTAGCTACTGAAGAAGAGAGGAAATTTGGAAGGGAATTATCATAAATAGGAAGAAGAGGTAAAAGTGTAACTAAATAAGCAGCAAAATCTGCATGTGCAACACTCTTGGTGCAGAGATACCAGAGTAGCTGCTTTCTATAGAGCTAAAGGTATAAAAATGGTGCTTTTTCATAATTTTTGGAGTTGAATTAATGAACTGCTCGAATAGGCATCTTGTTTTTCCTGGCTTTGGCACATTATACATTCTGCATCCAACAGTTTTAATTATTTTTCTGCCACGAGGTAGTTATGTTGCCTCTTGAAGAAGCGAGAGTTAAGAAAAATCTGCTGATATGGGCAGCTGAGTTAAATGTTGACCAATGGCATAAAGGAGTCCTCAAAGATCTGATAAGCACCACTGTTACAGTTAACAGCTTTATCTGATGTATACCTTCTGTTTTAAAGGTGATCCAGAAATATCTTGTGAGCTGTGGTGTTTCTCTTTCACTCCCTGAGAGTATTTAAAATCCCTTGACTGATAATTTATTTAAAAAATGAGCTTGCAAGTGGCAGTCCAAGAATTCCCACAGCCACGACAGGACATATGTGGGCCCTATCCTTGGAAGCTAATAGCCACAGAAATCCTGAGTGTCAAGAACATGTGATACTCATTGTTGGTCTCCTGTGAGTGATAGGATCCCAGATACAGAGCAGGGCAGATGGCTGGAGGCATTACAAACGCCTAAGGCAAGTGCACACTTTTGGTTATTGAGCAGTCTGGACTGAGCTCAGGCTTCCTGTGTGGCACCTGATCCTCCTTCCATGGCTTCCTTTCCATAGTACTACTTGGCACAGATTTGCAAGTGATTAATCAGTCAAGAAACGCCCAGCAGACAACTTTTGCTGCTTTTCATTTCATCAGGATATTGACTTTTCTGTACTCTCCATTTCCTATTGAGTCAGAGAAACAGACACAGCTTCCAACGTTTCCCCAACCACTTCCCTTTGCTTCTTGCTGCCCCTTCTGCTGATTTGCAGTGCTTTAATGGTTAGGTTTGCACCTTATCTGATGTGCAACAGCAGCATTTTGTGTGGCAGTGAATGAACATTTAAAAAAATCTATTTGTGAAAAAGTATGCTTTGAAATGGAGATCTTTTCTACACTGCCACTAATAGTGCACAACAAAGGCTCCTTTCTTGCTTTGCAGGAAGATTTGCACAAGACAGCAATGTCCACCTGGTCAGTGGAAACAAAAATGTTTTTATCATAATGCTTTGAATCTTGTAAGAAAATGAAGAAGTTACATCAGGAATGCATTAAAAAAAAAAAAAGGCAGTGAAAAGCCAAGACCTATTGCCATGAACTCTTTGCCTGCAGAGAAAGCCACCAGATGTCAGCACAGCCTGTTCTTCGCTTCTCCAGAACCTCTGTCAGCCAAGAGATGTGTCATGTTTATGAGAAGTGCTTATCTGTGAATTTGTATAGCCTGCGAAGTCTGTGCTAGGGTTCTGGTGATGAAAGCTAAACCTTTCCTCGCAGAAAGTATTTCTTTTTATATTAAAATCAAAAAAGCGGCAAATTGAACTGGTTTCAGTGCTTAAATTCCTCTTGTTAAAGAGCATCCTTTGCAGAGCCAGTTCCCAGCGTATCTAAATCTTTGCATGGTGTGAGGAGGCATTTGCAGAACATTCATTTGAAGAATTGTCTGGAAAAGATCAGTGTTAATATGCTGAGGTTTTGTAAAGTAGATTTTAAGTATGCCTATTTCTTTTAAACACAAGGAAAACCATCTGGAACAGACACACATGCAAAGCAGAGCAAAACATCTTCAACACAGCTTAAACACACAACAAATGTATCCTCCATGCTTCTGACCCTAAGCTCCCACTATTTCTTCCTTGTAGTGCAAAGGGCTAAGGAGAACCTGGTACTGCATTCTCTGGGCTGTGCTTCCTGAGCTGGGATGAGGTGAGGTGGGATATGAGTTTCAGAGCCCAAATCCAAGCACTGTGCATAGCACATAGTCAGTGATTGAAGCATGCATAAATGCTGCCTGGTTAAAAGGCTAAATTTGAATTTTTGCACAGGGACAAGCTGTCAAAATGCTTTCTGCTCAGATTCCCATCACTTTTCTTGCAGCAGCTTGCAGATGCCAGTGAGGTATTGAAGAGAGGGAAGTTCAAGTAGCAGGTAAAGCCTGGGTGATGTAAATATTCCTTCTTCCCTAGTTCCTTTCTTCTTGCCTCATCACACTGGTGTCATGTTAGGGGTTTGCCACAGCTTGCTGTGTATGGGAACTGCTCATTGATTCCAAGCTATCACTGCAACCCTCAGACACTGCTCACACTCTGGAGGTGATGCAAGAGAAATTGCAGCTGTGCAGGTGAAGACTGGTGGACATGGGTGCAGCCAGCGTGGTGTGTGCAGGTTGTCTGGGAGGTGTTATTCTTGCTTCTGTCCCTTCTGCACAGCACCCAGTTCTGCTCTGCTGGGAACCAGGACCTTGTCTGGAAGCTTGGCATGCATGGCAGATAGATGAAAGGAGAGATGGGTGTTTGGGCTGGTGATGCAGTGGGGGAGAGGAGAGGCACAGAGCTTTCATGGCCCTGTAGATGTGGTATTTTTGATCAGATATGGATTGTAACTTTTGTTAACTAGCATTGTCTCTGTGATAGCAGTAGATTCATTCCTTTGTAGTGGGACAGAAGCAGCTAGCCAGAAGAGTGAGAGTGTCGGTAGTAAATACATTAACAGGATCAGTGTGACAGATAAATATAGGAATTTCCCTTTGTATGCTCATTCCTGCTCTCTGGCAGGTGACTTACAGTGTTGTATACTAGGAACATCAGCAAGTACTGTAAGAACTGCTGCTGTCTGCTCTCATTCCACATCTGGGAAGGTTTAATTCTGCTTTCTAACTTAAAGCCCATGGAACAGACTCTTTAAGAATGGTTTGGGTTCAACGATGTTGGTCTCTTCCTTCAAGTTACCAGCAACAGGACAAGAGGAAATATCCTCAAGTTGTGCCAGAGGAGGTTTAGATTGAATATTTGGAAAGATTTATTCACCAAAAGGGTTATGAAGCATTGGTACAGGCTGCCCGGGGAAGCACTGGAGTGACCAGCCCTGGAGGGATTTAGAAATCTTGTAGGTGTGGCACTTGGGGACATGGTTGAGTGGTGGCCTTGGTGGTGCTGGGGTAACAGTTGGACTCGATGATCTTAAAGGTTTTTTCAACCTAAACAGTTCTATGATTCTATGATTGTGTCCATCCAGCTGGAGGGCATCAGTTGGCTTTTGAGTCGAAGCAGCAATCTGGCCATGATAGCTTTATATCCCAGCAGTTACTATCATGGCTAGTTCTTCACAATGATTCGCCTGCCCCATCCCTCCCAAATCAAATACAACTGGTTTTGCAGATCACAGACTTGAATCTTGCACAGCAACTTTGTTTTCCAGAGTGCTCAACGAGACAGCTACTTGAAAGCAGACATCTAGCTGTAGACAGCTCTTTAAGGCAGCAGGCTGGCATGCAGCAGCTGAAGGTAGCTAATTGCAGATCAGATATGGGAAACAGATAACAAGAGTAACTAACCAGCTGAACAGCAGCTGTAGTGCATCCTCCAGTGTTGAGATTTCTAAATCTAAAGCAGATTATCTTTCTAGGAGGATGCACTTGTGCCACTTTAAGTCTTTGAGAGGTTTCAGTAATACTATGGCTTGTGATATGTGATCCTCCTGACTGGCCCCAGACAATGCTTATTTTTAGTCTTTGATTATGAATGTCCTGTACATGCTCTGCTAACAAGAACTGTCCCTAATCATAGATGGTATCTGTGTATTCTGTGCTCAGCTTTAAAATGTGCATGGTTCTCACTTGCACTAAAAAAAAAACTCGTGCAGAAATTCTGCAAAACTCATGTTGCTTATTAAGGCACAATAAACAGATAAAAGAAAACTGTCCTAGTGTAACAAATCTCGTTCCTCAAACCCAAGGCACAGTCTGCAAATCCTGCTAGCTCAGTGTGTGAAATTTAGAGCTCAAGAATAACACCAGGTTTTGTTGCTGATTGTAGCTGTGCTGGCCATTTTGGAAAGAGGAGGAAATATATTGCATAGAGGTGCTGAAGCAAGTGCATCCCCCGAAAGATTTAACTATAGTTTGATATATCACTTTGGTGAGTAAATCCCTGAGGAGCAAGAAACCAATTGCACTGTTTAAAGCCTTGTATTATAAAACTGAAGGAGTGAGAGAACTGTACCTGCAGAGGTTAATCTTCAGCTCAGGAATTTAAATGAACTCATTAAAATCAACTTACAAATTAGCTCATTAAAATGCAATGCTGCAGATCCAGAAGTTGGTTGATCTGGCATGCCACTTGTATGAAAAAGTGACTTAAGAAGCATAGAACAAATTTATAGTATTAAAACTCCATCTTTCCTTGCAGTCCCCCATCTGGAACTCCTTCTTCCTTGAACTCTGTATCAACAGCACTTTTTATTTAGTGAATTAAGCTTGTTTGATTCTGTGCTACAAGTGCTGTGTAATATCTGTAGACCCCTGTAATGAAATATATGTCTGTACACACTTGTGCCCTCTCACACACACAGAACTCTGTAATTGAGCCCTGGCACCATGGGTCACAGCAATGATCATTTTATTACCTTGATAATGAGATTCTACAAGCTGCTGGCTGTACTGGGTTTTATTTCTTAGTGGTTAAATTCTAGATAATCACACTACTCTACTACTGCCATTAAAGTAATGGTTTTGTTTAGGGAGAGGCGGGAAAAAAAGACTCACACGAGTTCTGATATAATTATGTAGACCTGTTCAGAATATCTTTATAACTACAGAGGCCAGTGGTTAAAACTGGCCTTACTCTTACAGCTTTTCATTTGGTTCTTACATATCCCAGAGGCACACAGTAGGCAGTACAGAAAATAAAAATACAAAGATTTTACATTCCAGCTATATATTCTGCAATAAGACATATATATATATGTGTATGTGTGTGTGTGTACATATATACAGAGAAAGAGAAAAACTTCAAGTACAAAACCAGTTAAATTGTAAGTTTTAAGCCAATCTTACTGAATGTCCTATGCACATGAAAAAATGCTTAGGGAAAAGATAATTGAAAAATTCCTTAGTCTCATTTTCAGCGTTCCAGAATCAGAAGAAATTACTCAAACTGTTGTGTCATGTTTTAAGGACCAGTTGCTTACAGAGGGCATCATGTGAAATGCTGCTCTACATTTATAGGAATTGGTTTTGGTCTTGAAAAGGGATGGTGGCTGGCTGGCCAGTCTGTTGGCAGGCATTACCTGGAGACACTTGACCAGCTCTTTTTCAGTTGCTGTAGAGCTGCAGTAGCTGTGGGCATTTTAAGCTGGCTTGTCTGTCCTTTGGGCTTGGGTCCATCTGAAAAGCACCACGCTGACTCACTGACTCCCCTTCTGCTCATGGAAACTGTCCCTTTGCCATGGTAAAGGCTTTGTAGGCATTAAAATCATGTAAACAAAGCAAGGCTGCAAACCTGCTGGGCAGAAAGGTGAATCTTTAACCTTGCAGCAACTCAGAATAAAACCACACCTTTCCCCTTGAAGAGAAAGCCTGCAAGCCTGTGTAATGTTCCTTCCCTTTCTCCTAATCTTTTTTGGCCGCCAGGCAGTAGTCTTGCCTGACCTACAGATGTGATAAGAAACTTAGATGGCAAAAAAAGGCATTGAAATACACCATTGTAACCATAAAATGTGTAAATTCATGCTTTTATGTTGTCTTTGCCTGATGATGAAATGGAAAAGATGACTGAAAAACCAGGCTTGCTGAATCCAGTTTTCCCTCAACTGAGTTAAACTGGAGTGGGTGGAATTATATTCAGGTGAAACTGTCTCAAATTTGTGTGGAAACTTAACCTATCACCTAACCAGAAATAAATAGCCTTGGGTCATCAGTCTGCTTGGAGAATGATTTGGTCAGGTGCCAATCTGGGCTAAGTTCTGGAGGTGGATGGAGAATAATAAACTCAGCTTGCTGAGGGGGACAGTGGGAAAGAATGATACCTTCCCCCTATTGCCCAAATCCCATCAAAACAACATTAAAAAATCACCTGATTGTGAAATCTAGGATTTTCCCTCAAGCCAGTTTCTTCTTGTACAGCAAAAAGAAGCAGCATTTGGAAACTTTAAATCTTAGGCAAGATTAAAATCCCTCAATATCATCACTGGCTATATGAGCAATATCTGGAGAATATTACTCACTGTAGTTTGCTGAGGCTAAACAGGGAATTCATATGATTGTCTATGTAGAACTCTTCCAGGTTACAGGTGCAATGCTGGCTTGTAGAAGGGCTTATGTGCCCCAAGTTGATAATTCCCCCTGCCCCTTATATTAACTGATCCAGTAACAAATACATCCTTGTTCCACAAGCTGTACCTCATTTGGTGCTGACAGATGTTGTTTCTCAAAGCAATACTGAACATTGAGTGTCTTTTCCTTAACTGTAGGAAAATGAGGCTATTCCAGGCACGTCCTTGTACCTGACCTTACTGAGGTAGTCTTCTTGTGTCATCCCGATTGCTTGCTTTTAAATGAGCTTTAGTGAATGGCTGTCCATTTGGATGTTCAAAACCTAAAAAATTATTCTGATAAAGAGTAAGAACTTGATAGAAAGCGACAGGTGAAACATGAAATAAGGACAGAAATCTTCTTCGCCCTGTGCCTTGTCCACAGTGGGTGTGAAGTCAGAAGAGCACTTCATACCTGTTTTGTGATCTAGCAAGTGACTTTTTAAGGTGCAAGGCAATGAAGGACTGTGCCCAAAATGTACAACTGCTGTGTTTTCATGTTGTGGTCAAGACTTGCCGATCCCTTTGCAAGACTGTTCAAATATCTTCTTATTGCTAGTGAAACCAGTGGGTTTAGAGCTGCTGTTTTGTTTGCTTAAATGGGAATGTTCAGGTGACAGAGATTTCTAAAAGCTTCACCATATTATTTGATGTAAGGCCAGCTGGAAGGCCTTGGTTTTCTCCATGTAATTTTGTGAAGCAGCAGGCCTTTCCAGTAATTATCCTCGCTCTATTTCAATCAAATACTGCTTGAAACTTTGGCTCAGTATGACAGAGAACATGCAGCAGTAGCTGTCATCTCAGAGCCAGCAGTGCAGACCAGATGTCTGGTGTTGGGGACGTCTCTCTCTCAAATGCTTTTATACCGCTGCAAAAGGTGCTTTATTTCTTCAGCTTATAAACATGCACCAGGCACAGCTTCCAGGACCAGAAGTGCTGTCTGTATTTCAGAGAACAGGGGTACTGGGCTTGCTGTCAGATTTGATGATTTTAGTAAAATCTGCTGTCACAATAACATGGATATTGCTGTTCTGACTTGTCCACAGAGTTCATTGAGGAGAACAAAACCAGAAGCAATTGATCTTTCTAAACCTCACTGCCTTGATTGATCCATACACTCAGGAGGCAGGGTATCTTTACTGTCATAAACCCCGGAAAATCTGTGCAACTTCATATTAAAAAAAGGCATTGAAATTTATGAGAGCAGCTAGGAAAGCAACCGAGAAGTACTGGTTTGGGGAGCTGCCAGCCAGCACCTCAAGTGACTGATCTGACTAACAGAGTCCATCAGTTTCCCATGTATATTAGTGCTGCTAGCTCGGCTTTCACAGTCATTTTTAAGGCAATAATTGTCCTAGCAAATCAGCAATATAATTTAACTACTACTGTCTAACCTAGTTTGATGGTCATCCATTTTCTAAAGTCACCAAATTTTATTTTTTCTCCACAATACCATTATACCAAAACATACACATATTTAAGAAAAAGGAACACCTTTATAGAAATGTTGATAGTGCTTCGAAATCCTCTGTCACAGCTGGGACTGTTAGACATTGCTGGAGGTCTCCCCGCTTGAAAACTCCCCAGTTGCGCTGGGCAGAACAAACTTGACGTATCTCCCCTTCTCCCAGCCCCTCCTGATTCGCAGAAGTCTGTGCTGGATGCAGGGCAGACTGAAGATGACTTTTGCTATGATCACAGTGCATGGGACGAGCAGGGTGAGGGTGTAGGTGGGGGGCAGGTAGAATTTGTACTGATTCTCGTCGAAGGCTCGCGACCAGCCGTAGGTGAGCGTGTGCAGAGTGCTGATCACCAAGGCAATAAATCCAAGGGAGGACTACAAGGAAAAGAAACACACACCAGTTAACAGAGTACCTTGTGCTTGGCTGTTTTCCTGTATTTTTTACATTATCTTCTAAGTGTACATGACACAGGGAAAGGAATTCTTGCATTTCCTGGAAACCTTTCCTGGGTAGAGTGCCAGACTGCGTTTTTCTTTGTCTAATCAGAGGTTGAGTGTGACTTTAGAAGCTCGGCAGGATTTTCCAGAAGGTGCTGCCAGCTCAGTAGAGAGGGGGGCTGCTGACCAGCAGGAAGAAGCATCAATTTTGTGGATTTGGACCACAGCTGGCACCTTTGGAAGTGGGTGAAGCCACAGCTCCACACACAGAAAAAACATCTTCAGGTGAGTGGCGTCCTCTACAGGAAAATGAGATTTTCAGCTCCTTCTGAGGGTTGCTCTCAAAGATAGGTTTGAAAATGTTTCCCTCATTGGTGGCTTCCTGCCAGCATCAGAGGTGGTGGCTCCTGAGCTTGCCAGCTCCCACAGCCTGTTGGCACTCAGCAGCACTGGGCACTTGCTCTATTTTCCTTTCTACAGGTCTTTGCTGCTATATTTGCAAAGAAAACCACAGGTGTAGCATCTTGCTCTGCTGCCCTACTTTGAATGCTTGGCCTAAGTCTGCCATAACAACCGAATTTCAAGATGCCTAGACAGGAAAAATTTTGCTGCTGATGTCCCTAACTTAGGGAAGAAAGCTTTTACAAGCCAAAATATCTGTCTTGGTGCTGAGATCAGCAAGAAACACAGTCTTCCTGAAAATATGTCTAGGAAAGAGGACATGGCAGGTAAATAAGGGACCAGGCAAGATGGAAGAAGGACTCATCATCTTTTTATAAAAGAGCTTCAGCTAAAAAACCACTCTATTCAAAGCTACCCCTTCTATTTTTGATAGCTGAGAAACAATATAAAAATCCAGACAACTTTAAAAATGAACCACATTGTTACCAAAAAAACAGACTAAGACTTCTCTAAGCTTCAGAGCAAATTTTTTAAGCATCTGAGGGGACTGGGCAAGGGAGGGAAGGAGAGCTCTAAAATGTGTTACCAGATCTAGGTACTTCATTTTTACAGTGTCTATCAGGCAGTCATGTGGGTGTTGCTGAGTCCTGCCAAGGTAGAGAACTATTCTCTGTTACAGCTGAGCATTACTCAAGGTCATGCCAGGAGCTGGGAACAGAGGTGGGAACTGAACCTCAATCCTGTGTGCAACTCCACACTTATCCTTTCTTTCAGGGAGAGATGTCCTTCTTACCAGAGGTCATGGCCATGTCCTAAACCAAAGTGGTAACAAGCAGCAAACCCAACAGGGTCAAGACTAGTTGCACTTGGAAAATTAGGGAGGAGTTTGCTGAAATATGCCATGGCCACAGTTAAACCTAACAGCAGGACCTGACTCACACATCATCCATCATTTATAGGTTGAGTTTCTTTCCAACAGGCAAAAAAACCCCTGGATGGCAAAAGGTTGGAAGTACCAGTTTAGGACTCATCTGACAAAGCACGGGAGGGAAAAAGGGACAGAGTGAATCCAAGATGCTTTCTGCCCTAGGCAGGGGGTGGATTTGCAGGCAGCCCTAGCAGGCTCTGTGCATGGCAGAGATGTCAGAGCTGGAGATTATTACTTTGCTCCTCTACAGTTTCTCTTTAAATGCTGCTGGTACAGAGGGAGAGCAGGAGTGGAAATTAGTAGGACAAAAAGTGAAAAACCATCACAGGTAGTCTGTGACCCACCATTGTGTGTGGATGGTGAGGTGGGGATGAAACAAAAAGGCTAATTGGCAACAAACACATGGCTAAGCTGCTGGTGGCTGGAGAAAGGGCTGGCAGCTCCTCTGACAGCAGCAAGGGGCTGATCCACTTAAAACACAAACCAGGAGCTGACTGGGGAGAGCAGGGGCTGCCTGGGGGTCCCAGTGCTGATGCTGGCTGAAGGACCCATGGCTGCACACACCAGACAAGCTGACAGCTGGATACAGGCAGGTCTGTAAGTGCACAAAACTCAAAAGTCACGCTGATTGCAGCTTGGCTCAGTGTATACAGCTCAATATACACTCAGTGTAGTACAATGCAGAGCCTGCTGAGCACCCCAGGGGGCCCATTTGCCAATGTGCTTAGCCCTGATACCACTCTTTTGCTCTCATTGATCCTCTCTATGCAGTTTCTGGCAATGAAATCTTTCTGGGTTTTGTTTAAAACAGTGGCAGAGGTTTCTTTTGTACTGTCACAACACCAGGAGTGTGGGGCTAGCACCCCTGAAGGGTGTTAAAGCCCTCTGAAAGATGCTATGTAGATGGTATCTTCCTGATGCAGGCTTTGCATATGTTTTCTGTTCAGCATTAACTCTTCTACATCCCCCATTTCCTTGGTGCCTGCAGGCTCCCTGTAATGCATCAGCAAAGGTAATCCAGTCACATTTAGAAATGCCTGGGCAGCACTGAAAGCAAAGAGCCCCTTCCTGACCCAGATATGTTTCTGACTTGTGCAGCCATCAGTGCTATGAAATTATTAGCTCAATGGAAGCAGCTCTGGCCCCTTGCCCTGTGCTGACAGGAGGGTTAGGAAAGGTCTCATTACAGATTCTTTACATCTTATGCTACATGAACTATGAAAGAAACCAGGTCAATTCAACCTTACAATTCTGGGAAGACTTCTCAAGATGGGAAAGTAAAGGCAATCATACACATTTTTACTTCTCAGGCAATTAGAGTTGATTTGTAAATCACTGGGGAACATTGAAAATGTCTCACATAAGTTGAATTACATGCAAATCATTCCTGTTTGCCAGTGTTTTGATCTTGTATATTTTCTGTTAAAACTGGACACACAGGAGAACTGTGTATCCAAGTTAACTATATTTAACTGAACTCTGTGTATGTGCAGGAGATACTAAGAAAATTAACTTTTTCTTCCTATAACTTTTGCAACAGTACAAATGGGATTTTTGACTCATCAGGCTACACGTGTATTTTAAGACTGTGGCAGTACATGGCACTATTACAGGTGTACACACTGGCTGCTGGAAAATGTCAAATTTAGGAAGCTCTGGGTAAGGAAGGGACTAAAGTGGCTCCTGGATTTGTCTCACATGTGGCTTTTGGTACAGCATCTTTCAAACAACATGCAGTTCAACTGAGATGGGAACAAATTGTGGCATTTTCTGGAAGGCATCTGGCTGGGGTGTCTGCACTCTGCATTTCACCTCTCTTATGCTGCAGAAGTGCTAGAAATCCCAAATATTTGAGAAAGCAGCCTCATGCTTCACCCGTTGTATTTACACTGTGCCACTGTGCATTAATTCAGGGAGGCTCACACTGAGCTATGTGACTGCAACCTCTGGAGCCTGGAAGCAGTAGCTGTACCTGCTCTTTTAATTTCCTCAAGAAAGGCATTGCTGCCTTATTGAAGAGTCAATAATTTAAAAGATCCCTCATTAAAAAGAATATGGAAGATAACATGCCAGTAGATCTGTAACCTGCTCTTTTTACATGATATTTCCACAGTAAGACACAATACCAGCCTTTCCTCTCCTGCATGTGATCAGCTGGGAGCTCGTGTCGCACTGTCACGCTTTATTCCATGCGGACAGAAATAGGTGTGAGTATCTTTCCATGAACTAAGCCAGCCAGTTCCCATGTGGGGCAGCCAAGAGCTATTTTGGAACCGACCATCACGTATTTGTCTGGTCCCAGCACTGACAAGCCCTTAGAAAGGCCCGGGAAGGAGTCCCAAAGGGCAGATGCGACAGCCGTGTTACACGCATTACCTGCCACGACAGCGTATGTGCTACATGACACAACGCCAGCACCCTCCAGGACAGCTGCCAGGCTGCCTGGGGAGCCAAAGGGAAATGCAAGGGGTTTCAAAGCCTCCTTCCAGGCTGCAAGGAGATACTTCTCTTCATTCGGGATGCCTGGTATGAGATGCCTTAGTCAGGATTGATTTATCCAGTGTCCCAGCAGCTGCAGCCCTCCCCTGAGACATGGTGGTGAGAATTAATATGCTCCCATTGTCCAATCTTAAGGAGAGGTTTAAAGCCAGGTCTCCCTTCTCCTCGAGGGATGATCTCTTGGGGTTAAGCTCTCCTGGTGCAGCTCTTCTACTCAGTGTAAATAATTACTGGCTAGCCCACAGCAAGAGGGGAAAGAAGACAAACTGGATTGCTAGTCTGGTGATCGGGGCACTCGTGGGAGAAGCAGGGCAGCAGGCTTCAAACTCCTGCTCTAATGAATATTGAATTATTTATATACCACTGAAGAGCTTCAGCAGAGCTTAACAGAGGCTGGATGATAGATATTCACCTCTGCATCCCTGCACCCTGCCCTTCCTTTTGGAAGGGTTAGGTGTGTGCCAGTGTGGTGCACAAGGAGGCTCTGGGGGGGACAGGGCCTGCAGGGGCTCATGCCTGTGGGGTGCCATGGGGTCACTGCAGTGGGACATGAAGCCTGGTGCATGCTAAGCAGCCCTGGTGTAGGAGGTACAAGTAACAAGGGTTTTTAGGGCTGTGGGATATGACTGTCTAACAGTGAGTGGAATCTGGCCTCAAAATCAGCTCTAATGTGCAGGGGATACTTGGAAGGCTCATTCTCTGCTATCCCCATTAATTTGCCCTAAGCCTGGCTCCAAATGCATCCCTGAAAATGCTGCAGCCACTGAATCGAGTCTGCAAATGTCCCATGGGGTAGACTCAGGTCACTCAGGGAATTTGGCCTTTGGGAACTTGGCCATCACTGCAAGCTGGAGGAAGGCTTCTAAACCACTGGGGAAAAACTACACTCCTAATTCAGTTTTTAGAATCAGACATGGCCTTTTCATTGACATCATACCCAGTTCTGCTTGGGCTCTGGCACTTCATATACCACGCTAAGCTTTTTGGACTTGTCTATTGAACACTTGGATGCATGCAAGTTCTGCCAAACATGTATTTCTCCTGCAGTGTCCTCCCAGGTGCTTTCCTTCTCATCAGCTCACTCCCCTGAAATGCAAGGACAGATCTGTGTCCCATGGGCAGTTGTCTCCACAGCGAGTTCCCTGCCTGCCCTCCACAGCAGCTCTGCTGCTGCTGATCCTCCTGTGAGTGCCCACGACACCTTGCATTTTCCCTTCTCCTGAGAAAAGGACCTTCCTCAGACAGGACAAGCCCTGTGTGAGAGCAGCACAGCCCCAGGACACACCCCAGCCCTCTGCCCCTCACTGCCTCTAGGTCTCACCTCCTGGCCGAGGGGTCTGACTGCAGAATCACTCTCTGGCACCAGCAAATGTCAACTTTACCTGAATGAAACTGAATTCCCTCCAGTTGAGAGAGTTTGCGATGGATGGAAGTGAAGTGATGGCAAGTAACGACAGCAAGCCCAGGGCAATTATTCCAACAGAGATATAAATCTCCATCCTCCAGACTTCCTCCTCTACCCAGATTGTCATCTTCTTCTCCACAGCCTGGCATGACAATGAAGGTTTGTTAAAACGGAGTGCTTAGGGACAGAGGAACTGAATTTTATCTGTTTTGGAAGCAGGTTTCCTGGTTGAGCATTGGGTCCTATTCACACCTCATATAGGCACTATTTGCCTGTTTGGGAGATGTGGAAATGCTCTCTTATCCACAGCCATTTGGCCAAAGCTAGACCTGATTTGAAGCCTGCTGGGAAGAACTGCTGAATGCTCTCAGCTCCCATGCCTGTAACCACAGCAGCAAGCCCCAAAGTCGCATTTGAAAAGATAATTACAATGAGAACTCAGTTCAAAGCCATGAAAACAAATACAGATGCTTGAATATGCAGTAGTCTCCCAATAATCCTTGTTTTAAGTGCATTTAGGGGGCAAATTGTTCATGCTAATGGAAGGGAAGATGGGTTTTATACTGCATGGCAAAGAGGAACATTTAGAACTGTCCTCTTTAGCCCATTAAATGGGTTTAATTTACTAAACAGAGATGTTGCTAGAAAACAGGAGGTAGAGGGGAAATGAGCACAGGATGCTTGCCTGAGATTAATGTGCAACTGTGGCAATCAAGAAGAACCTGCTTAAGGCTGGAGCTAAGAGGCTGGGAATGGTGTTTGATGGATGCTCTGAACAGGCACTGCTACCAAAACCAGCCATCCTGCTCCCCTCTGCCCCCAAGGCTCCTTCCCTCCTCTTTGTTGGGACAAACATTTGGCATCACTTGGGCAAATACCCCAGTGCAGGAAGCAGAGTGGTTGTGGGGTAATTCCTTGATCATATTCCCCTCTCAGCTGCACAAAGCCTGTGCCATCCCAGGAGGGAGCAGCGTGGAGCAGCCAGGGGCAGGAAAGAGCAAATCCCATCATCTCATGGTACTGCCGAGTTACAGAGCTGGTTGAACTGCCTGAAGGCAGCAATCTTACACTGGATAAACACAGCTGAGAGTCTCCATAAAGCAATAAAGTCCTTTTCCATTTCCTTGTTCTTATATAAACAGTTCTCCACCACCATTTTGCTAAACTCCTGGAGGCACATGGTGATGAGGACACACAACCCTCCCTGGGTTATGATTTGGTTACTCCAGTAGGCACAACTGTGAACATCAGTGTGAACAAACAGGGATCTTCCAAGATTTCAGGAGCTGAAAGGAACTCTACTGCCTCCCCCACTGATTTCTCCTCTCCTGGTATTTTTCCTACCTCTGACCTAGTCACAGACACGCCAGTGCCAGACAAGGCTTGTTTCAAAGGCTTGTCTATGGTTCTGGGGAGCAGTGGCATGGGGGTTTTGATCCTAACCCTGGCTGTAAATGCAGAGGGAGCTGTGCACCCACTGAGACAGCAGGTCCTCAGCACAGACAGCTGCGTGCTGTGCAGCTGACCTGAGCGGGAAGTACTTCTAGAGATAACAACTTATTCCCACTGTCCCACACCTGCTTTGGAAAATGAGATCAAAAGCCAAGCCATTAAGCCTGCCACCCAACACCTGTATGTGTTTCAGCAGGTTCCTGCAGGTGCTGAGCTGAGCAGCACCCCGTTACCTGCTTGACGGCCGTCTCGATGAGCAGGTAGCGGTGGGAGCGGCGCATGGGCAGGCAGAGGCTGTACACAGCGTGCAGGGCTGCACAGAAAAAGCTGAGGAGGCCAATCTGCTTTCTGTGCTGGAGCCACTGGTCCAGCCAATCTGGGAAGCGCCTGTACTTGGTGCCGTAGTAGAGCTGGGAGCAGGCTGCCAGCACCCCGGGCAGGTAGACGAGAGACAGCATGACGTAGGACACGCACGGCAGCGTGGTGTTGACCACCTCGATGGGGATCTTGTACAGCTTGTTCTTCTGCTCCCTGATGTAAGGGTGGATCACCTGCCGGATCAGGTTGTAGGTGAAGAAGCAAAGAAAAAGCCCCAGAGCCAAAAAGGTGGGGATTTTCCAGGCTGGCAGGAGGCGCAGGGGAATGTTCTCGATCTCACAGGCTGATGACATGCAGCCCATGTCCACTGGGGTGAATCCCATGATTTGAGCAATTTCTGCCACAGTACGCTTGGCTTCTTGGTTATTTGAGCAAATCAGAACCTGCAATGAACAGAAATACATAGGGGAAAGAAATCAGGCCTCTGGATTCGAGTGCATCAGGAGGGATTTTGTGTCACAGGGAGCCTACGTTATTCCACTGAGCATCAGGATTCCTGGCAGGCTTTTTGACAGGGATTTATCACATCTGCCAAAGGCCTCTCTCCTGGACAGGTTTCCTTCCATGTGTGCACTGCCAATTTGTTTTACTGGCTCTGTTCAGATAAACAGACAATTGAATACTTTTCACCTAGCTCCAAAAACTACAAAGCATGAAGTGAGTGAGGGTACTTAATTTCTGAGCAAGGAAATGCAGAAACTAAGGGGTGGTATCTGGATGCCATGGCCAGCACTCAAGACTCCTTCTCCTGGAGCCTAAGGCCATTTGCTGATGCTGCCAGACCTCAGCTGCTGAGACAGTTGGGATTTAGCCCTTGCTGGAAGAAAACAATACCTGCTTATTTCCATCCCTGGCACCCGACTGCAGCGTCCACGCAGAAACCACATTAAACCCCTTTACCACGGTGCAGGCTGGGAACAGGGAGGCCAAGTACTCTGCGTTGGATTCTTTGTGATGGTTGATCTCGGTGTTGTTACTAACATCCACCAGGATCTTGCCCGCCAGCACGTCAGCCAGTTCACAGAGGGTGGAGTAATGTTCCCTGAAAACTGCCACGAAGATGACATCCGCCTTCTTTGCAGCCTCGGCCTGGAAGGTGACCTCTGCTGCAGCGGGGAAGAGGTTGGCTTTCCGCTTCGGGTTGCGGCTGCCGACCACCACCTTGAAGCCGGAGCACACCAGGCGGATGGCCAAGGACCGCGCGAAGTCCCCGCTGCCCAGCACCCCCACGGTGCGGCCGGCCGGCGGCGTGGGGCTGGGGTCACCCTCCGTGCTCCGATGGCCCAGCAGGGGTTTGGCCATGTCTCCTCTGGACATCCTGGCAGGAAAAACAAGGAGAAATGCAAATTCACTGTGAGTCTCTCGCAGAGACCCAGGCCACTTCTGAGGTCACGGGGTAAAAGGCCACTTAGGCCACTTGAACATGTGGGTTTGGTCCCAGTAGCCAAAGCCATTTGCCAAACCCACCAGGAAGTGTGCAGTAATGTACAGGCACCATTGGATGGGCACAAAACATTGGAAGGGGAAGGCTTTTAGGGAGGTATCCCAGGGTTGTGTCATCCAACACCTGCTGGATGCACTCATCCATCCTCTGCTGTCCTTCATGCTGGCATCTCACACTGCAAAGCCAGGGCAGCGCTAGCAGCAATCAGGACCTGAAACTCTCAGATTCCCACGGGGCTACCAGGTATCTCCTGAAAAAGGGGTCCATGGAGATCCCTGAGCCAACATCTGGAAAAGCTGGAGGGCTGCTTCTGATTTGCCAGAGCAGGGAGTTAAAGTTGAAATGAAAGTGTCCTAAAAGTGGTAAATGAAGAGAGTTGCAGCCCTTGCCTGTTCCAATATTTGGGTCTGGCAAGCGCTGTTTGCTTCAGCTCTTTAATGAGTAATGAGAACTTACTCGTGACATTTAAAAAATATATTAAAATATGATGGGATTTGCTCATGAAAGATCTTGATGAGCTTTACAAACGTTAATGAATTTTGCCCTGTAACAGATTAGATATTGAGGGCATGGAGAGGTTTTAAACAGATCAATAAATTCACAGGCAGCACAGCAGCTGAACCTGGAGGTCAGAAGAAACTTGAGCAGGGAACTGCCAGACTGCTCTCGGGCTGTGTAGGAGGCTGAAATCTGCCTCACGACTTAAGGAATGGCAAATTTACCCTAAAGGAATGGCAAACTCCTGAAGGTTGGATTTTTAGAGGGCTCAGAAGGTGGCTCAGGGAACTTACACACCATGGCATCTGGCTTTTGTATTGGCACACTGCTAGAGATTATGATAAAGACCACAGTTAACAGACTCATGATGTACTGGGGATGGAGACAACTTGGCTTTGGTGGAGTGCAGCCTTGCCTTGTAGCTGGTCAAGTTTTTTCAAAGTGAAGGTGACCATTTGGATGGGGTCACCTGCTCCCTGGCACAGGTGTGATTTTCACAGGCTTTTGGAAATGTCCTTCACCCAAGGCTCTTCTGGGATTGGTGCAGTAGTGGTGCAAAGGGGAAGGGCACTTCTGCATGAATAGTTACCAATGGGAAACAAAGGGTGAGAAGAAATAAATTATTTTCATAATGGGAACAGGTTGCCAAGGGATTTCCCTGAGGATTTACACTGTTCAACATGCTCATAAGTGATCTGGGAAAGGGAGTGAATATTGAGAAGATGGAACTTGTGGGTGGTGGTCACAGAATCAGAATGGTTAAGGTTGGAAGGGACTTAAAGATCGTCTCTTTCCAACCCCTTGCCACGAGCAGGGACATTTCTACTAGACCAGTTGGCAAAAGCCCCATCCAACAACCTGGTCCTGAACACCTCCAGGGATGGAACATCCACAGGATCTCTGGGCAACCTGTTCCCATGCCTCACCACCTTATATTACAGAATTTCTTCCTAATATCTACTCTAAACCATTTAGGACAGTCAATCTTTCTTGTGAAGAATCTGCAAAAGGATCTCCTCATTTGAAGCTCCTGAGACCAGAAGTCACTATAGACTCATGGCAAGAGCTACTTTTGGGCATAAACTCCCCATACCATATATACACTTTAATGAGCTGTAGATTTGTTAAAACTACTCAGAAAAATGACCAACTTAGTTTCACATTACTCTGAAAATACCAACTTGGTGGTCCCTGGCAGACACATATCAAGCACAGCGGAGTTACTGGGGGAGAAGATCTCTCTCACACAGCAACCATGACCTCAATCCTGCTCCTCACTGAATGCCTGCAAAACACCTTCAGCAGACGGACTTTGAAACAATAATTCTCTGTCCTGGATACAAACCCATCATGGTTTCAGTGACAATACTGTTTCTATGGCAGAGGTCTATCTGCTCTCCTTGCCTCTCACCAAGCATCCCCTTGTCCCAGAGGCCAAAATGTGTCCTCATGGGAGAAGTGCTATCAGGGGAAAACAAGTGCCAAAGAAAGACAGGCTCACTTCTCCCCTTTAAACACACATGTCCACTGTATAAATACAGAGATCAAACAACACACTGCAGTTCTGCTTATTCCACTTAAAAAAAAAAAAAAAGTGAGAGGGATGACTCTCTCAGAGCTCTGTCTGAAAAAGTGCTGGGGTTTTCTTTCCTATTATCAGATGCTTTATCAAACACTCACTGCTTTACTTTTTAGAAACGTTCTTGCTTCACCTAAATTTATTCATGTCCAGAACTATTTGTTCTAGGGCCAATGCTATTGTTCAGCATAATTAGCGTGCTCTCCCATACCCCCACTTCCCTTTTCCACCACCTGTGCACACAAAATATTACTCCAAAATAAAGAAACGCATCTCTGGCTCTCAGCCACAGGGGGAGAAATCAGCATTCAGGGTGACAAAGTGATTGTTACCCACAGACTCATTTCATAATCAATCTAAGGCACCTCTAAAGTTCTCTCTGTGGTCCCAGTGGGATGTGAATTTTGCTGCAAGCAATTTTTCTTGTAGTGTATTTCCTCTGTCCTGCAGCTGCCACTGAACATGTAGAGAGATGTTGGCAGTGTTTGGAGATAAACATCTTTGCTGTCTCCAGTTATTTTGATTAAAAGGGATGACAGAATTAAACAGCCTTTGAAGTCAGCAGGATAGTTACAAAGTAAGGAGACTCAAAATCTTTTCTGTGGATTTTGGTGTGATTATTTCAGTCATGCTCTGACTGGTGGGGCTTTGGAGCAGGACCATCCCTGCTGCAAGCCCTTGGAGAGATGGTCCCTGCCACTGGCTGCTGCCCCTATGCATGGCATTGCCATCACTGCCATGCACTGAAATCCTCCCAAGAAAGGAGGGGAACACCCCTCTTTCACCATAAACACATTTCTCTGAAGCAAACACTGTGGTGTCTGCCTAACAGATGCCTGGCAATGGATTGTCTGATTAGGCAACAGCTTCTTTCCTCTTCTCTATCTCTGGGGAGCATGCAGACCCCCCTGCCTCCTGCCACTGCTCCTGAGTTACCATGTCCACGCTGCTTTTGCTGCACCTATGGACATGTTATCTGCTAAAACTCCCTCCCAAAGCTAATTCTCCACAGCAAGGTCAACCCATCCAGAGTCAGTGCAAAGCACATGGGCAGGATGCTGCACAGTCACTCAGAGGCAGAGGAGGTCAAGAGTGAGTACCACAGTGCTTGGACACATCTTTAGCATCTCCAGACTCAGATAAACCTCATTTATTGATCTTCCTTAATAAGGAAACTGCACCCCTGCTGAGTTATGGCACGTGTGATTCAAGGAGACCAGTTGCTTACCAGGGAAGCTGGAAGATGATTTAAAGCACAGCCCAGTGGGAATAAACAAGCTCCAATCCTAACTGGGCAGCAGCTCCCTGACTAAAATATTGAATGCAATGCAAGATGCCCTTCAGCTAAGCTGCTAATGACACCTTTATATCACTGCTGTGTCCAGCTGTAGCATACTTGTTCCCATGTGCAGTTCAGTGACTGCACTGCCATTACTGCTATTATTTGCAGGGCAATAGCAGTGATGGGCAGTGAGCAAGACTGGGAGCTCCCCTCTGCTGGGCACCCTACAAAAACTGGCCAGAAGGCAATTTCTAGCCCAAAAAATGGGATCAGACAAACAGAAGCTGCATGAAATGAAGCAGTCAAATCTCTGTTGCCCAGGCAGAGGGAGGGAGGAGTTCTCACAGAAGAAAAACAGGGATAATTCTACATATTTTGCACCTGAGGCTTGGCAGAGGCTGTTAGCTTAGGCTCAGTGCCAGGCAAACAAGGTTTTTCTGCCCCTCTGCCCACACTGAGAGGCCTCACTCAGCAGCAGGTTTTGCAGCAGGACAGCTGTTCTGGATGGAGCTGGGCTGCAGGAACCCACTCAGGTGTCCCTGGGCTCACAGCAGAGTCAATCTGCCAAGCAGATCATCCCCCACAGCCACTGGGGAACGGTTTCATTCGTTATCCTCTTTCAACAGATGTGGGAGACCAAGATACTAACAATGATGAGACTCCAGCAAGTTTGTCTGGGGTGACCCAGATATCTTTGGCCACGTCTTTAACAATGAGACCACCTTTTGGGGCCCCTTTCACATTCTCTGGTGCAGGAGGATAGCCTTGCTGGTTCCTGTAATTCACAGTCCAGCAGCGTTTGAGTTGTGCACCCTGAAGAAGGACAGAACCTGTTGTGGCAAGGCATGAGCTTTGCTGCAGTTCTGGACAAAAAAAAAAAAAAATCAAGGTTCATTTCAATGCTCTAGCATTCAGATTTATCAGATAAAAGACAACTTAGTTATACAGTAACTCTCAGAAAAAGGCAGTGTTTGAAACATATCAAACTGTGCTGAAGAACATGGCAGCAATCTCATATGGAGCTCAAATTAGCATCCTGTCCAGCGAAACTAAATTAGCTCCTGTTTGCACAAAAACTCATCTTTGAGCTCAGCCCCACGTACTCAGTCTGCACCACCTTGGCTAAAACAGCTGCTTTTGTGTCTTCCCCCGAGGTCAGTTTTTGTTTAAACCAACCACAACTGAGTCTCTATAAGCTGTGGATTCAACCCGTGCAGGTCATCAAAGAGCCTGCTGTATGCTTCAGCTTCTGCTTGGGTGTGACTCGAGATAAAGCACATGATAATTATCCACATCCCTTAATCAGCACATGGGTTTCAACACCGGCAAGGCACATGAGGAATCAAATGATGCACCAGAGCCTTTGGTCAGGTCACTGCAGAGGGACATCACCATTTCTGCACTGGGAAGGTCCCTTTGGGCACTGCCAGCCATGGCTAGCACCCAGCTCCACAGAGCACAGTCCCACAAACACACACTCCAGGGACAGGGGTGATCTCTGCCCCCAGGGGACTTCCAGTCTGCATGGAGGGACCTTTGAACCACGAAGCCAAAGCCCTCCAGCCTCTGTTTGCAGAGCATCACTTGCTGTGTTAACCCTCCAAAAGCCCCAGCTGGAGAGGAGCATGCAGCACCTGACGCCTCCATTCGAGTCTTGCTGTGAGCAGAAATACTCAATTTTTTTGGCTACAACCATTTTATTTCCAGGGAAAATCAAACATTTTAAGTCTCTTTCCCACACACAGAGCATCCCTCCCAGGAGCACAGCAAGTGCCATGAACCTGAACCTGTTGGAACTGGAACAGATTTAAGTAATAAAAGAGCTTATCCAAAGCTGCTTTAATCTCAGCTCTGGTGCACATTTCTGGAGACCTTTCAGTCCCGCCCAGGCTGACTGGAAATGACTTCCCCAGCTCTGCAGGCAAGAGAGTGAGTCAGGGAAAACAAGCTTGTTGCCCATTTTCCTCTTTCTCCTTCCAAAGCAGAGTTACCTCCCCAATGGCGCAAACCAGGAACTGGCAAAGGATGTAAATCACTCTTCCAGAAAAGCCATGCTGCAATCCTAGCTGGGCTAGCAGCCAGGATGTGAGAATGAGGAAATGCTGGGAGCTGGGCTGTCCCTGCTGCTGTCCTTCGGCCCCTTTGCCCACAGGCACACAGGACAGGGTCTGGGGGCTGTTCACCCCATGCCCTTGCTGCTCACCATGGGCAGGTGGCACAGGGACCTGTGGCAGGGAAGGTGGTCCTGCCCCGAGCTGGCATCATTGGCTGCTGAGTCTGTTCCCTGTGATGCAGTGGGGACAAACCTGCTGTGGGCTCCAAGGATCGCTGTGACCCCAGATCTGCTGTGGGGCTCCAGGAATGGCCACATGTCACTGTTCTCCACCGTGATGCACTTCACATTCTCAGGTCCCCATCCCTCCTCCTGCCCCAGGGCAGTTCTTTATCTGATTACCTCATTTATCAGGTATTTATCTGCTAAAACCATTTCCATAAGCTCCTGCAGAGCCCTGCTTTCTCTCCTCTTTATCTCTCAATCCAGTTAACATTATCCCTTCCTCTTTTACCCCCAAAGGACACAGCAAACAATTTGCCTTCTCCTTTGCAGACACATTCTGTATTTGGAGAACAGGTTTCACATCTCCCTTCAGTTTTTCCTGCACAAGTGAAACCCAACTCTTTCATCAGAGCTGTTATTTACCGTGTCCAACAACTCAGCCTCTCTTCCTTGCTCTCATTTTTCTTGGAGGATGCCCAGAACTGCATTTTCCAATTGAGCCCCTAAAAGGCACCAGCTAGAGCAGAGACACCACTTCCCCACTGTGCCACTTCTCTTTCCTCATCCCAGAAGGCTGTTTGCTTTTGCACAACTGTGTGATCCTGTTGACTCATGGGGCACAGTGTCCCTGTCCTCTGGCTCACCATGGCCACAGCCTGGCTGGTCACTCACCTGGTGTCCAGGCGGTCAGTCAGTCCTACCACACAGGACAGAACACGTGCCCTGTTTTTTTTAGACCAGCTCTCCAGCTTGTCACAATCTTTAATTCTTAGTCTCTTCTCTAAAATGTTTGCAGTCCCTCCTAGCTCAGTGTCACCTACAAATCCAGTATGTGCCTCCCTACTCCATCACACGCTAATGAAAACACGGGCTGACAGGCACTGACCCTCCACACTCCACACACCCTCTGGTTTATACACTGAAAAATATTGAAAATGTTGTTTTTGGAAGCCAGCAGTGAAGCCTAAGGCATGTTCCTGTCCCTGACCACAAGATGTTCTTCACCAGGACCAAAATTCAAAAACATCTTTCAGAACAGGGTAAAGTGGAGGAGAAAGGGCTACCAGAATTTCCCACAGGGTCAAAACAGCCTTTTTCCCACACAAGCTCAGACATTTTGACAACAGTTTTCCTATAGAACTACACCAGCCTGTGGTCACTTTGCAGGGACAATTTCACTACCCAAGGTTAAACCCTCCACTTTAATGCTGAGCAAAAAAATTACCCTTCTATGATAAACAACTGGAAAATGAACCTTTGGCCTGTTTTCATCAAAACAACGTACTTTTAAGCACAGTTACCAAGAGGTTCTGCCACAAATACCCTCAAACTTTTTTCCCCCAAATTTGCCTCCATTTGCAGTACCACTTCTCTGCAGCAAAGTCCTTGTCTGAAGAGCTTCCTCTGCTCTTCTGCAAAAACATCCTACTGCCTGTGCCCACTGTGTTGATAGAGTAATGAGAAGCCTGAGAAAGACCCGCCCTGTAATAAAGCATCATCAAATGGGAATCTGAAAGTCTGGGAGACCCTGAGATTTCATTCTAAGACCGTGGAAAGCACAGACCTGAAGCAAGAGAGAGAGTTTGCTGGAGCAGTGCTGATGCTGACACAGCCCACAGGAGTTTATCTGGCTGATGTGATTCTATATGAGAAGATTACTTTCTCGGCTTAGCATCTCACAGTTCTTAAGTGACAAAATGGGGTGGTTTACAACAACTTCAGGTGCTGTACTTAAGTCTTATGTGGCTTCTCTTGCTTCCTTTTGGGGTCGTCATTCTCTGCTGCTCTTCCCAAGTTACCGACTACCTCAGTGACTCACCCATTTCTGAGCCTTCCCCTCCCCAAGTATGAGTAGAGCAGGAAAGCAACCAAAGGCCTGGATGGTGGAAGCTTCTCAGGTAGATCTAGTAATTCCCTGCAGCCAGGCATGATGGGAGGAGGTTTTCCTGCCTAAAATGAGCTGGGGCTTCCACCCATCTCCGGGACTTCAGAGATGGTGCGACCTGACTTCAGCAGTCACCACAGGGAGCTGGCAGGCTCCAGCTCTTTAAAACCTCTTTGTTTCTTTCCAGGAAAGACATGGGGGGATTGCACTGCCTGTACATGGAAATATTTGTGTTGGCTGTTTCTGTGCTGCAGCGCCTGTTAGAAGGGTCTCCAAGATCAGCACTCCCTAGCCTCTCTGATTTTGCCTTTCCCAGTCACTCAGGAGATGCACAGGACCACACGGGGAGAACATGGCTGGGGAGGTGGTGTGGGGTGGAGGGAAGACACAGCCTATAGCAGAGGGCCAGCCCAGCTCCTGATGATCCCTTTTTTCCCCCACGAAGCACTGGCATGACACACAGTGCAGAGGTAGTTCTGAGCCAGCCCTGAATAAACACAGTGGTGAGAACAGGGAGCTCTGCCCAGGAAAGGCAACGAAGCTCATCTAGGGCTATGTGCTGCCTCTTCTGCCTTTCCCAGCAGCTGCTGGGAAGCTCCTGAGAAAGAGGAAAACACAATTGGCTGACCAGGCAGTTATCTTTGGAGATCTGGATGGGTGGAGCTGGGTGGGACAGAGATGCTCTTCACTGGAAATCAATCCACTTCCCTGAGATGCTGGGAGCCCACAGCACTCTGCCTTCCCCTTCCTGGAAGGCTCCAGGAAGACCTTAGTGCAATTTCCAGTACCTAAAGAGAGCTGGAGAGGGACTTTTTACAAGGGTTTCTAGGGGTAGGGCAATGAGGAATGTCCTTACACTGAAGGAGGGTAGGTTTAGGTTAGAAGTAAGGAAGAAACTTCACTATGAGGGTGGTGAGACACCAGCACAGGTTGCCCAGAGAAGTTGTGGATACCTCATCCTTGGCAGTGTTCAGGACCAGGCTGGATGGGACGTAGAGCAACCTGGTCTAGTGGAAGTGTCCCTGACCATAGCTGAAATGAGATGATCTTTAAGGTCCCTTCCAACCCAAACCATTCTGTAATTCTGTGATCTATTAGTGCTTGCACATGATCAGTAGTTGGTATCAGCCTCCTCCAGTGGTGGACACATTGTCTACAGACCCTGATTCTTGAAGCCTGCATCCTGTGGGGAGCTCTTAGGGCATTTTTTCCGAAGACTACAGTGGTGTATTCATACAAACTAAATGGAAACACACATGTAACCATAACCAAGGCTTTAGAGAGACTCACTGAAAATCTGAGAACCTGGAAAAAGGATGGGAGGAATTTCTGTCTCAGTTCCTTCAACCCTGGGAAAATTTTCAAAATGTTTAGGCCCCACAGTGTGTAAAAGCTTTTGGAAATGTGTTGAAAGCTCCCACATCACTGACATACTTTCAGAAGATTTTTACTTTCAGTTAAGTGACAGTTCACTTAAACTTAGATGAAGATGGGAAGCTGCTTAATCCACTGTAGGTCTGCGGGGAAAACTACCCTATGAAGAAGCAGTAAATTCAAATTTGAAAATAGCATTTTCTTCCATTATGAGGTTGACAAAAAGCTAACTCTAATCACTGATGGTAAACTTATGGATAACAAATTGGTTGCTTTTAATTCCTGGTGTGTGACATTTCTTATCACAGCTGCCACTGCTTTTCCCACCTCTCAAGAGAGCTGGCATGGCTGGCCTACTTCTTCCATCATCGGAAAAAATGTGTTTCCCCTGAATTTAAACCTGCTTCTATTTATGGGTGTGATGTTACAAGGTCACAGTCAAAGCATAGTTCTTAACAATAAAAAGCAAAACAACCCTAAAACAAAAATAAAAAGCAAAGTAAACAACAAAAAAATTATTATGCTTTCAAAGAGCATGTTTTCCTGGGGTTTGATGTGGTTTTGTTAAACACAGACTTGTTGAGTCATCAACATTTTCTTCTTTACAATCACAGAGGAAATCAAATATGTGCGCTGGCTGCGGCATCTTATATTACTGTACATTTGTTTCATAGCAAATGTGATTTTAAAAGAACAGAAAATGAAAGCTTGATGCAGTATTTAAATCTTATTAGTCCTGCATCTCCTCAGCCCACAGGAGTATTGATGCTGTAGGCGACAGCCTTCCTCTCCTGCTGTCTCTCAGTTTTGGTTTCTTGCCACAGGAGGCAATTTTCTAGGAGTTAGTTTTATTTAGACTACTCTGATGGAAATGATCTGGGGTCCTCTGTACCCCTCTGCACCCCTCTGCCCTCTACTCAGCTCAGGCATCACGAACACAAACTCTCCCCCAAACTCCCCGGTGTTCAGCAATGGGGCCATCACGGGCAGATGTCACACCCTGGCCAGGGCCACAGGACAGGGACAGTGCCACCCCAGCTCCCATCCCCTGTGGGATGCTCCTACTACAAAGTCACCTCTACAATTCCTTCGCAGTTTTCATCCCTTGTTACTCTTCCACGGATCAAATGCTGAAGCCCCCCCCAAAAGCATCCAACCTTTGTAGCTTTTACAAGTTCCTGCATCAGTTCAGAAACCACAGAGCCACTCCCTGCTCGCCTCTGAGGGACCCTGGGCCCTGGCCAAGATTTTCCCGAAGTTTTTTTTATATCTCAGTGCTGATTTCTCCCTGGCTGGGAGAAGCCACTCATCTCCTCGAAGCATTTAGCGAGCTGAGAATGAGCTGAGAATGAAAAGTGAAACCGAAGCGCCAAGTGCTGCTCCCTGAGGAGCACAGCCTGAGCGCGCATCCATCCACCCATCCATCCCCGCTGAGCTCACGGGGACCGCATCACTCGGAACAGCGAACGCGCATCCATCCGGGGGGCTTGTGCCCGGTGCAGGGAGCTGCCCGCACCCGCACGGAAGTGTCCAGCAGCACGGAAAGGAAAGCACATCCCGCAGGCACCCCGCACCGCAGCCCGCTGGACCTGCGGGGAACGAGCATCCCCCAGCCTGTCCTCGGTGACCGCCCGGACCGCGACACCCCAGTCCCCGCCGGAATCTCCGGCCGGGACCCGGCCCCAGCCCCGGCCCCAACCCCAACACCAACCCCAGCCCCGCACCGAGGCGGCTGCGGCCGAAAGCGCCCTGGGGACCGGACCCCTGCCCGAGCCCAGGGACGGAGCGGGCCGCGGGAGGGAGCAGGGAGCAGCTCCGCTCCCCAGCCGCGCCGCGGGGATCCCGGCCAGGGGTGCGGCGGAACGGGCCCGGGACACAGCGCTCGGCGGCGAGAGAGCCCCGCGGAGCCGGGACGTTCCCCGGGCAGGGCAGCCCCGGCGGTTCGAGCCGAGCCGAGCCGAGCCGAGCCGAGCCGAGCCGAGCCGAGCCGAGCCTCCCCCGCCCCGCCCCGCACTGCACGCCCGGCGCAGGGTTCGTGGCTCCTCGCCGCTGCCAGCAGTGCCCGTCCCCGCCGTGCCCGTCCCCCCGCGGTGCTCACCTCTGCGCGGCGGCGGCAGGGCGAGCGGCGCCGGCCGGGAGCGGGAACGGAGCCGTGATGTCAGGCCGCGGGCTCCGCCCTCCTGCCCATGTGCCCGCCGGGGCCGCTGGCACGGCTCGGCTCGGCTCGGCACAGCCTGGCCCGGCACGGCTCGGCACAGCCCGGCTGAGCGCCCAGCCCGGCACTGCCCGGCTCACGGAGAGGGCTCGGGGCCGGTGAGCCCCCCAGCCCTGTCCCCGCAGTGCTGCCCGGCCGTCACTGCCGTGCCCAGGTTAAACACACACGGGCAGGGAGCATCGCTGCCAGGGCAGCCGGGTTGCCGTGTCCATTACAGACAGGAGTCGAAGGCAGACCTTAATTCTCTGTTTATAAACGCATTTCATAGCCAGCCGGTGTCTCATTTTAATGGGCGGGTGCGGCTTGTTGCGCCTCTGCCCCTGCTATCAGGGGCCATGCACTTGTTCCGAAAAGCTGTGCCACGAGGCGTGGAGCAGATAATGGCTTTTTCCCCCAAGCTGGGAAAGAGTTGTCCTGCTGCAAACACCCCAACGCAGCCACACGGCCCCGCTCCGATAGACGGGCGGCAGAACGCTCCCAAAGCCGCCGGGAGCTGGCACCAAAGGGGCTGTATCCAGGCAAAAGCACCGGAGCGAACACACAGGGACTTGAAAACAAATCCCTCTGGAGCTTTGGTTTGCTCACTCAGTAGAGGAGAGGAGCACGGAGGGAAGGGACCTAAGGGATTGTCTCATCCATCCCCAAAATGTGGCGTAGCTGGGGGAATGTCTCAACAGTGTGTGTTTGAAGCTTAGGTAGAGGGATGTGCAGCCCCTCTGAACCCAGCCTTAAGTTCTTCACCGCCCCTGCGGTCTGGAGGGTTTTCCTAATCTTTGCCGACTGCCATCCCCTCTGTGTCCTCCTTGCACATGGGACGTCTTCCTGGGATGAAACTAAGCCCCACTTCTTTCTTCTGCTGTGCAGGCTGTGATTTTAACTATCTCAGCCCGTTCTCACTACTGTCCTATGCTGATGTCCCCCCTCTCCTGTCTCTGTGCTGCCTGCAAACGTGGCCAGATATCAGCTAGGGCTGTCCCAGCTTTCAGGAGTACTTGCCACCTCTCAGATCCATGGGGTGGGAGATACAGAAACCTGCTGATGGGGGAGGCTTCAGGAAAGATGTGGAATTGCTGGAAAACGCTCCCATTGGTGGCTCCCAGTGGCTGGACCCTGGATAAGAGAGAGCTCCAGAGGCTTGGGATGTTCAAGCTGCAAACTCTGAGATGCTCTGAGTTCCCTGGATATTGGACAATTGGCATGGTTAGGAGAAGGAGGATCATTGGGATAGCTGGACTTCATCACAGCTCTGCAAAGGCCATCTGTGACTGAATGCAGTTGAGAGAACCAGATTACTCTTTTAGCCCCTTCTTACCTATTGTGACCCCTGCCTCCTCATGCCTATCATGATGATAATTTATCTGCCACCATCACCTCTTTGTGGAGACTGAAGGAAAGAAAACGTTGAACAATCCTGCACCTGCTGTATCTTGTTACCTATCTCCTACATTATGTAAAGGACAAATTTTTCATTTAAATTTATTTACAGAACCCATAGTCATTGCATTGTTTGCCTTGGTCATCGCAATTCATCTTACAGATTCCTCTTTGATCTCTCAGGTCTCTGCACATGGGGGTCTCCCCTGTACCTTTCCCTGACGGGGCAAGGCTGCTGCCATGGGTTTGTAATACCTTCTGTGGGTAATGACCAACTCCAGTGCTTCTGGAGTTCCCGAAGCACTGAAATCTACTTCTCCATTTTTTAGATTGCACTTCCTTTTTTGTAACTTAGCAAGCTTTTCACCAAAACACCCTCTGTTTTTCCACCTTTATGTCGCAGAGAAATGCCTCAAAATGAACACCCATTTTATACCTGTCTCCCTCTTCTCAAACATTTGTTTAGCCCTGTCCAGGCCTCTTGTTTGCTGGATAGTTTGAGTTCTGCAGCTCTATATTCCCTGCAGCCATCTCAGTAGGCAACTAAGGCCTCCCCAGCTCCCAGACCCTGACTGGCTTTATAGGTTGCTAAAAAAATTCCCTTAGGAACTGTCTTTCTGATGAGGGACCTGATGTGGGCTTGCAAGTTGCCTTAATTTCTGCTTTACCCAGAGAGATACAATGTGCCAGGATCGTGCTGAACTGGGCCAATGTTTCTGTGTGTTTATCTGTATTAGTTTTTTCCCTCTTTTCCCTTGCTGCTCCTGAGCAAAGGCTTTCCCCTGTGTCATCTGGACTGTTCTTCTCCCTCTTTCCCTGGCCATCACTCGCTGGTTAGAGCTGCAGCTCTCTGGCAGCACCATCTGTGTCCCTGTGCCCAGCTGGCTGTGTCCTGCTGTCCCCTCAGCAGTGATGCCACCTGTATCCCCTCCTCCCTGTCCATCCCCTCCATGGGGACAGGGAGTTGCTCTGGATCTGCTCAGGGCTGGGGCTGCCAGGCTCCCCCAGTGCCTGTGTGCTGGCACAACGTGGCACTGGTGAGCAGATGAACCTCAGATGAGCCTCGACAGCTCCTGGCTGCCTCTCCAGGGAGTCAAGGCAGGTCCCCACCTCCCACACCGTGTCTTGGGGATGCTGGAGCCATCTGAGGTGACAGCGTGGAGGGGTTCACCAGGCCAGCTCAGCACCCAGTCAATACAAGGGGTGACCCAAGGCACACCCAGGCTTTGCTGTACCCAGACACAAAGGCAGTGTTCCCTCAGCCTCCTCTTGCCCCTTCCCCTTTGCCAGCTCCCTTGGGTGCATCGTGTGCCAGCCCAAGGGCTCTGTGCACCCTGAGGCCACTGGGCATGCAGAAGTGCTGGGCAGCAGTGGCTGCACCTGAGTGGCTGCTGTGACAAAAGCAGAGTTTGGGGACAGTGCCTCACCCTGCCACTCGCAGTGTCACAGCAAGGGAATGGCTCAGATTGCCCCTGAAATCCAGGGGTAGTCAATGGCAAACTTACCACTGGAAAACCAAACCTATTTGGCAGGGCAGTCAGTAAATGGAGCTCCTCCTCTGGCCTTTCCAAAGCTGTGGTTTGGCCTGGAATCTGCTTTCTCGGGGCCTGGTGGTACCGTTTGGGTTGGGAAATTGGGTTATCAGCACAACAGGGTTCTGTCTGCTCTGGACTGGCACATGGCCTGGCAGTGCTGAAAATGCCAAGCTCAGAAAGGAGCTGAGAGGCTGGAAAATGTACAACGTACATGTACAGTGGAGGTGGAGTGTGGAGATAACATGTGGTTAATTATTGCCAGTGAGCAGGGGCCAGGAGTTAGTTTGGCACGGTTGTGAAACAGAGAGCACGTGTAGGGGAATGAGCTGGGGACTGCAAAAATGGGGATGCACAGAGCTGTGATGGCTCTGTGAAGTCAGAGCTGGGCACACACTGTCTTTGTTGGGAGAAGTGGTAGCTCATGTGGTCACTCAGCTCTGCTGGTGTTACCTGGAAGGACTGGGAGTGATGCTGAATTCGCAATGGAGCTGCCAGGAGGGAGCAGGCAGAGGGAAGCAGCCTGTGGGCAGGTTTCAGCCATTGCTGTGTCCCTCCCAGAGTATCCCAGGTGGGGAGGGATGGGCTGTACCCCCACCTGAGGGCTGTGCGGGGGCAATGGTGGTTGTATGGTGCTAAAAGTCTGCTCTGTAGCCACACCCATCACCTGTCACACCAATCACACTATTGGCTGCGTGTCTCTCACTGATGATCCAGAAAGGCCACCGAAATGCCTGGTTTTTGGAGCAGGCTATTAAGGTGAGATGTGGCCGAGGGTGGGTGGCTGAATAGCCATGCCAGACACTTCAGCCCCAGCATCCTCCTTGCCACAGCCGTGCTTGCCAGGGTGCTCAGCAGGATGTCTGGGCTGAAAGTGTCCATGCAGGGCTTATGCACACCTGGGATAGCCTGGATTCAGCTTCTGGATGAGCCCCATTACCCCCTCCCTCCTGGGGTCTGGCAGCATCCCCTGGGCGAGTACAGTTAACGTGGCGCTACCAGAAAACGGCTTCCTGCTGCTAATCAGCTCCCGGCAGGTTATCGCTCTCTCAACTGCCTGGCTTTTCGGGGAAAAGTGTCATTTATCGGCCCTTCACGGAGGAGACCTGTTAGAGATGCTCCCCGCCGGGGCTCGTCTCCGCCTGTCATGCAGGCGCCATCTAGTAGGAAAAGGAGAAAACAGACCGAACGTCAAGGAAGGTGGATGGGGAAATTCAGTTTCTCTCTGGGAAAACTGTTTAATCCAACACAAAGCTGGTCTGGGTTCTAGTGCTAAGCCTGTGGTCTGGGTACTCACAGCAGAATTCACTGCCTGGGAAATGATGAAGCATGGAGCCCAAACTGGAGCACAGCTTCTCCAGGGTGGGTCTAGATTTATTTGATCTAAAAATAGACTTTGACATAAAGACTCATTTCCAGGCAGCTCCTTGATAACATTTCGGGGCTGGATTTGATTAATTAGCTGTATGGGTTAATTGCATTACACTGCCTTCTGTTCTGGTGGGTGACAGATGCTCCTGTTTGGAGCACTGAGGTCGTCCCATCAGCTGGAGGCTTTACTTACAGCTGGAAACCTCTCTCTGCCATCCGTGCATGTAGAGTTCCCATCATGGAGACATCCACTTTGGCCATATTGCATGATTTTACCACAAATCCCATACTGCTGTTGTTGTCTTCTTGCAGCCACATGGATTTTCAATGTGATTTCCCAGCCCTAGAAAACCTCCCAAAATCAACCCCTCTCAGGGTGGAATAAAAGGGGCCTATAACATTAATTTCCTTTGAACAGGAAAAAAAAAAGAAATCATAATTTTATACCAATCTTGCGATTTTTGCGCCGCTTGACTCATTCTTTCCCGTGTGCAGAGGTGATAATGCTGGGTGTCTGTTATCTGCTGAATTCCTGTGTGTCTCCTGCCATGGATCCATGGCTGCACAGCCCCATGCAGCAGGTCTCTCATGATATATGTGTGCTGTGGCAAGTCCTGCTCAAGGCGTGTCACCCTCTGGCCTTTCCCCTTCATCCCCCAAAATATCAAGAACAGGAGAGCAGGGATGCTGCAGCGTGAGGAACAGGACCCAAGTCCTGGGGGTCCAGTGGCTTCACCCTGCCAGGGATTGCACAAGCCCTTTGCCTAGAGCAGAACCTTAATTCATCTCCACTTTCACAGATAAAAGCCTGAATTAATTAAAGAAGAGAATAGAAACCACTTTGATTTCCAGAACACCGGAAACTCCTAATTATCACAGCTCCCAAAAGCACTGCTATAATTAAGGGGCTCTCACTGTTACCACTGCAGACCCAATTTTTGCGGGGATTTAGAAATGGCACCTACATTTTTTGCTTTTGGTGAAGTGCAGCAACTCAAGGCATGAATTCTGGCTCCAGGTGCATCCCTTAAATCAGCCAGAACACCACTGAAACAGCATCTAATTCCCTCATGGATTTCTTATTAGAAAACCAGAGTCCCCAATGGCACCGTGCTACAGACAGCGTCTGCTTTCCAATTACAGTCTGATTATACAAAATAATAAAACTGGGGGCCTTTTTTTCTTTGCCTGCTGGTCTTTCCATCTTCGAAATACACTTGGGGGCTGTTTCTGGCTTTTTTATCATAACCAGCATTAATTAGTATTTAAAAAAGGTTGTGGAAACTGAATTTCTCACCTGATCTCTGGTCCTCTGGTTCCTGTAACCTTTCCAGAAGCGCTGAAAGCATCGTGATGACACTGATGGGGAAACAGCCAGACTTTGCTACAGCATGAAAGCAGCAAAACACCCCTAATGCAATAACTGAGGAAATCCCACAGGGGCATTTCCCCTGCAAATTCTAGGTCTTGTGACCACTGGGCAGAGCAGGATGCTCCCAGCTGCCTTTTGCACTCTTGTGTCAGAGAAATGGCCAGGTAAAGATGTAGCTGATAATTTACATCACCTCTGTGTGCAGAGGTTTATCCTTGGGCTGCTGCGGCTTTTCTGTCTTTATCCTCAAATAGGGGAGGTTTAGATTAGATATTAGGAAGAAATTCTTTACTGTGAGGGTGTTGAGGCACTGCAACAGATTGCCCAGAGAAGCTGTGGATGCTCCATCACTGGAAATGTTCAAGGCCAGGCTGGATGTGGCTCTGAGCCAACTGTTCCAGTGGAAGCTGTGGCCCATGGCAGAGTGGTTGGAACAAGATGATCTTTAAAGTCCCATCCAACCCAAGCCATTCTGTGATTTTCTATTCTATGACCTCCCTATTAAGTGTTATCTGAAGTCTGCCCACTGCCAACAGTTTTCTTGATGAGTGGCAGCTTCACAACCGAGGTGGTTCTTCTGCTCCCTAGGTGCTTCACAGCTGTGCACAAAACGGTCCTAAAAATTCTCCTTCCTTTTGGCAGCTGCTTTCTCTCGCTGTTGAATGGCCCTGGTTTTCCCCATGTCTCCCCATCCTGGCCAGGGGGTAGTGTCTGACTGCAGAGGCCTGGTGGGATTTCAGGCTTGGTGCAGGGCTTGCAGGAGGGATGGGTTTGGCTCTAAGATCAGGCAGTGAGCTGTGCTTGTGTGTCCAGAGTGCTGAGCTGCAATGCACTGGATATCAGACACTTTAAAACTGCAGTCTGACTCGCTCTGAGCTCTCCCAGGTACTTGTAACCCGTGTTTAACACCACACTTTCCACAGAACACTTCCTGTTCTCCCTCTAGAAGGGCTAAATGCATAAAGGCTGTGTTTTGAAGGGGCTCTTAAAAAACAGAGGGAAGCTCTTTGTCCTCTAAGTCTGTCCCAGCCTTGCCACCCCATGACTCTGGGTTTCCTCCCTGACCCTGGGGAGCACAAACACCCCAACATCAAGAAGAGGTAAGTGGCCTGTGGAAACACTGATGTTTTCCCACAGTGTGTTCCATTGCTGGAAATTGGTTTTGTTAAGCAAAATGTCACCAGCTTAGGTTAAAAAAAAAAAAAGAAAAGAAGGAAAGTAAAAGGAACAAATGCAAAATTTGCCAGTATTAGACATGCAGGGAAGCACTGGAAGTTAGGAAGATCACAGACAATTGAATTTAATTGAAAAATATGATTAACTAGAATGAGACTTGAATATGAAGATCTAATTTGAATTAAAGAAACAAGCTGATTGTCTGAAGAAAGAAATTGAAGGATTAAAATTATTTTGTATAATATGGGTTCCAGTAAAATGGGTTCCAGCTCTGCTTATATAGGATAGCTTTTAAAAAAGCCCCCAACCCCACCCTCAAAATGGTTTTACCATTGAAATGACAATTTTTTGAGATGGTCACAGGGAAATTGGGCTCCTTCTTGATCTCATGGGCTTAGGGGAGATTTGAATTATGGATGGTAAAATGGGACAGCTTGATCCAAGACTCAGAGCTCCCCATCATTATCTCAGGTCGGGTAGCAAGGCTGGCACCTTACAGGGAGAAGAACAAAACACAAACCCTGAGAGCAGTGACAGGTGTACCCTTGCCTCAGGAAGGACAATGGAAGGAACATTTCCAGGACTGTCAAAGCCTGGTGCAAGTAGCTCTGAGCAGAAGCCCCAGGAGCAAGCAGCTCTGGCAGCTCATGCACAGTGGCCATGGCCAGGCTCTGCTCCCACACTCCCACACCAACTCCTGAAAGCAAAATCAGTAAGAAAATAGTTTTAGGGAAAACGAATAGTCTGTATTCACAGCACAAACAGGAAAATTATATACCGGCAAGTAGCACAAATGGGAAAAATAAGAGCTTAATTTACAGTATTTTTTGTAGAGTTATAATCATCTTTATTCCAAAGGAGTTATCCTGAAAGCAGTGAAATTGTTCAGTGTATCTCCCCTCACCTTTTTTCATTTCCATGGGGCTGCTGCACCTTCTGCCACAGCATTTCCAGCCACCAGCACCCTCCTCCCCTCTGAACAGTCCCACTGGCCATGGTGACATTATGGCCATGCCCCTCTGCTTCCCACGGGTGGACAGGATCCATCCTCTGTGGGATGGGACCATCTGGGAGCCCGTGGGAGGCCACTGGCTGGCTCTTGTGCTGGGAGCAGCTGGGCATGCTGGACACCATGGATGAGCCAGCAAAGGTCGCTTGCTTGTCACCCTGTGGCAGGGCTGGCCGGGAGGAAGCTATGGCCACACTGGCTGGCACAGTGTGGCACAGAGCCTGGACAAGGACTATCAGAGCCCTCATGCTGGGGGTGGGGATGGGGAAAGGGGGGCTCTGGGAGGATGGAGAATTTGTTGGACTCTTTCCAGATGATAATTTTGACATTTTGTTGTCTCCTGAGGATTTTGAAATAGGAATAAATGCAGCGTCAGTGCTCATTTGTACTGAGTGCTGCTGCCAGACTGGGGGCTGACCTGGACGTGCTTTTAATGCATATTTAATGGGTACAGTGGTTGCTCGTCCCTGTCTGCAGCTGCTGCACACCTGCACTTTGACACCACACACCTGAGCCCATCACAGTGCACCCATTACCTGCCCCTTCTCACCCATCCCTGCCATGTGCTTCACCCCCAACCTCCCCTCACCTCCTCCAGTCCCTGCCCAGCCAGTGTCTGCTCCATCCCAAGAAAACAGACAGGGTTGTATTTCCTCCAGCACTCCAAGGAAGAACATGAGCATGGTAGTGCATGTCCTGCAAGCTGGTCTGGTAGCACATCCCAGAGCAGGTGATAACCTGCCCCACACCCAGGGATTACCCCAGGGATTATCCTCTGCCCAAATATTGCTTGAGGATCTCATTTCTGAGCAAAATCCAGCTGTGGTTTCATTAAAGAGGCTCTTGCTCCTTGTGCTCAATATTTAATTTAGCACAAGTGTGTGTGTGTGGAGTTCAGGGTGTTGATTAAGCATGACTTGAGATAGAGGGAAATTAGTAATATGGGAAAGTGCAGTCAGTATTTCATGGCAAAGAGTAATTGAGCTAACAGTTGACATATGGAGTTGTGTGGGCAAACTAATTAAATTTTACATCTTCCCAAGCATTTGTGAGTTTTATAAGCATTTGATTTATATATTAATTAAACCTCAGAGTGAAATAAAGAGGACACAACTATTTGTTCTGCAAATGTGTCCATCAAGAGGAAGGGCTTTAATGTATTTTCCAGCAGATGCTGAAGTACCTCTGCGAGTCCCCAGCAGGGTGGGGGAAATCTCCTATGGTGTTTCTTCCTCCTCTTCACCATCAGAAAAAAGCTCTGTGCTTTTTGGTATCTCCCTGATGGGCTGCAGAGCCAAGGTTTCCCACTGATCTGGCTGCTTGGCAAGTAGCTAGTGAGAAATCTAATACATGATTTAAATATTTTTCTGACCCATTAGCAAGGCACTAGAGATAGTTATGGCATGTCCTGGGATGATCTTGCTGTGGTTTCCTGAAGTTGTCTTATCCACATTTTTTCATATTTAAAGGGAACTTGCACTGTGTTTATTTTCAGATGGACAGAAGGACACGTGGAGCATTCATGGTGGTCAGCATAATTTTCAGCCTGGCTGATGCTCTGATGGAAAGGAATTCCTGAAGTTATAGGAGCACTTGTGCTCCTTGGGGTTTGTACCCTGGAATCTTGGGCATGGAGCCATTTCTGCAGCTGGGAGGAGATGGTGTTCGGGTTCAGTGACAGTAAGGAGCCCTAAAATGTGCAGTCCTGCCCCTGATTTTTCTTTTAGGCTGTTGGTGCACTCCCCGCCGCTGACACATCTCTCTGGAGGCAGCACACATCTCACAGCTCTGCTTGGGTGAGCTGGGAGGAGAGTGCTGGGCTGATGTTGGGGCAGTCCTGGGAGGTGCAGAGCTGGCTGGGGGCTTCCGGCTATGCTGGGATGAGCTGAGAACCTTTTAGGAGCAGGAGCCCAGAGTTTTGTTCCAGGGCTGAGTTCCAGAGCTTGGGCTGCTCCTGCCTGGGGCAGTGTGGGTTACTGCTTCAGTGAGTGTCCCTGCTCCTCTCCAGACCTGCTCCTGCTAAACCTCCACACTGCCCTTACTGCTGTGTACATTTTATTCCCAGGGGTCACGATGCCTGTAAACCCCTCTGATTCCAAAATACATAAAATAAGGAAGTGTTTCTATTCTGCTCTGTAATGCTGCTTCACCAGCAGCACAGGTGATGGGGCCATGCCATAGCACTTGCATCCATACTATTTCTTGGCTCTGAAATCCTGATGATGCTAAAAAATAAATGTACCCTTTGTATTCCCTATTATTGCTGGGTTATTTTTGCCTCTTTTGAATGGAGAAACAGGAGCTGTTTATGCCAGCAGTGATATAAGATTCAGAAGACATTAAGTTTTAGTAGGAAAGTGGAATTACAGCTAAAACATGGCTATTAAAGTCCCTTAAATTTAGTAAACTATTCATAACAGGTACGTAGTGTTTTCAAATCTACAAATACTATGAAAAAATGGTAGCTATATTAAGAGTCATTCTGTGTGCCACCTTGCTGTCCCACCTGGCCTCTGGGGATTCCATCAATCTTGTGAATCCTGTTTGTGTTGTCAGTGACTAATGTATTAGGCCATTACAAAAACTTAGTGTTTGTGTGCAGTGTAGGTTAGAAGCTGTGGGGACAGGAGCAGTCAGGACCAGGCTGGAATGAAAATGGGAGGAAAGGAGAGGCTGCGGCTCAGCATCAACTACTTTTAAGATTTGGTGCTTTGTAGAGCATCTTCCCCAGAAACCTGGAGGGAATTGAGATGCAAAAGGCTCCATGTCACATGGCACAGGGGTGTCATGGTGCCTCCTGCAATGTTGCATTTCAAGCAATGTCTCAAACCCTGGAAAAACACAGTCCACTGCCAAATGTATCCTGTGGGCTCTGCCCTGGCTCTGAAGAAGGATTCACTATGTGAGGAGCAAACACCTACCAAAGGCCATGCCCATCTGCCTGGATGTGACTGAAAGGTATTCATGGTGCAGGGACAACCTTGTGGAAATCAAAGCTACCTGGGAGCTCACTGTGTGGGATGAAAATCAGGTTCTGCTGCAGGTACATGCTGGTGTTTGGAGAAGACCAGGGGCTAATCCACCACCAGTGATTAAACATCCATTATTAAATTGTTGACAGCAACTTTAGCACGACTCAGGGTATTGATGATCCCTGAAAAACCTTGGGACAAGCATGCCCTTGCTAAGGATAACATCATCGGTGGTCAAACAGATGAGCACCACTTTAGCACACAGGATTTCAAGAATATTCAGCAGCAAACAGACCAACACCTTTCCCCCCAGTTCAGCCTGGCTATTAATACACCTGGGAACAGCTCATGTCTCTCTACACAACATTACTGAACTGGCATTTTTGCTCTAATGTTGGAGTATGATGTGCCACCAGTTTGTGCATTCCTCTTGTACAAATCAGTGTAGCTAATACCACACGGGGTGCCTCAGTTTTGCTAGCAGTGCCAATACATTAAACCTAGGATTGCACAGCATAGGGAATTTTAATTGCATATGATAATGGGACCTGCTGATCTCTTCTCTGTACTATATTAAACTGGAATATTAGAATAGGGTGCTTTGGAAACAGCCACGTGCTGTGTGATGGAGGGGCAGAGCTGGCAGATCATCTTGAAAAGGTTTAACTTGATCTGCTGGAGTACCTGAAATTGTTCTAAATGATCTCATAGCCCATGGGGGCTTTTGTGTAATGTCACATGTAGAATCAATAACCAACCTGGGGGACTAAATAGGTGAAGCAATGTAAAATCTAAGCAGCATTTGTCCTCTGCTGCCATTGACTTTGAGCAGGCACATGCAAGGTTGTTCTTGGATGTCCTGCATGAGTGTTGTTTGTCCTGCTGGAGCAGGTACCAGGCCAGTGCTGCAGCCCTTCCCAGGGCTGGGGCTCTGCAGGAGGTGGGGAAGCCCATCCTGGTGCCTCTCTGCTCCTCAGCCTCCCTCAGCTCTGGTGGCATTGCTTGACTTTCTCTGCACAGTCCCTATGCCCCTAGCTGCCTTCAGAGTAGTGGGAACTGGAAGAGTTGCTCCAAAATAACATATAAATAGGAAGTGAAAGGTCAAGGCTTCCTACAGAGTAGTTGTGCCCAGAGCATCAGAAAATGTAAGGGACAAAAGACTCGTGTGGTGATCAGGTAGCACAGCCCTGGCCCTGGGCAGCCTTCTGGTTTCTGTCTCCTCTCTGGTTTTTGCAAACTGTCCTGTCAGACCTCACTTACTGAGAAGACCCATGTGCAATTTTTAAGATGCCGTTGGCTGCCCCCTGTTCCTCCTCCATCCTAATGTGAAATCTGTCACTGCACTCTCTCAACGTGCCTTTCTTCCTGCATCCTGTGTGAGCTCCAGATTGCTATTGATAGGCAGGATAGCCACGACAATCTGGGGGAAATTTGTGATCTGGTCCTGGCATATTTGACAGATAACACTCCAAATACGAATGTCAAAACGCATTTAGGTTTTTTCCCTTTTCTAACTCGCCCTGAAGAAAATGCAAACACTTTTTGACAGAATCAGTTCAGGAGCCTCCTCTAAGCCAGGCCCTGAGTGTTAGAAGAATCTGCCTCTTAAAGCCATATAGATCCACTGCTGTTGTATAAAAAAATATTCTTTACCCTGAGGCAGAATTGCTTAAGAAAATCCTGACATGATTAGACACCACTCTCTTCTGAGAAAAGAGTAACTATACTATTAAAGGATAACTGAGATGCTGCATAAACTGACAGTATTTAAATTACTTGATGTGGAAGCTCTGAATCGTCATTTGGCATGAGGGCACAAGGAAGGACTTGAATATTTTCTGGGTACCACTCTGCAGCTATTCTATAATATGACCTGCTGGAATAACCTGAATATGATCTGCTGGAATAACCTGAATATGATCTGCTGGAAGCACTTGCAGGTGCTGCCACTGCCCTCCACCTGCTGACATGAGGTATATATAGACTCTGGGTTTGTAATATTTATAAATGCAGGCTTGAACAATTGATAACAATAAATAAATAAATAAATAAATAGCAAATTTTGCATCTGCTTTAGCATGCAGGAATTCCTCTTGCCTTAAATCAGTATAATGATGTCAGTTAAGCAATTATCTTACTGGTAGTGCCTAAGAGCCTAGCCCCACCATTCTGTTCAATGATGTACAGTTTAAACTCAAAGCCAGGGTTTATAGTTATGCAAATATCATCAAGTCCAAGCTTAAATCACAATGTTTTTGAAGCCAAGATCGTGGGTTAAATAATACTCCATGCATGTATGTAATTATACATCAGTGGTGTAAAACCCTTCAGACTCCAACCCTAAACAACAGCAGGCAGAAGGGCTGAGCCTAGAGCATGAGGATAACCACAGTCTTTGCTGGCTTGGGTAGATTTTGGGGGGCAGTATGAGTATTTTATGTTAGCTCAGAACTGGGATCCAACCAGCTTTGGTAGCTCTTGGGAATATGTGTGATTAGCCAGCCCAGCCACAATATGTCACCAGCACTCCACACAAACAGCTCTGCTACTGCTGGAGAGCAGGCAGAGAGGGAAAACATCACATCCTGCAGCCAGGGGAGGGGAAAATAGACTCAAAGGACAGGAAAGGAACTTGAGACAAAGATGATAAGGGAGAAAATGGAGATTCCTGGAAAAATGATCGTAGGGAAGGTGAGGCCAGCAGCAGGTTAGGTGGAGCTGCATGAGTATGAGGAAAGGAGCTGTCCTGGTCCCTGGGATACTCTGGCACCCCAGCACTGGGCTGTAACTTAAGTATACAGGCTGTAACTTAAAAGCACTAATTCCTTCAACTCTGCTTACCAATTTGAAGGAGTGTTTTTCCTCCTGATCGTATGTATTAAGCCTTGCCTGTTGTGACCTGAAACAACTCAGTACACTGATGAATTCCCATTCCCAGTGCTCCTCTCCTCTCCTCTCCTCTCCCAGCTGCAGGGAGGTGGCTGAAAGCTGTGCTCAGCACCAAGCACTGGACATTACCAACAAAAAAAGCTGTGTCAGAAATAAAATGCATGAAAATAATGGAGCTTCAGCAGCTACATGCAAGTGTAAAGAAAACACATCCCGATGCAATGAGCATAGAGCCCTCATAGAGCACGACCTTTGTCAGGGGCTAGTAATCATTCTTGGCAGTGTTTGCTCATGAGGATTGGGAAATGTGGGCAGCCCATTAACCTGTGCCACTCAGGATCCCCATGGCTGAGCATCACGAGCACAGAGTGACTGAAACAACCCTTGCAGCTCTCAGCTCCCTGCATTGCTCTCACAGCAGTGACAGGGACTGAGGAATTCACTTGAGGCTTCATGGGTTTGGAATGGAAGGGATGCAGTGCTGGAGTGCACCTCTTTCCTATCCAGTGCTGGAGTGCACCTCTTCCCTTCTGCACAGGGAAGTGCATCCATTTCCTTCCCTTTACCATGGCTGTGGCAAAGTCAGCAGGCCATGTTGCTGCTTGGCCAAGTGGCAGGGGAGCTGGTCAGTCTTTCTGCACACACCTGGAGCTCTGGGGAGCCCAGCTCTGTGTGTTTGCCTGAGCACTGTACATGCTGATACCACTGGAAACACAGCTGTGGCGATTGCCAGGCACTGCCTTGGATTTAAGCAAGTATAATGTATTCAGAAACAGAAAAGAGGATGCATCTGTTCATGGATTTGCTGTCTTTTTGCTATGGGGTTAGAGTTTAAGAATTTTTAATTCCCAATTTATAGGATAATATGCAGTTCACCTATAGATGTGCATTAGTGTGTGTTTGAAACATACCATTTTGTGCCTTTACATGGGGAGCAAAGCTGCAGGGAGGGAGGAGGAAACCGTTTTTGTCAAACATTTAAAAGCTTAGATTGGCTTGCCTGGCACTGTATGGGTTTGGGGATGCTGAGGAAATAGAAGTTTTATGTCAAAGTACAGCACTCAGCACTTGTAATACCAGTAGTGTGTCACTGGGCAGGGACAACCCTGCCAGCCCACCCCAGCTGGGATGCAATTCCTCTAGTCAAACCCCAGGAGATACAGCAGCAAGGCTGGGGTCTCTGTAGCTGGAAATAAAGGCTCAGCCAGCCAAATTTATCAAGCAACATAGCCTGAGATGTGTAAAGATGTGTTCTGGCTCTATTTATGTATAACACTCTTTAACATGAGCTACTAAGTAAAATTATTTGCTGAATAATAAAGTGGCTGGACACAAGAAATAAAAACATACAGGGCATTAATGCTGTGTGATTTTAAGCACCTGATTTGAAGGCTTGGTGTCTGAGTCTCTGCAAGTGACAGAGAGAGATGTTCCCCCAGAGCACAGCTGTGTTGTGGGTGCTCTGCATTATCGTCCTTTTCCCTCTCAGTCTGCAGAGACACCAGTTGCATGTGATCCCTGGAAGGAAGGAACTCATTTCCTTAGTATCCAGGTGGGTGCCCTGCTTTCACAGTTTCTGAACTATTTTTAGTTGCGTGCACTCACCCTGATACCCAGCCCTGCAGGCTGCCTGCTGCTCTGGCCTTGGCAGGAGTGTGATGGGGTGTCTGACAGGGGCTTGGGGACACTCCAGGCTGTGGTGTGGGGACATCAGCCCGCGAGAAAAGCTGGCTTCTGGCTGATGCTGCCGGAGAGGTAAACCCAGAGCTTTGTGTAATGGCCACGCCTGGGCCAATTAGCTTGGAAAAGGATTACTGCTATGCCACTGGGATGCATCAGTGACAGGCTCAGTCTCGGTGGCCACTGTGCAAGGCAGTGCTGATGCTAATATGTAAAGCATCCCAAATTGTCAATGAGCTAATAAAACCAGGAGCAGGAACTCCCTAAGGGTGATTAAAACATTTAAGTCAGCATTGATTTGAGGCTGACAACCCTTAGGGGAGCCAGGGAGATGGGGATTTGGGGCCAGGGTCCCTGCAGTAGCACTGGGGACATGGAATGGGAATGGCTGTGGTGCAGCAGGCACAGCTTCCTGGGGAGGTTTATCAGGAGACCCTGGAGGATATTGCTGTGCTAAAGCAAAGTGCAAGGCGGATTTCACAGATGAAGAAAAGGCAATGACAAATTTGAAGTGCTTTGTTTCTGTTTCTATATCTGTGTTGAGGAGGGGTTGTGCAGCTCAGCTCTCACTGCAGAGCTGTCGCTCGCAGGGAGCCTGGAGCAGCTCTGTGTTTGGGCTGTGACGTGTGACCAGTGCTGCTGCCAGCCTTCGGACACGTCACGCTCTCCTGAGCAGCCACACAGGGCTTTTGCTTGCTTAAAACAGTGCTCAAGTCCATGAGAGGTTCTCCAGTGCTGGCTCCACAGCAGGATTCTGTCTTTCTGTGGCATCTTGCAACCCCCACTGGTGGATTGTGTTTACCTGTTCTCAGCTCCCTCCCACCTGTGCCAGTTTTGTGTGTGCCACTTGCCCCTCAGTCACCTCACTGACAACCAGCGGGCCAGGAGGCAAAAATTCAGGGGGATTTGGACCATAAATCTTTTGGACCTTTCCTCCTGAGGGCACTCCTGTCAATTGTGTCCCAGCTCTGTCTCCCATGGCTGCCTGACTGTGGGGCTGAGCATGACCTCGTGGAACTAAAGTGACCAGTGAAGTGTCACAGCCCCTGCCTGCACTGAGGCAGGTCCCTGCCTTGGCTTTGTGTCCTGTCAAACACTGCCCAAGTCTAAGACTCTGTGAGATGGTGCTGAAACCAGCCAAGAGGTTTCCACACTCCACCACAGTGTCAGCAAGCGAGCAAGACATCAAATGGGACAGAGAGCAGAGCAGCTGGGACAAGACGGCTTTGATGTGAGGACCTGATCTCACATACTTGAAGCAGCCAAATGTCACTTTTACACTGTGTTGTACACAACTGCTCTGTCAGATCAACAAGAAAAGCCCACTATATCCTTTCAGCACCTTTGTTCTACATATTTTGCTGTTAATGGGGACAGGAATTGAGGTGGGATTTCGTGGTGGCTTTGCAGGCTCAGCAATGCTGCATCTGCAGCAAAAAGCCCCTTCTGTCCCGTGTGGGGCTGTGATCCACAAGCAATTAAAACTGCTTAGTAAGGCAGGCAGATCACTTATTACATTTTCCACCCTCTCCTTTTCCATTTTTATGACTGTTGAGCTGGCAAACACAGCTTTTGCAGAAGTCCTGAAAGGGAGTTTTAAAAAGCCATCCTGCCCTCCCACTTGTTTAAATGTGTTTGTAGTGATTCTGTCAGTGCTGGCAAACTCAGAGGATGAAAATCCTCCAGGGATTTCCCCTAAATGACACTTTCAAAGTCAGATCTGCATATGCACTGCATCAGACACCATTTAGAGAGCACATGTAAGATCCTGGATAAAAGAATCACATTTGCTAATATTTTCCCTCTGTTTATTCTGGGTCAGTGTGCATTCTAGAAGAGGCAGAGATGACTGAGTTGCAGAGTTTGATAGGATAATGGCAAAGAGATAACAGATGAGTTCAGAGAGATGGGAGATGTTGATGCAGTTTTGTAGGACAAGGTAGGATTTGCAGGGCATCATTCAAAATAATGGTGAAAAGTATAACTGAAATGGTGGAAGCAGAACAAATCTGAATGTGCTTTTTTTGTAGCAAAGCATTATTTTCAGCTAACATTGATTTGATTTGAAAGGGAGTTTCAGTGGAGTGAAGAATAAATGAAATATGAACATTGTTTTCAGATTTCTCTGTGATATAGAGTGATGTAGAAATTAAACCTTACCCTGTTCTAAGTAATACAGACTGTGATGTCCAGTTAGGATGTCTAAACATGACAAGATTAAGGTTTTCATTGGTTTATAACTACTAAACATCAGCTCTTTGGATGGAAGTTTTTCAGCCTGTAGTTGGTACAAATGTGGTCATTTTATATTTACTTATATATATCAATGCAAATTTTCACTCAGAGAATGCAGTTATTCTTGGGAATAAATTTAGAGACATGCCAGTAATTAGTCCACATTATAGAAGTTGCTACGGATGTTTTGCCCAGAAGAAGCTCCATGCTTTGGAGTGGAAGCTCCAAGTCAGACAGCAGGGATGTTCTCCAGACTGATTGAAGTGATAAACCTGAAAAATCCCAGTTCACATATTCCTTCAGAGAGACGGGAGGCTCAGTGGCTCCTTTCCCGAGAGATTCTGTGTGCATTGCTCTGGAGGGTGATGGGAGAGACCTTTACTGACCAAGCTTTCCCCCTCCCTGCCCATCCCACTGGCATGCTGGGCACAGCCTGGGCACTCCCAGGCTCTCTCTCCTGGTGCTCTCCGTCTTCTCAGGGTGGATGCAGAAGGGATGACCGCGCTGGGTTGCTGTTGTAGGGAGGTGTGTGGAGTGCAGTGTTTGAAGTGTTAAATGAGAGATGGGGGCTAGATTTGGTTTAGGGGACAGATCTGAGTGTGAGGGAAAACCCCTGACAGAGCCTGGGTCCAGGTCTTCTCCAGGGCTTGCTCTCCAGCAGGATGCACTCTGTTTGGCTCACCATCATCCAGAGTGGCAAAATTCTAGAGCTCCAACTTCCCCTCCTGCTGGCTGCCCCCATCCTGAACTTTCCCTGACCCATGGAACTAGGACAGCTCCTCATCAGGAAGCTTTAAAAATCCTTCTCTTTTAAAAATGAGAGGAAAAGGCACAGTGTTTCACTTCAAACTCATTTCCAGGGGCAAGGTCTCCAAAGGCCAGAGACTCTCTGCCCAGTGCCATTTGATTTCCTCCTGCATTAGCATTACACACTAGGATTTGGGCTGAGGGATGTGTTTCTTTTCCAAGATGCCAGCCTTGGTTGGAGCTGTTTTGCCTGGTTTTGGGATGCAGGCTGGGAAGCTGGGGGCAGTGGGGAGCCAGCCCCAGCTCCTCTCTGCCAGGCATGCAGCAGTGACTTCAGGGAGGAGTTGAAGCAGATTGAGGTGGTGTTGGGAAGAACCAGAGCAAAGTTTGCTGGAGCTCATTTATTGTCACCTCCAGTTAGCAACCCCAGCTGACCTCGGGGGGTGCTTTGAGGTTGCATTCATTAGTGTCTGTAAGAAATTAAGATGCTTCAGTGCTACAGCTGTGGAAAAGTACAGGATGAAGTTTGTGTGGGATTTAGAGGCACTGAGTAAGATATGCACACTGATGAAGAACAAAATCCTGTTTTCCAATGGATTAGTGCATTTTTCTCCCTCCATCCACCTCCTCCCTCTGCACTGCCAACTCCACCCTGTGTGTGACACTCCTGGTGGGTGGCTGAAAGAAGCCTCCTTGGCTGGTCTGTCCTGCCAGAGGTGGTGTAACCCTTGGGGACACTCTGTCTCCCCTCACCAGAGCACGGATTTGTGCCTCTCTGATTTTCATGACACTTGTAGACACATAACTTTTTGAAAGGCATTGTCACAATTTGGTTGAAGCTGTGGGTATGGGGCTTACCCACCAATGGAGAGACAGTGCTGTTACTCAAGTGTCATCTTTTCTTTAATAACCTGGATAAATACCCTCCTCACCACTGAGGAGTAAGAACCATTTTGTCCTGGGGGGCTCAGGGAGGCCTCAGGGAGCCCTGTATCTTCCTCCTTGCAGGCAGGTAAGGATGGAAGAGTGTTACTTTGATGTATATTTAATGTAACATATACAGCAAGGGTAAGCAGGAAAATTGCAATTTTTTTTAATGCCCTTAATTGAATTTTTTTCTTCTTTTTTTCTTGCTCATTCTTAGCATCACTTTGGGGTCAACAGGTACCACCATGGTGCTGGTTTCCATTCACCAGAGCCATGCAGATGATTTTGGTTTGGGCCCAGTCCAGTAAAAATAATTTTATTCCTGATGTAAACAAGAGCAGAACAGAGCTGTGAAATTTTATAAATAACAAATGCTGGGTTCTGACTAAATCTATGGTCTTTTTTTTTCTGGCATTCACCTTGCATAAATTAAGACATTTCCATGAATAAAAAGAAAACTTAATAAGCCTCAGAAAGGTTAGACTGTTTCCACTGGATTTTATGCCTGTTGCATAAATCCTACCCAACTAATTCCACACTTTGTGTGGACATAATTTTTTTACAATATAAATTCCATTAACACATTCATGCCATATGTGCCATATATTAAAACAAGTACTCCCAGTAAATCACTAGCATCCACACCTGCTTCCCAATTCCATCTGCATGGATCTGCTGGGGCGATGTGGTGGTGAGAGATCCTGTGTGGAGCCTCAGGGCTGCATTCAGCTATAAAAACAGCCTGTCTGGGCTACATCCCTGATTGTAGTAAGGCCCTTCCTTGATAAAAGATGATATCCTTGCTGTGATCCCATGAGAAAGGGGATGAGCCCATTGCATTGGCTCCTCTTCTCTTCTCTTCTCTTCTCTTCTCTTCTCTTCTCTTCTCTTCTCTTCTCTTCTCTTCTCTTCTCTTCTCTTCTCTTCTCTTCTCTTCTCTTCTCTTCTCTTCTCTTCTCTTCTCTTCTCTTCTCTCCTCTCCTCTCCTCTCCTCTCCTCTCCTCTCCTCTCCTCTCCTCTCCTCTCCTCTCCTCTCCTCTCCTCTTCTTTCTCTTCTCTTCAAGCTGACACTAATAATCTGGCATGCAAAAAATTGCTTTAGTTTCCAGATGTTCTGAATATCCAGAGAATTAGTAAAAGAAAATGATCCTCTTTATCCTAATCAAAAGTAATTAAAAGTACACTTAAATAGAGCACAAATCTGTGCTTAATTTCAAATGTTTTGCACGTATAAACAACAGGAGTTACAACTAACTCTTCAGCTCCAGAAGCAACAGCAGAGCCCACGTTTTGCTGTCACAGGCTCTTTGCAAACATACAGTCACAGACTTTCTGGCTGGAATATTTTATCTTGGTAACGGCCTGTAAAGATCAAAACTCCATAAAATAAGATCAAGTTTCATTGCTTGCCACAACCAGTGCCATGATTTAGCACTTTAAAAAATTGGTTTACTCTGCACAACAGGTGCAATGCAAAATGCCACATTCTCAGTTGCTTTGCCTTGCAGCCTTGGAGTTGATGCATTTTACTCATTCACTTCACATAACTATATCCTTGCCATTTTTCCTTCCTTTGGACAGACCTCTTGGCTTTCAGACAATTCCTGCAGACCCTGCAGCAGTTGTGTCACCATAAGATGTGTCACTCAGACTGGGAGCAGTCAGGTTTGAAAACCAAGGAGCTGCCTGACTCGCATCCGAGGTGGAGCAGACAGTGAGTGAGCAGACAGCGAGAGGGATGCAGACAGATGAAGCTTTTTAGAATTTAGCAAGGCTTAGTGCAGTTAAAGCAAAGCCTTAGATATGGCTCTTGATAATGCTGGTAGCAACTTCTTGCTTGGGACTTCTAGAAAGAAGTGGTCATCTCATTGTGTGCAGAATGAATGGCCTCATTTTCCCAGTTGCAAAGTGTGAGAAGGAAGAAGTTGGCATATCCTTTTGAAGTAAAAAAAAAAAATTATTTAGATTGTCAATTTCTTGGTATGGGATCTTTAGTTCCTGACTTTGCATAGCACTTTGCACAAAAAGGTGCCAATGCATAATAAGCTTCCTGGCAGCTACCAAACCATGCAATTCTCATTTGATATAGGGGTAAGTGATAGCCAGCACATGCTTCTTTTTGGCAATAATTGGTTGGTTCACACAAATATAATTTTCATCTTTGTGTGTGTAGCAAAGCAGTAGATACCATATATCTGGAATTTAAAAAAGCTTCTAACGCTGTTAATACATGATATCCTCATAAGGGAACTGGGGAAGATTGTTCCTATACATCCAAAGCATTGTAGGATGGCTACATATAGGTCTGGTCCTACTTAGGTCACTAGTAAAGGCACTGATGAAGGGACAGGGAGCACTTATTAAACTTAAAAGCACATGGTGACAGCTGGCAGGGTGAAGGACGGGCTGAGAAGTCCAAGGAATAGTGGCAAATCATGGATTGCATGAGTAGACCAGAATGTCATTCAGATCAAAATAGATGTGAGCCATCAGAGAGTCCAGGGGGAGCAGTGGGAATGAACAGAACTCTAGAAAAAAAAAGTGAAGAAATGTGGAATGGACTGAGCACATGGAGTGTGGACTGACCAGGGAAGCAAGGTGACAACTGTCAGGGGTATGAAAGGCTGTCACAGAAAGGGAGGGAATCACTTGCTTTCTCTGTCCATGGTGGATAAGACAAGGAACTAGAGGCTTAAACTGCAGCAGAGAAATTAAGGTCAGATCACCCCACAAAAAAACCACAAAACACAAAAAAACAAAACCAACAACAACAAACACCCAACACAAACCCCCCCACCACCACCAACCCAAAAAACAACAAACACAAACACAAAAACACAAAAAAAAAAAACCACCAAACCACCACACAATCCCTATGAAAATGTTTTTGTGTATGGTAGAGATTGTGAAGCATTGCAACAGATTTCTTGGGGAGGTTAAAATGTTTCTATCCCTGGAGAGATTACCATGTGTTAAACACTGATCACACCAAAAGGCAGAGAAAGTGGTCAAGTACCCACTTTCAAGAGACGCCATTGACCTTCTGCTACTGTGAACTACAAGAAGTTGACCTTGCAATCAAGGCAGTGCCAAAAAAAACCAATTCAGGTTTAGATCCCAGGTGTGGCAGATTTCTGTTTTGAACCTGCACAGAGAGACAGTAGTGTCTCAGAAGGCACCTGAACCTAGGAGTCTGCTTTCAAGATGGCTTGTTTCTATATGCTAGGAATTCTTGGATTTTCAGAGAAATTAGTGTCTGTTGTCACTGTTTGAGGTCACCATTGAGGACCCATTCTCTGAACAGTATTTTGGGTGCCACATGGAATCAGATCCATAATAGCAAACTTTGTATTGATGAAAATATTTGCCAGACGTGTGTGTGATGTCACCTTTTCCATGTAGCAGGAACTAAACCAGCTGGATTTAACATTTTCTCCATCTACAGCTTTGTCTACAGAGCACAGTCACAAGAGCCAGTGTGCCTCAGACCTACCACACAGGGTGGACACTTCTGGCTCTCAGAAGTCCATTAACTCACACCAGGCACTTCTTCCACACCACATGAGGCATGGAGAAGGCCTTGCAACCCTGCTGCCCTAGGAGGAAGGCGACAAGCCGTTCCTTCTGTCATTGCCTCTCCTTCTCCTGTGTCCCTGTGGTCTGCAGTTGGCCCTGCTCGCTTAGGAAGGGATGGCTGGAGGTGAGCACTTCAGGAGGGCTCTCCTCCTCCTTCCACCTGTTTTTCATTCCTTGACTCACTGGCTTTAAGCCGTAAGCAGTGACGTGACAGCTGAGTCACGGACACACCACCTGGATGCTGTCAGCATCAATCTCTCTTATAAGGATCATAGAAGAACAAATAGAGAAGACTGTTAGGGCTTCTCATTCGTCTTCCTGCCAGCAGGGCACTGAGCCCTGCAGTGCAGGCTCTGGCTTTGCCCAACCTTGCTCTCCAAATCCCAAGCAATGGGATTCCACTGCCCTTCCCCAGGAACCATTCTGCGATTCAATAAACATCATTACCAAGGAGAGCACTGCTTTTCCGTGATTATTATTTACCCTAAGCTTTCCTAATGTGAGCAAATAGCTTCTTACTAATAGCCACACTAGAGGGTTTTCTTTTCTTGTGAAGAAATTCAGTAAAGTTGCAAAATCGGAGATGAAATGTTTTATTTGTGTTCTGTTTAACAGTTTTAAGAATGTCCCTGCTGCATGCATTGTTGTACACAGTGGATGACAAAACCCAGAGATGCAGCCCTATGCCCTGAAGAGCTTACACTTTTCATTTAAGCAAGATACAGTGACTGAGAATGACAAGTAACGAGAAGGCAGGACAAGAGTCATACGAGAAAGGTCAGGATGTTTCTAAATAAAACCTATTGTCATGCTTTTAATTTGGGTTTATATTGAAGACATCATACATGGCTACATATTTTTGGGACAATTTCACCATCTTTTAATCAACATTTTTAGTCTTACCAAGTCATCTTGCCTACTTTGGTTTGGTGCTTATTTAAAGCTTCATTTTTATAGAAATTCATGGTTTTGTCTCGCAGTTACTCTTTCAGTTCAACAAGGCTTTTGCAAAAAGCGCTGTGACAGTTAGTCTGGTTATTAATTCCCTGAGTGTCCCAGAGGTACAGGAGCTTTTCTGTCTGATCCATGCCACTGGAATTCTTCTCCCTGACCTTTGTCTCCAGGCTCTGGGTCTCCTCTCTGCAACACCCCAAGCTGCCCTTACTCCAGAGGTGGCAGTCAAACCTCTCCGTGTGGGGCTGTTTGCCTGAGAGTAACAAAGCACCTTCTCTCTGCAGCTGAGCAGCAGTGACTCCTCTCCTGGGCACCAGCAAACCAGAGCAGAGCATCACAGAGCCAAACCATCTGCCCCTCCTCCTCCATATGCCTTCCCCTGCTTTTACACCCTGCTCGCTGTGTGTTTCCTACACCTGACGGAGGTGTAAAGCCAACTCCTCACATCCTTACCTTTGGGTTTCCAAGCCACACATCTTCCTCTTCGTGCTACATGATTAGCAGAGGAGCACATTTAATTTTGGGGGATGCAGGGTAAAAGTCTATCATGGTAACTCAGTGTTATTCTGACAGATGTCCATTCAATGCCATCTGTCCCACCTGTGGCTTTGGCTATTATTTCTTACTAATTTTATTCTTGTCTTCGCCTTAAGGGGACAAATTCTTTCTGGTACCTGACTGCAGGTTTTGCAAACTCCCTTAGGGAAGCCCGAATGCATTTCAAAAGCATTTTTAATGTGTGTCTTTCATCCTGGTGAAACCAGCTGTCCATGCACATCAATTCCCTGCAGCAATTTTTCCTTTCATGGAATAAAAATATTCAGCCTCGTGGTTGGGTATGGAAATGAAAAAGACAAGGGGTCTGCATAAATGGACTGATTTTAGTACTCTGACTTTCCAGCCTCCCTCTTACCTCTTCTGAAGGAAGTAATGAACGCTTGAGAGCTGAGTCCTCCTAGGAATTTCAGGGAGCTTGGAAGGGAGATGGGTGATTTTCAGCTGGATAACCTGCCAGGGATTTGGTTTTATACACACACACTGCTGAGCAGCTTGGTCAAGTGCACAGCTTGTACTCAGAAGGCAATGGGAGGGAGGATCTCTTTCTTCTACTAGACCTCCCAACTCATGTTAACAAAAATACAGTTAACTTTTACTGCATTATTTGTATTTTGTATGGAAGGCCCTAAATCAATTTAAAAAGCAAATACTTGTTTATATAGATAGTGTGGAGTTATTCCAGCAGTCACACTGGAAAAGCACTAATTATCTAAGGAGACAAATTGAACAAGACAAATCCAGGGCCAACCTGTTTCTCCTCAAGCAGCTTGTAAAAACCTACTGAGAAGCAGAGAATTAAGAAATGAGAGTTGAACTTGCTGTGACCCAAATTCAGCTGGTTAAGGGCAAGCTTCATTTTAATTTACTGTTTCTAGGCAAGACAGAATTCAAAGCTGATGTTTGATAGGTGGTGATGCTCATATCCTGCCTTTCCTCCAGGCCAGTTTTGTTACTCTCTAAAACCTGCTTTACATCCAACTAAAGACCTGCTCTGGGAGCAGGGAGCTCCCAAACAGCCTGGAGCTCCTGTGATGTTTCCTCCACCACCTCAGCTGTCAGGGCCAGGTATCAGCTGCTGCTCCTGTACATTTCCTAATTGTTTCCTGGGCACAGGAGCAGCCACATATGCATGGACCAGGCATCTTCAGCACCAGCTTTAGTCATCGTCTGAGGCTGCTCTGTTCTCACAGAATTTGTCTAAGCTTTGATACATTAACTTCAGGGTGTGACCCTCCTGTGAGAGAAGGCAAGGGCAAAAGTCCCAGTGGGGCGAAAGTGGGAAGCAAAGTTCAGTTGCTCTGATTGATTTTTTCCAGAAAATACAGGCTGATTTCTTCTAAGTTTGGTCAACAGTACCTATTTTGGGAATATGAAGGCATTTGGCTCTCACTGATCCTCTCCACACCTTCTAGTATTTCTCCAAGGAGTGCCCTGAAGGCAGCTCTGGGGTTTGTGAACTGCTCTCTTGTAAACACTCAAAGGTATTTGTCCAACAGAGGGAGAGCAAGCAGGTTTTGTCTTCCCTGTACAGCAAGTGGATGTGGCAAAATGCAAATAGCAGCAGTTCACAGGGATCGATACATACAACAAAGCCCATCCAGCTGCAGTGTCTGTTAGGATGGTGAGCAAGCCTCTCCTTGTGCAGGATCTCTAATGGACACTCTGCCAGTATGGGGGGCTGATTCTGGTTGTTTGGACAGAAATTTATGTATTGCTACAGCTGCTCAAGTGCCTGTGGGCTGTTGCAACTCTGCCTTACAGGCAGTAAGACAGGAGCCAGCTCCTGTCATTGTTCTTTGTAATAAAATGCATTTGCTGCTGTGCACAACCCCATGCACCCACTGGGTCTATCAAATGAGAGTAAACTGAGCTTTGTGCTGTTAAGACAAGTCCTGATGGAAAACCCAGCACAGGTCAAAAAGCAGTGCACAATATTTGTGGGGAATGATTGCTGCTGATACAATGAGCCTAACCCTTTCTAAACTTTTCCCTCCATTAAGCAAAAATAATCAGTACCATTACATTTAATATTTTGTGAATGGAAATAATATTATATGCATTCTGAACATTAACAGATTCGAGTTTGCTTTCAGCAAGAAATGTGAACATTTTAATGTAAGGATTATATGTATTAAGTTTTACTAGCTGTTGAAGACACCAAGTTCCAGGTAGTTAATTTTGGCAATAAGAAATATCTTGTGATGTGATAGAGGCAATGAATGAAGCACTTCAGAGGATCAGAGGGTAATGTTATCCATAACTTCCATCAATCATGACAAAAGATAGCAAAACAAAGCTACTCACTGGGATGGCTGAGGGTACTGATCTAAGGGTACTGTGCCTTCACTCAAAGTAATCTTGATTTCAGCTTCTTAAAAGTATTTTACCACAGTGCAGGAAGTCTTAAAGACATGGATTGATGGAGATTAAGAGAAAATACCAGGGAACTATCAGCATAGACTTACTTTGATCTTGACAATTTTACTAAATAGGGTATCAGACCTGGTATGGCTCTTACATTTTCAAGTTAATGGTCAAATCCAAAAAGTAGCTAAAAGAAGGAATTAAAGAAGAATATAAACATCTAAATCCAGCACTGAAATAAAAAAGTTCTCTCAGCTCATGCCCAGTCCTAGAAGCACCTAACTCAGGAGGTACCAACCTTCAGTCTCCAAGAACCTCAAATGTAGAACAGTCAACTTCCACTTGTACCTTGAACCTCCTGTGCCTCCATCTCCTCAGTGAGTCTGAATCCTTCTGTATCCTGCCAGGGATGGTTACAGATGGTTCAGCTCATTGGACTTGAAGCAAACCACATGCTAAGGATGTGCAGTTGAGAAAGTTAAAAAAAAAAAAAGAAAAGAAAAAAAAAAGTAAACACTGAGAGAAAAGAAAGCAAGTGCAGAAGAGTCTTTAGTTCAGCAGTTGGGATTGGTCTTTCAGGAAGGGGAATTGTGTGTGTACCTTACAGTCCTGGCTGGAATTCACAAACAGCTCTTAAAGGAAGACTGGAACTCCAGATCAGGTAGGTGCTCTCACCACTAAACTAAAAATTATACTCACCTTTGATCTTCCTCTTATAGCTCAATGAATCTTTAATTCTTTTTATGCAAAGAAGAACAGATACAGCACAAGGGCATGCAGTGCTCTCCTCCCTGCTCTCCCCATCTCCCCTGGGTATCTTGAACCCTGGAAGACTTTTGAATCTCCCCAGGGAACACAGGCTGGTATTTCTCAGGCAGCAGACCAAGCTGAACCCTGACCTCCTCCTTGTCACCCTGCTGATAACCTCCCTGAGATATACAGATGGCCAGCTGCAGCCTGGAGGAGTGTCCTGTGTTTGCTCCAGATGGACAGGCTCTGCCCATGTCCTGAAAGGTGGCTCAGCCCCAGTGACAGGCATGGTTTGAAAGCTCAGCCCTGAGCCCCTTCAGTCATCAAATTGTTTTCTTTGTCTCTCTTGGAAGAGGGCATTTTACAGCAGAATAAATCCTTGAGAACAAGCTGAAGAAAATCTGACTCAGAACACCCAACACCTGGAAGTCTGAGACTACTCTCCTGGAATACTGGAAAGCGTTTTAAAAACCTGCTCCAAATCCGGTAAATGGTGGAACACTGGAACAAACCTCCAACATCCCAGCTTGGTGTCCTCACCACTGCCTTGTATGTATATCAGTGCATGCAATGGTTGTAAGAAGCCCAATCCAGCAGGTGCTGTGGAATGACTGTGGGAAATGGACCGGATGGAGCACAGTGTCTCTTGAAGGTTACTGGCAGCCCAGGGTGGGTGGGTGACTGTCTCTTGAAGCAGAAATTAAGGAAGGGAAATTTATGTGCCCCTGGAATTTTGGAGCTTCAATGCAAAGTGTCTGGGTTCTTGGCCTGTCCAAATTTGGGAACTGTCAAGTGCTTCCTTGAGCAGGCAATCAAGGGAATCACTGCTGCATCTTGGGGCACAAGATGCATTACATCAGTCAGGCAATAACTCCAGGTCTCCAGGAATATAGATCCTACTGGAATTATACATTAAAGTCACATTGTGTTTACCTTGAAGCAATCTGACGAGGGATTAACTAGGTGATCAGTCCATCTCACTGCATCACAGAGGAGTAATTAAATTATTCCCAAACCAAATTGCTAGAATTTGACAATTAATCTAACTGCTGATATCTCTGTAATCTTTTCTTCCTGCTTGTTCAAGTGCTCAACCCTTCTTATGAAGAACTGTGCCAATTTTGTCCTGCAGAAAGTTAGAATATATTTCTTCTTCTTCATCTGCCCTTGCGGATCTGTGGGAGCAACAGACCCCATCACATAAAATTATTCTGGCTTTGCAGAAGGGGCTGGTGAGCCTCTATTTGGAATATAGCTTTGGAATATACTGGTGACAGTACCAGTCACCTCATTGTAGAAGTAAGTTGCTGCAAATAGGAACATTGCAACAGAGTGCAAGTGATGCAAGAACTTAATTATTCAGGAAAGGGTTAGAAAAGCTACAGTGTGGCTGCTACCTTTGGAAAACAGAAGATTAAAAAGCCACTTTAGGGGTGTGCAGACCTCCGGGGGAATAGCAAGGATTCACATACACGGGGAAGAGCAGAGCTAGTGACAAAACAGAACAAAAGGGAAATTAACAGAAGCTTAAGTAGGGATGAGCAGCAGAGCAGTGCAATTTATTTGTGAATTTATTTGTGTTTAGTGTAGTTAATATATGGAAAATTATACTAAAGCTGGAATAGAAACAACTTCTAGAAATAATTTTACAAGGCTTTAGACACGTGTGGGGGCTTAAAATAACTCTGTGGGATGTGAAAAATGAGAGGGAGATGTTTTCACAAACTGTGGAGCCTGCTGCTAGACAAGGCCAGATACTGATAGGTGAAAGAAGCAATGGGAGGAACCACAAATTCCATAGGAATTCCATTAATTGATACGGACTATTACTTACCCAAGGCTGTGCTAAATCCCTGGACTTAGAGAAAAAGAACAGAGACACAGAGAAAAAAGGGGTGGGGTCTGTATTAGGTGATTTGGGATGTCTGTACCTCTCAAATACCTCAGCTAATGGGGAAAGAGAGAGGGAAATGTGGCTGGGAAATTAGGATAAAAAGAAGGCTGCATCCTTTAACAATTTGAGAGACCCCGTGGGAAATTGTCCCATGACCTCTCCCTTTATTCAAATAAAGTTACAGGACTCCTCTGTCTTCTTTTTGGACATAAACCTCTGGTGTTTGTGGATTATTTTTCCTGAATTATGAGATGCAACTCATAATTCAGAGGAGAGGGAAAGGACTTACGTCTTCCTCACAATCTCATCTCTTACAACATTTAGCTCCCTTGTGCTAAATAACAGACATAGTTACTTTAATGTGATTATCCATACAATTCTCAGGAAAAGGTTTTCATTTACAAGATTAATTTCCCTTCCATCTTAAAATCTACAGATGTGGGGGAAAATAATCAGGGACACTTGAAGGGGCAGGGCTGATCTCAGCAAACCCGAATATCTATAAGAAAAAATTCTGAATGCACGCAGAAATGTAACTGAGATGAGATCTGGTCCTGGAGTGCTGCACTCCAGACAGAAAAGCCTTGACGTCTCCTCCTTAAATTTCAAGGGGAGCTAACAAAAGAGCCCCAAGTCCTTTTAGGGTATTTCTACAGTTCTTGGTAGAAGCCTTTGCATCATTTGCATATGATGCCTCCAGGCCATCAGCTTCAGCAGGCGTTGGATCAGACCGGGCGGCTCGCTCCTTCGACCTGCAGCTCTGCCTGCTTTAAGACCAAACAGACTGCCTTCAGCTCTGGCGAGCCCGCTGGGAATTCACCCTTCTTACGCACCAAGGGAGCGAGGGACACCGGAATGTTGCCCTGAGGCAATCCGTGTAATCCCTGTATCTCTTTCCTTTCCTTCCAGGACGGGTGCTTAACCCGCCCGCTCGGAGACACGTGGGTAAGATCCCAACTTTCTCTCCAGGGGAGATCCCCGCAGGCAGTTTACGATGCCAGAGCTCCCGCTGTGCTACCGCCGTTTACTCGGAAAATCACAGGCAATTAATCACAGTATTCCCGGGGGAAAACCCACTTGATTTGGACCCGTCGTTACGCAGGGAAACGGCAGAACACAGTGCTGTAACCTAACCTGAACTCTGCTAAAGGCGTTTCTTCCTAGGGCTCCCCTTTCACTTGGCAAGCCCTGCCTGCCTCTGGGAAACCGGGACGGCTGTAGCGGACTGTGGTTACACTTGGATGTGTTGAGGAGCAAGATGCACCCGCGATGTTGTCCCGCTCGTCTTTGGGCCGCCGAGGCTGGACGCGGGGAGCCTGAGGAAGCCACGGGGAACACTCTGAGGTGACCTGCTGCCTGCGCGGGGCTCTCCCCGGCCCCCTCCTGCAGTGAACTGAGCGCGGCGGCGGCGGCAGGAGCTCACCCCGGCGGGACCGGGGCTCGGGGCTCCGGCAGGGCATCGCGCAGGGGCCGTCCCGCTGCGGGCAGAGAGGGGTGGAGGGACGGAGGGATGGAGAGATGCAGGGAGGAAGCAGTTTCGGGCGGCAGGTGACCGGGGCAATGCCATGCGTCCCCGACCGTCCCGGTTCCAGCGGGGCGCAGTTTGGGCGGCACCCGCAGGGATTCCGCTGGTGACAGTGGAACGGGCGCGGTCCCCCCCCGCAGCCGGAGTGCCCTGGGACGTGCGGGACGCCCCGCCGCCTCTCCCCTCCCCTCCGCCCGCCCCGCCCGGGGGGCTGCACCGCCAGCGGCGCTCGGCGCGGCGAGCGGGCGGGCGCTGGCAGACGGGCGCCCCGCGGACCGCAACGACGGCGGCGCCCCGGAGCCCCCCAGGCGGCTCCGCCCCGGCCCCCCGCAGGTGGGTCCGCCCTGCCCGCGCCCCCCACGTCGGGGCGGCGACGGGGGCGGGCGAGCCCGTCCTCCCACGCGGGGCCGAGGGGTAGAGCCGGGCGCCCGCTCGCCGCGGCGACGCCCCCCGCGCCCGCCCAGCCCCGCCGGGCGGACGGGGCGCCGCGTCCCCTCGGAGCGGAGCGGGGCGGCTCTCGGCGGCTGTCGGCATGGCGGGGCTCCCGGCCGGCCGGCGGGCGGGCTGAGGCGGGGGCCGGGCGGGGAGGCGCCGGCGGCGGGGTCTCACCGCCTCTTCTTGCCGTCCCCCGCAGGGAGCGGCCGGCCCCCCGCGCCACCATTGCCTCGCACGGCAAGGAGGACCTGCTCGCCGCCGCCGCCCGGCTCTGGCAGCGGAGGAGGCGGCTGCTGGCCGCCGCCGGGCTCGTCCTGGCCATGGCCGTCGCGCTGCTGGTCGCCGTGCCCCTGCTGCTGCTGCAAGCGCCCTCCGACACCGGCGCGCACTACGAGATGATGGGCACCTGCCGCATGATCTGCGACCCGTACAGCGGCGGGCGGCCGCCCGGCCCCGGCAGCACCGCCGCCGTGGAGGCCCTGCAGGACCTGGGCGCCAACCCCCCGCCGCCCTTCGTCCAGGGACCCAAGGGGGAGCCGGGCCGGCCGGGCAAGCCGGGCCCCCGCGGGCCGCCTGGGGAGCCGGGTCCGCCGGGTCCGCGGGGCCCGCCGGGGGAGCGGGGCGACGCGGGGAAGCCGGGGCTGCCCGGGCTGGCGCTGGCGGGCGCGGGCGGCGGCGGGAGCGGCGGCGGGGCGGCCGCGGGCGGCGAGGCGGCGGGCGGGCTGAGCGCCGCCTTCAGCGGGCCGCGCATCGCCTTCTACGTGGGGCTCAAGAGCCCCCACGAGGGCTATGAGGTCCTCAAGTTCGACGACGTGGTGACCAACCTGGGCAACCACTACGACCCGGCCAGCGGCAAGTTCACCTGCCAGGTGCGCGGCATCTACTTCTTCACCTACCACATCCTCATGCGCGGCGGCGACGGCACCAGCATGTGGGCCGACCTCTGCAAGAACGGCCAGGTGGGTTCCGCCGCTCCCCCGCGCCTCCTCCCCGCCCGGGGTCCCCCTTTCTTCCCCCTCCCACCGTCCCCGTGCCCCGGCACCGGCAGCAGCCGCTCCGGGGAGAAGCGGCGGGAGCATCCTTCGCGCCGTCGGGGCGAGGGTGCACCTCTAGAGCCGCGAGAAACTCCGAACTCCCGGCTTGCAAACTTTCCTGCCGGGTTGGGAAGAAGGAGAAGCGAGAGAGGGGCGGGAGGGAGGGCACGGGATAGTGGAGGGGTTAGGAAAGAGGGACCCGAGTGGTTGATGGAAGGGCTGAGGAAGAGGGGATCGGGCGAGTGATGGAGGGGCCGGAAAAAGGGGACTTGGAAGGCATATAGAGGGGCTGTGGAAGAGTGGCTCGGCGGGCTCATGGAGACGCTGGGGGAGAGGGGCTGGGGGGCTGATGTGCCCAGCGGCTGTGTTGGCAGGTGCGGGCCAGTGCCATCGCCCAAGACGCAGACCAGAACTACGACTATGCCAGCAACAGCGTGGTGCTGCACCTGGACTCCGGCGACGAAGTATATGTCAAGCTGGACGGAGGCAAAGCACACGGAGGCAACAACAATAAGTACAGCACTTTCTCTGGCTTTCTTTTATACCCTGATTAACACACAAAAAGTGACACGACCCAACTGGCCCCACCACTGATGCACATGGGGCTGTTTGGCATTTCCATACCCCGTCGTGCTGCTGTTCCTGCTGGTGTCCATGGTCTCTGCAGGTCACTTTAGCTTCATTATCAGTTCGTATGTTTTTATTTTCACCCTTGTGGAAACGAAATAGAAATGAAACAAAGTGATCCCCTTCCTTATTCTCCCCCATTTCTTCTGACCCCCTCCTCCCTTTGTCAGCCTGACTGTTTTGTGTGTCACATGAGGAACTTGGCAGCTTGAAACTCTCGAGTGGTTCTGGTGGGGTTTAAGAGAGCCCAGAGTTTGGACTATGTCACACATAGAATTTGAACAGGTCACATTTTTTCATCAATAAGTATTAATGATGATGATGAATTTCCAGATCAACTATTCACGAAATGGGACTGGACCATAACCTTTTTTCCTGTGCTGCTTTGTATGGGGTCAAGTGTAAACTTTTCTTTCTGTGCAATGCAATGCTCATGTGAATGATGGTGTCATTAACGTCAAACCTGTTTCTGTCTGCAAAAGAATTTGGTCATTGACCACGGTCACCAAAATATCACATTAAATTATGTTTTTAGACAATGCCTTCTTGCTTTTTGTCTCTTCCAGTGCTACAAAGGAGCGCTGTGGTGGTGCCACAGGAGGGTGGGAAGTAAAGGAGGGGGTCACTTCAATCCCTTAGGTTTGTAGCAATGTTTAAAGTTAGGATGGGGTACCTTGCTTAGGTCTTGATTATGGTTCAAGGGGGCTGGGAAAAAGTAGAGAGAGAGGAAAAAAGCTTCACCTTTACACAGTTTTGTGAAAAGAAGGCACATAGTCATCAAGAGGTGAAAGTGGGGGCGTGGAGCGAATCTCCTAAACAGATTTACTGGGTTAAAACCTGATCCAGAGGTTAGTGAGGTACAGGAAAAGGAGTTTAATCAGTGATTATGGAAAGCCATGTTTCTGTAACATGCTTGACAAACGTAAGAAGGCAGCAGGAGAGAGAGTTTGTCTAAACCCTTGCACTTGCAGTGTGTGTATGGGTTGGAAACCACACCTGACTGCAGGTGGGTCTGCACAGTGCCTGAGATGGGCTGGGTGAGAAAGCTCGCTCAAGACTGATGCAGTCAGACCATTTAGAAAGGTTTTCTCCTGATGGTCCTCTGTAAATCCCAACCACTCTTGGTCATCTTCAAAATGCACAAGTGTGTAAGTAGTGCATGTGGTTCTGAGCTTTTAGTGGACAAGGTGCATTTTTCATCATCACCCCAGTAGGTAACCTCCTCAGTTTTGGTAAATTGGGGCTGCTCTGCTGAAGCTAAAAGAGCTAAATTGATTTACAAAAGCACTTACTTTCATTTTACTCTCTTGCTATTTCATTTTTCCCTCCTGAAGGTCTTACTTCCCTTTCAGATCTCTGCCCTTTGCACTGTTAGTGCAGTTTCACAGATAAGAGAGAGAGGAGCTGGTCTGAAACAGCTCTGCCAAGGCTGGAGCTTTGCCCCTGCCCTGATGTTGCAGTCAGGAAGGGATCCACAGTCAGATGGACTTGTTCCAGCCCGGCTTTGGGGCAGCCCCATGATCAAGTTCTTACAGTCACTCCTGTCTCCTACCTAGTCCTCAGTGGGTATTGTCTTCTCGTTGGCTGGAAGAGGAGGGTCAAAGGGAGAAGGCAATTCCTCCACACCATCTGCAAACATTCCCCAGCTGAGGGAAGCAGAGTTCATAACCAGGCACACGTGTTAGACACTTATCAATCTCTTATGTCTTGTCGATTTGTACTATTTAGAATATGATTAAAACCAGTGTCTGAGACCATCCAAATGAAGTATAATTGCTATGGATCCTCAATTCCCACCGGATCCGTAATCCTTTTTGACTATTCCTCCCCCCTCCTTCAATGAAATGGAGCTTAGACACAAAGCCCTTGGTTTAAATTTCAAAAAATTAAAATTGACATGCAGCAGCATTAGCAGGAGCCAGGAGGAATTCTAAGGAGGTGCCTGGGCTCTGCTTTATCCTTTGCATTAAGAAGCAATTTGTACTTCTAACAAAGACCCAACTGTTCCCCCTTGGCAAAAGGGCAATGAAGATGCCTTGCAAGGGAATTGCTGTTCACAATACTTAAACAAATTTGAATCTTAGATTTTTAAATCTGTATTCCCTGGTGGAGCCTGCTCCTCTCAATTCAAATGCAGGGCTGGTGGTGTGTGCCTGCCAAGGTGTCAGTAGCTAAGCGGATGATGGATTGATGAGGCAATGGGAAGACACAGGCTCACAGTGGCAGTTTGCCCCGACAGTGATCTATGTATCTGCACATTATCAATGTCATGAGGAGGCTTGAACCACCCTCGCTAGATGTCTCATTTTCCACTTATCTCTTATGTACTAATTATCAGGCTGGATTATTCCCCAGGATAGAAACAAAAAAAAAATGCTCATTGCCACTCCACTGACAGTTTACACAATCGATAGAATGAACGTCTCCCTCAGCTGCTCACAGGCTTTTTTGTTTCCTCTCCTCATTGCAGGGTCTCCCGAGATTGCCTCTGTGGAGGGTTGATGGCTCTCACCCAGCATCTGTGGTGGCGGTGCTTGGACAGGCTTCTCTGTCCCAGTCATCTTGGTGCTAGCTCAGTGTGTGGGTTGTGGTTTTTTCTGAAGTAAGACAGGGAAAAGCAATTGGGAGATGAAAAACTTCAGCGCTCAGTGATGCAGTTATCCAGAAAAGCAGAGGCTGTGCTGTGGATGGGGACAGTAGTCCCTGTGCCGCTGCTGTAGGTGACAGCAGGGTCACACAGAGTCCAGCAAACAGCCTGAGGTGGCCTTCTAACTCCCTGGGCTTCAACTGCATCTTGCTGCCCTTGGGAATGCTCTGCGGGTTCTGCACATTTCGTGTCACAAAGAGAAGGGGCTGTTTGTAACAGGGATAACCTGGTCCCCCAGTTTGGACGGGAAGAGGAGAATTAATACATCCTCAAGGGACTGGCTTCAGCTTTCTCTGGTACTGGCTTTCACAAAGGACACTGCATCTCAAACAACCATTGGCCAGTGTCTGCTCTGGAGGTCTGACCCCTCAGAGGTAGTACTTTACTTGATGAGTTAAGAAAATGCTTTTTAGAACTGGGAGGTGATCAGGTGTGATGTGAGCAGGGAAAGCCCCCAGAAAGGGGTGGAAGATTGGAGTTTTAGACAAAAGGTGCTCTCTGTTTCTGTGCCCAGCTGTGTGCTTAAGTTAAAATTATAACACAAAAGTTAATAGTAAAAAAAAAGAAAAAAAAAAAAGACAGATGTTCATGCTGTCAAAGTAACTTAGATACTGCACCAGGAAATCCCTGATCTTTGTGCTACCAATGTGAAACCTTGACCCTTATCCTGTGTCTGGTCAGTTCTGGCTGTGGAAAGGATCCCTGGAAAAGAGGTGAGCGGGGAGATGTTAAAGCACATAAACACCATGAAAGGGGAGATGGGGATGCTGCTGAGAGCTCTGAGAGGGCTGCCAGCCACCCCTGCTCTGTGGCTGTTCCCTGGAGGAAGACGTTCAGGTTTCTCTTCTGTCCCTCAAGACAGTGGGTTTGTGGCTCAGCACTTGTTTTCTTCTATCTTGACCTTCATTGGTTTGAGAAACTCCTGGCAAGTCTCTGGGGAGGTGAGTGAGGAAATCCTGCTTTGTCTAGGGTGAAGAGGGTGAGCTGCTGGTGCTAAGTTTTTGCCAGCCAGGGTACAGAGTTGAGGAATCCATGCTGTGAGAGCAGGTGGTGTCTGGTGTCCTGTGCAAAGTCTGGTGCCTCTGAGTTTTCCAGGATCTCAGCTTGTAGATTTCCTTCTTGATGCTCATTCTCTTGTGGAGCAGTGCCTGGGTCAGTGGGGCTCACTGCAGCAAGAGCAGTCCTGTGTTGGGTTCTCCTTTTTCCCTTTTGCTGTTGGAAAAGCAAAGTGCTGCTTTTGTGCTTCGTGTCGTTACACATGTGCATTGAACCACGCTTTGGTCTTCTGCTTTTGAAACTCACTCTGGGCATTTTTCTTGGTGATTTAATGCTTGTTTATCTCTGCTTGGCTCCTCCAGTGGCTCACAGTGCCTGGACAGGTTTAATTTGTGAACTCTAGGGAGGATGGGTTTTGGTGGATGCTCATGTGTTCTTTTTCTGTTTATGCCACAGATGAATTATATTAAAGGGTCTGTGACAATAGAGGCAAAATGGCATATAAATCTATTTCAAATCTGTGTTAAACACTTTTTAAAATGTTTTTGTTGTTGTTTTTTGTCTTTTTTTTTTTGTTTTGTTGTTACATGCTTCTTTCCTTTTTTGTGATTGGACTGAACTCTGGGAAAAAAAATCCTGGTAAAATCTTGTGTCTTAGTATTGTCTCTGGGATAAAGGAGCCTGTCAGAATAAAATAAAGACTAACTGAATCTTTGCTGACTTTGAGACTGCAAGAAGTTCAGTCCTTTTTTACTGTGAATGCCTACATGATGCAGAAACTTGGAAGATTAATAACAGACAAGAGAGGTAAACTGTTACCATGTGCACACCCTGTCAGTTTTGGGTGAGAGCCTGCTCTCAGCTGCTTTCACTTTAATGGAAGAAAGAGGTTCAGCTTGTTTATAAACTGACATGAAAATGGGGGCCCATTTCTCTAGACCAAACCTGTGCCAGCTCAGAGGTGAATCCCTTGGTCACAGAGCAGGTGCCACAGCAGGAGAGGAGGAGATGCTTCACTATTTCTTGAACCCACTTGCCCTTGAATGAGCTTCATTTTTGAAGGCTGTGGGGGCATTGCAGCAGGGCCATTAAAGATTAAAGGGGCTGAGCTCCTGATTCCTCTCGATTTAAGGCCAGTTTGCTAATTGCCTCAATGGTAAGTTACAAAGAGGCCAGTAAAGGGCAAGGTTTGTTCCCTGGATCAGCCAGGGGGACAGAGGCATTTCCTCCTGGCTAGGTGAGAGGCTGGGGCTGGGATATGACTTGGTGTCCTAGGCTTGAACCTACACTGGAATTTCCCTACTTTCCCCCTGCATTTCAGGCTGAAGCCCTGAGGGCTGGTGCTTTCAGGTGACAACCTGAAGGGTGCCAAGCCCCTGTTGTGTCCTGGCCCCTGCCACAGAGTGCTCAGCAGGATCTCTCAAGGTTTTGAGGAGCGTAATTCAGAGGGAGCTGTGAGTGGTATTCCTGTTTCCTTGCAGAAAAAGCCACAAATGCCCACAAATTGTGCCCTTCCAATTTTAAAATAGCCTGAATTAACCATTCAGCTGTGTGGCACAGCTCTGTCTATATCCTAATAAATGGGAGTAGATTTTCTTCACAGGGGCTGACGGCATATCCCTCTCTCTGCGCATTTGCTCCCGTTTTGTGTTTTTTGGCAAGAACTAGGGTAGAAACAGAAAAGGCCTGCTTGATCTCTATGATCTGCTGCCCTATTAATGCAGGATTATTTCCTCCAGTGCTCTGTGAGCACGGTGACACAGAGAGCATGGCTTGCCTGCAGCCTTTGACTGTGCTCCTCCCAGCGAGGGCACATTCACATGATCCTGGCTCTTCGTTTTGCTTGCAGCTGCCAGATCATGTCTAGAAAAACAAACAAAAAAAGTATCCAGCCCCGGTCTTGAATGCAGCTGAAATGTTTTCTTGGTGACATTTCTCTTTGTCAACAAATTGCTTATCACTTAAGTGTTGTGATGTGATCCCCATCCCAAAGAGGAGAGATCTGCTGCTGAGAATGGGGGGGAGGAATGCCCAGGAGAATAACTTGTTTGAAGATGTGAGCACAGGCTTTATGAACAATGATTCTTTGTCGGATCTTAGCTTTAAGGTGCAATTTCGGTGGTATGATAATGCAGAAAACGTTTTAAGTCCTTGGGGAGGAAGCTGCGTTTCAGGTGGTGCCTTGCTCTTCCCTCATTATTGTAATGCTGTTCCTGAAGCTTCGTGTCAGTCAAGCTGTGCTGCAGCATGTGAATGCAGGGGGTGATGGAGATCAGATCCAGGTGGATCTCTCTGTTTTGTTTTGGTATACAGCTGAAATCTTGGCATTTGCTTCCCGTTCTTCTAGCACCTTATTTTTTCACAGAGCTGTGCTTCTTGGGAGCTGGGAGCCCAAGAGCCAAAGTCTGCTTCCAGGTATGCCTATCTAATTCTTTTCAAACTTAGTTTTTCTCACCCAGGGAGTCAGAATCAATCCTTAGGTACATTACATGCATCTTCCCTCGGATTGCCAGTGTGGCAACTGGTTAAATAGTGTTTGGGGATGTAAGATGATGAATCTCAGTTTTTGTATCCTGGAGGTGGAAATGGTTCAGGTCCGTTTTTTTGTCCCGCCCAGTAAGTTTCACTATGTAAATGCCTTTCAGAAAAAAACACCCTGAGAGGGCAGGACAGCTCCCTTTGCCGACAGCAGGCAACCTGCTCGGGAAAGAGAGGTGTCAGATATCTTTGAAGCTCAACTCGTCCAAGCCCCTGCTGAGTGCATCACTACAGCTGAGAGCTCGGATCGTAAACTTCAGCCTCCCTTCTCAAAAGGCAAAGCATCCTTGAGGAGCAACACTGCTGCTATTTATCAATTTGTGTGAGAATGAAGCCTGAATGCTATTAGAGCTGAAATACTAATTAAGCCAATAAATTCCTTTGTCTTTTTGGGTGTGTTTGCAATTAATATGCAAAATCCCATTGATTCCAGCAACTCCATAATTCACGATGCAGTGTTATTACATATTGACGGCGTACCCTGTGAAGGCTCGAAAAGACACTGCTGTGCATAGTAAGAATCCTGCTGTGATCCCGGGTAAAATGTTACAGGCTGGGTGAGTCACGGTGCTCCTCCAGGTTCTACCAAAAGCTTGGCTGTCGGTGGTGGGGGGCAGGAAAACCACACAGAAATGTGTCTCTGCTGAGCATACGCTGTGCCTCAAGGGCTACTTGCACTTTATATTGCTTTCAGAATTACAGTGGGAAAGAAAAAGGAAAGATGTTCCAGCTGATCCTAAAAAAAAAAGCTCAAACTGATGCAAACAGAAACAGATTGTAAAGGAATTATGTATTTGGATCAAAGCAAGGCAATTCTTTAAAGCAGTCTTAGCTGTAATTTGCATCTGATGGGGCAATCTAAATAATCTTTCCTCAAGGTTTGTTCAAAGCCATGAGAAGGGAGACAGGACAGGAAGGCTTCTGAGAGATGGAACACTTTCTCTCTTCCAGGGGAACATTGTTTTGGCATCCTAGGACAGAACAAGAGTCCTTGACTGCTGAACCCTGCCGTGAATCTCTGCCTAAAACTGCCTTTTGCAGCATCAGAATATGTTCTGCCCAAATATTTTTCAGCATCCTTCCCTAAAGCAGCAAAATCAGGAGGACATTGTAAGGAATGATTGGCTCTAAGTATTTAATTGAAAGTGCTGCCTATATAAGATTTTGTTGCTGTTTTTTCCTGCCTTTGGACTCCTTTGCCTCCCCAGGTCTGTGGCAGCTCTGTTCTCAAGGTGGAAGGGCTCAAGAAAAGGCGTGTGGCTGACAGAGTAGATTTCTTTATGGGATTGGTCTGATCCCCATTGAAGCAGGTGGGCAGGTGCTCAGTGGCTTTGGTGAAGCAGGGACAAGGTTAGGTTTAATCTTGGGCTGGGGTTTCGTGGTGGTGATCTTTTTTGGTTGCTGTTCTCAGTTCTCAGGAAGTGATTCGATTTGGTCTTGGCATAATCAATAAACCTCTGTATTGATACATACAGTCTTTGAAGCCTCTGGAGCAGAGCATGGCATGGATGTGCTTTCAGTTCAGAACAGCACAAATCAATTACATAGTTGTTGAATTAATTTGTGGTTGGTGTTTTCTGATAACTGCAATTCCGATTTCCTCTTCCTGTTCCCACTACCATTCTTCCACAGGAAAATAAAAACCAAACAAACAACAAACCAGTGAGGCAAGCAAGGTAAAACTGAAGCAATTGTAGATGCATTTGATCCCCATGTATGCAGAGGCTGTATGACAGCTTTAGAGAATGGAAGATGAACAATATACAAGACGCTATCTCTGATTTCAAAGATAGTATGTTTGATTTCAGGCACAATGATAAAGCAGAATTCTTGATAGCTTGTCCAAGCTGATTTTCTTCAGACTTAGTGCACTAACTACCTACCTAACCACAAGCTGTCCTTTTGCTGTTTCTTTTCTATTAGTGGACTAATAGGACTGCCAAGCTTTACTTTCTAGATGGGTCTTAAATGGGAAGCAGTTTGTTTCATGGAAGAAAGATGCTTGGGGAATCAATTTATGCCAGCTTGTAGCCACCGGAAACCTCTGTACTTCAGCAGACTTTAAATTGAAAAATGGAGCTTGCTCTTCATACTAGATTTCTCAAACTACTTACTGCAAGCAACAGGAAAGCAAACTTGTCAGGTGGGCAGGGCTTTTTGAGGAATCTGTATGTGTTTATCACTTGGTTCACTCCTGGAAATCTCTGAGTGAAATAAGAGAGCCTGAATTTCTTAAGAGGTCAAACGAGGTGAATATAACAGTCCCCTCTGGCCTAAAAAATCCATGAATTGTGCTGTCAAATGGAAGTATGGACAATGGCAGAGTTGACTTTTAAAAAATTTGTTGTAGCTCTTACAAACTGGTGGTGGGGGGAATGAAGTTAGAGGAATAAGATTATTTTGGGGTAGGATTGAGCAATCATCTCTGCAAAATGAGGTCAATTTCTGTCCTCAGACCTTTCTACAAGGCAAATTTTCTAGGGGCAGAGTGATATCCCATGTGTTTCCCTGTGGGCTTCTCTGTGGGCAGCAATTCCATAGGCAGGCATCTGACTTGGCATCAGGTAATGCAGAGAAAACCATGGATTTAACAGATGTGAATCTGTCTTCTTCCTTTCTCCCTTTTATTCCTCATAAATTAGAAAATTATCTGCTGTTGTAACAAATTACATTCAAAGCAGCTCTGGAAATATTATAAATATTGATCATATGATTGGGATGAATACAGTGATTTGAAAACCTGCTGGATATTGTACCAGAGAGACCAGTTATGGATGATACATTGCCAGGAGGAACAGTGTTGTGTGGGACAGTGCCAAAGTGTGTCCTGGGCTCTGCTCTGCTCAGTGCCATTGTTAGTGCTGGGGCTCGTTAAGGAGAAGACCTGTCTGTTAAATCTGCAGATTGCATAAAGGCAGAGAAGAGGATTGAACTCGAAGTGGCTTTGACAAAACAGAGGAAAGAGATGTAAAAATACCAGGAGAAAATTGAAGAGGTGCAAGTTGCCTCTACCTGGAGGCAGTCCATGGCATGGTCATGTGCTGGAAAGTCGGAAGGGATGGTCCTTAAAGACAAGAGAGGAAGGGAAATGAATTATTGAGATGATTTTGGATGGGAAAGAGTGTGAGCCTTGAGATGTAGTAGCAAGGTCAAACAGAAAGGGAAGTTTTTGGATGGTGAGGCATGGGAGCAGGTTGCCTGGGAAGGCTGTGGGTCTCTGGCATGGAAGGACTCTAAGAGTGCACCAGACATCCATCAGATTTGGCTGGAGCATAGCTGTGTTGGGCTGGGGAGCTGAGCCAGATGACTCCTCAGACCATATGCACTATTGATTTTCCATCACCCTTCCTTTCTCTGTGGATCTGCAGAGATATATACACCCATCTGCCTGCCTGTAATAGAGCCCTCGAGAAATGAAGTTTGGTGTGTTTGTGTGCCCCCAGCAACGCTCTCTGCACACCAGAGTGACTACATCTCTGTTAGATCCATTTTGGAAGGGCAGGTGGAAGTACATGGGTGATGGCATGTGGGCAAGGTGATGCTGGTGGAAGGACTCTTGCAGGGAGTGAGTCCCTGGAGCTAAGCCCTGTTGTCAGAGCTCAGATTGCCTCAGCTCATGGGGTCCAGGATCCCCCCAAGTCCTCCTGAATGACCGTGCAAAGGTGTTGTCACCACACTGGATGCTCTTTTGGCTTAGCTTCTACACATCTCTCTGAGCATTCTGTTTTTGCATCTGTCTGAGCACGTTTTTTTGCATCTAGGGTAAGAAGATGGAAACATGGAGCTGCTGATCAACAGGCATCTGACACTTAGGTCCCTTTGAATTTCATGAATAAGAGAAACTTAATTACCTCTGAGCTCCAGGAGTGCTGTGTGTCTGTACCTGATGCACCAGCACACAGCGCTGTTTTTTCACCATAGTGCCCCCCACAAAATGAGGATGGCTCAGAACTTTTTATTTTATTTTTCGTCTGCATAATATGCAGATTATCTGTTAAAGAGCAACCAGCTGAACCTCAAGTATTTTCCTATGTAACTCTCCATTGGTAGCTGTGTGTGAGTCATGCAGAGATTGTCAAAGTTCTCTATCCCTGTATCCCTGCCACTTAACTTGCCTGTTCCTTAGCCCTTTTGCTCAGCATCTCTAGTTTTGTGGGGGCTGTCTGTGGTCTCCAAGTTCTGATACATTTCCAGGTGTGTCAGTTCAACATGTGGAAAATACAGTGCTCATTGAAAGCTTTGAAATGTAAAAGGAAAGGGGACAACATGGCACAGTCTGGGTATCCTGCTTGTGGATTTTTTTGTTTTTCCCTCCTATCAGCTCAGATCATCAAGCAGAAAAACGATAATATTTTTTCCAAAAAAACATTCACACTTGAGTTTGCTTTGACTTCATTCACAAGGGTCTGACTAGCCTTGTGTCCATCCTGGGCCAGAGTTTCTATATTTAAGCCTCTGCAGGACAGGGTTTACAGTGGCAGTGCTGACTCACACTTCATTGAGAGTCACAAACAGTGACTCCTGCGATGCATCAGCTGCTGCCAAGCCCCTCACAGCCGAGCTGGGCAGATCCCAGTGCCTCACAGGGCTGAGCCCACGGCAGGAGGATGTAGTGCCATCAGCCACTGCTGCCTTGGCATTCAGCTGAGCCGGCATCACTGGCTCTGCACGGTGGGGCAGCAGTGGGACGTGTGACAGGGACTGAGATGAGATCATTGGGAAGTGAAATCAGATTCGATTGCATTAGAAATTCATGTCAGAGAAAGCCAGCGGAGGTGCTGCTGAACTATACATACATCTGCCTAATATATTTATTACATATCCCTCCCAGATTGATTCTGGGCTTAAATTAAAAAAAAAAAAAAAGAAGTTTATTTTTCCTCTTCTTTGTTACTCATCTGGTAGTTTTGTAATATTTGGCTCTTCCTTGCTGTTTGATTGGATTTGCGAACTTCCCAGTTGTGTCAATAAAGTGATCAACAGAGAGATGGAGTTAGACCTGGCATAGGGAAATAGTGTGGTTTTCCACACTATTTTCCTGCTTCTGCACACCTCAGGTCTGGTGTCCCTTGCAGTCACCACCAGCAGGCTGGACTGACATATGGGAAGCTCATCTGTGCAGCCCAGTAGCAACACTGATTAAAATCCAGCATTAGCAGCCTAGTTTGGAGGATAACTCAAGGCTGATAGACTCACACTATGCCAGCAGAGTACAGGTGTAAAGGCAGTCTTCAGCCATGCCTGCTTTTTCTGCCCAATGGAGGGTTCTTCCTCTAGCCTCTCCTGAAAGCCTCTCTCTGGAGTGTTGTCCTGCCTTGCTCCTGACTCACAGGGATTGCATTTATTTTGGTGATACCAAAGTGCAGGGCTGTAGAGCTATTTGTAACTCATTGAGTTATCTGGGCTTTATTCAAAGGCTGCTGGAACACAATCCTAAGTAACGTTTTTTCGGGGACCCTGCTTTAGCAGAGAGGTTGGACTAGATAACCTTCAGTGGTCCCTTCCAGCCTTAACTTTTCCGTGATTCTGTGACTTTCCACCTCTATAACTGAAATAGACCATGACCCGTATGTGTCTCTAGGAAGACAGATCACCCTTCTTTGGCTGGATTAGTCATCTCACCTCCTCCAGCACACACTTTGTCCTCTGTGCTCTGGTGTTTGTGAAAATATGGCTGGAGCAGGGGTGACCAGCTTGCTGCCATCACCCTGACCACAAGCATTTCCAAAGCTCCTTGGTCTCAGCTTGCTGGGACCTGGCTTGGACCTTCTGAACCTGATGTGGTGACTTTGTATTTTCCTCCAAGCGTTCATCTGCTTCCCAAACCGTGTGCAAGGTTGGTGTCCACACCACTGTCCTGCAGTGATGGCTGATCTCTGCTGTGCACAGCAATTCCTCTTCTTCTCTCTCTGGGCTGCCATCCCATCACTTCCTCAGCTGCATTCCTCCTTCAGTCTGGTGGGACATGGCTGTTACCTCTGGGCTTTCCCAGCTTTTTCATGCTCTCCCCTTCCAGCTCCCATGAAGAAAAGAGATCTCTGAGCATGGACCCAGAGAGCAGTACAGGTCACTTTGCCCTATGTTTGGGGCTCCCTGTGCTGCAGTCCATGCTTTGGCAGCCAAGCCCTGCCTTTACAAGTACTACAGTGCCTGTGAAAAATGCATGTCTGGAACAGAGAAGTGAGAGTGTCTTCAGCTTCAAATAACCACACTGCAAATTTGCATTTTTTGTGCCGTCTGTGCCATCTGGGAGCAGCCACAGGGGTGGGATTTCCATGGGACAGTTTTATTTTAGCCTGTGCAGGCAGTGGGAGTCCATGTAGCCAGAGGGTGAAGAAGTGAGGCTGTGTTTCAAACAGAGAGGGTGAAACCTTGGCAGAACTCCCACCTTCTTCAAAAGGGGTCTGTGTGGTCTGCTGATTAAAATTATTTTAATGCAAATCAACATTAGCCTGCTCCACATTGCATGGTGCAAGGAGGAATGAAAAAGAGAATAGTTCAACGTGGTTCTTTTAGCCTTCTGATTCTCAAATTTGTGTGCAGAATAAGGATACTTCTGCTAATAACAATCCTCAGGGGAAAACCTTTTAAAACTATTCCTGGTAGGTTTTTAGCCAACTGAACTAAACCAGAAAAGCACCACCCCTATATTCAGTACTTACACTTCATGAAGGGTATCTCTCAGGTGTAATTTCATCCTAGATCTCACCCCAAAATTAGATAGATAACAAACACGTCAAGATTGAGGCAAACGAGCGTGATCTGGAGAGATTAGGGCCATGAGGGTCTGTGACCTGCAAAAAATCAGAGTGCAAAACAAATAAAGCTCTGTGTGTAAGGAGCACTGAAGAGCATGTATGGGGATGGGGAAGAAGAGTGCATCAAGCATTACCTGCTGATGCAGACACCCACCAACCTTGCTCGTGTACTGATTTATGCACACACTGACTTGGCTCTATGGTTTTGCTCCCAGCTGCTGTTTCAGAAGAAATCTTCATGCTGCCTCTCCCAAAGCTTAGTGGGCAAAATCTTGGGGAGGGATGATGCATGGTCAGTGTGAGAGCAAAGAGTGTTATATTGTCTTCTGCTTCTCGTACTACCTACACCTGAATGTTAATTTTTGCTTTCTCTTCAAGGGAAGCTGCTAAATGCTAATTACCTCTCCACCACCAGAGAGGCTGATAAGGTGATGGTAAAAATATATACAGAATAAATGATGCTAGGCATTGCATTATTCTAGAGAGAGGAGGGAAGGCAGAGGGCACTGTAAATATCCTTTATGTACATCCCTATGTAATCCCAGTGGTGTAGTGCAGGAGAGGGCACAGAGCCTTGGGGCTCACCCAGGCACTTATATAAAATAAGATGCAGCAGCAGCAGTGTGTGCTAGAGCTAAGCCATAATTAAACACCCCCAGGTAGTTTAAATGAGACATGCACATTTAGAAGATAGTTTTTAGTGGATCATGTCATCATCTGACTAGCAGAGAAAACAAACAGCTGTGGCATGTACTTTCCAGCACTGTTATTTGCACGATGAGCATGGAGGGTGTGTTGGCAGTGGGTCCAGAAGTGTGTTGTGCTTGTGCAAGGATGTCAGAGGGTTTCGAGGTGATGCTTTCTGCTTGCCTTCCCTGTCCTGGCAGGTGTAACTCAACCCTGGCTCTCCCTCCATCAGAGCAGGGTGACAGAGGGCAGCTGGGGCTGTTGTGTGCAGCACCTTCACTCACCAGCCAGGTTCCTCTGCTGACAAGGGCTGGCACTTGGCAAAGAGCAGCCAGACAAAGCCTGAAACGTGAGGCTGCTCTCACTGTCATGGTGAGGATGCTGGAGCTGATGGTTGAGGTGCAACAGCCTGATGGAGGTCAGGAATTGGCCCAGTGATTCTGAGCAACTGAACTAGGGTGGTCTAGAAAGCAGCTATCCCATCAACTGGAGTTTCTCCCCTCATGGGTGGGGCTATTGAGTTGAGAAGGAAGGTGATTTCCTCAAGGCCTGAGCCACTGGAGACAGCTATTGAATTGTTGCAGCTGTGACAGGATTTGCCCATGGTTACCAACCACCAGGTGTGAAGAGGAGACTTCCAGCTGAAGGGGGAGCTGTCCAACTGCCCAGCCTGTCAAAGCTCTTAAATTGCTCTAGCTTAAATATGGGGAACTCCTTGAGCATTTCCAAGGAGAGTATCTAATGAGAATGTGCATAAGGCTCTGGAATTCAATTTCAAGCCAAAAACGAAGAAAGAAAAGTTTGCCTAGAGCACTGTAAGCTCCTGGTAAGACTCAAAATGGCTAAACATCTTGTGGAAGTGCTGGCAGGCTGCTCCAAACGTACTGAAACCTATCCTTTGGCTCCAGCAAGGAACAGGAGACCAGCCCTGTTGGTGCCCATCCCCTGTGCACTGCTGGGGTGCTGCACTGGTGCTGACCTGCTGGGACCTCACAGAGTCCTCCACACAGTGCTCCAGCACTCCTTGGGACAATATGCTTTGGCAGGGTTATGCTCATTATTTTTACATCCTTGAAGAAATGAGCAATTCCTCTGTAGGATCATTGTCTTTTCCTCAACCAATCTCCTGCAGAGCCCCTTCAGTAGAAACCTGCAGAACAAGAGGCACTCCCTGATGTCACCTGGCCCCTTGTTCTGCAGGTTTCTGCTGCAGGGACTCTGCAGAAGGTGGGATGGGGAAATGCAGGATCTGTCCAGCAGTCAGCAGCCTGATGTGGCTGCAGTACCCTTGGTGCTGGGGGAGCATCGTCCTTGCCTGCGGAGACAGGAGGGAAAAAAGCCTCTGTTCCCCACGGCGGTGCTGGAAATGCCGGCCAGAGTTAGGACAGGCTTGATGGCTCCTGATGATAGCAGGAGAGGAGCCTGGAGGTGGTTTAACTGTGCCTTTGCCATCGCCATGGTGGTTTCTGTGTGTTCTTGGTGGTGTTGTGAATGAAGGGATGCTTTTAGGATGCTGGGTGGGGTGGTCTGGTGAGCTCATTGCATCCCAGTCCTGTGACTGCAGGGGATGTGCCTCCCTGCCTTGGAGCTTTGCTTCAATATTTACAGAACACATTGACACATGTTTAAAAAGCTTCAGCTGGAACGAGCAAGGCCAAACACTGCTGTGGGAATGTCACTGTGTCCCTTTTTGGAGACAGTGTGGGGGGCTGGCTGTTGGGCACAGAGCTCTTTTGGGAGGACAGTGGTTTGAAGGGAAGCTGAGTCTGTAGCAATGGATGAGCTTTTATACGGGATAGAGGTGAGAGACGTGGAAGGGAAAGGGAAGCTCAGGTCTGTGGTAGTAAAGTGAAACATGAAGCCAAGACACAGCTTGAAAGGCTTTGTTAGAGTTGTCCCAAGGAATACAAAGACCAGTTTGGGATAGAAAAAGAACTGGCTTTGGATCTACCAAGGAGCCTTTAGAGATACAGCAGTGCACCCTGACAGGGAATAGCCCTGTCCTGCCCAAGGGATTTATCCAAGGCAACCCTCAGAGCCACCTTGCAATAGCTCCTTGGCCCCAAAACATGTAGTTTTGGCATAATCATTGCCATGGTTATTCCATGCTGGGAAAGCTTGATTTTCCTAGGCATTGCACAGAGAGATGAGTTAAGGGTGGTGTCAGCTAAACACTTCCAAAAGCTGTTATGGATATTTTAGTGTTGCTGTGGACTTGTTTTGCAGCTTTCTCAAAAAAACAGTTTGGGGTGCATAGAGATGCACAGTGTTAAGCTTAATGTCTTTTCAGAGAGGGAAGGGGACTAGAGCATCACTTTGCTATTCATTTCCAAAGGTAGGATGTACAAACAATATCAATATTTATTAAACAGCTTTGTTTATCCCAGGTTTGTAACAAAGAAAGTGACTTAGATTGTGGTGTTTGTCCTCTTTTCAGTGTCCTATCCCTCACTTGGGTTTGCAGGTTTTTCTTAATGCATATATTATTTCCCTGTTTTGAAGACAACTCTACCCAAGGTATCTTAAAAAGGGAAAGCAGCACTTGGTTTTTGGTTGCCCCAGTGGTTATATGATTTCTGCTTTTAAGAGTCCCTCTCTGTGATAGAGAGCAGCTCTTACCACCCAGGCTTACAACAGAAGCTTTGTTGTCTGATTTTGCCCTTCCACTCTTCCTTCCTTCCCCTCAGCTGCTTTAAATAAACAGGGAAGTTTTAAGTTCAATGAGACCAGTAAATTTACTAAATCTCCACCTATGAATGGCTTATTTTTTTCATTTCAGCTTAAATCTGATTTCAAGTGACATCAAGAAGCAGAAAAATATTCAAAAAACCCCAAAGCTCACTTACAGCATCATGAAATTGCCCAGCCAGCAGTTTCTGCAGCAGCAGCTTTTCTGGAGGCTGTTTGCTGTGACCCTTGCTGAGGGGCACATGGAGAGTGCAGAGAGGGATTTCTACGCTCCTCTTGCACTACAGAGGTGAGAATTCAGGTGTTTACTCTCTTTTAAAGATGCAAAAAGTCAGTCACACGCATGGGGACTCTGCCACTGCTTGTTGCATCCTTATGCAAGACAGAAACACACTGTAAGGCACGGTGCTGCTGCCTCTGAAAGATCAGGACTGTTACCAGCTGCTCCCTTTAAATTAATTTTCCCAAAGTCAGTCAAAACACGAGCAGAGCGATGATCCTGATGACACTTCCCGAACAATTAGCACCGGGAGCGAGTGGCACCAGAGGACTCACGCCATGCTCTGTGCTGCGTGTCTTTGGTATAAATAGCCTGGCTGGAGGATCTTTTGCCCAAAATTATGATGAAAGGGTGATTTTATGTTAATTCAACATGTCAGTTGTGTTTGAAACCAGGGACACCAGAGCTTTCAGCTCTGCTTCGATCAGGAGCACTGGGCTGATTGAACTAAACATCGGGCAATGTGAGGGTTGTTCACTGCTGGCTGGTGGGCATGAAGGCTCCTGGGGTGGGCAGTTCTGGGCAGGTAGCTCCTGTGTGCTTCACAAACTGTGTACTGGCATGAGGAGAGGCCATGCTCTGCACAAGGGGATACAGGCAGGGTAAGGAGCCCTCCTTTGGAACTGTGAGGGTGGTGACCTTGTGATGAGGCACCAAAGGAGACCACAGGGCTGTCCAACCAGGAAAGGCCCAGGATGACCTCCCCACCAGGTGGTTTGAAAGTGCTCAGCACCAGCCTGGCTCTGGCTGTAACTGCTGGCAAACCCAGCTGTGCCTGTGGTTTGCTGAGTTTGATCCCCAGATGCTTTGCAGGGCAGGTTGGCAGCTGCAGTGACCTGCTGCTGGTCCTGGAGGAGCTGCTTCTGCAAGAGGACACTTGGCCAGCACAGATCTCATTGCTGCAGTACCTTCCACAGGCAGAAGTCTGTGGAAAGGATGTAAAGCCCTTGGGATGGAAAATTCTACTTACATTGCCAGGAGTTCGCTGAGTCCTTGGCAGAGGTATGGTTCTTACTACATAAGAATGAGCACCCAGCCAAAATGACTCAGTGTAAAACTCCTTCAGAAAGTCCCTTTGTGGATGGTTTCCTTCTTGTTCCCTTTCTGTGTTTTGACCAGCTGTTGGCCAGTGGAAGGAGAGAGGGGAAAGTGAGTACACCAGGGGGAACACCACCGTGCCCAAGGCAATGTGCTGAACAAACTTCAAAGGAGCCACTGAGGAAAGTGCCAACAGTTGCATGGGCAGTGATTTGTGCTAATTGCAACACAGTGATTTGTGTTAATTAGCTAATGAGCAGCCTGTTGGAGAGACCCAGACTTACAGACCACTCAGCCTTCACCACACAGAAAGACCAGTTGCAGTGTTGAGCTCAAAGTCAGGGTCCACCCTAAGTGGTGGCAGCATGTGAAGTACTTAGAGAAAGATCCCAAAGACTGACAAAGGCTGATAGCAAAGGCTGGTGGAAAGGCAGCCCTCACCTGCTTGCAAGGCCCCTGGGGTTTTCACTTGAGTCATTGCAGTGGGGAGAACATGTCTGAAATGGAAATTGGCTGTGGTATGGTGGAGCTCAACTCTTCCCATCAGTGGGGCTCCTCACTCGTGGTTTTAAGACATCTGCTCCCTCCAGCTCATCTTTTCAACTTTAATAAGAATTGTGCATGTGCTTCCCCTTCCCCCTAATGCGTTACATTTTCAGATCAATTTTAAAAGTAACCTCTTTAATATTGAATTATTCCTGATCTCTATTGTCACTTCTAGCTGATTAGTTTAAGGACTGTGCTTGGTTTGTTTAATAACCTCTTGACACTAAACAAACAATCCTGAAAAGGGAACAATTTGCAAAACAGAAGGAAAACAAATAACCTACAAGGGCATCCTCTTCAAAATAGAAAGACTGATTACATTAAAATGGCAAAATAATTCCGGACATTAAAAGAATGTATATAGATATTGGCTTATCTATATTCAAGGAAGATTTGAAAACACCGCAAAGTTAAAGTTTTCATTAGCAGTACAGTGAAATCTCTCAATTAGAATTCCTGAAGCATATTAAATGGTATTTAGTTTCTAACTGAATGCATCATTTTCTGCTAAATAATTGATCGTGGTGCAGAGATTGTGTTTGTGTAGTTTAAGAAAGCGATTAGACCAAAGAACATTTGGTAGGAAAGTTGCATTGATAACTGCGACACTCCAGCCTGCTGTGGAGGTGTCTCACAGCAGGGCTGGCCACTGAGGTGGGCAGGTGTTGGGCCTGAAGTGACTTGGGCCAATAAAAGCTGTACTGGACCACGAGGAACTCATCTTGGACCAGTGAGGAGAGCCTGGTGCCTTCATGGACACAAACTGCCCAGGAAAGGGGTGTGGATGGGAGGAGGGAGAGCCCCTCATCCCCAAATCACATTGATGAATGGAGCAGACAGGAAAAGGCTGAAACTCCAGAGATGCTGAGAGAAGATCTAGTAAGGAGCAATAGGAGTCCTGGCAAAGGCCATGTGGAATGAGGAGAACAAAACCATTGCTAGGCTCTGGCACCTCTGTGACCAGTGCCTGAACCTCAGGGTTGTTATTTTTCTGCTTGATATTAACTTACTCTCTACTCACCTGGTGCCTGCGGTAGGGGAATACAGGAATGTTACACCTCTCTGTTGCCACAGCACAAAAGTCTCTGTCTTCAGATGTGTGCACCTAAATAGAATTTGAAATGCTTATTTCAGCCTATCCCTCAGCCATGTTTGGACTAGGAAGGGTTTAATCTTCCTTTGTGGCTCTGCCATGACTGGCACGATGCAATCGCAGCCACATAGAAGGTTCTGGTGGAATTCCCACTTGTCTGAGACAAGGTTTCTGTTGTGCCTTTTATGTGGACAGATCTCCTTGGAAACTTGCTGCCTAGGTGAGCAAAGCCATCTTCTGGGGTGCCCAAACACCACCCAGTTCTTCAGGGCTTCACTCCATTTTACGAGGTATTTAGGCTGATTGAATGGCACAACACAAAGCCCATAATGTCTAACACCAAGACTTTGGGCAGCTTCTCCCCCCGCTCAAGTTTTTAATTTTGATTTGCTTATATTCTTTAATTAGATGCAATTACAGTTTGAGTGTAGTAGGTAGGAGGCTTTATATTTGTACTGCTTTGTAGTAAAGACATAATTACTGCGTTTATGAATCAAATCCCTTTATGTATCATAAATACTTATTAAAACAGCCACTGGCAATTTTACCTCAACATGTTTCTTCATGAAGTAGGATTTATTGCCTATATAAAAATGCCAGTCTACCCTGGATCTCCCTCCCCAACAATTGCTTGGCTTGCAGAATCCCCGTGCCTGGTGCAGAGTGGTTCAGAAGGTGAGACATTTTACAAAGCACCTAAATAGCTGTGTGCATGAGTATACAGCTCGTGTGCCCTGAAGACACCTTGGTGATTACTGTTGGTGCTCCAGTGATCCCTCCTGTCTGTCTTCAGCTCAGAGTGCTGTGAGCAGACAGTAGTAGATGTCATCTTCATCTCAGCCAAGTTTGGGGCTGACTTGGCTGTAGCCTCTGCTGCACCACCTCAGCTGTAGAGGTGTTTGCCCAGTTTATTCTGTGCACTGAGCAGGGACAAGTGGATTGATGCTCCAGTGGGAATGTCTTCATTAAGTCTTTAAATTCTTTAGTTTTGGGCATAAAGGTGGGTTTCATGTGACTGAAGAAAGTTTCCCCTCAAATACAAGTTTTTTTTTCAAATTTAGGTGTTATTTCTTATTCTCTTGCTCTTATCCTCAGGCTGGTTGAGTGGAATGTGTGCCCCTTTAGTGGGGAAAACATAGCTGGGGTAGGAGGTAGAGTAGAGTAGAAATCTGGGAAAGATTTCCCAGAGTAGAAATCTGGGAAAGACTTGAACATGGCGAATTGTTTGACACTTTAGAGGCTGCTGTCAGAAGGAAGATTCATGGACTACTGAAACAGTAGGAAAGGCAGCTTTGATTTCTGTAGACAAAGGTTCAGAGTCCCAAACAGTTTAAAAGGAAGGCTGGCAAGGCAAAATCCTGCAAGGTGTTGCCAGGAAGTTCGTGCCAGATTAACCTGATTTGTGTCTCCTTGGCTAAGCTAACAAACACCCTCAACAAAAGGGCAGTAAATCTCCTCCCTGGAAATGTATTCCTGAGAAAGTACTTTACAAGAAGTCCTTGGTAACACTTGAAAAGTTGTTTCTCAACAGATGAACAAATAAGGTTGATAGGGAATTCATTTACAGGCAGACAGCAGCAAGCAAGGAGCTTAACAAACATTTTTCTCAAAGGTAGGTCTTGGGACAGATTTTCTTTAAGGACATTTCTTTAATGGCCCAAAAAGCCAAAATTTTATTTATTTAATTAGCCACTGAGACACTTTTAGGAGATCTGGTCAGTGGAGAACAGAATCACAGCTTTTTTTAATTTTTTTTTAAGAACCAACAGAAATGGAATGAAATGTTGTGAGAAGTGCAAAATCCTGTGTTTGGACACTGAAGACAGTGCTGGGAGCTTGTTGTACACACTGAGGGCTGGGAGCTAGTGAGGACAGCCACTCCCTTTGCTCCAGTTATCAAAAAGGCAGCAATAATCTAGGGATGGCACAGACTTTTCCCAGATACAGCAAAGCGAGGTATCATTACCAGCACACAAGTCCTTGCCTGTAATAATGCATATTTGGGTCACACATCCTCAAGAAAGATGAATTTACCCTGGAATTCAGAGAAAGACTGATAGAAACAGAGCAGAGGGGAGAGCTTATCCTGCAGAGGAGGCTGGGGAGTGCTCAGTGAGCAGGGACAGGAGTGTTTGAATTCAGGTGCTCTCTGACAAAGACATGGGGGTGCAGAAGGAGCTGTTTGAGTCAGAGGACAGTGCTGGGTGAGAAAAAAGATGGATATAGCATCATATAACTATAACCATGAAGAATGAGGGGGGTCAAAATTTTCTACTTACCAGCAAAAGAGCTGGGTCAGCTCCTGAAAGGACGTGAGGAAGGGCACAAAGAGCTCCTGGCTTTGGGTGTGTAACTCAGACACATCTAACAGCAGGGGACAGTAATCCTGAGCACCCGTTTGGTCATCAAGTTCGTCCTAATGAGCCCCTTTATGCTAGCCCTTCACGAGCCAACACATGCAATTTAGGCTCACTGTGAAGGTCCTAACATCCCTGCCCTAATTTATCCGATGGCTGTTATTCCTTTTTCATCAATAAGGAATAATGACACAATGAGGCCCTGCAGTTGGATCATTAATTAGAAGAGTTTTCACCTTTCAATTAACAGAAGCAAAACAAATGCCTCCTGGATCCTTTTGCTGCAGTCCCGGGGGAAAGGGAAGGCAATCACCCCACCAGGTAGGGCAGCAGGGGAGTTTCATTGAGCAACACGAGGTGCCGTCTCCGGAGCTGATTGATTGGCCCAGGAAGCTCGTTTAACCTGATATCTATCTTCAAGACTAATCAGGCGTGATGAATAAAAAAGAAGGCGTCAAGCTCCTTAGTAAGAGAAGGCTGCTGGCTGATAAACAGATAATTACACAAAGCAAAGCTGTCACGACAATAAATGTGTTTTAGCAAGAAGTGACCTCACGGTGTGGGAAGCACAGAAGAGTTGAAACCTCACCATCGTCCAGGATTGAGGGGAGCGAAGGCAGATTTACCACATGGCAAATGGTGCTGGCATTTGTCACAGGAGATATGCAGAGTCTCTGGACACTGCTTCAGCAAGTCCTGGCGCAGCTCGTAGGAGGTTGTGGCTCAGGGATTTGAACTGCAGTTTGTTTTTTCATCAAATCAGTGATTTGAGTGGGAAGGGACCTTAAAGATCATATTGTTCCAATTCCCCTGCCATGGACAAGGATGCCACCTGCTAGATCATATCGCTCAGGGCCCCATCCAACTTGGCCTTGAACACTTCCAGGCATGGGGCATCCAAAACCTCTCTGGGCAACCTGTTCCTGTGCCTCAGCACCCTCACACTGAAAATTTCCTCCTAGTATCTAATCTAAAACTTTTCCCCCTTGACCTAACACTATCTGCCTGTGTAAAAATCTGCTCTACCTCTTTATAAAAGTCCCCTTTAGGTACTGGAAGGTGTTATAAGTTCTCCCCAGAGCCTTCTCTTCTCCAGGCTGAACAGCCCCGACTCTCTCAGCCTGTCCCTGCAGGAGAGGTACTTCAGCCATCTGAGCATCTTTGTGACCTCAGCTGGCTTCACTCCAACAGATCCATGTCTTTCTTGTGCTCAGGACCCCGGATCTGGATGCAGTGCTCCAGGAGGATGTATCGTGGGTCCTGGCAAACTCTGGAGTCATTGGATAGACCCAGCCGGGGCAGCTGCAAGGGGTGAAGATGGGTTGCACCAGTCCCGGGGAGCTGTCAGGACTCCGTGCTTCACCCCATGCTCTTCCTCAGCAATGTGGGAAAACCTCAGGAGCCTCGGGGTGCATCCCTTTGACCATGTTTCCTTCAGGGAAATGCAAACCAGGGGGGGCAGAGGCTGCTGGAGCTGGTGGGTGAGCGGGCTGCCCGCACGTTTCGGGAGCTGTGCTGTCCCGCAGGGGACAGAGCCCAGCCCTGCCCCCGAACCCGCTCCGGCCTCCAGCCCAGGGGTGCCGGGAGCCGTCCCCAGACGAGCTGTCCGCTCTCTTCCTCTCTCCACAGGGTGGCAATGCTGCCTTCGGCTCCGGAGCCCGGCCCGCCGCTCGCAGCCCCGCGGAGCCGCAGCCGCAGCCGCGGTTCCCTGCGCGCCCCTGGGGACAGCCCTGGGGACAGCCCTGGGGACAGCCCTGGGGACAGCGACGTGGGGCGCCCCGGGAAAGAGGTGCTGCTGGCTGAGCCTGGCACCTTCGGCTCGGAGTCTTTCCAGATGAATGGGGTGTTCCCACCCATCTCTGCGCTTTGGGGTGGCTCTTGGTCCCGTCCCTGGCTGTGCTCCCCACTGTCATTGCCCATCTCCCCGGCGTTCCACGAGCGCTCACCGGGGGGAATATCTCCACAGCTGGGATGTCTTTGGGGCGATCCGAGACCTGTGCAAAACCCCCATCACACACTTGGAGGGCAGCAAGATACTGGTGTTTAATTTGGCTTCGTAAATATGTGTGGCTCTAATTCCAGGTCCTCTCCTGCAGAAGCTGCTGAGTGGCAACAGAAGGAGCTGCTAAATAGCAGACATTAAGTAGATAAACATTAACACTGTGATGTAAAGGCAAGCACCGGAAAGGCAGGTTCTAAGGAGGGGAGAAGCTGGGGGAAAGAATTGAAATTAATTCCTCTGGAGCAGTGGAGACTCTTTGTTTATTACGAATCACATATCTCCACATGCACAAGAGCATGATGTGGCCAAGCACAAACACACCACTCCCATGGCCGAAGGTGAAGCTGTAAGACAGGCAGAAGCCCTTTGCAGAGCACTCTCCCATGATGAACAGCTGGAGCCCACGCAAGTGGGGTCGGGACCCCCCCAGTGCTCCCATCCTCAGGACTCAGGAGCAGCTGCGCCCTGGGAAGGCATCCCCCAGGGTGTTCTTTCTTATAACTGAATATTTGCAATATGCCAGCCCAAACAGCAGAGGCAGGTGTTGTATTTTAAAGCATGCAGGAGGCTGAGTAAGTTGTGTGCATAATTGTTCTCCAGACTGAAGGGAAAATTCAACCCCATCTCCATTTCTGCCACAACAGGAGAGCCCAGATATGTCCTCTAACGATGTCATGTGTCAGAATTTCTTAATGACACTTCCCCCTCTGATTTCTGTTTAATTTGCCCCCTCTCCTTCTGAAGATCACTCTCTTTTTACATCCCTCCAAATAAAGAGTGTTTAGTTAGTGGGGAAGAAAAGATTGCCATTGAAGAACTAAGAAAAGCACTGGATTAATTCTCCGCCTGCAGCTAAACTGAGAGTTCATCTCCTAATAGGCCATTTCAAAGCAGTTAGATTTACTCTTTTAGACTAACCATACTGTCTGAACAATATTTTATGCCTGTGTTAAAATATAATAGGCTAGAGAGACAACTCAAATGTCAAGAGTAGATAGTGCTGTCAAAGTAATTTGTCTTGGGTAATAGATAGAGTGACATGACTTTGAAACATTCTGGGAAAGAAATCATTCTACATTTGAATGGATTGTTTCTTTCCCTTTAAAAAAACACAAGACTGTATTATTTAAATCGTGTCTATCAGGAAGTCTTTATTTTCTGTGAAAATAACATTGGTATTGCCAGTGATGGGGATACAGCACAATGGGACTTTGCAGTGTTTGGCAGGGGAATTAGGAGATGCCAGCATGATGCTCCCAGAGCATCCTCAGACCACCCCTCATGGAACCTTGGATACTTGGGGGAGTTTGGGAATGGATTAAAAAATTAAACCCAGTGCTCAGGGAAGCAGCAACAGTGTGACTGAGTTCAAGGGAGATACTATTCAGCCAAGGTGTTTTGAGGTCCCCTAAGGAGTGTGACACTGGCAGTTGTGCTTCTCCAGCATTAACCATTTAGGTAAAAAATGCTACTAAATTGCAGGGGTAATTGTTTGTCACGGGCTTCCCCACAGCAGAAATGTTATTCTTACTGTTTATAGATTTTTAAAGCTTTTATCAACTTCCTCATAGACAGTCAGTGAATACATTTATACTTAAGGGATATGGACGACCTGTTATCTAGTCTTGTCATTTGTCCAAATGTTCTGGAAGAAAGACATAACTTAGTTCTTTGCTAAGAAAGTCTGTGTGAGGACTTAGAAAAAGTCAGAAAAGTCTTAGGAGAATTCATTGTTTTGTGTTAAAAAGATAAAAAGGAAGTTGGTAAGGTCTTATTTAGCAGAATACAGACTAAGTAAGATTTTCAATGTTTATTCAGTCCCTTCACACCACTGAGCTGGGTAAAAGAATGGTTGAGAAAGGAGTCAAGAATGTTTATGTTCCCTTTAATGTCTGTTTCCACTGCAGGTATAAATGTCACCAGCTAGCACAGCTGACAATCACCTTGTTTGGCATCTTCCCTAGTGCTCCATTGGGCTCTTCTGGGCTCATGCTGAGCTGTCTCAAGGCTGAGGGGGCTCTGCTGGGACAAGGGTAGCATCAGGGTATTATCCATCCATGGGGATGGGGATTGGTCCTGCCCCAGGATCAGAGTCTGTGGCCATCTCAGTCATGCCTGGGATGGGAAACCTCTTGAAAGGCACAAAACAGTCTACAGGTCATAACAAAATAAGCACATAACATATAAATGCTTCCTTCCCCAGAAAAAGAAGCATCTCATTTAGAAATGGGTCCATACAAACTCAGAGTTGAATGTTACAGAAAAGCACTGGTCATTTCAACTCTGCCTGATGGCAGCACAGATGTTTGGATGGGGACCAGCTTCCCCAGACAGGGAGGTGTCACAGGGCTGAGCTCCCATCCATTGGTGCCTCCCTCTTGGCACAGTGTCTGCAAAGCTATCCAACAGCAAAACTATCCACAGCATTTTATTCCCCACCTCCCACACATACAGGTGTAAACGACCACCACAACTCATGGGGCTAGAGCAACAAATCACCTCATTTGAAGGTTTCCCAGGAACTTTCTATAGGAATGTAGACAGCCAGCATTGACATCCTTGTTTTATGGATGAGTACACTGAAGCCTGGAGAGAGACTTGCCCTGATGGAATTAGAGCCAGTCTGTGGGAACAGGGTGTAGGTGTAGCTAGGGACTCATGTTTTAGTGACAGAACTGACATTTGTGGGCAAAATGTCCCTTTTCAATTGCAACTTGACTGTCACTTGCAGTCATTTCTATTCAAGGCATGTTATTAGCAAATCTTTGGGCGACCCCTTGAGATTTTTGGTTGATAACTAAAAGAAACTCCTTTATGCTCATAATGATAAAACAAAGCATCAAGTCATTTGAGTTGATTTTACCCAAGACATTTCCTGAATTATTGCTCTCTCACAGCTGTCATGGGCTTGAAGCTTTCAAAAGCCCATTTTGTTTCTGCTCGTAGCCCTTTCATCGTCAAAGGCTGGTGCTGTACCCCTGGGTCTGCTTGTGCAGCTCAAAGAGGAGCAAGCAATGCAGCTCCTCAAAGTTAAACAAAAATTCCTCATGGTTAATGAACTTGTCTAATTTTATGCAGAAAATGCTACCATCTCTCCTTTTAAAACTCACTCCAAATTACAGGTTGGAACCAACGGGGAAAATTTCAAAAGCAGCTCAGACTTGGATGCAACTCCCTTTGACTTTCAGCCAGACCTACACACTCTTACACACTTTCAGGGGGGAAGATTTTCAGCTGTCAAAGCCTTTTAGGCAGCATCACAAACCCACCTGGCTTCTCTTCAGCACTGGGGCCAGCCAGGAAAAATCAATGCCTCTCTACTTAGCTGTGTAAATCCAATTTACTGTAATTACCCATGTAAGAAAACAATACAGCTCTACTTTAAGGTTCTACAAAGTTGCTTTACAATCTTCCTGCAGTATTTTATCAATGTTGTGCTATTTTTTACCTCACATCTTGAGCTGTGAGTGAATATTAAACTAAAAAACCCAACAAACAGCCCATTTACAAAAAGACAAATAATGTCCCTAAAATGATTAAATTCCTCTACAGGTGAGTGGGTAGAAATGCTCTTGCCTAGTCTGAAATGAAGTTGACCTAAATTATACAGTATAGATTATTGCATTTAGAATAATAATGGTGTGCTGGATACAGTGGAGTGATTTTAAACCAAGGGCGTAGAGCCTTTGCTGAGATCCAGACGGGTTTCTTAATCTGATTTATGATGCAAAATTTAGGTCAGGTGGATTGATTCCTAACAGAGATATAATGAATCAAAATTTCTAGAATGGCTTTATTTTGCACAGAGGTGTCAACAAGCTGTACTTCTCTATTTGTGCACCTGGTGTGTAATGATTCTCCTGCAAAAATCATAATCCATCAAGTCTTCCATTCAAGAATATCAATCAGTGCCAGGAACAAGACTATTTTAGCCAGGAGTTCTCAGTCATTTTGTTTTCCTCTTCATGAGCACATAAGGCACTGTGATATTTAAATTGTGCTTTGACATGTAATCATTAAATGTTTGAAAATGTCTCATTCAGTTTTTGTTGCCTCATCCATTTGTTTACACTGGCTCCTTGTTTTGCCATTGTTCCTGGGGTTTTTAGCATACAGTACCCATATTGTTACCTTTAATAGCTGGAGGCAGAGTTATCTCAGATTTCTGAAAAGAAATTTGGTTTTAGTATCCGAAGGCTGAAATTAAAATTAATGATATATCGGTTCCTGCTTCAACAGAAATTAAAACAAACCATTCCAAACCTTTCTCTTAACATACCTATCTTTGACATAACAATCCAATATCAAGATGATCATCATAAAACTTGTGATGCAGACATGAGTGTAGATCTGTGGGAGCTTCTTGGTAAGATGTATGCCCTACATATTTTCCTGTGTTATGATTTTTTTTTTTGCCAGTGTGAAAGCAAAGTTACATGATGGGGCCATTGTAATTTCTAACCTTCTGACAGTGTTCACATGTTGAGGGGCCTTCTGGCTACGTGTGAGGAACTGATATCAGGGTTTGGGCTGGAAATACAGCAAATCCCTTACACTCAATAGCAGGGCAGGGCTGGGTGTGACGAGGTATAGTTATACTATAAGTAGATGTACAGGCATGGTATCATTTATTATGGCTGGAATTAATTGTTATAAACAATAACAGATACTTCTTTCTATTTTTGCTGAAACAATGTGCAAATGCCTAAGCCAAGACAACAGCCTGGTGCAGCAAGGAGCTATGGAGTCACCCATGGAGAAGCAAAGCCTTCCCTAAAGAGCCAGAAAAAGCATCCACATTATGTTTTAATTTGGTCATTGAGTTATGACAATCAATTTATAAGAAGCTTAAGGTAGAGACCTCTATAAAGCATGTTGAACTAGTGTCTGGAAATGGCATTAATACTTGCTGTGCTCCTGAGAGTGTGCTGCTGTTGAAAAAAAAGCCACTAATGGTATGGCAAAGGTTGTTCACTTGCTAGTTTCAGCCAAAATTTAGCTCAGTGGTGTGATCACTAATGTCCTGCTTCAGCCTCCACAGGCTGCTGCCATCAGCCTCTTCCCTGAAGCATCCTCTGGCATCACACAGATGGTCAGGGACCAAGTGAGGGCTGGAGGTGATCGTCATATCTCTTTTTCCTGCGTGAGAAAATTGCTGTTTGCAGAATGATTAGAGACCCTGGGGTACAGGAGAGCCCCGTCTCCCTTTCCCCGTGTGGAAGCATCAATGGAAGTGCAGCTTTTCCCACTGTACCCTCCCATTTAAACAGGCTGGAAACAAGGGGCTGCTGCACCAAGTGCTATTTGCCACGCTGGATGCAGACAGCTATGGGTGACTTGAAAAATGTTCCTACCTTTATTGCAAACCCCCACAATACACACAAATCCAAAGCCCCAGCCTTGCTAACACGCTCAGACCTATCCCCCTGCAGCACATGGCAGGCTGAGATGCTGCTCGCCTCCAGCCTTCCTGTAGATCACCATTTCTTTCCCCCCCCATCTCTTGTAATTCTGGTGTGTAACTGAGAAAATTATACCTCATTTCTTCCTTGGTGTAAATTGATGCAGCTGCCTTGGAGTCGGCGGGGCTGTGCCAGATTGTACCAGCCGCGAGCCTGGCTGGGAGCCAGCGCTTGGCACAAACTTGCTGAAAGCTGTGTACAAACAAGGCTTGTCACTATGTATGTTATTGCCCTTTTGTTTGGGATATAAATATGTCCCATATATGCCAGCAAGCCTCTCATTTGCTATTTCAATGGAGAATCCTGTAAAACAGCTGTCATGCTGTCTCCTGTCAAATCAGTTACAGATGCATGTGTCCTTCTCCATAATAAACAGGTATGAAATTATCTTTATGCACTGCGCCAGCCCTTGTCACCAGGAATGCAAACGAGGGAAGCTTGGAAAAAAGAATAGCCCTGAAACCTGGTGCTCTGATGGAGCACCATGAAAGTTACTTAGACCTCTTCAAAGAGAGTTACAAGCAGAATATTTTGAGGTGTGAAGTAATGAACTAATGGTGATGGGTGTAGATGGGTGGACTCTTTGCTGGTCCATGAGGTCTCATTTCTACACTAGTTGCAGTATCATGGTGACAAAGCAGCCCTTGTCCTGGCCCAGGTTGGAGTGGGACATTGAGGAACTCCTTCCTGCATCCAGCATGATTTGAGAATAACTGTCTGTGCAAGAACATTATGCTCTATAGTGGAAGGAAAGGAGATGGGCAGGATTTCAGCAGTGTTAAGTCTTTTATGACTCCTGGACCCAATACATACCTTGTTACTGTGAGATGTGGCTGCTAATTTTTGGCTATTTTTGTCACTGGACGACTTTATGTGAGAGCAGTCCACCAGACCTCCTGCTCTGAGGAACCTCAAGTATGTTGGTATTCAAGGGACCCAAACTGTGCTGAGGTCCTTGATGGAAAATTCTGCCCCACCCTGTCCTCACCACAGGCCAGCATCAGTCTGGGAAGACCTGAGCCAGCCCAGGTCCTGTGTCTGAGTGTGCAGCTTTTCCCTCACCTGAATTTGATAAAAAACCCCAGCATGACACATGTCAAAAGCCACTCAAGCACAGACTTGCTCTTACACTCAGTTCTACCCATGGGATAGTTAGTCTTCAATATGGATGGAAAATTAAGCTTAGTTTATAATTTCTGGACCTTTTTGCCTCGACACTTAACTCCCACCTTGTATACCAAGTGTTTTATGGCAAACCTTCTGTTTTTGATGAAGTGCATCTTTCCCAGTGGCTGACATTGGTCCTTCACATGAATTAAGTGTCAGACTGTGAAAACCTCCCATGTGCAAATAGAGAGATAATGAGGTAGATTTGCAGAGATGAGGATCTGGCCCATACATTTTATTCACGTTTTCTTAGGCCATGTCTCTGAGGTGGATAATCATGAAGCTGACAGCAGAAAATAAATTGCCTATTAGCTATTAGCATCTTGTTTCATACAATAACAGTCAAATCTGCTACATCTGACAGCAGTGTGCGAAGGTTTGGGAAGTTTGGGGTATCCATCAGGGATAATTTTTCACAAAGACTCAGTAGTTCAAAAACAAGTAGCTGGGGTCACACACTGACAGTGGGGTGAGGAACCTCTCAAGACAAGGCTTGAGTGCTGACGTAGTTCTTCCCACTGAGAATGAAGAGAGAATGTCTTACAGCTTGGAGGCTGTGTAGCTGATGAATTACCCATCTCCTCCCCACTTCAGCAATGTGCTGGTAAAATCATAAGACTCTCATGAAATTCTGTTTGCACCTGAGCCAAGGATGGTGAAACTGTGATGTACTACCAGGGCCATTGGTCATACAGCAATTAGTGAAATGCTCCTGGGCACAGCTCACCACATGCAAGGCAAACCTCTGAGACAGGATTTTAAACAGGGATGATGAAAACACAAGTCTAAAGAGAAACCAGAGCAAGAATGACTGCTCTGGAGAGTATTTCTAAGATTTGTTATGGGAAAATACAGGTTTGAAGAGATTTCATTGAGGACTGAAATGTCGCTAGGAATCATAGAATCACAGAATGTTTTGGGTTGGAAGGGACCTTATGGACCATCCAGTTCCAACCACCCTGCACTGGGCAGGGACACCATCCACTAGAGCAGGTTGTTCAAAGCCCCATCCCCATCCAACCCGGCCTTGAACACTTCCAGCTTCTCTGGGCAACCTGTGCAAGTGCCTCACCACCATCACAACAAAGAATTTCTCCCTCATATCTAACCTAAACCTGCCCTCTTTCAGTGTGAAGCCATTCCACCCTGTCCTATCACTACAAGGCCTTGTAAAAAGTCCCTCTCCATCTTTCTTGTAGCTCACTTATGTACTGGAAGTTGCTCTACGTTCTCTCTGGAACCTTCTCTTCTCTAGGCTGAACAACCCCAACTCTCTCAGCCTGTCTCCACAGCAGAGATGTCCAGCCCTTTGTGCATTTTTCTGGCCTCCTCTGGACTCACTCCAGCAGGTCCACATCCTTTCTGTGCTGAACAAGAGGTGTTTAGTTCCAGACTCCAATGAATGGATGTTTTAAGGAAATTGTTACAACTCTTTACTGAGGTGTATGGTGGGTTAGATGTGAGGAACTGGCCTCAGTGGGTGTTGATTTATTGGTGTGGCTGACCAGGAGGGTGCTGGTTGATGAACAGACCAGAGGCTCAAGTGGAACAGGGAGGAGAAACTGCTGTCCCTGGATATTCTCCTTCCTGCTGGCAGTGGGCAGAGTTGTGTCTCACTTCATTCCCTGCAGCTCAGGTGACAAGTTGCCTTTCCTCACCAGCTTCATGTTGGCTGACACGCTCACAAGAGCCCAACCCTGCTGCTTGGTTTTTGCTGCCCACTTCACACAGACCTTTGACAAAGGCACATGGTTATTGATGATAATATCCTGCTCCACTGCAGTTAGCTCTGCCCTCTTAATTTTGCTCCTATGAGGTCACTTTACCACTTCTTATTACAGCCAACCAAGGCATCATGCCCATCAAACTTGCTTTTACTATGCAGGCCAGACTTGGTCTAATAGGCGTGGGTTGAAGGCGTTAGCCTGATATATTCATTTTGACACCCTACACTAATCCAGGAGAGTCTCAGTGCAGGAGTCTGGGGAGAGCATTTTTAAAATGACACAGTTTTTGCTGAGGAAGGCTGCAAGCTCTGAAATCTCCAAATTGCACCCAGGATGTACATGGGGATACCTGCTGACATTTTGTACAACTGCAGATGAGAATAGCTCTCCTGGTAGAGAAGGATGGGGGAGTTGGTCAGGACTTGCAGCTGAAGGGCAAAGGCAGCAGAAATAAAATAAAAGGTCTTCAGACCAGGGAGCTTCCACCCTCCTTTGGGATGCTTTGCATGGTGGTGGTGGAAGCAACAGGATGTCTCAACATTTCTCCCTATTGTTGGGTGAGCACAGACATGTGCTAGGAACAGCCTAATGATGCCAGGAAAAACTTGTATTATTGTGTCTTCTGGACCTGTCTGGTAGGTCTCTGCTGCACTTTCTCATCCCTTTTTGATCCTCCTGTCTGAGGGGATCACTGGTGTCTGTGGCAGCTCGGTGCATGTCCTGACACCCACCATGGAGCAGAGTGCCCTGCTGCTGGGGCACCACAGTGTTATTGCTGTTAGCAGTATTGAAACAAATCAAATTCAATAGATTTCATTGCTGCTCCCAGGGTATTGGTTGCTGCTTTGCTTTCACTTGGAGGTTGCTGAGGGTCAGAGGGCTTTGGAGGGGCAATGGTTTGGTCTCACCAGACTCTCATCCAAGCTGATGTGGGACTGGCTGCCTTTTTCTAAAGAGTGCAGTGGAGCAAAGCCCCTGAGCACAGCTCTTGGTGCAGCAACTGGGATTAAAATGATGCTCTGGGTGTGTACAATCCCAGGAGGTGGTAGCACATCTCTGAACGTATCATGATTGCCTCAACTGTAGTAGTGTGCCTGAGCTTATTGGACTAACTATAAGACTTAATATTTTTATAGCTTTCCCTGAGGCTCTTTCCCTCTCTCTGAAGTACTGCAGTGGGTGAGGTAAGGTCCAGTAGGTCAGCTGAGCTCTTCTGAGCCTTGTTGAGGGCTGAATGCCCAGTGTTCCTGCAGCCCTGGCTCCTCTCCCTCCTGAGCCCTGCTGGCAGGGCAGATCCCCCTGCTCCTCACAGCTCTTTGGGGAAGAACAGTGCTCCCAAGGACCAGTGGTAAAGGAGTGGTGCCATCCCTTCTGGACCATCCTTAATGTCATTCCCTATTTATGTCAGAACCCCACACAGCTTTGCCTTTGTACTCCTACTCTTCTCCCTCCCCTTCTCCTCAGGTTTTCTCATCTGCAAACTTCAGAGAATGTTGGTGGCTCAGTCTGGTGTTGCTCTCCCAAATCACAGTCACAGCCTGTCTTTTTGACATATCCTGGTGGAAATCTCTTTTTAGCCAGTGCTTGCTAAGAGTCTAGCACGGGAGGCTCCTCATTTCTGAGCTAAAACACATCAAACTCCAGCTTTGATTTCAAATGTAAAAATACCCCTCCTCTGCCCTAAGAGCAAAGGGTTGGTCTGCACATTTCCCAACATTTGAAAGGGGGGTAAAATAGTCCTTATTTGCGCAATTTGGGGTGTGTGAGTGCAGAAGAGGAGCTGCTGAGCACCAGGATGTCCCTCCTGCCAGCTGCCAGGTTTGCTCTCAGGCTTGGGAAGCTCCACCAGGGCAGGTCCATACCTGCACCTCACCCCCCAGAGTGAGCACAGGGGATTTAATCCATCACCCGCTGGGCTGAGGAAAGAAGAGAAACTCAGGGAAGGAATCAGAGGGCAAAACAGCTTCCAAAACATGTTTTGGAAATTTGCAGGAGTTTGACGCTCCTTTGACTCTCGTTTAAGGGTATTTTCATTTTGTGCAGACTGCTAGGACAGGAAAATTAGCTAATTAGCTAAATATAATGTCTAAGTATTTTTTTTCATCTTTATGCCAACTTTATTTTTAAACTCCCTCCCCTCTAGCCAAAAATCCAGCTGTTTCTCAAAATCGTGTTGTGATTAATCTTGGTCCTCATTGTAATCAAGAACAAAATTCCCCTTCATTACACTGTGGCCAAGGTTTCTGCTAAGAGGATTTTGGTCAATGCTTTTTCAAATTGCACATGTAAATAAACATGCTTTTTTATTTAAAAAACCAATTTGGGCAAAAAGTAATCCTATTTAAAATATTATTTCTGTAGATGTACAATTTACAAAAGCCTTTGTGGAAGGATCATTCTCGATTTAAAGAAAAATCATTCTGGATTTAAACAAAAGAGCCTGGAGAGAAACTGGAGTTTTACTGCAAATGTTTTATATCAAAGCAAAGACTTGCCCTCACGAAATGCTTCCAAACTTACACAAAGCAAGCTCAAAATTCAGCACAAAAATAGGTTTTTGCTCCTGTTTGTTTTGACTCTCTTTCTGGTTGATTTATTACCCTCAGCAGCCCGCAGCACCATCTGAGCAGTCTTTCATTACTCTGCTCTTTTCTTTCGGACATGATGAAACTTTCTGGCTCCTTGCTGTCCTCCCAGCAGTGATGAACATGGAGCAGACGCCCAGCTCTGCTGCCAAACACCCACCTTCAGTGCTCGTGTTTGCTCCTGTCTTGCTTCTGACAGCAATTTGGGTTGCACTGTTGTGTGCCTGGGAGGATGGGAGATGGCTGGGAGGAAAAAGCAAATAATGAAAGGTGATTAATTAAGTCAATTAATAAATTAAAAATTAGTCCATGCACCAGGTCTTTCCTTCTGCTTACACACCAGTTTATTAAAAAAAAAAAAAAATCACAGGGTTTCTAGCTGCAGTGGCCACTGAAGCATGGAGGGGTTTGGGTTCTGGGTGAAAATTAGAAATACACGCTCAGGCATATTTGTGTACACACAGTCCTGATATCTGGATGGGTTCTTCATGAGATCTGCCATAGATGTTCCAGCCTGGAAGCCCACAGTTCATAAAGTGTATGGCCTTTCCCAGTTTTTCTTTTGTGGCAGCCTAGTTTTGCCAGTGGCTCAGTACAGTCAATTCTCCTGTTAATGAGGCTATAATTAGGCAAAGCTAGTTGGGAAATGTTTTTTCCACTCCATCAAACATACTGGGATCTTGAGCATTGCCCCATTCAGCAGTGGCTTAAACAGGGGAAGTTACAAATTTGGTTAAATTTACATTTATTGGGATGGGTTTTTTTAAATTTTATGGTGACAATCCCACTTCAGACACCACAGAATGCCCACTGCCATGGTGTCTGCTTGTGGCTGCCCCAGGAGGGCATGGGCAAGGCAGAGGCAAACACTGGGGAAGTGGCTGGAGAGAAGATTCTGCAGCAATACCCTCTTCACAGGTTGAGTCACAATAAGGTGCTGAGCAAAGGAGAGCAGCCAATCCAAAAATCCTGGAAAAGTGAGCTCAGCAGACCTCACAGGTTCGGAAATCACAGATTAAAAAACTCTCTTCCAGAAGAATATTCCCCCTGTACGTGTTTTCTGGAGTCAGGATGGAGTCTAACCTGATTTTGGAATGCTCTGTTTTGGCAATATGAGGTCTCATTTCCACCCATCAGCGAACGTGTGCAGCCAACACTTGACTATGTAAATTACAGGGTATAAATTAAATGAGGATTGTGAAGTTCAAAGGCAGGTATTGGCTATTACATCACCTAATACTGAGATCTTGCAAACTACCAAGTGATCCAGATAACTTAGTTCATGCAAAGGCCACATTTTTGTAGCCTGTAATGATCCAACCAGCACTTATTCTCATCCAGCCCAGTGTCACTGAAATTATGTGAGTGCATGTGACTTGAAAATATTAAAAACCACCCATGAAACCAACAGGCTTTTAACTGCAATCCCAGCTTCATGGTTCTACTAATTCCACTGAAGCTAACAGAAATATTCATCCATCAGGAGAGATACAGAGAAGGGTAAGAGATGACCAAGGGCATGCAAGAGTTTCCATGTGACAAACACTAAACAGATTGGGACTTTTCCTCTTGGAAAATAAATGACTCTGAGGGAGAAGAGCAAGAAGTTGTGATATCTTGAAGGTGATGGATGGAGTGACCAGGGGATTATTCACTGCACTGCTGAACACAAGTACAAAGGCCACCAGTATTCACTGGTGAGCAGCAGGTTCAAAGGAAACACACAAAAAAATGCTTCCCAATGCTTCTTCACCTGAAACCCAATTACACGGAGCCCCCTGTCTGCCTCCATGGAAACTTTTGTGTCTCAAGTGGTCAGCCAAGTACTTTTCCTGTTGTTTCCAGAGTGAATAGAAGGAGCTGCTCTGTAACAGGAGGGGTCTTGGGTCAACAAGAACACCTCGCATAATGGGTACTTAAAAATGTTTAAGCCACCAAAATCTTCACCTTCTGAATGTGCCTCTCACTAATCTGTTAGTCCAAAAGGAAGGTGGGCAGCTCTAGCACACCAGAAAGCAGCAGCACCTGGTACCTTGCACTGTGCCACTTGCCAGTCTGGAGCAATCAGTCAACTGCTTAATAAGCAAAACACTTGGAACCTTTGGAGGCATTTTTCTTTGTTGTTATGAAAAGGTGACACACACATCTAAGCAGCACTGACTCGCATTGTGCTGCTTTATATGAATGCACATAACCACCTGCGACCTGCCAGCCCCTCGTTTGTCAATGGGGAGCAATCATTCAGCCACTTAGCAATTGCCAGGAGAAACGCTCTGAAGCTTTCCAACTGAAAATTAAAGAACAGCACTTTGGTGAGCCATTGCAATTCCCTGACAAAGCATCCTGGAATCTTAAAAATAGCCGCGAATTTTTGTGTATATCTGTAAATAATTGTCGGTTGATTTCTTCCATTTCTCAGCAAGCTGGGTTAATTCTTTAATTGATGGTCATTAGGGATTTAGAAGACAAATGAGTCATTCATTAGCTCGGTGTCCAAACTAATGAGCAATGAATGCTTATGAAAGACATGATTTATTTAGCATTCAGAATCTGTGTCATTATGTGGTACCTGATGAAGATGCTAAGAAGCAGAGCTGACCCATGCCTCGCAGCCTCCTCTGTGGGACCACACAGCTGCCAAGTTTGGGGAGCTCCTGGGAAGTCAGCAGCCTTCCCATTACTAACAAGGTTTAGCTTAGACAGCTGGGACTGAGTTTTCTCCTAGTGTGAGGTGTTTTCCTAGAGGCTGAGTCCAGGAGGATGGCTCCTGCCTGTGTCAGATCATGGATCTGAGATCTTCAACACACATATGGCACTACTGTGGGCTGCATGTCCTTGTCCCAAAAGCATTTTCGGATTTTTTTTTTTGGTACTGTCCAGACAAGTGGCCCTGAGGAGGAGAGCCCAGCTGTGCTGCTGCCCCCATTACCATTCTCTTTTGACTGTGATCTTTCAAGAAGGTTTTTCACCCACCCAACCTTTCCTTCCCACAGTTGAGGAGTTGTAATAGTCCAGAACAAAGCTGATACACCAAAATGTCAGAAGTAACGAGAAGAAAGAATCACAGAAGGCGCATAAGTTACAGCTGGTCCTGAGAAAAATTTATTCTGCATCCTTTTTGATGCAAGCCAGAAGAGACAAACTGGGTGGGTTCTTCACACACCGCAGGGTCAGGAGTTGTAACGCTAGCAGGTACTTAAGGCAGGTAAAACTGGGGTTGCAGGTGGCCCCAGTCACCAGTCCAGGTTTATAAAACCTGTTGGTGCTAGGTGGAGGGTGGGTCTCACCCTAGCATGAGAGGATTTGTGGTCAGGGAGCACATAGTGTAATGGGTGTTTATTTTGGAAAAGAAGCTCCTGACTTGGCGTGTGTTGGTGCTTACTAATGCAAATTTGTGGACATGCTCTCAGATGGCTCCTCTGCTCCCAGAAATCTCTTCCAGCCCTGACACTCAGCCCCGTTCCTCCTCACTGGTTTCAATCTGTTTGTGCTGGACAATTTCAGGAGAAGAGTGGCCCTGGGGGTAGCAAGAACCAGTCCTTTCAGGCAGGTCCTTCAAGCCATGGCTTTCATGGAGTCATGTGAGCGATTTGTGGCTTTTTGAAGGACAAATAATTCCTTCAGAAATGTGGTTTCTAGGTGAGCAGACAGCAGGTCCAGGACCCTGCAGGGATCTTCACTTGTGGCTCCACCCATGGCAGGCTGAGGGCTGGAGCTGAGTGAGATGGGCACTGAGTGTGATGCTCCCAGGAGGATTCCCATCCAACAGAGAGGACAGGTGTACTCAGCAGAGACAGCCATCTGTTTTCTTTTTCCTTACAGACCTTCCAAAGGTCTCCACACTGACCTCTGGTCCTGTTGCCTGGGTATTCATGGTTGCTCATTCAATCCCTGCTGCAAGCATAAAGCAGGGAACATACTCATTAATGTTTTCTAGGGACAAGTTGGCGTGTTTTTAATCATAGTTACTTCATATGCACTGTTTCTGCATTAGGCTGGAGCTACATTATTAAATGTTTCAGACACTAAGAATTAAAAAAATTGGTACAAGCAGACATCTTGAGGAAAAGACAGTTCAACTTCTTTTCTTAAAAAAGAAAGGATCATCAGACCCCTTGGTGTCTGGCGGGGTAAGGGTCTGTGCATCTGCCCCATGACACTTCCACTGCTGTCCTTCAAAGTTCTGAAAGCCTGGCTTTTAATTAAGACATTTTTAAAAGATAGATGTCATTGAAGTGTGCTGAAGGAGACAATTAAAATATCTGAAAATTAATTCAAAATAAAAGGAACCCTTCAGATGTATGATTTTTGGCACAGGGTCCTCCGGGGTGCAACTAATTACTGAAGAGACCAGAGGCAAGACCAAGGTGAGTTCATTTTGCTCCTGTACAAGCTCCACTGTGTCTCTGATGAGAACAGAGAGTCCTCAGGCGTGTGCTGCACATCTCTGATGCTGCCCAGGGCAGGGAAGGAAGATGGGAAAGAATATTGCCTCATCTTTGCAGCACTCCACACCTGTGAGGGGTTTGGAGTTGTTGCCAGCAGAAAGAAGGCAGACAGGTGACATCTGTGTCACCTCTGTGAGGCTGCCTGCAGACCCCAAGCAGGGCTTTGGGGGATCTGGTGCCAGCAGGGATTCCTGGCTGCTCATTTGCCTTCATTTGCTCAGGCACACAGTGGCTGCTCCAAACCTCAGGGTCTCAAGAAAATCACTGAAGGGGCCAAAGGCTCTTCTGGCTTGGTCATGTCAAATCTCAGCTTCTGCAGACTCAGATCATTGGGTCATAAGTGGCAAAGTAGTGCATGTGTGGGATGGAGTGATTTGCCCCTGTGGACATCCTTTAACCAGCCAGACGAGCTGTGCTGGGCTCTCTGAGCTGGCCCTTCCCACCTCAGAGATGTTGAGTTAATCTTGTCTGTCATGGTGGAGCAGCTCAGACCTCATCCAGGAGCCAACAACCTGATGCTTAAATAAGATAACCAATTTGTGCCTTTGTGAAACATCAGCACAGCTCAATTTATGCCATTTAAGAAAGGCGTTTATTGTTTCCTTGCTTAAGCAGCAGCAGCAGAGGTAATGCATTCTCCCTTGCTGTTTTTCGAAGGAGGTTGTAGTCCTTTTTAATGTGTGACCTTCAATCTCCACAGAAAACTTACAAATGAAAAGCTCCCGTGAGTAATCCTATTTGTAGTCAATATAGCTGCATTCTGCAGAGGTTGAGTATAAGTTTCTCACCTCAGAATAGCAGGTAATAAACTAAGGGTGGGTTTTTTAACTTTTAATAAACGGATTATTTGGCATTCAGAAATCCTCCCTTAAGCCTAGGCTCTGAATTACTCTGTTGCAAGAAATGTTTTTAATTTAATTGAAGAACAGTTCTTAAAGACTTGGCTTTGGCCATGGTGGGTGCCTTTTGTCACAAAGCCAAGCCTTGGTGATGCTGTTTACCTGTGGGGTTATGTGGGAGGGGGAAACCCAGTGTGCAGCGTGGGCTGCAGTGCCTGTGTCCTTTGCAAATGCTTCTCATTAATTTAGTGATGAATGAGAAAGTGGTGGGAGAAGGGGCATTTTTCTTGTCTTCCTGCTGCTTCAGTCGATTCTCTCTGTAAGAAAATCTCTTTCTTGGCGGCTTGTAGAAGTCCATAAAAAATAAGCGTCAGAAAAGTAAGTTTTTTGGCAGGAGCTGGGGGTGCTCAGTCTTGGCAGGTGACCTCCAAGGGCATATGGGACTGGGGTTCAACAGGACATTTGCCCCCCATAGCCCTGGGTGAGCATTCAGACAAGGCAAGGCTGCTGGGATGATCAGCATGGGTAATTAAAGAGGTGTCCAGGTCTCTTGGATTAAAGAGGATTTCTGTATTTGCCTTCCAGAGCATTGATTCCAAACCTTGGCCTCTCTCTGGACAAAAGGGTTAGAGAATCTATCACTTTTCATGTATTTTTTTTAATATGGGTGGGGGTGGTTGTGAGCTGCCCTGGCTTGCTCACTCTGCAATACAATAAAGCAAAAAGTCTTTATTTCCTCTAGCAAGCAATCATTGCAACTTTATTTTTAGCGTCTGCACAGTCAAAGCAGCTGGGGGCAGGCAAATGAATCCTGGCAGGGGAATGGGTCTGCTTGATGAGTGTAGCCAGGCACTCCTGTGAAAACTGGGACTGATCTGGCTGAGTTATGAGCCTTGGAGAGCTACAATTTATTCCTGTGTTGGCTATGACTGTACATCCATCCAGAGGAGAGGCTGGCTGTCCCATGCCCACGCTGGGGCTGAGGGAGACTCCTACAGAGACATGACTCAACACTCACAGAGTTTCCTAAATCTCTGTGTCAGTCAAGTAGAGGTTGCAGCCTGGTGCACTAATCTACCTGGTAAGGGATGAAGAAAATCCAGCCTTCCCTCTGTTTTGGAGAGACAACGCTTCAATTGCAAAGAAAGAATTTTTTCACATTAAACCACAGATCTAAATAATTTTCATCCTTCTGTTTATGTATTAGGAATACTCTTCATCTCTCACCTGATCACTACATGAGCTGTCCCTGGCGCAGTCATAAAATATGAGCAAACCCCAAGCCCTTGGCAGAAAGTGGGAGTGCTGAAAAAGCCTGAGCCATGAAGCAACTCCTAAGGGCTGAGGTTGCCTCATTTCTGTTCAGCATTTAAGGCTAAGCTGCAGAACATTTTGAGGAATGGTTTTCAGGATGCTTTCTGGGGGCTCTGGAGCACAGAGAACAAATTGTGCTTCTGCGATGTGGTCCGGGGAGAGATCTCTGTCTACTGCATATTTCTTGGGCCAGGACTGATTTCAGAGTCCTTTAATGCTTGTTCTAGTTCAGTGGTTAGGAGGTAGGAGGACAGGACTCAGGCCAAGACAAGGCTGGGTTATTGATCTGTCATGGGCAAGATGTGTTATTTTGATCTGTTCCTAAAACCAGCCCAGCAACCCAATGAATTGAAAAAAAACAAACTTGCAAAATGGTGCCCATCAGCAGTGGCTAAGCCAGCAGTCTCACTGGTGGACTCAGGGCATGCTGGACTGGTTTTGCATTGGAAGGAAAAAGTGATTTGAATATTTTTGTTGTTTTCAGAATGTTTCATTTGATTAAAATCACACTACAGCTGGGATTGTTTCACCTGTTTTATAACAGTCAGTTCAGTCTTGAGCAGTATCACTCCAGAGTGCAAAGTCATCCCCTTTTGAAATGGGAGAAAATTGACAGATTGATTCTTCAGTGCATTGAAATATTTTCATAGCTTAAATTTAAACAAACACTTTCTTTAATATTTCTGTAGTTGAAGGTATAAACCCCTATGTACAATTTTTTTTTTTCAATTGCCAGGACAAAAATAAAACCTCATTGTACAAAAATTTGTTTTTCCTGAACATGCCATTACTGTCAGCATTTTCCATCCTGCCAACAAGAAAACAAGTATTCTCCACTCTAGGCAAGGACAGTAAGATGCCTCAAAGGTTTTAATAAAAACTTTGAACCAAAGTAGTTTTAAAAGTTGCAGAGGGTCTTTATTTATGGAAAATTCAAGTCAAGAGAAAACAGATTTTTGGAGGACGAGAAAAATTATGGCAGTTTGGAAAAAGATCTGTCAAGTTTCAAAAGTGGTCTCTTTTTAATAAACACCAGTTAAAGAGCCACTGAAAAAAAACCAACCAAAAAAACCCAAAACAAAGCAAGGGCTCTATTTGAAGGTCTGCCAAGGCAGATAAAGCTTCAAGGCTTTGTCTTTGCTTCCTGAAGGCTTTTCCCACCTGCTCTGCTTTTTGCAGAAGCCACTTCCATGGCATTTTCTGGAGAAAATGCAGTTTCTGGAGGAAGATCAGGCTTAGGTGCTTATGCCATAGCTCCAAAATTACCTTTCTCCTTGGAATGGGGTGTCCTGAGACCTGGAAGATCCTGGCTGTGGGTGAGTTTTGGGCCTCATGCTGCTTTTTTTGGGGAAAGATTAATGTGGAAACCAGTTTCCCCACTTATGGATCTGTTAACTGCAGGAATCCAGCCTTCCTCCTGCCTCAGATGGGTGAACAACTGGCTTTAATTTTGTTTGTATCTCACATTGCCAAATTAAATGTACCATGGATGGGCAAGAAGTGATAAACCCAGCACTTTCAGAGGATGAATTGAGACCATATTCCTGTTCCAAGAGGACCACCCTGGTAATAAGGATATTTTCACCGTGTCACATGCATCCAGGGACAATCGCAAAGCATGGGGCAGCTATTCACTTTTATTTGGGGTGAAATAGCTCAAATTCTGTCTGTGGGATCAGCAGGGCATTTGGGGTGCTGAGATCATGGGAATACCTCACAGCCCATTGCAATGTCTGCAATAGCACCAGGAAAATGCCACTGCTAAATAAATATTATGCCTTTCAAAGAAATAGAAGATTTGTGTCTTTATGCTGGGTTTTTCTAACATGCCTGCAGTGAAATTGGGCACATGGCTCCCAAGGCAAGGAGAGCATGTCAGAAAGTCCCGGCCTTGAGGGCAGCAGGATTTGGCCATAAGGGTTTGGAAGCAGTGACAAGGCTCATTAATGTCAGTGGTGCTGGATCAGGGTGTCCTGGGGCATTCTCCTGCTGAGGGCAGGAGCACCCCCTGGAACAGCAGTGCTTGCACTCCTTGGTGGAGGTGCAGGTCTTGTCTGTGTTAGGATGTCAGGCCAGAAGGAAGTTCATGTTTGGCCAAAGTTCAGCCAAAATATTCTTGATACAGAAAAAACTCAAGTAAAAATAAATTTAAGCATCACCTACTTAAAACTTGCGCAAGGTAAAAACCTGGTCAATATTAATCAATGGGTAGGTGTTAATTAACGTCTTGTTTCCCAAGCCAAACACCATCAAGCTGGTAAGCCACTTTTAACCTCTCTTCCAGGTAAATTATGTTTAGTTGCCCTTTTACCTGCTGTGCTTTGTATATAAATGAGCAGCAGCTCCCGGCAGACTCCACCGAAAGGTTAGAGCCGCGCTCAGCATCCGCGATGAACGTTTGGGATCTTCTCCACGCAGACAGGCGCGGCAGAAAGAACACTTGGGTTTGATTAATTGGGACAAATCCTACTTTGATGGGAGTCTGGACGGTGCAGTGGCAAAAGCAGTTGTTAATCACAGTGTCTGCAGCTCGGTGCTGTGTGGTCCAGCGTGGGAAATATTGTTATGACATCAATATGCATCTCCGGGATGGATGATGCGTAATCCGTGTGATGCTTAAAGATACGCCGGAGAAAGTTGGAGAGCAGCAAGGGGCCAGACCCTCATTTACAATCTTTTCAGGCTGTGGATTGTCAAAATATCTTGGAAGGATTTTGGCAGCTTTGTCACTTCCCCTCCCCTGGTGCTCAGCTGTTATTTAATTATTAATGTGCGTGGCTCGGGGTTGTCTCGGCAGGTGGAAGAAAAGTCTCTGTTGAAAGTGATGGGAGTAGACTTGAAAATCTCAGCCTCGTGGTTGTTGTGCAAGACCTTTTGGAATAGTTCGAGAGGATAAAATGTCATTGAAAGCTGGATCCAAAGTCCGTCAAAGTCAGTGAAGTATTTCCATCACTTTGGTTAGCTCCAGCCTGATCCCAGGAGTACTGATGAAAGAGGGGAGCGGAGGCATGTGGGAGCAATCCCAGCCAGCATCCACTTCTGCAAATCATATTCTTTGCCTCACATTGCCCTACTAATTGCAGATTTGACTGGTTGATGAGCCTTCATTCTTTTTGCCCCACTCCAGAGGCCTTCCTGGTCCCTAGGTCTGCTTCAGCAATGTCACAGAGCCCTTCCCAAGCCACAGCCTCCAGCCAAAGGTTGCCCCTTGCCAGAGACTTCTCCTGCTGCAGTAATGCCTCTCAGGCTGTGATTTTTAATGACGTTTTGGTGCTAGCAGGAGCAGCAGTACATGGATTTACACCAAGCGAAGAGTGTGTCTTCTTTCACTCAGGGAATGGGAAAGACTTTTTCCAGCAGAAGATACGTCTGCCTTCAGAAGTGCCAGCAAATTCTTATTAGTGCAGACAAGATCTGGGGAGAGGTTCCCTCCCTGGATGACATTTTTGGCAGTTCTCTGAATATTTTCCCCTTCTGTGATGAACACGGCCTTGGAGATGTCTCGACCATCAGCGTTTCAAACAGAAATCTCTCTCATTGTGATTGGCGCCCTTTAAAATCTTCTCCTCTGTAAAACATTTTCCCCTCTAATTTGGGAAGCAAAACTACTGAGGCAATTAAGTTCCCCCATTTAGGTTTTCCAGGAGGTTTCTGTGCTCCTTCTGTTTTATCTTAGTCTCAGCAGAAGGTGCTGTATTCCAACAAACAAGGCAGAAGGAGCTCGTTAGGTGTGTTTGTGCACTGGGCAATGTATTTGCTAGAAAAAGCAGTTTATGCTTCTAAGGATAACAGAGGTGCATCTGTGCATTCATTCAGCAGCAGCATAAAAATGCACCTCACGTGCAGCAATGGTGGCAATTGAGCAGTAAGGGAGGGGGAGCAGACCCCAGGGGAAACTCCCCCAAATGGTACATTTATGCCCTATTATTAGTCTTCTCACTCGCCAGCCTTTTATTCCCACTGATGTGGCAAGGGGAAAAAAAAACCCCAACAAACCAATGCAGGAGAACACTGCAAAATTTCCTGCTCTTCCCCTAATTTCAAAACAATATCCTCATTGTGTTTACATCTGTACTCAGTAAAATATATTGCCAGTTTTCCAGTATTCCTTGCCAGTCTGTTACTAATCCCCCTTTTCATGTTTTCCCAAGGGCAGATGGTCACCATTGACAAAGTTTCTAGAAATTAGCTGGGATGCTCAGAAGTGCTCACTGGCAGGGTGGGTACAGGGACATTAGGATTAATTTGGTTTTAGTGTGGCACAAACACTAGGCTGGGTGGGCTGAACTCCTTTTTTTTGGCCACTTCTGCCTGGAGAAGATAAGGGTGCTTTCCTCGCTGCCAGGACCACCTCTAAATTACTGTGGATTAACTTAAATTATATGCAAACTTGGTGAAATCTTTAACACTCACTTTCCTTAAAAATGGAAATATTTTTGCTTTCAGTTTGGGTATGAAAACAGAAAAAAATGCACTTTGGCTCATTCTCAAGATTTATTTTTTTAAGCATGCAAAAAGAACCTCACTGCTCCAGCTCTCATATCTGCTGTGCCAAAACTTTTTAGACTTTATATGAGCTTTCTTTTTTCCTCAAATTTGACTTGATTGTGGATACAAATACTTCTGAAGCCCCGTCCCTAATTTCTAATCCCTAACTCCCTGAAAACATCCCTTTGTTTTCATAATAATGTGTGATTTTGGTGTTCTATTGGAGGTTCCCTCCATTTCTTCTCTTCCCTACAGAGTCAGTTTAGACTTTCATTTCCTCTGATCATTTTGAAAGCTGGATGTTCCCCTCATATTTGAGCTTCTCTACTTTTCCATCCAGGTACTGATCATATCACCTGCCAGGTAACTCTCTCAGAAATTCTCAAAGGACAGATGGAATGTCTCAGACCCAGTATTTACATATTTGACTTATTCCAGCTTACCTGAAATGCTGCTGCCAGGACAAACACTCTCCTGCTGCATCAAGCACACAAAGAAAGTGTTTGAGCTCCTTTCAGCTGTATGCACTTATTCTGTGCTTTTAATGAAGAAGAGTTTGTATTCTTTGATTTACAGCCGTTTTTCCCTTGACAGCTACTGATAGCCTGCAATAACTTGGGTGGTCTTCTCTCAGGCTGCTCACTCCTCTTGATTTCAGAGAGAATCATAGTGCTCAAGCTCACTAGAAATTACTCAGTAAGGGATTTTACATGTTCATCTCATTCAGGAAAAATAGCTGTGAGTGTAAACTGTTTTGACCTCGATGGAGCTGAGTTTATTTACACCAGCTGAGGACCTGACTGAGATTATGCAAACCTGACAGTGATCTCTTCCTTTCTCAGCTGTGGTTAAATTATTTTCTGTCTTAACCAACCTTAAAGGCCTTAGAGGCTTGCTCTCTACTCCATACCTCAATGTGTCAGCTGGGCTAACTTGGCATTAGTTGTTTGTCATGCAAGACAGACAAGTTTGGGTTGCTTTTAATTCAACAAGACTTTTGCTGATTAGCAGTACCAGTGTTTTCAAATACTGCCAGCTACCACGATCTTGTTTAAAAAAGATTGAGTATTTCAAAACTAAGTGGCAGAAATACGAACAGAGTAATACATACAGGTCTGAAAACAGAGATTAAGAGTTAAAGCCTTTGAAACAATGCGAGTTTGCCTCCTTAATGTGAAAATGATGGCTATCATCTGGTTTGTAAATTCATATCAGATGAACATCTTGGAATAGTTTACAGCTAAAGAGCAGAAGATGGACAACAGAATAGAAGGGAAAAAAGCCTGTAAAGATAAGGGAAGGGACTCACAAATACTTCATTAGATAGGGTAGGGATCCACAATATTTAATTAGATAGGCTTAGCTGTGGTACTTGATGTTTCCCCTCTCCAAACTTGAGCACCATGTTATGAGATATTAAACTATTAGAGACCATCCAAAGGAGGGCAACAAAGAATGTGAAGGGCCTTGAGGGGAAGCTGTATGAGGAGCTGAGGTCACTCAGTCTGTTCTGCCTGGAGGAGACTGAGGGGACAACCTTACAGCAGTCTACAAGAGAGCATTGTGAGGGGAAGAGGAGGGCAGACACTGATCTCTGCTCTGTGCTGACCTGTGACAGGACCTGAGGGAATGGCATGAAACTGTGTCAGAGGGGTTTAGGTTGGATATTAGGAAAAGGCTCTTTGCCCAGAGGGTGTTGGGGTTCTAGAAGCACCAAGCCTGCCAGAGCTCAAGCAGCATTTGGACAATACTCTTAGGCACATGGTGTGATCCTCGGGGTGGTCCTGGGCAGAGCCAGGACTAGGAATTCAATGAGCCCTGTGGGTCTCTTCCAACTCAGGATATTCTATGATTCTATGAAATATGTCTCTTTAAAGTAATTTGGATGAACACTCTGCACAACTCGCTTCTATGCTCACACTTCAACAAAATTTTAGCTTTCCAACTTTGTGTCTCTGTTGCCAGAACCCATTTCATCACTTCACATTAAGTGAAGGAATCAGGATCCTTGATGGCACAGAGATGAAGGATGGCTTGGGACTACATCCATCATAATGGGGCAAGCAGCAATAATTAGGGTTAAACTGCAGAAGTGTCAAGGTGGGAGAAAGCTGGAACCAGAGGTGTTGATGAAATGCTGTTGTCGGCAGTTTTATAATGCCTTTGCGGCATGAGACTGAAAATTACTGTGCTTTCTAATAATCAGTGCAGCTCAATTTAAAATGCCTTGTTTAAATAACCATTTTGGAAGAGTCCCTACTGTTTTCTGCACTAGAAACTTCAGTATTCCCAGCCTTGGGCATGCTTTTGCTGGTTGCCTGGGTATTTGAGGAGGGACTCACTATTCCTGCTGGGTCTTTCACCTTCCTCCCAGGCTCTGGGCAGCACACATGACCCACACACAGACCCAAGGGTAGACTCACCAGGAGCTAAGCAGTGTTTGAGTGAGCTGGGGAAAAAAAAAATCAAAATAGGGCTGAATTATGAGCAGAAACAAATCCATACAGCTCCCCAGTTATCAACAGAGCGATGTTGATTTACACCAGCTGCAGAAGTGACCTAGGTCACAACTCTCTGCTTCATCTCCCGTGCTGGGTGATGCTTGGAGGCCTTTTGCTGAAGTCTCATGGCTCAGGACCCCTCACTGAGCTGGGCCCCACATGTTTACTGAGGACTGCACATTTTACCCTCACATCCTCAGTGTGCTGAGCCTGTCCCATGGGTCACAGCATGTCTACCCTGAGCAGGTCACAGCTGACATGCTGGCCTGTAATGGGAAGTGGCACTGTGCAACCGGGAGCAACAAAAGGAAAATGTTGAAAAAGTGATTTTTTTTTCACATTTCCCAGTCTGTGATGTGTAAAGTCAGAGTGTGCCAGAGCACAGTGTCCAGAAAAGAGCTTCTTCTGCCCTCTTCATGCCAGCTTGCGCTGGGGGACCCAAAAAGGCTTCTAAAGCAAATAAACTGGAAGTAGGGGACTTCCTCACTCTTAATCTTACAGTTTTGGAATGTAAACACAGGGGAAGCAAAGGGTGTTCCTCCTCTCATCTACCCCTTAACCACAGACAGATCAGTTTATAGTCTAGTGCAGCTCTTTCAGTCTGGTTGAAATAACTGGATTTTCAGAGACAGGGTATTTCCCTTCCCTCCAGCATTGCTGTGGGAGTCTGTCCCTGCTTGTTACTGGATAAATTTTATAGCCCTGCAAGTTGAGTCAACAGTCTTTACCCATGTGTGGAAAAAACCACCCTTGTTCTTTTAGCCCTGGGATCCTCATCTCTCAGCCCTGGGTAATTGGGATTAGCTGTTACTCATGCAAACAGTGCCACTTTAGTTTAGTCTGATCTCATTTCCACCCAGAAAAGAGTCTGAGGGCCTCAGAAGTGTGCTGAGAGCCTTCTACTCCCAACGAGCTCCTTCTATCACTGTTCTGTAAAGTCAAACATGTTCTTTAAAATCAGAGCGACTGCAAGAGCAGAGTCCCAGTGTTCATGTGAGGATGAGCTATTATGGCAAAAGCCTTCCAGAAATACTTTTTCAGATGCTGAGCAGAAGCAAAACTATCAAGGTCACCTCTGGTTTGATCTTGGCATGTGCTGAGCATTCCTTGTTTCTCTACACTCTGGCAAGGGCATTAGCATCCCTTTAAAGGTGTGCTGCTTGCTTGGAACAGTAAATAGTTCTTCCAAAACCTGGTTGTGGGCTTGTCCCTGCCAGGTGAAGTTAATCATGTTAAGGAAAACTTATTTTACCTCTAAAGCTTGTCTGAGTAAACTTCAGGCAGCAGCATTTGGTGGCTCAAGGACCTCAGCTGGCTCCTGGTGTACCAGCACAGGTTAGGAGTGGAGTTACTGGGAGTCAGCTGGCACATTAATTAACATGGCAAAAATGTGTTTTTTCTGGGAATATGGTGCTATTTCTGCTTTCAGAAAACTTTAAACTAAGGTAAGGCACCTTCCTAGAAAAGCTGCAGTTTCAAAATGATGTAGAAATCCCTGGGTGAGTTTTTCTGCCCTGCACCATGCAGAAGGTCAGATGGGATTATTACAGTGGTCCCGCTGGCCTCAACATCTGTGAAAGTTTGCTGCAGTTCCTTTGAATAGATAGTCTGCTTAGTAGGAGGTGACTTATATTTTTTTTCCTGTTGGCATGTTATCAGAAGAGATCAGACTAATTGTGTATTTATCTAGAATTACAGTTATGAATCTGCTCTAATAAGGCAGTAATTAATATCTTGAGTGATTTATGGCCAGAGCCTGAAAGTCCTCTGAATGCCTTGACTCCACTGGGATTTCCTAAGGCAAGGTCATTGCAGAATTGTGCTTCCCTGTGCTGCTGATACCCTGATATTGTGGAACAGCACCTTCACAGTGCCACTTATTTGTTAGTATTTATACAAAACGTCACAAGTGGACCCAGAATAAATGCAATTTGTGTGCTATTTTCTTATTCACCAACTTATTTAACAGCTCCCAAAGTCCTCTGCTGCCTTCCCCTGCTGGGGTACCTAGATGACTTGGGAGAAGTTTTAGGAGGCAATTCTTCTTCATTCTGGAACTTCTGTGGTTAAAATTCATTTAGCTCCAACAATGGAGAGTAATGAGCTTTTCTAGTCCCTGTGAAGTAGTTTTAACCCACGACTCAAAAGACAAAGACCGCTGTTGAATAGCAATGTTTATTTAGCATTTTAACATTTAAATCTTTCTCTATTTGGATGTGTCTTTGCTTTTGAACTGGAAGCAGAAAGAAGCTCCTCTGTTTGCCTGCAAAACTCTTTTATTTTTCATCTCACACTGAATCCCCAGAAAATCCTCAAATATTCTTGTAAATCTCAAAGATACCAAGGCGTTAGCCCCCCTTCCTCCCCATTTAGACCTTTGAAGGCTGGTGTGACTGGAATGATTTTGGAGCTATAGTTCAGAGTCTGAATAAAAAATGAAGGGAAGCATTTTGCAGTACTGCAGCCTGTACAGTAACTAATTACTTATAGATTTTAGGTCACATTTGAAAAAGACAAATACTGAAATAAATGGATAATCACTTGGGGCTACCATTAACAGTTTGTTTAAGCACTTTGGGTTAAATTCAGCTCTGTGCCACAGCAGAGCAGCTGCCTGCATCAGTGCATGTTCCAGCTTTGTGCCAGTGCCCATGAGAGCCAAACTGGTCCCTTTGCAGGATCAGAAGCACTTGTAGCTCAGGTTTGTGCACTGCACTGGATGGTTGGCTGGGCCTTTGCTGGACCAGGCTGGTGGGAAGAGTTAACCAAGCAAAACATGACCAGTTCTGACCCCAAGCAAGACAGGAAAAGAGTCTTAGGATTTTGAAGCCAGATGCTGCCCTCCACCATGATGTTTAACAAAAAAAACTCGGAAATGTGCTGGCAGATTTGTGGTGATGTGATCTAAAACATCAGAAGACTTCAGAAGAAAGAGATGGAAATACAATTATTGACCCATATATGATGTGATGAATTTAACCTTTAGATGTAGTCTGCATGTGTATTAAAGTTGTTATCTGTCTGTAACAACATGAATTACATTACATGAATGTAATGCAGAAAATGAATTCCTTTCTTGTATATTTTAATGTGATGTCTTTAATGTATTAATTGCCTTTTTTAGCTTTGCAGCTGGAATCATCAATAATTTTTGCTAAGGAGGTGTGTTATGGATGCATTCAGCATAAACTTCAGGCTTTGGAAATCTGGAGAACTGGCTTTTAGCTAGTAAACGTTTTGCTCTTCAACATCTCTCCCTTCCCGAGGAGCTTGAGATGGCAAACCTCACTTCAGTTACTTCCCTGTGAATTTTGGAAAATCCTTCCAGCCACGGCACATATCCCACAGTGTCTGGCTGTTTCCCATTCCTTCACAGCTGACAGAAGGCTCAGTTTTCTCCCCAAAAGGAGAAAAGTCTCAGCTTGGTGCCAGATAGCTTCTATGAAATGTTCATCTTCTTGGAAAGGTAGTGTCAGATGCATTGGGAATTGTGTTTTAGGGCTCCACAAAAGATTTGTGTCCTCCAGGGTCTTTGCTAACTTTCCCCCTAAATACACATGAGCCAGCAAGGTGGGACAAAACTACCCCAAAGCCCCCCAGTTCTCCCCAGCCATCCCAAATCTTCAGACCACAAGGAGTGGTTGGGGGTGAGGATGGGAGCAGCTGGAAATAACATCATTCCTAAGGGAAAGTGTTCCATTTTAATTAATTGTATCCCTTTTATCCATGACAGTGTAATTGCATTTTGCTTAACTAAGTCTTTTTAATTGGTGCTGGGCATGAATGATAAGCAAAGCTGTACCACTGCTTGTTAGCTGTCACAGGCAGCTATTCCAGGGCAGGGCAGGATGCTCGGGAGACTTTGAAGCTGGAGTCAAATAGCTCGAGCTGGGTATCTGGGGAGGGAGAGGGTGTGGCTGTGCTAGCCAGCCTCCAAACCTCAGGGCTAGCGCTTTGTAGATGCAAAAGGGTTTTATGTTGCTCACCAACCATTCCACGGTGACTTGTGGCACCTTTCCTGCCCCAGTGGACCTTCCCTTCGACTGGACAAGTGGACACATGGGTCACAAGTGTCCTCCAAACCTTCTGTGAGGGGGTCCCAGTGCTGGGCTTCAGGCTCCAAATGTCACTGCTGGGACTTGTGTCCTTCCCCCACAGTGGTGAGGCTGGGGGTGAACTGGGCAGCTGTCCCTCCTCTGCCCCTCCAAGGGGACACCTCTGACATGCTGGCAAAATCTGAGGGTTTGCCTTAAAAATTGTATTTCTAGCTGTTAAAGAGTGGAGAGCAAAACCTATGCAAGTGTCCCAGCTGCCCAGCAGTCTCTCACAAACCAGCAGGCACAAGAGGCTGCATCACAAAGACCTAAAATCATCTGCTCTTATTTTACAAAATCCCTGTCTGGGAGGACTGGTTGACCACTGCTGCAGTTAGTGAGGACTGAAACCACCACAACCAGCCTCATTCCCTCAAACCAAGAATCCCATTCTCAGGTTTTGATCTCACCTGTTTGTGCTGTCAGCTGCTCAACAGGATAAAACACCTTTTTGTCCTTCCCTATTACACAGGTGGGATATCATGTGTACCCTCTGGATGCATCACCAGGCCCTTGTGGCCACACCAGCCCTCCCACTCCTGGGATCATAGAATCACTGAATGTTTTGAGTTGGAAAGGACCTTAAAGATATCTGGTTTCAAATCCCTGGGCAGCTACATCTTTCACTAGACCAGGTTGCTCAAAGACCATCCAGACTTTCAGGGATGGAGCATCCACAGCTGCTCTGGGCAACCTGTGCCAGTGCCTCACCACCCTCACAGTAAAGAATGATATATAATCTAAACCTACTCTCTTTTAATTTAAGGCTATTCCCCCTTGTCCTGTCAGTACATGCCCTTATCAAAAATCCCTCTCCGGGTCTCTTACAGGTACTTGGAAAGTGCTCTAAGGTCTCTCTCTTCTCCAGACTGAACAGCCCTGACTCTCTCAGCCTGTCTTCACAGGAGAGGTGCTCCAGCCCCCTGGGCATCTCTGTTGCCCTCTCTAGCCTCCCTCCAGCAGGTCAGTATCCTCCCTGTATCGGGCTCGGAGCTGGGCGGGTTCCTCCCGGCGGGTCTCACGGGCGCGGAGCAGAGAGGGATGCGCGGGATGCTCTGTTCTCCGCGGGAGGAGGCAGCGAGCACGGGGGGGCAGCGGCAGCCGCCGGGCCGGGCCGATGCTGCGGGTCTCCCGCAGCGGCTTTGCGGAGCGGCGGCAGCCCTTGAGCTCCCCTTAGTGCCGGCAAGGAGCATTTGAGACGAGCGGGCTCCGCGGCGGGGATGGGGAGGGATGCCGGCTGATGGGTGCTGGCGGTACCCATCCCCTGGTCCCATCGCGCTCGTGGCATCCCGTCAGGATGTGTCCAGCGCTTGTCCTTGCAGGCAAACCTTTATTTATTGAACGCAAATTGCATCAATCGCGTGGGATCCAGGGAAGCCCACTTCAATATTTTCCCCCTAATACATCTACAGGTGTGTGTGTATAATTTTATTTCTTTCTCTCTTCAATCCTTTATTTATTTATTTGTATTTAGCACCAATCGATAGCTTATTCATGCTTCACTGTATTTTTTATTTGCCATCATTTTGCTTTACCTGAGCATCTGATTTCTAAAGGTATGAAAAGCTTAGCTTTATACACCAGATAAGGTAAGGGGTATTGCTCCTGGGGACAGGCTAGGAAACACTGACAGAGAAGGCAAGGGACTTAGCTAAGGTCAAAAACAAGGGCTGTGTTAAACCAGGATAGTATGGCACCTAGATCCAAGGCACTTATTTTTGCAGGTTAAAGAGTGATTGGTAGCTATTCTGAAGAATATTTATGTTTGCATGCCAGAGTGATCATCTGAAGATTTCTGAGCATCTGCTGCCTTGGGTGTATGCACTCTCCAGGGGTTTTAAGCTCAGGTTCACAACTCTACCATGATGAAGATGGACTAGCCAGCTCAGCTGCAGTGCCTGTTTCTGCACACTGATCCCATGCTCTTACTGCACCAAGCTAACGTGGACCATCCCCTCCCCTGTGGACTTGGAGGTCACACACGTGTGAGCTCCTGCAGATGAGCTGATGTCAGGTAGGTGGAAAAGCTGTGAACTCTCTCACATGCTTGAGCTCCAATTGTTTTGTGACAGCTGGCATGTTTCAGGTTACCTGTGGGTCTTGCAACTGTTATTGATTTGTGAAAAATTCAACTTTCTATGTCAATATTTTTATGACCTGGTAAAGAGACACAAGAGCAAAGCCTAATGAAATTGGGTTTGCATAATGAAGAAAAGTTCCATGGAGAGCAGAGGAAGCAGCAGCAGCTCCCAGGACAGACTCGGTGTCCCATCAAGCGCACTCCACCCCAGCATCCTCGTTGTGGTTGCAGTTGTGTGAGCCCCAGTCACGCCTGTTACAGTCTGTAATTGTAATTTCACTGCCCTGGCAATTTATGTCGTCAAGCCAAATTTGTCCGGTGCCTTTGGAAGATTAAACAAACAAACAAACAAAAAATCGTTGGATGAGAGAAAGAGGAATATACTTTTTTTTTTTCCTAAAGATAGCCCTGTGGATAGTGGGTCTGTGTTGGGTTGCATGGTTGGCTTGTTGGAAATCAAGCCTCTGGGCACAGTTTGAGCAGCTCTTGACACGCAGCTGCCTCATCCCAAGAGGAACAAGCTGCTCTGTTGAGGAGATCCTCTTTGCTCTCCTGCTGCCCATGTGTGCAAACACCCATGCCAGGCCTGGCAGGGTGTAAACTGCTGTGGACTCACCTGGTGAGGCTGTGAAGGAAGTGACTGCACGGTTGAATCCCAGCATTCGGCAGACGACAGTGGCCTCTCGGGTGGTCCAGCCATCGTCACATATTGTTCCCCAGGACCCTTGGTGGAAGATTTCCACACGGCCCCTCTTGTCTCCTCCCACAATTCGTACAAAGTTACTGTGGCCAGCTGAGAGTTCAGAGGAGAAGAAAATAACTCTATGGGTCATACAGGCATGAGGAACAAAAATACTGACAGATAGAAGCAGTGACCTCCCAAACCAGATGGAAATTCCCATCTCCAGGGTGGGACCAGAGGTTACTGGTAGCTCAAATCCAAACAATCCAAGAGCCCCTCCTGCATCTGGAGACACCAGGCTGCAGCTCAGAGCACAAACTCCTCAGCTCTGGTAGCTGTGCTGTATGAGCAGAGGGGGACTTTGGTCCTGAAATCAGGTAGCTTTGATACCAGAAGGCAAGTGAGAGAAGAAGTGAAAGTCCAGTACCTGCTCCTTTTTCACCTTTGCTCCCTTTCATTCCTGCAGAACCTGTTCCAAATTAGAAAAGCAAACATTTGACAGTTGCTTGTGGAAAAATAGGGTTATTATCTTGTTCTGAATACTTGTGTGAGTCAGAGATGTGCAGACTCCTCCCCTTGTGGAAAATGAACACCCTGAAGTGACTATGGGTATGTAAAAGAAATGCAGCAAGAAAAGTAGAATAACATACAGCAAAATCTCCCTAATGTGTGATCCAAGAAAAAGGCCACTTCCAAAATCCCTTCCATTCATTCATTTGTGGGAAATGTCTATCATTCCCACTGCTGTAAAATGACATCTCCAATAGACTTTGGGATCTCCAGAAGCAGGCATGGTAACTCCCAAGGTACTTGCAGGAAGACCTACATCCTGGGATTTGCTCTCCAGGGAGAGCAGAAATGTGCTCTCAACAATCCTCCACATTTCTGTGGAGCATCTTGGTCTGGAGAGTAGGGGTGTTTGAAAATGCCTTTACATGGTGTGCTACAAGATGTCTCTGAACAAAGCAAAGAGGAGCATGGGTTATTTCATTTTTCTGTGAAATCAGGGATTTGAGAAAATCCAATGTGTCTGTTCACTTGCATATCTTTTAGCACAGCTCCCAGGGTGTACATGGGACACTCTGCACATTCCTCTGCTGGGAAGGCTGACCTGTCTGTTGAGCTCCTGCAGATGAGCTCTGTAAACAAATCCCAGAGCAGCTTGTGCCAGCCTGTGATCTACAGTCCCAAATCCAAATGCACCATCAGCTCCACAGACCCCGTGGCAATGAGCCTTACCAGGTGATCCAATGTCTCCCTTGGCTCCTTTTAGTCCTGGTTCTCCTTTCTGACCCTTAGAGCCATAATCACCCTTGCTTCCTTTTTGACCAGAAGGGCCTTGAATGCCTGGGTGGAAAGCAAAAATGTCTTTGCCTTTATCCCTTCCCAAGGAAAGAACATGACAAACATTTCACATTGATGCAGAAAAGTGGAATGTGGCTTCTAAAGTTCTCTGCATCATCAGAGTAAGTCATGCTAAAAGGTTTACCTGGTGGGCCCATGTCTCCCTTTGCTCCCTTTTGCCCTGGAGGTCCTAAGATCATCAAAACGAACAAACAAACAAACAAACAAGCAATTTGTAAGACTGATGTTTGTACGTTTATAAAAGCTTATGCAAGTAGGTATTTACAATGGATTTAAACTCATCTAGTTTAGGTGTCTACACTATAATAATCTATTTCTGAATCGTGTCTTATTTCACATCATACTCAGTGCACACCAGGTCAAAAAAATAAAATACAGGCAGTGGAGAAACACCTTCTCCTGAAGTCCATCTTAAACTGCTGCTTTGTTTGTGCATTTTCAATTTATACAAAAATTCAGGCACCATCACCCCCTCATGCATGTTACAGATGGTAGAAACAACCCTCTGGTGAGTAGCTACTCCACAGCAGACTGGCAAAGGCTCAGGATTGCCATGGCACCCTGGGATGCACTGAGGCTCCAAGAAGAGGACTCAACAGATCTCCTCTTAGTGTTGTAGTTCCCTTTCGAGTGTCTGCATGATGTGTGTTGTTGACCCACAGCCTCTTTTATTCTCCTTTACCTGTTATTCCTAGTGCTCCCTTTTCACCTTTGGGTCCAGAAATGCCATGTATCCCTAAAATCAAACAGAAATCAGTAACGCTGAAGCCATCACACAAATTAAGGCCAGAGCAGGAGGTCAGTGAGTTATAGGTTTGAGCAGTGCTGTACCTGGGCTACCCTGGGGTCCCTGGTCTCCCTTCTCCCCTTTCTGACCAGGTCTGCCATCGAGGCCAGGACTTCCCACAGGTCCAGGTTGTCCAGTTGCACCTTGAGGTTGAGTGAAAGGAGCACATATGAAATGTAATCACACACACGAAGGAGATTCAAAAAGCTCCATCACCAGCCCTTGCACACTGAGTTGAGCTGATGAAGGCAAAGCAAACATTGTGTCTCTCCGAATTGCACTCCTCCCATGGCAGTGCTAATCTCAGCAATGCAGTGAGTATTGATCTGCAGTGAGATGTGGCTAGCACAGGTTTTTCCCATGAGAATTTTTCTTGTGTTTTATAAATAAAGATAAAGTTTGGATGTTATTGGAACAGTGTCCCAGAACTTGGACAGTGCAGGCCTAGCCAATCAGGCCTGGGGGAAGGCTTCTGACTGACCAATCTGGGTGACTTTTGAGAACTCTATATATGTGATGAAATCAAAACAATAAAGGTCATTCCTTCTTGCCACTGAGAACTGGTGCCTTCATTACTCTGCTAGCTGCTCAACAGCGACAGTGAGAGGCTGCATGGACCCAGCTCCTGGCAATGACAGTCTTGAAATGCACAAGTGCTTCCCTAAAAGAGCAGCCAATTTCTGCCCTTGTGTGTGCATACATGTCAGGAGGGAGGGCACAGCCCTTCTTTCTCTCTCAGACTCCTGCACAGGGAGTGGGGCTCAGATGGGACAGTCAAGGCTGCTGGATGAGTTTGGACAACATTGAAACATTGGCATTGTTTCTCCATCTAATTGCATTCTTCTCTTACCCATGCTGGGATCTAGACTGGCTGCAGTTTTCCTTGTCATGAAGCACCATCTAAAACAGATCAGTCTTATGTCTCTAGAAGAAATTGCACCTTCTGTACTACTTACCTGGCTCTCCTTTGGGTCCAGGAGGTCCAGACCTCCCTGTGCTACCTGTGAAAACATCCTGGTGTCAGTGCTAACAAGACTCAGCCCAGCCCCTCAGCTGGGGCAGCCCTGCAGCCCAGCATGGTCACAGTGTCCCCTGCACTTACCATTGTAACCTGGCAGTCCTGGCACTCCCTGCTGTCCCTGGGGACCCACGGGTCCCTGGGGCCCAGGGTCTCCCTTCTTGCCCATGTCACCCTTCTGTCCTTGGGGACCTATCAAAGAGCACAGCACACGTGTATAAATTAAGAAAACCAAGTGCATTTTCTCTGCAGCCTGTGGAGCACCTCTGGCCACACCAGTAGAAAAGTTTGGCCTCACACCTACATTTGCCATTTGGTGGCATTCCCATAAAGCTGTAGGAGGACAGAGCTGGTCTGTCTGATCCATCTCTGGCTCTGTCAGACTGTCTGGGCTGATGTTTGTCTGGCCTCCTGTAAAAGGCTTGCAGTGGTGCCATGACACCTCTTCAGTCTATTCCCCAAACTATCCCTACTACTGGAATATTTTCTCCTCTAGTTAAATATCCCTTACTGCAGTTTCAACTCTTCCCTTCTGCTAGACACAGTGGAAATACAGGGCAGCATATTCCACTCCTGTGCCTCCAGAGAGTTCTCTCATCTCCCCTTAGCCTTTTCTCTGTACAAGTGATCAGACTGCTCCAAAAGGGCTGAATTACTTGAAAGTGGCTCATTTGAAGACTTCTCCTTCCTCTTTCTGCTCCAGAATTATCCTGAAGTCCTTGCCTTTTGGTATTCCTCATACAGTCACTTTTCTCTTCTGAAGCATCTCATGCTGATGAATGCATCAGGGCATTCAGGATCTGATGGAAGATCTGAGGAAGTTCTTATCAACCTGTCCAACTGCCCTCCCTGCTCTGCACCACACACATCATCTCCTTTCTTTTCCTCTCCTGCTTTCAGCCTGTGTGAGACCACTGAGTAGCAGCTATCTGTAGTGCATGTTACATGGGAGAAACACATTGTGTAACTCTTCTACTTCAGGTGTATAAAGCCAGGCTTATGTAAGATATAAAGCTCCCAGAAAGAGGTTTCACTAAAATGAGGACTAACATCCACATGCCTGTGCATATAAATTATATTGTATTATTTTATACCATGGAAATCCTACCGCAAACATCTCTGCTTTAATCTAGGATAGGCTGATAATTGAATATCTGTGGCTTTCATTAGACAAAGGTCACTCTGTAAAGAGACTTCCATGGTGCAGAGTCAACACTTTGCATGGCCCTTTCCCCCAGCCCTCCTCTGGGAGATTTGCTGAAGCATGACATGAAATTAAACCCCTTCAGATCAGGTCAAGTGTCCTGTTTATCCAGCTCCCTCACTGACTGGCAAACCATGCTCAGGGCTGCTTGGATTTTTATGAATAGTGACCTATGAAGACTTCTTCTGGTGTTTTATGCAGAATGAGTTTAAAAAGAAATATGTATGAGAACATTAAAAATGTTGAGATAGTGAAGTCTTACCTGCAGGCCCCATCTGTCCTGTTTCTCCTTTCGCTCCTGGATAACCAGCAGGGCCAGGAGCTCCTTTGCTCCCCTTCTCACCCTGGCGACCATGTGAGCCTGCAAGGACAACACCATTTTTCTGATGCTTCATGGGGTGCTGTGTCTAGTAAATGCCAGCAGCAGGACACCCATCTCAGCTGCAGGCATGAGCCAAACTCCACTCTCTGTGTACCTTAGAGTGGTGCTGGTGACAGTGGGAAATTGGCCCACTGTGACTGTTGCACACTGACTTTTAAAATAAGGTTTTTTTCCAGCTAAGTTTTGCTTTTGCTCGCATTAGCTTTACACAGGCTTATTTCCTTCAGCTTAAATGACTTTCTTATTCACTTACACCTTGGCTGAGGACAAGATTGCTCATAAAATCATCCATAAAGCCACTTTATGTTCATCCACAGAAGTAATTCCGGTGTCAGAAAAGCCTTACCTTGGTCTCCCTTTGTCCCTGGTGGTCCTCGTAACCCTGGGATATAAAATACATATATCAGCTGACACACATCATCTATTCACAGTAATGGCTAAGAAGAAGAGATGAATTTTTTAATCATCCTTTGTTCACATGATTTCAGTCACCAGTGAGGCCAATCTTCAGCTGACAGGGACCAGCACAACCACTTGAGTAAAGTCCTTGGAGCTCAGCTGAGTGCACAGCTGGGCAGGGGCCAGCTTGTCTTCCTGCCAAGCCCAGCTCGTGGGGACCATTGGGGAGATCTTTTCAAGAAAATGCACTGAACTTTTGGGCTCTAATGTGTAATAACACTGCTTGGCAGGAGGTGCTGTTTCAATGTCGCAAGTGCAGTCAGGAAGATATGAAAACACAATTTAGTTCTTTTTTTTCCTTCAGAAAATCTCATCATTGTAGCCAAGAAGTAGGGATGGATGAGCCACAGACCTGACCTAACAATGGTTGCGTCTTAGATCATCATCACAAGATCATAGAAACTGTTGCCTGGTCCCACTCCTGCTCAAAGTGGAGCCAACATTAGATCAGGACTTGCTGCATCCTCACAGTCTGGAGATATTTACCTCCTATGGCAGGTGTAGTTCTACCCCAACCCCCAGATACCCAGGGCAGCAGCTTGTGCGTGGCTATGGAGGGAAACCTTGCACCCAGCTCATTCCTGGGCTGTGCCAATGTTTTGCTAGGGACAGGGTGGGCACCAGCTTCTGTGGGAGCACACAGTCTGGTCTAGAGACTGAAATCCCAAATCCTCACTTAAAGTCTCTTAGATGAAATAAAGAGAAAGAGGAAAAGCTGCAGCTCATTTACCAACATACCTGGTGGACCAGGATCTCCTTTGCGCCCAGGAGGCCCTGAAATAAATATTTAATGGATATTTTTCAGTAATCAGCAGTCAGTGAATAACACAGCAATATGGGATTTCCAGGCTTGAGGTGTGGGCTGGAGACACCACCCTTTTGGAGGGACCTAGAGTCCAAATCTCCAAGTCACAGGAGGGGAGAGGAGCCCAGAGCAGCATGAGCAGCTGCAAGGGGATCTGGGGGTTTGCACAGGGCAGTGCTCCAGCTCCTACAGGTGATCCCTGGTCTGGAGCTGACTCCAATCCTGTGAACAGGAGCATCACTTACTGACAGGAAGACCAAACCTTTCCCTACTTATTGGTTCGTCTAAACTGGGTTTTCAGCCCCACTTTGCCAGTGATGCAGAGGAGCCATGTTTACTCATTGTAGAGCCAGCATGAAGAGCCATACCTGCAACCAGAGTGATGTTGTTCATCCTCATCATCAGGTTTGCATTGTTGCTTTTAATTATGGTGATTTCCTCTTCTAAGCTTCTCCTCCAGTTTTCTTCTTGTCTCATGGGAAAGCTCTGCCCAGTAGAGCTTCTCGCCAAAGCCAGATTGCTGGCAAAGGAGCTCTTCAGAATCTCTTCTGTATAGGAAGCATTTTGCTCTTGAAGTTTCAATATCTCCCTCTGCATCTTAAATACTGAGGAAACAAAAAGTCGATGCAGTGAATATTCGCTGCCCAGTCAGGCTGGGAAATGGTTGTTTGGCAGAGCAGTTCCTCAGCACCTGGGGAGGACACCGGGGGATAAAGACCACCCCTGTTTGAACCAGGGAGGTGGATTTCACGTGCCAGTCCTGGCTGCAGCCAGGAGTGCAGCTGGGAGAGCTTTTGCAAGCGCAAAGCACACAGACAGGGTGGGGGAATTGTTTCCTGCAGCGGCTGCTGTGCCTTGCGGGGTGTGGAGGAACCTCCGTGCTCCCTCCGGGCTTTCCTGTCTGTTTTCTCATTCCCGCTTGCCCCCAGGAGCACCCGGCAAGGCTCTCCTTTGATGCCAAGCCCCTGGCGAGGCTGCAGCATTACCTTTGTACATCAGCAGCCCCTGGCTGGCCGTCAGCAGCAGCAGGTAGACGCTGAGGGCTGTCTGAACACAGCATGTGGATGCCTTTTTTTGGCTCCGAGGCTCTAAAAACCAAGAGAAGAAGAGTAGACACCCCCTCACATCTCTGCCCTATGATCTCTGCTTGCTTCCAGCCATTTCAGGCTTGGCCCAAATAACTTAGCAGTGCTTTCCAGTGGTGGGGAGCAGCAAGGTTCCTCTGTGAGAGTGCTGGATCTTTCCCCTGCTCTGGGCTTTGCACTGCAATCTGCTTGGCCAACTTTTCCTCAGCCAATTTATCCAGCTCAATTCCATCAAGACTTAATCCAGCCTATTACAATGTGAATATGATGGTTCTTCCCTTTCTGCATCAATAAACTCCCTGTTTCCATCGTTTTTTGTTGTCCCAGGCTGCCATTTGGAGTGTTGCTCAAAGCAATTCCCTCTCCATCCAGAGCACTGCAGACATGTGATTCCAACAATGATGCATGTATGCATCAAAATAAATGAAAAATCGATAATAAACTGAACTGCAGAACAAATTGAAACAAGTCATAACATATAAAACCAATCAGTACCAGCAAGTGTAAAAGAAATAAACAGCTTTGTTGAAATTTGGCCTTCAGGGAGAAAAAAAAGTATTTCAGAAGCACTGGTAACTATGTCAGACATTCAGTAAGTTACCCTCAATTAAGTTTTTTTTTTCAAAGTAATGTAATCAGGAGTTTAAAGTCTTAGTTTTAAAAGAGTACAGTATTTTAATTGGTTTTACAATAGAATGGCTTAGTCAGCAATGAAGCATTTATATTCAGCTAAAAAATAATAAATTCAAATTTTTTCATTGAGTCTGGTGATTTTAGTATCTTAACTATTAAGACATGAAAGTCTTACTCAAGAAAATTAGACATTTTCTAAGACAGGAAAATAACTAATTTTTTTTCTGATGCTCAGCATCAGCTTTTGGCTAGAAGTGGTATTTCAACATACTTCTATTTTTAAATGGCAGTTAATTTACTAGCAAAATCACTGCAAAAAGCATTTAATACGCAACATTTCATTTTAATGTGTTGTTTTAGACCAGATAAAATCAATAGAAATCCATTTAATAAAAAGAAACCTTACCACTTATCTGAAAGGTTGTGGTAGCAGCTGAGGCAAACCCAATCTTGTCTGAAACACTGAAAGAGTTCATATCACTTGAATTTCTATCTTCCTCGTATTTGTCTTTATTTTTCATGACAAATTTCTTGTGGCTAACCTAAAGCCTTGTCAGGTTGTGGACAAGAAAGAACTGGAGGGACTTCCTCTCTGCCTCCTGATTTGATATGCTTTCTGATATGCATTTCCTATCTGCTCAGTTTTTATAGACTACTGAGAACTCTGATGTGGTAATTTGGACAGTTCCTCAAAAAATCCAGCAGCTAAGATGTTCAGCTGCTCTCATGTGCTCACTTGGAGTCCATGGAGCCTTGGGCAGGATCCTGAAAAAGCTTCAACCTGGACTTATTCACCATCTCTGCACTGTAGCAGGGTTAGGCATGAGATGGACATTTTGTTCCTAACACAAGTAAACCTCCTCACGTAGCCAAGAAGATCCCATGTTCAATGTTAGCTTGGCAATCCCTCTCCTGGGAGGGGAATCGGGGACTTTGTCATAGTGAAACCCACAGTACTGTGCACCAAAGTGACACCTTAGTTGATGGTGTGTGACTCAAGGGCAAGGAGGGAAAGAATCAGGAGTTGTAGAGACAAGTGGATATGGTGGGATGGGGATACTGAAACCCAAATGGGTTTGGCATGACATAGAGAAGAGACACTTGCAGCCTCCTTGACAAGGTCTCTCCATCTCCTGCTTTCTCACTAACACATTTTCACACTTATGGACACAGTTCCTACCTCTTCATCATTCCTTTGCCCTCATCCTGCAAAACTCACCCCTGCAGACCTTGCCATGGCATTTGGCATTTTGACCTCTCCATTTGTGTCGGGTTTGATTTGGATTTTGGAAAGCAAAGTGACTCACCCAAGCCCGCAGGCAGGAGCCGTCGGTAGGAGCTGGGCAGAGCCCTCCGCATCCACGCTGCCACCACCACATCCCGCCCTCTCCGAGGTGCAAGACAGTCACTGTCACATGATTTTGTCCTGGGATGCAGCTCTGTGCTCATCCCTGGGGCTGCTGTGTCCTCACTGCTTTGCTTGGCCATGGAATGAAGTGTGGCAAAACTTTCAGGTAGGGGTGAGCTGGAGATCCACACCCTGACAGTGAAGGCAGAGTGAAGCCCTCTGCTCTGCACCTGATGTACAAATCTCTGAAAGGCTTAAACCACAGATATGTGGGGATTTTTTAATCCACTTCTGTGTTCTCCTTTCAAATGTGCTTGTGCAGCTGTGACCTGGTTTGTCCCCAGCAGGGAGGAAGAGGAATCCTCCATTTTTAAACATTCTGCTACACTCTGTGTAGGAATTGGGATAATTTGCTTCCTTGTGAAGGGTTCAGATATCCCCTTGAATTAGGGAGGCTGGAGAGGTTACCACTGATCAGCTGAACTACAGCAACTGCCTGTGCATCCTCTCCCTCCATGGCATCACCTCATCACTGGGGTAAGGGGTCATATCCAACCCCTTTCTGATGGTTTTGGGCTCAGCTGACCATTCTGCATAAGCCTGGAGCCATCTACTCTTACTGGGTGATGAGCTGGGAATGCCTGCATTTGTGCTGCCAAGTGGATGTTTATAGGGATGGATGTGATTCAGGTGCATGCAGAGAGCAGATTTACAGCAGAGAGGCTTTTAATAATACTTCTAGTCGAATCCATTTTATTACAAGGCATTAAAAATAAGCTGGCAGATGTAGTTCTCAAAAGCCCTCCTAAAGACAAAAGGTGCAATGTGATCTCTGTGCCCTCCTCTGAGAAAGAAGCTCAGGGACATGTTTTCACATGATTCATTGTCATGCTGTGTCCATGCCACTCTCAGAGGTCCAGGTGGCAATGGGTGCAAAAGCAGGGGCAGATTTCATTGATTTTTGACAGCCCTGAACTGCAGAGCTCCAGGTTTCAAAGTCCCATTCTCCACTTTTGGGGGGAAAGCCATGATCCCTGTGACTGCAGTTGCCCATCCAGCTGGTCAAACCTTCACTTCTAGCTGATGCAGCCCCGTGCAGCTCTGGGGACTGCCACATTCCCATTGTCCAGGTGAGCACCAGGCTGCCTGGGAGGTCTTGGTGCATTTCTGTCTGGATGTCAAACTCTGCAAACAGGCAGCAGATTTCCCAGTGCACGTGGTGCCGAGGGTCTGGGCCACACCCCGGGTGGAGAGACCATGTCCCAACATGCTGGCTCAGCCTCTGTGTGTGCTCCCATCCTGCTTTCTGCTCTCTTTCATTTCTCGCTGCACCATCACCGACGGCAGCAGTAGGTCTGCTCTGATTTTGCAATCAGGAGAGAAAAAAAAGAAAAGAAACTGCTGATTCAGTGCAGTCTCCCTAGGTTGATGTTTTGCTGAAACCATGGGATTATTTATAGAGTAACTGTTTCCAGAACATTATGGGACACGTCTGCTGGTCAATCAGCCTTATCCTTTGGGCTGTCTGTGAGACAGCCCTGGTCCCTCTCCTCCTGCTGCTCATCCTGCCTCCCCTGACACTCAAGGAGGAGCTTGTAGTCCTCCAGCTCATCCCTTCCCTTCCTACGTTCATACAGAAGGTGCTTCTCATGTTCTCATTGTAAATGTGCATCAACATCTGAACCAAGTTTTATAAACTGAACACGGCTGCCTCAAAGTCACAGGCCTTGGGGAACTGCTGGTGGAGGAAAAGGAAGTGACCTGGAAGTGGCTGGTGGAACGAGAAGTTCCTGACCATACCCCCCTACCCTTCTCATCTCCTTCCATCACTGTTGTCCACTGCAGGCATTTGCTACCAACAAGAGCTCATGGCAAAACAAAAAGATGCAACACCAAACTCCAGCCAGGCAAGAGCTAAACACATCCACAGCCTCTCAGCAATGATTCTGCCAGGGAGATTGGGCAGACTTCAACCTCCTCAGGACAACCATTCATCCTAAAATAACTGAAGTTTTGGTTCTTTAAAGATTTTTTTTCCCAAATGAGAAGATGTCCTAGCTAAGAGGTGTTTGTCCATTTAATCCACAAGATGGTAATTTTTCCAAACTCATAAATTTGATTGCAGACTGTCTTAGGTCTAAATGTGCAGCACTCAGGAGGCTTTAATTCCCCTCCAAGGAAGAAAAAAAGAGTGTATGGCATAAATATATTTATATGTTTATAAATATATAAACAATATATAGGCCCAATATTGGGTAGGCTGGGGCAGGAGCCTCCACCTTTTCTGTTGCTGCCTCTAGACTGAAGTGGGAGTTGCAGCCAAAAAAGGTGACAATCTTCCCTTTATCCAAATGCCTGCACTCATGTTTCTGCAGATGGGCTTCAAAACAACAAAAAGTAATCCTGCCCACAGACCACACTTCTCTCCCACAGGAAAAAACAAGCAGCTGTGGTTTCACCCTTGACACATCCCATACATGTCCACCACAAATCCAGCAGTGACCAGAGCTGTACAATTGCCTCATCAGTCATAGGCTTGTTAGTAGACTAACTTGGTTCTTTTCTTTTTTCCTATTTTATCTGATTTTTCAGTCTTTTGACTTTTTTGCAATGAACAAAGTTGGTGAATTTTGACATACCAGTTCTTGGCGGTGGATTTACCCCAGCTGTCAGCCAAACAGCCACTCAAATGTTCTCTTTTGCTAAGGATGGGGAGAAAATGGAAGGTGAGATGACTCCTGAGCTGATATAATGCCAGTTTAATAGGGAAAGCAAAAGATGCACTTGCAAGCAAAGCAGAAAGAGGAAGTCATTCTCTACTTCCCATCAGCAGACAGACGGGAAACTGCTTCCTGGGAATAGGGGCTCAGTAGGCGTGATGCTTTTTTGGGCTGACAAATGTGTGAACCACAAATATCTCCCCTTCCTCCTTCCTTCCCTGAACTTCTGATCTTTGAGCTTGACGTCATATGATGCAGAACATCCCTGGGGTCTGTTTAGGTCACAACCCTGGCTCTGTCTCCTCCCAGTCTCTTGCCCAATCCCAGGCTGCTCCCAGTCTCAAAGCTGTACAAGCTCTGCTCACCAACAGCCAAAACATCTGGCTTAGCCCCAAATCCAAGGCACATACTGTGCACCATACTGTGTTGTGCTGCTGTGAAGAATCTTACCTCCATCCCAGTCAGACCCAGTACAGCTCGCCAGTGTGGTGGTGTTTATGCCAAAATTCCTTGCTCTCCCCGAGGAAGGAACAAGGACTGTGGTGCCCATGGACATTGGGAGGCACTGACTAATCCAGGGGATGCCAAAGCAGGTTGTGGGGGATCTGCCCACCAATAGCTCATGGATCTGCCAGATCTGGGGCCTCCCTTGTGAGTTTCCCATGCACTGCCCAACTCAGTCCTGGTCAGCACACCCTGAATAAAACTGTTTCCAGCTCTAAGGGCATGAAACGGTGCATTACATAGAGAGTTTCCATGCACAAGAGAGACTGAGGCCAAGACACAATTTCTAATGCCAGGGCAAGAAAACAAACCTCGAGCCTGGACCCATATGGGAGCAGAAGCCTTGTTGTGAAGCCCCCCACATCCCTGCATAGCCAGACCTGTGCTCGGGGGGTCTGGCTGCTGCAGTAGCACCTGGGCACTTCTGGGACTGTGGAGAAGCACTTGTGCTAAAGCAATAAAATCCTCAGCACTGCCTGGCTGACATTTCTGCTTTCTAGCTTGATGTGTTGCTTGGCTTTGTTGTAGAGATTGAAAACAGATTTTCTTTCCCTTCTATGAGTTATGTTAATTTGTGTTTCATCAGAACTTGCCTCTTCTCCTCCTTTCCTTTCTTTTTCCCCCCTTTAGGCTGGATCCAGCTGCACCATGAATTCAAGGAACCACCTGCAAAATATTTTAATGACTTCAACCTGCTCTTTGAGGTGAATTAATACCAGGACAGCCTCCACAGCATGGTGAAATAGTCAGGCTTGGCTAAGCAGGCCACCCTCAGAGCCGAAAAATATGTTCTGCAAGGCAGACACTCCTGACAGGCAACTTTGTTTTCAAGGTCTTCGTACAGCATCTTCCTCCTCACCTCAAAGGCAATTGTCCCTTATTCAGGTAAGAGCTGATCCCAAGCACTGGGTGAGACAGGCTAAGAAACAGGAGGGATAATGAAACATTAAAAAAACAGTCACATGGAGGACAGGTGAGATGTGTTAATGATCTGCTCTAAACAGCACAATTACAGCAGAAGAGAGGATCTCCCAGGGCTTGTTCTGCCTGCAGCAGCTCAGTGCTGTAGGGACAGATCAGCTGCTCCATTATGCTCCTCTTTTCTGGAATACTTTGGTTCATCACATGCATTTACCAAGGCCAAAAAGACTTCTCTAAGAACAGATCACAGTGTAGCCACATTCCCACTTTCCTCCATTCCCAGGGCTTATAAAATTCAAGGGTCATTTTTGATTTGCTAAGCAGCTATTAACCATATCAAGTGATGCTGCAGATGCTGTTGTGGTACTTTCTACCCCACAACCAACCCAACCAGGCAAGAAGCTCCTTAACCTGCCCTCACGTTTTTTTCAGGAAAGTCTCTGGGATTATGTGAGGCTCAGGGTCATTGTATTTTTAGATATTAAGCTAGGCAGGCAGTCAGCACATTGTTCAGAAGGACATTCTTAAAGAGGTTTATTATTGAGTATTGTCCTTGCACTGGGGCACATCCCAATTAATTGCCTGCACTTCAATGTGTTACTCTGGATTTATCTCAGGGTAAACATATTAAGGAGCTAATACTTGGGTTCCCACTAAAGGACGCCACGGGACGGTTTGTCTCTGATAAGGTTTCTGGCACAAATTTCCATGTCCTGAATGCCAGCAGCAAACACTTCAGCTTGAAAATCCATTAACCTGTAACCACCCCATGCCCCTTATTCAATGAATGTGGAGAGCAAACATGTGTGTGAGCAGCTTTATACACAGACTTGAAACCACCCCTGACAGCAGTCCATACAGAATTAACTCAAAGCAACTGTCCTGTAAAACATGTGTGCAGTGCTAGGCATTAAAGCTCAGACCCTGAAAATGCTCCAGATTTCCTTGCCTCTCAGTTTTCTGGTGTCCCTAGAGAGCAGCAGCCAGCCCTGTGGTTCAAATCATCCCCTGTAATTGTTGTGGTGACACTGGGTGCTTCAGAGACCCGAATTCATGACTTTCCCCCTTGAATTTCCCTCCTTCATCTCCTGCCCTCTGTTCTGATGTCTCTTTGCTGTCCCCCTGTGCATCTTCTCCGGGTGCTGACCTGTCAGCATTGCTCCTGTTTGCTTGGCACAGCTCTGCAAAAAACCTTGATTCCCTCTCTGTGACTCTCCTGCTTGCCTGTGACAGCCACGTGTGCTTGAGCTTGCTCAATCTCCTGCTAGGAAATGATAAGCTTGGATGTGAAACTCCCAGCATCAGCAGATGGGGGCAAAAGTGACAGAAAAGGAAAAGGTGCCTTTATTGGGAGCTTCATTGCCATCCTCCAAGGCACAGCATCCACGAGAAACCACAACCAGTTTGCAATCACTGCCCTGCTCCATGCAGGTCTCACCTTTAGACCAGTATGAGTTGTTTTCCCTTAATTAGAGCCAATAACTGATTGCTGCTTCTCCATTATGGTCTCTACCAATGATAACTAATTCTTAACTAATACTTTTGTTTCTCTGCTATATCTCAGCGTGAAGATGCTTGCCTCTGGAAGTGTTTCAGGGAAAGGGAACAAAAAACTGCTGAAAGAAGGATTGGGTTGAAGCATCCATCAGGGTGGAGCAGGGACCCTCATCAGAGCAGTGAGGGGCTGGGAGAGGACAGGGCTGAGTTCCCACAGCACTGGGAATGGGTTGGTGTCCCTGGAGCCAGGTGTAAGGCTTGCTCCTGTCCAATTCTGATACACCAGCAGTGTGTTAGGGCTGGAGTGTGTGTGAAACCTTTGGACTCACCTTCTCACCTGCCAGTGGCTGGTGGTCCTCACAGTTCACGTGCTTAAAAGGCAAATGTCATCACTGCTGCTTTCCCAAGCAGAGACAAAAGCAAAGCCCTTGTTCAATGCTCTCCTCTGAGCATCTCACAAAGTGGGCTAGTGCTAGTAGCAGGAGTGACTTAAGATGGTATAAAAAAACAACAACAAAAAAAATTACTTTTTCTTTTCATGCTTTCAGATGTTTTATTTCTTTTTAAGAAGCTGAGTGTAAGTGTCCAAATGCCTGGAGAGCTACACGATGCTCAGGTCTTGCCAGTGGCTAACTTGCCTGAGGTGTGGGCTTGTTTTTCTAGGGAAAAAAGTAATTTGGTACTGACCTTCAGGCTCTCTGCCTCTTTCCATAATCAACACACACCTTATTTTGGGAACTGGCTGGGAATTCCCTTCCTCCTGCTACACTGGCAATGACAGATCAAGCACAGCTGAATTGCTTTGATCGCTTTGATGAATAAAACTAGAATTTGCCCCACAGCCTTGACTCTTGACTAATTCCAACCTTTCCCATTGAACTGTTTTCTTTTTTTTTTCTTTCACCAAAATAACTAGAAGCAGTGGGCCTCTAGGATTCTCACATTCGAGTAAGAGTTAAAACCTAAAAGGCTGGAGCCTTCAACACTATTAATTTGGGAGTACTGTTGTTCTCACATGTTTGTGAGAGTGTTTGATCAGAGTTTTGACAGAAACCTGACAGAAACCAAGCTCTTCTCAGTGGTGCCAAGCAATAGGACAAGAAACAATGGGCAGAAAGCAATGCACAGGAAGTTTCCCTTGAACAGGAGGAAGAACTTCTTTACTGTGCAGCTGACTGAGCAGTGGAGCAGGTTGTTTAGAGGGGGAGTTTCCCACATTGGAGATATTCCAGAACCATCTGGATGCAATCCTGTGCCATGTGCTCTGGGATGAATGACCCTGTTTGAGCAGGGAGGCTGGATCAGGTGAGTCACTGTGGTGCCTTCCAAACTGACCCATACTGTGACTCTGTGAAAAGGGGTTTGCATGCCACAGCCTCTGCATATCCCCTGCATGTTGCCTGGGAAAATAGGTCCATATGGCAATGGTGGTAGCTGGCAGTGCTGGAGCAAGGAATAACCAAGTGCCCTTGAAGGCTGGTTCAATACAGAGATGGTGATCACTGAAATAAAAAGTATGGTTCTTAATAAATTCCTTCTGTTCTAACCACCAGGGAGCCTGGCAGAAGGCACAATTTAAGCAAAACCATAGAAACCACACATGTATAAGTATTTTAAAAGAAACGGGGGAGGAAAGGGAGAAATCAGTTAGAAATAGGTTTTCATTATTGGTCAAATATATAACTCTAGCTCAATAAAATAGTAATATTGGTTTGCCATTATTTGCCTTTATTAATGAGTCAGACATGTTTAGTTCAATACAGCACTCTTGATGGCATTGAGAAATTCTGCATGGAAGCCACTGATTTACATTCACTGTTGTGTTCAAATGAGCTGAGCTGGTGAAAATGTCCACACTATATGTTGATTAACCTGCCCAAGGCGTGGGGCAGGGGAGCTGCAGGATGTTTGCTAGCACAGTCCCAGAACTGTGATGGTCCCCAAAACCTTCCTCAAAGCCACCTCCTCTATAATGTTGGGGCCACAGAAGGACAGAAGGACACAACTGGTGCCTCAGACACCCCTTCCTTCTCTGTGAGGCTCCAGCAGAAGCCCTGTCTGACCCCACAGCCACCTTTTGGGGCTGAAATGCAGGGGTCAGGAGTGTGCATGGGGCTTGGTGTGTTTGCCAGAACTGGACTGGGCAAGGGTGGATAAGGAAGGTCAGCCCAACCAGAGGGATGCTAAGGCAGACATCTGAAAGGCATTTGCAGAGACCTTGTGATTGAGGCTTCAGGACTCTCCCCTTGCCAAAAATATTAGAAAAGCACGGTAAGAAATTAGAGCTATAGGTGTCAATAAAGTCTGCGACACTTGCAGTGGATTTCTGGCTTTCCTAATTTCTTTAATCAAGTTGCACCCAGCAAGCAGGCTGGTAAGCAGCTTTCTTTCCAATGTCAGTGCATAGCTGAGTGAATTGGACCAAGGTGCCACATGTTAATCATTATGGGGTTTTGTCTGCACAACATCAGTCTTGCACAGATCTGCTTATGAAATCATACCTTTCCCATTAACTGCAGTTTGAGTTTTGAAAGGGAATTCAGACTGACTTGGCATGAGCCTTTGTACAGGGCTGAGGAAACCTGGGAGAGATGGGCCTGCTTTTGGTAATGAAAAAAAATTAACCTGGCTTCTCATTTGTGGTGCATTGAAAAGTCTCTGCTTAAGGAGTGTGGATTGATGGAGAGGCCTGAGGTGGGAAGAATATTAAAAAAGATGTCAACATGCCAATAAATGTGTGTGCCAGAAATGAATGCATGATATGACAGTCCATCAGGAAAAGCTAAAGAAAGGTGTTCTTTTAGGGAGAGAGACAGTCCAGTAGCTCACATCATTAAAGAAAAAAAATGATCAAAGCAAAAATGAGCTCACATTTCCAAGTGTCATCTCACCTTCAGAGTTCAGTCCCTCAAGCAGTCAAGGGCCGGATATTTGATGAATAAGATCCAGAGGGGATCTCAAAGCTGCAGAGGGCCTGGGGTGTATATTTTTCTTTAACTGTCCACTGCTTTTCCTCCATAGGTTACCTCGAGCTCAGGATCAGAAGTGGCCTTTGAGGATTTGTCCCAAAACTTTTCCCCAAACCAAAAAGAAGACTAGCAAAATCCTAAAGTAAAACAAAAAGAAACTGGATCAAGGTCATAGATTTCATTCTCCAGCTTGAGATCATGAAGATCCAGACTAATGACAAGCAGATGGAAACTTAGGCACTGGTCTAAGTTGGCTGTCTTTTGCAATAGCAGTAGGGTTTGGTCTATAGTGTAGAATGTTTCTGGTGGAGGCATGCTGGCTGGGGAGAGAAAATCACTGCACCTCCTCCACAGAAAACTGAGCCAAGAAAACTTTTGTTTTAGATAGTGTTTTGTCAGCCTAGCAACCTTGTTAGTAGAGATGATACAGCTCTGCTGGCAAGGAAACCATCAATTGGTACATGCAAAGGCCTGATGTGATGTCTCCAGTAGCATGGCCTTACCAGGAGGTGATTTATCATGCCAACAAGCTCTTCCTGGGTGGTCTGCATGGGGACCCTCCTGCTGGGAGTCAGCCTGAGCAGCTGGAGGCAGGAGGGGGGAAAACCCACACTGTTCTTGTCTCTTAGCTCTGACCCCTGGTACCAACACAGGCAGTGGGGCAAGAGATGGGCTCTTTTGTCTGGTTTGTCATAGATAAAGCCCTCAGCAAGGATAAGTCCTAATGCTTTCTGGCACGTGAATAATATCCCTGGAAAGCTCTCCAGCAGTGACCCATCATGGGAAGGGGACAACAATCAGCAGCTCGTGGTCAGTGTAGAATAATGTAGTCTCCACTCAAAGTTCAAGTTCTCAGTGTACCAATAAGGGCCTTTGAGGTTGGTTTGTCATGCAGCAGAAAAATAAAAAGGAGAAATATTTTTAAAAACCCATGTAGAGATATCTCCTGTCCTAAAAAATAAAAACCTCTCTGTCCTGTGGCAGTGCCCCAGGCTGGCAGCAAGCTCACATTACTTAATCATGATATGTTGCATATAGCAAATAGCAGGGGACAAACTCCCTCCTTCATTCTCACAGTCTGGCGTGGCTGTGTCTGCCTTGCAGCTGTTCAGAGCACATACATCAACATGTCTCAGCATCCCAGAGCAAGCAGAGGTGCTGGAGATGCAACCCTGGAGAGAGAAGCTGCAATGAAGAAGACCTGATTTTACCCTTAACAGTGCAGAACTATCTTCTTCCTTTCAGAGGCTGATTTCCTTCCCTTTAAATACAAGCTTGGTTATAGTTCTTTGCAAGGTGTTTCCCCTAAAAGCACCAGCTGCCCTTTTTTCTCCACTCCAGCTCTTCCCTGTAGCCCTGCTGGAGCAATGCAGGGAGGATTTGCTGCTCTGTTGCCACTGGCAGGACTTTGTGGACTGCGAGGGGAAAAATGTTGGGAAACTTCAACACCTCTGAGAACTCTGATCTTGTGCATCCCTGGCACACACTCCTGTTCCCCTGCATTTTTTTTTCTCAGTGAAAGGCTCAGTTATACCTCCCATCTCTGTCCTGGGCTGAGGACAGGGCAGAAAATCTCAAAATACAAAATAATATTTAAAAATACAATTATTTTATAAAATGTAGAGTATTTGGGGAAGAAAAAAGGGTGAATCACTCAGTGCTACAGGGAAGAGCCCAGGAATGTGCATCCCAAGCCTGTGGCACCCAGAGTCACAGTTGTGCCAGGCAGACCCAGGGAAGATGCAGGTCTGGAGTAATGGGATAAAAACCCAGCTGGAGAGCCAAGAAATGAGAGTTTGGCAGTGTTCCTCCTGGCTTTAATTAAGCTTATTGTCATTTTGGTCAACTCCCACTCCCCTTCCCTCCCTCTTTCTGTCTTTTTGCCCTGAAAGTCTGTTCAGCAGATTGTTCATGGCTCTCAAAGATCAAATTTTAATTAAAGTCATTCAATGGTTTTGAATGACTAATGACCTCTTATCAGGTATTGTGCTACAAATAACAGGCAAATGACCTTCCCTCCCACTCTTCATTAATACACTTATTTTTTTATACTGCCTGCCCTGCCAAGACTCTTCTTGCCTCAAAATAACATAAGAATTGAAAACCTCTTTTAAATATGTTTTACTTCAATGCAAAGGGCACAGAGGCCCATGGGTGAAGATGCACCTTTACAGGTCGTTTTGAAAAATCTGGCTATGGAGGGCTAGAGCTTATAATCCAATTTCCTGCAAAGAAAATGCAAGTCCTATTGGATTTCTAGCAAGTGTCAGGTGCTCACTGGGTGAGACACGCTGAGGTTTGTGTATCCCTCAGTCCTCCATGGATAATAAATAGGGCAATGGAGAAAAACATTTCTACTAAAGCTGCAGAAAGGACAACTATTTAAAGCACGGCAAAGAATTAAGTAAAAATTCCATTTTATTTATATTCCTGTCTCTCTCCTTGTTTAGCTGCTAAAGGTTCTAATAGTGGACAAAAGCCTCTGTGAGCACTGTCCTGAGCCCCTGAGCCCCATGTGAGGAAGAAAAAGAGCTGAGATGAGCAGAGGTCATTGGTGTGTCCTTTGTTAAAGTGTTGGGATCTGTCAGAAAAATGATACTGAGAAGTAAGAAGAAGAAGAAGAAAAAACCAGAGAGCACAGTTTCTTTTCCCAGTGGCAGTTCTCCTTTTGAGGTGTGGGGTGGGTGTGGCACCTGGGTGTGCTACCTCCGGGTAAGAGGCTCCTCCGAGCTGCTCGGCAGCACTTTGCTGCTGGGAAAATAAAATGCTGTATTCCTTTTATGCTCCTTCATATCCATCAGTGCAGGAGATGAAAGTTTTATGAAGTTTCAGTGAGTGTCCGAGGGGTGAGCTGGGAGCACAGGAAACCTCTGCCAGGCTCCCAGTGCAGCAGCTGCTCTGGAATGATGTTTCCCTGAGGAAGTCCATCACACAGGTGTCCAAATCCACAGGCATATGGAGACTTCCTTACTGCAAATTATTACTGTGGTAATAAGAAATGAAAATAAACTAGTAGGGTTGTTGAAGAAGTATTTTTTGTCTTCTTGAAGTTGTCTCATAAACACCAAAAAAACCCCAAAACCAAAACCAGGTGAGTTCATTGCACAACTCCTCCCCGATGAATGATGCTCTCTCCGAACAGCAGCAACTTCCTCCCATAGATGACAGCTTGGGTTTGTTTTCAAATGTCTGCTTTGATACAAAGTGCTCAGACTTGCCATTTTGTATCCTTTCTGTCAAACTCACGCATGGGCACAGGTTAAACTCAGACATTTTTCAAAGCACTGGCCAGAGCAGCTTCTCACTGTGACTTAGCTCTGTCCCACCCTGTCTGAGCTGAAGAAGAGCTGAATTTGCCATTGCCTTTCACCAGCTGTTTATCTCTTTCCCTATGAAATGCTCAGCTGCCATGCTGATATTTTCTCTGGGTTTATGGCTTGAATCTGTGGCTTTTTCTTGATGCATCTGCAGCCCAGGGTGGGAGACCTCAACACGGAGGATGGAAACATCCAGGGGCTTGGATTTTCCCTGTGTGAAGCCACGAAGCCAAGGTGGACCTGGCCATGTCTAACACAGGGGTATGGTGGACATTTTAGTGAAAATTATGATTTTTGAGCAGTGGTTTTGCTGCAGGGACAGTGGTTACACTCACCCACCTGTTCCTGCTGCCTGCACACAATGAGGAAGCTCAGCAAACCCACCGTGTGCCCTCTGGCTTCTTGGTCAGCCCAGATTCAAGGAAGTCCCACCAGTTTGTGTTCTGCTTTGTGCCACTGGGCAGTGCTGACACATTTCCATTGTTGAATTTCTGTACATTTGACAATAAAACATCCACATGGCAGCTCTAAGCAAGGCAGCAAGAGCTGGACTTCTGTAATAATGACAAGAGCCCTGCAGCTGCCACTACACCAGCAGGTTGGGTTTGCCCTCAGCATCTGATCAAGCCACAAGCAAAGTCCTACCTCTCCTATCAGGTTTCCTCAGAGATTTTTTCACAGTGGGATAGCCCCAGGGCTGAAGGAAAACAAACTGGGTCTCCACAAGCCTCAGGCCTCTGGGGGTGGTGAGCTGCAGAACCACTCATGGCAATACCTGGCCTTGGGTGGGACAAGAATGCCCAGCGATGATCCTGGGGATCCTTTCAGGCAGGTGGAGCTAGGGCTGCCAGTGCTCTCCAACCTGAGCAGCATTGAGGGTGTCCTTTCTTTGTATGAGCTCACTGGATGCCCTCCCTAGCAGAATTTCCAGCTGAAAAAGCACCTTTATTTTCTGAACTCTTTCTGGCAAAGAAATTCCAGCTCCTGTCAATTCCATCCATGACTGTAGTGTTTCCTACCAAACGAGTGAGAGAAAGAATGGAGAGATGAATAAACTGCTGCACATGGTGCTTCACCTGGGCATGGACAGCCCCAAAGATAAAGCAGCCATACACAGATGAGCACCTTCATCTCAGCTATGTAGAGATAAAATTTAATTTATTCCTTGCTGTTTGAGTGTAACTTTTCTGTCATATCACAAAAAAAAAAAAAAAAGCCCCAAAACTGTGGACATTTTGTCCCTGTGAAAATATTCATGACCTTTCCTCATTGTTCCCATCCAATTCACTTGTTCTTGTTCTGGCCAAGCTGTGACTCCACTTGCTTCCTCTCAGCAGAGCACTGTCTTCCTCTTCTGTCAAATATCAGCTGCCAGTTCTTCAACCAGGTTAAAAATGGCCAGGGACAGTAGTAAATTATTGCAGAACTCATGCACTTTCTTTTCCTGCAGGCTTCAGCCTGTGAAGCTGTGGACCATGTCTGAGAGTCCCTGAAAGGCAACTGAACAAAGATAGTGAGTGTTCAGAGGGTTGAAACACCCAATTCTCACCAGGACCTGTGGGAAGAAAACCCATTCATTTAGATGACAGAATCCTGTAATTTTCTAAGCCCTATTCAGTCCTATTCACCCCCTCCTTTGCAGCATATAAGTGAACACATTGGCTCATGGTTTAAAGCCTTACTTAGCCCACTGCCCTGCTTGAGGTTTGCCAAAAAAGTGGATGCCTAGAAAGGAGCAGAAGAAAGGGATATAAGAACATGTTTATGATGTTTCCCAACCATTTTCCTAGCCTCCAGTCATTCTCAGCTCAGGGATTTCCTGAAATGACTGGATGTTACTCCCAGCTATTTGCTGTTTCTTAACATATTTCTTCTTTTCAATGAACTCATGCTGGAATTTGCCATCTATTTCCTCTGACCAAGCAGTCCCAGCCCAGTTGTCCCAGGGTGCTGCTGTACCCACGACCTCTGGGGTGCCCAGCTGCTCCAAGGAGCCCTGATTTGAGGGGTGTTTTCACTGTTCCTGACCCTGCTTTAACACTAAAATTAAACATTTTGGTTAATCAGAGCTGTGGAATCATGTTTACCCACACATCTTTTCTGAGTTGTCCAAGGCTGCTGCTGAGCTGAGGCTTTAGGAAAGGCCATGCTCCATGTTGTGCAAAAAACCTGCTGGCCTCACTGAGACATGATCAAGACATAGTGCTTTTCCCCACATACTCCTAGTCCAGCAAGGGGGAGCTCTGTACAGAGATAAAACACTTCAGATAAACCTGAGGCTGCTCCTGGAGGTGGAGAGACAAGGATCTGGGAAGTCCAGAGCAGAGAGAGCAATGGGAAGAAAAATGGAAAAGAATTAGGGCAATGTAATAGAATCGACTGGAGAGGCTGAGACACCTCTAATGGTGTCAAAAAAGCTCCAAAAACCATATCTAGATGGTGAGGACTAGGGAAAGCCCTACCCAGACATAGAGAATCTCTCTGTCAAGCTCCATCCCAGGGGATATTGAGAGCAAGACCTGCAGGAGGGAAATGTTCAAAGCACAAACACAAAAAGTATTGGTTTGGAAGGTTCTTAAGATTATTCCTGACATATGTTGATGCTCTTAAAACCCAGAGACTCCCAGCCTTCCTAATGTGGATAACCTGTCCTAATGTGTAATTACCTTCGCAGTTAAAAAGGATATATTTTTCTCCCAAATGCCTACTACTAAGCTCTGCTGCTAAACGTTCAGCTCATTCTTTTTTGTTCTCCCCTTGGTAGCAATGGAGAGCAATTGACTGCTGCCCTCTCCACAATAACCTCTTGCATATTTGAAGACTATGATCAAATTCCCAGTTCTCTCTTCTAGGCTGTTAAATACTCTCTTAACTCCAAGAAGTATCACAGCTACTGTTTGCTCACATTCATGATGCCAGATGTCCCATTCCCAGGTGGTGGGGAGTACCATTCTAATCCAGCCTGAAACGTTCATGAGCCCATGAAGCCTGTGGGGTGCAGGCAGAGCAGGGTGGACAGTGCTGCAGGGAGAACTCACAGGCACAGCCTGAGCCTGCCACGCTTTTACTGGCACCCCGGCAGTGGGAGCTTCAGAGCAGGAAGAGGTGGTCAGTGTGCAGGAGGGAAATGCCTCTGTGTTGCACACTGGTTGCACACTGCCCTGCAAGGCAGGCCTCTAAAACTTGTCCTTTTAAGTTTTTAAGGTGCTATCATCCACTCTCTCTGGGCAGGAATTGCTCTCAGTGTGGCATCTGCCTCTGGAAAACAAGTGATACTGAGCGGGAGCACAGAGAACTGAGCTTTCCAGCCCAGCTGAGTCTCCAGAGGAGCAGGCTCCCTTAATTGCTTGAAATCCATCACCATTCTTTGACGGTGGTGTCACCTTGATCTTGCATGGAAAAAAAAAGAGGCACATCAGATTTACCCTCTCTCCACAGCATTACTGTGTCTTGCAGGCTCAGCCCAGCCTCGGTGCTGGTTCTCTGGGTGATAGAAAAGATTCTGGGGACCCCACGACCAAATTGCACCAACACTTTCTAAAGCCTTTAATGCTGGATTATATAGGAAATACAATGTAGGGTAACTTGCCAGGACGTGAAGCAAGCTCTGCAGCGCTAAATACACCTTGCTTAATATACCTCACCTTACCTAATACTGTCTTTTGGCTATCAAAACTTCATTTTAGACAGAGATGGATGTGTTTAGCTGGGCGCTGCCCGGCCCGGAGCCGCTGCCATTCAGCATTGCAGCATCCCCACCTTGTGGTGCGCGCCGGAGCTCTGCCGGGCTGCGGGGACACCGCACCGGCTGCGGGGTGAGCTCCCTAGCCCTGCCTAAGCACTCACTGCAAGGGATGCACAAGTATGTGCTCTGCCTCTTCTTCTAGACAGGTGCTAAAAGGTATGGTGAAATGTCGTTTGGTTTGTTGGTTTTGTTTTTTTTTTTGTTTCGTTGTTTTTGGTTTTTTTTTGTGTGTGTGTGATGTTGCTTAAATCTTTCCTTCTGCAAAGATGACACCTTTGGTCCTGATACCTAAATATGTAGCACGAAAATTCAAAATATGACTAAAGATTTCACAGAGGCGTTACACAGCTGGTCAGTACCTTCTCCTTTGCTGCTTATGCAAGAAAGGATCTCAGAGGTGATGTGGGCTTTACTGAGAGCATATTTTGCAAGCAAAAGAAATTGTAGCCATTTGTGACTCTTCAGTTAGTGCTGTGCATAGTCACTGGTCTTCAGGAAAAAACAGATATTTATAAATCACATTGATTACCAATTGACTGTGAAATAATCCATCATCTGTAATAAGGTGAAAATGTTCCTATAGAGGTGGTGGATGCCCTGTGCCTGGAAACATTCAAGGTCAAGTTGGATGGGGCTCTGAGCAATCTGATCTAGTTGATGATGTCCCTGCTCGTCACAGGGGTGTTGGACTAGGTGACATTTAAAAGGTTCTTTCCAACTCAAATGGTTCTATGACTCTATGATCTCCTTTTAGGGGTAACAACTCAGAGTAAACTTGACATTTTTTTCAAAGACCTGGATATTCTTCAGTCCCCGACAGCATCTGCATGAGGACGACTTGAACCCAACCTCTCCATTCCCAGGTGTGATGCTGAGGGCTCCCTGGCACATTCTTCATGACTGAGAGTACAGAAAATGCTCAGTACCTCCTGGCAGAAGGAGAAACTGGGCAAGGTGGAAACGTGGATGGGAACCCAGCACCTTCCTGCTCTGTGTTATGATGAAACAACTTCAGTTCTTTTTCCTTCAAGGGAAGGTGATACAATGTTGTATCTTGTAAAAAAAAATAATAAATAAAGTATTTCTGCACACGCTTACTATAATAGATCCAGGTTGATGCCTGGTACCCCCAGGGCCGCATTTTCTCTAGTGCTCTCCAGCACTCTTTGAATAAGAGGAACAATTTATAAAAATATAAAACCATGGGTGGCTTTGATTAGCTCAGAGTCTCTTTCCCTTCTGCACTTCTTCCTCGTGCGCCAAGGAGTGAAGACTATTCACATCTGCTTAACGGAGGAGCTGATGGCTGGAAGGAGCAGGAGGCGACCTCCTCCCTCCAGCTCCCTTCTGCGGCAAAGAGATGACGATCTGCAGGGTCTCTCTTAAAAAGCTTTTCTCCAGGCTTGCTAACTTTGCAACCTGCTGATGAGTTAATGTGAAACAGAGCCCTGGAAAATGCAGGGAGCGAGAAGAGCGAGGCAGCCCGGGGGTGTGGGGTGGATAAATCACGGCCACGCCGGCCGGGAGGGCAGTTGCCGGGCTGCGGAGCCATAAAGGCTGAGCTCGCTCCATCCGCCCAGCCGCTCGCCGGGCTGCTCCGGAGCTGCTTGACAGAGCTCTGCCTTACAAGCTCGGTCTTCAAAGCATTCCTGTCTTTACTGTCGAATGCACCAAATGTCTCCCACAGCTGTTTAGTTGGTTTGTGAGCCTTGTTAAGTGCCGGGTTTATCATAGCTTTCCCGAGGAATGCGTGCTCCCAACAAGTAGCTGAAAGATATTATCTGGTTCAGCCAGCTGAGGAGCTCAGGCTCCTTGGAGACTAGCTGAGAGTGTACAGCTAGTTTCTTAACTGGACAGTTGATATGTTAAATTGAACTTGAATGTCCTTTGGGCTGTATTCTGCTGAGAAGGGAGGTGTGGGGAGAGGATCTCAGCATCGTCACCCTCATAGTGCTGGAAAAACACCAAATATTGCTTGGGAAGCTGTTCAGGTAGTCATAGCCTTTCAAACATGAAGCCTTTAATCAGTATGTTTATATTTATAATACCACAAAGAAATAGCCATCACTTGAGTCTTGTCCACTTGCAGCTGGCAGAGCCCTCTGCCCAGACTGACCCAGTGTTACCTGTGCCTTGCATCCTCTTGATGGTATAAGCCAGAAAAATATCCCTTCAGTGGCCAAGGCTGCATCCATACCAGGATTTGTTTTCCCACCAGAGGAGTATCCAGCCATGTCCACCCTTGCAGGCCAAGGCAAATGTCCACAGCCCACTCTGGGAGTTGTATCCAAACACTCTTCCCTGTGGATTAAACCTTGCCCAAGCCACTGGATATTAAAGTTCCCTCCACAACATTAAGCAACTCTAAGCTTTCTTTGAAGTTCACTTTAAACATCTCTCAAAGCCATAATGTGCAGTGTGAAGGTGAGATATATAATGGCCACAATAACCTTATAAAGCACACAGAGAGACAGCCAAAGTACTCGGGTTCTGTGGAGCACCAAGCTGCTGAGTAAATGGGCTTAAGGTTCTGCCTCTCTCATTTGCTTGTTCAGCTGATTGATGCGACCATAAGCTCCCCATCTGCAAGCTCTTTGGGCTCTTCATAAGCTAGTTTTGTCCATGACACACAGTTAATATTATTAATTATTGTCTCTCTCATCTCTGTGGAGAGCAGTGTTCTCCGAGTGAGAGCAGAGAGCCCCTTCTGTCACTGGCTGCACAATGGGCAGAAGAGTAAAACACTGAAGCAAAATATTAGGGAGAAACATGCCTACATGGGGTTTACCATATTTTTTCAACCCATAGGAAGCTTGCAGAAAAGTGCCCTTGGTTGGAGGATACAGAACAGAAACTAAGCAGTGATTTAAAATTCTTCACTGGAGGATGATGAAATTACTGGACATAATGAAGACATGGAAAAGTACAAACTGTAAACTAGGAAATTCTACAAAACAGATTGTGAGACAATAAATAACTCTGCTTTGAAAGTCGTGATGCGAAGTTCAGATTGTACAGCATGCTGCTATTTGCAGTGCTGTCTTCATGTTTCTTATGTGAAATTCAGATTCAGAGACACACATTTGCATAAATTGAAGAAAACTTTTAAAAGATAGCCTGAAGAACTGAATGGCAATCCAAACTACGACCAGGCAGAACATGTGGAAAAAGAAAGAATTCAGCTGAAAAGAGTCAGTGTGGGAGTTCAAGGGGCAGGGAGACACACTTGATTTTCATCAAATTGGAGAAAGTGTTTAAAATAGGTAGATATTGCAAAATATATTCTCTAATCCTGCTTTTTCTCCCTTCTTCTTGATGTGAGTTCTGGGGAATGGCAAACAGACACCAGTTCAGGGAAAATGCTGTTTTGGTGGCAGTGTAGGGTTGGACATCACCCCTGCCAGACCCTGTGCCCAGCCCTGCCAACCCAGGTGGACACCTTCCTGAAAGAGTGGTTGTGGAACTGGAGGCATTTTGGTTTGCCCTGGGATGGCATCATAGGTACCAAAAGTTTCTTGTGAGGTTAAAATTAATTTTTCCTCCTAGTTGTCACTTTTGTCCCAGTTTACACCACCTTAAATGAAAGAGGGTGGTTTCTAGGATTTTTTTTATTTAATGTATGGATCAAAATAAGATAAATTGAACTGGTTTTGACAACTATTGCACTTTTCACATCATCCTAAAGTTTACTACAGTTAAGAAATATTTAGCCATCCTTTCAGTGGCCCTAGTAAGCAGTGCTCTTGACATTGAAGGGGAACAATGTTCACCAAGTCCACTTTGCCAGTCATGTCCTCACAGCTCCTGTCTCTGAAACAACCCATGAACAAAATTCTTCCTTGTCATAAGAGTTACAGAAAGAATCAGTTGGATTTGATGAGCCAAAAGTTTACCCAGCATCAGACTGGGCTGACAGTTTCATTTCAGCAAACCAAGATTATTTTGGATATCTTTTATAATGGACTGACTGGTATTCCTGCTCCCATGTATGTACACACATACCAGACAATAATCTCCTTAACAACCCACAGATGAATTCCTTAGCTTATGAATCTGCCAGAAAACACATAATTTTCCCCATCAAGGAATGTTGCTTGGCACATCTTTAATACATCACTTACACAGCCCTCAATCAACCTAAATGATTCATCTAGCAACATCTCTCAGGCGATGCTTTACGTGATTGAATGGTTTATCCTCACTGAAACAGCACACACCATTCTGTCCCACGTATCAGCTATAAAAGTTATTAATAACCAGGAATTACATAGATAAGAGTCATGAGGCTGGCTTTAGCCTGGGTGACAGCAGCTGGCCCACTCTGAGCTCCATCAGTGAAAATCAGCCAGAATTTGCACCCGTGGGAAGAGATCAGAGGCTTGGACTCTCAACACCAACCCATGCATCATATTTTATGTTGTGTTTTACAGTTTATCAGCCTTCAGATTAAGATTTATTAGTGTTGCCTTGCTGTTTAGTGGTCGTAACTCATGACATGCTTGTTGCTTAGCAGTGTCTGTGACGGAGGGGCAGCTTCTCGCTGTGGACATCGCACTGAACTACAAACCCACGCAGGAAAACCACCTCAAGCAGCAGCACAGGGACAGCAGCTCTCTCTGTCCTCTTTACAGGGTGCCTCACGTCTGTAAGAGGCCAGGAGAAATTACCACAGCTGGTGTGGACCTGGTCAGAGCCGTGGTGAAGGGATCTGTGTCCTGGCCTCTCGTGGGTGTGAGAGGCTGTGTTATGGGCTTGGCCACCTCTTGGATGGAGACACCGATGATTAGTTCAAGGACAGAGCACAGCAAGCTGTCTGAGTCAGCACAGCCAGCACATTGTCCTGGGCACTTGGGAAGTAATTTTTCATCTGCGGTATCTTCTCTTCTCCAAGGCTGGATGAATTACACAAGGTTCCTTGGACACCAGACAGGCGAAATGGGGTTAGAGTCCCATGTGATCTCAGCTACAGTTCCCAGCCCAGCGTCCTGATGTTGTGCACAGACGTGGTTACTTGGCTCCTTTCCTGCTTGAAAACATTTGTTTGGATGTTCTGAGACTTTCTCAACATTGTGGACCCCCGCCATAGGGTGTTACATGGATTTAGATAAGAAATCTCCATAAAACTGTAAGCAATGTGTCTTCTGCAGTAAATCTTTCTTCTTAGTCAAGAGTGAAGCAGTCACATTATGCCTCCTTATTTTGCAGTCCACCTGTTGCAAGGAAAGTGCCAAGAAAATTGTACACCAGTGGGAAAGTATAGATTGCATAGATGGCTTGAACCCAACAAGAGTCAGTGTGACTATGGGATACACATTTGAAATCACCCTCATCTATGAAGCTTCCTTTGTGCACTCGGAAGGGAATCCCTGGCTGGATGGAGACAAGCAATCTGCTGGCTCAGACACTGTAGTGTAGCTGCTATCTCCCCATGGAAAGGGAGGAGGATTAACTGGGTGTTGGGCAGACAGATCCCGTGTAGCATGGCACCACAACAATCCTTGTGTGCCTGAGGCATGAGGAACAGCCTTCGTCTCCTTGCCTGAACCTGGCTGCTCCCTCCTGTGCTGTGTGGCCCTGAGTGAGGAGCCGGGTGCAGGGCTGCCCATGCTTGCTGGAACAAGCCATCCCAGTAGACAAAATGATGGGCTTGTTGTCTAAACAAGAGGTTTACAAGAAAAGGTCTGCTGACACTGGGTGGCTTAAATGGCCTTTCTTTATCTTCTGAATAATTACTGCTAATTCACTACTTTTGAAAAGATTTTAAAAGCCCAACAGTCTTTTTTCATTACAGTCTGGGAGGACTGTGCTTTGGCATCGCTGTCTGTGCAGTCAGCATGTGGATGGACGGGACCTACCTGGTCATGGGGTTCAATCCTCACTCTTTGCTTCCTTCCATCCCTTTAAAAAAAAAAAATTGTCCTCCACACCCCAGTGGGGTTCATGCCTCCTACCTCAGCTGAGAAACTGCTCCTGGAAATCTCTGCTGCAAGGGCTGGAGAGAGCCCTTCTGCCTGGAGTACACAGGAATTCAAGACCATTCCCCTGCTTCTGCCATGTGCCCACACTGCCCTTCCCCTGCTTCTCACAAAACTGCTTTTGCTTCATATTTCTCTTTGTAGCATTGTCACCAAATGAAATAATTAAAAAAAAAAACCCCAAAATATAACAACCAAACAACCCTGGGCTGCATTAGCTGCTGAGGTACCAGTTCTGGGTGCTGCACTGGGAGCAAACGCTGATCTCCTGTGGTGACACCAGTCTGGCAGGGCTCACACCAGGGCCACCTCTGCACAGATCTTTTCTCCTGCAGCACTGATGTTTTACACCCATAACCTAGCTTGAGCTGTATGTGAGAGTCACACAATGCTGCAAATACACATCGAGGGCTGAAAAAACAAATAAACCCCACTCAGGCTGCAAACAGCAAGCAGCCTGGGAAGTGGCTTTTGGCCATCCAACCCTGCGGGAAGAACAGCGTGCTGGGATGTGGAGCAGCTCAGCTGTGATAGCTGGTGAGAGCCACAAGATGTCTCTGGAAACCAGCATTTGGACAAAAAAAAAGGCATTAATAACCCCAGGAAAGGGGCTGGGCTGTTTCCATCTGCAGTGAGCGCTGAGCCCTGGGATGTGCACTGCGCTGAGCCTGGACTGGAGCAGCGGGGCAGGGGCAGCCCTTCTCGCTGGAGGTCCCTCTCCACAACAATTTACTCCAGGTGAGAATTTGGCCCATGAGGTTGCACTCATGGCACTTCCTGAATGCATTGATGGGAAGTGTGGATCTGTAAATCGCTGTTGGATTAAAAACTGTGTTGACTTCTGAAGTCGTGGGACAAACAGCAAAGAGTGAACACTGGAAACCAGATTAAAGATTAACCACAGTGCAGCAGAAAACAGTAAAAATGGGGGCAGTCCTCTCTGAGAGCCCTTCTGCCATGTGTTTGTTGCACACCAGAACACTGCCTGCACGGTTTTGGATCCCTTGCAAGCAGAGCCTGCAGCTGATGGGATCTCAGCACCGACTGTCTCAACCCAGAGCTCAGATGAGTAATCCCTTTCTCCCTTAGGATCCTGTTTCTGCTGCAGGTCACTCCCCAGAGAGCTAAAGGAGATACTTTCAGCTTCTGAGATGTTTCCTGCGTGCACATTGGCCTGGGTTTATAACCTCCAAACTTGCCAACTCCCGTGGGGTTTCACTACCTGCACCATCACCCCCAGGGACTGATGAGTACAGAAAAAATCCCACTGTGGCACACCCACAGACAGACATTATGGGAATGAACTCTCTGTCTCTGACACAGGGAAAAATTCTGTTGAACATGACTCAGAGCTCAGCAGAATGCCTGCAGGTTCTGATCCTGCATCCATGTCAGTCACTCAGGGAACTCCTCTCCCTTTCACCAGCTCCTCTTGGCTTCCTAGTAAACAGCTAGAGAATTGCAGGGTGGAAAAGGCCCATATAAGTGTAAAGTTGTTATTAAGAAATAGGCAAAGCACAGTAACTAGTGACTCACAAAGTTTAATGTGAGAAAACAAAGCTATCCTTCAATGGACCACATAGAGAGACAGCAATTATTGTAAACTGGAAAACCTCTTTAACATCCAACTTAAAAATGTGTGGCAAATAAAATCCATTGCCCACCAGGCTCAGTGATTATAAGTATCATTTGTTTTAGGATTTGTTTTTCCTCTTACAAATCATAAGACAGTCATTTAAACTAATAATAAGCGAGTTATGGGGATAATGGGATTTTTAATGAACTGTCTCTGGTTGGGGGTTGCCTTTACAGAAACTCATCTACTGCATTGCAAATGCCAGTATTTAGCACTGAGGGATGTGGTGAAAAGTCCATTAGTCTAAATCTGCTTTAACTGGAAGGCCAAACTTTGTTGTTGCAGTGTGTTTAGGAAAACTCCTGCAGGACTGTACTGTCATTACATCACTTTACTCGAGGCACATACATTTGGACAGAGCAGGATGAGAAAAAAAAGACGTAGTCAATAGCTCTGGTATGATTAGATGAAAAAGAAAAAAAAAATAAAGATAATGCTGGGAACGTCTTCCCCTTCATTATACAGAGCTGGAGCTTGGGGTTATCCTTACTAATACAATTGTATGGTATTCAGACAATTTGAAGCTGTTATTGTGGAAGATCACTAAGATTTAGTGGGACATTTCTTGATGACATTTAGCTTGACTTCTACCTCCTGGTTTGTCTGAGATGACTGCTTTTTTTGGTCAGAAAGTACCAATTTCCCTCCAAAACATGCTGTAACTCAGAAAGAAGAAGACCTGCTCCTGAATTGCTACCCATGCAAAAAAAAATGCTTGCCCCAAAGGACCAAAATCCCACAGCACATTTAATTTCCTGCATTAAAAAAAAGCTGTGGTCCTTCATTTGAGATCTGTGTCTCCCATGATGTCTGGGCTGAGGCCTCAGGCGACTGAAGGATGTTGTGTATCCAGCTGAAAGAGAAAGAACCCACCCCAACCCGCAACCACCCTTCCCACAGCCACGGCTTTGTGCAAAATGACAGAGAGGGTAAAACGGCGAATGCGAAATCTCCTGAGTGAAAAGGAATTAGTAAAACCCCATATTCATGAAATATTGAGAGCTAATTATATGTGCATCGGAAACCTCTGGGGGAAGGGAGATGGAGGCCTTTCATTAGACGGTAACTGGAACTTTTTCATCATTTGTCTAGCTCAGGAATGTAAGGCTGCTGTCTGGAGAGGGATGTGGGATTTGGCTGCAGGGCTGGGTGTGCAGGTGAAGTGCCATGCTAGCGAGTATTTCTATTGTACTCTGGCATATCTTGGAAAAGGATCTCAGATGTAGCAGGTCCATGGGGCTAGGTGCTCCAACATCTCAGGGCTCCCACACCACCTCTTCACTTAGATGCACTGCGAGGAGTCGTTCTCAAATAGTATTTCCAAATTCCTCTCACACAGCCCCCAAACGGGTCCGAAGTCCCATCCCTCACTTGAAACCTGGTCACGGTTTCTCCCGGAGGGTGGAAACCCTAGCCTATGCCAGGCTGTCTCAAGAAAGTTCAATTTCCTTGCTTTTGACTTGCTCTCTGCTTTTGCAACCGAAACGAATGGCTGGTTATTGCCACTGCACCATCGACTAAATTCAAGACCAAGATCAGAACCGGTGAAGACGAAGGGAAGTTTTTGTGGTGGAGCCAGAGAGAGGCTTGCAAAGGCAACCTGCCTGCTGTGTGGCTGGCAGTGCGGGCAGGGGACGTGAAGTGTAAAAGCGGGGAAATTTCTCTTTCGAAGTTTTGCGGCGACTTTAGCCACAAGGATGCTCGGGGAAACCCATCCCACATCTCTGCCTTCTGCCCCCGTCTCTCTGCTGCCAGACCCCCTGGCCGCACCCATGGCCCTTCTCCTGCAGCTGAATTTATTTTCTCCCCCGTGATCTCCTGGTGATCTCGGCCAGGAGGGACGCGTGTTCCTCCCCACGCAGGGCAGCAGTGTCCCTCCCGAGAGGTGTCGGGACAAGCCGCCTCCCGGCTGCGGCTCCTCCACAAGCCGGGAATGCCCAGGGCTCCGCTCAGCCCGGCCGCTCCCGCGGAGCCCCCGCACCCGCAGAGCCCCCGCACCCGCAGAGCCCCCGCACCCGCAGAGCCCCCGCACCCGCGGAGCTGCTCGCGTTGCTCCCGCGGCGGCGGCGGCGCGCCCCGGCCCTCGGCACATAAATCAGCATTAAACCCATTCCCCCCTCTGATCCCCGGTGCCACCATCTATTACTCCCCCAGTGCGTTTTCTATCACCTTTTGTTAGAATTACACAGCCGGAAACTTAATTTACCCCGAGCTTTAAAGACAAATAAACCCCGCAGGCCGGTGGCCCAGCGATATGCCTGTTTACTCCCGCGATCCGTAGATTATTATGAATTGTTGTGATTTTCAGGCTGCTGCTGGTTTAAATACCTTCTCGGCTACTCTTCCCGGCTGGGAAAAAAAAAATTCCACCCACTCTTCCCGAACAAGGGCCAAGGAGCAGGAGACCATCTCACTTGCGCTGGGCTTTATTTACTTTTGCTATTATTGTTATTATTATTATTATTGAAATTTGGAGCGAGCGAGGTTTTCAATTGCTGAAATAATTGCTTGGGAGAAAGGTTGCTTAATCTGTTCATACATTATTGACTCGGGCTCCAATATTTGGCTTGCTGCTTTTTATCACAAGAAGATCACGTACGAGAGTCTTTTGCATAACAATTTTTAAAGAGGACACATCCTTATATCAAAAGTGGACGTGACTTGAATTTTGCCGGCGTTTGTCCCTAAAATGACCCAATTCCGGTTACTGCCACTGGGCAGCAGTAACATTGCATCATTTCTCCAGGCAATAGACTTATTTTGCTTTACTCTCTGCCCCTTTCCCTGTCCCCCACCCCCAAGCCAACACGTACTTTTAAAGCTGATTATTTTGTCTTGCTGCATTTTAGCCCTACACACACTGTTTTCTGTCGCTGGGAACGGATGAGCAGAGAGGAGCAAGCCCAGCTCATAGGAGCCACACGGATAATTAAAGCCGAAAGTTCCCGGGCAAGGCAGAAATAGTGCCTTCAACGAAATTTTGCTGTGAGCCTCCGCAGAGAGAGCCCAGCGCCGGTGTCAGCGCCTCCAGCCACCTCCCCGAACATCATTTCCCCGATGAGGATCAAAAGAGCCCCCCTCTCCCCTGCTTTTCCAATCGGAGCGGTGCTGCTTCCCAGCCACACTGGTCAAGTTAGTTCCGGAACAAAGGATGACAAAACCACAAAGGATTGTCTTCCCCCCAGCCCTCCCTTCTCCCCTGCTCAACTTCCCCGGTGCCTGCACACCGGCTCGGGGCAGGCCGGGACCCTCCCAGCCGGTGTCGCCTCCCGGGCCCGGGGCCCTTGTCTCAGCCACGGCCCGGCCGTGGGGGTGCGAAGCGACAGAAGGGGCGGTGAAATATTGTGGTGAGGGGCTCGGTGCTCGGCTCCTCTCCAAAGCACTGACAGAGAGAAAACCCTGAGCTGCCTGCCGACCGGAAGCGGAGAATTGGTGACATTCATGTCCCCCGACACCAATGCTGTCGTTTGGAGCTCGGGGTAAAAAACCTAAAGAACATCAGACCTTTGCAGGAGAACCCCAGTCATCCCTGCAGGCAGGCGCCTGGAACGGGGTGTGCACCTGAGAGCCGAGGAGAGGACCCCGTGAGGGACCATCCCTCCACGCCAAGAGTTGGGCAAACTTTCCACGACGACAGACCTTTCGCTCCCGGGCAGGGGACGGGCGCGGGGTTGGCAGGAGGAGTCCCTCGGGGCGGCCTTCGGGCAGAAGGGGAACCCAGGGAGGAGTAGTGGTGGAGGGAGATCGTGCCCGTGTGCAACCTCTGAGCGAGCAGCTACAGCCATTTGCACACGCGTGTGTGAAAGGGAATATTCCCCCGCACGCCCGCTGCACCCACGTTCAGCTGCACAAATGCACCCGCAAACCCTCGCAGGCAAATACACACGCAGAGAGTGCAGAAGGGCTGGGAGACACGGCGGGGCTGGCCGCAGACATCCCCTGCCGCTACAGCCATGGGTGGCGTGGGCGTCAGTCCAGCGTGTGCCCCTTTGTCACCCGAATATCCCGAAGTCGGTGAAGGGAAAAGCTTTACTACCACGAAGAGGCAGCCCCGCACCCACTCGAGCTGGGAAAAGTCTCGGGGGTACGGTTCCCAACGCGGGGCTCCGGCACCCTGAGCGGGCAGGGAGCCTCCCTTTACCCGGGCAAGGACACCCCTCCGCCCGCCAGAGCCCCGCCGAGCCGCCCCGGGCCCGGCCCCGCCGCCTCCCGCCGGGTCGGGCGGCCAAAGTTTTCCCGACTCTTCCCTGGGCTCCACGGCTCCCGGAGCCGAGAGGGAAGCAGAGAGAGACATAGGTGGGAAGAATCGGAGGAAATTGAAAACATATTTTAAAATGTAAACGGGTCCGAGCCAGCCCGACCGGGTGTGCCGGTGACGAGGAGCACGGCGGGACCGGGACCGGCCCGGCAGAGCAGAGGCGGGTGCGGACCCCAAACCTTCCACGGAACTTTCAGCCCTTATCGGCAACGTCTTTAGCGAGGGGACAGGGGTGTCTGTCCCGAAGTGGAGCAAAGCAGCGCTCAGAAACATCCACTGTAACTTAAACCAGATTGTCAGGGAGCAGCCGGGGCCGCAGGCAGCCGCCGGAGCTACTCGCCGGGCGGGAGGATGCCGCTGTCCTCCTCGGATCCTCCCCCGGGCAGAGAGCGAGGAACATCTCCGGGAGCTGGGACGTTTTAAGACAGCCGATCCAGGTGACTTGTGCTGCTTGCAGCGAGGTAGGGTGGGCTGCAGACGTGGGTGGGAGGCGGGAGGGGGCTTGGGAAGCAAATGGGAAGGGGTTTGCAGCAAGGCCACTGGAAAGCAGCGAGCTCTTGTCTTTTTCTCTTTTCTTTTCTTTTCTTTTCTTTTCTTTTCTTTTCTTTTTTCTCTTTTCTTTTCTTTTCTCTTTTCTTTTTTCTTTTCTTTCCTTTTCTTTCCTTTTCTTTTTTCTTTTCTTTTCTTTTCTTTTCTTTTCTTTTCTTTTCTTTTCTTTTCTTTTCTTTATTTTCTCTTTTCTTTTCTTTTTTTTCCTTTCTTTCTTTTTTCTTTCCTTTTCTTCTTTTTTCTCTTATCTTTTCATTCCTTTTCCTCTTCTTTTCTCTCTTGTCTTTTTGTTCCTTTCCCTCTTCTTTTCTCTACTCTTTTCCCCCTTTTGTTTACTTTCCCTTTTATTTTCTTTTCCTCTTTTTTGTTTTCTTCATTTTCCTTCTATTCCCTCCCCCCTCTGTTTTCTATGCATCCTCCAATTTTTTCCTCTCTTTTCAAGTTTCTTGACCTCTTTCTATAATTTCTTTCTTTCTTTCTTTCTTTCTTTCTTTCTTTCTTTCTTTCTTTCTTTCTCTCTTTCTTTCTCTCTTTCTTTCTCTCTTTCTCTCTTTCTCTCTTTCTCTCTTTCTCTCTTTCTTTCTCTTTCTTTCTTTCTTCTCTTGGTTTTGATTTCCTTTTTAAAAAAAATCCTTTTTCCTTTTCCTTTTTATTTGTTTGTTGTTTTTCTTTACTTTTCCTGATCCATTTTTCTTTTCTTTCCTTTTCTTTTCACCTTTTCCTTTTTCTTTCCCTTTATGTATTATCTTTTCGTTCTTTTTTTCCCCTTCCTTTTCCTTTTCTTGTAGGAAAATAAACAAACCAATAATACTGCTGAGAATTAGACAGTTTTCTCTTCTACCTACAGAAACTTCTGCGGGGTGTTTTCGTCTCTGTCCTACTTGGGAAGGGAGGACAGACAATGAAGTAAATAACATTAAATCTTTGCTACAGTTCCCCGTGACTTGAGAGCCGGGCTGCATTGCTGGGGTGGGGGTGGTCCTGGATGGTAATTGATTCATAACTCTACACCAGGACACCAGGGCACAATATCCCCGGCGCCCCGGGAACTTCTCGGGGGAGCGGGGCGGCCGCGCTGCCCGCCCGGCCGGGGTGCGGGGCTCTTCCTCCGGCCGCCACCGCCGAGCTCTTCCCGCAGCCTGGCCCTCCTCTTGATAAAAAACATCCTTTCCTCTCTCCTCACTCCCCTCGTTGCTGCCAGGCGAGATTTTGACTCCCAGAAATATAAACCTGTGCCTCGAAAAAAGTTTCGAGCGGAGCTGCCTCCAATACCTATTTACCAACGAATTACACCGCTATTATTGCTTTCAATGAAGACTGAATCCCCAAGCGATAATTGAATTAGTCTATTGAAGAGACTGTCAGGTACAATGACGTGGTATATCCCGCGCCTTTCCCAGGGTCTATAGGCTTTGGGGACCCGGAATGTATAGTCTGACCTTACAGCTCATAATAATAATGCTGCACTTGTAGCAGAAATCTATTCGTATTCACTTTTAACAAAACCTCTGGTCAGCCAGTCCCTGTAGGAAGGATGAAATCTATTGTATTAGAACAACTCATTTATGTCCTTCAGCAAAGGCCCCAATGAGATCTGATCTAGACGTAGAAATAGGATTACCACAGCGTATATTAACCACGTTTCTATACTTCCTCCTTCCTATAAGGGCGCCGAGGGAAAAAAAAAAACAAAAAAAAGCAAAAAAAAAAAAAAAGCAAAGGATTTTTTATCTAATTTTAACTTTACTTTTATTTTCAATTTTAAAACTTCATTTGGTGGCCGTCATCAAAAAGGAGAACAAGAGAAGAAGGAAAAAAAAAACCCACAAGCAAATACAACGAAATCGAGAAATGATTTCGCCAGGTTTCAGCAGAGGCTGCGGGCGCCGCGGGCTGGCGTCGTGCAGCGGGAGCGATGCTGGCACCCTCCGCACGGCCCGACGGCGGGCACCGGCCGTCCCGGTCCGGCTCCCGGCTCCGCCACCCCTCGGCTGCTCTCCGCCTCCCGGAGTGGATCTTCTCCCGCCCCACGCCAGGATGGCTGACCCCAGCCCCAGCGCCGAGAGCCGGAGGGGACACCAACCTGCAAGAGACTCAGACGGCACGGCAGCACTTCCGAGGGGCAGGAGAGCGGCAGCACGGCCCCGGGCCCGCAGCGCTTTCGGGGGAGCCCTCGGTGCCCCTCTGCACACTCGGGAGCGCTCCCCCCGAGCCGGCAGCGTGCTCTGAGCTCCGCGGGGCAGGGCCCCCCGACGGGCGCCCCGAAACCCAGCGGCACCCACAAGTCACGGAGGGAAGTTTTTCCTATGAAGGGATTTTGTTTTTTTAAGTTTCCGTCCTTAAGGCACCGTGTGTAGACATATTACCCCGATTACTGTAACTACCTGCGAGCCGGGGAGTAATATTTATCTATTTAGATAGGAAGGGTCGCGATGGAAAAAATATCCAGCCTGGAAATATACATCGTCTTTTCCTTTAACCCCTTCTCATTCATCCAGCCGATCCCCCACCCCCTCCGTACACAAACCTACTCAATTTATAGAGAAGCCTTTACAATCCAGAACAGTTTCTAGAAGAAGGGAGGACTCCAGATGAAATAATCCCCCTCCCTACACACACGTACACACACACACACACACACATGCACATAGACACACTTCCCCCCCGCGCGTGCTCAGGAAGGCAAATTAAATAGTTAAAGGCTTCGATTTCTCTCTCTCTCCCTTTTGTTACCCAATTTTGGAACATTTAAGGATGGGTGTGTGTATTGTATTCAATAATAAAAGCTATAGGGCCGCCAGGACATTTATCATCCTATTACTGTAACAAATCCGGGCTCCCAATACATGAAAGGTAAAATGAATTACCGACGTTAAGCCGTCAATAAAGTCATTTCTGTAAATGGTGTCTCCGAAGGACTGCAGCATTATTCAACTAGCTTTATCAGCAGCTGGGAAATTACGTGAAGAAGCTCGCAGCGTGTAATATGGCCCTGCTTACTTTGATTAAGCGTCTTGCCAGGGAATAGTGACAGTGCTTTTGACCAGGTTTTATTCGCCGTCCTGTGATGAACGCCAAGCTGATCAGGCGGAATGAAGAGTAATTAAAACCTATAAATTATCTTTTGCAGCCCTTCTCAAGGCGTCTCTTGCAGGAGAGATAAGGCAGCGAGCCCCCATTTACAGCTCTGAAAGGGACCGCGGCTCACAAAGGCTACGTGGCTAAATGGGATATTGATAGTGTCCTAATTAGAATTTAATTAAGTACCCACGCTCGCTTTTGGGATAAAGATTTCAATTTTGCTAACTTAAATATAAATAAACCCAATTTCGGTGCGAGTAAATGATATGATATTGTGAATGCAGGGGGGGTTTAACATTCATTTAATTGCGGATGAAGCTCTTGATTCCAGGGCTGATTGTGTTCTGCCAGCTATTATTTTAGGGGATTATTGTGTGGCTGGAGGTAACAATTCGGTAATGTTTCTCCGGTACAGAAAATAACCGAACGTGCCTCGGAGGTGCGGGCGCACACACACTTCCCGGGCACTCGGGGAGCAGCTGACGGACACCCAGAGATGTCTGCTTCGATTCCCGGTGCCGGTCGCCTCCTGAAAGCGGAGCCACGGGCCGGGCCGCTTCCCCGGGGCTGCTCCCGGGGAGGGAAGTGCACCCAGCCGGCGCAGCACGGCGGGGCGAGGCGGGGGAGCCTCGCTGCTGCCGGCACGGCAGCTCAGCCCGCAAGGAGCCGCCGAGATACAGACACACACAGATAGAGACAGAGGTGTATTTTGAGCCCCCACCCGTGCACATATAGGATCCATAGGCGGCGGCACGTGACGCGGCCCGGCCCCGCGGACAGGCGCGGAGCGTGGCGCGGAGCCCCGCGGCCTCCCCGGACACACCGGCACCCGGCCGCCGTGTTGGGCAGGGGGTAAATGGGGGGGCTTCGGTTACGTCAGAAAGAGAAAACGCCCGGAATTGCCCTTCCCGCAGCCCCGGGAAACGGCCGCGGGCGGCAGCGCGGCTCCAGCCGGAGCAGGTGCCTGCGGCCGGCCGGGGAGAGCCGCTGCTCCAGGCGCCCGGCTCGCCCAGACCTCCTCCGCTGTGAAAATGGGGGGTGTCGTGGGACCCCCATCTCCAGTGCCCCTTCGTGTTAGCGCCAAGACTGCCCTTCCCCGCAGCGACTCTGTCTCTGGGGCCGGGCGAACAGGCACCGGCTGCGGCAGAGCCTCCCTCCCTGTGGCGCTTGGCTGCGGCCCCAGCAGCCCAGCAAAACCAAGACTGGGACCAGGGTATTCTTATTTATTTTCTGTAAATTAATTTTTAGACAGCTGCAATAATCCTGAAAAAGTGGCTTTTTCTTCCCAGCCTTTAAAACCCTTAAATTTCCCGTCTGCCTCAACACACGTCCCGAAGTGCTCGTTCCCTGCCGGGCAAAAAAACCCAAAACAAAACCAAATAAGAATACCAGGGGAAAAAAAAGCAACAAACCGAAACCAACCAAACAAACAAGCAAACATCAAAAAGCAGACGAGGAAACATGATACGAGTTCAGTGGAGAGCTGGAGCTGATCTGCTTCATATTCCGAGAAAAACCCAAACCCAGTAAAGGAACAAAACAGAGAGAGGCTTCGGCCGTAAGCCCAGCTTGCCCCGGCAGTGCCTCCTGTGTTTATTTCTATTTATTGTTATTATTACTGTAATTTTTTATTCCTAAAAACCAAAAAGGTTCGATTCCGAGGAGCCTCCACCCGGATCGCCATCTCCCCGCGCTGCCCAACCCCGCGGCGGGAGAACAGAAAACAAAAAGGAAAAAGAGGAAAAAAGCGCCCAGATCTGGGGGAAGGGGTGTTTATTATCGCTGGGGCAACAGCAAAGCGGCCGATGACCAAATCCCCGCTACCCGTGGGGGGACGCGGCGTGGCTGGAAGTTGTTGTTTACGGGGCTGGCAGGGGGTCGGTGGGGGGGGGGGGTCGCGATTCCCGCGCGTGGGCGCGGCGCGGTGCGGTGCCCCCGCCCCGTCGCGGCGCTGCCGCCGCCCGCCCCGTCCCACCCGGTGCCGTCCGCCCCGTCCGGTCCCCACGCGGTATTTATGGCGGCGGCCCGGCGGGCGCCCATTGGGCGCGGCGCGGGGTGTCAGCGGCGGCGGCGCCGCGCCATTGGCCGCCCCCACGTGCGGGGCCACCTCACGTGCTTCCGGTGCGAGTGAAAAAAGTGTGGCTGAGGGATTTTTTAGGGAGAGTTTGGTGCACGGACCGGCGCTGTCAGATATTTGGCCTTTTTTTTTTTTTTTTTTTTAAAAAAAAGGAAAAGGGGGGATAAAAAAAAAAAAAAGAATTAAAAAAAGAACCCTAAGCGGGCGCGGGCGGCGCAGCACCGGGCTGGCGGGGACGGGCTCCGGCAGCCCGCGGCGTGGGCAGAGCGGAGCGTGACAGCGGGGCAGCGCGGAGCCACCGCGGCGGCGGGGAGATGGGCAGATCGTGACGGGTTTTCGGGGGGCGGGTTTTTTGGGGGGGCCGTTGTGCCGCCGCACACCTTTTTGGGTTTGGTTTTTTTTTTGGTTTTTTTTTTTTTTTTTTTTTCTTTTGGTGGTGGAAATATAAGCTGATCGGGAAAGGGGGAGAGAAGTCCTCGAGTATCTTCCAGGTTTTGGATCCATCCGTGAGAGAGAGAGAAAAAAAATCTCAGCTCCAGCCCAACAAGTGGATTTTAATATTTTTCTTTTTTTTTCTTCTTCTTCTTTTTTTCCCCCCTTTTTTCTTTTTTTTTTTTTTTAAATTTTTCCTCCCCCTTTTCCACCCCGCCACCCACCGGCAAAGTGGGGTGGGCGTAAAGTGGGTGGGTGGGGGGGAAAAGAGCCAGCGATCTCCGTGGCGGGGACTGAGCATGGAAGAGCCGCCGGAGGGGCACGGCCACCGAGACGCGGCGCCCGGCCCGGCGAGCAGCGGCAGCGGCAGCGATGGCGAGAGCGTGCCCGTGTCCCCCAGCCCCGCGCCCGCCTCCCCCGCCGCGCCCTGCCCCCTGCCCCTGCCCCGCCGCCGCCACCCGCCGCCCCCGCCGCCGCCGCCCCACCGCACCACCAACTTTTTCATCGACAACATCCTGAGGCCGGACTTCGGCTGCAAGAAGGAGCCGCCCGCGCCGGCCGGCGGCGGAGGAGGAGGCAGCCGGGAGCGGGACGGAGACCGGGGGCAGAGCTCAGGTAGAGAAAACGTCAACCCGCTGCTGGCCCGGCCGCCCAACCCACCCGCCCTCCTCTGCCCGGACTCGAACTGCCGTCCCGACGGCTCCGCGCCGCCGCCGCCGCCCGCCGCCGCCGCCAAAGCCAGTCCCGCTGCGGCGGCAGCGGCGGCGGCGGCGTCGGGGGCGGCCAAGCCCCCCGCCGATGGGGGCGAGACTCACCCGGCGAAGTACGGGGAGCACGGCAGCCCCGCCATCCTCCTCATGGGCTCTAATAATGGAGGACCTGTTATAAAGCCCGACTCGCAACAGCCGCTGGTGTGGCCTGCCTGGGTCTACTGCACTAGGTATTCAGACAGACCGTCCTCGGGTAAGGAACCGCGGCGCATCTGGGAGCTGTTAAATCGTGACAAGGTCGCTTCCCCCCCCCCCCCCCCTTCTCCTTTCCCTCTTCCCCCCTTGGCTTTGGCTCCCGGCTTGTTGAGGACCTCGCGTGGGGAGGCGTGGGGGGAGGGTGGCCTGGGTCACCCGGGGCGAGAGGAAACGCGTCCCCCCCACCGCCACCACCCCTCCTTCCTCCTCCGAGTCTCCCAAATTTGAATGTGACGCCGGGCCCCGATTCGGCAGCGGTTCTATGCGGAGAGCCGGCGGGAGCGACCCCTTCCTGCGCCCCCCGCCCGCCCCGCCTGCCGCAGCCCCGGGTGTTCCGCAGCGCGGCGGAGCGGGGTGAGAGCGTTGCGAGAAAAAGGCAGCGGGGTCGGCCGCTCCCATGTTCTGAGGCTTTTTCTGCCCTTATCTTATGTTTTTCCTGGGTGCTGCTGGCGGAGGGGGAAGACCCGAGCCACATGTTGAGCGGTTGCTCGCGGCGCGGGGGGAGGACGTAGTGTTTTCGTGGAGGCGAAGGAAAAAGGGCTTTTTAGGAAGGTGGCGGAGGGGCTGTTTACCGGGGCCTCTGCAGCGAGCCAGGCAGGCCCTTAGGCCGTGCATTGCCGCAAGAGCTGGTGCTCCCTGCTGCCGTTTGGGGCCCAGCTCCGGGGAAGGGATGTGCCTCTACCCGAGGTCGTCCCCGTGGGAGCTGCCGACTCAGCCCTCCCGGCCCTGTTTTGCCACCCTTTCTACGTCTTTACACTCCCCAGGTGCCCCCGGGCAGACCTTTATTTATCACCGTTACTTTCTGTTTTTAATTGCCCTTTTTTTGGAGAGAAGCGGAGGACGAGGAGATGGGGTTCCCCCATGACACCTCCAGCCAGCAGCCAGGGATCACCCAGTGCGGCGCGGGGCCGGGGCGGGCTCCCCACTGCCTGCCCGGGGCCGCTCCGGTGCGCGGGCAATGCGGCGCTGCCTGGCCCCGGCCCCGCTCCGCACTGCCGGGCCTGGTGCTCCCTGCCGGCCGTCAGTGTGGCCGGGCCGTCTGCAGCCCCCGTTATTGACACGTCCAGCGACTTCAAACTCAGAAAAGCCTCTTTGATTGACTGGGGTGATTGATGGGGCGATAGAGCTGTCAGACGGCACGGCCTCGCTCCCGGCCGGCCCGGCCGCGGGTGTTGTGCTGCTGATTCCCAGGGCCACCGTGCGCCCGGCGTTCTGCACTTGCGCCTTCATTTCCTTTCCTTTTTTCGGGCAGAGGATCATTTGTGCATGTCCTTCCCAATGCTCCCTGCTCGCTGCAGCCCGGAGGGGAGAAGGACGAGGGGAGGCTGGCTCGGCTCGGCCGCTCTCTTTGTTGTGCTTGGAGCTGCCCGCCGGCCCCGGCTGCTTCTCCCGGCTCCGGGGACGAGCGGGCTGAGGCGGTCGGAGGCGCCGGCACCCCGCTGCAAGGTGCCGGGGCTGAGCGATTCAGTCCCCGCGCCCTCCACTCCCCGCCGGCCCAGCCTGGGAGCATCCCGCTGGGCCCCGTCCCTCTCCCCGCCGGGCCCCGTCTCTCTGCCCGCCGACAGCCGCTGCCGAGCCGCGGGGAATCCCCCGGTTCTGGCGAAAGGCTGCTCCGGGAGAGGAGCTTTGGGCCTACTCGGAGGCAGAGAGGCCTCGCAGGCTTCGGCTCCGGCTGCTGCTGGCGGGGGGCTGCGGGCCCGGGACCGCCCGCCGAGCCCGGCAGCTGTCGGGGAATTTTCGTAGATCTCATTCTCCACGGTTCCCTCCCCGCTCCTCTTCCTCATGGCCAGGCGAGGCCGGCGGGCAGAGGACCGGGGGTACCCCTCCTCGGCCAGGGGCTGCCCTCAGGATGCGCCCCGGGACCGGGTGGCTTCCCCGGCGAGCTGTGCCGCACTTCAGCTGGCCCCTTTGCGGCCTGGTTGTGGAGCGGCGGGGCTCTGCTCTCGGCTGGGCTTCGCGGAGGGTCCTGCAAGTGGGGCCGTAGGTCCCCGGCAAGGATCGGCCGCCGATGAGTCCGGGCGGTGGCGGCGGGGCTCCGGGGTGGCTGCGGAGAAGGGCCCCCCGGGACTAGGCTGGCCTTGCGGGGAGGGTCGTTGCCCCTCAAAAGGAGACCAGGGCAGCCTTTGGCCAGTCTGTTACTGGTGGTGGCTCCCCGGTGCCTGGCAGCGGGGACCTCTGATCCCCGCGCTGCCCGGCGGAGCCTCTGCCCGGCCGGCGAGCCTCAGTCCCGGGCCATGCAGAAGGAGATCGGCTCGGCACAGCAGGGCGGGCGGAGCGGCGCCCCGACGTGTGCCGGGGCGGGGGGCGTACGGGGCTCCGCTCCCCTCGCCCTGCGGGGCCGGCTCGGCGGGTCGGGGCGGCGGGTGATGCGCGGGCGCGCTCGGCCCCGGCCTCCCCGTTCCTTCCCCATCCTTCCCTCCGCCGCGCCGCGGCGGCGGTGCTGGGCTTGGGGGGCCGGGGGGGACACAGGGAACGAGCACAAATTCACCCGTCGGCCATTTTTCCTCGGCCGGCGGGGCGGGGGCGGCGGTCGGTCTGTCGGGCGGGCGGTCGGTCGGTCGGCGGCGCGGCCCTGCCCAGCGGCGTGTGTGTGCCCTGCCCGCAGGCCCCCGCACCAGGAAGCTGAAGAAGAAGAAGACGGAGAAGGAGGACAAGCGGCCGCGGACGGCGTTCACGGCCGAGCAGCTGCAGCGGCTGAAGGCGGAGTTCCAGGCGAACCGGTACATCACGGAGCAGCGGCGGCAGAGCCTGGCCCAGGAGCTCAGCCTCAACGAGTCCCAGATCAAGATCTGGTTCCAGAACAAACGGGCCAAGATCAAGAAGGCGACGGGCATCAAGAACGGGCTGGCGCTGCACCTCATGGCCCAGGGACTCTACAACCACTCCACCACTACGGTGCAGGACAAAGAGGAGAGCGAGTGAGGCGGGCGGCTGCAGCCCAGCCCTGCGCCGCGGCGCCGGCCCGCCGGCCGGGAGGCGGACAGGTGCGATTTAAAAGCAGATCTATTGTCTATCCATAGTATAAGGACTCCGATTAAGAAAAAAAATTAATATGAACACTTAAAAAAATTTATCTCTATATAGCCAAACAGCATATGACCTTGTATATATTTAATTTCAGGTAAGAAATATGTGTAGCGATCTCTATTTGCTGGACAGTTTCTCTCTTCCCTTCTCTCTGTTTCTCCTTTCTTTTGTTCATTTGTTCGTTTTGTTTGCTTTCCTTTTTTTTCTTTCCGCCCCCCCCCGATGTCTGTTGCTCCTGTTTTACAGTAAATGTTGGACTTTTCTCATCTGTCGTTTGATCTTATTTTATTTTTTTTGTGTGTGTGTGAATTTCTGTCTCTCTTTATTTTTTTTCCCGAGGAAAAAAAAATTCTGATCCACGGACTGCGAGACTGAACCCGCCGCTACAAGCCAAAGATTTTATTATGTTCAGAAATCTGTAGTCTGAAATAAAGTGTAGACGTGTTCAGGATCCAGGCTGGCTGTAATTCTTTATTTTAGTGTATGGATGTTTGCATATATATATATAAAAATATAATAAATAAATGTATATATACATACACCATACGCTGTGTACATAGTGCCATTTCGGTGGCATATTTAGGTTTTGCTTTCGATAGATTCAGCAATTTTTAAACCACTCATCCCTTGTTAAAAACGTTGTCTGAGACCTTCGATTTTTTAAAATAATTTTTAATTTTTCTACCCTTAAAAAAAAAATTCTCTTTGGCAGTTGCGGTTGTGCCTCGCCTCCCGCATCTCCCTTTTTAACCAGAAATAAAAACCACCTAATAATAATGGTGATAATATATCACCAATTCCCGCTAAAAAATTGCCTGAAACCGTCTGGACGTTTAGAACTCCGGGATGTGTTGGAAAGATGTTTGTCTGACAGCTCCTTGCCTCGCTCCGAGAGGATCTGCTCCCACGCTGTTTCCAGCGAGGACCTCTCCCGAGGATCGGACCGGAGCGCTCGGCACTCGCCGCCGGGCGCTGCAGCACCGCTCCCGGGAGCGCTCCCGGCGCCGGTCCCTGCCCTCCGCTCCCTCTTCCAGGGCTCGGGCTCACATTTGCCGTGTGCGAGGGACACGCGGGGTGGCGGAGGGCCGGCGGCACGGCGGGGCTCCCGGTTGTGGATCCCGCTCCGCTTTTCCACCCGCCCCGCTTAAAGGCGGCCGTGCCCAGTCCCGGTCGGCTCTTTTCGCCGCTGGCCTGGGGACACCGCCGGGCCGGGACCGGGCCGTGCCCGTGGCCTTGTCCTCGAGCCGTCGAGGACCGCCGGGTCTGAGCCCACTCGGGCCTTGCGTGGGGCTCCACCGGGCCGAGGGCAGGCTATGGGATTCGGCTCCTCGCTGCCCTTGGTGAAACCGGGCACCGAGGTGGGTGGAGAGCCGCCCGACCCCCTCGACGAGGCTGTCTGTCGGCTTTCCTTCTCCTTTCTCTTTCTGCTCCTCTGTGTCCCTGCCCTAGGCCCGCAGCCGGCGGGGCGAAGAGGACAAGCGAGCAGAGCTGCGGCCGGGGGACCCTTTCTCCTGCACACCCCGGAGGATGGGGCAATGCCGAGGCCGTGCCCAGGTCAGTGGGACCGGGGGGCGGAAGGGGGCAAGCAGCAGCACTCCCGGTCGGCGCAGCCTGCAGCTCCCCCCTCCTCGTCCCGTCGGAGGCATTACGGAGTTTCCGTCTATTTGAGAAGGGGAGCAGTGGGGAAGGGGGAGATGACTTCTGCCATTTTCGTGCTTTTTAACTCTTCCTGCTTAGAACTGCGGTTTGCTGTCACCGTTCTGGGATGGAGGCGCAGGCTGGGGAGAGAGCCCCCTGCCCTCCGCGCCCGCTGCTGGTGGGGCAGGACCCCTCCTACACCTCATCCCACCCCATCCTACCCCAGCGTATCCCACCCCATCCCCGCCCAGCCCAGCCCGCCTCTGCCCGCTGAGGGCTCTTCTCCTCTCTGCAGGCCGAGGAGCCGGGAATACTCGGAGGGCTTAAATAAATGTTGTACAGCGCCATCTAAAGTTGTGCATTTCTTTCTCCCTCTTTTTTTTTTCTTCTTCATTTTTTTTTTTTCCCGATGGGATTGGAACACGAACTCAAATCTTCCGCAATGAGGAAAATAAAGCCGTCCTTCAAAGTGCGAGCTCCACCGCTCGCAAGGAAAGCGGTCGGCGAGAGCCCGGACCGGCGGGGGCAGCTGCAGAGTTCGGGGGCTGCATTCAGATTGCCCCCAAGTCCCCCCTTCACTTGCTGCTGTCGGGAGGACACAGAGAGATTGCTCCCCTACTCCCCCCTGCTCCAGTCGCAGTTCAATCCTCTGCCTTTGCCATACACGCTGTCTCACACTCCTCTGGAGCTGGACAGGCGAAAAATGGCATTCCTCCTTAAAAATCGAGTAACGATCCTCCCCAAGAGCATTCCCGGGCCAGATCTGGCCCGGACCTGCCGAGTGTAGAGGGCACCGACCCTATTCTCTTCCTCTGTCCGTGGGACACAGGTGATGCTCAAGCTGGCTCTCGGCATGGGTCGAAGAGGGCTGTCGGCTCTCCCGCTGCCCCCTGTCAGACCCCGGCACCCTCTGCCTACCTGCAGCCGGGAGCTGCTCCCTGGCGCTGGGATTGCCCGAAGGCTTGGGGGCTCCAGAGGAGGAGAAACATCAAGAAGGGTTTCCTCAGCTGCGGGATGTCCAGCCAAGCTCAGCTGAGCTGGACAAGTCAGGAATAAAGTCGACGAGGGAAATATAGGGCAGATTAAAGGAAGCCTAAAGAGGATTATTTAAACAAATCAGATTTTTTAATGTAATTACGCTTGTAGGATTTCTCATCGAGAGCAGCTGAGCAGGGCATAGTGGGGAATCGACGCAGGATGGTGAGGTCCAAGTCTGCCCTAGCTGGCTCCACGAGTGACCTTGGTCCCCTGTGGGTGCCGAGGGCAAACGGCCCCGCGGGGAATCCTCTCCTGCAGGCAGTCGGGAAGGGGGGTAGACCTTCACCCGGGGCTCAGCAGCAGCCTGAGCTGAGAAATAAGAGCAGAAGGCGCAACATCCTCCCCGTAGGAAGGGGACCAGGTGTGCACAGATCGGCGGGGAGGGGGCTGGGGGGGCAGGCGAGGGACACACACCGGGCCCCTGGGTGGGGCAGAAAGCTGGGGGCTGGACGGACGGATGGGACTCGGGAGCCCAAGCCCCAGAAGGAGCACCCGCTAGCCCAGGCGGAAAAGCCCTGGAGGAAAAGCTCTGCCTTCCCCCTCCTTCCGCCGTGCCTCGGGGGTCTGTTCCCCCACGCCCCGACTCTCAGCAGCCAGCCGCACGTTTGTGGGATGTGAATATCAGTCAACATCCAACAGACAACCCCCAGCACCCCCGTCCTCCCTCCGCTGGTGGAAGGACGCACCGACGCTTCTGTCTCCCTCCAAGGCACCCCGAGAGTCGGGCACAATTGTTGCAGGCCCCCGGCCCTGGCCCGATGACCACCCCCCGGCAGGGCGCGGCCCGCCGGCCTCCTGATTTGCATATGCAAATGAAGCGCGGGGGAGGGGGGGAAGGCCACGCGTGGTCCCCCCCGTCGGTCCCCTCGGGCCGGGACGCAGATCCCGCTGCCTCCTGTCACGGAGCTTGTTCCTTTGTGACGCCTTTCGAGGAATCAAAGCAGACACGGTTGTGACACGTAGCCCGGAGGGTCAGAGGTCAGATTTCACAATCCCAATTACAATGATTTCTAATGATGTTTATCTTGCGGGCTCCGACGGCCGGGAGCTTTACAAGAGGGCTTCGCTCCCCTCCCCTCTGCTTGGAGGGCCGTGGGTGCGGGGGGCTCACGCCTCGGCTCCGGCCGGGGGGAGATGCGCTTCCCCCGGGCACCGAGCGCCGCGTCCACCTCTCCGAAGGGCGCTGGGAGCCGGACCACGGCGCCGGGGGTCGGGTCTCAGGGGTCCGGCCCCGGGCTCCCTCCGTACTTCCCTGCGGTGTTCGAGGCCACGCCGGAATTAAGCGAGTGAACACCACAGTGGTTTACAGTGAATATTGCCAAGCACTCACCTCTCCCTCCCCGTCGGGTAAGGTCCGAGGCAGCGCTAGCAAGTGACTGAGCGGAGGTAGGAGCTCTGCTCGTTGATCATTTGTCCGGAGTCGGTCGCGGCTGAGGGGTGCTATAGGGACCGGCCTTGCCCCGATCACCCTCCCACCCCCGAGCCGCTCAGCCGCATCCGAAGCCGCCGGCGGAGTCCCGGGGGAAGGCGGCGGGCAGTCCCACGGGGAGCTCCCCGGCGAGGGTCCTGGCCGAGGGGAGCACGGCCCAGAGCACCCCTCAGCCCCAGGGCTTCGACTTCTTGTCGGCGAAACCAGTTCGATTTAACTTTTTTGTCTTACAAGAAATGAACGCAGAGCGGCGATCGGATCAAAACGCAACTCAAACGGTTTCCGCTTAAATCTAAAACCGTTTTGAAAAAGCTTTGTCGAATGGCCAAGGGCTGAAACTTTAAGAAAAGGTAATAAATTCTGAGTTTAAAAAAAGAATTCTTAACTTTTATTCTGTTAGGGAGTTGGACACGTAGCACCCGAATCCCAGCCTCGGGCTGGCTGTTGACAGAAGCGCGCAAGGTGCATCTTTATGCTCTACATCAAATGCCTTTGACACAGACTTAAAAAAGCGTATGTAAAGCAGCTAATGGTGCTCGCTCTTCCGGCTGAGTAAGTCGGGGAACCAGATTTTGCTGGAAGTAGAAGCCCTTTGCTCTGAGAACTGATCTTTACTACATCAGGTGAGCAACCCTTACATTAAAAACACTTTGCTTGTTTGTTCTTGGCCGCTTGATCAGTTTGGAGATAACGAAGATGCGAATAAAAACTTTGGTAGCTGCGGCAGCAGCAGAGCCGTCGGGGAGGGCTGAGGAGGCAAGGGGCTGCAGGACCCAACGCTGCGGGCCTTGGCCGGGGCGATGCCGGTGCCGATGTGGGGCTCCGCGGGGACCGTGGGGGAGGACACTGGGAGCAGCCCCGCTCTGCCCCCGGGCTCTGCAGCAGGGCTCGGCTCGAGTACGGGAAGGACCCGCTGCTCCAGGGCGATGCGGGGGTACAAGAGAGCCAGGGCACTTTTCCTTTTTTTGTTTTTCTTTGGGTTTCTTTTTCTTTTTTTCCCCCCTTTTTTCTTCTTTTTTTCCCCCTGTTTTTCTCGTCCTCGTTGTGCTGCTCCACCGAGCTCGGGGATCAGCGGGGTCACCCCAGAGGTAAAGACAGCCCCGACGCCAGGCGCTGCCGGGGTACCACGGGCGCTGCTCTTCCTCGGCGCGGGTGGGCTGTGGGGAAGGGCTGTGCTTGCAATGGAGCCCGTCCTTGTCCCCTGTCCGTCGTGCCTCCCAGTGCCTACGGAGACGCTCCCGGCCGCTCCTCGGCGCCTCTACCTGCGAGGACATGCTGCCACTCGAGAAAACATCGCAGGGACCCTAGAAACGGGGTCAGCAACGGGGCATTTTTATCTCCTCTCCCTTTCTTTGATTGCCAGATGAAAAGGACACCCCACTTGTTACCCTGCTCCTGTCCACTGCAGGCTCCCCCCGGCAGGGAGCGAGGCTAGGGGACCCTGTGGGGCATCGGCGCTCTCAAGAGTCCCCTCACGCCAACAGACCTTTTAAGAAATAGTCTGAGAAGGACCTGCACCTGCACGGCCTCGCCGGGCCCAGGAGAGGTTGGGGAAGAAGTTAAGCTTAAACCCTAAAATTTGGAGCAAACGGAGCCAATGAGGACTCTGCTCTGGTGGGTCCCTTCAGTTATGAAAAGATTGAAAAAGGCATGGGAAATAATACTAACTTTAAAATCAGCCCCATTTTTTTTCCTTCCAGAGAACAATGCGTGCCTTATCTCCCTCTGAATAAATAAATCATAATTGCCCGACAGTTACCCGTCACAATAAACTTGACCAGATCTTCCAACAATTAGTTACGCGTTCTCTCCGCTCTGGTAAAAGTCTTGTTAAATGTGATGAATGTTAAAATAAGCTACCCTTGAACGTACTTTCCAAGATCTTTATTGGAAAAGTACAAGTATTTAAGCCTCTTAAGGAGACCATAGTGAAAGAGGGTGACTGGTAAAAGATAAGACTAAAGATAGCACAAGATATTCAGATACAAATGAAATACTGATTGGATCATGCCTTTTTAACGGGGTTTGATATATTCCTGGTGCTGCATAAAAAAAAAATAGATTAAAGGTGCAGCCTTTTGCTTCAGGAGCCAAGCACTGACTCCAGCAATAGTTTTTCTGGAGAGCACTGTCAGCTTGGCCCTTTCCACTGGCAGCTTCAGCTACCTAGAATATTGTCTGGCCGTATCACACCTCAGCTGTTGCAGCAGTCTTCTCCAGCAGGGCTGTTGCAGCAGTACCTGGACCCCAGCTGAGAAGGTGTTTCCCATTAGGCCAGGCTGGGGCAAGCCCATGCTGTCCATCAACACTTTGGAGACAACAGTCAGTGGTTTGGATGGAAGAGGGAGGCTTGCTAAATGTGAGGCTTCCCTAGCTTCCCTATCAGAAAGTGAGTGGAAAGTGTTTTGAAGCCTTCTGACTCCAGCTCCCCATTCATCAGATGACCACAAGAGCCCTGGGACAACTGTGTAACCAGGGACATCCATGGAATCAACTTTGTAATGGGGGACATCCATGGAATCTGCCCCTAAGACATGGAATTGCAAGGCAAGAGCAGACAATAAGATTTGAGCACCTGTACAAAAACAGCCCAGGGAGCTGGACCCAGGTGTATCCTTCTGGCTGAGGGACCAGGGTAGACTTTGGCACATCTGAGGACCTTTAATTAGATTAGAAAAATTAGCAATATATTTTTTTTGTTGTTCCCAAGAAATGTCTGACTTTTTGCTTGGGATCACCCTATTTGTGTGTTCCTAAGTTACTAACCTGGCTGTACCTGTGTGATGGGTCCTGGGCTGGAGATGCTGGTCCTTCCTTGAGCAGAATAAGGAGAAGTTGCACTGAGGCTCGTATCTGCAGGTGCTGTGAATTAGGGTCTCGAGAGGGCAGATTAATTTCATTCTGTCCCTGTTGGTGCAGAGCAGGGCACTGAGAATTTCACCTGAGACAGGTGAGGCTCGTGGGCCACCTACACACCAGGAGACTGCACAAGGAAATTCCTTGTGCACTTTCCAGCTCCACGCTTTGCACAGTGATCGATGTCTTGGTGCAGCCCAAGTCTGGACATTTATAGCACTGCATGATCTCCATGCTGCTGGAGGAGCTGGTGAGGCTCCATGACTGTGGAAAAGCAGGTAGGGAATTTCATGGTGGAGGTTCATAACTTGGAGCAAGAAGGGATGTTAGAGTAGCAACCTAGTGGTTTCAGTTGCAGCCTTTAACTTCTATAGGTCTTTTTACATGCAGGGTCATATATTTAAAGTGGATTTCTGGATTAATGTAAGGTTGTTTGAGGCTCCCTCCCTTAAGTAAAAACACACGAGACCCTTGCTTTCTTGTGGAAATGAACATAAATATGGATCCATTTCTGTAGTGGTTTAACATGCAGCTGAACTTACCCCAGAATGCCTGTTATTGGATGCATCATATAAATATATAACGAGTCACATTTTAGATACTGATCATGTCCTCCATAGATAATAATATCAGTTTGAGGTTATTACAGGTTCTGTGATGTAGCTGTTTCATATTTGACTTTTTAAAATATGTTCCACTTACTTGTAGACCACACAAGCTCTGTGGAGGACACCTGGTATCTATTAGATTGTTTCAGTCCGTGGAACAAAGCTAATCTGATATGACTAGGGAAGTTGGGAGTTTTGCCATTGATTCCAATGGCAGCAGGATGGGGCTCAGAAGGCTGAACTGTAAAAACACAATTCCATATGATTTTATTCACATCTAGCCTGTCAGGAATAAAACCCCAGCAGCCAGAGGTCAGGGGAGCTGCACTGTGCTAAGTTGCACGCGTGCAGAATTGCAAGCACAGACAAACCATCTGCACGTGAGGATTTGCAGCTTTCACCTGAGGTTTAATTTAAAAATGAGCATCAGCTCAGCCTGAGCTACAACAATAGACTAGTGGCCTGAATATTGCTGTAGATAGGATAGATCTTGGCAAAAATAACAGGCAGGTAGCAATGCCAGAGGCAAGTAGAGCATTCCTCTTTGCCTTGCATATTGTAGCTTTCTGAACATCCAGAAGATGGTACAATTACAGTTCTTAGTGCCAAGCACCTACTCCTCCCACCTGAGGACATTCCTGAGTGCTGATTCCAGAAGGATTGCTGAGCCCTTGTAAACTGTTTGTGCAGTGTGGTCAGTCATCAGTCAGGAACAAGCTCTAACTTCCCAGGGAGTTTAGTGGCAAATAGGAAAGATTTTTGCCCAAAAGAGTGAAACCCAAGGTGCTATAGAAAGCTTCAGGATGCTGCAGATCCTCTTTGACCCACTAACTCTTGACCACTGCCCTGAAATTCCTGGGTGCTCTCCTGGCTGCTCCCCAAATCCATCACAGAACTGCTTTGAAGGCAGCATCCTGAATGGAGAGCTGGTTTAAAGTGGTTTAGCCCTGCTGGTTTCACTGCTGTGTGACCAGGTGGGTGCAGAGAGCACAGGTTCTCTCCCCTTGCATGCTGGTTTAACTTCAGATTAGTCCCTGCATGAAGAGGAGAATGCAGCACCCAGCCCATGCTTCTGCCTTTCAAGAAGGCTTATGCCTCTGCTGTGGGTTTTTGTACTTTGATACACATTGCTCAGTCTGTGGGTTTTACTACTCTGAGCCTGAAAATGTTGAAAAGTTACTTGTAAGCTTTATTTAAAATTACAGCAGCTTGTCACACTGCAAACTCTTCTTTATATCAAATAAATTGTTAGAAATGATTTATGAGATTGAATATGAATGACATCACTATTGTTATTACTGCATATTAGGGGCCCAATTAGGTTTGTGGTTTTGTTTATTTTTTAAGGACTCCTTTATTTTGAATTTTTCCTAAATCCACACTTAGAGCAGTAGCGACTCAGAGAATTGAACTTATCATTGTTTTATATCTGACAAAATCATCATTGAAATCACCAGGAATTTTGTTGTGTATGAAGCTCAAATTAAATCAGGGCTTCAAGATCTGTTTCCAAGAGTATTCAAAAGAGTCTTAGAGTTTTTATTTAATTTGGATGGAGTGAAGTTGAAGGGAGAGTTCAAGCACTAAAAATAAATATGGCTCTTATGCATAGAATGAAGGAAGATGGACTTGGAGACAACTTCATAAGACATCTGACCCAACCCTTTGCATTACACAGAGCAAAGGTTGTACTAATCCAGCCCTAAACTCCATTTTATCTTATGCATCTCCACCGGTGCCTTAATTATCTCGATAGGCAATTATTGTGTTTGCCAGGAAAGCTGTGATCAACTATACCACTGCAATTATTTTTATGTTTCTGTTTCTGCAAAGATTCTTTCATTTAGAAGAAGTCACAGGAAAATGTTTGTGTGTTAAATGGATTTTCTGGTCAGATAGATTAAAAAAATAAATTAATATGGTGGTGTGGGAATTCTAGTAGCTCTTCAATATTTAGTTAAATAATAGAATTAACTTGGTTCTAATTTTTGTCAGTGCTAAAGCATGCATTGAATGGTAAATGGTTTAGAATGATTTCTGGGTAAACCAAGACTAGAACAGACTTGCATATCAAATTTATTAGAAATCCTTCTTTTGAACTGTATTTTGGGTAAGAGGGTATAAAATTAATCCAATTTAAGTTTATGTAAGAGCAGCAAACTAATTACAAATTCACAAAATTAATTGCCACAGAGTTACTGAAATTGTTACATGACTATTTTAAATAGTCCTGGAAGCAAGAAAAGTCTCTAAAGCCAGAGATCAGAGCTGCACTAATTTTCAGCAGTCCACAGGTCCTGAGAGTACAAAGCCATCCCCAGAGCCAGCCCTAATTCAGAATAACTACAGCTCCTGCATTCCTGGCACACCACAACAAAAGACAATAAATGGAGTCGGGTTTTGTCCGGTCCAGTCAGCCCTTGCTACTGTGCTCAATGGTTTGCTTCACTCGAATGCAGGACTGGACTCAATATGTGCCTGCATTTTTTTCTTTATCCTGCCCCTCTGTCCCCTCCTTTTCTTTTTAAATGTATGTAGAAAGAAAAAAAGTCCCTCCACAGTTTTCAGAATCAGCCCCTCCCAAATTGCATCTTGCCGTGCCTCTTGGCTGTATTGCACATTCCCCACCATAAATACATCCCAAGCACATTAGATCGGGAGGGGCTGCAATATTGGTGAAAGGGACATTACAGGAGAAAAGTTCAAAACCTCAGGGCCTGATCCTGATCCCTTTGAACTTAACAGGAGCTGTTGCATAGGCTTCAGTGGGAGCAAGCTCGTGTGCTCTACGTGCAGAAGCATTAAACTTAAAAGCAGGCTGTTTAAAAGACTGCATTGTTTCTTGCTTGTACTGATAGTTTCTCATGTAAAGTTCTATATATTCTTTCACAATAAATACATGAAACAGTTAATCCAATGTTATATTGTTTAGTAATATTTTACTTGCAAATGACGATCATTTCTTCTCTGCTCTGTTTGTTCTTCTGAATGTCTGTTTTATATTCTGGAAATAGAAGAGCTGTTCTTTTAATGCCCATTTCTTTCTGATGATAATCGTTCTTTCTGGCAAATGGTGTGACTTGCAGCTAGTCTATATTTTCGATCAGTAAATATTGAACCACAATGGCAAGGAAGGTCTGAGCTATGATACGGCTAAAACAAATAAATAGAAACCAGCCCACTTTTTTTTTGATTATATTTCTATTATTTTCTGGATAGATGTACCCTCCACTAAGGTGGTTCTAAAGTAATGGCTGTCTTGTCTTGGAGGGGGTGCAAGCCAGACTGTTTTTGGATAGTGGTGGGGAGGACAGGAGCCTCATGGGTCAGTGGCTAATACCCTTCCTGCTCTCTGCCTGCCCCGTGGGGCAAACAGCAGGGTCCCAGGAGTGGCCTCATGGTGACATCAGGGTGGTGGCCCAAGGGGCGAGGCTGGGCATCCCTCAGCACTGCACGCTGGAGCATGGGGCTGGCACTGAACCTGGGGTTCTGCCATGAGATCTTGGGGCTGGAGGGAAGGTCGTGCCTGAGCTCTGGGGCAAGGCAGACCTTGCTGCAGGCTCGGTGTTGAGGTAATCCCCTTCTCCAGGCGATGGCCAATTGCAGAAACAACCAGGGGACCAAATCCCCAACCCTTACCAGAGCAAAATGCCATTGACTTTAATGAGCGTTCGCAGGCAGATTTTGGATAAGTCAATGTGGACTTTTGTCTGCGTGAGGACTGAAGGATTTGGCCTACAGTCTTTTACAGTATGAAGTTAATCAACATGCGGGAAATTCCCACACCCTATAAAGGGACCTATTGTGCCTCAGCTCGACAGAAATCTCTGTTAAATCACTGGATTCTCTGCTAAAAAGCTGTGGGTATGATAGGAACCAAAGTAACTCCAAGTCAGTTAACAGGATCTTCCCAGGAAATGTATCAAAAAAAAGCTCCCAGGAAAAAAGCAACCTGGATAATTCAATGGGAGCCAGTGGGGAAGTACCCGCTCCTGCCCTCATTAACATCAATGGGAGTTTCCCCTTTGATGGAGCCCATTCAGTGGGAGAGGAACTGGGCTTTACAGTAGCATTTTAAATTATATTCAAAGGTCACTTAAATTATATGGTCACTTTAAAACCGCTCTCCAAAAACCTGAGTAATATTCAGTTATGCTGGGCACTTGCCTGAAAGTGTCAATTAGGATCTCTTTGGATACATTCACTTTTGAAAAAGCCAGTTGGCATCAGCAGCTTGTTGTAGGAGCTGCTGCAGTGTAAGGTGTTAAAATGAAGCATTTGTTTTTGAAATGACCTATAAAGCCTGTCAGCATTTGCAATCCAGCCTGTGAGAGCTTGTGCAAGGCAGACTGTTTGATGTCCAGGCGGATAGTTTGCGACCTTGGGCAGGATCCAAGTTTTTCAGGGAGCTGAAATTATCACCGGACAGTATAGAAATACAAGCATTTGGCAACATGAAGTATAGATAGAGACACCATCCTATAAATAATCTATTCCTCCTCCAGTTATATGGGATCCTGGGAAAAAATATTCTTTATTGTGAGTGAAAGGTGTCGAAGAATAGGCTAGAAAATGTGAACACAGCCAAATGGCTTACCTGCCAACAGAGGCACAGCTTGCCCTCTAAGTTAGCTGTGCTTTCCTTGTCTGGCATAATATCTACAAGAAGCAATAAACAGTCTAAATAAAGCATTAATTCTCAGCCTTATCACTTACAGATCCATTATGCCCTCGTATAATTTACTAATATTTATCTAGATGAACTAAACGTTACTGAAAATTTAAAGGTGGTAAACATGCTGTCTGCTGAATTATTCTGTGCGTGCTGGGAAAGTAGCTCATGGCAGAATTGAATTATTTAATATTATTTTCCAGTATCATGTAGATGAAGTATAAGCTTCATTTTTGGATTATGATTTGTATTATGAAATGCTTATCAAGTGTTTTCCAAAGATTAGTTTAGTTTTAATTAAATAAACCTTTCTCAGGAGAAAGCTCCCAACTACTCTTCGTACCCAGAGGCTACCGTACTTGTTGTTTTTAATTATTTTTCACTGTTACCCAAACTGCTTTGGGTACTCCTGCCCAATTAAATCACAGACATGGGCTTCTTATACACAATATGTTTAATATTTAATTTTAATTAAATTAATTAAATTGTTTATTTAATTTTATGTGCATTATTGTGCATGAAGCAATGCAAAATTTATGATAGGAAGAATTTGTGGGAGCTTTCAAACAAGCTAATTACTGAGGTAAAAAGAGACTTCTTCTCTCTTTCTAGGGAATAGGCATTCGACCATAAGGAGATAACAGAAGTTGTTTGGATAAAATAATAGGTGGTTGCGCAGCATTAAGGATTATTTGTTTTACCTTACTTTATCTTGTAACCATTACTTGATCATATTATAATAGATTTGACAACAACCTTCTCCCGCAGTTGTTGCAGGCAGGTAATCAAGTATTTATCAGGGTAAATAAACCTAAAGCTACAATATAAATGTACTGGTAACATTAGAAATCAGCAACACACGTGCCACAGATACACATTTTTGGTTGCACCCTGAGTCTTTTTTCTTCCAACAGACCCATTTATCTTCTAGGTAATCTTTACGAGAGCCTGCTGTTTATTAAAAGGAATAGCAAATAAAAAAACCCATCCTTTTTTACTAGTGCAGATTATTTGTTGTGGTAGACTTTTTTGTTCTAATGAAGATTTCTTTCTCATCCTAAAAGGAGCAGCACAGTATTTTTTGATGCTGTTTTAATCTGGTGGTGTATTGTTTTGAGAAGGTCACTGATGCTGGGTATAGACAGAAAGCTGTTTTGCATGACCTTGATGCATGTTGTTTTGGCAGGAAGTTAGTAAATGAGAAAAAACATAAAAACTCCTATTTGTAACATTGCTTTTTATGATTTATAAAAAGGTAGCTCACAAGCCTCTTTTGTACCCCTGCAGAGGCTGTGGGGACTCGTCCAAAACCCTCTGGATTCAGTGGGGTCTCTCTAGCAGTGCTGAGGGTTTGGAACAAACCCTGTGGGGCTGATTTCTTAGCACTGGAGGAGGCAAAGCCACAGCCATGCCATGGCTGCATGGGCCAGGGTACAGCTCTGGGGAGGAGAGAGCAGGATCAGGATCAGGATCAGAACCCTGGGCTGCCACGGGGTGGGAAGAGGACTGGAAATGCAAACCAGGCTCGTGGAGAGAGCAGCCCTGCCTGCTCCTGCATTGCTGTGCTCAGTGCAGCTGTGAGCACAACCATCCCTGCTGAGGGAGATGCAGGTTCTTACAGAAAAAAAAAAATAAAGGGAAGTTTTTTGGCTTCCCCCCACCCCTCTTCCTGCCCCATGGAAATGCAGAATGCGCTTTGTGAAAATTCAACACGTCTGCAAAGTTGTGATGGGCATTTTCCCTTTCCTTGTTTATGGGTTAAAAGGGTGTTCAAAGGGAAATATAACATGCTACTTCTCTGAGTATTGTGACAATTAAAACAAATATAAATAAATGTATTCACAGGAATTATTCATATAATAATTAACAATTCCTCAGCCCCAAGAGCAGAACAGCTAAAAACAATTTTTCTTGAATGTTAGAGATATTCATAGAGCAATAGTTTTATTTCAGCAGATTAAATAGTATCATAAAAGTAGCTGATGATGCAGTAAATTAAAAATCAGACTGGGGTCGACTTTACAGCAGCTTTTTTTAGTCTAATACAATTACCCATTACTGGCTAAACATTAGTTTTAAATCAACAGCAGTTGTCAAAAAGAATTTTCTCTTAAAATTATTACTAGAAGAATTTAAAATGAGAGCAATATTACCAGATACACAAGGCCTGAAGAGATCTTAATACTGAAGGAGCACACATCATAAAGACCCATCTAGATATAATTTTTTCCCTGCAGTCTCTATTCCTGCGCAGAGCCAGGCAGAGCGATGACTGCACATAACGCGCCTCCCTAATGTACAGGCAACACTGGGAGAGAAATCCACTCGAATTCACAGGGATGCAGCCTCACCTCAGAGTGGTTAGACTTAAAGGAGAGTGGTGAATAAGGAATGAGGCTGGGGCCAAGCCCTGTGCAGCAGCTTGGTGGCACTCAGGGCTCGCTGCCTGCCCCGGGTGCTCAGTGCCACTTTGGGTTTCTGCACTCGAGTGGTGGTGTGGAAGCGATAGCACCCAATTATTTCCAGCCCCTTCTTGAGATGTTCTGCACAGTATTGAAAAATTCCGAAGTTCAAAGCCTCTGCATGCTAATGGGAAGAGGGTTTATGCCATGAATAAAATGGGAAAGGACCACATGATGCTGGAGTCTGCCGGCGAGGGGAAGGGGGAGATCCGGGGTGCCATGTGCAGCTCCTCATGGCCAGCATCAGCACAGCACTCAGATCACCCCCTTTCCCCACTGCTGTGACAAGAATGGGTACAAAACAGGCATTTTAGGTAGCCTGCTTTTCCCTCCCTTCTCAGGAAGACCTGACAGAAGACTGGAAAAACAACAGGTGTGTCAAGTTAACGTGGCGTATTTAGAGTGGGACATTTCACGAGTACAAATAAATGTTTTTTCACCAGCCACAAAGACACACAGATGCTCTACTCTGTGCTCCCATGCTTGCAATGAGGTGGGGAGAAGCTTGGGTATAAGGTTCATGATGTAAATCAGGGCAGGCAACTGAAGGAAGAAGTAGCTATATGATTTACAGAGTAAATTACTGGCTTCACTAGATTTCATTATCTTCACCAAACTGTTCTTTATATTTCAGCGTGTTTATATTTTATTCAGAGATGTTTTCAGGGCAGGAGGCTGGGCATGCACACCGTCGCCATTTCCTGAGATGCGTGCAGGGTTCCAGGAGTTATTTATAAAGGCAAACTTTGACTTTTATAGGCAGGGTGAGATTATTTTCCCTAGCTAAATATATGTTTTAGTAAGTGTGCTAAAGGTACTTTAATATATGTGCCTGTTATCTGATGAGCTTACTGCAACAGCTGCTGTTTATCCATGACGGCATACTGCTCCAAGATTAATGGGTGGAGGACTCAAGGGAGCCAGCTCCTGGGAGACCCTGCCCCGGCACCCCAGGCTGTCCCAGCTGGTGCCCCATACATGGCCAGCACGGCAAGCACAGGCGTGTCAGGCCATGGGCACCATCACACTGTGCAGCTCTGCTGTGGCCATCCTCAACCAAAATGGAGCTGAGGCAGCTGCGGGAACCCTTTTTGGCTGATCCCAACATTGTTGCTTTTTGTGACGGTCACTCCTGTGAGCACAACAACGCCATGTGCTCAGGCTGTGTTTAATTTCTTTTTTAACCAGCCCTGGCCGTTTTCCCTCCCTTTGTCCATGTTATCTGCTGCAGCATTACCTTGCTTCACCTGCACTTTCCACAGAGAAATCCTTTGCCCCTGGAAATGCCCATTTCCCCAGGCTCTCTTGCACCTGCAGCTTCACTCCCACAGCTGTGGGCATTGAGGGGGTCATCTCCAGGTGCATGGGCTGTCTGAGGGACAGGGTGAACTTCCAGGCCTGTGGCATGGTGCCTCCTCTTTGCTTCCTCGTGCTCTGGGACCAGAGCCTCCCTGGTGACATGAGGATGAGGATGAAGGCAGTCATGCTGGTGGTGAAGTGTCACCGAGCCACAGGCAGTTATTTCCTGCCACTCCTTTATGAGGGTGGACAACTTCTGTGTGACTTAGCATCTGAGTCAGGAGTGCAGGTCTTAAGGAAGGGTAATACTGACCTGGCAGAGCAAAACATCTCCAGTGGCAGAAGCCCCATCAGCTCCAGCATGGCCATCCCAAACTGTGTTTTCAAAGCTGTGTGTTGCACCCCACATGCAGTCTATATTATTATTTAACTGAAAGTAAATAAGAAAAAATAGAATAGAAAAATGTAGTATTTATATAGAAAAATCTATTTGATCACTGTATTTTTAAGAAAATAAACTTAAAAACTGGTTTAGATCAGTATTTCTGTTCAGGGCTTCAAAACAGGACGTCATCATGAATTTAGAGTGGTACAAGGCTCCCCTTTTTAGCTCTGTATCTCTCTGTCCAGCAGATAATCTTCATTACGGGCACTTCAGAGCATTTTGTAGTGTATTTATCATTACAGCTTGATGAAGTAGAGCATTTTAATTATTCACAGTTTTCAGCAGCAGAGCTGAGGAGTAGGAGAGCTAAATGATTTGCTCAAAGTAGTACAAGAAATCTGTGGCAGAGAAAGGCTCTGCCCTGGGGCTTTCCTGCAAGACATTATTAAGACTCAACTTCAAAGATGGGACATTTTGATGCACAAAAACTGGCTACTGCTCTAGGATGGAGTTTTACCTTGCTGCCTAAACTTCAGGCCAGCTTATTTTGTGGTGGTTGAGTGTAAGTTTATTATTCTCGAGGAAGGGAAAAAACACTTGAAAAAGAAGTGGAGGCTGAGATGTGTCTAAAACTGAGGAAACTGATGGGAAGGAGTCAGAAGCTCCTGATGATTTTATTTCCTCCCTGTGCAAGCAATGCATGTAAAATATATCACATGAGGTTGCACATGTGTGCACCTTTGCCAATATGTGTGTGCTGCACACACACGCTGTGTTTCTATCCATGTATTTGAGATATTTAACCATTTTGGGCATTCTGTTTATATTCCCTGCAACAAATAAAATGTCGCCCCATAGGCAGAAGTCTTGCACACTGGGTTTGAGTCTAGAAGTAATTTTCTTTTGTTCACAGTGGAGTTATTAAGCTCTCGCAATACAGGTTTACAGCCGAAGTGCTGACAGACTTAATTTCAAGAGCAATGTGATTAGGGCAAGGCACAAGGTAGTGCTGTACCAGTGCTCACCTTTATTAGCTGTGATAGTGGTGTAAGTCCAGGCAACTGGGGGAAAAAACAAAACTAAGGCAAACAAACAAACCTCCTCCAGCAGCAGAAAACTTTGGCTTTTGGAGGCGTGCTTTAGGGGATGAGTGATGCCAAGCAAATTCCAAACTGGGGGAGGCTCTCGAGTGCTTTTGCTAATATTTATTTTATGATACATTATAACTACTGTGTGTTACTGTTGCTACAAACCCCTGGGAAATAAAACTGGGAACTGTGTTGTGGCGAAGCTAAGAGTCCACAACTTTATTAAACGTGGAAGCTGATGTACACGGGCAGCAGCCATCGGTCCTGGCCGAAGGCAGGCAGTGGTGTGGCCAGGAACTCTCCACGTCCTCCTTGCAGGGCAGGCTGTGCTGCTCCCACGAGTCCTGCTTTGCACCTGCTCGTGTCCTCCGAAAACAGCCGAAATGTCACCGTGCCAATATTAGCTGCGCGCAGGGAGCTGCGCCCTGATCAGCTGGAGAGCAGAGATTACTCACAGATATTGCTCTGAGGAAAGCTGCACAGGGGAAGCAAAATGAAAGGAGAAACAACATGGTCTATAAAAATTCTCTGGCAGCATTAATCAGCCGCATGTTTGGTTCCTGGTTATTTGCCTGGCTCTTGCTGTGGGTTGTGTTTCTGTGTTGGTATCGCGAGGCTGCCAGGGCTGTGATGTTTGGTGTGCAGCTCCTCACGGGCACTGGTGCTGGTAAAAGGAATGCAAACACAAAACCTGCCTTCAAAACATCCTGCTTTTTTTTTTTTTTTAAGAGATGGTAAAACCCAAATCTAATGAGTTTGTACAGTCTGAATACCAATCTCATTAAAATGCTCTTTTCCATTTCTTTTGGATCAAACCCTGCTATAGTTCTTCCCTAAATATTAATCATTTGTCTGTTGGGACCATGTTCATTTTCCATTTTGTTCTTCTACCAGCATTTTTAGGGACTGAATAATTGCTCTCTGGAAACAATTATAAACCCAGTTAACTCTTCCCTTTCCCATCTTCTCTTCCATCTGCACTACTTTGTCCTGGTTTTAAGGGATATATGGGTAGAGTTCCCTATTCTTTCTTTGTCTGGAGATTGAGGGCTTGTATGTAAAAAGAAGAAAAAAGAGGAAGTTAAATTAATACCTTTTTAAACTTTTTTGAAGTCAGTGGCTTTCTTTGTGAGTTTCTATGAGACAGTGGGTTGAGAAATGTGAGGCAAAAGTAAACAGCATGTGAGAACTGAGTGGCTGGTTGGTCTGCTGGGCTTGTGTTGATACTTGTTTCTAGGCAGGTACTTGAAGAGTATGTCACAAAATTCCATTTTGAATAAAATGCGTGGCCAGGAGAAGTAGCCTCCATCATCCTGTATTTAATTTTCAGCTCTCATATAGACATATTTTCCCACAGTTACAAGAGAATAGCAATGTGAAGGATGATTTGGTGGAAGAGGTCTTTGCCTGAGTGATACTAAGAATATCTTGCTAAAAGATAAGGGGTTTTTCTTTTCTCTCCACTCTGGCAAAGGCACGTGGTATTTGTAAAAGTGTGGAGTTAAATGCCCAAAGTGAGGAAGTGTGTAGCAAAAAGCAGTCTGAAGTTTCTGGCTCTTCAGGGGTCAGACCTTAGAAGCCAAAACTCAGATCCAATAAAGGGAATTAGGAATTTCAATACTAATGAACTATTGTGGGACACAACAGTCAACTCCGGGGGTCCTGCTATCCTAGGGCATCAAAGGATGTTATAAAGCTACTTCTTTAGTTCGTCGTCCCATTAGGAGAAGGATATCTTTGCATTGACAGAACCCTCTTTTGATATTTTGATTAAAATTTATGAAGTTCTGTAATCATCTGTTCTTGCCACTCATTGCCATTATGATCCCTAAATGCCCTCTTCTGTGATTTTCCCCTTCTCAAAGCTTTTTATGGTATTCAGATCATCTCTGTCTGACAAAGTGGGAGGACAGAACATTTGTGAAGGCACTCTAGCTCCTAATTGGAGTGATAGTAGCACAAAGGGCTCTGGAAACAATACGTTGTGCTTAGGAACGAGGCCAAGAAGGCTGCCGTGCCCTTCAGCAGAGTGTCAGCCAAGTCGTGAATAGCTCAAGGCTTGTGAGCAGTAAACAACCTGGCTCATCAAGGCTCTTCACAAACTGTGACAGTTGAGCTTCTCTTACTGTGGGGATTTTTCCAATTACTGTCCTGACAGGATCATTCAGCACCATACTGGTTTTTACTTTCTCTCTGGAAGGGGAATAAGTTCTTGAAGATCAAATCCAATCCTTCTGCCATTTCAGACCATAGGGTCTGCAGGAGGTCAGGCAATGCTTGGGATACTGAGACTCCTCTGAGCTCTATGCAGGTAACATGCAGGACCCAACACTTGCCAGAAACTTTAGATTTTCTTTGAAAGAAGCATTATTAAACTCTTTCTAGCCAACTTTTTCTGCCCCCTTGAAAAGTCTCAGCTTTAGGGAGGACTTTTGAGAAGATTGTAGCAAAATAATTGGATAGCTTTTGACTCTGCTTGGTTTCTCCCTGACACTGACAGGTTAACCTGAACTTTAGTGGTGACACAGAGCTGCTCTTGCATACTGAACTCTTCTTCAGTCTTTGTGGCATTTTTGGCCAGTAAGGCAGAGATCTGTTCTAAGATCTAAACAGCAAACGTGATCAGCTCATGGCAGCAGAGTATGGTGCTGGATACACAGACATATGTAGAAGGGGTGGTAGATGGATTTGCCAGTGTGGGTAGACCAAGGAGAGGTTTGCCACTTTTACAGCTCAACTGCCTACATATTTTTCCCCTTAAAAACAGACTTCTTATGAGGATCAATCTTTTTATCTCTTCAGGGTTTGTGAAGAGCCTGTGATGAGCTGGCTGAACCAATAACACTTCATGCAGAAAATACTGCACCAGCTCTTGCAAGTGCAATTTGCAAAGCTGTAGTTTGGTAGTGTGTGGTCCAGCCTTCAGCTACCCAAGAGATCTGGCCTTTTGTCCGGTAGCTGAGGAAACCTGAAGTGTTTGGGCAAACTGCTTTAATGATGTAAAACTGGGTAACAGGACCCTCTTCACCAGGAAGTGTTGGCATGGGAGTTGATATTCCCCTAAGTCTTGTGACATCTGCCTTCAGTTGTCTGAAGTCTCCCAAATCTACCAGTGTGACAAGGATGGTCTGGGCACGGCTTGAGGACCTGGGGGACAAGGGAGTGGACAATTTATATTTGCAGAAGGCAGCACTGTGAAACCCTTGAGGAGGAACAGGTAGAGAGTTACCGATATTAGCAGGCATAGTCCTGAGCCTGTCCTGTTACAGGAGAAACATTTTCAAACTCAGCTGTATGACTTGAGACTTTGAACCTGTTTATTTGAGTTAACTAATTAATAGACTTAGTTATGACTTCTGTGTATCTGTGTTGGACTTACAGAACACTGTTTCCAATGGTATGTGTCTCCAGAGCTGCTGAGACAGTTCTTGCTCCCTTTCACTTGCTCTGCATCATTTAATGGCATCGCTTCCCATTATTATTCTCTCTTCATCTTCATAAAGAGTGGCTTTCATTTGGTCCCACATTTCCATCCCTTTCCACCATTTTTGCTGGAAGAATAAACTGTCATCTCTTGAAACTCTTTAAATTCAATGTGTCTCATCTAGCACAGCCTGAATGCTCCTGCACGTGGGAAACCAGGGCCAACAGTATCAGTCCTTATATTCATAAAAAGTTCCTTTTATATCACATCAATTTAATATAAAAGAGAAATTAAAACTTGACATTCTTGTTTACAATTTTGTTTTTCAGACCCCTTTAGATTTCTTGTTTACATAAATTGAATGACTTCATGGCTGTGAAACAAAACAATGGGTAGTGTTGATGCCATATATTATGAAATAGGTCTTCATGGATCATGTTTTGGGAGTATTTCTGTGTCTGTATCCATTCAGACTTTAGCTTCTCTGCCAGACTTAGAAGATCCCAAATGTTGGTTGTGCACACATAATAACTTATTCATAACTTCTTTATATGCCACTGTTCTTCCTCATAAATATACTAATAAAACTCATTATAGAAATCAAAGCTAGCTAATATAATATATCTGATGGACAGCTGTCTCTGGATGCATGAATTATAATTACATGAAGCAAGATGGTCTTATTATGCCAGGATATCTCTGCTCTGAATAAATTTCTATTACTGGTGTGTAATCTTTTGACTCAGGCCAGATGATAGGAACTTGCCCAAATAAGTCCCTTACAGTATTACTATTGAGCTGTGCTTCCACTTGTAGAATTACAATAAGTGGTGCTGGAAGTTGTGTCTTTGAGGAACAGTGGCCTGAGTGAGGTGAAGGATTGTGGGGGAACAAGAAGCCGAACAAAATTCATCATCTGAGCTGGTCTTACCACTCCAGCCAGCTTTCAGGCTATAACTTAATGCCATACACTGATTTAGATGTAGCACTTGTCAGCCAAGAATAAGACTATAAGACACAGACATTCGAGGACTTGACCCATACTTTATTGTGAATACGTGATTGAACTCTGAGCTGACAGACAGACAGAGACAGCCACTAGTGTGAGAAAGAGAATTTGTTCTGCCATGTAAGATTTCAAAATATCTTAAACTCAGATCTGTATTTTAAGCTTAGCTCGCTCTTAGCGGATTTCTCAATAGTATTTGATGAGCTGAGTGATTTTTCTAAACTTATTTTTTTACCGCCTTTCCTTCTGTACTTTGCTAATAAAAATGGCAGCATCTATTTTTGAGACACTTATTGGGACACTCTTTATTGCTAGGGATTTCTCTTCTCACATCTCCAGTATTCATAAGAATGAGAACAAACTGATACTGAATGTTGAAGCCAAAAACCTTTAATGGATCCCTTTGCTCTAAATTTAAGATCAGTCAAGGCATTTACATGACAGCAATGCAATACTAGGTTTCTGCTTAGGCTGAACTGCAAAGGAAAGGACTAAAAAAGAGCAAACCATCCATGCATACACTCATTTCTTTCCCTCAGAGTGTTCTGACCCTTCTCCTAGAAGCTGAGCTACCACTGATCAGTGCTGACATGAAAGACCTGGAAAAAGAGTTTGTGGCCTCAAGAAATGTAGGGAACACCTACAAATAGGAAACTTTATTTGAAGAAAGGGAGTTTCCCTTTTGCTATGCCTGACCTATTAGGGAAGATGTAGCACATCATGTCAGTCAGTTCTGTTCTCCTCCTGGTCTGCTGCAGATGATGAAGCAATGGAGAATCACAGCTTTTATAGGACAGAACAAGAGTAAATGAGCATGTGACATCTCCCCCACTTCTACCCTGGGAGTTGTCTCATGTATCAGGCAGGATCAAGAGTATCCAAAAGACTCATGGAACAGCCAGGAAGAAAACAAAACAGCAGAAGAAAAAGCCTGTTTCTTTACTTTTAGGATGCATTAAAATAAAAAGAAAACAACAGTTCTCCAATCCTTACTACTCAAAGATGAATAATCAGTTTTATGTTTAGAGATAATGAAGGCATCATATGCACAGTGAGTAGCCTGTCCCCATATTTATTGTATGTAAGTTTTGATTTAAGCTACTTCTGCTTCACAAACGTACTTAATATCAACAAGAGTACTATTTACACTGATTTTTTAATCAAATGAATGTAGTCATCTTTTATGCTTGCAGTTTGCCTGCAAGCAGATTTTTTCCCTTTCAAATTCACTCTGTCAAAATGGTTAGACAAATTGTTTCTGGAAACATATTTGAATTATGGATGATTTGCGAATCATCCATAGCAAGCTATTGGCTGTAGCTAAAAGTTACAAATATACCTAAACTTGTCTTCTGAGCTCCCTGTGTTACCAAAGGGTAGAAATTAGTGTTTCAAAAAAGCTGCTTTATCCTCTGAGGATGAAGAGGATGTGAATTCCTCTGGTTGTACTTTTCTCTTTCTATTATCTATGGAGGAACTCCTGCAGACCTGGAGCCTGAAATTTTGGTGGTTACAGATATCTGAGATATTTTGCGACTGGTCATATTAATTCAGATGCAGTTTTTGGTCCTCAACAAACTGATGTAATATTTATAAACTACTCTACTTCTGTCCCAGGCAAATTTCAGCTCTTGACTGAACTGTTTTCAAATTTAGAGCACAATTCAAATGTTTGTGAGCATTTGTATGGAAACACCCTAGGAAGTGTGGGTTGTGGAAAGGAAAGATAACCAGTAAAAAAACCTCTGGTCTGGTTTCTAGTTTTGCATTAGGTTTGTGAATAGTCTTGTGGAATTCAGCAATTCAGAGGATATATGGTGTTGAAGGACAGCAGTGCTACACACTGTCGCAGTCGGAAACGTGGGTCTTGTGACAAAAAATTACAAAAGGGAACAGAAAAGTAAAAGGAAATCTCAGAAATCAATCTGATGCTGGAAGTGTTATTTGATACTTAGCAAGCACTGTATTTTTCTTGGGGGAAAAAATAAGAATCTAAGTTGTGATTGGTGAAAGACCACTCAAAAAGGACTCAGGGAAATGAAATGGGGACAGTTCCTCAGCCTGGGGTGGCAGCCAGGTGTCCCCCATGTCCCCTGGAGCACCCCACTCCTACGAGGCTCCTGCTCCCATGCCAGGAATTCCATCCACAGCATGAAGGGTGAGGAAATGCATTGACGGCTGTGATACCTCAGGACATCTTTGCCAGCATCCTTGTTTGTGCAGAGGATGTATCTGAGCCACAATGTAAAGCACAGAAAAAGAGAAAGTGTTTTACATGCTTTTAAACACAGGGACTACTGATACTGTCACTGCCTGGGTTTGCCTACAAACAACGCACCCAGCTGAGTAATTTATTCTCAGTGTATAATCTTTGACGGCTGGAGAGCAGAAAAGCTGTTCAGTACGTTTGGAAATGACTGCAGCTACAAGGTGAGAGAGAAGTATTTAATATCTGTTTTGAAACCAACACTGGAGGCACCTGATAAACTGCCAGAAGATGGGGTTTGTAACACACAGAAAGCCAAAATTTGAAAAACTAACAAACACTGAAGCCGCTCATAGGGGGGATATAAAATGCTGTGAAGTCTGGACTCAATTTATTTTGTCCTTATAAAATGCAGTTGTCTGAGTCATTTAAATCGCAGGGGTCAAAAAGTGAAGACCAAACATTTCACAAGAGTGGGCATTTTTGAGTGGATCCTCCTTCAGGGGTATTGCAGAATATGGGACACCTGTGCTCTGATTCAGTCCACCATGAGAAGGAGCAGGAAACATGAAAGGAGCAATGATAATGGCAAAAAAGAAACCAAACTTTTTTAAGCGTGAGAACTCTCTGTGTCTGGTTATGGTTGAAGCCTTTGTTGGGGTTGCCAAGACTCCTCTTATTCACTATCTCACTTTGGAAACAGGGAGAGAAAGGCTTGAAATGATAACATTTAAAAAGGGCAGCAATACACCGCAGTGTTTTGTTACCGATCCCCAAGTTTTTTGTCTCATCAGTAAAATGCCTCAGGGCTTGCAGGAGAAGGACCCCTGTAGGTTTCAATCTCCATTTATCCCAAGGCTATGTGCCATGGCCAGGTGGATGCTGTGAGGGCTGGGGTTGGCTCAGAATGATCCAGAGCAGAAATGTCATCTCCACAGGTGTTCCCAGGATCCGTGCAGCCACCTGTGGGCCACAGCTTGGTGGTTTTTACAGTGAGAGTCCTAAACAGCAGAAAGAAAAGGCACAGTGAGGAAATTTGTTTTCAGACTAGAGCTTGAGACTGACCCCAAGCTCTGGAGTAGAAAGGGTCACCCAGCAATGGGCAGAGGCTACAGGAAAAGGTGAGGATAGGCATAAGATTATAATAGGTGTGTGAACAAATAGGGCTTTTTCTCAGCTCTCAGTTGTATTGCTTCAAGGACTAGTGAAGAAAAGGGTTTAAGAGCATTGTTTTACAGTTGATAGAAAAGGCCTGGATGTACAGATAGGTATTTATATGTCAAAGGCAATAATTTTACTGTGGTGGAAACAAGAAGTGAGATTTTACTGTTGCACCACGGGCCAGGCTATAGCCAATTTCCTTGGGAAAGACATTTATGGTGTTAATGTAGTCCTGGCAATCCCTGTCCAGGTGAAATCAGCTGGACAGCAGCATGGTGCATCTCCAGCCTGGTTTTGCTGACGTACAAAAACAGGGGCAGGACTTCTCTGGATGAGGAATCATCTAACCCCATAACCAGGAACTATCCCTGTCCAGAAGCATTCACGTTAAACCAGCCCCACCAACCCCTTCACCCACATGTCAGTCCCTGCCATGCTGCTGTTGGTGTCTGTAGGAGAGTATTCACAAAGTTCACCATGCATTCAAGCACTTGTAATGTCCTTTATTAATATGAACAGCTGCAAAATTCAGACAGAAGCAAATGAGTGACAGGCAAGAGGAAAAAGGAAATTACGATAGCAAGCAGACAGCTGTGAAGACTAGCAATGTGCCCAGCTGATGGTACTGCAACCAGGATTTTTAAAATGTGTAATAAGAGATAAATAAACTGATAAATAAAATCGATCTCAAAAGGCCACATGGGAAAGATGCACAGTCTTGATTACCTAATTACGGAAGGAATATTGCAGAAATGGAAATAGCACAACGAAGTCCCATAATGACTTCGAGACTGGAGACTCCAAAATGCTTAGTGAAAGTAGGTCTGTCTCCCTCGCAAAGAGAAAAGATTAAGAGGGGACCTGGTGGAGCTGCCAAGGGCTCTAGGGGGAACCGCAGGGAGCAGTGCAGCAGTTATTAGAGCTAATGTCAAATATGAGGACGAGGGACACGGCTCCAGCGAGGTCTTGCACTGTACAAATGTAATACATTTTTTTTTCCAGAGGGTATATATTATAAGCTACCAGATGCTGCTCTAGAAGCAACCGATCTGACCAGATTTCAAATAGAGCAAGAAGCATATGGAGAGAGAGGGGGAGAAAAACAGTATATTATGGAGAACAACTGTTAACTGGAGGAAAGGATAGGCCTAGCTGGGCTTCCTGGCCTCCTGCCATCTTAAGATTTTCTTATGTCCCTGTGTAATCTTCTGACTTTTGATTTAGATGTTTCCTAAAAATGTGGCCCAGTGGTTGGTACATACTAGGCATTAGCCCAAGAAAAGAATGAAAAAAAAAATGCACTGTATCTCATTAAAGAATTTTTAAAGGGAGACTTTGAGGCGCCATTTGCTTCTTGTTACTCATCTTTGCAAATGTCTCTTGTCTTCCCAGGCTCTGCCCTGATGTGTTAGCATTAGCAGCCTGTGGATTTCTGAGCCGCGCTGAAATGGGGACTCAGAGCGGCCAACAGAAGCCGGTCAAGCAGAGATGGCAGCGTGAAGCACAGGAGGAAGACAAAAATAAGATCGAGTGAAGTAAATGATACAAGATCTTTCCGTGTGCATGAGCAGTATCAGGTGAAAAAATGTTGTCTGGTAATGGCTTTTCAGGCTGCTGTTGGGAATAAGGATCACCCCTATATTTGAAATATTTACAGTTCAATTAACAGCGTTTGTTTCCATAAAATATTTTAAAAGAGAACGGTATTTATCTTTAATTATTTTTAATTTTCTTCGACAAAAGATTCCAATATAGATATTGCTGTAGGCACAGGGGGCACTGAACACCAAGAAGTGGATTCCGTAAACAATTTTTCTCAAAGCACTACAAAGTTTAAATATTAATTTGTCCATAATTGGCAGAGAAGCAATTAAAAATGCTACAAAGCTGACTTTCTCTCTCCTTTACTTTCTCCTCCCTTTTCATTTAACCACAGTATAGAAAGTAGATGTAAAACAATAGGACCCTGAGCTGTACGGCATTCTAAGCCTAGCTTGCCTTAAAGCTACAATATGGATTTAATTTATATGCAAATGTAAGCAATAAAAAGCCAGACACTGTAGAAATTATAGTATTTTTCATAGATGCTTCAGCACCGTCACACAAGCCAGCAGTGATTTCAAACAAGGAGCTAATTATTACTGGTCACTAAGCTACCTTTTTCTTTTAATATCTCTCTTTCTTTCTTCAACTCCCCCCCTGTTTTTTTAACAATGAGTAAATTATTTTCTTGAGCGAGGGGAAGGGGGAGAGAGAGAGGGAGAGAGAGAGAAAGAAACTCGAATATTGGGGGTGAGTGAATGAAAACAGCCAGAAATATCTCCTGTGAGATTCAACATCAGGATAATTTCACAGTCTCGCTTTTTGACTGCTGTGTCCTGAAGCTGACCAGCACCATGCAAGGCTGATCAAAGGCCATCGGAAACATCAAGTAAGCCTAAATGGGGCTAAAGTATGCTAATAGAGAAGCTAAATGTACTTTAATCCTGTTATAATACAAGGTAACTTAGAGGCAGTGAAGGGCCTTGTTGCTTTTCCCTACTGGGTCCAGGACCCCTGCAAATCTTGAATAGAAGTTGCTTCCTATTCTTCGCCGGCCAGGGTATGGCTTTCTCAGATGCACACACAGTCCCCTCCTCCTCCGTTTACTAAGTGTCAACAGTCGGCTGAGCAAGACTTCTCCGCTCCTTAGATCAGCACCCTGTGACCTTCCACATTTAAGCACAGACCATTAAGCTAAGCTTTCCAGCTGTTGCCTGAATTATGAGGGATTTTTTTTTTTTTTTTTTCAGAGGAGGGCAGAGCTTAGAGGAGCACTAAGGCAACAGTTTTATATTATGGACCCGCTGCCACCCAACTTGCTATGCAGAGCAATGTGCTTTCCGCAGGGCTGCGGCAGACGGGTGACGTCCGCTGAGAACACTTTGAAGTGATTCAGGCTCTGGGATGTCCAGCTTTGGCATCATTGTGCTCGCTCGGGGAAATGTAATCTAATTTTAGGAAGAGGAGGAAACAAAGTAAAGGCGGCTGAACTGCGCTGCACTGCACACACTGTCTGGGATGGAGTTCCCGGGAATATCCGTGCTTCCCAGGCAACTTTTTTCTTCATTTTCCTTCTTCTTTTTTAGACACTGAATTCGGTGCATCCTACCCAAGAGAGGAAAAATAAAAGGGTGGTAGTTCTGCCTGCAAAATGATATGCTTTGGTGGATGCACCAAACTAACTACTGCTTGCAAACCCTAGATTAAAACAGAAGATTGATGTAATTTTAAAGCCAGCCAACTGCCTTAGTGACTGTATCAGAAGATTAAAAACAAAGGTTTCATTGAAGCACTACCTCCCACTGTGCAGCTGAAAGTCTCATGGCTGAGGCAAATGGTCCTAAATATCTTTCTGTTAAGTACAAATTACATACTGGATATATTAAGTTGTAATGGTGCATTTTTCAAGAGTCGCTTTTCTTGTGTGAGAGCATCGGTAAAGACTCAAAAAATGCTGACTGTATGGCACATGGAAACAAAAAGGAATCTGCCTTTTACAAAAAATGTTTTGTTCGTATCAAATCCTCTTTTTCCTCCATCTCTTCCCATCCCCCCAGCTAAGCCAGGAGTTTCAAATGCCAGAACCAGTATGTACAGTAAGTCCTTTTGAAATCCATGGCAGAGAAATGGTATCCTGGCCTAGCAAACTATTATCTGCACTTACATTCCTAAGCCTTACCCCTCGGTGTTAGTGCTGATAGGAGTCCTTCAGATCATCTGAAATGTAACTGAATAAAGATGCTCCAGAAAACATCTTTTTAATGTGGAATTATCTTTCATTTACATAGGCAGCATCCCTTAACTTGTCACGTGTTCTATAATGCTTCATGTAATAGAAACATTCATATAAAACTTAATGATTAGCATTCATTCTGCTCCCAAATGATCGATAAAATGCTAAGTTAATGCACAACGTGCAAAGGAGTCTGCCAGTGTGCATAAACTTGCATTACTGTGTGGGATGTAGGTAAATAATAACTGTGGGAGAAGAGGAAAAGAGCAGTGTCCCACTTGGGGAAGGGACAGTGACACCAGAGCTGTCCCTGACACCAGCTCTCTTCCCACCCAGCCTGGGAATGTCCTGTGTCACATGTGCACCACCACATGTGCAAACATGCATGTGCACAGACACACATGCACTCCTATGGCAGATAAAACATAGCACCAAGCAGACAAATACCAACACAAAACTACATGACATCCTCTCTTTGCATTACCAGTGAAGGCCCTCTTGTGAGTGATTTCTCTACAGAAATCATTTGTAGCTACTAAATAAGACAGAGGTAGCACGGATGGGAACTAGGGAGAGAAGTTAAAGTGACAGAGTGGTGCACTTTTGCCCAGATACCTTTACACTGATCTTGTAGAAGTGGTTTATTCCAGCAAATAAGTTGTGTAGGGTTTGTGAGAATATAGTTGGGCAGCACTGAGTTAATATTAGGAAAGTGTTTTTGGCAGGAACAGACTTAGATTCTGCTGAAATGTTTGAATTCTAATCAGCTCCTATTTACCTCTGCTGGGAATAATGTTCTTGTTTTTAGGTGTTTATCTACCTATCTGTTCACCATCCAGCAGTTATATTGTTTGTCTGTCCTTCCCTTACAAGATGAACTAAATTGCAGTTGTGTTTCAATTATCAACAAAATTTGAAATGAAAAGCATTTGCAAGATTCTCTTCAGATTCAGCTGTAATTTTCTGGATTTGTTTTTAATTAACAGAGGTCCTTCCCAACACTTATGAAACTTTACAGAAATCTTTTTGTTCTTACAAACACCCATACACTGTTTTTGCTGCACAATATCTTTCCAAGTCTATTTCTTCATCACTCTTTTAAAAATAAAAACTTTAAAAAATAAGTGATTGCCTGAAAGTGGGCAATTTCAGTCCGCAAGAGCTCCAGCAATAGCCTTTGAAGCTGTTGAAAGGTTACTAGTTCAGATATACTGAATGAAATAATGTAAGAAATTTCCCCCCTAAATTTCAATCTAAATGCAGGTGTTAATTTTTTTTCAGGTGCACAAAATTTACAAGATAATGGTCATTTGAGGTCATATGTGACTGCTCAAATAGGTTTCTACTTAAGTTCAAACATTTTAATTTCTTTTTTTTTATTTATTCAACTTCAAAAATATCAGAATCTCTATTGCTACCACAAGAAAATATTATAGAATGAATACACAGGAACCACATAACCCAGACCAACATGAGCTATACATTAACAGCAATGGTGAATTGACATACACAATTTGTTTTGCTCTTTTGCATTTTTTGTAATTCTTTGCATCATCTATGTTTATCATCAAAATGTCTGTTTCTTCATTTAGCATTTATAATTTTTTCAAGACAGGCGATTAATGTTTTATGTAGTTATTTCCAGACCTGGCAGCTAATGTCTCTTTCCCATACAGAGAATTATCAGAGGCTCTAACCAAGGTAAAAGCCACTGGAAGTGTAGCTCTGTGGCAGCAGGAGAGGCTATGAACACTACTGAGTGACTGGAATTGTTAGAGCACGTAGCAAAGCCAGGAACATGACTCAGTCATTAGTTAGCTGTTAAATTATCTTCACTTTATTAACAGACATGGGGTAGGTGCTCTGCCCATGCAGTCTGACCTATAGGTAATACATACACAAAGCACACTCTGTGTGGAAGATACAGAGCCCACTGACTGCTATGTTTTCCCCACACTTAATGTTTTCGTCTTGAAAAATCATTAAAAATATAAAGGAGAGTTGAGATGAGGTTGTGCCAAAACCCCTCTTTTCTATGTTGTGAATTAGAGTACAGCACTGAGTTTTGATCCCAAATATTTTTGTCCCACACAATTTCCTAGACTAGTTTTGATCTTATTTGGCCTTCCTGTCTCCAAGACGATGAGGCTGAAAGGGTGGCAATGTCTCCTCCTGTGCTGGTACCCCAATTTGAACAGACTCAAGATTGCTGTAGATATGCAGTTCTGCATGCTCTGGTACACGGGATTTTGGATTCCTTATTAAATGTCCCTCTTCTGAAATTAAAAAAAAAAAAAAGAGAATAAAACACTAGGTGAGCTTGCTTACATGTGTTGCGAACTGGGAATTGAGCTGCAACATTTACAATTTAGATGTGTGGCAAATTCTGGGAGGAAGCCACAGCTGACTGTTTTTCTGAATCACGCTTGGCCCCAAGTCTGAGATGAAGAAAGAGTCAATATATATTTGCCTGTGGAGTAGCTAATTAGAACAATTAATCTGAGAACCAGAACAAGCTGTGAGACCAGGAGCTGATTCAGGCACGCCCTCTACTAACTTAAATTTTGATCAACGTTTGAAACACCATGGGAAGGGCTGGGGTGATGAGGCCCAGTGGCTGAGATTCAGGTTCACCATCCGTGCCCCTGGTGCTGTGACATGCGGTGACACCTCGGGCAAGGCGTTTTCCTCTTGTCTCTGAAACAGGCCAATGATATTCACTGCCTTGTTGAGCTTTGTGGATACAAGCAGCATGTTGTGAATGAAATGTTAAGTACATCTCAAAGCCAGCCAAGACAAGAACTGCATTTTTCTTCCTAATATCTATTAGCTCAGAGCAACGGAAGAATCCCACTTGCCATCAGTTCCCTGCTCTTGTTTGAAGATGTGGAGCTAGCCAGATCATATCCATCAGATATTTGCTTTCAGGGTCGCATGAAAGTAGAGCAAAAGAAAGATCTTTTGTGGGGATGACATGCCTGGAAATATACTTGTCCAAAGCAAACAGCTCTCGTTCTTTCTTCAGCTAATTCACTGAAAAGATATTATTTTAGTCAGGAAAACGGTATCAATTCTCCTCCTTTTAGGCAGGGTGGTGGCAGGTTTCCCATGTAGATTTGTGGAAGGTATAATTTTGACAGGAGCATCTGGCTCCTTTGTGAGCTTCACAAGGAATTGTGTGGCAGTGGCTTTAGGTCAGCCTCTGGTTGAGCCATGTGGGCAGCCCTTTGACATGTCTGCGCTGCTTTTCCTGCTCCACTCGGTTTTGTTTTGACTCTCTTTTGAGCTTCCTAAATATGCAGCCTTGCTCTGCAGATTCCCTGGGACAGTTTCATTCATGGGTCCTGACAAGGACTGAGGTTTTGCCAGGGCTCATGGATCCATTCTTACAGTGGTGCTGTGTGTTACATTAGCCGACAGCTGCTTTTGGCAAGGGTTTTCTTTTTTTTTAGAAATCCTCTTAGAGAAGGGAGAAGAGTGATCGCTGGGTAGCGGAGCTTTCAATTCTCAAAATAAACCATGCCAGGTTGTTTAAGAATTTAAAGCAGTTGTGAGCTTTCCTAGTACAATAACATGTAGTGTGGTCCTTCTGCCCTCTTTAAGCAGGTGATGCTTGGCTTTTATCTTCTAGGTATATTTACAGTGAAAAAACACCCTGAATTTCTTTTGTTACTTTCTTGTGTGACCTGAAAATGTGTTTTTAATCTTATTTATGTGAACACAATCACAGCAGTTATTTTGTCATCAAGAATGTGCCAGCTTGTTGCATTTGGCATAGGAAAGTGGTACAAGGGTGCAGGATATCCCGACTTCTGCTCCCCAGATCCTCTGGGGGTTTGGGCACCATGCTCCAGACATCTGCTGTTGTGCCTGCCACTGTGACCACTGTGAGGGACCGGGAAGTGACCACTGTGAGTGACTGGGAAGTGACCACCAGCTGTGCTGCTGCTGGTTTGTGCAGCCATGGGTGGGGTGAGCGAGGTGGGCAGGTAGGGAAGGAGCAGCTGGGAAGTCACAGGCTGCCAAGCTCTGTTCTTTCTTTGCACATCCTTGGGCTGCATGAAGAAATTCACCTGTGCTGGACACGTGGATGACATGGCAAAGAGGGTCCCTGTCTCCTCGTGGTGAGCCATCCCCTGAGGCCAGCAGGAGGGGATGCCTGTGTAGCTCCATCCCTTACCACACAGGGTGGGTGGGGTGTGAGCTCGGGAGATGGCTGTGCTGTGAGCAGTTCATCCTGCAGATGTGTGCTGTGCCACACAGACTGAAATCACCAAAAGATGTGCTCAGGAGAGATCTCTTCAGAGAGCATAAAGTGAGCAGGGAGGATGGAATAATTAGTAACTGGATGTTTGGACAAATTTGATAACACCGAGAACAGCTTGCAAATCAGGAAGCTGAACTGTTTTAGAACAAAGTTTAGTTCATGTTTGTTCAAATTAAGGAAAAGCTTGGCTAAATCAGTGTTTAAAGAGGAGCCCATGGCTGCAGAATGTTTAAAGAGATTGTCTGGAGTCCAGGGCATTACTGCAGAGAGTGTGCTGGCTTTCCTTGGCATGAAAAGACATAGAGATATAATACAAATGCAGAAAAAGAGGGTGTGCTTGTGATAAGATGGATGGAGGGAAGAGTCTGTGTATCCAGCAAAATTACAGCAGGATCAGAAACATCACAAACATTACAGTGCTATTGAGAAATCCAAACTAATACCCTGGGGAAGGTGCCAGCCCAGGTACAGTATATCTGATATTGCAACGCCAGGGGAAAGGAAGAACAAAGCAACTGGTTCATTTGCAGCATGCAAGTTGAAGGAAGAGCCATTACCAGAGCCTTTCCATGTGCTGACAGATTCCTCAAAGTGCTTTATCAATTAAGCATCTCTAAAGCCATCACAGCTGTTTCTCTGCAGAGCAGAACCACTGCTGCTGCCTGATACATGCAGCAGAGTGTGCCAGCATGCCCAGCATTGGAAATGTTATCAGGCAAATGGAGATGCTCCCCCACTCCTTGGTTCCCTCCCACCAGCAGAGAGTTTGATTTCACATTGCTTTTGCTTTCTAAATTGATCTAACTAATGTAATCAGACAGAAACATCCTGTTCCAGTGTCACTAATGCCTTCCAAACTAGATGGCCTAATTAAGGTCACTAATTTCATTGTCTAAGACAATTTCTTGAGAGAAATCTAAGTGGATACTAGAATAGACCATATCATTACATAAAACAATTTGCAGAGAAAGGTGTAAGAAAACACCCATGTCAACTGGAAAAAAAGACCTCAGGTCTTCAAAATTTACAGAAAACAAAAACATAATTATAAATGATGAAGAGTGAAGTGAGAACAGAGAAAGCCTATTCCCAGAACTGAACCTTTTGCCAGACTCAGAACCTGTGGGCAATCCAAAGATTTGCTCAAAGTCAATGCTTCAGGGCCAAGAGAATAAATATGATGATACTAATTTTTTTTTTCTGTTTTGGAGCCTACATCTGGTCGCTGGAAGATAAAGCAGATCAAGGAAGAAATAGTCCTGATCTGTATTAACGGGCCACAATGGAGAAGATGTGCAGTCACTCCCCAAGCCTATTCACTTGCCTCAAGATGTGTTTAGCAAGAGGAAGATGAAACTCCCTTGGTCATGTCCAGTCTGCCTTTGTCCCTGGCAGAAATAGGAGTTGTGGGTACAGGAGATCTCCAAGAATGTTGGCTGACCTGGGAGGAAAGGTCAGCCAACTTTTCTCAGGATGTCCCATGGGAGTCCATCTGGTACTGAGCACCTGGTTTGGAGAGGCAAGAGATGTGTAGGACTCGAGTCCCACAAGTTGAAAACCTTCATTGGGACACAAAGACAAACACAGGGCAAGATGTGTGAGAGGACATCAGGGACAGCTAGTAATTTCTGTAATGCATACGTTTTTTACTCCATCATACCTGAAATACTATGCATGTAGTGTATCTCTGTTAGGTACTATTTAGCAGGATTTACTTGATAAGAACAATGTGTAATAAGGTTTGGACAACAGCAGTTTAAGACAGGGAGGCTGAAAGAAATTAAAAATACTTCTAGACCATTTCACAAGCACAGCTTCATCTTTGTCCCGCATGCAAGACCAGGTATCAAACCACACTAACACTTAGTGCAGAGTTATGACTCCTTTCATGCCTACACTCACCATCATGGTGAGGTTTATGGATGCAAATAAACAGAAAAACACCCAGTGAAATACCTGCAAGGGAAAGTGGGTGTGGAGGTGACCCAAGTCACAGAGGAGTTTTGGCCACCAGGAGGATTTCATGGTATCATTGACCACACTTGCAGTTTGCTTCCAGTTTATAGCTACCAAAGTAGTTATATTTCAATCCCTTAATTTGTCCAAGTTAGTCATGCAAAACCATAAATTGAATCTCTGGACATTTGCAGTGAAATCTGTCCTCTCTCTGAACTCAAAAGCAATTTTCTGACATATCATATTACAGCCCGCTTTGAGATAGGTACTTGGTTAGTAGAGAATCTTAAATATCCAGTACATCCTGAATGTATGTTAATGGTAAACTGGATAATTTAATTTCTTTCTGTAGGTGTGTAACTCTGGCCATCTTGATAAAGTTTTCACACTAGTGCAGAAGTTAGAAACACAGTACAGACAATAGAGCTGAGGACAAGATCAGTTAGATTTTCTCAAAATATGCCTAATTATGAGTGGTAGGAATGGCTTCTAGGGCTAATGAGCTAAAAATTCCATGGTCCTAATTTTGCTAAAAAAGTTAATGCCAGGGTTGTGTTAATATTGAGGAGTTTTTGTAAGAATAGGGCTTTGTAAATAACTCCATGATTTACATTTTAACTGAATGTGTAGATATTACTAGGGAGTAATGCTCATGAATTAGTCTTTGTGCAGTTATTGTATGAAATTTTGTATTCTTTGCATGAAGCTCACTAATTAATCATCTTTTGCTCTAAAAATTTCATGTCACCTACATCAACAGAGTATTACCAGAAACATCACTTCCATCTATACAATACAGGACAAGAGCCCACTCTTTATTGCCAAAAGGATATGTAAGAGGGAAAAAAATATACAAAGTGTTATGAACAGATCAGAGAAAAGGCTAACAGTCCTTCTTAACCCCAAAAGTCTCAGATCTTGTGATTATCTGGACCTTAAATATTTCAGTATAACTCTTTAAAAAGCAACTGCAGTCTTAAGTATTTCTTTGGCTTTCACTAAATTCCAGCATACGCCAAATAACACAGAACTTTATTTCCACCACAAAGCACCCTAAAATATGGGCTTATTTTTATCTTACAAAACTGCCAAAGATGCTTTGAAGCATTCATCTTGTAACCATGACTGACCCTCTTTTTTCAATTATGTCATAAGAAAAACTTCTGAGAGCACTTAAAAACATCTTCAGACTTTTCAGATGCTCTTTGCGCCTACAAGACCCAGCCAAGAATAGTCTCACAGTCTCAGTGTGTGTCAGTAGCTTTATTTTGCATTAAGATTTTTCCCCAGTCAATCAGTCTGGTAAGTGAAAATGTGTTGGTTTGCACGCGTGAACATAGACATGATTTTTAACAAATCTGAGACCACTCCTGCCAATAGCCCCGTTAAATTGTTTTTGTCAGTCTGGTTGACTGGAATGTTCGAGTATTTACAATAGACTCAAGAGTATTAGGCTGAAAGTCTGTCTAATGTACTACCAAATTAGACATGGCCAAGCAGTTGCATAGCAGTTTTCAGCTGCTTACTCCAGAATAAAATATTCAAGTGTGATGAAAAGCTCTTAAAAATATATTTTAATTGAGAATCTTCAGGACTTTTTCCTCCATTCAGCTTCTTGCGGGTGTTCTGAGAAAACAGAGAACTGAGCTGTAAGTCAAGTATAGCACTGTGATCATCTTAAATCTTCTTTCTTTGGGGGCTGAGCTGCTTTTGGTAACCTAGTACTTACTGAGGAATGAAAGCATGTAGCTGGGCTACCCCTGTGGCTTGCTGCTGTGCTGCAGTGGTGGCTTGTTCATGGCTCATCCATCCCCTTGGTGTTGAAGGCACACATCTGCTCCTGCACGCTGTGTTTGTCATTTATCCTTCCGTAACAGGATGTTTCCCAGAAGCAACTGAGGAAAAAGTTAAGCTGGAATGGGGAAAATAGCTAAACATGTGCATGAATTTGTTAGGGGAAAAAAACCTTAACAGCATTGAAACAGGAAAATATATAGGGTGGTTGAATAGAACATTGCAAGTTGTTGAAACTGGAGGGACAGGAGAGCAACCAGGTGTGCAGTTGGGTCAAATGTGTAAGAAAAGACTGAGTCAGGAATGGGGTTTGACCTCTGGAATTTGTTGGGTTTGCCATTACAACTTGTCTACACAAGACAGTTGGAAATTAAGAAAATATGTAACTAAACAGCTGAAGAGTTATTTGGGATTCACTCCATACACACACACACACACAAACACACACAGACACACATACATACATTTATTATTCCCTTCTGGAATGAGAAATCTCTTTTTCCCTTCAGTCTAGGATATAATCTGGGGGAAAAGCCCCCATATTTCAGCCTGGGTCACACAGCACGCTATTGTCCCAAAGCACCTCCATTTGCACCCTCAGGTGCACAGAGATGAATCTATTCTGCAGCTGGGGCAGTGCTGGCTGGTCTCTCTGTAGGTGTCACAGCTACATGTGGTTTCCATTACCTTACCTAAAGTGCTGCTGCAATTAGTAGTGTAAATTAGCACAGCTTTTAATCTCCTCTTCTGTCTTTCTTTAGAGCTACATTCACTTTTGCTTCCACCCAAGTTTCATCCTTGAGCCCTGACTTGCACTCAGATAGGAAATGTCAGCTGTCAGCTCGGTTTACAGGCTTGGATGAGGTTTGGAAGAAAGGGACTCCCCAGAAGACTGCATGGCCTTGCTGTGACAACATTAAACCTCTTGATCAAGTGACTACACTAAACACTTAATTTATTGGTAGTTTGAGGAGAGAGAAGGAAGGATCATGTCTACTTTTGATTATGACCTGGCCGTGGGCCACTTCCCCAGAACTTGTCAGGAGGAGCCCAGCTCCTGACCAGTCTGACTCTTGCAGCCATTTCTCAGTGATTACATTGAGCCCAGACTGGTGAGGAAACAGAGAGCTTTCAGGAGGGACTGCACTTGCTCAGGGAGCAGGAGCCATGCAGGAGGAGGGCAGGCAAGCCTCAGAGAAGCATCACAGCACTCAATTGCATCTTGCATCCGCTTGCAATTTGCTTGTGTGTAAAACTTCACTCGGCAATGCTGCTCAGCTTGAGATCAGGCATGACTGGACTCTTTCTTCATTCTTCTTGCAGAGACTGCTTGTGAAATGCTGGATCTGGAGCTCTTGCAGTGCAAGGATGGGAGCTTTTCCCTACTTTCTATGGAGTGGGGAATTTTCTCTGCCTGGCCCCTGGGTGTGGGTGCTTGCTAACAGCCAGAGCTGTGTGCTGCCACCGAGCCTCCCCCTTGATGTGGTGGGTGGGAGGAGGTGTGTGGGAGCTGCCTGGTATTTTTGTGCTGCAGGTGGTGTTTTGGTCTGGGTGCAGTTTACCCTGTTTGTTTTCTGGTTTGCTCTTTTGTTTGCATCAAGCCTTCATGAAAGGGCGAAGTGCTCTCATGTAGAGCAAGCAAAAGAAACATAAACATACACATACAAGTTGAAAGAAATATGAGCACGTACTTGGGCCTGAAGCCATCAGGGTTTGCTGCCAGGTTTGCTCTGCTGGGGGAACAGGCATCTCCAAGAGAGAAGACCTCTCCAGTCCCATCAAATCCTCAGCCCCGTGGCTTCCTCTCCTTCTGACACTCCATCCATGCCAGCAGGCAGCTGCTGGAGCTCACACCAGGCTCTCCAAATCCATTCAGATGCTGACCATGGAGTCTGAGTCCCACAGACCTCATCTAAATCCAGCACTGCAGCTTTCTCCTCTATTCTTGCCATCATTTTAGCAAGAGACAAAGCCAAGTGATCCTCTAGGTGATACCACCCCACATATGCTGTTCACTGAGATGGTTGCTAGCCAGAATATGATATAAATGGATTTAGAAATGCTTTCTGTAAATACAAGTAAGTTTTCTTTCAGTTGTGCTGGTACTGTGGGTGTTTGTGTTACACAGATGTTGGGAGACTCTGCCCTGAAGGGCATGTTGAAGTTCAGTTTCTACATCTGTAGAAACAGGGCACATCTGTAGAAACTGAACTTTGGACTCTGCAGTTTACAGGATGCAGTTTTTCTCTCTGTTTATTCATGAAAGTACCTGCAACAGCCATGCTGAGCTCATCCAGTGTGGGGCTAGGAACAGCCCCATGAACTCATCTGACCAGTCATAACTGATAGATTTTTGCTAACTTGCAGGAGTTAAAAATACAGAGGAAAAAGAAAACAGCATCCCCAAATGGCAAGTTATATAGTAATAATAATGAATAACTTCAGAGAAATGGTGATCTGTTCATGGAAGAGCCATGAGAAGAAAAACAAGCTAAATTAGTCAGATGATTTATTCATTGTGAATGATTCACTCCATTACTGGCTGCTTCCTCCACAGGCCATAGGAGCTAATATATAAACTGATAGAGGAAGGGTGGGATCGATAGAGAGCAACCTCTCCCTCCTCTCCTGGGAAAATAGGTCACCTATCCCTGCTATGTTGTTCTCTAGGCACAGGGCACATCTCAATAGACTGAGCATTCATTTTCAGCTAATGAAGTTTGGTTTTTTGCAGGGCAAAAATTTCCTGAGCAGTGTTTCTTTTTTTCCATCAGCTCTCAAGCCCGCGCTCGCAGTTTGGCCAGCTCCCTTCCCCCGTCCTGACAGCTCTCATTGTTCCCAGATGATGGCTGTTTGCTGGCCTGTGCAAAAAAAAAAAAAAAAAAAAAAAAAGAGATTTTGTGGTCTAAATGCAGTGTCCTTTACACAGTTGGTGCTGTGGAGGAAGGAAACCTCTTGACACCCTTGGGATTTGCTCAGTGTGGGACTGGCTGCTCCTCAGGTGAACCAGGATGGAGTGAACCTCTGGGTGCAGGGTGGGCAGGGATGCTCGGTAGGCACACTGGGGCTCCAGAGTGACTTCTACCCCATGCCCATGGGATGTGGGTTTTCCTCCCTTCTCCACATCCCATGCCAGCACCAGCCCAGGCACTGGGAAGCTGAGCAGGGAGAAGCACTGTGGCCCTGCCTGTGCAGGAGGGTACTGATCTGCAAAAAACTGCCTCGCTGGGAAACATTCCTCAGGCCCCTTTTAGCTCCTAATAAGCAATAATACTCTCTGTGGTGATGCCTCTGCTGAATTTTCTTGTACCCAGCACAACCCACTGGTTATCATGTGACTATTTATAAACTGCTGCTCAAGCTTCATAAATGGTTTTTTCTCTTCACACAAATTGGAGATGAACAGCTGGAAACTGTGTTGCAAGCACAGCCTGAGCTGAGACTGAAACCCAGAAATTGTGCACAAAACTCCTGTGGATGGTATTTATTAGAGAGCTGCTGAGGAAGAGCTGCCAGCTCTGGATGCTGAATGCATTGAAAACTTGGGAGTGTGGGGTTTACTTGACAGTTCATCTTTAATTAATTACAGAGGACAAACAATTAGGGGAAGAGGCTGCTGCTGGACTACCTGACTCACAGGACAGCTAATGTGCTGATGGAGATGTTTGCTTATAAGATTCTTTAAAAAAAGAAGAAGGAAAGAATAAAAGCAAGGAAACATCACAATTATTTTGTAGATGACCACAGCTTTCCAGGCAGCTCTGGTATATATACACTCTAGAGTCTCACAGGTCCTGGAGAAAACCAGACGCCCAACTCATCATGAACTCAATAGAGAGTGTGTTGTGTGAAAACATTGGCCATGAGGTCAGATCTTCAGTGCCAATGTTGTGCAAACACACAACTGCATTTGATGGCCACACCTTGGCTACTAGAGAACACTTGTCACTCTTAAGCTGTGATTCAGTGTAAGTTTGGTTCCAGAGACACAAGATAGGTGCCCTAAAACCTGCTGATGAAATTCAGGATAAAGGAGTCATCTGTTACAAGGAGCTTGAATCATGCCCAACTTGGATGAGATCCAGATCCAAACCAACAACTTAAATCCCTTCTTTGGAGAAAATTTAAGTCCAGAGCCATGCCTGAATTTAGTGACCAACATCACATTCACACTTTAAAGATTTCTGCAAATCCCTCAAAATGTGCTTCAGAAATCTGTCTACTATAAAAAATGATCAACCCAGATAAGTTTGGTTCAAACTGCAAAGAAACAAGCAAACCAAAGGCAGAACCAACAATGCACATCAGGATTTGGTTTGCTTTGGTTTAACCAAATTCTGAGTGTGTAGTTGAATAAAATAGATGGCAGTCACCAGGTGCACTGAGCCCAAATGCAGATCAGCACAGCTCACAGCTCTTCAAGTCCCCAAACCCCCACTTGCTACCACACTTGCTTGGTATTATTCTTTTTCCATCTTTTTTTTTTTTTTTTTAAATCTGATGTAGAATAAGCTGCATGGGGAGAATACGAATATACAGTTATAATACATGACAATGCAGCAGAATCCTGGACTCTGTCAATTACTGTGGCACCATATATTTTTATTTTATTCCTGTGGGGAAATATATCATTCAAGTAAAAAATCATTTGGACAACATAACTACACAGAGAATATCCAATGCATGAAGACACTCCTTTGCAGTGAGCTGCACACAGAGTGATATGGAAAATGTAAGGAAACTGAGGGAAAACTTCCTGGTCTAATTGGTAATACAGTGCTACCAAATGAGTGTCTCTCTAGAACACACTTGTTGCTGTAAGTCACCTTCAGATATCCCTTGAAGCTACAAGGGACACAGCTGACTCTTTTTGCAGTGACAACACTCTGAAGCAGTGGAAAAAATTCATCATAGCAGCCAAAATTGAGCCAGGCAGCAGAAAGCTGAACACCTGGGAGGAGGAGCTGCTTGGGAATGTATGGGGCAGGGCTGAAAACCACAACCATATTATTTTGTTCAAGACTAGAAGAGCTGCCCAGTAATGTTCTACACAGCCTTGGGTTGTTCAGAGCAAACTGTTTTTGAAAGGAGGGCACGAGCCAAAAAATTGCATTTTGGTTACCTGGCAATGACTTAAAAATTAAGATTGAATTGTTTTAAATTGTGGTTTTGGAGATTTTTGAGCAAGTTGGGAGAAAAAAAAGAAGCAAATAATCAGGGGATGGCTTGGCAAGATGGGCTTTTATGCTCACCAGCCCAAATGCAGAGCCAGGGAAGGGAGACCTCAATTCCCTCCTCTTCCTGGGGAATATTCACCTCTGGGCTTTGCCCCTGGGGAGGTTCTGAGCCCAAAGGCTGGGACAGGGCTGCTGCCATGGAACAATTCCCACCTCTAGAAGTGGGAGCTGCATGGAGGCTTTATGCAGCCTCTTCACTGTGGGCACATCAGTCTACAATGAGGATGAGATCTTGTGGATGAGATTTGTTTTGAAGGGAACACTGAGCCAATTTTTTAGCAGTAGGGAAAGATGTCCAAATAGTGGGCTTGAGGATTTCAATTGTGGTGGATGACACTTTTATTCTTCAGCCAATATTGCCAAGCAAGGGTCAGTAAATTCCCATAATTCCTTTAATTTTGGCCTTCCATCTCCATTTACCTTCATATCTTTTTATTAAAAAACAGACATGGCAATAATTTTTGCATGCAGGAGATATGCATGAATTGTGAATTACTGACTATAATATAGCATGATCACCTAAGTCTGTCCAAGTTTTCAGAACTTGGTATCCAGGTCTGCATGCAACATGTCAGTTATTTGGCTCTTTCAGTACCTACTTTTTTTTCCCCCTTTGGGATTGTACAATATATTATTAAAAATTCTGAATGAAATTAATCTATTTTTCAGGTAATAAATTAAATAGACATCACTCTGGAGAAAAAGCAGTGCATTATTTTAACTGCAAAATAAATCACAATGAAGATGACGTGTTTTCAGGCATGTAGACCAGACAGTGTATATAAAAATACACCCAATCTTTTAATTATATCTAGGCTTCGAATGGTCATTTCTTTAACAGCAATCAAAATGTTTCCACACGGAGCAAAGCTTTCACCTTTTAAAAAATATTTTTCTTTGCAAGTCTAGGTGACCAGCTAACCTTCATCTTGGGATAACTGCTGGGAAATGAGTGGCAGTGGCAGGGACTGGCTGCAGGAGAAGCGAGCTGTGGGTGAGGGTCAGGGCTGGGCAGCTCTTTGCAGAGGAGGTAAAGTTTCCCTTGTCTCTTTGCATATTCATGTGGTGGACCTGGCTGTTAAATCACAGTTGTGTTTTGCTTTCTTAACAGATTTCACTGGATTAATTACGTGGAAAAATTGGTAGCAGTGGATATAACATATATCCAACTACTCTCTTGTAATAAATTAAAATTCCTTTAAGAGTCCCATTGTTTTGTCATTTTCAAAAAAAGACTCAAAGGTAAATGTTGATTTTAATAGGGTTGCAGCTATTCCCTCATAAATTTAGTGGGTAGAATACCAACACATCTTTCAATGAATACTTATGAGCTATTGATTAAAAAAAGTAGTTGCAGAGCTTGTGGTGCAAGATGTGCCTTGCATTTGGGAAACTGTATGGACATCTTTATATTAAATGTATTCACAGCACCTCAAAAGCTCATGCTGGAACTGTAAATTGTAACCCTCTAGCAAAAGTTGAATGTTTATTTAAAGGGGGCAGCTTTCTATTACATTGTTTGAACAGGTCTCCTCAGACAATGATCATAACCTTGCTCCCTTTTCCTTCACACGCAGGTTATGATATCTAAACTCTTCTTATCATGTGTGACTTCACTTTTATGAGCTGTCTCTGGCTCTCACCTGATTTTACGCTTGAAGCCAACGGGGATAACGCGGAGCCCTCAGCAAAATGACAGCCTCACATTTTTGAGAACCACTCGCAGCAGCCAAATCTTCGATTCTGGGCAGCGAGATGGGATTTTATTTTATTTTTTTTTTGCTGCAAGCCGGGCGGGCGGAGGGGCAGCAGGGATGTCCCCGCTCGGTGTGACACTGCCCCGCGCTGTGCCCTGCCACTCGTGCGGGTGAGGTGCGGGGCTGGGGCTGCGCTGTCGCTGTCGCTGTGGCTGTGGCTGTCGCTGTCCCCAGGGCCGGCTGGCTCCGTGCGCAGCCTGCGCTGTCTCCGCGCTGCCGCTCCCCTCACCCGCAGCCCGGGCAGCCAGCGTGCCGCGAAAAAACGGGAAAAACCGGGAAAAAGCGAGCTCCACACCGACCTGCCTGCACCCCGGGCTGTGTTTGCCCATGCAGGAGCATCAGCCCATGCTGATTTTTCACGCAGGACTTAGAATCTCTGCTTTTGAAAACGTGGCTTGTGGCTTGCGGGTTTTCTTTTTTGTTGTTGTTGCTTTAATTGTCACTGACAATGTCTTTTAGATCTGTTATTGCCCACAACTTCACCGTTTTAGGGCAAGGAGGCTGAAATCTCCATCTAACCTATACATACTATCAAAGACGAGCCTGCCAAAATAATTCTTCAAAAAGTTCAGACATTAAGTTGGTCACTGAATAGCTGTTCCAACCTGTGTAAAACAGCTGCTATCCACTGTGTGACTAAGAATAAAAAAATGTCTCCATCATACCGAAAAACAAATTTTAATACCCAAGCTATTAAAAATTAATAATGCCACCCTTTAACAACGATTAGAAATGTATGAGCAGGTTTTTACAGAAAGCATATTTGGACAAGAAGAACTGCCTCAGCAAGGAGGTAAAAAAGATCTCAGTCTGTACATCTCTGTGTGTATGGGAAAGGCACGTAGGATGTGGTTCCCAAGCCCAACAATTCCCTCTCACTCGCTGCGTTTGGTGAACCTGCAAGGGCAGCAATAACAATCCTGTACTACAGAGACTTCAAATCCTCTTCTATCTAGGTTCTCGTGCTGTGCTCTCATCACTGGGGTTTTGCACCTAGGAAGGGCTAATAGGTACTAATTATGATTATAGCAGCAGCTATTTTTGCTATACTTAGTGTGGTCCCATATGCTTAGGATTCTAGAAGACAAAGGGGACAAATTGAATGATTTTGGATGTGAAATTCATTTGCAGTGCTTTAATTCCTTAATCTAAGACTAAAGCGTGCATTGGATATGCTGGCCTAAGAGTGAATATGCACTGAGCCTCCTGGGATTTTGTCTTACGTGAATCGGCCCCAAAAACTTCAGAAAACAGAAGAAACAAGATTTTTATTTTCACCCCCTCCCCCCCTTTCTTTTGGTTTTTCAGCACAGTAAAATAAAATTTTGCTTTATTTGCAAGTCTATTCTATAAACATAGGAAACTGAAGGACATGCACAATGTTATTGCAGATTTGAAAAATGCACAGAATAATGAAGAATCAAATTCTCCTCTGAAATAATTCCACTGATTTCAGTGGAATTAGGCCAGTAGAGAATTTGATCCTTAACAAACTTATTGAAATTCTACTGAAGTTTCATGCTGGCACATATTCACAAACATCTAGGATGCCTTACAAATGAAAAATTTATTGATTAGATTAAAATGCTCATATACTGTGCTTTCATTGTATATCTTTTCATAGGCTCTGTAAAGCATTCAGTATAAATTCTTGAAAATTTTTGAAAATTTCTAAAGACAAACAAACAAGAAAGTAATGTTGCTTCAAGCATAAAAAGAAATTAATTAAAAATCTAGAATTAATGTGACTAATTCCAAATTGAGGCGTACTTATAAAATATTTTGCCAGATTAAAACTAAGCTAAGGTTCCATACTTATGCACAGTTTCAATATTTTTCTTTCTCTCTCTCTCTATTTTTTCTTTTTTCTTTTTTTCTTTCTTTTCTTTCTTTTTTTTTATTTTTCTGCAGGCTTGAGCATAATCTTACAATACCAATAAATGAAAAATATGTGTTGAGGGAATCAATATACTGATTGTACGACTTTTTTTTTTAAGAGAGTTCATCTTGTGATAGCAGATTAATTTGTGTTTTACTTAACATAAAATTTTCTTCACCCTTAATTCAGAAGTAAATTGCTCTTTTAAGACTTCAGATTTTGTTTTTAAACAATTAACAGAGAAAAATGAACTTCAAAACTGTTCAATTAATTTAACAGCAATAGCCTTTTGAGGTGTACATACAACCATTTGCCCCATTCAAGCAATAAAATTAACACTAAGTGTACAGTGTGGAATAGATTTTAGTATATATATCTCAACCGAGGGACATACCATCCCCACTGCAGCAGGGAAGCATTCCCACTTCCAAAGACTAACTAAATCCCAGGAATATTCAGGTTTCCTCAAAAGCCTCTGTTACTGAGCAATAATTTAAATTACAAGTAGCTATTAAAAAATAGCAAATTAAATATGGAGAATCCTCCACTCATGCAGAAGGGGAAGAGATTTTTAAAGTTTCCTTTCCTAAAACACATTTTGTTTTTTATTTACCTCCCACTTGTCCTAATAGTGTTATAGGAATATATGCATCACAGCTACTTAGAAGTTCGACAGTAAGAGCACAAATGTCAAGTAAAGGACATTATTCAGCACGAAACATCTGCACCAAGTTGTGGAATCATGGTAATACTATAAGGAGTAAGCTGAGCAAAAATTCCTGTGTCTAATATTGTTACACAATTTTATGTGATAAATAGCCAGAACAAATGCTCATCAGAATTATGTTTTTGTTCTATCTTATTCTGCAAAACTAATTTGTGAATGACCCCAAAGATAGATGAATTGTTAATTTGCAGATGTCTCTCCACTTTCCTCTCTGTCTCTGGCTGTTTCAGGAGATTACGCATTTACTGACTCTATGTGAATGTATAAAATATCTCTCTCTTAGGCATTTCTCAATCACTCATCGTACCATGTTTAAGTGCTAAATATATGTATTAGGCACACTCATGCCCACCCACAAATGCCAGATACATATACATATCTGCTAGCTAGACATTCAATTAAATATGTATTGTAAAAGGCATAAGTGATTTCAAAGATTTGAAGACAACCGTGATGACAGTATATATTACTGTTAAATTCACCAAGGCACATCTGCAAAACAGACTAGGGACTTATCTGTAAATCTTCTCTAGGAAGCTGAAGGTAAACATTATTTGTTTGCCAGAACAGTGTGGAAAAAAATATTTATGATTTCGAGAAACAGTTAGTGAAACCTTTGCTAAGGGAGTAGCAGTACATTTGCTTTTTAAATGAATTCATCTCAAGTAATCAGGATTTAGTTAAATGGACTAATGCCACTGAACGTTTCAGTCTGTCATTTGGGGTGTGAACACTGGCACTCAGAGGATACCTTTTAAGCACAATACATTTATGAACTCATTTCTTTTTCCCTGAGGATTAAAAAAATAATTTTTATGCACAGTATCAGTGGCCTTCTTTAATAATTTCCTCACTGCCGCAGCTCACCTTTAGAAAAGATGGAGAGTTTAACCACATATGATAAAATTTTTAGCCCTGGGGGGTTTATTATAGCAATATTCCTTTTCAATGCACTGTCCACCATAACAGGTCTTAACATTTCCTCACTGGGCAGACAAGCAGAGAAGCACAAAAATGAAACAAGCTATGTTTAGCAGACTTTTTACATACCATAATCTCTTTACCATGGTCAGGCAAGGCTGGAATTTTCAAGATGATCTCTTATGGCACAAATCCACTGCAGGACAGAGCTGATTTACAGCTTAGCACCATTCTCCACTCTTCACTGAGAGTAAGTTAAATGACCCAAGAATAACATTAATATGTACTATAACTAGATAGAATGGTGGTCTAAAGGGTGGTCTAAGGCATTATCTTTCACCCAAGGAAACTCAAGCTCATATATTGCCCAGAAATACTAATAAGGGTCAAGTATCATTACTATTTTAAGAGGTTGACAATGCAGTGAGTTATGGGGTATGATAGCGAAGCAGGGCTCTTCTCCTGCCTTCTATCAGCCCTCTTGTCTCCCCTCTGTAATGTTTTGAACAAATCTTGGCTAAATTCAGACTCATTATATTCCATGCTCTTTCATGGCTAACCTGGTTTAAAAATACCTGCTGACAATTTTTTTTTGGTTTGGTTGGGCCAATGTGTTTAATATCAGCTGAGTCCCACAGCAAACTTTTTCTTCCTTTTCTCCCTTTCAGTAGGTAAGTCATTTAGAATTAAAAAGAACCCTACAAAACTAACGTGGAAGAAACTGAAGTGCAATTTTAAAATCAGGTTAGGAGGGGCACTAAAATATTTCCCCAGGAACAAGAAAGGTCTGACAAAACAGTAAATAGAAAAGTAAGACGTTGAAATTATTTTAAGACAGATGCCTTTTTAAACTGTGTTAAGAACACCTATCACGGAGCCTGATTCCAGCAGTTCCTCACACAGGAGGCATTTTATCTTCACAACATCTGGCACTGTCAAGGAGGTACAGTTGTAGACCTTACCAGATGCAGACACTCCATACATAAAAGTACACTAACAAATCATACCATTAATAGCAGCACAACACAAGTGTTTCTTATACATCCATGAAGAGAACTATTCCATGGTTATGGGAAAGCTTAAAGAAAAAAAAAAAGCCACAAACCCCCCCCCCAACAACCCCTAACAGAAATTTCTTGCAATTCCTAAAACATAAAAATAACTCTGGGAGTTTTATTTTCAGCTTTTTTTTTTATAGATGACTGACAAGAAGGCTTTTTTCTTCAGGGTGAAAAACTCCTTGTCCCATAAATCTGTGTGGTTGACATATCTAGGTAAATTTGTATCCTTGCTCAAAGGGATCACTGGTTTTATTCTCTATGGATTTTTCACTCACTCTGTTGTGGAAAGTGAGTTGAGGCAGAGAAAAAATTGCTTGATATTTGAAGGAAGGTTTACATTATTTTATATCATCCACACTGCTCTGTTGTCACTTGGTTTCTTTTATGAACTGTTTAAAACATGATACTATACTACATAAACCTTGCCCATTTTTGAATATGCAGTTTGTTCCACACCCTGAAGGTCTTGAGCTCAATATTCCTCTCACATCCTCACCTGTTAGTTAGACATAACTGCATTAAACCCAAAATAAAACATGAAGTCATTTAGAAGTTCTATATGATATTTATATAAAACACATGGTATGTTTCCTACTTTAATATTTTGTTTATTTATTTATTTTCCAATCAAGGTGTCTCTGATAGTCTCTAATATAAATGAGCAGTACTCTGTGTTTCAAGTGAGATGCCCTTGAAAGTAAATCTGAACATCAGTGGCATTAAGGTAATTGCCAAAACCCAAGGATTTAGTTTGCATTTATGTCACTTGATCCTTCCCCTTCATATTTCACCATCAGTAATCAATAACCCATAGGACTCCTCAGCACAATGAACAGGACTTACAAGAGAGGCAGAATTTCTTTTTCTGATTTGTTTTTCCTCTTGCAAATAGGATCCCCACCTTTTTATTAAATGGCTAAGTAAAATAAATAGGTCTCAGCAAAATAATCTTTTAAGATCAAAGTGCGGCTGATGTTTTGTACAATATTATCATAACAAAACACACTGCAAGCTGCAGTCCCAAGGAATTATTTTAGTACATATCTTGCCACTCCTCTCAAAGCTGGAGCCATAACATGTTGTCAGGACCGTGTTTTCTATTTCTGCAACATGCTTTAAAATTTAATTTTCTCCCAACCGCGTGCTGCTCCTTGGAGCTGCAGTGATTTTCAGTGCCTGTGCTGTGTTATGACAGCGGTGACGGTGGCAGTGCACGCTTGGCGGAGGGATTAGATATGGGTCAAATGCTTAACCATCTGGATTTGCCATGAGCTAAACCTTATTTTTGATACCTCTCTTTAGCCTAAATGGAAAGCGATTCCTCCTTCTCCCTCCCCAAACTTTTGCTGCTCCTCTGCGGGCTGGCGTGGCCGCGGAGCCGCACTTCTCCTACCACCCTGTGGCAATCGCATGCCATGACACACCGTGTCAGCTCAGCCCGGTGGCAGCGAGCTGCAGCCATCCACACAGCTGGTTGTCCTCTGCTGATTAATTCTGGGCACAATTAACCTTTCCCCCCCCCCTTTTTTTTTTTTTCCCCCAGTGCAAATAATACATGCGTAGGTGCAGAGTGACAAGATGAGAGCAAATCTGTAGAAGAGATTACTCCTGCTAAACTCTTTTTGGCTGTGTAACTCAAACTGTGTTAAAATAACTCTTAAATGCTGGAAGGGATAGACTCTGGTTTTGTGCCCGAGCTATTCGTGTGTTATAGAGACAGAAGATCAGAAAGAAAATATCTGGGCAGTACTTTAGACGTGTCTATTTGCTTACTTAACATATCAGGAGATGATGAATACAAGGAGTTATCTCGATCAAAAAGGGAAAGGTTAATACAATTAAAATTTTCTCACTGCATGCACATTTCACAAATTCTCTGCATTTTATATGTAGCAGATGGTGTTCAAACAAATCAAGAAGCTGAAGCTAAAAAAACCACCCTGATGGAGAAACTCATATATTTCTTCAAACGATAAGATGAACTGCAGATGTTTGTTGAAGAGTACTGCTGACGCAGGCGACCTAAGAACCAAGGCTTAAAAAGAAGAGTCCAGTTGTGTTCAGCACTGGCCAACCACGCTAGCTGTCACTGCATGATTTATGAAGCTTGCTTGCTAGATTTTATGTCGACAGAGAAATGGCGATTAAAAAAAGGCCTGACCAGTTATCTATGCTAACAGGGAACGTGGCAAAACTCTAGCTGAGGCATAGCTTACAGCCCTCTTGCAAGTTTAGCTTTTCTGGGCAGACAGAGATATTTAAGCAGCATAACTCACTTCCATCAATCTTTCAGAGTTTTGACCAACGTGCTTTCATGCTTCTGCATTTTGTCCACATGGTTCTTGGTAGTGCTGCTAAAATACTGTGCTTATCTGACACCTGCAGTCAAATTAATCCCAAGTTAAGCCTGACAAAGTCACTAAAAGGAAAACAGTTGTCTGTTTGAGAACTTGGGAATCAGGCACAAAACCAGCTGCTGGGTACGTGCTGAAAAATCATTAGCTAGCACTTAAAAATTAATTTCAAGATTATGCTTGATAATGTTTACAGAACCTACAATTAAGTCGGTGTTTTACTGGGGGAAAGTCGCACCCTTATGTGTCAGTGTTTCCACACAGAAAATCATATATTCTTAGGACTTGTTGCAACTTGGCTGTAAATATTTACTTTAGACAGCAGTTTAGTAGTACACAAGGTTGCAGCCCAAAAGCAAATATTTCATACCAAGTTTCAAATATATGGATCTTCCCATTTGTAAATGATTCAGGCAGCCTTTCCCCTCCCTTAGAACTGCTAACTCAATCTATAAACATAAATATAGCATTTCAGAGGAGAAAGGATACAAATCACACATCAGTACAGTAGTCCTCAGGGAGTTTATTATGGGGTAATTGGACCAAACAAGGGCCAACTTCTGGCCTGATTTACAGTCTCAACAAATCTATTGACATCAGCAGAGGTCTAAGACAAGGAAGAATTTGGCTTAGAGGGGTGGGAAAAGCTTTTAAATTATCCCAGCTTAGCCTCCCTGGGCTAACTTCTGCTCTGAAGGGGCACCATTATAAATGTGACTTGCAAGCCACTCGACTTGCTGGCTCTGCATGGGTGTAACTCAGAGCAAGGCTTTGCCTCCTCAGCAATGCTTACTCATCAATCCTGAATTTGGCTCCTCCAAACAATTATAACCCTCTGCAGATATTGAGTAACATCACTGAGCATGTGTGGTTTTCTTATATAATTCCTTAGGCTGGTTGCAAAGCAGGGCTCCAGGCTAGAGGCCAAGTCACACAGGGCATGAGCAGCTTCAGAAATAACCACCATTCAGGTTTGTTTACTGCAAGGAGCTCTAGAAGAAAACCATCAAATTAAGGAAAACAAAGTAAGTAACCAGCTTGTATTAGTGTAGTTTTGCTATTTCACTCAGCTACAGCTGAAACTGGAAGTGACCCAGAGTAGCTGTTTCATTGGCCATGGCAAATTGCTTGGAGATTTCAATGCATGTGACCATGTAATTATATCATACATATCTTTTAAATCACTGCTTTTGTGGTCCCAGAATGGTTACCAGAGACTAAAGGGCAGCAGTGTCTTCATCTCAGGGTTGATATGAGGTAAAAAGGGCCATGAGGTCTCTATTTCAAATTAGCATGTGGGTCAATGTCTCTGAACTTCCAGTTAGAATTTTTGCTCATTTATTTTTATGCCTTAGTTGGCCATGGTATTTCTTCCAGTAGCTGTTCCTCTTCTGTGATTTTCACTGAATTTGCTGTGGAAACAAACACTGGCAGTTGAGTTTGAGTCAGGTTGTGGTTCTGCCAGCCACGGAGTTTATGAATGTAGCTAATGACTCAGTTTTCTGCAGTTCTGGAGCAATGTGCAATCAGAAATAAAAGAGATGTTTACAGCGTAGTTATGGTTATTGTCAAACACAGGAAATATTTGCAAACGTGTTAAAATCTCAAGGAGGGTGCCTGGATCTACCCTATAGATGGGCTATTTCTGTCTCTCTGTAATAACTACTCAAGGAGACAGGTTTGTACTTATCTTCTTTGGATGCTGTGGGAACCATTGGGTGCTGGACTGGCTGGAGAGAATTAAATCTGGTGTGCAATGGGACTATCCTATGTGCTTTTTAACAGCTTTTATATCCAGTTATATGCTCAAATTCATTCAGAAAGATGCTGGGTAGGAGAGGATTGGAATCTGCCATGTGCACCTATGCTGTTCCCTACCTGGGGATTTTCTTTTGCTTTAGTATATCCACTTGGGAATATCTCTTGTGCCTCATCCTCCACCACCTCAGGGCAGAAGATTCCTTTTAGTTTTCTGTTTGCATAGCATGTCAGAAAATGGGATACTGGTCCAGTTAGAAGAAGAGCCCCCAGTTTTCCTGAGGGTATGAATGATGTTATTGCTGGGGGACACAGTAAAAGCATACAGGTATGAAACTCACTTTTGGGGAAAGCAAAACATGCAAAAGTGACTTAGATACAACTGCAGCTTCCACTACACTCTCCCCTCTCCTGCTTTCTTTGCTGGAGGATGTTTTGTCAAGTTGCTTTTCTGCCTGAGACAGTGTGAGCACTTGTCTTCCACCTACTTCTGTGGGACATGCACGAGGTAAAGTCTGACTTTACAAGCTTTACCATCCCTGGTAATGTAATTTCTTTGATAAGGCACAGTATTAGATACCTTTCTGCATTTCACATGTCGTTAGAACTTTGATCATGAAAAGTCATAAATATAAATAAAGTATTATACTATCCCAGCAAGCTGCAAAAGCATCTGTTTAGTCCCTGAAAGTGCTCACATAACAAACAGTGCTGTGAAATCATTGTTGGCAATGCCTGTGTTATTCTTGCTCCTGATAAATGCACTATTGAAATAAACCAGCTCTCCCGGCATTAATGATCATTTGATTTAAGAAAACTTTCTAGTTAACATTTTGTAACAATGTAATAAGTAACTTTCAATTAAATTTTTCTATATGTGGGGAAAATGTGTAATGAATAAATCAGTAAAGGCTACATAATGGAAGCCTATTAGCAGGGTGAATATATTCTTGTAACTCAAATTTCTATACCACTTTAGTATTATCTTCTATCAGAAGAGAAGGTACAATTACCAATTTTATCTTATCTTAGACTTATTATTAAAGAGTAGTAAAGGAAACTTCATTCCAGAAGCTATAATGTGATTTTTGATTAATGGTGGGATTTTTATGTGACAAGAATATTTCTCCTAGGCAAAGTAGGCACTTGTATCTTTGCCTGAACTGACTTGTTTCTGGCAGGCTTTTCACTGACAGAAAGTTTTGCATCTCTACAGATACATGTATTTTTCTGTATGTATAGCAGATTTAGGTGTACAGGATCTAAAGCAATCTAAATTTAATCTATACCACATGAAAGGACTTAAGCCTTTACTTCACCTTTTAATCCATTTAACAAGACTCACTAAGCAATAAACACCTTCCACTTTATCTTATGAAATGTCAAAGCTGTAAAGTGAAAGGTTACAAATATGAGCAAAATTAATCATCACTTGAAGTGCTGCAAGTAGGTCTCACACTTGTAGGTAGATGCAATAGTTATTGTTACTGAAAGCTACAAGTAAATAATAATGGCCAATGGGATGTCCAAGAAATTATTTGAAATACATGGAAAAGGGTATCCATTCAAGGTCTGCCACTACTTTACTACTTTCAACCAGATTTGTTTTTCCTAAATTTTCCTTAATTCCAGATAGCATAAAGGTTACTTTGATTTCCCTTTCAATATATTTTTCTCTGCCTGCCCATCTTTCATATAAATACATGTAAATGAATTTATATACATGCATAGATATATGTGCTTATATCAATTGTCCTGATTTTGGCTGAGATAAAGTTAATTTTCTTGCTAGTAGCCACTATAGGGCTGTGTTTGTATTTAGTATGAGAATAATGTTGATAACACACTGATATTTCATTGCTGTGTAGGGGTTATACCAAGTTATTTTCTCCTCCAGCCTGCTGTTTGGTGCTCAGTTGCTGGGTGGGGTTAAACCGCATCAATATATAAATATACCCACCTATATATATTTAATCATGCATATGGACAGGTATTTGGATGATAACCTCAGGCTGGCTCATTTCTGACCACTACTCCAATAAACTGTCACTGACTGGCATATTCTTCTTTGCTATCCAATTTTTTAGTCTCTATTGCCAATATAAATTTCATAGGTCATTGAAAATGCATAGTGTCCTGATGCATGGTGCTGCTGTATTGAATAGACGGTTTGCTTCAAATTCTGCAAAATTCAGTGGGTATATTCCATGGAAAACAAGTGTTTGTGTCAGATGGGGCACAAATGCAAGTCGTGGAATTCATTAAATTGTTCAAAATGGGTGTTATTGATCACTTCAAACACCAATGGGATGAATGGAGTGGTACTTCTAAACAGTTTTAACATCCTGTTTTTTCCCCCTCCCTTGAAAACAAAGAGGGAATCAGACTCATGTTCACACTCTTCATTCAATAAAATGCTGGAAGAGTCACAAACCTTAAGCTTGTGCAACCAAATATCTGTTTCTGCCAAGCTGTATGGAAGCAATATCTTTTCAGGTTGTACCCAAATTGGTTAAGTGAACATGGCCAGCAGCGTTTCAACATCTGTGCTGCTGCACATAAACCCGGCGGTGATTCACTGGCCGCTCCTGCTGCATTCTCCACGGTATCTGTAAATATGCACAACATATGAAACACCTCTGTAAAGACTCTTCCAGCCTGGAGACCTTCTTCTGCCACAAGAAAAGCCTGCTGTTGATTCAGGCACAAATGGGCCACCGGCATATTTTCCAGGCCAACCACAGGACTTACGAACTCCAGTCAAGTTTCCAGCAACACTGTGAGGCCAGTGGAGATTTTATCCATCCCTTTCAAAAGTAGAAGGAAGAAATGGGCCTTTCAATTAACCTCACATTAGTACAAGAAAGATGATGGCATAATTTTAAATGTGTGTTATCTTGCATGAAATATAATGCCTGCGCAGAATAACTTCCAGCTTCCCCTGCTGCTAATCTCTGAACAAATACAAACAAAAAACAGTAGCAGGTCAGAGCCCCAGTAATTTATTCATTTCCCTTCCACTGAAATATTTTACAGTCCTTCATTTATTTTCAATTTTTTGTTCTAAAACAGAAATCCCCTTGAGATCTGGCATCTTGTTTGCAAGAGCGTCTGCAGGGAAAATAAAGCTGATGGCAGAAGCGAGAACAAAAAGGCTAAAATGAAAGGGAATATGACATCTTCAGTTGTTGTATAGATGTCTGCAAACAGATTTAATGAGATGCACTCGTTTTTACTCTAAAACCTCACAAATGGTTTTTCATCACACAGTATTTGCTCCTGAATCCCTGTTGTTTTGGCCCCTGTTATTCCCCACAGTGCATTCTGCCCTTTGGTTTGTGCCTCAGCCCCACCCCAGCCTGGTGTCTCTGCCCTGCTCATGATCCAAGCTGATGAACTGTGATTCTGAGCAATACCCAGGCAAGATAGGTATCCCCTCAGTTACAGGCATAAATTACACAGAGGGCAGGCACAGATCACCTTTTCTCGTCTCAGGGTTTCATGGGGGAAGGGGAGCAATGATTATGATCTTTTAATTAACACTGCGTTTAACATAGTGTGGAACAAAGGTGTTTGTTCTGGGGTTGACAAAACAGGCTCAGAATCAAACCTAGTTAATAGAATTTTGGACTTGGAGTTTGAGAGGAAGGCACATCCAGTGGGGTCATATTGCCCAAAGTCCCTGCATGGGGAATTGCAAAACAAAGAAAGGGGTTTAGACACTAGTAAAAAATGCTACTGAGCTTCACTGCTCATCTGGCAGCTCAGGAATCAGACCCTCCTTGGCCACCTGCAATTTCACAGAAAGTCTTTTCCAAATGAATCATCTTCAAAAAAAAAGGGGAACCCACAACCACTTGCATCTTTTCAATATCTTCTCATACTGCTCTTACCTTCACGAATGTTCAATTTTTCAACAAACTGTGGAATAGATACGAATCCTGGGGTTCCTTATGCTCTGTTTTGAAGCATTGTTAGTGTGAATTGATGAATTTGATAATGATTGGCCTGGTCCAGCCAGATTATTCAAAGTCATTTCACTGAATTAAAACGTGAAACAGTTCCCCTTATATTGAGTAAAATGCAGATTGTGGGGACATTCCTCACACAAATGAGGGTTATTATTTGTAAAATCTCTGCTTTGGAAATGATGTCTATGCTTTTCTTCTCTTTCTTTCCACCCTTGTCTCCACACAGCCCCAATTCCACCAGGACTTCTGTTTGGGCTTCCTATCACATCAAGTGCTGTGCCCACACACAGATTTCACAAGTGCAAAAATCTGTGCAGGATTTGGGGCTTTCCATGCTACCTGGGCAAAACCAGTGTCCAGTTAAAAAAAATGAAAATGCCTTTAATGAGGTTGGAAAATAAAAGCTGAAGTGGTCTGCAGTGCCTTGGTTCAGAGCTGTACCACTTCCCTGAGTGCACAGGACCTCACACACCTGTGGGGCCACAGAAAAACCTACAACAGCCAAAAGTAATAACATGAGATTTCAGAATAAACTGCAAAGGCACATGTGAGGACAAACCATAAGGCCTGTGAACTATTACACTGGGTGTGATCCTCCTCTAACTTACAACTGGTGTAAATCAATTTACAATTGATGTAGGACTGATATAGACCTGATGTGGCAGAGATTAAACCCCTATTGAAATCAATGGAGTTAGACAGGTATAAAACTTGAGGCAAAGGAGTGGAGAACTAATCTGATTATCTCAGAGTTATGAAAACATCATTTATTTTCAGAATTGACATACTTTGTGGTTTCTGCTGCTTGAGTCTCCAAACATTCCCTTATACTGAAAGTGCACTTGAAAACTTTAAAGATTTATTGCACAGCCCTCAGTTTGAGTAGGTAATTAATTGTGATGACTATTTATTTTGGAGCTGCTTTTGTATATTCTTGGAGAAAGAAGAAAGTTTGCTGCCAGGCAAGAAGGAATCTTTGTTTTGCTTCTTATAATTTGCGGCTATGTCAGTGGCTGATGCATGAAGTTATAGGAATAGCTGCAATTGCTTTTTCTTTGTGAAAATGAACCGAGCATTTCCTAGTCCTCAGGTTTTTTGTTATTTTTTTTCCCCTCCCAAGACTTTGGCATCTGTTGCTGTCAGATAATTTGTGGCATGGCCCACTTGACCCTTGGTTCATAGGTCGTCAGAATCTATATGAAGGGGGTTATTCTCTGCTATTGTTGAGCAAGGGATTTACATCCTAACTCGTATTAATGCTTGTAAATCTCTCATGCATCATTGACAAGAGGAGGCCTAAATTACAATCATATTTGCTTATGAATACTACCAGAGCACTGACACAATCCAAACAGGCATGGAAATGGAATATTTGAGGAAGATGAAGTTTCAAGCGAGGTCTAACAGGAATCTGAACCTGCAAACCTTGCAGGAGTGCAACTAGTGACATACTTAGGAATACATTATTAATTGTTTTAAAAGAAGCAAAATGGTTAGGAGAGGTATTGCAGTCTTGTGGCAGCCTAGTCACAAATTGGAGAAACAGCTGCCTGAGCAGTGTGGGCAAACAGAGGGAAATGCACCAAGTGTTGGGCTTGCTGGAATCAGAGAGCTCTGAGAGGAACTCATCATCACAGGCAGTTAAGCTGCTCTTGATAGAGCTTAAGAAAAAGAGCAATGGGAAATCAAATACTCTTATAAACACTACAAGCAGGCATGTTGCTGTCCACTCTCTGAGATCTATTTTTTATTATATCCATCTCCATCTTGGTGTCAGGTATTTGAAATAAAGCAGATATTTATTTAGAAAATCACAGCAAAAACTCCCTTCTTTTTGACTAACGCTTTTAAGAATGTCACTGGCAATCGATATCCCTTTGAGGAGAAATCCTTGAGTAAGATGTGCATTTCCTCAAACAAGAGCAAATCCTATGATGAATTCTGTGTGCCCTGCCTTTATTCAGTTATCATTAAATCCAAACTTGTCCTGACTCCTTAGAGTCTGTATTGAGGAAGGAGTTCAAAATTTGGATAACAAATTGATTGTGAAGCATTTAATCACTTTAAATGCAGAAGAGTTCTTGATAACTGTAGAAAAAAATTATCTCAACACATAGCAATGCAGAATTCAACCTAAAGTCTAAATATTTATACTAATCTATGCAGACAATTGTATATACTCTTCTTCAACTTTTTTAAAAGTCAAAATCAAAGACAGTGCAGTCAGTTAATCTGCAATTAAAATCAATGTATGCTTGCATATTCCATGATAAAATTAAGATATCTTATGACTGCCCAAATCAGAAGAGAACTCCCAATTTTATCTCTGATTTTATCTCATCAGGACTTTTTACTGCTTTTTTCACCTGTAGGAGGACACCTGCACAAACTCTACCCTTCCCTAGACACAACATCAAGGACTTTGTCCTCAGGTCACTACACTGAGGCACTGAGGGCCTGGAGGAGCATTCCTCACTCACTCAAGGGATCCCTTTGGCTCACACGAGCTGGGGTAGCTGCATCACTGCATTTTGTGTCACTGCGTCACTGCATTCTGTATCACTGCATCCATTGCCACAAAAGTTACAAGTTCAGAAATTGAACAAACTTGAATAAGTGCTTCTTCCTAGAAGTAGTAATCTGTTATTTAAGAAATACATTTCACAACACTTTTCTTGTGTGCCTAAAGAATATTTTTCCATTATTATTGAAGAAGCTGAAATATTATATAAAAATAATAATTTAAAAGTATTAGTTATTTACAAAGGATTTTATTCCTTACTTAGATATTCATGGATATTTGCTGAGAAATTTTTTGAGAGCTCATTGTCCCTTAACTTAGGACCTATTTATTTTAGATAAATGCTCATTATCTGGATGTTTCAAAGAACAAAACAGATGCATCTTTCCATCTGAGGAGCAAAACCTCTTCCCACACTGGTTACCTTGTCTAATTCTTAATGAATGATGAACATATGATGAATTTTATACCACCTGTAGGGTAAGGATGTATGTGCATACACATAATATATCCTGTATCATGGATACACTATTAAACTAGCATAATCACAAGGAACAAAAAAGGGATATTAAAGAAACACTTTTAAATTAAATGCTGTCAGAGATGTATGTGGGTTTAAGGCAGTCCATTTTATGGATATTATGTCTCATCATTTAAACTCCAGGTTAAATATCAGAACAAATCACTCTTTTGTAGGAAATAATAGAAAAACAAAGAAATGTAACTTAAGCACAATTCAATTAGATGCGAGGGAATTGAGCACCTCAATTCTTAATGAAATTAATGATCTTTTATAATCACAAATGGCCAGACCTTAATTTTACTTGCTATTTAAAAGATGACACCTAGAGTAAAGTCATGTCCCATAAACCATTAAGTGTCTCTGGGACTCAGGAAAGACTGTCCCTTCCTGGATTAGTAAGAGAGTGTCTTGACACACCTTTAATACTTCCAATACCAAGACAGCTCAATTATGACTGCAAGATTTTGATTAAAAGGTAAGTGGAGCATCCCAAAGCCAAATGAGATCAAGCAAAGGGCACTCATTAGCTTCAGTGGAATATGGCATCTGCCTAAAAGCCTCATCAACAGCCATTGTCATATGCAGTTGCTCTGAATTTTTACAGACTTGGTTATAGATAAGTCCAAAATAATAGAGGAGTGATTTTTAAATTATGTTAATCTTAGTTAAATATTAAAAAAATTTTTCCTAATGTCTAAGCAAAACCTACATCTCCCTGAAATCCCTTTACCTTCTGTTAACCATCTGAACAATAGCTTATTTTACTCCTTTTCCCAGATATCTTTCATCAATTTCATGCCTATTATCTCACTCATTTAAGGGCTTATCAGAAAGAATTTGAAATAATATATTTTAATAATCTGTGTGAATTGTCTTCAAAACAGAAATCTTTCCAGCAACAGCTGAGTTAGAATTGACTTCCAAAAAAATTACTCTCACAATAAAGAAAGATAAACTTCTATTATCTGAGAAATAATAGTCTGAGAAAGTTAAACTGGGACAGTCACCCCAAATTTTAGTTACAGAAGTTGGGAGACAGGGATTCTTGTGCACTATAAGATTGCACAAAAGGAAGAGGTTAAGTATCCTGGGATTTTGGTTTCACCCAAATAAGTGCAGACTGACTTGTGGCATTGACTTCCAAGCTTGTACAACTACATGTCAAATGAAAAAGTGAATGAAGCAATATTGGAAATGTCAGTGTATCAGAGCCTGAACAATAGCAGTATTTCGGCAAAACTTCCACCCTATTTTGTAAACCCTGTAAGCTTTCTGAGCAGAGGAATAATGACTATTTCTTCATATCCCCTTATTATAACTTTCTTACAAATAGTTCTTGACAGTAGAGTCATTATCCCAAACTTCCAGAATACAAAAAATTATACATATTGAGTGACTTTTGTTCTTTCCGTGTGACCCTCCCATTATAACCAGATGGTAAATTGCTGCATTTTTCCTCCTAAAGGGCTGGGAAGATGTAGCCCATACTGACTTAATCTGAGGTTGATGAAGTGGTTTGTATTTGAGATAACAAGATTAGATTATCACAGTTTATTAGTTTAAAGTCTTTCTGACAGAGCCTTGTGTTACCTGGTATTAAACCATGAATCATCTCTGCGTGCATTCCACGGGCCAGATTTTCCCCTGGTGTAAAATGAGACAACTCCACCATGTCCTCAGAGCTGTCCCTGCCAAGGCCAGCTGAGGATGTGGCCCTCATCTCACAACATGGTTTTGAAACATCAGGCTTTAGAGAGTTCACCAGCTTGATCTACCTTACCAGTCCTGGTTAGTCATGCCCTGGGGGTAGCCGTGGTGATCTCCGTTCAGTCTGTACTTCTGGAATGGAATTGTTTGGAAATAATTCTTTCAGCTGCACACCTTGCTTTTGGGAAGTTTGCCAAGAGGCTTCTTGCTCTGTTTTGAAATAAAGACTCACATCTCTACTGAAATTTTGGCTCTATTCCCTGTTGCAGAATTTTCAGTAAGTTATTAGGTGCATCATTACCCCACTTCATTTCCTGGCTGCTCTGGCTACCACCCTCATACTTCTACACAGAAACCATCAAGATCTTTTCCTCAGCCCTATCCCTCAGTGCCTGATCCAAATCCCCCAGAACTACATTTGAAGTTTCCCAGCAAACTTACTCAGACTCCTAAGAGAAAGTAAAAGAAGATATCTAAAGTTTTTGATTGTGAAATCTTTTATGCCACAGGTTGAGATGCTGGAGTGAGCACAGAGGAGCAGCAGGGAGATGAGATTTTCATTACTGTAATGTCTTCTACAGGCTTTTCCTCTGTCTCTCTACCTACAGGAAGGAAAAACTCTTGGGGAGCACCTAGACAGGGACTTTTTTGTTTCCATGTGGACCATACTGCTTCTTACTGAAAATGAGCAACTGACTTCACTGGAAACTTTATACAGATTGCTCAGATTTATGGTTTCCAAGGAGAAAATAAACTTTGAAGATGTGAAATAATTATTTGTGGGTCTCTATGTTTACTATGGGTCTCTGCAGCTCTTCTATAATATACCAGAGTGGGGTATCATGCTGATTCACATTTCTGCATGCTCTGTGTTCAGTCTCATAGGATGCCATGGTAGATCAAGAGCAGGAGAAAAGATGAGCACAGAGAGTTTTCTCTGAATAATGCAGATGGGTCTTCCTTTGGAAGCAGCTGGCTAAAAAAAAAAAAGATTTTTCTAGAGAGAAGGAAAAACTGAATGCACTGGGAGCATCTTCCATCCAAATATGCCTACTTTGGAAGGCTGATAAAATCAAATAGCAGGCAATCTCTCCTTAGCCCATGCCTCCAGCCCACATCTTGAACTCTGGTAAATAATCTCACTCTCTCTTTCTGGACTTCTGCTCCATATTGCATGTCCTATGCTTCCCTCTCCCCAGTCTACCAAATATTCCTCAATGGCCAGGCACTGTGCTTTTTGGGTGCTGACACGTTTCTTGGCTTTGATTTGGAGACTGCTATAGTTTCATAAGTGACTCTCAGTGCTTCTTTACAGCTCTCTGGAATGGAGGGCAGCTGTTACACCTCAGGCCTCAAAACCATTTTGTCCAGCCAACACCAACTTCTTCATCACCTCGTTGAGCCAGCACTGGTCCTAAACACTCATGCTGTTGCCTTGTCCTCTGGACTCTAACATCCTTCTGAGCCTGCTGTTTTCCTCTTCTCCTATTGCTTTGGTATTTCCTTCATCTCAAACAGACACAAAATACTCATGAACCAATGTCAGTGAAATCCCCTTCAATACTCGTTTTTCCTTCAGGTCATAAAACCTGTCTGTATTTGGGATGGAATTTGCTGTTCTTTCAGCTGTTTGGTTCTATAAAGGACCTTTGCTACTACTTGTATTAATCATTTCAAGTAGTGGACAATTATAACTCCCAGAAACCTGCCTGATTTTTTTTCAGTTTCTTTGCTCCAGCTGAGACTTTCAGCTTGGATGCCTTCTGGGTTCTGAGAAACAGAACTTGCCCCATGCGACACCAAGGGTTTCCTTCGAAGTTTTTCTCCTCAGTGTTAATGACCTTCAATAGAGAACCTCTTAAAACAAAACTAGGCAAAGAAAGCACCTATCAGAAATCATGTGTTTGGTCCTAAACAGAAGCTTGGGAAGAGAGGTTGGTTGAGCTTTTTGTCTCTGATTTGACAGGAATTTGTTAGAGGGCATAAAAGAGAGGGTAGAGAGGAAGGACAGAAAGATTCCTAGAATACTACAAGAATTCCTACTCTACCAACTCTTTTTAGGGGAACAGCAGTAGTTCTTCAAAGAAAGGCATGGCTCTGCTTACAAGAGTTTCAGAATATTAATTAGCCAGTCTTTGCCAAGTGCTTGGAAACAGAACCATGGAATAGTTTGGGTTGGCAGAGACTTTTGAATGTCATCTAGTCCAAGCCCCCTGCTATGAGCAGAGATATCTCTGACTCCAACAGGTTGTTCAGAGCCCTGTCCAACCTAGCCTTCAGTGTTTCCAGGGATGAGCTTTCAGGGATGAGCTCTGGTAAGCCACTTGGGAATCCTCTCACTGACCTCAACTGCCATCTAGACCAGATCTCAACAGGGATTTTAAAAGATTTTTTTTCACAAAAGTATCAGAAACAGTTTCAGTTCAGTGCTGGGAAATGAGACACTCGGCACTAACAGATTTAATATTCATCTTGTCACATACTAGGTTGCCCTACTGATCTTTGAGCTGCTCACACAAAAAGCACCCTATCAAGTTTCTGCTGAAATCTCTTCAATGTTCAGCAGCATGACCGTACAGAGGAATATACAGAAGAGTTTTAAACTCTTACTTCAGAACAGGAAATTATTTTTCCCCAAAATGTTGATGCACTGTTTACAGATAAAATGGCAAAATGCAGTAAATATATGCTTATGGGTACATTATATTGTGTATTGATATAAAGATTAATTTTAAAATATTTTTATTTGAAATTTAGGAACATTAAAATGAAAGTTAAATGCTCTTTCTGATGAAAACATATCCCAAATATAAATGAAATTTTGTTATCTATGTGTACTCAGCTTTGCTTGAAATGCTGTTAAATCTTCAGACTATCTAACCAGTAATAATTTGGATGTCTAGAAAGCCTTCCAGGCTTCATGAGGGTTTTTTCCTGGCTCTTCATAGACATTAATTAAAGCTGTGAGAAACTCTGCAATCTTGGTACTACTTACACCCACTTAATACCACTTCACAGGCTACATCTAAGGCCAAACAGCAAATCAGTAAAAAAAACAGTGTAAGAATTGGGGTATTGGTACTCCTGAGACCTGCCTGAGCTGTTGGGCATTGTCTTCTGCCAGACCACATTATCAGTTATGGAAAATAACTTTTGATTGCTCACAGAACCATCTGAGTACAGTAGCTATTAACACTTATCAAAAAAGGTTGTGTTAATGACACCCAGGCTGAAGGAAAAAGCCCCAAACTTGTAAATGTGCTATTGACAGGTAATTTCATTAAATCTGGTTTCACTTTATTTGGGTTATATATTCCATTTAATAAAAACTTTATCATAAAGATCTAAATCTGTGAAGAAAGACATTTAAGCAATTCTTTATTATCTCTGCTGGTCCATTAAAATAAATCACATCTATCCCTTCCCCTATTATTTCAGGGAGTGCAAGGGCTGATATATTTTGGCATAATTGCTTTGGCATCCCAGGTTTACTCTGTCACTGCAGTTGTGCAAGTGCAACATTAAAGGAGTAATCATCTTTTTTGCTGTATGGCCAATCACCATGGTATAGAAGCAATAAATAGTCTGCAGATTTTGTAATACATAAACTTTTCAACAATTGCATTGGCAATTTTTTTGATAAAGACAGATGTCAGGCTGCACCCAGTTTATTCATGCACTGTAAGGTGTTCTCTGGCTTCCTAATTTATTAACAATGGCCATTTGTTACACTGACAACTTAGAAAAACAGATTACTTAGAAGTTATGATGGGGTAATTCTGCTTCTTGGAGCCTCTGTAATGAATCACCATTTTCCCTCCCTCCCTTGACCTAATTTCAAAATCATGTACCTGTGTAAAATATTGTGATGAGAATTGTGTCTAATTATCTTCTAAATTTTTCTCTTAATTGCTAGAAGGATGCCCATTCTTGAATAAGGGAGGTATTCATGATGTAATAGTGTTAGAGAGTCCTTGAAATCTAGATTAATTATTAGTTGTGTGGACTTCAGAGAGTTTTTGATGTATTCATTTGCATTCACAAAGATGGCTTTTTAATTAAAGAGAGTTTTTGAACTTATACAAATGAGCCTTTTGCAAATGTCCCTAGAAACGTGAAAAGTGTTAAAAGTGAGAAGAATCGAAGTTGTTCTGAAACATCACCTCCTGCTGCAAACACTGAGTGACCAAAAGCATTTGAAACACCAGACCTCATGTCAGCAGCTCTAGCGGATCTCCAAGACATTATAAAAATTCTCCAAGAATTATAAAAGCCTGTGCTTGTTTCAAATACCATGGAAATGGTTCTGTACAAAAGGGCAATGTAAGAATATCTGATTTCCATTTCAGCTTCCACCACAGCATATGTTTCTACCTTTACCTGCATGCTTATTTTTTCCTCTTTAGAAATTAGATCCTCTTTGCCAAGGACTCCAATGTTAAATGTTTCCTCATTGTAACTCTTATGATCCCTTGTTGCCACCTCAGACTTCTGATTTTTCTTTCTTTCTTTTTCTTTGTTCGAGATCAAGAGAACAAACCGAAAGCTCTCAGTCCCCAGGTCTGTTTCACAGATTTATAAATGGTACCATATTTCCTGTATTACAGGCATTCAGTTCTTAATGCAGCCTAACATCTAATTTACAATTTTGACTGCTGCTACATATCGAATTTGAGCAGATGTCTTTACTGAGCTGTCTGTTGTGATGCCTAAATAATTTTCCTCAGAAGTTCTCAGCAAATTCAGATCCCAGAGGAGTGAATACGTAGTTTAATTTGTACCTTTTAAAGTAAATTATTTTGTAAAGGAGTAGAATCTCATCTGACAGAATACTTCCTGATCTCCTCATTTTTTGTGAGATCCACCCAGAGCCACTCTGCCTGGGCTGGCAGCCTAATTTTAATTCTCAGCATGAGCACAACATCAGCCCCTTATAACAGCTGTGGTTCTGCTCCAGAGCTGTGCCATGGTGAGACTGCGACCTTTAAACCTCCTCCATGGTCCTGTCTCCTCCACAGCTCCCACTCACACACAAAACTGTGATCCAGACTTACAGGTGTCTTCAATTTGGTCTTGTGATGACTTTTTAAAGTCTGCATCACAGAGATCCACTGATCTTCCCCTGTCTCCTCTTGTTTAAGTCTTTGTAAAGGGGGAATAAAACACACTTACTTGCATTTATTTCCTCCTTTGCTTTTCTTAAAGATAAAGAGGTTCAGGGTGCCCACCATTATCTTCATAGCTTTTTCCGTAAGTTTAAACTGGCCATTAAAACTAGCTACCTGAACAAATACTGTATCCACTTAGAGCACATCTATTTCATGTTTCATTTCCAAGAGAATTAATGTTTGATTTAAATTTCCCTAAGACAAATTAAATATTTGGCTGGATCAGGGATATTTTTTATTTTTAGTTTTGTTCATGCCTTCTGTTTTCAGGTCTTTTGTCTCTGATGATGTCTAAACTTGATGACATGTGCAAGGTACAGGGTAATGTAGGTATTAATCTTTCAGTTTGTTAGAAAATAACATTAAAAGCTATTCTGCTTCCCATTCCTCTTCTATGTTTATTCATCTTTTCATTTTTGAAAGTGTTTCTTTTCTGTTCTGAAGCACTCAAATAATTAATTTCAGCATCTGGTTACTTGTTTTTCCAATTTCTTGAAGCTCTCAGACATGGCACCATATATTCCCACCTTCCAGAAACTTTTCCTTATTTGTTTCACTTGGGAAAAAGTTTAATTTTCAAATAATATCTTCTGTTGCTTGAATAGATGTTTGCAACATGGATTTTGACTGTTTCTTCCCTGGTATCTTTCCCACTCTGTAATTGTATTTGGTATGAATTACGAACACTATCCATGGTTCTGTGAGTATTTCTTTAAATATACTCCATGTTGATTTCCCTCCCTAAATCTTCCCTTTAGTATACTTCTATGGAAACAAACAATGCATTTTTTTCTTTCCTTTCACATGCATACATATCTAGGTATAAATTGCATGAAAGCCAAATCATGCTTATTCATACTCTGATGACAGAGCCATTTAAGGTCTCATTCCATGTCCCAGCTCATGTCCCATGGCAGAGGGATTGTTCTGAGCAGCAGCACCTTATGTCACCTGGCTACTAATTTCCCTGACCATCTTCTAAGGCAACACTCAACCAGCTAAGCCAGGACACTCAAAGGCATTTGCTCTTCACGATATTTTTTTGTTGTCCTCCTTCCAGTGACTTCCAGTGACCTGCAGCAGCATTGGAATTTTTCCTATCAGTTTCTGCTGCTCTCAGCCTTGCTGTGAGTTGTGAATTTTACCTGTGAGGTTTCTACATCAAGGTCTGCATGAAGACCTTGAGACCCCCTGAAGTTCTCTTTGAAAAACAAGAGGAAGAAAAACACACACCTGAATGAATATTTAATAGCTGGATAGTCAGGGCCCAGGAGATGAGACCCAGAGGTTCAAGCTGCAATTGTATCTGCTTTCAAGGAGCACCTTGAACCTGAACTTCTGACAGCTGGGTGAAAGAGGCACTCAACAGACTTGTGGAGTCTGTCTTAAAGCTGCTTCTCTTTTTTTGGAATAAAAGTAAAGAATATTAGTACAAAATGTGAGGGAGTTAATGATCAGTGGTGCTATCACTAATTTGTTTTTCTCACTTTGAAAGCTTTATTCAAATTGATATTTTTCTATGGAAGATTCTGCTTTGTCCAAGACAGACTAAAGTGGAGAACTCTCTCTTAGTGGACTCTCTAATACTAGAGAGTCTAAAAATTCCCACCCACACACAATTCCATTGAGCCATCTTCTTTTAAACTTCACAGGTGAGTATCTGCACTTAGCTTCAGAAAACATTCCTGCTGGGTTGCAGACATTTACCCATCCCTGATTTGAAATATAGATTTTACTCATGTACTTAGACCCACAGTTGGTGCTGAACCAAATTCCTTGATCTAGCACTTTTATTGTGTATAGAATTCATCTGGTTTTAACATTTCCTCAAATCTTTGGTTTAAATAAATCTTCCCAAAATATTCATGGTCTTCCTGGAAGGCAGTCTGTTTTCATGTTGCTTAAAATGTAAACCATCCGTGCAATGTAAATGCAAACCTCCAGGCAATTCATTTTCTAATTTGTTTTCTCCCACATTGGAAACACAAGAACATGTACTTCATTTACATCTATTATTACTATATTATAGATATTGTTATTATTATTAACATTATTATTATTATTTACTCTGGGGGTGCTATGTAGCCTCAGGCAGATACATTGTAAATTGAAACCAGATGTCCAACGAGTTGATGGCACAGAGATTTCCAAGCAGGACTGAAATGTTTTCCTAAAATTCACAATGCTGCAGACAAACTAACGTGAATCTGTGTGACAAACACGGAACAGATCACAGCAAGCCTGAAATAATGTCACATATCACTTTGTGTTTACACAAAACTCCCACTTTTCACAGTTTTCTGTTTGCTCTTCAAACACAGAGTGAAAAAATAACAAAACAATTAGGGAAGGCAAGAGGTTACAGTAAGATTAGAAAACAGGGAAGGTACATTCGGAAGCCATTAACAACCCAACGCTACTAACTAAAGCTAGCTTTAAGATAGTCTCTCCAGGGAGGATACTTCAAAGATCCTCAAATAAAAAAGGCAATTTATTGGCTAAGTGATCTTCTTAGAGGCCCCAAATTTCCTACCCAGCCCATTTGTTTTCCGTTCCTCTTAAATTTTAAAGTCACCTTTGCAATTGCTCAAGATCTTTAAGGAATTTTTTTTAGAAATCACACTAATTGGCCTATTTTTACTCCCCTCTCTTTGCCCTTAAAGACTACGAAGCTTGGTGCCTAAAAATAAGTCGGAGTGAGCTGAAGTCTGTGCTCTCCAGATGGTTATCAGCAAGAGAGTTCCCTTTCCACCCCGCGCAGGTTACCTGCGCCGCCAAGTTTAACCATTGCGGCGGAGCTGAGAGCAGAGCACCAGAATGTAGGGCACCAACCCACCCCTGCTGCGGCTATTTCCCACCCAGACGGGGGCTGTGCTCTCCCCTCAGCCCCTGCCACTTCCACAGCCTGGAATGTTGCAGCAGATCGAGGAAGAACCGAGCCAATCCCTCCTGCAAAGCTCTCCTATAGAGCCGGGGATTAATGGCAGCTTTTAACACCTGAAGATGTATTGCTTTTTATTTCCATTAGAAATAAAGTCACTGAAAGCCCAGAATCTGGAAGATTAGTCCTATAACAATGAGGAGATGTGCAATCCCAACTAGCTACTCTCAAGTGCCTCTTCGAATATTTTAATATTCTGCAGCACTCTCAAATACTGCGATGTATTTTGGATATGGCAGTACTTTGGATGTGGCAAATTAAATCAAATAAAGGCAAGGAACTCTCCCCACATCCCCGTGCTTGGACATGCAGAAATACCCAAAGCAGCCAACATGCTGGGTTAGGTGCAATAAGTCCCTGCAGTGCTTTGCTCCCCTGCAAGACCCCCAGCCTGTGCTAATGGGGCTGTGCTGATTTTCTGCCTTCCCTGAACATGTAGGAGATGAAAAAAACATAATCTCCAAGACCTCCAACTGGCAAGGAGGTGAGAAGCTATACCCAGTAAAAAAATTAGGTGTGTGCTTAATATGAAATCTGTGAATCTCAATAAATTTGCATGTGTTAAATGGTGACATTTTTATAGCACCATAGAGCACGCTTAGAAGCTGAAAGCTCTCAGCATAAACACAGACTCCTGTTATTCATGGGACTCATTTGCCCCTATTTGTTAGAACAGAAAATGAAAAAAGAGTTAATTGAATTGTTTAAAATTGTTATTTAACACTACGATCTGCCAGGACATACAAACAGGCTAGACTTGAATCCCATGCACTGTTCCAAGTTGACAATATATACAAATATCTGAGAGATAGAAATGTAAATCAGGATATTAGGGCAATATTTTGCTTTTGAAATTTTGGGTAGAGGCTGACAGTGGGAGGGAATAAAGAGTTCACCAGCTGCCTTTCACCTCTATAACACTGTTTTTATTCTCATCAGATCCTTCTCATGAGCAGGGAGGAACGGGTTATTAAAATATCCAACCAGTATTTTCAATAGGTACCTGTCAAAAAAGGGATTTACACATGACAAGCTAAGACAGTTGCATAACTATGGCAGACAGAAGAGGCCACAAAGTGTTGAACCTTTTGTGGATTAAACCCAATTTATTTCCTAGACAACAAAAGGTACTTTCTGACTTTTCCATGTGATGTCTGCAATCACTTTTGTTTGTACACTCATGAACTGCTGGAGCTCTCTGTGGCTGCAGCACAAGGGCCATAGGGACTGGCACAGCCCCACACAGGCTGGGAATGCCCCAGAGCCAGAGAATTCAGTCCCAGTTGACATCTTTTAGCTTAAGTTCCACGGCCTCTCTCCTCTTGCAGGTGACTGAGGAGGAGGGGGGACAAAGCAGGATCAGAACCAAGGTGGTGTCTCCTAATACCTGTCTACGAAGGAGAATTTAAATGACATTTCAAATGAAGAAGAAAAAGATCCCCCTTGTCTAGTTTGTGCTGAATACTTTTCCCCATGCTCTTCCTCATGTTTAATTTTTAGTCATTTGCACTCTGATAGAGATCAAAGACTTCTGTCAAAATACAGTTTGCACTGAAGTAGGTATTTTGCAAACATACAGGGAGATATTTTTCTCCCCTGGTGTATCAAAATTTAAAACTAGTCTGAAATGACTTGTGAAAGGAATGATTCTTACAGACTTCTGTCTCTTGATTGCTTGCATTTTTAATAGAATTGTAGTAAAATAGTCTGTTTTCATTTCATGTGTCTATAAAATGCACCTTTTAACCCTTGACTCACAGTGACATTTAGCAGCAACATGCAAACATAGGAATGATAATTCACAAACTGTTACAAAAATAATCAGTGAGCAGGTTCAAAAGATCTGAGCTGACATTGCATAACAAGGTGTTATTTTCCTGCTAGAAGGCATTTTATGTCAGAGAAACATTCAGGACCCTTTTATAACTTTATCTGAACGAAGTAAGAAAAGTTCAAAATTTACTAAGAATCCAGATGAAAACTCCAAAACAAATACATCTAAGAAAGAAGGGATTGCTTAAAGCTCTCAGGAGCAGAGCCCTCATGTATATCTCCCTATTATTTTATCTGCATGAAGGGAAGATCACTTGCAGGTTGGCAGCAAGGAATTGTAACCTCAGGAGAAGGGAATCTCTCCTCTCCCAGCCAAAGAGAAATATCATCTGATATATCAGCACTTCAAGTCTCCCTGTTTTCTAAATAAGTTCAGGTGCTTCCTGTATGTGTTTTTAATAAGGAAAATATAAATCCAACACCCAAATTTCAAGACCAAATCAACCTTGGCTTTCCAAGCTGAAAGGAGGACATATTTCCATCAGGACAACCATCTGTAACACCAATAAAATATTTTAGAGATGCTGTGTGTTCATTTACCAAAACCAAATGACCAAAGAGACTCTGCTTTTGCAAAAGGATTTTTCTGTCCAAATTATTGTTCTGTTTGCAGCTAAGGTCACCCTGGAGACCACTTCCCTCTGCTTTGAGAGATGCTGCCTAAAACCTCCACTATTAGAGAGGTCCGTGAGTCAGAACAAGCTTTTGTCTCCTTCTCATGTCCCTGAACTGAGCCACCATGGCATGGACAGCAAGCAGGAATGTCCCACAGCTGCCACCACCAGCACCTGGACATTGCCCTGGCTCAGCCATGAGCAGCACATGTGCTCCTGGCAGGCAGCACCCTGGGAATCCCTGACAGAATTCAGAATTCCCCTAGAAAGGACCATATCCTCTGCTTCTTGTTGTGGCTGTTCCTTCTCAAAAGCTCACACTTATCCTTTGCAAGCACATTTGCCATTTCAAATCTGTTTTCCCACAGGACATTTTGCTTTATCATAACAATCTGTTAGCATTTCCCAGACTGCCACATATTGTCCAGGCTCTTTTATGCAGGCTGGGGAAAAAACCCTCCACCTTTCCATTTCAGATTCTTATTTCTCTGCCTGTACCTGTCTGCAAAAATTCCCCACGAGAATGTTGCTTTTATTGTTGCTGTATATTTTTATCTTTCCCTTTTATACTCAACAAATTGCTGCCCCTTCCCCATGCCACCTGTTCTCACCTCTGGCCAGTGGTTGCTTTAGTTTTTAATTACCATTTCACTTACCTGTTATGACTCTATGCAGAATCACTGACACAAGAAAACACGCTGCACGTTGCTCTCCTGTCATTGAGATGCTGGCTAGACTGGTTGTTGTCTTGGCCATGGGGACAGGATTCCACTCAGAGACCCTAAGCAATTATCTTTCTTCTTCCCCTTTGAGGTTGGAGCATAGTATTGGTAATTAAGTTCATGCTTCTGTTTGTTGTGGTTTTTTTCCTACATGTTCCCATTTCCCAGAAACCTTAGGCAAAGGATTTTCTGCCGGGATGGGGAAGCAGGATCTCAGGCTGGTTCAGTTTAACTCTGGAATACAATCTGGATTTAACTGTTACATGGTGAATCATTCTGTATTTTTATTTTTTATTTAAAAAAATGCCCTAGATGTTTTGCTGAGCAGATGAGAATTTATTAGCTCACACCCACAGTTTGTTACACCAGAACCTGCTGAGAATATATTTTTTTCACGGTAAAACATTAAGATATTCAAAGGCTAAAAACGAGCTGCTGGCTAAGACCAGGAAGAAGTGGACAGGGGGAAGGGAAATCCCCTGGGATGGGTCCCTGTGGCTGGAATCACCATCTCTGTTTTCCAGTCAGCCAGCCAAGGCACTTTTCCCTCTTTGAATTTCTGGGCCTTGTTTTCTGCCACACACTACAAACCCCAAGCAAACAAATCTCTCTCTCAATATTTTCAGGCCACTGCCAAGCTCCTGTGCTGTGAACTGCCAACCCTATCTGAGTTCTCAACTGCCCAGGCCCTCTTCTCCCTGCCAGACCACCTTTTTTCTATACAGCTGTGCCATCTCTCTCCACTGCTTCCCAATTTGTTTGTCTCCAAAGCCATTCATTATTTCCCCATTACATTTCTCTGCAGAGGTCCAATCCAAGGCCCATTGAAATGTTTCCATCAACTTCAATGGGGTTTGGATCAGGACCAACATCTTCGTCTCTTTCATGCATCCTTAGCTGTCTGTGGGTCAATATTTCTTCTCTTTCTGCAAGGCCTCTTTTTCCCTCCCCTTTTCATTCAGCAATGGAATATGCTAGGAAATCTCCTTTCCCCTGCATGGCCAACCCATGCTGGCAAAGTTGATCTCAGGGCCACTGAGACAGAGGAGCTGCAAGAAGGTGGAGAAATTGCAGTGCACAAGCCTTGGCTGAAGGTAGATCCATCTTTCAAAAGGCTTGATATTTTCAATTTACTTTTAAGACGGCTTCACATCTGGCAATGTTTCTTGGGTTTTGCCATAGTTTTGTGTAAATTAAACAATTATCAGCTGTATTGAAGATACAAACCAGACAAATGGTGCATTAAGCTGCTGCTGACAGATGGAAGTTTCACAGGTATGCTGTGGAATAGGACAGCCTTGGGTGGTCTACACTACACCTCCACTGAAATCAAGAGGACTTCGGATATTTACAGCAGATAAGTGTTTGTCCGAAAAATACAAATTCAAATAAATAAATAAATAAAAATGATTCAGACCTTTGAAAAAAGAAATCCCAGTTACAGTCATGGGTGCAGTTAAAATTTCAGATCACATTGTTGGGTTTTTTGTTGTTTTTTTTTTCCCCCCTGAATTACACAAAAGATTGTTACATCTCTTTCAGCAAAGTAAAACTCCAGATGCAGGAACTGTTTCTGGCCTGCCTCCATAAAACATAGTTAAGGATTTTCACTTCTGCTAAATGCCTTTTCCCTACCATAGACATTTCCCCCCCACATGGAAGACTTATCTACCTTTCAAGCATCCTCTGCTGCAGCTGTTTGTTTGTTTATGCAAGATCGTCTGTTAATGGCAGCCCAAAGCCTTGGTGTTTATCTCTGGCTCAATCATTTCCCCCAACCTGCTGTGCTGACAGCCTTGTGCATTTTCCAGGTCCAAGCCCACGTCCCTGCTGTCCCACCCCTCGGAGGGCAGGGATGAGCTGCTTTCCTGGGAGCTGGGACAGGCTGAGTGCTGGGTGTGCTTGCACCATGTGCAGCCAGGACAGCACATCCAGGAGCAAAATTCACCCCTTTTGCAATGCTTTTTCTCTTGTCTAAGAGGTGGAGCTGGTATTTTCCCATGGCAGAAGCCCTGATAATTTGGAGTTGTAATTTCATCATTCCTGCAAATACTGGGATTGTCTGGGATGCAGTAAACACCCTCCAAGTGTGTGACTGCTCCAAGCCCCACAGAAATCAGCAGGAGTCTTTCTGAACTATTGAATTGCAGACTTTCCTCGGGGTTGTGTACAACGCCACAGACTTAATTACCATGTTCCTGGCTGGGATAAATATGCAAATGGCCTTTTCAGCTGGAGGGCCTTAAAACACAGGTCGGACACATGGCAACTAATGACTTGATTTGGGCTATATGCAAACATTTGCCAGCCAAAGGCCTCCTCCTATTCCCAGGGAAGCAAAAGGCACAATTATTACCAGCTCCAGGGAAAGCACGACACGGATGCCTTCTTTAAATAGTGGCCCAAACAGTTCAAATCTGTCAGCAGCCTTTCCTCAGCATTCCCTTCTTCTTCTCTCCCTGATCTGTTGTGATAGGAAAATGTTCACGACACAGATTTTATCATAAATGGTAGAGATTTATGCACCTGCAGGTCTCACAGCTGCAGGGCAGGCATCTTGTTGCAAAAGCAGCTCCAGCTATATTCAACACATGGGTTGTTTTCACAAAGAAGTGGGAGCCTTTCCCCAGAAGGAGGAAATCAGCATCTTAAATTTACCAACACAACCACTCTCCTCAGCACTGACTGCACAATACCACCACACTCTCTCTGTTAAGGTGCTGAGCACAAGTTCAGGCTCTCTCAAATCATTAAAGCTTATTTGTGTGGCTGATGGTGAAGGGAGAGAGAAGATTCAGCCCCACAAAGCTTAGCTTGCTGACTCAGCTCCATGGGGCTCCAAGGCCAGCTGTAAGCAGACTTGTTAAATCAGCTTCTGTTACGGGATAAAAACATCTGCTGGAAACCTGATGTCCCTAATAACTCACAATTCCCATACTGTATTTATTGGCATTCATAGTCTATTTTTGACTTTTTTTTTTTTTTCCTATCAAAGAGCTGCAATCAATAAAGCACCATTTCAGTCATATGCTTTTGAGAAGCCTCATGTCCAGAGACACAAACCGTGACTGCTGCATTGCTCATGGAGCTCAGTGCAGTATTTTTCAACAGTGCAAGGAAGCCTGGAATGTGTGCAAGGAATGGCTTCACACCAGCTTCTCCTGAGGAGCACTGTAGCACAGAGAGGTACAGTGAAACAGCAGGAGGAATTAGGATAAAAGGTTATTTCTTTGCTGCTGCTGCTGCTGTGGAGATTTTGCTGCGACGTGATGAAGGAGTGGGACAGCTGGAGGAGTGGCAGTGAGAGGTGGGTGACAGGAACTTCTGGGAATCACACTTACCTGGTGGGACAGTGTCTGCCAGCTTGTCACCAAGAGCCTTGCACTGTTCTGTGCCAAGACACAAAACAGAATATTTGAATTCACCCAGGATTACCGTGATATAATAAACTGTATAAGGTGTAACCTTGTGGTTCTAAATGTCCGATTTTGTGCTGGTACTTTGTATCCTATTTTTCTGTGTGCCTGCAATCAGACACTGAGCTTTCCTTTGACAGAAAAATAGTCTGTACTTTGATAAGCGAATATGAAAGCCAATGATACAATTTTTTAACATGAAGTGAAATACCCCAAATACTTTGTGATGGGAAGGTTGAAAAGGGCAGAAGTTTGATGGTGCTGCTCAATTCATGTCTGTGAATCAGCAATTAAGGGATCATCATCGAATACAGAAAAATAAGTTATTCGTAAGTTGCCTCTTAAATTACTCCAATTTGTGTCAGCAAAGACATCTGAAATAGAGGCTTGAAAACATGAGAGCAACAATATTACAGCAACCATGCAGTGTGCATTCCAGAGAAATGACAAAGCCTTTCTGCAGTATTTGACACCACAAAAATACCCTGGGAAAGGAGAAAGGTTCAGTGGGAAGAGAACAGACAACATGAAGGGATACAGAAAAGCAACCAATTGATCTTTATTAATTCCACTTTCCCTCTCCCCTCCATGTATGTACTCCAAAGCAGCTCACAACACTAATCAGGCAAAGACGGATAAGCAGAGGTTGATGACAAACAAGGGAAAGTAATATATTAGACACATACAGAGATGAAAGAGTCAACAGTCTAAGTGTAAAGCAATAATGTACATATGTGTGTGTTCCTGTATGTGTTAATATGAATGCATGTGTATGTATTTGGGCAGTGGTGGAAAGCACTAAAAAAGAAATCTATTATTGCCTCTTTAACACTCAATTTGTAAAAAAAAAAATAAAATAAATTCAATCACGGCTGCACCTAAGTACTTGGATTGTTAATTCAGAATCTAAAAAACACAGTATCCATAAAAACATAACTCTTTCCTTGACAATACTGGTGAGAATTAATTGATATTTATGGAAGAAGAGGGTTTTAGATGATCATTAGAGAATCATGTAATTTATATTGAGTCAATGAGAAGACAAGGAGAGGAGAGCTCAAGGTAGCTAGTGCTGGTGAAAGTTTGTTTTATTTTTGTGGAGTTGTTGAGAACCATACAGGGTGCCTGCCATGCATTAACCTGTTTGGATGAAGATTCACAGCAGGTTGCTTCAGTATATTGGTGTCCTCTGCAAATCATCTGGACAGCTGGGACCATGAAATTTACCCAGATCCAAAAAAAGTTGACCCTCACCAAACCTCAGTGCCCTCTAAGGCCATATGTGCAGACCACTTCACATTTTGCACTTGTTTTGCCACTGTGGAATGACAAAAATGCTCTTGTCAAGTGGACATGAGATTTTCAGGTCCTTCCACACAGAAAACATGTCAGCAAAACTTGTCAGATGTTTTTTTTACTACAGCATTATAGACACATTTTCCCTTTGTTTTCAGTGTCATCTTCTGTACTATGAAATAAATAAATAAATAAAGACAAAAGCCTGTTTGACTCAATTTTGTGCTTCTGAACCAAGCATAATCCCATCAGTTTGGTCCCATCATTTGTAGTAAACTATTCACTAATCTAAGACAGGTGCCTCTGGGTGTTAACATTTAGTCTCCTAGTAGAAAAGTGGGTGCAAAGTTAAACCACATGTTCTACTTATTTATAAGTGAGGTGTGATTAGGCAAAGCTTTTAAAACACGAGCTCAGACACACACACACACACACATGCACATGCACAGAGTTTGCAAGGAAAAGATGCTGACACTTCCAGGCTGTGCTGTGCAGTTATGGTCTGGATTTAACTCTTTGCCAGGTGGATCACTCTGTAGAAATCTGAGGGGCAAAAGGTTATGTTGAGCTCATTACTGCAGACAGCTTTTAAAACAAAAGCGATAATATGGACATTCCTGGGATGATGTGTTTCATTAATATTTGCCCACTGCTAGGCTGTGTGAAGAGCTGTGCTCACAGGAAACCTCGCAGCTTATTAGAGTGTTATCTGTAAAAAAAGTGGATAAATATGTCCATTTAAAAATGTGTTTAAAACTGCTTTAATTTTTATGAGCAACATCCCATCAGCTGAATTTTTACTCTTTATTGATGGAAGGAAAAAGTCTAGAAAAAGCCCACCAAGTCTCTAAAAATTGCTTTTAATGTCATTTCAGATTTAAATGAATGCCTAAAACCTGGAGCAAGGGCTGCAGAAATCCAGCAATTCAAGAACTGTGCTCACTGTATATTCCTTTTTGCACAAAATGATTGCCAAAGGCTTCCAGTTCTGATATCTGCTTTATTTTCTCAAGAGGATCAAAGCTGTTATTGTGTGGGTGAGTTACAGTGCAGTCTAGACTCCTGGTCAACATGTCCCAGTGCAACAACCTCCTGGAACCTGCTTCCAAAATACAGAAATTCAAACTCTTCTTGGGTTTGAATTAATTATTGACTATTGTCTGACATTATTTCAAGAAGCAAAGCACAGGAAACATAATCAATTATTTCTGTAAGAATGCATTTGAGGCTCAAGTTGCAAATGTTTAGAAAGAGGTTAGGAAAGAAGATTTTTAAGAAGAATTGAAAACAGTTATTGCAGTACTGCTGGTAGCTTTAAAGTCTGAACCATCATAGATCTAAATGTCTTCAAACGCTGGCAAAAGAGCAATGGAAAATTAATGATGCAGTATTTCAACAGAGATGTTCACATCATCCGTTATTTGAGGATCACAGCATTCCAGAGAAATGAATAGCTTATCCCCATTTTACAGACAAGCAGACAGGGAATTTCCGTGGCTCACCTACAACTGCTCAGCCTCATGGTGACACCGCTGTGGGCAGAGCAGCTGAATATCTGCTTTCATGTCTACCTATACAAATTCTGGGCACACAAGGAACTATTGCAGCATATCGTAGGCTTCCCAGTGCTGAATTATTTACATCTGTGCTTGAAGCCTTGTTTCAGAATAAAGCTATTAAAATTTAAATGTTCCCTCACCCCGCAAAATTGAGTACTGAAACTATACTCTTTAGGTGTAAAGAGAAACTTCACTTATTTGTGAACTCAGTGCACATTCTTATAATGTCTTATTACACAACAAGAGAGAGTTTGATCTAGGAAGGGAGATGAAGTTGTTTTTTTATCAGTAGTGAATATAAATACCCTTTAAGAATAACTAAGATATATAAAAAGGAAGATTTTAATGATACTATTCCAGATGTAGCATGCCAGTAACATGCTTCTGGAAAGCTTTACAGATGATGTAGGAAGCAAGATAAAATTGTTAAATCAAAATTGTGAAATGAAAATTGACTAAAACTGATCTTTTTCAGAATTAATTTTCAATGAAAATTTAAAACATATTTACTTTTGCTTCAAATCTGAGAAACACCTACTGGAAAGCTGAGCCATCTCATAAAATTCAAATGTAGTCATCACTACTTATCCATCCTCACTAAGTACACCTAAGACCTTGGAGCACAGGCACACCTCTGCTTGCCAAAAGAAATATTTCTCCCTCCCTAAATGAGGAGACTGCAGTGCTCTGCATTTCAGATTATTGCCACCTCCCTCCACTGTGCTGAAAAGGAGCAGGAGTGGACCACAGGGCTCTGTAGCAGAGAGAAATTAATTCCAAGGGTGCAAACGAAGCCGAAACAAGACCTATGAAATATGTATCTATTACAGATGGGTGGGGTTTTCTTCAAGTGCAGTTTCGGATTTTCACCCCTCTCCTCCTCCTATCACATGCTGCTTGTTTTAGTGGTTGGCAGGAGGAGGGGGAGAGGAACTAACAACATGTGTGCCTATCATCACCCTGACCACTGCCTTGTACATCTAACTCGCTCCCCTTGGCTTTGTCTGCTTTCTGTCTTTATCCTGCTCCATCCTGCCAACACTCACGTGTGTGTGAGCTCTGCCTGCGCAGAGAGAAAAGCTGCAAACATGATGCTCACGACATGGAACCCTCGCACTGCTTCCCCTGAGGGAGATTTGCCCCACAAATAGTCTGGTGGAAGAAGAACAAAGGAAAAAGGAATCTTCTGTCTCCTTCGCCAAACCCAACAAACCAACAGCTCTTCCTTCCAGCGCATCAGTACAAGAGATGCCTCTCCTAGAACACAGGTTTTTTTGAGAGAGAGTGGAAGGAAAGGAGAAAACACAGGAAAGAGCAGGGTTGGAGGATCAATTCTGACTCCTGCAACTTTCTTTTCTATTGACAAAAAGTGAGGTGTGGGAAGAGTTAAAACACACCTGACTGGTGCCTTTCCTGGGGATCAGGAGACACCCACATCAAATCTTCTCTCTCCTACCTTGGCCCCAAGAGTAAAGTGAGCTCCAAGAATTTTTGCAAGCAAAATGCATCTTATTGCAACACCACACAACAAGATGGATCCATGAGACAACGCAAGAAATGTTAAAATGAAAGTAATTATCTATTTCACTGAGGCTAAACTGATAAGGTCCTCCCTTGCATTCTAATTTAGGAAAAAGGATCTGCTTGTGCAGCCTGTACCATGGTGCCCATATTAAATGGGCCAAGGATCAGTAATGGGCAGGTCCTCTAAAAGTCCCTGTAAATGTGCAATTAACATGTTCTGGGGATGTTTCCACTGAGGATGAAAAAGCCTTTTCTTAAGCAATGCTATTAATTGTTGGGATTACTAATAACTTTCCATTTTATCTCATTTGCAATAAAAAAGGGGTATTTAACTAAGTATTTAATCAAAATAAGTGAAAAGAAATGTGAGGAAAATGACTACTGGAAAAACAAGACCTGAGTCAAAAGTTTCCAGTTTTTAATTTTTATCCAAAAAATCTGACTACTGGTTCAGATGACCATTAACAAACTCCTGGTTCCCTGCCATGATTTTCCTTTCTTCTAATGGTCTACAAATATTATCAAGGTACACACCAGCACCTTCCAGGTGAGGAACTGGGAGATCTTTCCTGGTAAGCTCATTAAGAATGAAATGACTGGCCAGAGGTCTGGTCCACAACAGAGAATACAAGAATGTTGGTGCCACATGGGGCTGGCTTACTTAAATAGCACACATTTCAGTAAATCCAACACAAGCTGTGTGCACAGGAACAAAAGGCCTGGATCACCAACAGAAAATCTCAAAAAATGAAGCGAGACTGAAAAAATCTTCTAAAAAATGGAAAATAAGTCACTGAACATAAGTTGTGAGTGCAGAAACATAGCTGAGATGTCAACATGGTTACTGGATAGAGAGAGAGGGGTGACAGAGGTGGAGTTGGAATTACTCCATAGGGCAATCATCTGAGCACCTACCTCCACTGGAAACAATGAGGCAATTGTGGATGTCTACCTTCACGATCTCCAAGAGTTTTGTCACTGAAACCCTCAGGAGCTGAATTAAGTGCAGACTGAGCACACAGGACCATGGAGAATTTAGAAGAGAAGCAGAGGACTCGTTATCCCAGCTGTTCTTGAAATTAGACCACAAATATTTTATTACCTGAGAGACTGAAACTCAAGCATAACACACACAGCCATCCTGGCTGTGTACAAACTTAGACAGAGGAACAAAGCTGACTGAGGGGTTCAGCCAGTGAGGGCTAACATTTATACCTGGTCAGCAAACTGCTGGCAGGTGTCATGAAGAAACGTGAGTTTATCTTTAAATGAAAAAAGAACAGACTGATAGGGACTGCCATCATGTTTTTGAGGAACCCTCCCTAATGTCCTCAGGCTGAACTAGTCCAGCATTTTGTCTCCCACAGCCCACAGCCAAAACCACAGGGTTCTGATGGCATAGCTGTTACATAAAGGCTCTATTCCTATAGCACTATAAATGCAAATGATTGTCAAAGGATACTCAGCGAGGTTCAGTAATAATTCAAATCACAAATCCTTTTGCCATGCAACTCATATAATATGATATTTTTTATGGAAGCCCTTCTGCCCCTCCAGAAGGCATTAAATTGTTATTCATATTTCAGATGAAAAAATTCAGGAAGAGTATTAAAAGACAGGCAGTGATAGCAAGATAGATTCAAGGCATGTGTATATGCCTCATGCCTTCTATAGCAAGTGCTCCTGCTCTGGAAATATAAAAAGGAAGTCAACTGAACAGCATGAAAATGGATGTAAACATGGAATTAAAGAGATCAATCTCCAGAAGTACAATAGCATTTTTAAGGGAAGGGTGTGTAATTTGAACAAACACAGCTGAAGGCAAGAATTAGCACCATATGCATAATCACATAAATCAAGATAAATTAGATTGGTAGAATTACACAGGATGCTTGTTTGCTCTGAAAAGCAGTGAAATAGATAAACAAGTATGTCTCAGGCTTAGCAGGAATTGCTATGCTGAGTGGCAGCCTTGGTAGGCTGCTAGTGCTTTTTCAATGCATTACTAAAGAAAATAATCACGGTACAAGAATCAGCTACTGAAACTCTGGCTACAGAGCTCCACTGATAGCCAGCAACATATGCAGGTGCAAGGGGAGACATGTTACTCTTAAACAGCTCATTCATTTTAAGTCTCAGTTCATTTGCCACTGAAAATATGAAAGCAGTATGCAGGGGAGGAAAAAATCTGTTAATGTGCGCATACCAGCTCTCCAACAAGCAGTCATATTTAAAAGCTTATTCATGTGGTTGTAAAGGTGGTGAAGTTTTGTTTTGGGCTCTTCACTGGCATAAAGTAATGTGGTTTGATTTTATTTTAATGTGCTGGTTAATTTATTCCTTAAAAAAGTGTATTTTTTATGCAGCTCTTGATCCTGAATTTGACCTAATGAACCCATAAGCATTAAAAAAACCCAAAGTGAGATCAGTCATTAATATTAAAATGCAGAGTCCAGCAAATTCAGAAAGAAGCTGACATATTCAGAAATGATGCTCTGCCACTGAGGAGGAATTGAGCCTCTCAGATAAAGTGTGCTGGGGCTCTGAGCCATGGCTGTGAGCATTGTGGTGCAACAGGAGCAGCTCTGCAGAGAGCAACACGTGGTTGTCAGTGAACACCAGGTGACTGCAAGGGTTTGTTTTTCACCATTTCCGTGAGCTGAATGTCCACCAGCCCTGGGCTGTAACTGCAATTAGTGATTGGAGTCCTCCAACTAGCTCCTCCCAGCAGAATTCCACAATTTATATCCTCAGGACTGCTCCATGCCCAGGAGGTGAGGGCAACCAGGTTTGCTTCCAACACATGCTCTGGGAAAACTGAAGAGAGGAGTAGTCCTGTGAGCATCCAGAACCACAAAACAGAATTCAAGGTCTGCAGGCTTTTCTTTGAAGTTCCAGGTTAATTTCTTTCCCTCAGAAGTTATGGATGATGGGCAATTGGAAAGGTTGAGACCATCTAGGTGGGAATGTTATAACAATATCTCTTCCGTGTGGCTAATGAGAAAAGACATATGAAAAGATGAGTAAAGCAGAAAAATTAAGGGCAAAACACTGTTGACACTGATAAATCTGAACTGATTTGGCTTTGGTTAGGTCTCCTCCAGCTGTCACAGAACAGCTGCTCTTCAGCATGACTGTATTTTCTACTTTTTCTCACGTGTAATACCATTAGCTGAGGAATTATTTTGTTATTCTAGAAAAAACATTTCACACTCAACGAAATTGCTGGGACTTTTTAGGGATGCAGTTGACTCTTCAGAAAAAACTGCCTACAGCCTTATTAAATGCTTTCTTGCACCCTGGTATCTTTGATAGGAATCAAGACATTTCTTCTGTGAAGCTAAACCAAGAAACTTCACTTTTGTCACCTCTAGCATTTTTCAGAGGTCAACTGCTTCAGGCAACAGTGCAAGAGCCTCCTTGCAGCCCAGGGCTGGTGTTGGAGGAGGCTGGAGTTGGTACAGCAGAGCTCCCTCCGTGTCTCACTTCCCCTGCAATTGTCAGAAATGAAAAAAGGAAAGAGAAGAGGCAGGAGTGCAGAGATAAGAGGCAGAGCTCAGCTTTTCTTTGATCTCCTTCTCTGTTGCAGGCAGAGGAGATCAAAGAAAGGAGGCATAACAGAAAGCACGTGAGACGGGCATGCCTGTAAGAGGTTGTCACCCGGAATGCCTTGGCTCTGGCTTTGGGAGTATGGCTGCTTGGGAACACCATGTCCCCTTAAGCAGGGGCTACAGCAGCCTGGATGGAGGGCAGGGGACTTATTTTCACTCCAGGAGCACAGGGAGTGCAGCAGCCTTTCCTCCAGCCACCCTTCCAGCTCCCCAGAGGGCACCAGGATGAACGCGACCTTTGCTGCACCACTGTGGTGGAATTAGGCTCAATTTTTAATTTACACCCGCCTGATTCAGCCCAGGCCCACACTTGGAAGGTCTTTCTGGAATAGAAATAGCCTTCCATTGTATTGGAAAAGCAACTCGTGGCAAAAAAACTCCATTGTTGATGCTATGACTTTTCTGAGGCATGCCAAATAAATAGGATGGAAATGGCAATAGGGTGTTTTTTGCCAGTTTACCTGCAACGACACTGAAAGCTTTTGCTTGTGGCAGCCACGGATCACACCTCATTCTACCCTTGAACGACACAATTATGCCAGAAAAGTCTGCTGTGCAGGCTTAAGAGGGAAAATGCGGCTCCATTTTATCACATTGGAGTTTTCTCATTAAACTTATTTGGACTGGGATTAGGCTATTAGAGAAAATTTAACCCCAAATGATTGGAATGGAGAGAAAACCAAATTAAAATATTCTCATATGTTACAAAGGAAACAGCCCCCAAAGAAATTATAGAAAATATAAAAATGTATAGATTTATTGGGGGGAAAGAGGTAAAATGGTAGAAGAATTCAGTAAGTTATCCAAGTCAAAATAGCACAAACTGAAACAAAAAATATAAGGAAAAAAGAAAAAATAGATTAAAAAAAATAAGTACTTTCTGTATGCAAATAATGCTTCTTTTATTGTGAAGACCTGCACAATGCATGTAAAATAATCCACAAGTTAAAGTCAATAGGCTTGTTTTAAGGTTGTACAACTTAGATTTTTAAAAGAGACTGTTGCTACATATAAATAAGATTCAAGGTGAAAATGATGTCACTGTACCTGAAATAAATATGTATGTGGGGTTATGCTGAATATTTAGGTAATCAGTATGGGCTTTCTTTCCATGCTTGGCTATTAAGAATTTGTGTGACTTTAGAATCCTTGGTTATTTAGTAATTTTTGCTACTAATAGAATTAGCTGTTTTTAATTCTTTTTTCTCCCCTCAAACTTTGCTTTGTCTTGAATTTTCTAGCTTTCTGAAGATGCTGAGTGCTCATTAGCACTGGTGATGCACTGTTGATGGAAAGGAGATAAAAAATTAAGACAGTTCTGTAGACACAGGCTGCCTACTGTTGGGGTGGCAGAGCAGTCTGGGAGCAGTCAGAGGCCCCAGGGGATGACTCCACCAGGCATTTATTGCTTTACTAGTGACTCCTCCTTCCCCATCATCCAGAGCTCTCACTCTCCTTCTTCCTTCCATGACTCTGTTTTTGTTTGACAACTTCTATTTTCCTTCCTTCATTTTCTTTACTCCTACTCAGCTCTTTATCCTTTATTATTTCTAAACTGTTTTTATCTCACAACTTCTTGTGGTTTCTCCACAGCTTCTCCCATCTTCTCACACTTTGCTAACCTCATTCAGCTTCACTCTTCCAGCCTTCCAGAATTTGGGATTTGGACTATTTATAATTTAACAATCCTGTCTTCTTAGCAATGTGTGGAATTCATTACACTCTCCCATCAATTCCCAAATTATTTTTGTTAGCATTCTGCAGTTGCTCAGCCTAGAGTGGATAGAATGATTTACCCTCATGTCGCTGTTGAGCAGCTAGCAGAGTAATGAATGCATCGGTTCTCAGTGGCAAGAAGGAATGACCTTTATTGTTTTGATTTCATCACATTTATAGAGTTCTCAAAAGTTACCCAGATTGGTCAGTCAGAAGCCTTCCCCCAGGCCTGATTGGCCAGGCCTGCACTGTCCAAGTTCTGGGACACTGTTCCAAAACATCCAAACTTTATCTTTATTTACAAAAACACAAGAAAACTTCCCATGGGAAAAACTGTGCTAGCCACACCCTCAAGGGTGGGAAAGCAAGGACCTCCCTGCACATTCACACTCTTACCCTCCTGTGCTCCTGCCTTTTCTCTTTATCTCATCCTTTGCCTTTACTCCTGTTTTGTTATCCTCATGTTAAAGGCAACATAGATCCAACACTTCTCCTCTCCCACCCAGCATACACCATGACTTTTTCTGTGTTGCCAATGCTGGTTTGTTGTGTTTGGCCACCAGACTTCTGGCACACGTTTGTTGGACTCTCAGGTATCCTGTGCTGCTCTTGGACTTTAGGGTGCTTAATATTTTTGACAAATCAATCCCATAATGTAATGAATTGGACATGCAGCTGAAGCATCCTCTGGCTGGACAAGTTAATCCTTAATAGTATAGAAATGAAATATACCGTGAACTCACATAACATATTGGTCAAAAAGAATGAAAAAACCCCAGAGTTGGAAAGAAATAAATCCAAGCAGTTGAAGCCTTGTGTATTATGGAGCTGTTTAGACACTGTGTTGATTTTTCAAAGAGTATAAACTAGCAGCCCTTTTGGCTTTGAAACGTTTTAAGTAGCTTTTTATATGACAGTACCATGAGATATTCATTTGTCTGCGGCAGGCTGAAGGAAGGAATGACTGGATCTCCCAGACAGGAAGATATAAACAGACCTTGAAGAGGTCAGATGAATTCATGTTTCATAACAGCCTGAAGGGAGCTGTTGCAGAGAGGTTAAAGCTGGTTAAGCATTTTTCCCTATGGATCCAGAAGTAGAAGCTTAAGCCTCACTCCAGACTTGTGTCAAAGGTTTTGCTAATCAATCCGGCTGTAAATGGCTATTTAGCACTTTAGGACAGGTAGGCACAGGCAGGTGGACAATGCTAACTGTACCTCTGCTTGGGTGCTACCTTTGACTGAAGTAGTGCAGAAACCCTGATAGGTTTGAGTTATGTAACTGAAAAGACAAAACCAGCTCTGCAGTATCCAAGTCATTATCCAGCCCTCCATGGGATTGCTGTGCTTGGGGTCTCAGCACAGCAAAAGACATGCAAGGCTTTAGAGTCTAATCCATATCTCTCCAGGCTGGGGAGCATTTCCCTGGTGCACGTTTTAATCATTCCAGTTTGGTGAGTGATGAAATAATAGATTTTTTTCTAGAATTTATTGTAGGTTGGAAGAGAAAGGACGGTCAACAGTCAGACTGCCAATACTCATAACAAATCAAATCCACATTTTGGCTTAACAATTTGAAATATTTAGGAATACTAGTTTTCTGCCTCTTGACTCTGTAAGAGGTTTCTAAAGAGCAAAAGAAAACTAAATTATCTTATGATGCCAGCAAGCAATTGTAACAAATCTTGTCTTGCATAAATACATTTTCTGTTTTGCTTCCCAGGACTACTTCAGAGTTTTTCCAACATAGGGGTTTTATCCACGAAGCAGAAAATACAGACTATTTTGTGGTGGAAAACATGCTAAAGTCAAGCAGCTGTGGCAATTTGAGACTATTTTCAAACACAGTCATCTTGCTGCTGCATGTGCAGTTCAACACATTTGCCAATTTAAAGCTCCCTGCTCAACTGACTCTGCAATTTGTTTCTTTCTCAGCAGCAGCATGATGGGCTGGAAACCACCTATTGCAAAGTCTCCAGCACAAAGTGATACCAAGGGCTCAGGCTGGGAGAAGAAATGAATTCCTTCTCATGCAAATGCCTTCTGAAAGTCACAGGTCATCTAACCAAGCTGACTAATTATTACCCTCACTTGATTTTTCACTTTGATATTGCATATGCAGCTCAGCTACTGGCAAGTTCAGTAGCTGTACAGTGACTGATAAACTTGTAAATGTGTGCACCAAATTTGGGGGAAAAAAATTAGGTGGTTTCATTGATACTTTCTCTGCATCTGCAGTCCTTATGTTTGTGTTAAAATCGGACTCCAGGCTAAAAGATGAGCATGAAAGGAAATAATTATAAATTATCTGCATAAAATCTGCAACAAATTACCTATAAAACTATAACTATCTAAACAGGCTGACATTTACTTTATAGGTTCATGACTTCCTTTCTTTAAAGTTAGCTAAGAAGAGAGTAAAGTAATTACAGTTCTCTTTTGATTGATTAAACATGACATATATGCTAATATGAAAGTAACTTCTGTCCTTTGTTACCCAAGCTTCTGGTTTAAAGCAATTTTGAAGATAACAGATATAATCTCACCAGTCCTGCCATTTCTAACGTATATGCCAAGAAAGTAATTCCTCTGCCTTTTTTCTCCAACAGTGAAAGCATATTTTATCCTTCACGTTTCAAATTTTGGATACAGAAGTCAGATGATATTACAGCCATAAATCCTCTGTTTCTTTGCCATTATATATCAGGAAAGCTCTGTGCCACCAGTAGAATAAATAACTGCCTTTTCACAAAGGTTGTCCCACTGATTTGAGGGAGATTATTTGACTGAATAAGGTTGATGCAATATGGTCCAGCAGGAAAAAAAGAGACACCTGCTAAATTTCACTTGGAAGTACTACACACTGAGGAACAGTGTCCAGTTCTGGTTCACCTTTACTTAATTCTGGCTCGAGTATCAAGAGACTGTCATTGCAACTGAGGTTTGTGGAACTCAATCTCCATCAAAGTTTTCTGCTCCACATTTTTTACCTAAAATTAGAGTTTTATCTACCATCTAATTCCTTTCCTTGATGCCTTTATGCTGTTGTTTCACTTTAATGTCAGCATAACACTTATATTTATAGTGTGGATGTGGGCCCTCTTTGCACCTCTCTTGTAAAAGGCAAAGATTCAATCCCCCAAATTCTCTGAGGCTCTCCTTACAGGATGGAACCTCAGCTCTCTCATCATCTGCTTGTGTCCCTACTTCTCATTCTCTGGTTCCATTCTGCCTTTTCTGTAATTGTTGAAACCAAAACACAGCGTGACATTCTAGCTGTGGTCACACTACTGTGAACAAAAACGAGCTTCAAACTCTCTGAACTTAGCAGAGACATCGCAAAAATACATTCACCAAAAAGATGTGTTTTTCTTTTCCCAACACTGCATCATATTACATGCTTAAATTAAACCCAGTGGACCAAATTCCTCTCTGGATTAAGTTTAGTAATGTCCGTGGAGTCCAGTGAGAGAGAATTTGGACCAATAGCTATTAAAATTTCCAGTTCCCTCCCTGAAGCAAGGCTCTTTTACTGATATTAATATTCCCCTCCAGCTTATTAACTGCATGAAGAAACTTGGGAGGAAAGTGATCCCAGTATTCAGTTTCCTTAAGCCTTCAAAAAACCACACACCTCTCTGGCAGAGGTTTATCCCTTTTCTATCCCACCCTCCCATTTTTCCCCTACCACAAAGATGCCTGACATTCAGGTTAATGCTGGGGCTGCAGCAGGTGACTAGCATGGAGGGAAAGGACATTCTCTAGGAATATTGGTTTTGGAGATGATGATCCTCAAGGAGTAGTACAGCAAGATGTCAGAGATTGTTTTATGTCTTGGATCATGTACAAGCTGTACCATGGACAAAATGTGCAGTGGGAGGGCAGCAATGCCTAGAGAGGGGATGGGAGGAAGGGAGAAGAGGTTGTCTGCAGCGGCCTTCTGGACTGGGGCTTTCACAGGGCAGGAACTTGGCTTTGCTTTCAGAGAAACAACTCCAGAAGTACAAATCCCAAGTTCTTGTACACCGAGTGAATAATTTGGAGAAGAGTGACAGAATCACAGAATATTCTGAATTGGAAAGGATCCACATGTACCATCAAGTCCAACTCTTAAGTAAATAACCCACACAGGGATCAAACCCACAACCTTGGTGCTACTAACATTATGCTCTAACCAGCTGAGGTACTCACCAATTAAATATCTTCGAATTTTTATTATATTTATAAATTTAAACAAAGACAGTCTAGGCTTGAGCATGGCCCTTTCACAAGATATTTCAGACACACTGTCTTGGAGGTATCAGAGCAGCTTGCAGTATTTTTGCCTAAAGGCAAGGACAATATACATGAGGGTTTTCTACTTGGTTCCTTCCTGCTGTATTTCTGTTTTTCTTGGCTGCCTCTCTACTAGCATTGCCATGGTTTTGTGCTTGGTGTGTTACACCCGAGGGGTACAGCAAAGATGCAGCCTAAATTCATTGCCTGGAGAACTGCAAATTGCTGAAAAAGGCTTCCAAGGAACAAAAGCCTATGGCTTGAAGAAGTCTTGTTACTAGAAAAGTAGAAAGAAAGTTGATAATAAAATTTTAGAAAGACAGAATATGCTAGCCAAAAAAAAAAAATTATTTCAATCTCTACATTTTTCCCATTATTTCCTAAAATATAAGCACATATCATAAAAAATAAATTAGTATTACCCAAACTATGCTATTCCCAGTACACTCTCTTAGATCAACAGATTTGACAACAAAGGGGAAACATTCCCAAATAAGAAGAAAATTTTAAATTCCTTTTAATAGATTATCTACCTTATATAATCCTTATGATCTGTAACACTTCTAAATGGCACTGCAGCAACAGTACCACAGAAATACAGTGCTGGGTCCTTGACTTTTGTACAGTATTGTATCACCTCAGCTCTCTCTTGGCACAGTGCTAATTTACACTAGTTAAAGATCCAGACCAGAGCAGTTTTCAGGAGGAGATGACGGATTCATGAAGTCTAAGTGACTGAATACAGAAGTAATTCATTAGCTCCATGCTATATTTGAAAGCTTGACCAGAGTTGACTGCAAAGTACAGCATATGTAGGCTAAAAAAAAAATAAAGTAATAGGCAGAATAGAATTTAGGAAAACCCATAGCTAATTTGACTTGAGTTTCATAAGAGATCTGCAACTTAATTTACTTTGGTGTGCCTTGAAGTAATGCAAGAAGAAGAAATGGAAGAACAACATCACTGAACTGACGATGCATTATGGTTTTCTGGAAGAAATGTATTGCATACCAAGTTTACTTTTCTTATATATTGTCCAGATAAACAGCCTCTGTCTCATTTGCTGCTTTTCAGTCAAACTCATCTCTGCTGCAGAAAACACAGCTGTTTTCTGTGTTTCTATTTTGAGTTTAGCTGTAGGTCCTTTTGACCATTAATAGCATGGAGCAAGTCCTGCTGGAAAGTAAAATCCATAAGAGCCACGATAGGTGAGTTTATGTTGATTCCAGTCTGGGGATATCTGAATGCTACAAGTCTCTGCCTTTTTAGTCTGCATTTAAATTGATATTGGTGCTTTAAATATAAGGTTTTAATTATTACATAACTACCATACATAACAGTAGTACATTAAATGATCTTTCCTTGTTATGATGTCTCCAGGTTTCTGGAAATTGATTAATTTATTGAACAATTTGCTTAGCTCCTCCCTTCTCCGTCCAGAGAAACATCACTTAACTGGTGAAACATCACTTAACTCATTTTCAACTTATTCATTAGGAGCACCCACAAAAGGAGTTCAGAAGAAACCCACTGTGCAGTGCTCACAGCCCTTGTGTAGATGAGCTGCCAGGCTTTGATCTTGGAAATTATTTCGTCTCTTTTTCTTTGGCCACTTCTCAATAATCTCTTCGGAACATTGTCAAAGGTGTTTTTAATTATTTTTTCCTTTCTTTGTGAACAATGTGCCTGAAAAACTCTAATAGAGTAAGGAGGTATGTTTTTCTTTGCCAAGTAGACTCTGTCTTTATTCTATTATGATTCCCATTTATTTATTTTTGTTTCACAATACCCCTGACATTAAGAAAAGAAATTGGTGTTCAATTCCCAGGATCATCTGTAGCTCTCTTATTAAAGATAGTCACTGGTGATCAGGCACAGTAGTTGATTTTAATGAGTCTGAATTTTAAGGTTTTTAGCAGTTCAACCATTTCATTCTTAAGCTCCTCTGGAAGTCCTGGAAATATACTCTCCTATTTCAATAGCTGGTGGTTCTCTAATTCTTTCCTCCTGTTCCAGTATGTCTTCTGTTACTATTGCAGCCTCTGGGAGTACCTGATCTTTATTTCCAGAAAAGAGAAAATCTGTCACAAACATCCTCTGTGGTGAAGACAAAGGCAAATAAATAATTTAATTTTTCTGCATTGTCTGTGTAATCCTTAATTGCTCCATTAATCCCTGGTAGTTCAACAGACATACAATTTTTTCAACGACTTTCTGGGCAATCTATCAAATCCCACTCAAATGTCACTTTAGTTAAGACACACATTATGATTTGACATGTCTTCACATTTTTCATGAGTAACTCACTGCAATCTAGGTAAATCATTTTGTGTGGACAATCCATATGTGATATTTAACTTGGACTGAAGACAGAGCAGCCCCAGTTGTCTCTTGTCTCAAATACTTCTGGATTTTCCTGTGGTTAGTAATCCCTAATGTTTTTCAGTTGCTGATTTCAAGGCTTTTTGTGGACTTGTGTGGAATTTATCACTTCTAGTTTTTCAGGTAAGAGAGCAAGTGATGTGAGAGGACGCTGGTGTCACCTCTTTGCCAGGGTGTCACCCTGGCCTTTCCTGTTGACACCACTGGTGGATCTCTCACCATGGCTGCACCTGATCTCCTCTGCCTTAGGTCCCAACATCACCTCCATAGATCCTTAGCATAATCTGAGAATGTGGCCATGTACTTCCCCAAGGTAACTCTTTTGGCGAAACAAAATGAAAACAAGTTACATTACTTCTCAATAAGTGATAAAATATTTGTTCTCCTAGATAATTGTTAAGTGTTTGTAGGCAGCACGAGAAAAAAAGGAACAGAAAGACTATGCTGTAACTGTGTAGTCATAAATTACATGAAGTACTTTTCATTATAAAGCACTACATTTTTTCTAAACCTTTATGAATTCTCTCCACTTACCCTGGGGGGTTGTAATGTAAACTGACATCTTATTCTCTTCTCAAAAAAATTGCTAGTATTATCTTAGAATGTTTTGCCTATGAATGCAAACAAGGAAATAACAGCAAGAGAACATACAAGAGAAGGGATTTTTTTTTTCTTTTTCTTCTTTTTCTTTAGGGGAAAGTATAACATCTCTATGGCAAAACTGAAAATGTTCAAGCATCCTGTGTACAGAAGTAATGATGTCAATGCACCTATCTCTTTAGCTCTATGCAAGGGGTATATGTTATTGTTGATATATAACTCCCTTAAAGAATGAGGAATATGCTAGGAGAATTAACTAATTGCTATTTCATATATGATGTATATTATTGTTATAATTTATATTGCCTGACAAAGAAATAGCCCTCTCATTTTCTTTAGCTTGAATAATTTTGAAGAATTTTCATATTTTCTGTCCTATTTCTATCAGTTAAACAGCTCAAAGCAAGTTTTCTCCACTACCAGTTTTGAATAACACAGAATACTGACTTTGTACCCTTGGGCTACTTGGATTTAATATCAAATTCTTACCTTGCACAAGGTCAGAGAAAAAAAATAAAGCTTATAAAATTGGACTCATATGAAGAATGAGTTTCTATCTCTTAATACTACCAAACAATCTGCAAATTATTTAAATTAAGACAACCAGCACTCCAACATCTGCACGCAAAATGCTTAAATGCCAAATGCAACTTTACTGGCATAAGAAAATAATAAGTGGAGTTCAATTTGTGTCAGCATAGCTCAGGAAAATAAGATATCATGTCTTGCTGTCTGCTTGATGTCAGCTTCTCAGATTCAAACCCTAATGCCTCATCTTAGGCTGTCCTTACTGGAGGCTGCCAAATAGCAAGGTTCAGCCAGAGTTCATGCAGCTACTACAAAATAGCTTTTTTTTTCCTTCTCCTTTTTCAATCATTATGAACCTTCTGCTTTATATTGTACACACTTGATTATATCTATCCTTGAAATGTATACAACTCTATTAGCCTCTTCTCCTATTCTTTTAACATACTGTAAATTCCTTTCTGTGCTTAGTTTGTTTTATGACTTACAGAATTAGGCTTTTAAACTTTCACTGCACAGAGAAGATTGAGTTGTGCGATTGGCTGCAAGGAGAAAACAAAGGAATGGGAATTTATATTAATGCAGAAAAGGAACAAAAGCATGAATACTTATGCCATTTTTTTCTATTAAAATATTAGTTACTATCATAACCATGTCCCAAAATAGCTGAAAGTCAGTTCTTCCTAGAAAGGGAAGATTCGCTGCTCTCTAAAATATCCATTCTTGTTAATTCTAAGAAGCCTAAATCCTCTTCTGCCTAAAATCTCATTTCTCATTGATATTGATATTTCAAACGAGACCTGGTGCAAGCTTAAAATGAGCAATTTAGATGGATTCATTTTCTCAAATTGTTTTAAATTGGCTGCATATAAAATTACTCTAAATGGAAGTTGTGGGACAGATAAGCCAATAATTTTATGATAATATATATAGTTAAGTACTGTCAAAGTTTGCAGTCATGCAACAGCATTTTAGAGAACTCATCAAAGCCTGTTGGAATCTGCTTCAGGTGGACAAAACCCAAACAAAACACAACACATGTGGGTTGGAGCATTAAAGTCATGATATAGCAACACATCTATTTTGAAGATAACATGATCCTTCTGCAAAACAGTCATTGAAATTTTCTGGACACTTCAATCATACGAAATATTCAGACACACATATGAATCTAATGAATTCCACATAGATATGTGGAAACACATACAAGTGTAAGAAATTTCAGTTTGTCACAGTGCTGCAAACAGCACAGATTCAATAATTTTAAATTGTCCAATGAGAAGTTAAGAAAATCATCTGCCTTAATATTTTCTGAAATATGAGGAAGATTTAAAAAAATAGTTTGGCTCAGTTTTACTTTCTTCCATTTCTGTCTTACTCTCCTACTTTAAGGGAAACAAGTTTCTTCACTTAGGTCCATTCATTGCAAACTTATCTGGTATGAATTACTGAAACAGATTTGCAATATTCAATGTCTGAACAGATGAAACACTTTATTACCTTAGATGGCTCGTTTCTGGAATCAGCTGGAGTGGCATATTCCCCAAACCTTAAAAATATTTTTTACAAAATTCAAAGGCAGTCAAGATTAAAATTCCCAAATGTGTATTCTGGATCACCTCCAAAAACATTCAGTCATTATTGGATATTGTCTTGATTAAAATTCCTGTTGGTTTGTTCTATGGTTAAAGAGTAATCTTGTATCTTAGCTTTTGGAATGTATTCCTATCATGTGACATCTATGAAGTCCGAATTAATATAAAGAGATCTTTCTCACTAGCCAGCATGGGAAAAGGTTTAAAAAGTTCAGATTTCAGCATAAAAGCAGTTCACAGAATGTGTTTTGCACTAAAATTACCATTTAGATACTTCAAAGTTGCCTTCAGGAACAGTGAAAAGTTAATTTCTAAAGATTTGCTGGAAACCTTTTTAAAGAAGTATGATTGAGAATAATGTGTGTATTAGCCAGAAATTACAGGAAGAATTATTTATTTTCTCCTTTGTAGCTAACCTTTACACAGAACCCTCATTTTTTATACGGAAGCTAGAGCCATTCCTGACTTAGCTCAACTGAATCACTTTTCGTAGTGTTTCAAAACTTACAAAAAAATCTAGAAATTCTCCCATTCTCACAGCTATGCCCCACAGATTCTGGGGCTCCAAAGCTAAAATACTAGATCTGAGCAACCTGTGGTTTTCCCACTCTATTAAGCCATGTGAGTTCCTATTTCCAATTTTCATCTGCCTTGGGACAAAAAGCAGGAGAGTTTTCCCCATGACCTTGTTTCACATGACCAAGCCCCAGGACACTACTCTGCATAGGAAACGTGGGAGGAAAAGGCAGATCAGAGACTTTGCTCTGTCATTCTCACATCTAAAACGAAGCTTTTCAGTACTATTTAACCCAGGAGGGGCTATTTAAAGATTTTAAGGTTTTTGGTGTTCATCCCTGATAGGTCTCCCTCCATTAACTAATTGAGGAGGAATTTTCAACCTGAATCTCTATTTCATGATGTGCTGCAGAGAGATTTGGTTTTCATATCACCTATAAGCAGTAGAAGTAGGAATTCCATTTTGGATTCCATGAAGCTCTCCACAAGGAGGTTTCATTGACACTCACTATGACAAGCTAGCAGTCAGTTTTTAAAACAGTCAGTATTTTCCTCCCCAAAGTCTTTAACTTGTAATTCCCCAACCAGATCTCCAGGTCAAAGTGATATCCACTATACAGTTGCTTCCACACAGAAATTTGAAAAAAAACTGTCATAGGACAGGAAAGAGAAAAAAGAAACATTTTCCAGCATCCCTGAGGAGCAGTTTTGGATACACAGACAGCCTGAAGTAATTGACTTGTATGACAAGATACCTAAAAACTGCAATTATCATACTAGAGGGAATCAGAATTAGAATTAATCTCTGAATCTGTCTACAGAAAATTTGACTTATTCTACAACATGGATAATACCCTGGTGAGAAGTTCTTATATTGTCTATAATTTTTCTGCAGAAGGACATAAACCAATGCAAATGCATTCTTCCATGGTGTTTACAGTTGCCCAAACTTTTTGGGAAACCACCTTGTGCCCCTAGTATGGTTTCTGCAGGTAACTGTTAGTACAATAAGTGAAGGGTAGGTTCTTTCTTGAGATAAGTACAGTATGAAAAGATAGTTTTGAAATTTTGGGTCCCTGCAACCATTTTCTTTTTTCCCCAGAGATATCCACAGAGCAAAATGCAGAACACATGGAAATCACAAGCTAAGTAAATTACTCTTACCTTGCTTCAGCTGTCCTTAAATTTAATGTGCATCCATTTGTCACTCTAAAATGTGATTTGTATATGCCAGAAAAAACTGAGAGACAGCAAGTATGTCAAATTCTTTGCTTTATAATCTTCTCCTCCTCCCCCTTTATGTTTTGAGGTTGTCTCTTGTCTAGTCTGTCTGCCTATTTATCTAATTACAGCACTCTGTTTTTTGACCAGGATGTCATGGAAAGCATAATGCCCTGGAGGAGTTTTCCCATTTCTAAAATGTCATGTTCTCAAGGTGAAATCTCTTAAGAGTTTGAGGTAGGACTCTCATTTGGGAGGGACAAGGGCTTGGTGGACGAGACAGAATTCCGTCCTCAGCTTTGAAATAGCCTTAGAGACAAGACACTGGGCTAGGACGGACCAGCTGTAGGCATTTATTTCCATGTTTTCAATTTATGGGGATTTTAGGCATCTTTCATGATTTTTTTACTTGCCCAGATCATAGTGTGGTAAGAATGTCATCCCTAATGCCTTCTGCATTTTAGAGTGATGTTAACCATGTCTCCTTCAGTCTGTGGAGAGCTAACACACAGCAGCAGCGCCCTGTCTGGTGTTAATAGAGTATATACCTGGCCAGTAGCACCTACATCAGGACAAAAGTACTTGCTGGGGTAGCTAAGGAAGAGATCTGTTTTTCAGTAAACATTGGAATTGCAACAGGGGAGAGTATTTGGCAGTTTATGAGTTATCCTAATAATTTAGGAGCCTGACTTTCAGCACCTCTGTTTCAACTTTAGATTCAGGTTGCTCAGTTAAACCATAGTTCCTCATGCAAGTTAATTTTATTGACTTCAGTAATAATGTTTCTATAAGTAAGATTTTCAACAGGCTTTCTTTTTAAAAGTATTTTCTCTTATAGTTTGGAGGTTTTTTAAACACATTTTGGATCTGCCTTTTCATGCATGACTGACTGACGACTGCTCATTTTACTGCTAAGTATTTGTCGTTCCTGAGTGACATAGTTTTGACAAGAGAAAAGATTTTTAATGTGGCAGTGAATGGATAGCAATGGCTGAGAGTTCATTCCAGCTTTGTTTGTGCCCTGGCTTTCTTTCCTTAACAATTCACAGGTCTGTAATAGTATTTTCTTGATCTGGTTGCTATTCTGCTGTGAGTATTCATACAGAATCTGCAGTCAGTAAAGCACTTATGCCTTTGTTTTAAATAATACTCCCTCCAGCCTTCATGGAGATGAAATGTATGTTCCAGCTATAGAATCAGCAGCTGGTGCACTAGTGCAGAGAAAGTGGAGGCACTCCTAAAAAAGCTAGGAGTGTAAAATAGTGCTGCCTGATAAGAACATGAGGATGATGACACTGGATCAAACTGTGTAACCAAACTTTGAGCATCTGGTTTTAACTGAGGAGAGGAGTTTCCACAACGTCCTTGTGCCACTTTATGAAGAACCACTTCCTTCCATTTCTTTTGAAGCTGCTACTTGCTGGCTTCCTAAGGTGCCTTGGGAAAAACTGTGTGCAGCTCTCTTCAGCTTATCCAGCCCAGGTCTTCATGAGTGGAGACCTCCTCAGTCATTGTTTTTTTCAGAATAACAATCCTTTCTCAAGCCATTCCATAATTCTGATGGTTGTAAATGTCCTCTGAACCTTCTCCAGTTCTAGCATAAGCTTTCTTTAAACAAAAGGATTAGGGATTAGGGGGCCAGAGCTACATAAAATATTCAAGATGTGGGAGCACAGTGGATACACAGGGGCATCATGATGACACTCATGGTCTCTTCCTTTCCAAATAATTCCTAGCATTTGATTTGCTTTTTGGCCTCACATTTTGAATGATAAGTGAAGAGGCCACCAGTGATTTTACCCAGCCAGGAGTATTTTATCCCAAACATACATCACTTCACACTTATTTGCAACGAATACCACTCACAGACTTACATCACTCAGTCCCTCAATATTGAAATTCCTTGTGCATATATCACCTTTCTGTTATTGACACACTAGGCAAGAATATTTCTCTTTTACACCTTCATTGTGCACCTCAAAATGAACTTTCTTCTCAGTGGTACCTGCAGGGGCTTTCCTCCTATGTAAGAAGGATTTTCTTCACTGCATAATTCATTTTGGTGGAAAAACATCTTAACACAGTAAAAGTACCCACTTTAAATTTTGAGTTTCTGCTCTGAATTTTCTTACTTCTTTTCTCTTGTCTACACAGAATAACTTGGTTTGTTCTTTTTAATAAACAGCCCAAATATTGTGGAGACTGTTAGTTGGGTTCTCCAGACACTACTGTAATGAATAAAATAAAGAAACAGCAAAATATATTACTGTGACAAAGCAGTCACTCCTGATAAGTACTTTGCCCCTAATATTAGGAATGTATTTGTGTAATTTTAGCTGTTGCTAAGGAAAAAAGAGTTTTGATTTTTTTTTTTTAAGAAAAGATTAAGCACTCTGTCTACATTTGATTCTCATTTCATCTTCTCCATACATTCTATTTCTTTCTTTGGAAGCCAGCCAGCAACCCAGCTCCATATAACTACCTTCTTCCTTCCAGGCCTCTAGAAGAATTTGGCTTGAAAATAAAATGTTTGTGGTGCCTGTTATACTGGCCATTCTGTGTCCCTCTTTCCTCTTCATTGTCTGTTCAGGTTGTGTGTTTGAGTTATTGTTGTGTGTTTGTACAGAGCTTGGTGCAACACAATCCTACACTTGCACAGCTACTTGTGTATGTACTACACCAAAAAATGTCATTAATAATTGCGATAACTATAAATAAAATGTACTATAAATTTTTAATTCAAATAATACAACATTAAAATTGCATGCATGGCAAATAGAAATGGTTAAATTAAACCTCCAAACTGTAAAGGCTGTAAGGTTTTAAATAAAAACCCCAAACTTGAAAAGGTTTCCAAGTTAGGAGGGGATCTGTTTGAGCTTCTCTTGCAGAAAAGGATCAAAATTTAGCGATAAACAGTTGAGATTATCCAGCTAGAATTCTGGATGTGGTTTTCAGGCATTTGCTCAAAATGGTGCAATACAAAGAGCTGCACATGCAATCCTACAAACTTCTTACTCTTTTTAAGAAACTCAGGCTTGAAAGATTTCTTGTCCCATTCTGCTCTGTCCCACATGGACTGATAGATCCATAGATTCCACACAAATGGCAGATTACCACTGTAAATGGACCTCTTCCTGAACCCTGTGTGCTTTTTCTGAGGGAAGTTTCACATTAGCATTGAAACAATAACCCTTGAAAGGCCTGATGCTTGTAAGTGAAATGATTGCTTTGAAATTTTGATCAGCCCATGATGTTCCACATGGAAAGAGAACACAGAGATGGCCCACAACGATGCTCTCCCCTATTAACTCTTCAGTTTGTAGTATGACAGAGTCAAAATCACTATACAAACTCTCAACTGTTCTCCATATGTTGTCACTTGGTAAGACAAAAGAGAACAAGTTTGCTTTCTTGACTTGTAAGCAGTATTGGTGACGATCCTATATTTGTAAATCTTTGACTAGTTTGAATCTATTCTGCAGACTTGGTCTCTGTACATCTCTGTTGATTGAATTTCTTTATGGTAACGTTTTAAAATCATGTCTCATTTATTAATCTGGCATTTATTACGCTCTATTCAGCTAAGCTGGGCTACATTTTTACTTTTGAATCCTGTGTGATCACTTTAAAAATGAATTAAAAAGAAAATAATTACTTTTTAAAGCATGTGTGTTTTGGAATTCCCTTTGGCTTTAGATTGTTTTTGAAGTAATATTTCTCACCAAAGACAGAAAGGATTATGCATTTCTTTCCAGAAGTACATTCAAGGAATATTATATATGCATTTTCATTGAACAGTCAGCTTGCCATGTGAATTTTGTGAACAAGAAGAACAAAAGCTCAGATTCAGAGCTTTTACAAGCCTTAAAAACATGCTTGAGGTACATAAACAGATGCCTCAATACTAGATGATGGTACACCTGGAAAAAAATTTAAAGTAACATACTTAAAGATCAAAAAATAAGGAGAAATTTAAATAAAATATGCAGATTTCTTAAATATACTTAAAATTCCACACCCATAATAGCTCCAAAATATATAAGCAGGAAGAAATAAAAAAAAGCACTGAAGTTGTAGATAAAATTTTGGTTTTCTGAGTTACTATTTGAATTTATGAGGTTCTTATTATAACCTTTACTCTTTTAAACACAGGTACCTGTGGCTTTAAACTATTCACTAAATATGTTTGCTTTGCCAATTTTCTTCACTGTTGAACCATTGAACTGAGAGGAAAATAAAGAAAATGATCCTGAATTTGTAGGAAGGCCAGGAAGAATATTCTAAAATATGCAGGGGAGACTCTCATGTTATATCCAGTTTGCCCAGAGTGCAGAGAGTGAGAAGTGCAGAAAATTCCCATGTAAGGCCTGAGAAATTTCTAATTCTCCATCATCACTGCATCCTGCAGTTTCTCTCTCTTGCTGCTGATGGCAGGCAGCTCTGGAAACCTCAGAGCCTTATTGTGCTTTCTCTGCTGGGGATACTTCCATGAGAGAAGCTGCTCCAGTGCAGAAAGCCCATAAAAAACCCACTGCATTAACCTTGTGAAGGTTACCCTCCCAAAGCGCTGCTGGGAAAATCTCTGCAGCTTACAAGTGATTCTGTCCAGCTGTATGGAGAATCCAGGCTCATCTGTCCCTGAAACTCTAAATGCACCATCACATTGGTTTTCATCCTCTGGGATGGAGCCAGTTCTTGAGAGCAGCTCAGCAGCTCCTTTCCAGCCCTATTCCTCCTCTGCTTCTGCATTTCTCAAATAGTTGGACACTTAGGGACTCCTAAATACTGACAACAAAGTGCAAAAGTGGGTTTGTGAAGAAGAATTTTATCAACAGACCCACAGATGGTGTCAGGAGTACAAAAAATGATGAAGGTAATTTTCTTTATGGAGGTAAAGTCAACAAAAATTTCACTCAGTTCTGAATACACATCTTGAACTGCTCTTCTCTCTGTAAAAACTACACAACTTCAATCCCAGAAGGTTATTGGTGAAGACAGAGCAGTTTGCATCCAAAATGCTGCTGGTGTTGCAAAACTCGGACCCAGAATTTTTGAAATACTCAGTTTCCTAATATTTTTTTCAAGGAGGTCTTAGACAACATTAAACTTCAAAAACACCAAAACCAAACCCACAACCTTTTGTGTGTGTACACTAACATGACACAGATGCAACTGCTGGAAAAGTCAGCATTTTCCAAAGACACTCCACAGTGATCATAGCTCATTTCTGTGCTAAGTGTATTGGGGTAAAGACTGGAACAGCACATTTCTCTGGCTAAACTTAGCAGACACTGTTTTTTAGGAATGAATGAACGAGAAATAAGTTTCTTATTGTACAATCATACTGAAGTATTCACACAAGTTGGAACATTCCCTAATTCCTGCCTAATATCAAACAGCAACAATACAGATCAAAGATAATGCATACAAATTTGATATTTATAGTGTCTCCACGCCTAGGAAGAAGAGGAAAAGTGATATGACTGTGTATAAACAAGAGTTATGGCATTTTCAAGGATCAAGTACCTAAATAGTCAACATGTGCACAGATATAAGTTTAATAGCTGCTTATTAAAAGATGCAATAAAATTTGAGAGGGTACTGGCAGTAAATAGATTAAAGATCCATTAATCTATCTTCACGGAAAAAATATTCATATGCCTGCATGATTAGATAGCTGGGTGTTGCACACATATCCATGTATCATTTTCTAAGAACTGCAGTTAGGTTTTAATCATGCACCATACTTACTTCCATTAAAATAGCTGTTTTGTGTAAATGAACAGCAGGAAGTAATAAACACCCAGTGCAAACAGTGTTTTGATATCAAAATGTGGGTGACTGATAGCTGAAAAACACATTTGCCAGACACTGCAAATAAACACCCAAATATGAACTGACAATTGGGAAGCAGAGACATTTGATACCTTTAATGTATGTCAGCAGGATGCCTCATGCTAAAAACCCAAATGAAGTGTTTGCTGGTGCTTAAGACAAATACTGTCTCATCCTCAGAGTATCAAGGTGGAGAGATACTCAGAAAGAAGATCAAAAGAAAGCAGTGGATTGGGGCTATAATCAGAGCACTAAAATCAATGTTGATGAGAATTGAAGTTGGCTACAGTTCAAGTTCATGTTAGGCAGATGTTTGTCATTTTGCCTTTCTCTCGTTGGTGCTAAACAACAAAGCGAGAAGGAAAACCAGAAGAAATAATCAGAGAAAAATCTCAAGGAGAATCTTCTGTGGAAGATCATGTAAAAGACAAACTCTTCACATTGGAGTGAAAGTTTCAATCCTGTTGCTTGCTGTGAGAAAAAAAACCCACCAGGGCAGTCTTCCACATGGTGTGGAAGACTGACAGCAGTGCTTTTCCCTTTACTAAAGCAGAGACAAAGACACCTTAAAAACTGCTTTGCTACCTACTAGTGTGGGGATCTACTACCCAGAAAAAGCAGGGATGCAAAAATATTTTTATCTCATCCCAAATCACATTCCATTCTGAGCTGTGACATGATCATCAGATTTTTTCCAAGGAGAGCAATTCACATTAAGCAATGCAGTTCCTTTATGCTGTTGAGGGACTGTTATCTTTAAGAGCATCATGGCAGGAATACAATGTTCATAGGGAATGAGGATTGTTTGGTTCAGTTTCAGCAATATCCTACTAAGAAATGTTCCCTGAAGATCCCTTAGCAGAACTGGCCTTGAACACACTTATTGTGACCAACCTTATGCTCTGAGATTACTTTATATCTTCTATATTCAGTTTATCGACTACATAAGGAATTGCTTTCCAGGTGCTAAAATTTCCCTCAGCAGTCTGAGTTCCTTTGAGAACATATTTGTTTTTATTGACTTTCCATTCTGGTAACTTTCTAGCCTAGAAATTAATCTTTGTCATGTCAGCATCTGTGCCTTTGGCTATAGGTAAAAACCCTACTGTGTTTGGGAGGTATACCATGGATTATAGATTTATATGGTGCCATCACAAAAATATGTAAATGGTGGTTAAAGCCTCTGTAGAGACTGGCAAGTTTCAAAAGAACCTTGTGCATGAAAAATAGATGTATATAATTAGTACCCTAGATTTGCTAGACCAATCATTATGTGTTCCTTGAACCTCTGATGTGCAAAAAACGCCCAAAACCTTTTTCTGACAGCTCTCTGTCCTCTCTGACACTCTGAAGGTCTCCCATTCTCACTGGTCTCAGATTGCCACTCAGCCCTGGCAGGATTTGGCCCTAGGTTTGCCCAGTCCTCTGCACTCTCCCATTTTACAGGGAAATGAAATTTCATACAGTGCTGTGCTAATACCGGTCTGACCCCTTCACACTCCATATACAGTTAATTTAAAGTTTGAAACAGCTCTGACAGATATTTTCTTGAACGCATATAATTATGTTTTAAATTCTTCCATTGCAGTACATGTTTTCACTGGGGTCCCACAAATCATCTGATCTGTTCTGGGGTCCTGATTAGGATCTTTCACAGGAGTGGACTGAAATGCAGGGAGGAAAGAAAATGGCACACTTTTTTTTTTTTTTTGCCAGCATATTAAAAACTACTTTCTTTCTCCCTTTTTCCACTTTTATTTCTAAAAGTACATTTAAAGCCTATGATTCTCGCCAGAGAAAAACAAATATGAAAACCCTATCTTCAGATTTAGTGCATATGAAACTAAAAGTTTACTATATTTGAACTAAAACCAGGAAATCCATTAGTATTAGTGGTACCAGCTGTTCTTTGTATCAGGCCAAACTCTGCAAGGGGACATTGAAAGTCCTGCACTTCAAGGTCAACACAGAATGGATAACTTTTATTTTAGGTGAGAGAAACAAAGAATAAAGAGAAGTCTCAGGGAAACAAAGTGCTGGGCTTATAACTCTTTCTGTAAGAGCGGCCATTTTTAATGGATTTGAAGAACTCATGGAGCAGGACTGCAGAACTGCTTTTGGGAATTATGCTGGCTTCGTGTCTCAATTGACTTCCTTCTACCCTGCAAGGACATCTGAGTAAAGCAGGGAAAACTTGCAATTTCCTAAATGTTACCATTCTTTTATACACAGTGGTCTCTTTGTCCTCCATATTCTTTTAACCAAATTTGTTGGGTTTTTTTTTTCCCCAGCTGAAAAAAGAATAAAAAATCTCTTATAGGGTAATTACCCAACAGGAAGAAGCATCACCTTAAAAAACCTGTGCCTGTTCCAGTGATAATTTCAGTGACTTGCAAATCCAGTCTGTGATGTGAAACTCATCTTTTCAGAGTTTGCATTCGGTGTCCTACTTCTTCAGGTAAAAAGTGAGTAGTGGCTGCAGATTGTGAGCCCTGCAGAGCTGGGAGTTGGATTTAGTGTACTAATTCAACCTTGGCTCTTCTAATTTGTTTTCTTCTCAACTGATACATAGCAAGAAAGATTAAAGACACTTCACTTCCCATTTGCTTTAAATGTCTGCTACTAAATTGTGCTGATAAGTAGAGATACAGCCTAAAGCAGTATTCAGATGACTAAAAGGTTGTGTTATCTCCAGAAGCTCACACTGTGGTGTCTTAATTTACATTTTGCAGCAAGAGTTTCCAATCTACACAATAATAAATGTGCAGGAGTAAAAGCCACAGAGGGGAAGGAAAATCTTGGCATCCAACTTTACAACTTGGACAGCACAATGATAAATAATATCTTCTATTTTCTGCAACTTGAAAATTCAGGATTCTCCTGAAGTCCCTCCTTAAAAATAAAGAAATAGTTGAAATAAACACTCTTGGTGTTATTTTGTACCAAAAATTCATGGAGATTTGGGGCATGTCTACATGTGCTTGACATATTTCACATGTGTAATTTATGCAGCTCCCACAGTCTTGGGTCAGAACACATGTGTTTCACACATGGACTGTGCAGTCCATATTAGCTATGGTCCACCTGGCTATACCATGTGGACAGGCTGCAATGAATGGTCGTTTGCAAAGCTTTTAAGCACGGTAACAGTGAAAAATCCTGCAGGAGACTTTATTCCTAGAGACTGTGGACAAAATTCTGCAGAGATTTCTAAACAGAGTACCTGGATGTGGCTCTGCCTTGCATCTGTGTCTGTGTGTGTCTGAGTGTGTTTCAGATACTCTGTTAGTGTCACTTCCCCAGGAGTCCTTTTCTGGCAATCTGCTCACTCTTCAGACTATAATTGATTAATGGGTGGGCAAATGTCAGAGGCCATCTGAACAGAAGGGGGGGAGAGCCTGCCCTGTGGGTCCCAGTGTGCAAACAGGTTTTGCTCTGAGAAGGAGCAAAATGTTTTATCATGGGACAGAAAGGACACTGAGAGCTTTTCTGAACCTTTCCCCACCCTAAGGCAAGATCATTGACCCTTTTGCAATTCTTAATGATGTTTGTCTAGCCTGCTTTTGGAGATCTCCCACAAGGGAAAGCCCAGCCTTCCTCTGCCTTGTTATCCTTAGTGTTCCAAAGGTTTTGCTGACACCTATCTATATAACTAAAATATAAATCCATTAGTGCTTTTCTTGTGCATGATGGAAAACAGATTAGTTGCAATGAAACTTGAAGACTGCACTCCTGTCACTTGTTCAGTTCTCCTTTCTGACTAAACCACCTCAGAGCCTCCCAGACTCTGCTTTTCTGGGTCTCACTAGGAGTTATGTGAATACCACATTTATTCTTATTTTCTTATGAGAATGTCACAGAAACCATGTAAAAACTGGCACTAGAACTAAAGTATATGATAATTTCTTCCCTATGCACAAAGGCTGCTGTCCTGTCCCAGAAAGCACTTGGTTTGGATTGGCATACTTGTGATATGTCATACAACATATGCTCTGTGCTATGTAGGATCCTATTGATTTTGTTATATTTCAGGTTCTTCCCTGGAATATATGCTTGAAACAGGATTTTGTTTCAGCATTTTTCCAGGAATTCATGTTAATTTGGCTGGACTATAATAAGCAAGGGGAAGGGGAAGGGGCTATAAGCCCCTTTTTCTTTTTGGGGAAGGGGCTATAAGCATAGGGGGCTGTTTTGTTATTTATTTTACTTACACTAAAACATTTGCACTGTGTTTTCCATGATGTTCGCACATGGAAACTAAGGAACAAGATAAACAAATTTGCATTTTTTTAAAATTTAAATTTATAGGAATGCTCCCCTTGTACTTAGTGTGTCACAAAGACTACTCCTGAGTTACTATTTTCTAAAATGTAACTGTCACCTCTCTAAGACAACTACATTCTGTACTTGGGGTGCAGCTAATAAAGTATTGCTTAGGAATTCTGAAAAAAATCAATTCCAACTCCTTTTCAGCATCTAGAGCCATAGCTATGAATGTCTTGTAAGGTTTTTGTATGAGAGACATTTCCATGAGATGCAGGGGGAAACCACCACAACACATCTCTCCACAGAAGAGATAAGAAACATGAAACATGTTTCAGAAGAGGAAAATTCCTGTCGATTAATGGGTTCTAAATGAGGAGCAAATTTTAAAGAAGTGAAATAAAGTGTATTTCTTTGGCAATATTCATTGTTTCATCATCTATTTGGGTCTTTTCTATTACAAAGCACATGAAAAATATTTCCAGCCTGTGTTCCCAGGTAAGCTCTTTGTAACGACTTATGATGATAATCTACCTAAGGGTGTCAATTACTGGGGAGAACAGGAGAGAATTCGAACAGATTTCAGACTCACTATGTTTGGCAGACTTATAAATAAGGTCTGTAATTTCTATGCACTTCTCCAACGCTCTTCTAAGCTTACCTAATAATAATATAATCTGTGATTTGAATGTCATGGCATCCTTCCCCAAAGCTAGTATGTCCTTTAATAAGAGGGGTAAGCAGATTAAATCCTGAAGGAAAATAAAAGATGCAAACTTGTGAACAGATTCAACAACTGTAAGCTCTGTAATGAAAATATTAAGCACTAGACAACACTATCTAACAGCTTTGGTAAGACATAGTCTATGTTTCTTCAGGTGAAATTTATATTGTCTTTCCATAATCCCCTGTCAGTAACCTTGATAATTCTTGGGCTACTTTTTGTACTTGTGTTTTTTTCTTATGAATTGCAACAGTTGCTGTGGCAAATTGATTATGTGATTTACGTGAAGCAACTAGCCTACAATATAATAGCAGTTTGGTAAAATTCACAAACATCTATGGAGATCTCTGATTTCTTTTCTTGATTTTGGAAGACAAATGTGATTCCTCTGAATGAAGATGGAACAAGTGATAAGTACAGGACTTTGCTTTAAAGACTTATGGACCACACTAAGAAGCCCTAATATGACCAATTATTCAAGAATAAATATGGGGAGAAATTCTCTTCAGATGGTTTTTATCACCGTTGCCACTATGCTGAGGTTAGGTATATTCAGTAATAAGAATCTGGCTGCTACTTTTCCATATTTTTTTTGAATGAAGAATAAAAATGAAAGAAAAAGTTATAACAACTGAAAAATCACCTATGTGATCAGGAAAAAAATATTTCCTATACAAGTTAATTTATTTGGACCATTTAAAAGATCCTATCTTGCAAGTATTGAAGCATTCCACAAAACAAAAAGGCTTCTTCTCTTGGCTCAGAAACTTTAAGGCTGGAAGAGATTTTACTAATGATTTCTTCTGGTTTTGCGAGAAATACTGAATAAGGTCTCCTATTGCCTTCTCCAGCTTTATAACTTCTTTGTACTGATTGCATATTTTTTTTGAAAGATACTCAGTTTGGATCTAAGGAGGAAAAAATTGGGAAGTGCTTTTAATTCTAGACTGCATTTCTAACCTCACAAACCAGGCCTTGCAGTGTGGTTTTTTTGCAGTGCAGTTGCACAACAAGGAATAACTTTCCATAACGAAAAAACTCTCATCTTTTGAAATAAGTTCTCTTAACCTATTTAACTTCTTTGGATGCACCCCCACCTGCACAGTAAACTACATATAGACCTTCTGAGTACATGGTACACAGTAAACAGACCCTCCCAGTCTCAGTATTTGTCACCATAAAGAACAGACCTATCTGAAGGTGAAGGATGGGGTACAGATGATGCCTTATTCCTAGTGGGGATAATAAGTGAAAAGAAAGCTCTTTCAGAACTTTTAGGTTTTGGAAGGATCTATGAAAGTTATTGAGGATTCTTTTTCTGCCTTAATGTTGTAGCACAAGTTTGGGAACATTAGGCATTGCCTACCAAAACATTACTTTAAAAGTTTATCATGACAATCTTCTGGAGTAAAGGGAAGAGTTTTGGTCAATTTTATAGCAAATTTGGTCTAATTCTGCTGGGAAAAAAACTCCAAATCCTAGTATATTAACAGTGCTATACTGAAAGATAATTATAACTGTTATCAAATGGAGCTTTGATCTAGAAACAATTACAGGTTTACTGAAAATCATGAGAAACACTGTTCTTTTAAATACAGCTGAAGAAACAGCTATATGTTCTCTTTTATACTGATAGTTCAAACAAAACTTTTGGTGTTGGGTTGCATGATAGAGACACATACTTAATCCCCTGAAAACATTCTGAAAGACTGATGAGGAGACTGGTGAATCCATTCTTTTAAACTGCAATCATCTGAGCATGTGGGGGAAAGAGAGGGAGAAATTGTCAGCAAGAGAAGTAGGTGCAAGGATTGTCTGGGAAAGGAGCAGGGAGATAGGCTCCTTAGACAGTGAATTAATCAGAAAGGTGGGTTTACAGGTTTCTGATCAAGCAAATTGCCTTCTGCTGATGGTCCTTTTGCCATTAGGAGGAGAAGATTTTGATGCCATCCCTGTGAATAAAGGAGACTGTGTGACAGCTGGGTGGGTTTGCTTTGTTTGCAAGGGAAGAATTCTGCTTGCTCATTTCAGCAGTGATCCACTGGGAGGAAGATGGTGTTACACAGAACTTCTCACCCCCTTTCAGACCATCATTCTGAGGCTGAGACCGCGAAGAAGTAAGGAATCCTGTTACCTGGCTGCACTAATGCTGGGTTATGGAAAGCTAATTTGAGAAGCACAGAGGCAGCATGTGCCTTTCCAAGAGAGTGTGAGATTATGGTGGGTACAATACCCCAGGTACGAATGTTGATATAATGCTTTAGGTGCCAAGCAATCCTGCTGCCTCTGCTCTTCAAGGAGGCATTGACTGTGCTTGCCTGTGTTCAGTTTTACTGGGAGTCTTTCAGCAACTTCACTTCTAATATGACTCAGATGATGCTGAGAGTTATCTCAAGATCTGGGTTTTTTTGCTTGGTTGGCATTTGGAGTAAGAACTTCCTATACAGACTTTGCAATGGACAGTTCAGATAAACTGGGGTGTCAGCAACTTACTAACAGGTCTTTCCTCTGCATTTTACACAAATTTACAAGCTTTATTTCTGCACCTGGCTTGCTGCTGTCAACCCTTCTCTCTTCTCTTTCTCCTCAGTAATGTCTCTTGCTGGTCCCTGTAACCCTGGGCAAGCAACAGATGCCTTACTCCTTGTTAACAAGAGCTAGCAAATGACATATTTTCCAAGTGAAGTCGGTGGAAATCCCCTGTCAGCTGTGAATTGTACTATTTAAATTATACTGCTGTGCTGACAGATTCAGATTTGCTACTAACCATGATTGCATGATTTGCTACTAACCAAAAAAATCCAGGTATGGCAGAAAATTACTTCTTACAAGCAAAGCTTTACCTTGGAGCAACTATAGAGGAAGGCTTTTGGGTCTGTGAATTACAGATTTCAGTGGCATTTCACTTAATCTTTATGATTATCCATTTGCAGAAACTGTGAGTGGGTTCAAACTTTCCACATGGCCCATGAACTAACCAGATGAAGTTCTCATGGCTTATGTTTTGGCCTCTGCTTTTCCTTTATGGGTTTTTATGTAACAATTAGGCATCAGGTTCTTCCCACATGTCCAGATATTTCTCCTCAGGTGGAGGGGCAGCCCAGGGTGGTGGTTGCTGTTCATTGAGCGTGGCAGGGCCTAGGAAAGCTCTGGAAAGCCAAATTGGCACCCACAGCCTGGGGTTTTCAACACAAGTCATTAGTCTGAGTGCTTACCAGACAAGTGTTCCAACCTGTTGGCTTTGGGGCAGGAGACACCATATTCCTCTATAAAAACCCAGTATATTGGGAGATGTGTCTATCCACCCCTTTGCCATCAACTCATGGGTACATAATATCCTTAGGCCCTTTCTCTCCATACCAGAGGAGGTGGGAGCAGCCTAGCCAGGCCTAAAGGTGGGGATGAAGGAGGAACTTAGTAGGAGATTGTGGGTGCTGTCATGTTAGGTTTTGTCCTATAAGAACTGCAGTTAAAATCCACTACAAAACTGGAACCCTTTTCCAGCTGTATTATCCTGACCCTCACACCAGCAAGCTTGATCCCAGTTTTCCCACTGGCTTTAGTGTTCTTTGGAGCCTTCAGGCTCTGTCAGCTCTTGTAGCTGTCTGGGGAAAAGGCAGCACTAAGCCAGCCCCAGTGCCTGGCGTGTAGGCTGCCAAATTTAGTTTCTCAATACAGTGAGAGTGGAGTGGGGAGAAATAATTGTGCTCAGCCTGTGCAGTTGGGGTGTCCTGAGTGCTGCTCAGTGCTGGGAGTGCAGAGGCAGGCTCTGGCAGCTGCAGACCCTAGGTGGTCTGAATTGCTCATTACCCTCCTGAACTGCGGGGCGATAGCAGCCTCTTAATCTTGGGCGCTGCAGTTGGCAGTCAGAGTAGGGCCCTGATATCCTGCAGCTTAAGGAAAGGCTGCAAGAATGAAAAGTGGTATAAAGTAATCCACAAAGAGGGAATAGGAACAAATATTTAGGAATCAATCTTCTTTATTTCATAAGCGGTATCCAGTAACCGAGAAGAGCTCAGCAGAAACTGACCATGGAAGAACCGGAGAAATGCTTAGGACTTGACCATAATTTAATTAGCTCTCAATAGCTTCCAGGAAAAAAAAATCTAAACCTGCATATATTTAAGATAAGCCTTTTGTTTCATTTGTAACCCACAAACTGACAAGGAATTTAGGTCCCTTCCCCCTTCTCAGACTCCATCCTCTTTTTATTTTGCTCTCCATGTTACAGAGCTTGATTTTTTTCCCCTGCAGTACTTTTCTTTGACCTCATTCCCCCCTCCAAGTAACTCTATCCTGTGCTGCTATGTTCATGCCCAGCCAGAGCTTTACAGATGGCTTAATTATTTTCTTTTCTCAAAGAAAATTCAATCTGATCCCCAATACGCATAGGATAAAATAAAATGAATCAGCTGGGAAGCTGCATTATAAAGGGGGAGGGGTAAAAGAAGTTATGTAAAATTTCATGTCGCTGTCAGACTGTTTTCATAGAATTTGTGTTTGAGATTAAATTAAATCTCTAAAACTGCTTTGATAGCTTCATACTTAGGGTGAAATGAAGCAGATGCATTTTACCCCAATACCATGCTTCTCATCTCCCCTTGCAGAGAGAGAATGAGCTGCTTTGTGGAACAGTTCTATATACTTACAGTATTAAGCAATTCTTCTTTTCCCCTGGCATTGGTATTCTTTTATTCAATTTATCTGTACTATAGCTTGGATAATATTTACCAGATGTTAAATAAATAATTTAAGATAACAGAGTCCTGCATGACAGTTGTAGCATTTTGGGTCACCTTTTTATTCAATTTTTTTTTTAAAAAAATCACTTCAGTTCAAGATTTCAATATAGTTCAACTCAGTGGTGACACTTAATACTTTTTCTTCTCCTTTAATTTGAAAGTAGTGTTCCCCAAATAGTTCATTTGCCATATTGTTTTTATCTTTAACAAGATAAAATAGACGTAGTGGGTTTACTATTTCAGCCTGATGCCGACAAATATGAAACCAAAGAATACGAAGAGCCAATGTTTTGTAAAAGCCAGTGTTATATAATGAAACCAAATGCACGGTTTGGAATTTAGAAAGAAATCCTAGTGTGAAGATAAAAGGACATGAAAGATAGTAAATGCTGAAATGATACACCACATAATGGTATACTGTCAAGAAAGAAAGATAACATGATAACTTACAGAGCCATCTCAAAGCCTACATAGGTACTTGACCTATAGTTTGCAAGGAAACAATCTTTTTGTTTCATCTGGCTCATATTAAAAATAGGAAAAACAAAACCCTTATTTTTTTCCACTCTCACACATATGGTTCAAAATCCATGCAATTTTTAACTGTCTAAAATTCTTTTAAGCAATTTAAGACAGAAAGAATTATTAAATCACTTTTCCATTTCATTTGATGAAAAACTGCACCGCCACCGTTGGTCTCTGTACTATCAATTTTAAAACTCGTAGGGCTCCAATTGGTCCTGCATGCAATCCATCACAAGTGGCATCAGATTTGTATTGCCCAAGTTGGGGGCTGCTGAAGATAGAACTGAATAAAATCTAACACAATAAGTTAACTTCGAGCAACACTTAAAATCCTTCCCTCCTCCAGCTCCTTCTGGGTTGTGAAATGTGATTGTTTCCCAATTCCTTCTCAAAGAGTTTTCAAAGCCTAACAAGCCTCACTGTCCTCAGTGCACCTGAACTCATGGGGCTGCTCTCCTCCTTACCTCTTCTCTGCAGGACTAAAAACGTTATCTAAGAAATTCATTTTTTTAATAAGAAGAGAAACAGAAACCTACCGACCCAAATAATCTGGTTTCCAGAAACGACAGGTTCAAATACCATTAGATTGAAGTCAACCTTTCATCTATCCTATGTACACAGTTTTAAACAGCTGTGGTCTGCATATAAATGCTCACAGGTCTGCACTGCAGCTGAGAGTGCTGGAAAATCTTTGGTAATAAATTTTTTGATAGAAAATTTGGGTTCAGAATAATTAAAATTCTTCTGGGTGTTTTCAATATTTTAGGAAGTATCCATGAAGCACAATAAAGGTTTCAGGTGATTCTTTCTACCAGCTATGTGGAATGTGTCCACGTCTGGCACCAAGATTTTAGTTTTCAGCTGGAAAAAACAGGTTTTTTTTGAAAGCCAAAAAATCTTTGTCTGGGGTTATCAATTAGCAATCTTTAATCTTTAACATGACTACAGTTTTTTTAAAAAACAAAGCCTTATTTGTCCAGCAATTCAAGTCTATTGAACAGATGCTCTTGCAAGATGAACTTGTCCCAGTTTCCTTGGCTATGATGTTCTTTTTCACTGTAACAATTCAGGAGGATTTTTCTCAGCAGCACCACATTTTTTTTACCCTGTTATAGAACCTAGGTCTGCCAAATTTTATACTCTTATCTCCCACTCTTTACAATAGCAAAAACAACCATATAACTTTGTAGAGGACACTCTTGAGCTAGTAGCTAAAAGAAAAGGAAAGCCATGATTTCTGGAAACAGCTTTTCTACAGTGGGAGCTGAAGGTGCTCAAAGCCTTTTGAAGTCTTCATAGTTTACCTGTGAATCCCATTTCAAAGTGTTATTAGTGACCCTACTACCAGAGAATACAAATCTGTACCCTAAAGAGGTGACTTGCTTTTTCACTGGGATCATTGCCAGGGAATAGATTCAGCACAATGCTGAATTTCAAGGGCTAAACAATAATGGGTAATTGCTCACTTAATTGAGAATTATGTGTTTAGCTGGAAAACACAATATCTGAAGCCCATTCACAGGTGTGCTTTGGTATTTTTGTGCAGATATTTCCTGCTGTGAGTTTCTGGCTGCTGCCTTGCCGTGCAGCTCAGGGTGCTTGGGAGGGAAGGAGTGCAGGAAGAGTTGCTCAGTGCTCATCGTTAAAGCAATTCAGGAAATAAAAGTGAGTGTCTCTCAGCACAATATATTCCTGGGAGCCTAATCTGAATGAGCAATTCATTGGCATGTTTCTATTTCCAGCAGGGGCTGTGCCAATTAAGAGGGCTGCATATAAACCCTTTTAGTGATGTACACTGGGAGGTAAAAATAATGATAAAATATGGATTTATTTTTTTAGCTATTCCTTTAGTAATAGTAGGAATGGAGCCAAGTGAGCCTACTGCCCTCTCCTTTCACAGGCTGTTTCCATAAGTATCTGGCCAGCTAAGAGATAAATTCTCAACTGTAAGTGCTAGGAAACTTGCCTCTTACTTCTTGTGCATCCAGATGGGAAAATAAATGTTCTACTGCAGCCAAGATTTGTTATTGCACTTGGAGAATTAAGGAAAACCCTTGCATCTTTATAGTCAGTGTCTTTTTTGTTAAGCACCTATTGCTGGCTGTGAGAAGATCAGGAGATGCTGAATTATTTTTCTCTACAGTGTTCAGTCCTTTTATTCTTTTAATATAAATATGGGGTGGGAAAGGAGGTACACCTGAGAGAGTCGAGCCTGAGAGTCTAGAGATTCTGCTGTTGAACCATGGAGGCAATAAAGAAAAGAGCTGAAAGGACCCCAGCGACTTTCAGAGATGAGGAACTTTGGGATCTTCTCTGCATCACTTCAGTCAGAGCTGTGAACCTCTGTTTTGTACATCCAGTTGTGGTTTTATGCTTTTTCCTTTACTGCCTCATGGCTGCAATGATGCCTTGACAGCAGCTCTGCTGTGAATCCATGAGCCTGCAAGGAAGGATTTCATCCACAAAGTGGAGAGAAGCTCCTGCGCTGGGAGGAGCAGGAATTTGTTCCCCACTGAGCAAGAGACAGGAGTTTAAAAGCCAACAACATTCCCATAAGAGGGTACATGGTACTTAGAGCTTTCCAAGGAGCTCATTCTGGGAGGCACCAATTGCTCCCAAGTCCCAGTGCCCCACTGTGCCATTCCCAGAGCTAGATTGCTGGGTGGTGGGCTCTGTGCAGATCCAGTATTATCATTCCCCAAGTCCAAGGCTCCCAGGAAAAAAGTGAATGCATTTCCAATTTGTTGAAATATTTAAAGTTCTGGTCTTGTTTTTGCTGTGGTGCAAAATGAACCTGAGACTTTTGGAAATTTTTAGTTTAAGAAAAACCAAACAGATGTTTTTCACACTACTTTAGTACAGTAAGTGACCCTCATTCAAAACCTTGCTCTAAAGACTTAATTTGAAGTTTCTTCTGCGTGAAGGCAGGTGCCAAACCACAAAACTCTTTGCTGTGTCTAGAAACAGGAGGGCAATAGAAAAGAGCAGAAAACATCTCTCATTCTCCGCCTCTCCTAGCAGGAGTTGTGTTAAAAAAAAAAAAATAGCCCTGGCCAGCTGGGATGTCACAAATGCTTTTGTAGATGCAAACCTGAAAACTAGGAGAGATCTTTGATGCTGGTGTGTATCACAGATTAACTGGGAAGTGTGTTCCTTATAGCACTGAACAGGCCTGCCTTCAAAGTATTTAAAGAAACATTTTTTAAAAGTACCAAGAGAGCAAACAAAGTAGTCTTTGGATGACCTCTTATTTCTCTTGACTAGCAGTAGCATTCATTAATCTCCTGCATATGATAAAGTCAGCTGTTCAGCTGGCTCCCAGTAAACTAGACTCCTTTAATTGACAAAGCCTCTGCCATCTAAGAATTCAGTTCATTTTTTCATATCATGCTAAAAGACTAAATAAAATCCAATCTTCTGGAGCAATATTGAGATATTACAACCAGATGAAGGGTGGGTGTCATAAGAGAACAGGCTGCTAGCAATATTCTCTAGGCTTCTTGCCATCAGCTTGGGTTAAAGTAGAGAAGCTGAGGTAAAAAGCAAAGCAGTTTTTATTCCTGCTGACATATTAAAAAAAAAAAGGTATAGAGGGCACTTCATCAAGTCCTTTTGTTATATGATTATTGACCTGGGAGTTAAAGGTTTATTGTATTCCTTGCTTCCTAATACAACACTTGTTTCATCTTAGAAAATACTGAGCTTTATATAGTAAATATACAGGCTTTAAGATGAGAGAAAAGAAAAAAATTATTCAGATTTGTACTCAGATTAGATTCAAAATGTCCATGAATGTGTGTAATGGAAGGTGGAGATTTCATATTCCTCCCCTGCTAATTTCATCAGGAAAAGCCTGCATTATCTGTTCTGCTTTTCAGAGTGTGTCAGTCCTGCCTGGAAAAGCTTTTATTGTGTAATGGCAGAATGTTGTCCCTACTGTGCTGGGTTATTGAAATAAGAAGCAGAGTTACTCCAGTCAAACATACACGAACCCTTATACCAAACTGACAATAGCATTTGCAGTTCTCTTCAGCTGATGCAAAAACATTCACACCATGTGAAAGCTATAAGGCACTAAATGAGGAGCACATTTAAATTATGAGCTGCACTGAACAGCAACCTCACGAGCTGGCAGTGGCTGCAGAGGCTGGGCAAAGGTGGGACAGCTTACACTGCCCAGCAAAACCCACTGGAAAATGAATTTTTCCAGGTCAGTCCTGCAGCTGCACGAAGCCATGGTTTGGGTGAGTGCTGAACACCCTCTGGCCATGGGGTCTGTATGATCACCAGAGCACACACACTATAGGGTGCAGCACGGCTCAGGGAACTGTTTTCCCTATTTATGAGTGCAGCGCCATGAATAACAGTCTAGTTTCTGTTGCTCTCCTCCCATTGTTATTCTGTTTTCTATTCTGCTCTTCCCCTCCCCACAGCAGAGAGGGGACTTTCATAACACAAGATACCCAGGGAATACTGAAGCAATGGTAACTAAGGCACACCAGGGAAGTTGAGGGCAAACCCTGTACTGATGGCTATGTGCAGCAGAAATATTCTGTATATTGTTAGTTCCATCTCATCCTGACCTTAATATTCCCTCCAGGGCTTTCTTCCCTGGCATACAGTGCAGCAAATACCTAGGGAATATTGTTGAAAAAAAAAAAAAAAAAAAGGAGAGAAAATTATCTAGTTACCTAAGGCAACTGAAAAGTTTTAAAACTGCCCAGTGTTGTTGTGTTTCACAACTCCCATTTAGCAGACAATGCCTGTCTCTCAAAATATCCGCATGGAAATGTGGAGCCAACAGGGAAGTTGGAGTGCTCTGACTGTGTGTTCTGCCTGCATCCAATTAACAGCCAAACTATTTGAAAGGAAAGTGATCAAATGGAATGAATTCATTTAAAAAATATAAATGGGCATAATGTTTTTACAATAGAGATTTATGTGTTTGCTGAAATGGGGCAGTTTCTAAGCTTTTGAGAGCAAAGCCCGTTCCCTTGGGAAAATAGAGTCTTACTTTTGTTTATTGTTTGTATTAGATTTGGGCCTTCTAGGCGCAGTGAGGGATATTTTGCCATGTGTTGTATAACAAGTCCTTCTCAGAAAGAACTGGAGCCCAAGTAGAAGACACAAAGCAGGGAGTTATGGCAGGCTACAAAGAAATAATGAGCTGCTCAACATGTTCAACTTAACGTCTCCAGCTTCACCTTCTGCCTTGAGCTCTGCTCTTCCTGCACTGCCCTCCAGCAGATGCCCCATCCAGTCTTTGAGAATGATGAGATCTTCAAAATACAATCACATTTCTTAATGCTGTAATAAATGACAAATGAGTTAGCAACGTCTCTGTTTGAAACAGCGTGATTCTTGTTGGCTTCAGGATACACTTGGTAGAGAAATTCATGTGTCATGGATGTGGTTTCAGGCTCTCTGCAAATTCAAACCAACGTTGCTGAGTTGGTTACATTTGGGCCACGTCTCCAAGGGTGGTTTTTATTTTTTTTTCCCTGGAACTGGAACATCTGTATTTTAAATGAAAGGCTAAGCCTCAGGAAAATTAATTAAGAAGTTGAGTCTTTACAGCCAACTGCATTGTATGTGTGTTCCTCATGCCAGTTACAGATACTGTATCTGGCAATAATTTGCACTCTCAACAATTCTATTTAATTTTAATTTAGGAAAATGATTCTGTTTAGCTACTAAAGTCATAAAACCAGATTAAAACATCAATTCAATGAAATACATTTAAGTGTGTATTTAATTTTATGCGTATGATTGTTTCTATTCACTTCCATTTCTATGTTTCAAACTAAGGAAATGCTTAAGCATTCTGACACTGATTCTGATTTGACTATAAATCTGATTCATGATTTTGGTACTGACAACAGGACCAATGGAATTTCATCAGCAGTGAATCTGACCCACTGCATTGAAAGAAGGTGAGAAAATCTTCAAAAGAATTCAAATAGACTCAAGACTTTCCAGTTCATTCAAAAGATTGCCCAACACATGCCCCTTAGCAAACTTCTCTTGAACACTACTGTTCTTTTGCTTTGCCCTGTTTTCTTGTTTCATCCTGGCTGAAAGGATGACCCAGACATCTTTCTGCTTGTGACAGAAATAAAATATAATGGAAACCATAAGGGAATAAGGGATATTTAAACATTTACAGTCATGGACATATCACAATGGGGACAAGTCACACTTTGCTATGGAGAAATGGCAACTCACATGGAGCTATTCAGACAAAAATAAACCCCCCACTCTCTTCCAGATTTTCAGAACCTATTTTTCTTGAGGTAGTCTGCAAAACTCTAGCTTCAGTGATATTTCTTTCCATATCCTATATAGCTATTGGAGAATAAGTCATAATTAAATATGTATAATAGGAAAACATCATGATACATACATATTCAAGAGCAAATGTTAATTGATGGGCATAAGGGAATTTCTAGTGCAGAATCTGACCCTCAGAGATGCTGTCTTTGAGAACTAGCTATCTAGATACTTATATTACTCCCAGCACTATGATATCTGGGGGCCTTGCAAACGTTAATGAACTTATCCTCACAACCACCTTGTGAGGCTGGGAAGTTTTAGCATCGACTTTAAGGGAGTACAACCAAGCCCTAGGCATGCAGTAGCAGCCACAGAGGAGCTCAGAAGGAATCATGCTTGCTTCAAACAACATTAACTACTTGTTGGATAATAGCTGGGGATAATGGCGCATACAGCGTCGAGTGGGTTGCCCCTCTCCCATAAATAATTTGGAGAAGAGAGCCTATGAAACTCCAGTGAGAGGGGTTTTGCAAGGAAGTGGGGGAAATAATACTGCTGAGCTATGGATTCCCTTCTCTCCTCCCCTTGCCATCATGAAAGCCTGATGGCTTTCAGTCATTTGCAGAGGTAGGAATGTGTGTGTGCGCATGTGTGTGTGTGCATGGGCTCAGCGATGAGGAACAGCCTCCAGAAGGGGAAAAAGACTATCAGGTGCTTTGCCTGTAGGTGCAGACAGGTATGTAGTGAAAATACAAAATTTATACTGTTGGCTTGCTTTGTGTCCAGTTTCAGTCATATTGCCCACTGCAATGGCCATGAAAATGAAATTTTTTGTCAACTCTGGCATGCGAAAGAGCTCAGCCTGTGCAAGTGCAATGGGTAGCCATCTTAAATTCCTTAGTGCAGCAACTCAGGTGGGAATTGCACAGGCAGTTTTGGTCATTTTTCTTCATCAGAAGGTCACATATCCCATACAGGTGTGGCATACTGTTTGAAGGCAAAATGACTTTTGCATGTATCCCGTTCACCTTTTGGGATGTAATTTAAGAAGGGACCTTTTGTTAGGAACAGCGCATATTTGGGCACAAAGGAGGAAGCAGCCTGACAAAGTGAACAAAGCAGAGACATTTTCTCTCTCTCCTGAATGTAAAAACAGGGAATGTGCAAAGCACAAGCATGCTTCATAAATTCCAGCTGCTGTCACTCAGCAGTGGAGAGGAATACAGGGGAATATCTGTTACTAACAGGCACCACAACGGTGGGGTTTTGTCCCCCCCTTCCTGCAGTCCAAGGCAGATTTGTGTTTAACCCTACTTGCTGTGAAAAGCCAATGGCCAAACTAATTTTGACTGCTCTGGGAATAAAATGTGAATCTGCAGTAAACAGCCTCAAAGCATGCTGGTGGGAGGAAATTCTCCAATGCTCTGCTTCTGCAAGATGGAAGCCTGGAGAGATCCACAAAATCAAGGTACATGTACCCAGCTAGTGCCTCGAGATCCAGAGGATCTACACCAACCTCCAAGGGCAGATGATACTGTCTTCATGCTGCAGATTTCTCATTCCCTGTTTTGCTGAAGTGAAAATATTTATCCCCAGAAATTTGGTTGTAGGATTGAGGCACTGAGTGTTATAATCACAGTCTAATCAACAATGTCATTCCTACTCTGCAAAACCTTCATCCAAATGAATTACTTCTCTATTTTTGCAGTCAAATCCTCTGAAAGACTTTTTCTCTTATCTTTCTAGAACGGGAGATTTCAAGCCATTTTAAGTGTGCTACTAAGATACACAAAATATATTGCACATATGGCACAAAAATGGGGCAAAAGGAAGCTACTACTCCCCCTGAGCAGTTAGAAAATACACTGAGGTTCAGCAGAAAGCAAAACACGGCATTTGGGTTTTCCTTGCCAGGGAGGAGAAAGTTGCAGCTAACACAGAGGGCAGATGTAATTTTCCGTGAGCTGTGTTTTACAATTCCTTAAGGCTCTTTATTATTGTTTTTTAGTTAATATGAACCCCTCCACTGACTGCAGTTGGAGTTTCATGTGTGAGAAAACAGCAGGATGAGCTAACAGCAGAAAATTTGACAAACTGGCTTGAAAAAGCTTTCGTTGAGCTTTGCAGCACATGCCTTTCTATGTGTCTCACAAAACTACTCCTTAAGTGAGGAGGAATTATTCCTTGCTCTTCCCTATGTGCTTTCCTAGGCATGAAGAAAGGGGTGAGGACAATACCCTCTGTGTTTGGATCTGGGGAAAGGGCTAGTTAGAAAATATGCTAGTCATATTCAAAATATGACATTTTGAATAAAAGAATAAACTGTGGTTTTTTGGAATGTTTGCATAATTCTGAGACTGATGGTTAGAGAATATTTCTTCAATTTTTAATCTTTCCAGGACAGGAACTTCTCTTGCATTTAATGACTGCACAACAGCTAACACAAGAGATTGCCTGGTTTCAGGTGAAGAAAAAAATCTATTGCTAATGAATAGGAAAAATAATACAACATTCATAGCTCTGAAGCCAGAAGAAAAAAACACACAAAATAAGATTTTACGTGGTCACAGAAAAAAAATTTGGAACTTTACTGAAAGAACGATTAACCAAAAAAAAAAAACCCACTCAATATTTATAAAGCATTTTAAGTGTTTTCTAAGGGGAGATGATATGCAACCAAAATGTGCCACAGAGAGATTCTATATATGTTTAAAGACAAACCATAAATTAAAATTTTTTAAACTGGTGAAAACCAAAATTTTGTCCATTGTTATTACATATTGTCATTTCCATGAAGCAAACATTTTTGTCACTGTTTAGCACATCACAAATAGCAACCCCTGTTAGATTGGGATGCTCAGTCTGGAAGTTTATTTATTGGAGGCACTTTGCTAAAACAAAATCTGAGTGAAGGTCTGATGATTTCAACATTGGATTAAATCAACCATTGGCTCCCAAAGAAGTGGAAAGGCAAACTCTGTCTCAGTTAAATACATGAAAGCATATTGCCATATTGTTCCGCAATGGATTTGTGATTCATCATGCCCTTTCTTTCTGGAGTTGAGAGAAAGAAGGTTTTAGTTCACACTGACTTAAAGCCCTAGAGTCAAAAATGTTAATGAACATGCACACAAGTTTTGCTTACAAAGTTGTGTTGTGTTAGGTGGTTTGAAATTAAACTAAATCTCTACCCAGATTAATATGGTAAGTGTGAGCTTGCTCAAAACATAACACAGATTCATTTAATTCGTAACAAAGGGTTCACATTAGCTCTGGCTGGTTTTTGTTTTCTTTGAAAAAAATGCAGTTTTAGCAATACTGAAGTGCTTTCTAAATTCATTGTAGCTTTGCCAAATTGTCTGGAACAAAACCATGATGTTGAAAATGCTGTAATGTTTTGTTTCATCATTTTCAAACCAGAATGCTTGAAATCTAAATGATTGTTTGTTTTGAAATTTCCTTTAATACACTTAAAAAGTAAAGCTGCTTTAAAAACTTCTTAAATTTGGAAGAATTTGTTCAAAGTGAAACACTTTTTGATTCTGCAAAACTGTTGGCGAAATTGTTGGGGTTTTTTTTGAGAGATTTAATTCTTCTGGCTTTAATGAGAATTGAATTCTCCATTTAGAGCAGAAAAGGTGTGTTTCTTGCTAGGATTAGTATAAAAAGCCCTAATAAAGATAAGCTGTTTCCTAGGAACAACTGTCAGCAAGTCCAAATAAAGACAATGTAAGACCCTAGGATTCATCTTGACCTGCAAATCTACATGAAAACTGTCCTCCATGGAATTTTAACTTACATTTTTTATAGCTGTCTTTTCCTTCACAAGGACTGGGCTACATGAAATTAATTTTTTGTTTTGTTTCGTTTTGTTTTAAAGGACTGGATTGAATTCAAAAATTCATCCTTAAATCCAGATTTTGAATCTTTAAAGTCTGAATTCAGAGATAGATATTATTCCCATTAACTACAACCTTCCCTGGTTATTCAAGCCCCATTTTCCTCCCCCCTCCTCTGTCAGTATAACATTACCAGAGTTTTTATAAGCCCCGGGTTCCTCCTCTTCTTTATCATGCTGTGCTTTCCCTCTTCATTTACTGCTTGGCACCATTTCTTTTCCTATGAGGGCATGTATTCATCTCCCTCTCCATCTTTGTTCTCCATTTGGGGTCTTATTGGACCTAACAATGCCACTCCATAAGCATGGTAAGATGCACACCTTAGTACAGCACTCTTACTTTCAGGTAATGGAATCTCTTAATTATTCTTTCATCTTTTCACAGAAATGAAAAGGTATTTATAAGGCATTCGAGTGGTCTGCCCATCTTTTATGTATCCCACCAATTTATCAGCCTAACCACAGAGGGATTGACAATTATAAATCTGTTATCTGTTCTATAAAGGGAGGGAATGGGACTAAAAGCTGGGAAAAGAGAACAAGGCGAGGCAAGGTTTTGAAGACTAAAGTGAAAATGTCTGAAGAATACAGAGACCAGGGCTGTATTTACAATCTCAGCAAAAATAAGAGGCATTCAGCCAGATCTTTGGCTGATGTAAATCTGCACAATGTACAAAAATCATTAACACAGGGAAGGAGCTGGCCAAATGCCTTCTGCTTGAGGCATAATATTCATGATTTAGCAATCTGTGCTCTGAGTGATGGATCTGGGCTGATATTCACCAGGTGAAAATCCAAGCCCTCATCTTAAGATCAAGATGGCTATTGCATACCTTAAGTAAATTCTGAGCAGTTGTTGCTTGGAAAAAAATCCCCAACCAGTTGTTGTTTGTTATTATTTCACTTTTGCCTCAAATTGAAATGTATAAACTGCCTGCTTTTCCTGGGCTCAGCTTTCAGAGAGCTCACTGTACTAGTTATCTATTGCCTTCTTGAATTGCTGTTTGATATTTTATTGGCCACCCAGAAGGGTAATAGAGCAAATAACATGCTGATGTTAAAACACAGCTCGGGAAGAACATTTTGGTGCGTGTATGTGTCTGGGGGTGCACATGTGTGCTTGTTTACAGGAAAACCTTTGCAGGGAGAATGTTAAGCACAACTGGACCTGAAAGGTTTCATTGTTTTCTTCCACAGTCTGTATTCATCCTGAATTAGACCAAAGCAAAAATCTCCTGCTTGGAAAAAAGCTGCTAAAATTTTGTTTCAGAAGCTCAAATGCTCGTATTTTCAAAGAGCCCAATCTCCCTGCATCTTTCAGATATTCAGCAAAAAGTGACACTAATGTCACCTGGTCCAAGTAACATCAGGTTTCAGCCTGGATCCTACCTGTAACCAGGTCTGAATTGGCAGGAAAGCTGGAAGAAAAACTGTCTCCAGGTGAAGCTCTTAGCATTTCTTGGGTCCTGGAGCTGTAAAAAAAAAAAAAAAAATAAAAAAAATAAAAGTAATAATAAAAAAAATTCTGCTGGTGACCAGGGCATGAAAAATTCTGCCTTGGTTTAAATAATATTTCTTTGGACATAACTGGCACTGTGAATGTCACAATTTCAATTAAATGTCACCATTTCTTCTGTAACTCTGTGTCATCAGATGGTTTCTGACCAGCCTTTCTTACAGCCAAACTCCACATCTGACAAGCTCTGGCTGTTTTTCACAGCATATACTAAGTTTCTTTGCCCTTACAAAGAGATACGGCATCATCCTCAAATATGTTTTACTTAGAAATATTTCCAACAAAACATCATGGTCTAGCAATGGTTTAATTTTCACTCAGATTTGTATATAACTTCAGATATCAAAAAACCTCCACAAATTTTAGCATATGTAGTCAAGTGTTAAGTGTGCATAGGAGGCATATGAAAGCATTCTGGTTTCATTTGAAATTTGCTCTGTTCAGGATCATCCAGACTTTAAAATCTGGGATCACTTTGGGTGTTCCTCAGCTGAACCAGAGCCATGGGGAGCACAAAATAGTAGAGGCTGCTAATATAGAGCTTGTGAATATTCAGTGCCCTTTAGCCTGTGTCACTGGATTTAAAGGCAGTTTGTAAATCAACTTCCCATTCTGTGACTTCCATTGCTGAGTCCAGAAGTTTAGACCAGGCAAAACTTCCAAAAACAACAGATACCAGTGACTTTGTCTTGATATTTCAATGCTAAATAAGAGATGAGAATTAAATCTAAATGATTAAAATTTTTTTTGCAGTGTATCTCATTGTACAGGCTGTGAAAGAAGGGGAGCAAGGGAGGCAAAATCAGACATTCAATGTATCAAATGTAATAAATCCTCTGAGGCTAATCAGCCTGCCTTCCCCCACTAACCTCAGCCCCACGCTATGCCAAATAGTGAAAGCAGATGTCTCATGAACAGGTAAAAAACAATCTGAATTCCCATTCCCCACAACTGAAACAAATGTTGGGTTTGGGGTTTTGATTTGGGAAGCTTCCAAACTGAACTGCATGAGACATTTCATCCAAAGGCCTTCAAAGAAACAGCCCAAAAAGAGGAATTCAATTTAGCTGGCACAAGGAGAGAAGATCTATTGTAATATGGAAGAAATTCAAATGCTATAGGAGAGCCAAATGACATTTCAAATTTCTGTGATTTATCTTGCCTTGCTTACCTATGTTTCTACAAAATAGCAAGCTAACAAACCCAGTTATAATGCTTAATACACAGAAATACTCCCATTTCCTTGTCTCTTTTACCCTCTAATTTTCTTTAAGGAATTGCAACCAAAAATGCTCCATCTTTGGTCTTAGAAAACAAAGCCTTTCCACTAGAGTATGCTATGATCTTCAAATTATTGCTCTTGGCATCAACCCGTGCATGAAGAACGTATTTCTAAGGTGCTTCACTCCTTGAGAGAATGTAAATGAAATAGGAAAGATGTTACATTGGAATAGCTGAGGCAAGAATTCCTCAGGTCGATATGTGTGTATTGCAGGTTTATTTTCCTGACTAAATACTTCAGGAGCCTACCAACACGATTTCCATCCATCACAGAGAATGGCTGGGGTAACACACCATCATTCCTTGTGCTCTGACTTGCAGCCTGGTGAGCTGGATTGAGACAAGCCAAAATCTGCAGGCAGGAGCTGACACTATCAATAGCCTCGTGCCTGCTTATACCTGCAGTGAAACTGGAGTTGTGCTTTCTGTGCAGCCCTTAGCAGCCTCTGCTCTCCAAACCAGAGCTTGGGGCTGTGCTTGGCTCCTTTCCTGGCTCTCCACACGTGTGGGTGACCCCTTTTCCTCTGGGCAGAACAAGGGCAATATGTGTGTGAACTGCTGCTCGTGTCTCTCTTCTGGGGACATCTGGAAGAGCAAAATCACCAGCTGAGGCCACTTTTCTCTGTTTGAATTTTACAACTCTTAAAGACGCTTTTGGATCACAATAATACTTCCAGGTAAATAATGTATTAAACGTGTGAGCAGTGTGGCTGGACAAAGCTCAAGGTGATGGTTGTACCATTTCCAGCCCTTTGCAGGACTGTGGAGCCTCAACACTGTACTAATAGAGTTTTGCAAAGGTTTTGGAGGTTATTTCAGAAAATGGCTGAGGAGGATGCCTTTTTTTCCTTCCTTTTTCCTTCTAATACTTGTACCACTGAAACAGCCCTCATTGCTCGAGCTGGTCTCATATCTGCATCTGTACAATTGTCTCTACATTGCCTTCTGTTGTTTGGGGATCTGCAGGGGAGATAACTAGCAGGAAAGGAATCTGATCTCAGTGGGTCTTTGTGAGAGTTTTGATGCAACCTTTAGCTAATTAGTTTCATTTAATACAAATTCTCATGGCTGAAGTTCTCAAGAGACAGGAGGACTGTTCTATGAAAGGAAGAACTCTTATCCTTAGCAATACTTTTGTATGCACTACCTTCTTGGGGGAAAAGGGGTAAGAGGTAGGCTTTGAAAAGCCACTCTAGCCAGAACAGAGTTGGAGGCTTGGGTTTTGTACAGTCACTCCTGTGTGATATAAGAAAGTAGTTTCTAAAACATGTACCCATAAAATTCGCATTGATTTGCAGAACAAAATTAAATTTCCCAAATAGCTGTAAAGACTCCGCCTAGTTAAACTGATGCTGCATTGTAACAAACTTTCAAAGTCTTAATGAGCAAAACATCACTATGAAATGTTTTTCTGTCTGTCATGGCTTCCCTTGCCCTTGCAGTCAAGAAATGGGTCCAGAAATGGAGGTGAGACTTGATCTGAAGCCCTGAGTAGTCTGCAACAGTCACAGGGAGCTCAGGGGTGTTTCTGTAGGTGTCTGTTGCTCAGCCTGGGATCCTCTGTGTTAGGATTCAGGAGAGCCCTGCAAGGACATGTTTATGTAGTATAGGTAAAGGGAAAACAGAGAACCACATTCCTGTCTGATGCTCAGAATATAAATCTGTCAGAGGAGCCTTCGGAAGAGATTTTGGCCGGGGAGTAATGAAGTGAAGGAACTGTAGGTGAGTACAGATGACTTAGTAAACTCACATAATGGCTGATTGGGGAATTAGCAGCACTGGGGAAATTTGGAGTGAAACAGAGCCTGAACTTTCTCTGTGACTGTGCCACTCAAGTTCGCTGAACACTCGAATTTCCTTAGAATTAATGGAGATACTTTAGAGAAAATCAAGTCTTGTTTTTTGACATTTTTTTCCGTCACTTGCAAAGCTCCTTCCCTCTTGCTTCCCCCTGATTTTGGGTGAACTGGGAGTTGTGCTGGATGAGAGTTTGCACATTGCCCCAAATGCCACTGTGATGGGGTGGGAAAGGGCTAAAAAACCAGCCAGGCCCTTTCTACTGAAATTCAGTCTTAAAGGGCAAGCAATGCTCAACAAAACCTGTGTCAGTTTGGAAACCCAGAACTTAAAACACAGGAACATGTTCTTTTTCTACTGCAAGTTCCCCATTCCAGAGGAGATCTGAGATTTAATAGATTTAAACTAAAGCTGGATTTATTTAGCTAAAAAGGAACCCAATTCGTTTCTGGTTGAGATGATAACCTTTATGACCTTAAAATAAATGGAAAAAAGGTGGCAAAGATGTTATTCTACTTCATAAAGCCTGAGTATCCTAGGCTGATATACAGAGGAGCACAGAGGAAAATATTCTGCCTTTTGTACTGCATTGTTCAAAGGTTTTCAAATAATCAAACACAATCAAAACATTAACAATGTCATTCTGAAAATTAACACCGTGATATAATTTTCTTTTTGAGTGTCTATTCCTCTTCTTTCCCACCACTTTTTTTCATCTAATCTCCATATCTTTTCATTGCTCTTTCCCTGTATTTTCACTCACTTCCTTAATCCTATGCCCACTGAGTCCCTCTGTTCATTTTCCTGCTCCTTTAGTCTTATTAATTCTCCCCACCCAACTGTTGCCTGGGTTAACTATTCTGGTTAAGCAATAGGATTGGAAAAGCCAGCACTTATTTTGAGAAGACCTTATGGGGAAAGAGGATTCATACTGCAATCTCAGGTGAGGGTCTAAACATTTCCCAAATTCTCTGACCCCTAAATATGAATATCATTTGACTTTGAATAATGAGCTATTCGTTCATCTCTATATAAAACTTCATGTATCCTGACAGTTCCCTATTGCCTTCCTGTCTGAAGTGGCTCAGGAGTATAAATTATTCTAGTGAAGGTTGGCAGTAATTTATGCTCAATAAATTGACTATAGATCTGCTTGTTTCAGTAGGTAGCATGGGAAGGACTTATACATTTTGCTAAATTCCCTCATTTGTTCTCGGACAGACTACTCGCCGTCCTGGGGCTGATCATGAGTCCCAAAACTCTGTGATAGGCAGGAACTCTTATGCCTTCAGTAAAACTACTCCTGTGAGTAGCAAGTTACTGGTGTAAGGAAGAGGGATCTAGGCTGGCTATTGGAAAGTCACTGGCACTACAATGTAGAAATTGGAGGTCATATTTTGCAATATATGTAAAGGGCAACTGATGAAACAGCAAAGGCTGTTGTTAAAAAAAATCCCCCTCACTTTAACAGGCAGAAATTTATTGTTTCTCTTTCGACTGATTTTTCCCACAAGAGCAAGAAACTGGCCATGTACTCCTTTGGTTTTCTTTTTTCCCTTTCTTTCCATACTTTAAAAAATGTGGACTAGTTCCTTTGTAGGACTTCTGCAGAAAAGGGTGATACAATCCTTTGGTCCAAGATGCAAAAAGCAGAAAGTAATTCATCACCTTTCAAGTACAATTTATTATGGGTCAGGGAGAAAGGTTTCACTCGTGATCATTAGGTTTCAGCAGTGCAGATGCTGGACATGATGAACCAATGAGGCTTATCAGGTGTGATAATCAAAACAGATTTTCTTTTGTATCTGCTGTCTCTCTCTCTTAGAAATATCTAAGTTTTGGACACTGACTACGATTTCATAGATACAGACATAGTCCTTTATTGTTCTGTGAGGGAATTATCACCTGATATTTTAAATCAGGGTGATGGAAATGAATACCATGCCTGAAGTTTGATGCAAGTTTTGAACCTGCCTTCCTGGGCCCCGTGGGAGCAGCAAGGGCAGCTCCTCCTGCCTGGCACAGGCACAGGAACTGCTCTTCTCCTTCCACAAATGCCTAGAGCTGTAGCAGAGCAGTGAGTGGGGCAGGCACAGGCATTCCATGGCCCGTTGTGGTCAGGATGGTGACCTGGCATTAAGGATATGCGCAGAAACTTAGGGCCAGATCCTGCTGTGAGCACTGCCCAGGCAGATCCCTGTGCAGTCTCACTGTAGACAAAGTCTTTGTGTGGCTGCAGGGATCTGTCTGCAAGGAAAAATCTGGCTTAGGGTAATCAACATAATTAAAGGGCCAGCCTTGCACTGCGGTGTTATTCTGGCTCCATGGAGTCACTGAAAATGTGTCTGATGAATTCAGGGAATCCACAGTGAATTCAGGGAATCCACAGTGAATTCAGGGAATCCACAGTGCCACCTCTTCCATCTGTCCAGCTACCCACATAGCTCAGCTTTGCTTTGCAGTTTTATAAACTTTGCTATCAGCATTGCATATGAGTGCCTCACCCCTTACAGCTTCCCAGCATTGTGAGGTGATCACACACAGGAATGGGAAAGCAAAACACAACACTGAGGGGATTTGCTGACAGTGTGTTTTCAATGCTTGTCAGTAATATAAACTGAGGCACCAACAGCTCCAGGTACCTCAACCAGCCCAAATCACTGTGGGGCAGTGATCAGAGGCAGAGACAGATTCTCTGACACCTCAGAGCTAAACTCTACAGATTGGTATTGAAACGTCTGAGTGTCCCCAAAGGCAAACTCTGCTGTACTAGATACCTCTGTGCATCTGTATCTCTAAGTCTGTTGAAAAATTTTCCACTGAGGATTGAGTTTACGTATCTATACGCATATATATATATATATATACCAGAAAGACACACATTTTATTCATATATTCAACCATACCCATACACTCTTATACAAAATTATCTGTATTTCACAAAGCTGCCTGTGGTTGCAATAATTGAGGGTTCAGGAGTCGTTTTCTAGATGTTGGCAGATTTAGTCCTGGTCTTATGGGAAATCAAATAATTTGTTTGCAAAGCCTTATAGGACAACAAAAATATTGGTCTCCTCTTCTCCTCTCCTCTCCTCTCCTCTCCTCTCCTCTCCTCTCCTCTCCTCTCCTCTCCTCTCCTCTCCTCTCCAACTGGACATCAACCATGGGTGTAGCTAAGCTTTGGGTTTTGCAGCCAGATTCCCACCCAACCAGCTCATGGGCTGTACATACATTATGACTCAGTTAACTGCTCTTGGGAGTATTTCTTAGTGCATAAGATTTCCCAGATCTGGAGTTTGTAGGGCCTAAACCCAATGTCTTCTCTAGGAGCTCATCCCATATGTACTGAGATACCCTTGTGCAGATAGTGCTGAGCCAAGCAATGTCACCTGCCCACTGAACCCTGCCAGGAGGGCTCACTTTACTCCCCAGATCATCTTCACTCGTATTTTTTAAATAGTAGTTCAAAGTCAGTGTTTCTTTGACATTTCCTCTTGATCATTATCTGTTTTTTTGTTCCTTTAATTGTAAAGCAAGCATCAACATGTTTTGGCTGGTTTGTTGGTTTGGTTTTTTTTTCCCCCCAAATAATTGGCCAGTGACTGGTATAAAGTGTTATCAAAATTCCTTCAATGAATGGACAGTGAGACTGAGGAAATGTTTTGTCAGGAAAAGGGGGAAGGGAAGAAGCAAGATAATTTGCTGTCCTTCAAACTCTATATCAGATAAGGATGTTTCCTAAGGAAAAAAAAGTCTAAATTGTAACAGGAGCAGAAGTATTATATATTTAATTGCAGCAGCTACTGGTCTTTCATGATGAGAACCTCTAATCAAGGGCTTTGATTATAAGAGACACAGCTGAGATAAATATCTTATTCAACATTTTGAAAAGAAAAAATCCTCAGCCTGGTCTTTAAAGAGCACATTAGGTACTAAAAACAACAACTGTGTGGTGAATCAAGCCTACTTTTCAATGAGGATATCTTTTTCTTTGTTTACTTAAAATGTGATATAGTGTCCAGTCTATAGAAAAACTACTTTATCCAGACAGTGGCACAGGAAAATATTTAAGCAAATGAGGCATTTATTGAATGCATTTCTGGAGTTGACCCACCAAGCTGGGCCCTATTCCTTCAGTGGAAAAATTCCCTTGAACCACAACACAAGGATATTTCCCAACTCTTAACAGTAATCAAGAAGGGCATAGTCTTCTTTCAGCTTACTTTCTTTTCTCATTAGTTTTATGTCTCTTTAAACTGAAGATTTTATTTTGTAACTTCACACAACATGTAAATTGTGTCATTCTAGCAGCATATGGGTCTATTCATATGAACAAAGTTGTGGAAGTTGTTAAAAATTGATGATATTCTCAAAGAAACTTGCAAAGTTAATAAGACCATAAGAAATTTGTGACACTTCTAGTACAAAAGTTCTCCACCCGTGGCTACTGTCCATATGTGGTATTGTAAAATGTTGCAAAATTGAGTTCTCTTTCAATGGTTTGATGGCTTTTTTGGTTTTTTTTTTTAAATTTTTTTTTTTTTGGTGATGTTTGGGAATTTTTAGAAAGAGGCAACACAAAATATGTATTTGAGAGCAAATCAAAACAAAGTTGGAGTCTGTAATTACTCTACAGGGTCTCTTTAAAAAGTAAGCTATGAAAAAACCTCTAAACTGCAATTATATTAAAGAATGGTTATCCATCTGTCATCTATTTTGTAATCCTTATCCATGCCTACCCTTGATGTCCTCGATCATGTCCACTTCCTCTGCCAACCAGCTGCAACTTGATGCGTTTGGCCAGTTGTCAGAGCTCTTTTCATCAGTTTCAACTTCATTTTCTCTAACCCAAATCCACATGGGCAGTTTTGGGATCCCCAGTCCCTGCACTGAGCAGTTTATTCTGCCTCCTGACGGCCAGGCTCATCTTGCTGTAGGATTTGTGCCTGAGTGCTGAAAGGGGTTTGTGCCTCAGTGGTGCAAGAAACGTGCTGGAGCCTGAATGAAACCCAGCTCCTTGCTGCCAGCTCTGCACAAGGTAAACATTGGGAATTCCAAACAGTAGAGCACAAGTGAAGCATTGCATAGCTGTAAAGCTGACCTGCAGTCAGAAGATGGATTGCTTCCACTTGGGATCTGATCCAGACGGAGTGAGTTCAACAGGACTCTTTCCAGTGGAAATTAATTCTGGGCTTCCCTGATTTCAGGAGGTGACTGGATGTTACCACACATCTCCTTTTTATGAATGAGAATGCAGGATGGTTCCTTCTGCTTTTACTGCCTTTTCCTGCCCATCTCTCAGAGCCTAGAAGGGAGCTGTTGCCTAGACCCTTTAAGTTCACAGAGTTAAACCCAGAGCTGGCAGTACCCTTTGGCTTTGCATGAATGTGCAGCTGTAGCTAGTAACACAATGACTCAACAGATCCATTCAATATGAGGACTCATTTAAATTGGGCCATATCTACTGAATTTCCTGAGCAAAATACTTTTTTACTACTGTACTGAGCATAGCACAACTCAGCTAATGCAGAGCAAGTGAGACTCTCTTCCATCATCAACAAAAGCCTTCTCCAGCTGCCCAGTCCCCACTACAGGTGATGAAGTGTGAATCAGACAGGGTGCAGCTCAACTTTCACGTGCAGGATTAGCTGGCAGCATTGCAGGATAGAAAAATAATCTCTTCACCATTAAAATAAGCAAATTTGATCTGGAGTCAAAGGAGCACCCTACAATACCATTCTTCACAGAGTGGCCTTTTAGCAAAGAAGCACACTCAAGCCCATTTCCTACTTCTTAATGGAAGAGCAATTACTCTGCTGGTCTGTTAATACTTTTTTCCGCCAGTTTGTTGATAATTCTAGGACAGTTACACTGACTTCTTTCTTTCTTTCCCTCTAGTTATCCATGGCAAAAAAACCTTGAAACCCAATTTCTCAAAACAGACCATGGTGTTGATTTACCTGCACTAAATGTTCAGTGCAAACCTAAACTATATAAACAGTACTCCTACTATTTAACTTCAAGGGTGATTCCTCACTGAGTTGCAAAAAAGAGAAGAAAATGAAAGAATCTGTTTGCAAGAAACATCTCAATACAGTGGGCCAAATTCTGCTCTCAGTTCTCCAAAAATGTCAGATTGGGGCCTAGCAAAAAAAAAAAAAGTCAAGAACATGTTTAATTATTAGCACATGAACAATTGTTTTCGCCCTCACTGGAAGTGGTATATGATATAAAATATACTCCTGGGAGCATCAGTACTTCCACACTTCAATTTAACTGCAAGCCTAAGTGTCTGGCTGGAAAGTAGTCAGCACTTGAAAGACTAAAATTCAGAAAAGATGTTGAACACCTAAGTCTTCCTGAGGAAAATGTCTTTCTAAAGAAAACATCTTCTGGAAGAAACACTGTTTCCAGGTTGTTTTTTTTTGTTTTTTTTTTTTTTTGTTTTTTTTTTTTAATCTAGGTCCTTTTATCCAAAGGTTTTAAATACTCTTTAGAATCAGATTTAAACCTTAAAATCTAGACCAAAGTATGGGCCTTGACCTGATTTTTTTTCTCGCTATTCTAAGTAACTAAAGCTAGAAAATCAGCCTTAGACTCTTTCACATTGTTCACATAGCAAAGAAAAATGGTCTTCACAGGAACAAAACCTAACTAAAACCATCTTAATCCTGACTCAGCCATTTTATTATTTTCTGAGGGAAAAATTTCAGGCCTAGGTCTGATTTTGAATATGAAGCTGGACATCACAACATAGCTGTGGATAACAGCTGATTTTTACCAGAGGAACATCACATCTCTGAAAACTGTGAGTATTAAACCAGAAAAATGTTAGCAAGCTAGACACAGCTATTTCATAATCTTAAAGTTTAAACAGAAAAAAAATCTTAAAGCCCTCTTTATAGCATTTTATGTGGTTAGACATTGAGCAAGGAAGACAGGGCTTCTCTTACTCTAGCTAATGAACTCTCTCTCCATTTTCAACTCATTTGCCTAAGCTTCTCATTTCCTTAATGCTTTTGTTGTTTTTGTTGTTATTAGTAATCTGTAGCTACTAAACCCCCACCCCCTTTTTTTTTCCCCAGGCTGGACTGTACCCCTTTCCAGAAGGCAAGTTTCTATGTTACCCACTTGTATCTTATGTCTGAGACTCACCACACTTTATGTATTTAGCTGGCACAAGTGCTTCATGTGATACTATTCTATGGCCAGCTAAAAATCAGCTGTTTTGACTAAATACTTGGGAATTTTTTAGAGAAAAATCCCAACAACCCATGTCTGCTGACTCAAGCTGTAGTGAGTCTCTCTCAGTAGCTACAGTGCTTGAGACAAAACGTTTTCACTGAGATCCTTTTCCATCAGCCTGATCTTATGGTTGAAGGCAGCCTGACTATTTCAGCAGACTGTTTTTTTCTAGGCCACAATTCAAGACTTCTGTTTCTTCCTTCACCTCACTGCCCACAAAAGACTTGAAGGAAATGAGCCAGTGAATACCCCCAATGAAGTAAATTCCCAAACCAGCATGGTAATTGTAATCAAAATCAAAGTCTTACAGTAAAGAGAGTTCTAAATTAATGAGAATTCATGAAGATTACCAGAGACTTGCTGTTATGGATTTTAAACAGAAGTTGGGCAGACACTGCACTGACAGGAGATGATATAAATCCTTTGTGATATAGAAGTAATTGACCCCTGCTGTAAGATTCACGTTAGAGATAGGTCTGCACAAACCTCTGCCCCTTTAATATCCCAGAGTTTGTAGGATATGCACCAATGTACATTCAAGAAAGTTTATTACACCGAGTCCTGAGTTTTAAAAACAAAATTCCTTCTACAGCTCTAAAATTTGCTCTTCCTCTGAACACCAGAGCTTATTGTGCTCATTCAGTCTAGAAGAAATGTTTGACTCACACAAGGAAATACCTTCTGGCATGGTGCATAATCATTGCAGTGAACCCACTGAAACGAGGGATTACTGAGTTGGCCTGAAATCACTGAACAAACACTTAATAGGCAACAAGGGTATGTTGTAAGCTCTTATTCTAGGTTGTCTTGAATCACTGATATGGACATCTCAGCAACATCAGCTGCAATTACTGGAGGCTGAGCATGGTAGATCACGAGTTTGCTCTGACATAATACAGTGCATACTCAAGGCTTAGTGAAAAACAATGCTTAGCCACCACTGAACAAGAATATTTTATAGGGTTTTCTCAGGAATAATTTCTACCAATAAGTATATGCTCTTATCACCAAGCTTGTGAGGTTAAGTAAAACAAAAATGTTTGCTGGTACTGTGCACAGATTATGCAAAGGTTGGTAAAATAGTTAATACTATGAGGAGAAGATAGTCACTTAGAGGAATCAGCTCTGGGGAGATCCAAATAAAGCTCACATCAGCAGATCCAAATGCAAGAACAGACATTCAAGGACCAGAAATGAAGGGCACATTTTTAGAAATAAGGACCAGTATCCTGGAAAGTGGGGATTCTGAGAAGTTTTTTGGATAATGACACATGAACAACTGCTGTCAGTAAAATTCTGTGTCAGAGTGGGCTGGTGCAATCCTGGGGTGAGTAAGATTACAAGAGTCAGGAGAAGGCTGTGCTTCTTTGCTGTGATTAGACTTTTCAAATGCAGCTGTAAAACCCTTTTACTAGAAAGGTATTGCTGTAGCACCTACAAAATATTGCCTGATGCCTTGCCTTTGGAGCCTATAGCTCCAAATTTTTCAAAGGATGTTAAAAAGTAAACTGATTATAGAAGGAGTTTAAAAATCTATTCAAGCCTAGAGAAAATGCTGAGAATCACCATCTTGATGTGCACTTTTAGATATTATAATCCCTTGGTCATAATACCTAAAATACCCTTGGGGAAAATCAAAATTTACCATAAAAAGAAGAATGAAAGACTGATGATTTTAAAAGTATATCAGACAACGCTACTATTAATAAAAAAACCCCAAACAGACAAAACTTCTTGGCAGTGAGAGCCATGAGAACTGAAGGATTCTTCATTTCTTGATGTCTACAAAATAAAACTACATTCCATCATCAAAATTATGCTTTGCCAAACAAACAAACAAAAAAAAAGCTTTCATCAGGCTTAAGTGATTGGTCTCAATGGAAGAGTAACTGGATGAAGTTCAGTTGAATGTGATACTCAGGAGAATAAACCAGGTCATTAAAAGGCACTTCTGCCCATAGCTCTGTGAATATTCATAAAAATTAGGATCTTGAAAATGCAGTCAAACTCTGCTTTTGCTTTGCCTGTGAGCCATGTGCACATATTTCTTGTGCCCTAATTTAGAAAATCTGAGCTCAAATGAATCACCAGGTTTCCTCTGGTTTCCCAATACCATCCAAAACCTGTAGAGTCAGATCTGAACCAGCTCATTTTAATTTTAAATATATTTTTATTCCAGTCAATTTCAACAAGCTGTATGCAAGTTTGCAAATAAACTTGATCCTGTAAAATTTTAGTATGTGCAATTTTCAAAGTGCTGCTTTTAATTGTATCTGCTGTCATCATGTCTTAGGGCTGGAAGCTGGACTTCTGGATACTATAATAATACACACTATTATAAAAATAAAGAGCAAAATAGGAAGTTTTGGGTCACAGCTGCAGGGCTGTTGCCAAATCACTAACCTCCTCCTCCCCCCAAACAGCAATAAAAAATCATCTCCAGAGATTCCAGCACTGAAGGCAACAAAGTACAGTAGTTACATTTTGAGATGGAATCCAGAAACTGCCAAAATGAAGATATGCAGTCTCCACTTGGGAAGAGGCGCTGAAAGCCCAAGTACATAGCCTGACAAGTGAATCATGTCAACAAAAAGAAAGCAGCAAAAATCAACTTGTAAAAAGCATCTCTGTGTGTCAAATTGTTCAAAGCAGTGGACACATTGCTGAAATGAGTTCAGTAAAGATGAACATCTCATCGTAGCTTTCAGGAGTTGAAGCTGCATACCAGAAATGGAATGAAATTCCATATCCCTTTGCAGCTGGTAACATAGCAGGGATAAAAGTGTGGAAACACTGCCTGCTTTGGATCCACATCCTCTGCACTCAGGAGAGATGATGTGTTTGATGTCCGAGGCAATTGTAATAAATATGAATATGTTTATTCTTAGAGATGCACTAAAAGAGTCCATATTATTCCCTGGGACATGGGAAGGATGCAGATGTGGAAGCATGCAGACTGGTTGCTTGTGAGAATGGGTACTGCGAAAGGCAGGGAAATTTCCTAAAATCTCTTTGCAGACTAGGATGACTTCTGCAAACTAGTTTAGTTTGAATTACAAACACAATCAGTAAATCCTGCAAAGTCCATGCCCAGCCTGCTGCTAAAATTCTGCTCCTCTACAGATATGCAGGTTATTGGAAATTTAGGCAGCAGGACTTTTGATTGGAAAAGAAAAATGCCTGTATGATTTCTGGGAACTATTCCTTAACATTGGGCTACTGGCTGTTGAAAAACTCTTTAATAAAAACAGCTACTTCTTGGTTTAAATGACAGTTGCAGTGAACCAAAAAGCAGAGGAATCAGCTCTTTTTAACCTTGCACATTATCTAGTGGAAGGCAAATGTATAATAAAATTTTGACAACTTTTAAAGAATTTTCTATAAATAAATTAGTGGTAGGTGCTTTGAAAGGATGTGGCATAAAGACTAAACTCATCCATCAAGTGACTGTGTTGCCTTTATTGCAATAACACAGAATTGGGTTTGTTTTCTTGCTTCACAAAATAACAAGTTGCGAGGTCTGTAGAAGTGGAATATATTTGAAAAACACAACTAAAGCAAGATGTGGTAGCTACACAGATAAGAACCAAGATGAGGCTGAACAGTGATTTAGAACAGTATTATTACTTATTGCTCACATGAATATTTTCACGTTTCAAATGTAACTCGAGCATCCAGCAGTGCTTGGATTACTGACCTAAGTGCTGCTAGTGGTAATGTGCCTGTTCCAGTGATATTTGCTCTCATATGATTTACTCTGATTCTGAGTATCTTGGAGCTTTTATACCAAAATATGAGAATGCAGATTATTAGAAGTCATGTAAAAGGGGCAGATCAAATTACAGATAATGTGGAAAAACACACTGAAAATTAAATCAATGGTATGAAAGTCAAAGATGAAACAATTTCACATGAAAAACCAAACCAAACCAAACCACCAACAAAGAGAAATACATATTCACTTGACATATATTAAAGAAAAATAGTGCACATAGTTAAGCCCTCTTAGTAACGTTTTTGCTTATAGTAAAAGGACCATTTTCTATAGTTTCTATATCCTGAAGTCATTTATGCAAGAGATTTTGTGTGGTGCATTCAACGAGCAGCCCTAGAGACCATGGGAAGGGCACTGCAGAGAGCAGTGTCAAGGCTGGCTCTGCCAAGCCACACGAGGCAAGTCACAGTGGCACTGAGCCCAGCAGAGGATTTCTGAGCACCAAGCAACAGGACCACCATGGGAACACACCCAGTTCAAGCACACTCTGATTCTGCTGCAGGAATAGAAGCAGGTAGAGAATTTGTTGCTCCCATTATTCGCTCTCATTGCTCCACAGGACAAAATATTCTGTTTTGTTGCTGTTGCATTTTAAATATATATAAGTACTGTTAGTCTCTGCGTCTCTAATTCATTCAGTTTCTTCAGCACATGCCTGATGATATAAACAGTCCTGACTGAATCAACAGGATTATTTATCCTTTTAGAAGCAGGCACAGATTTAGTATCTTTACCAAAATGAGATACTGATTCCCATTATTTGTGGTTCAGTTATTTCCTTTGTCATTCTTTTCTTTCACTCCTTTTTATTCAAATAAACTCCTTTATGTAAAATAGGCATTACACTAATAAAAAATCTGTGTCCCAAAATGTTCCACTTTCTCACTCAGGATTCACCTTAACTCACATGAATAGTCCCATTTGACTCCAGCATTTTTAATGCTACTAAGTAGAAGCACTAAATGCAAGGCAGGGAAGCACAGTCAGACCCTGTCATTTAGGCACTGACACTGCTAACTGACAGGCTTGTGGGATAAGGAAACAAAACTTGTAAACCAAAAAAATAAACACAGCTCCATTTCCATAATTGGCTAAGAAGCTGGGTGCAAAAGGTCAAAATCTAGACAGAAAGAAGATTAATATTTTCTCTGTGTCCTTCTGCTGTCTGTATCACCTGGAGCAGGCAGACCTGGACTTTGTTACAGGTAAATAATTACAGTTGTATCTGCCATAAATATCTACTTGAAGGGGCTACTGCAAAAAAATTGAGATTGTATCTCCAAGCAACTGTCAAATGGATAGAATAAATTTAGAGGGCTTGAAATACTGATGTACACTTTCTATCATAGATATCTCTTGGTCTAGACTTTCAGGCTGCATTTTGACAGAACACATCAGATGACTGAGAAATTAGGGACTCAGGACCAAAAAAATTACATAGTGTTGGCACTTGTGGTTTGTGTCTTCCTTACCTGTGGTACTAGCAAACAGGAAGTCATTGCTTCACAGCAAACCCAGAAATATTAAAAGGACATATCCTTTTGCATTTTAAACACAGAAGGCAATAAATCTTGGGCCATGATGGCAAACCTAAAGAGGTCACTGAGTAATGGTAAGCATAATATCTGTACTTTTCAGTGCTACAATAAATCTGACAGTACTCTTTTTAAAAGTTGGATGCTTCTGTACAGACTGAAGATCAAAAGTTTCCTTGCCCCCCAAAAGGAAAAAAAAGAAAAAAAAAAAGCACACACATGCTCTGCAATCACCTGTTTTTCATTTTACATATTTGGTGGAATAGAGAGTGAAAATAATATGCCTGTCTCTTTTAGTGTGGGTGATATTCTCATAAGCCCTGACTGAATGAGAAAAATATGTCCCTTATTTAGAAGAATAGATAGGAAAGTCATTCAGACTTTGAACTTCCTTGTGTATTTACCCCCCTTTCCTACTTTCCCAAGCACGCATTAAAATATCATTATGGGGGTTCCTTCTCAGGCTGACCCAGAGGTTTTGATTTCAGTTTACATAATCACTCCAGTGCAGGTAGCTCTGACCTCCCTGCAGCCACATCTGACCATACCTGTCTGCAGGGGTCATGCTATGCCTGCTCCAGAAATTTCCCCTCAATATTTCTTAGGTCAGATTAGATGTTCTTTGGGTTACAATCTAAGACATTAATACTTCAGAGCCTCCAGCTTGGAAATCTTTTCCTTAATACATAACATATGTAGAAATATACTATTCTTTGGAATAAACATCCTGCAGACACATAGCAGTTCTACTGCACAGACATATTTCCACCTGCACTTGCAATGCTGCTGCTGTCCCCACCAAGGCTGAACTCGTAACAGCCAGGGGAAAAGGAAGTAGGAAATAGCATGCATAGGATTTTTTCTTTATTTGTGTATGTAATCATGGATCTAGCCAAACTCCAGAGACTTTTCCTTTATGGTAAATTCAAATATGAAGTATGCTAGTAAAATAAATGAGGAGTGAAAGGATGGGAACTCTGTTAAAAAAGGCAGACATATAACATCCTGCAAGATACTCCTTTTCACATTTGCCACTTGCCATGGCTCATCCCTGAGCTTGCAAGTCAGGCCACGTGCTATTGCTTACAAGCTGAGATAATCAAAGGAAGGATAATAAACCAGGAGCATTTGGCCAGGCAACCTGAGAAATGCAGCATCACTGAGCTACCAACTGCAGAGCGCCAGGAGTAAGAGGACAAGACACCCAGCAGCTGAAATCCACCTTAGGACCAACCAGCTTTGTGCCCTGCTGCTGGATGTTTGTCAGCATGTCTGGAGCAGAGCTGCAGCCTGAGTTCCCTGTAAAGCCTCTGCCTCACTATCTGTGACACTGAGGATGCATAAAGGTGTGGTAGAGAGTTCTGTCTCAGCCTTTATTTAATCTTTGGGAGCTATTTATGCTGTTTGTTTATATTATTCTTTTCCCACTTTCTCTGTTACGGCAAACAGAAATCACTTGTAGGGAGCCATCAGTGTGAGAAGATCTCAGCAGAGGAAGCTCCAGCCTTTTTCTGGGGCTCATTTTTTGCACTGATGTCACAGCAAACCTGGGCTCTGAAGATTGCTGAGCAATGTGCCCTCCTCACTGTCCGAGTTCCCCACAGACCAGTCATCACCTCGCCTACTCTGAAACATCTGCTTCTCCCACCTCTCTGATAGTGATACAAATGATAATTTTTCAATCTTCCAGCAATTATCTTAGCCCTCTTTCTCATGTTACCATTTCAGTGCAGCAGGAGCTCCCTGGGAACAACCACCGTGCCACTAAATCTGTCCTCATGGCACTTTACTGTCTGCAGATGGTGTGAGATTGACTTTGCTTTCCAAAGTGAGAATTTAATCCTTGGTAAATTGTTTTGATTGAATCTGTGAAGTATATCCCTTATCCTATAACTAAGGATAGAGTGTAGATTTATATATTGCCTGACTTTATGGCCTAAATTCACAACTGGACATTAACAAAATATTGTTATAATACTTGCTTTGGCACTGGTCAAATAACTCCTTCAAAGTGCACTGGTATCAAGGGTAAGATTCCCATGAGCATCACAGGAGGTGAATAGATTCTTGATCAGAGTCATGCTTTAAATTAGCATGAATTTTTATGCATATGAATTTAGGTTGAGTGAGTTTTAATATTACACTTTTGCCTCTGTAAAACAAAGGGACAGCTCTTTTTTTCACAAAGAGGTGATAGTGTCTTCAAAATCTTGTGGATTGCAATACTGTGGAACCTGCAATCAGATGTTTTGAGGTTCCTAAGTCAGGTAAAAAGTTTTGCAGCCTCTGTTTGCATTGTATTTTGAAAAGGACGTGATTAATTCAGTCCAGGACTACAATGAAGGTTAGTAACATTGTAGCTGGAAATACATGAATTATTCCAAACCTCCTGAACTCTATTATTCAGGAATATCTCCAACTAGTAAATGTAAACAAGCTAACAGGCTTGCTTTCCCCTCTCTCTTACCATGAGTGATATGCCAGTATAATGCATGAATTCCAGTGTAGCAGAAGATACAAACAGGCCCAGCTGCAGCTCTTTATTTAGATTTGCCAGGCAGCAAGGGGGCAGATTTAATTCTATCACCAAGAGTGAGGTTTATGGAATGAATGCAAGGAAAATCAACCAAAAGATACATAAGACCAACCCACTGTTTAAATGTTGTTTCTGTGCTGTTTTCCAATCCAGAAAGTTAGGAGTCCTTTAAAGGGATGTAGGTCTTTATGTATGAAATGGGGAGAGCAGAGGAAGCCTCTGTCAGAACACGCAGCTGATGTAGGTCATTAGCACCTAAGGACATGTAAATGTCAGCAGGTTATCAAATTACATATCTAAATTCTGCCTTAGGGTAGTATGTTAGCAACAGAATTGCACTAGTCCAAAGCAAATCTATCTATATATTTTTTTTTTGTCACTGTGCATCCTTTTCTAAAACAAAAACTTTACAAAGCAAATTTTGCTTTGTACAGAGAAGTCTTCCAGAGTAGGACAAAGACAGCACAGAGTCTGGGACACCCCTTTGAATATGGCTGTCCTCACCTGGGATTTGCAGAGCTGCCTGGAATAGTACTTTACAAACAAGTTTTTATGACAAGTGCTTTTAGGATTCACATAGGGATGTTCACCCAGGAACTCCAAAACAGTTTGTCATCATGACTTGTAGTATTTTACAAGGAAGAAACTAATGGAAAGAAAATTCAAGACCTATACCCATAGTTGTATGGTGAGTTGATAACTGAATTTGGAAAAAATCCCATTTCCCAATTTAGGGCTCTTTTACAAGCTCCCTGGGAAGGGAGGAAAAAGAAATTTTTGTTTCTGCACTGAGCAAACTTTTTGCCTTTGAATAGCTACAAAATCCACCTAGGGGAAAGCTGGCAAAAATACAGACACTGAAGTGGTCACTACCTAGTGCACTCAAATAAATACTATTCCTGTTCAGTAAATTAGCACATTTATGAGTTATATACTTTGTCAGCACTTTTTCTTAGCGTGTGTAGACCAGATTTCCACTACATCATTCAGAGGTTAGCAGGGAACAAAATTAAACCCTCAGTGTTTTCACCACCATACAACCTGCAAAGTCATTTTTCAATGCACTTAACAGGTTATCTTGGAAAAGTCTAATAAATGGTGAGCATTGCCTTTGCCTTTCCCTTAGCAGAACTCATTGTTCATCTAATTTTTGCAACAGATTTCCTACCTCATTTAAAACTTCTGCTAGAAGTGCTTTCCTGTTACATATTGCAAACAGACATATACAGTGACTCAGAAGCTTGGATCGGGCTGTGTAGTCAATATAGTTTTTGGCAAAAGACTAGGAAGCCTTTTTCTGGCTGAAAGCAAAGAATGATAAAAATAGATCCTGATTTTACAGTCACAGTGACAAACTGGCTTCCAAAAGCTTCGCAACAGCACAAAGGGAACAAACTGGCAAAAGGGAAGTGAGCTGGAAAGATATATTTTTTTTCCCCAACAAGACTCAAATTCACCATCTTTTTGTGGTTTACAATGATCTTATATCATCCCACATGGCCTGTGCTGCACAATGACAACCCAGAAGTCAGCTTAGCTTGCAAGCAGCCATTCTCTTCCAAAGCTTTTCTATGAGCTCAACACATTTAATTCACAATCACTTACAGAGCTTACACAACCCTATAAAATAACTAAGTCTCCTGAATCATCTCTTACCTACAAGATATAATTTTATTCTATTTCATATGATTTCATTATCTTATTTTTGTCACTTGATCTCATTTTTCTTGGGGTTCTAAAGGATTTAACAACGAATGATAAGAATGAGATTATCAGCACAAAAATAGACAATAATTAAATGTCAGTCATGTCTGTGACAGAACAAATGCAATTCTGTATCTCACTACTTTTGGTGCTGGCTAGAGCAATACTCATTAAATATTTTTACCGTTAATGCTGATAGTTTTGCAGTTATTTCAAACAGATGAAATACATTTCGCTTACCTACCCTTCATTCTTCCTCCTCTGCAAATAAGTTTTTTCCAGTGAAAGATTAGCATAGTTGGTACCAGGAATTTCAAATGGGATTGTTTATGCATCAAAGAGTAAGTATTAATAACAAAAATGCACTCACAGTATGATTGCTTTGTGATGATTAGAATATAAATTGTTGGTTCTATATATACAGACACACACACACTGAATTATGTGCCTCACCATGGTATGCCTCTTGCATTCCTCTAACATCTGATAGTCAGATGCCACGTCACACACAAACTTGTCAATTGCTTTTATCACCAAAAACTTTGTCTACAGCGTTGTGTGGAGCTGACAACCCAGCACACTCAGAATCCACCTGAAAACACGTTACCCAGAAAAATATTTTGCACTCATAGGGATGAGGGGGAAGAGGCAGCCTCTGCCCCAGGATCGAGCAAGTAAAGGCATTAACTTCACGCAGAAAGTAGTTTTCTCGTTGTTGATGATGAGAGGTACATGCTAAGCAATAAATTAAGGGAGCACAGTCAGTGGTGGACAGAAATTCCTTTCTGCAGGCTGCGCTCCACCACGTATGAGTTATGGGATCATCTCTAACTTGTGAAAATAACTCACATATCACCCTCTCCCCATCGCTATGCTCCTTGCTGCTCCTGCCTGTGGAGCTGGTGCAAAAGCATTGGAGCTGGACAAGGATGGAGGATACTGAAACTTCATTTAGCAAAGAGTCCTATGGCAACTCTATCAGGCTTGTGGAAGTGCCAGCTGGTGAAAGACCAGACTCTGCCTCTCCAGCTACACTCTGCCATTCATGCCCTTCAGCTGAGGGGAAGATGCTCTTTAGCACAACAGCACGAGGTTTTACAGGACTGGGAAGACTGAAACCACACCTGTGCTGTGGCCCTAGTCCAAGTCCCCACTGACCTTTGGAGGAAAAGAAATTTTCCCAGGAATACAGTGAGCAAAACAGCCAGATAAACAAGCAGCTGACCGTGAAAGCTGTGGGAATAAATAACACAGTGTTAAGCACAGGCTAGGCTGAGTATGTGAACCTTCAGTCAAAGTTCTGACCTCAGCTTTTGCAGACATACCCAGGCTCTCTTTAATTGCCTGGTTTGCAGGCTGGAAGAGAAGCAGCTGCTGCAGCACAGAGCCCAGGGCAGGTTGGAAATGCCCCTGACTGGGCAGCACAGAGCTTTCTGCTGCTTTCCTCAGGTCAGCCCTGCTCTCAGGGCAAAATAAATCTACCTGTCCCATTCCTAGTGACACAGCTGAAACTGAGCAGTAAGGACCTGCAGTGAGACAAAAACTGCCCCTCTGGACCTGGTAATGTGGGCAACTGCCCCTTGTATCCCCTGGTGGCTGGGCTGGCTTTGATCATTTACCCTGCTATTCAGCAGCTCCAGCAGCCAGTGTATAATGTCCTTCTCACTCCTTTAATAGGAAAGGGCTGCCTTTATCCACCAGGCAGAATCATGCTTATTATCATGTTAATTAATACATTTCTAATGAGAAGCTGTTTCTCCAGTTTATACAGAGCCAAAGTGAAAATTGAAATGATTTTGCTAATTTAAAAAGAAATTATTTAAAAAATAAGCAAGGAAAAAACTTCAAAGCACCAAACAAAAGGAAAAATATTGGCACTAATGAAATGTTGGTTAATTATCCTTTTGTTCACCCTTTTATATCTTTTCCCCATTCTTAATTGTCTCATCTAATTAGATTATAACTATTTACAACAGGAATTATATTCTACTCTGTATTTCATATGGGATCTTCATAATACAATGCAAACAAAATCTACTAACAATAATTAATGAAGAACTTTCTTTTGCAGTGTGAGTCTTTTCAAGACAGTCAGCCCAGTATGGCTGTAACATCCAACTGTAACTGGTTTCTGGGCTTGATGAGACCTTGAGATTTTGCAGACTTGATTATTTCTACTCATCCTGTGCCTGGCTAGCTTCCTATTGCTCTGGATCACTGTTCTCAGTTCTCAGACATAAGATCATCACCTGAAAACAATTATTCTCTGAAGGTTGATGGTCTTTGTTATTTGCTGAAGGGAAGATGTTGCATTAGGCAGTAGCTGTTACCTTTAGGAGAATCTTTCCTCTCCTTTCTGAGGCTGTCCAAGACAAGGCTGGTCTGTCTGGTCTTGACATCACCAATACCTGTTAAGGGTCCAGGAGAGCATTTGTGGTGTTGAAGTGCAGTGCAAGGGATCCTCTGCACTGTTGCAGCTTGTAGGAAGGTCAACAGTCCCTCCCCAGTCCTCAGAATCCTTCCTCTGGACATCACAGTGTTGGATAATATCCTTGTTAAGTAACTGCATAAATTATTCTTTTTCATTGTAGCCTGACAGGGATGCTTCAGGAGAGGCTGAGGGCTCGTTGAGATTGTGACTCCACAGTCAGAGTCAGAGGCTTTCAAGAGCTAACAGAAGACAGATAACAACATTTCCTTTCTGCCACCTGTTAATTCTTTTTAACAGATGGAGAACTGGAGAATGGAGAGATTAAAAGCCCTGATACAGGAAACCATATTTTTTCAAGACAGTGCTTAAACACATGCTCCTGCAAGCACAGGCTTCTGTCCCAGTGAAGTTGAGCACACACTTATAAAGTTTTCTGACTCAGGATCTAAGTCACTCTTTCAGAGTCATAAAAGCAATGGAACAAGCTGGCCCCAAAACCCCCAGTTCACACTGTAGCCTTGATCATATCTTCACAGAGTCTGCTCTCAAAATGGCAGCTCTGGAGAGCTCTGATAACCCCTTAGGCTCTCCAGCTGGAGGCTGCAGCCAAATCTCTCTGTCAGTTTTGCAGATAGAAAGGTTGCTTCAGGTTTGGGTACAAGTTGCAGATACGAAATCAGGTAAAGGTAAAAAAAATTGGAAGAGAAACTAAAGGCTTTAAATTTCAAGTCTCCTACAGTTTAACCTGCTTTAAAAAAGAAAACAATGGCATTTGCTTGTGTTTATAATCAAAGTCAGAAGAGAATGATATCCATTAGCAGCTACAATACAGTGCACTTTTGTGGTACTTCTACTCATTTTAGCATTTTGTACCTTTATTATTTTACAGTGAAACTGACAGTATTTTCAGGGTTGAATACTAAATCTCTATGATTTCTCAATATATCATTGGCTTAGGAAGCAAAATATTGCTTGTGAAGCTGAGAAAGGCAGACTTGAAATAAACTGAAAATAGGGAGAGGTTTCCCAAAAACTTCTTTAATCTTGGCCAACACCCTTTATTGCCCTATGCCTCAGTATTCCTGAGTATTACCTGTCCCATTCATGTATTCAGGAAAACTTCCTTCTCTTCTTCCCAGGCTTTGCCTGCCTTGCCTACTTTAACTTGCTTTTAGAAACACAAAGGTAATGCCTTAACTACAACAGTCTTCTTCTTCCCTGTCTCAAATTAACCCCTTGCAGATTGGCCCCTATTCCAGGTGTCCCAGAGATCTGGAAGCTCACAACAGCTGCATATCAAATCAGCCACTAAATTCTGGAAAATTCCCATAAAAGAATATTCTACAGGCTCTTGCAGTATGATAAACAATTACTGTACCCATTTCAGGTACTATAAAAATAATCCACAAGCCTTCCAATGAAGCTACACTGAGATTTTAAACTGAGATAGGGAATGCCATAGCTTGTACCTGGGCCCTTCTAGATGTGCTACCTTGCTCTCCATCACTCACACAAGCAGAGGTGAGACCTCCACTTCTCCCTCATGGTTTATTTCTCTTTCTCTGGTGCATAAGGTGCTTGGAGAAAAGGGTGTTTGCCACACTGCTCCACACAAAAACTATGTCACCTTTGCAGGAGACTTTCATTTACCACTGCTGTATGTTTAGCAGAAAATGGCTTTTACCTTTATTTCTGTAAGTCTCTGTATATCATGTATGTACACTTGAAAAATTAAAAGCACTAAAGAATTTTTTAAATGAACCTTCCCCTAAGCACTGGAAAAATAAAACAGATGATGTGAAAGGTAAAGAGTCAAACAGCGTGGTAAGGGGAAAACACTTCAGTTACCAAACAAATGCTCTTTAGGTCCTTATTCCATTAAAACCTGTATCTGCTTTCATAAAGGATGTTTTGCTATCACTTGCAAATTCCTCATTTTTCAAGGAAAGCTTTATATAACCTGCCTATTTGGCCTTTGTTAGTCATGCTACAAAGACTTAGAAGCTTTGAAGATTGTCTTAACTAAATAGAGCCACAAAAACAACAATGCACTTTCTTCCAGTCACTGATCAGGCTTCTAAAGAGTAACTAATAATGTGAGTTTTAAAGTGCAAAAGGCAACATGAAAATATTTAATAGTAGAACTAACAGCACAGCATACCTTCTGCAGAAACCTGTCTGCTTTACTTTCCTTTTATCAATATTGCCAAGAAAGTAAATTTGTCACTGTACAGTTGAGAATCTCTCAAAGATCTACTTTAATGTTTCACGCTACGTTTGCAAAACAAGAGTAATAAAAATAATGACACCATTATTACTCTTCCCTCTTTGTTTTCAGTTCATCACTTGCATATTTGAATAATGAATTATATTCACATTATCTCTACACTTTTGCTCTTGACTTCCTCTGCTGGCTGAAAGTAAAGCTATTATCCAGTTGTCAGCTCTGAAGAGCCATTCAACACAGCAGCCAATGGTCCTGACATGTAGATATACTACTATGCAAAATTATCTAGAGTACAATTTCAGGCTATATATGAGAAAATTACCAGCCAGCGTAAAAATGAATCTTCAGCTAAGGTGAAATATTAAAAATTTCATCAGGGCCACTTTAGAACATAAATAAGTAGACAACAGAATTAGTTGTGAATTAGGCACAAAAGGCTAATTAACACTATTGTGTCTTCTTGATTGACTTAAAGTCTATTAAATCACTATTTTATTGTCTGAATCTCTGAAGCTTACAGGAAAAATAGAACCTTCTATTAAGAGGCCCCTCTTCATTCTCAGACCTGCAGCTTGTGACTGAATTTCATTAAGACTCATTCCAGTAACCAATACTTTGCACAAGTAATTTCCTGATAAAGGAATGATTGTTTGTATCATTTGACTTCCACAGCTTTTTTATTAAGTGCCATGTTAAATTACAAACAAATCATATAAAACAAAACCCACACAATTTTCCTTTAGTGTCACATCCCTTCATGTAATTATAAATATAACTGGAGCTTCAGATGAATTCAGATTTTTATGATGCTGTGGAGGGGTAAACACAGCTCAGCAGCAAACATTCTCAAGGGCAAAGACTTTCTTCTCTTCGTGTTCAAGTGTTTTGTCAGGAAAGAATAACTGAGGTTGGGAAGGTGAGGAGGTGCCCTCTACCAGACAGAAAGCAATGTCCCCAGGATGACATTAAACAAAGAGGTTCAAGAACAGACAGGAAATCAGAACAAGCTACTGTGCTTGCTTTGAAGATTGTCTAAGAGAAGAGCAGCTGCTGCCTCTGAGGTCAATTTTTATTCTCCTAAATCAGCTGCCTCAGTCCCATTTCTACTCACTAGACCTGCTCTGGTTTGCAACACTGTATTGAAGATGATCTTCAGACTTTTGAAAGGGAAGACACAAAACCCCAACTAGTCTTTATGGCAATGCAAGATGAAAATAACTGGTTCTCTATAAAGAGTACAAAATATGTCTCATGGATCTCCTTTGGGGGTGTCTTGAAGCACATCAACTCATATTGAAATTTAGAGAGGGCTGCAATGACTTGAAATGTGTTTTCACGGATTACAGCTTCTGAAAATTTACATCTAGAAGAATTTTAGCTTGTTAGTAACCCTGTTTCATCTCACAGTACCACTTAGTGTAACTTAACACTGTAATTGCCTCACCTTAAGCATGGATATGTAAGCAAGCAGAAGAAATTATTTATCTAAGAACATGGAATGAGGATAATTCCTTGTCCAAAAACCTCAAACATGTCCTCATTCTCTTCCTGGAAGCCTTGTTCTTATGGGATTCTAGGACAGTAGCCATTCCTGGATGTCCAGCAGCTTGGCAATAGTAACATACCTCTTTTTGGTCTGTGGACATCGGCAAGTCCTGGAGAGAGGAACATCTTCTCCATATCAATTGTATGGTGCAGGCAAAAGGAGTTGGAATGGTTCATGAATGTGCCAAGAAATGTCGACACATGCACAATAACCCCGACATGCCTGGCTTACTGCACACTGGGAATCCATCTCCATAATGCATGCATGCATATTTCTGCCTGGGAAATCATGGACAGCAGCATGGCAACCCTACATAGAAAGTCCTCTTTGAAAGCCATGCTCTCAAGCCAATGTTTAATTCATCAGGTCAGCCTTCCTTAATCAGTGATCAGAACTGTTTAGCTCATGATGTGTTAGGAGAAAGTCTGAGACCTTCCTTCCTGAAAAACCAAATATGTTAATTCACACGTTACAAAGAAGGAAACAGGATGGAGGGAAATTAAGTAACATTCAAAGTTTATCTCAGTTGTTATTGTTTGTAAATGAAAATCACTCTGTCAACACAATTTTGGCTATGGATTTTGTTTTCTATTTGTAATATGTGACCAAGTGAACTAGAGAAGTTGAATAAAAATTAGATTAACCTCGTTCCTACTCTGTTGATCTGCTGTGAACCATAGCACTGTCCACTGGTAGAAACTGCAGTCTCTGTTGTTGGCTAAAGCCTGCTCTCTCTCCCTCAGTGATTTGCTCAATGTGCTTTCCCATCCACTTATCCCTTTCCAAAATCTCTGCTGTGCAAATGGTTAGACTACAAACGCTCTGCCTACATGATCACTCAGGCATGGCTTGCTTGTCCTTCCAGCAGCATCTCTGTCCTTTTAAAGAGTCTGAATGTGCTTTTGTGAGCACACAGGTGTAAGAAACAGAGCAAACACTTCTGCTGGCTTGGAAACAATAACCAAAGTTGGTTGGGATTGCCTCTACCTAACTTCTGCACTGAGCTGGCTCATCTGGATAGCATGTACAGGGTGAAACCTTGCACACCTTAAACAAAAAGCACCCTGGAAACATCTCTTTCTGGACAGAAGAGGCAGTGAGACAGTTAACTTAGCAGTGGTCACTTACAGCACAGACTTCTTGAGTTAGATGAGAAAATCCCACACCTAGAACCAACTTGTTAGTGTTTACACTTAGATATATGCTTAGATGTCCTTGGCACTGAGCTAGAAGAGCTCTAGTATTGATTCCCTGCCTTCAAGGCTGTAAAAAGAGAGAGCTAAGAGCAGTCAGGTGATGTAGTACTGTAAGAAGAGGCTACCTGATATTTGGGGTTTGTCTGGGAGCTGGAAGGCTTATTTCCAAGTCTGCCTCACCACAGTCTTTCTGCAAGTGTCCTTGGATATGTCACTTAATTCCTTCTTCTCAGTTCCCAGCCTGTAAAGTGAAAGCACCAGCATTCAACTCCTTCACATGGGTGTTACCAGAATAAATATGGGACAATTTGAAGAACCCTGATGGTATAATAATGAGAATCAAATAAATGCCACTGATGTGGGAAATGAAGAGGTTCAAAGGACATCAGAGCTGTGCAGTCACATCAGAAATTAGCACATGGACATTTTAAGTTTCAAAGGAAGCCCTTTGGGTCATTGAGTATACCATCTTCCTCTGTAAACATTTTTCCTTATATAAATATTAAAATGTATTTGCTCCATAATATAGTGTTTCTTATACTGAGGAGTATTACTTTGTTCTCCTCATGGCTAAGAGGTTTTCTGTAATATTTAATTAAATAAAACATAAGATTTCATGATTAAGAAAGAAACATGACACAATTAATAAAAAACTCTCAGACGTACAGTAATAAAGTAGGGACATATTTTCATTGAGACAGACATGACAAAACTTAAATATCTGAGCTTGTTTGACAGAAATAGATGCAATATGCCAATAAATTTTAAATGGAGAGACAATTTTGGTCACAGCTGTCTTTGAAAGTCCAGAAATATTGAACACCAACTTGACTACCTAAAAACAGTCATGAAAAAATGAACTTTTTGTCCCAATGTTGTCCCTTCCTAGTCAATTTCATTGCTGATGAGATCATCTGAGCTAGTTATTCTTCATTCAGATCCCAGTTTTATCCAGAACATATGCAGCCAGAAAGATGCATTTTAATACAAAGATCTCAACACGGTTAACATGGTTCTGGTAGCTCCAGCTTTTCGAAAGAACCTCTTCACCCAAATCAACAGTACAAAGTCATTAGTCTGAATTTTTCTCTGGATGTTGGCAGGCAGCAAAGTTCTGTATTAAACCTCTGTAGTAACAAGTGAATGCATCTCTGAAGATATATTATTTTTAATTTAGTGCTACAAGAAAAATCATGGGCTTCATATTGAACAAACAAATATTTTCATATTATTTTTCTTGTTTGACTGTTTTCCCAGTCAGTAAATTCAAACCCAAAGGAAACAAACAAGATCTCTAGGTTTTCCAGAAAATGCAAAGCGTGATACTCAGATTACCTGGGATAAAGTTGGTAATTACTGACACCTGCATTTCCCTAAATAAACCCCTTTTGTGCCAAAGTAAAATCAAGAGGCATGGAAAGTGGTAAATAATGGAATTTGAATAAAACACCGTGCACCAGCCCCAAACCCAGGTGTATCGTTGCTACAGCTATTTCTTCCATCAGTGTAGTATGTGGTGGTTTCCAGCAAAGTTCAGTGCCCTGTTGAGTTAAATTCTACATGGGCCAAGAGACTGCCCCAGGAAGCTTCTGGCAGAGCCAGGAACTGACCTCTATTCCCATCACCCTCCCCAGTAACTACCTTTTCCTTTCATCATGCATACTTCATGCAGGAGTCACTCAGAACACACCTTGGGCTCTGTTGTAAGGGAGAATTATATTTGCTACCTGTAGTTTCTCATTCACACTCAGCTTTCATCTATAATCTCTCCTCCTCTGCTTCCTTGCTTATTTCTGTACCTAAGCCTAGGACATAATTAGTCCTGGGGGCAATTTCAAGCCTACTTGTCCTTGAAGACAATTTGCATGAGAACTGAGGCTGGCCAGAAACACTCTCACTTGCAGTGTTTGCACCCAGGGAGGCTTTTCCACCTGGTCTGACTATGAATTGCTTTCTCAGAACTCTCTTTTGTCTCTAGAGACTCTTTTTTTTTGAAGTCTAATCTCTCACAGACATTATAAGTGCTCAGTTCTGCAAAATTGGAAAGTTGTACAGCCTTGTCCTGGGCCCTGAAAGTGGACCTTGGTCTTGCATTTATTTATATAATCATTGTGTTGCTCTCCTGCTGGTTTCTGCAATAGCCAAACATATAAAAATGTAAATGGATATTGATATGCTGGAATGGTGCATCACCAGCAATCACATGCACTGTTGGCTAAATTATACCACATATTCCCAGATTATTAAATACTCACTCCATATCCACCACATGGTCTACTTAACTAACACCCCATTTACTAAAATATATCCAGTACTTAAAAGTAAGAACTTTTATATTTAAGGACTTCATAAATCCTTCACTGCCTGTAAAACAATGCACATGCACATGGCCACATATTTTACCAAGTGTAAGTTCTGATCCCTTGTTTCCAGACCCAGAGGGTTTTACCTCCTGTGAACAATCTCCTACAGAAATATCTTCATCAACTTCCTAAGCTAAAAGAACTGTGTGTCTTCAGGGACACATGGTACCAACTCATGATCACACCAAGTTTGGTGACAAAAATTCCCATTTCTATGCACAAAAAGTTTGACCTATACCTGGCATGAGTACAAACAGACTCAGGTATTAAACCTCAGCCTAGAAAATTTGTAAGTAACCTTGCTTTACTCTGATTCAGGTTCTTCTGGTGTAGCTGGCATTTGGAGTTTCAGGAATATTTAATTATATAGAAAGCCTTTAGGGGCAATAACAAGCTGCTTTCTGAGCTAATGGGAGAGAAAAGAATATGAGATTACAATCTAAAAATTAAATAGAGGGTCATTCTTTTTAATGACTAATAACTCTCAAAGAATTTAAGTTTCAATTAAATTCTGACTCCAAAGGTATTTATGTAGTAATGAAACTATTTTTAAATATTTCACATTCAGAGTGCTCCAGATTCCTCAGTGGTTCTGGATAATATCATTATGATATGTGAGCAACCTTGCAGAAGCTCTGCTTTTGCTTTTAACCTCTTGTTCAAAGTAGGGTTTTTTTTTTTCCTATTGATTACTTTGGAGTTTTTCATGATTTCTTAGAAAATTATGTCTATAGAACAAACAGTGCAGAATTTCAGCCAAACTGGTTACTTGCAATTTTAACTACTGAATGAAAAGTGGAATGTTGGTATTATTTATATATATTAGAATACAATGCTGCTCCGTCCTTTTAGGACAACCTTGCGATGAAGGTATTGCAGCTCTAGCCATTAGAGCCTTGCCCTGGAAATATGGGGTCTTGAGAAGAGGTCAGAAAAAAACCCTTCTCCTCATTTTGGTTTGCTGCTTTGTTTTCAGGCTGAATTGTGGTAGTTTTTAGTCGTAGGAAACTGAATTTTAATGTCATCTTTTTGGGGGTATGAAAACCAAAAAAATTTATGGAAATTCCTATTTTCATGAAAGAATAATTTCTCATCCAATCTCAGGAAAATAATACAAAGAATAAAACCCACAATTATAGAAAAATAAATTTGAATCAAGAACATAAAGTTCTTGAACACTAAAGTGTTCTACACCCACTAGAACTAGTCCTGAACATAATGACATTTTTTTGATTGACTCCTATAAAAATCTAGCACAGATATCTTTGCTGTGTAGTCAATATTTCAGACCTTCACCAGCTTGTTAAAGACAGAAGGCAGAATATATTCGCTGCTAGAAAAATTCTTAAAAGAATCTCTATAATTACTTTAAGAATCTGTAGTTTAGAACTTGCATCTCTCTAACAAAATTATAAAGGGAAAAGAAGCCCAGGAAATTAAAAATAACTTACTCCTGTTTCATTGATGTAAATTGGGCTAGATAGTATAAATTTTTGTAGGAAAAGACTCCTAGATTCAGTGAGCAAGAAAGAAGAAATGACAATTTTTAATAATTGTATTTTATGTGTATATATTTATAAAATTTTATATAATTTGTCCATTTTACCAAATGGGAATTGGAGGTTAGTCTGAAGTGCTACTTCATAAAGGATGAAGCTAGGTGTTAAAATTACAGGTACAGGAAAAAGCAGTTTGATGCCCTGTGAAATATCTGGAGAAAAATGTGTCTCTTTACACCAGAGGTAAGCACCCTCGAGACTTCAGCACTTGGTCCTTTGGAGAGCTAAGGGACACACAACACAGTGAGTGGTTGCCTTAAATGTAAAAAATTCGCTCCAACCTGCTGCAAAGAGCTTTGTCCCCTTGGCCTCAAGCTGGGATTTCTCCTGAACACAGACATGTGTGTCCACTGTGCCAGATATCAAGAGGGGATTAAAACCCCAGACGACTGATGACCTTCATCTCACCAACATTTAGGCTGTTGTCTTAACTTCTCCCTCAAGAAAAGAGAGTCTCAGGTTTGGTTTTGTTGCTGCCAATATTGCTGTATTGAAATGGGCACCACTCTCTAGCATGTCTGGGGCTGCTGGCTTGGGATAAAATACCGAGAGGAGCTGGGTGCCTGCAGAGCAAGGCAGTGCTCGGGAAAGGCTTCTCAGGTTTACAACTGTGTTTATCCCCCAGATTACTAAGTGCCACAGTAAGGATCTAGACCTGTCAACCCCCACGAAGAAACCCAAAGTGACCCTCAGTGATAATCCCACAGGCACTCAGGGAGCCCATAGCAAAATTTGCAGTTAAATGCAAGCGCCTCAGCTCTACACTCAGGGTCCCCTACTGCCTCCTCTTACCACGGACACCCTGCACATGGAACATCATAATCCAGCTCTGGGTCTTGAAATTCGAGATGGGACATCCAGAATCCATGGGCTTAAAAATATTTATAAGGGTACAAGGTGAACAGAAAGACTATAACACTCTGTTCAATAGATTAAGCAACACCATCCTCAGCTGGCGTACACTGGCATAACCATTTACACCAGTGAAGGGCTAGCAGGATTTGATTTTTTCCAAGAAAGAAATTGCAGTTGAACTCAAAATCCAGTTAGTTTTAAAATATCAAGCTTGATAGTGTTTCTGCTTTTAAAGTGGCTTGTGATTCTTGTTGTGAATTTGATGCAATGCAGCAGGAGAAATAATAATTATGTCTAACACATATGCACGTTACATACACACAATATACACATATATTAACATATATCTCCATTTTCTTCTTTCCCCACAAATTAAAGTGACAAGCTAGATGTTAGTCCTTTCTGAATTAATCCTTTCTGAATTGCGTTAGTGTCATCTTCACTATACACCAGTAACCGCTAGGCTATAAAATTTATGATATAACATTCGGAATTAATCTGCAAATATATACTAATTCACACTGACCTTTTTTCAAGCTGAGGCCTTTTTAGCACTCACAGTAGGTTTAACATTGCCCTACTGAGTGTTATTACGAAGCAGTCAATGGTTCTCCATAATTACATCATGCAAATGACATTTGCTTTTTTGTTTGAGCTTATTCCCTCCGATGTTTCCTTCTTTTATCACACTCTTCACACATCTGTGTCCCTGAAATGGCACCGTAAACTCCTCCTCTTTTGGTCCCCAAGTTCCTTTTTCTGTCTTGCCTGACTGTCACGCAGACACCACCAGCAGTTTGGGCTGGTGCAGCAGTGACATATCCCTGTGACATAGGTTATGTTGCCAGCTGGTTGGAACAGGTGTACACTGATTTTACCATCAAATGGCAACACGCACTTGGCTTCCTACCAGCGCACAGGCATGAAAAACCTGTTCCCTTAAAATTTCTTCCAAGATTGATGGGCTGTTCTTTGACACAGCATCCAGCAACAATTTCAATTCCCAGATTGTTTCTCGCCGTTTGGGCTCGTTCGACAGTAGCAGCAATGGAAAGTCGTGGAGAACTTCTTGTTAGTGGAGACAAATTACTCGATCTTTTCCTCCCTTTCTTCAGCACAAAAAAAAGTACAACTTTGGCTGAAGCAGCATGAGTACCCAATTGTTTGTGAAATAACACCTGATGTGAAGTACCTGCCTGTTAGAAAATAATTGATGCAAAATATGAAGTAATATTTTGTAAAATTACCATCAAAAAGGTAAGGAAGGTAACAATAATCCTGAGTTTTTAACTGCTTAATCCAACTAAGATAACATACATCAATAGCCATATCTGGTCCATGTTGGTGAAACCACAGCTCAGCTGGTCTGAGAATACAAGGCAGAGACCAAAACCACCAGCTGATCTTCATCTCTCCAGTATCACCCACAGTAACAGTGCACTTAGGAAAGTGCAGGAGTCATCTCAGCTCTAAAGTATGTTTTTGAGTCTGAGATCATCTTCTTATTCTGTTCCCAGAGTAATAAGTAATGCTCTGATTAATTCTGTGATAGAAAATAATCTAATACTAAAAATATCTCAACTTCCATTAAGCCAGTTCTGCAGTCTTTTAAAATCCAAGGCAATTATACCAGGTTATACCTGACAGTATGTCTTGATTTGTGGATACTTTGGGAAACCCTTGTTCTTCACAGCTGAGGAATTACACTTTCCATTAAAAGCCATTGCTCACATTATCTTGTTAGGGCATCCCACAGTAAACACTGGATGGCAAAGCAGACTTTTAATGACAATTAATCAGAAGGTCAATGGCTGCAAGTCACAACTAAAGCAATTGAGTTAATAAGACAATGCTATTTTAGTCTAAAACCAGCTAAAAAGCAGAGGGAAGTAGTACACAGTTCAGCTGTTCCTGCTCCTAATATTTCTTTCCCTATCAGCATGATTTTCAAATTCTTTTTCCACAGCACCTTTTTTAAGTAAAAATTTTCCCAGGGAAATTCCACACATCACATTCCTAGCAAAATGCTTATCAAATGAAATTACTTGACAATGTATTCATTACAACTATAAAGAGACTTCCTTAAAAGGCTTTTCTATTAAAAAGAAAGAAAAAAAAGAAAGAAAAGAAAAAGGTGTTTGTTTATCTTAAGTATTTAAGCCCCTGTACTGATACACAGCATAATAAGGCTGGTGCCATGGTAACTACCGTGTGGCTTTTTAATTGAACAGCTGACTTCCAGGAGTGAGAATCACTACCTACTTCCCTGCTTTCCACAATTTACCAAGGCTCTATCCCAAAGAAAAACAGGGAATTAGGGGCTGTTAGCTAGTGTGGACTTGACAGCTATGTTTTCTCCATACACTAGGTGTAGTTCATGTAGAAAAGGTCTGCAAAATCTGCCACAGTGCACACATATCCTTTGACAATAATTTTATTTGAACTCAGCTTACAATTTCCTTTATTTTTTTTATACTTGGTCTGATATTAAGGACAGGAGGGGTCTGAAAAAACTCATTAAGTCCATATACAGCTTAGTATAGGAAAGGACCTACATATGATTACATGTTATATATAATTGTACCACAAGGAAGACTTTTTCCTCCAAATAGTTAATTGGGATGCAATACTGGTTATTTTAAGCTTTACAAAAGAGTTCTTTGCATAATAGAGTGGCTGTTTCATGCAGCTCCTATGATAAAATTCTCACCAGTCTTAAAATGACAGATGTAATATTACCTTTAATAAGTGTCTACCGATGCATGCAAATTGAATTAAATAGTGGGAGTACAAATTTGTCCGATAATTAAGATAAAAATTCATGTCAGCTTAAGCCCTGATGTATATTAGTAACCCTGTATACTTCTTTTTCTGCATTCTCTACCAATTACTTTTAGTGTCGAACTCTTGATTACTGTAATATGCAGTCCTTTAAAAATTTATAAATGATCTGTAGAAAGTATTAAACAAACAAAAGACTTATTTTTAAAGCACCTTCAATGAAAAAAAATATAACTTCCAAATCAGAGAGCCTTACAAACTGCTCAAAATTCAAAATACCTCACATTGGAATAATTTCTCTCAGAATGTAATAGAGATGGGAAATAAGAGGTATAGATAAAATAATAAATAGGGCAAACAGCAAACAATGTCTCCAGCCTGTGGAAATGATCACAGTTTCAGAAAAGGTCTCTGTTGCATGTCAGGACAGAATCCTATCACCAGCCCAATATTTCCACAAGCCAGTTATGAAATTTAGCTATTTGGCTTTCGTGTTATTCTCTCTTTGAAGATATACCTGGAACTGGAAATTCAACATTTTTATAGTTAAGAAATTCACCTAGGACATGAAACAGGCAGCTCAGGCGCTTGAACCTGGGTTTAAAAAATTCTTGTAAATGTCCCAAGTCATGAAGCTCCCCTTGGATGATACTTTAAGTGTTTTCATTTTTGACCTCAGATGCTTTCTTTGACGCGATGAGCCTTATAAAAATGTTATTTAAGTGGCTACAACCCCACATAAGTTGTAATTACAATAAAATGTTTTTCAGCCAATCCCTATAAAATCTCTAGTAAAAAAATTCCATATCAGTTGCTGGCATAAATGGATGTACCAAAATTGCCTGGAATATGAATTTACATTTTTTACATTTTGAGTCAGGAGTTTCTTAACTAAAATACTTCTGTTTTAGAAATGACACCTCCTTAAAGAAAACCAGTCTGGGGTCATTTGAGGCTAATCATTGCATTGTAGAAGGAAATTCATGCTTGACATGCACTATGATCTTCAAGATAAAGAGTTCAAATTCAGAACACTAAAAGCCTGATACATATTTTGGAAATGAGAAAAAATTTGAACTTTTTCCTGAAACGTCTCAATTTTATTTCTGTGAGGACCTAGAGCCAAGGTTCCCATATCTCAGTGTTGCTGATGTTCAGGGCTAAACTCTGGAGGAAAAGGGCATAATTGCTTTGCTAATGCAGTGAGGTGTCCCATGAGGAGAACCCACCAGACTGATGAAGTCTCCTGAAATTAGATGGCCTTCCAAGTATTGCAACAGTTGAAGAAAGAAATAAGAACAAGACTGTTTGGACTTTGGATTCAAAATGTGTTCACAACTTATGTCAGTACTCCTTGAGCACCAAGTAACAGAAAATGTGGCTTTTGATACACTTAGCATGGGTTTAGCCCCTTTTTGTGTAAGATTCAACCTGTATGCATTCTCCAAGGATGGTTAAACACCTCTAATGAACTTTGCAGACATGTATTGAAGTTAAAGGCCTGTCAAAAAGAAATATAAGCTGGTCTGAAAATCCAGTTTCTTATGTTTAGCTGCTTTAAAAAAAAAACAGCCAATCGTCATCTAGGCGTACATGCTACATAGGTAGAACAGACCCTTTTAAAGTGGGAAACAAAAGCAGACCAGAAACACTGGATAGACAGCTCAGAATTATTTAGACCCACCCTCAGGATGGGAGCTGAAGCCCACCCTTCTGCTCCAGGCTTCAGCAGAGCTCAAAATTATTTCAGACAGATGTGCAGCACAGACCAGCAACCAGCTCCAACCACGAAGTTGCACTGAAGACACTTTTTTTACTTACAGGAGCCTGACCTGCTGAAATCCCTGACTGTGCTCCCAGACACATCCTTGTTATTTTTCTGCCCATCTGTAAAATGGAAATAATAGCACTAGGGATGTAGTGAGGATAAATACATTAAAGATAATGAGGTGCTCAGATACAATGGTAATATGAGCCATATGAGTAAGCTTTGCTTAAGTTCATGTATGTTAATAACAGTGTTTATTCTGTCTCGGCTATAACACTGTACTTGGCAACAATTGAAGTATTATAAAGAGTCACACTGTATAATAAGTGAGATTACAGAGCTAAATGGATCTGGAAGCCAAGGCTGGCCTAATAGAGCAAATAACACCGAGCCTGTCATTAACCCTCATCCACCTTTCCTGCCACACCCAGCAGGGTGGGCTCTGCATCCCAGCCGGACAGCACTTGCCCAGCCAGCCTCTGCTCCCTCTTCACAAGCCTTCATCCCCAGCAGCTGCAAGGAGAGAGGGAGGATCCATGCCCAGCACAAATGGGTGTGAATCCAGTTAAAATATTGGTTTGACCTTATTTAAGTCAAGATAAAATATTATCCAAAATACTTCAATATACTGGGGGTGGGGGGGGAGGTTAGAATCACATCCCATGCTTAAAGGTCTCTCCTGAAAGAAAGAGCACTGGAAGGTGATCTCAAAACCATTCCTGGAAATGTCTAAATACCATATTTTTAGGTCCTTTGACATTAAAGAGTATTTTCCATTTTTTCACAGTCAGTAGACAGATAAAATCAGAGAAACAAGATAGGATTTATGACTGTTTGAAGCTTCAGGAGTGAGCTTGAATTTTACTTTACTCTTTGCAACCCTGTGAGGAGCTCCAGGCTCAGTCACTAGAGTCCATCCAAGGTTGTCATGGCTTTGCAATATGAAAATCAGTGCTTCAGGTAGGTGTTGCAGTGAGGAGACACAGAATCACTTCCCCTGTAACTGTGCCAACAGCAGTGAAGTGAATGCCTAATCTAATGCAAAGTCCTAATGCCTCTTGACATGAGTGTTGATTCAGTCAGATGTTTGGTGAATTTATTTGGCTTATCCATTGACTGTTCCAATGGTCTCCACAAAATGATGCAAGGGAGAGACAAAACAACAATGGCACAAGAGCAATGCAAGAAGCCAACAAGCCACAGACACCAATGCAATGAATGACCACAGCAGGTGTTGTGAAGGGTTTCCTCAGCCAGAAGGAGCTCAGCCATCACCTTATCCAAGGGCTGAAGCAACAAACTTTTGGGAATATGGAGTTCTCACTACCCTTTCACAAAAAAAGGACAGAAAAATACCTCTTCTGGATCAACACCCTTCTGTTCATCATTTCTATAAGGGGCTATATAGGACAGTACACAAAAACAGTGTTGCTTTCTCTACAAGGCACCAACACATGAGAGGAGAGATGATTTTAAATGACCTGAGCACAGAGAGACTGAGTTTCCCCCTCCCTGACCATGTGAGGAATAAAGTCACTGGAATGAGCAGCCCAAGGTTGCTCCTGGTGTTCTGCTCTCTATTGCCTTTTATTGACTGCAGCAGAAGCTCTACCTAATTACCTGGGATGAATTTGTCCTATCTGCTGTACACATAACAAAGGAGGGTTTGATACAGATTGGTGTGTGATGGTCTCTGCTCCGTAATCCTCACAACTAGGTCCCATCAAATGGAAATTGATGGCAAAGATCAGCCTAAGATTTAACATTCTGGTCTTCGCTGGGCTTCTTGCCACCTTTTTTTTGTTTTTTTTGAATGTAGTGAGGTTGGTGAGTTAATATACACAGCTATTCAGAACTATAAATGACTATTTATCCTGCAGCCAGCTAAAAAGGTTCAAACTATATCACAAATGAGGGCACACTGGGAAAATGGCTAACTGTGGTCTTTAATTTGTAAATAATGATTTTAGACCATGACCCTTAATAGGACACTGTCACTTGTGCTGTGATTTATGTCTAGTGTGATGACATCAGTACCAATACTGCTGATAAAAGAACACTTATATTGAAGCAAACAGGATGATGAATGGAGTACAAGTCTACTTACTCATTTCATTACTGACTCTTCTGTTCACCACAGAGCTAATGTAGCGAGTCATTGTCTGCCTTGGGAGTATTTTGCAGGTTGAATTTAATGGCACAAGTATGTGATGTGTACTTCGGTCCTAGAGTTTGAAATGGCACAATCACAGATCAAAAAAATGTGTGTGTGTTTGATAGTTTATGTATGAAACAGAAAATAAGTTTATGTCAATTTCTTTAACAGAAAACAGCTAGAAAGTACTTTTCTTATTTTTCTTGCAGAATTTCCAAGGTTTATGAGAGCACTTATTCCCCAACAAGTTAAATTTCTGCATGTTTTATAGAGTGAACAAAAATAGCAAGTAGCATAATCAGCACAGTTAAGTATGACACACAGGCTTTTTAAAGGTGCACAGTATTAATTTTTTTTTTAAGTTTTCCACTGCAAATGCAGCAACATTAACATTTAGCCACCTTTAAAATGTTTTCATTAGCAAACATTTGATACTGAGGCCTTTCTGAAGTAAACAATGTAAATGTTAACACTAACCTCAATCAGACCTATCTCCTAAGATATAAATACTATACTAATGAAAGAGTCTGCCAGCATAATCAGGAGGGCAAAGAATTCCCCTAGGACTCTTCAAGCATGTGTATGTCACCAATAATTCTGCTAACCCTTGAGTGCTAGTGACTTTGAATGTAGAGAAGGGGAGGTAAATGCAGTTTTATTAGTGCAGTTTTATTGCTATGGCCAGCTGCACTCTTTTCTCTATAAAAGGTAATTACTTCCAATAGTAACAAGCTAATTGATTGCTAATTAAATCAATTGGCACACTAACTGCTGTCAGAAAGTGACAGATTAGCTGGTCACATGACAGTGTGTTGGTAATGAAAAGTGGACATGGTCTGAGTGTGATTGACACGGCAGATGAAAAGTGATTTGGGATCTCCTAGGTGGTCATGAAGAGGGCATGGAAAACATGATTGATTCAATGGTGACTGTCAGGGAGGAAATGAGAATTGAATGGGATTCAGTGTTGCCCTGGAACCTCACCACATGATGCTCCAAGTTTTTTCACATGTAAATAAGCCAGACAGGGCTTTCTGGCAAATGAAAGGCAGGATGGGGGAGGAAAATGGGAGGAACAGAAAGTGAAAGTCAAATCAACAGAACTCAGAAACTTCAGTGTGCTTTGCAAAGGGGAAATAAACACACAAAATTTTCAGTGATTAAGGATATGCCCCCATGTTTTATTTTCATTAATTGTGAAGGTCTATCAATTAGTTTAGGAAGACCTTCATAAAAATAGAACTAATTTTTGAGCATGTTGCTTTAGTGTGCAAGAACTCTGTATACTTTATAAAACAAAGGAGAGGGAAATGGAAAGAGCTTTATGTTATTAATATTGCCCAGACAAGTACATATACAGTTACATTTATCTCCCTCTCTCCATCCCTCTGTCTCTTTTAGATCTATATATATACTTATATAAATATATAGCAAGTTCAGTATCACAAAACTGAATTGATTTCCTAAAGATTAAAAGCTCATATCCAATATTTAACATGCTTTTATCTCCCAAACTTAGTATTATAAAGTGGTCAATCTCTCGAAGCCCAAGCTTTTAAAGTAAAATGGAAAAATGTTAATTTTTTTGCTGGAAGACATTCCATATTTGCTATATTATTATTACCATCAAACTTGAGTATGTGTTACTGAAACACCAAAATTTTTATATAGTCTTTGAATAAGAAATAGTCAGTTAATTCTGAGCATAATAATATGCTAATAAATGAGTTAATACTCAGTGGCTCCTAACAAATGCTGACATTTAACTGTAAGTGTGAAGGTATTATCCAGATTCTTCTGAAAAGGAGACAATTATTGCTGTTTTATTAACACCAAAGATGGTATGAGCCAGGGCTTGTGTGCTTTATTCACCCTTTCTGAAGGAAACTGGCACTGCTAAGGACAAGTGCTGTTTGGCAATGCACCCAAACCAACTCTCCCTTAGGGTGTTTCCTTTTAGCAGAACCCAGACCCAGTGGCGTTGCAAAAGATGTGTGGACACAGTCATTAAAACCCACCACTTTTTTGAAAGGAAATGGGAGTCTGGCCTCATCTCCTTTCTCATACTGCCCTACTTAACTGCTTTCAGGATGGTGTGGGAAAGAGGTGCCACTAGTTATGAATGATTTTACTTTCTGTAATAAAGAACAGAGCTCAAAATAAAGATGCACCTCTTTCTTTTGAATGCCATGGCAGCTTGTGAAGTATTTAAATGAGGCCATGACTGGGTGGGAAGAGAAATGTGCACCATCTAGAGACTTCTGCTTTAGCTGACTGATGGCAAGTGGGGTTAGAAGGATGCAGGTGATGTTTTGTGCCTTAGTTTTCAGACAGACCATTCACCAGTGCATACCAACATCATCTCACTGCAGTGAGTGTTGGGATCCAGATCAAGGGATTAAAAAACAAAGTGCATGTTCATGTTCTGCCTCACTTAATTCCTGCTGAGTCTCCTGTGTCTGCCACGTTATTATCCTGCCTTTAATTTTGCTTCGTTGCTTCCTTCTTTTTCTGTTTTTGAATGGATGTGTCCTGGCATCTCTTCTGTCATGTAAGTACTACTCAAGAGGAGGGAAGAGGGACTTTCATTCACAAGAACTGCAATTCATTGAATCTAAATAAGCCAGGACCTATCAGTTAATTTCTTTCTCAGACATGAAAATTAAAGCAAAGGGAAAAATACTGGGAAGAATTGTACCTATACAAATTACCTTATCACTTTAATGTTATGCTTGAATCCATGAGTTCTTACATAAAATTATGTTCCAGATTGTGCTGTAGCCTTAGAGGACTAATAAGCACCATCCCTGGTTAGGTAAAGCACACGTTGTATGGAAATAACAGTATGTGGCTGGAACATATTATGGGATCATTACTTCCTCTTAGTATTTCTCTTTTAATTCCAGTTTATAGATTATGAAGGATCTTCTCTATCAAAGAACTTTCTACTAGGGTGAGTATAAATGGGGAAATTATTTCTTGATATTAACTTCTTCAAGGGTGTCAATTCTTGCTCTTACAAATTATCTTTGCACTTTCATTTGTCTATTCTTTAACCACTTACACAAATGAAGGCAAAGTTCATGCACACAAATTATTAGAGACTAATTTTTCCAGTACTCTTATTCATGAAACATTTTATCATCTATTTCCAGCCAAGTCTCTAAGACCTATAAACAAGAATGGGCATTACGTATAGTTATGTTTTGTCATTTATCTCATCTCGTGAATCAAAGCCCAGAAGTTATGAAATATTGCCAGCAAAAAAATCACGCAAGCATTTGGCACTGAATTTCAAGCCAGGCTTGAAATTCTAAACATGGTGGAAATCAGTAATGAGTCATGAACATCTTACCCTCTTGAATAGCAAGGTATTACAAAATGCCCTGGAAACCTCTTCCACTGCAGGTAGACCCTGGCTGGGTACCAGCCTCATGCAAAATCTGCAGAGGTTCCTCTCTATTCCCATCTTCCCACAGGTTCCAAGTGGGATTATCTAGCACTGCTTGTAACCAAAGTGCTAATCATGCAACTTGTGTGAAAAACACATCCTAGCCTGTCACTGTGTCTGCAGTCAAGTTGCATATTTGGCATGCTGGTCCTGGACCTTATTCCACCAGCTCTCTTGGAAAAGCCATTGATTTACATACCCAAACATGAAATCAGGCTCCCCAGGTAGCCACAAGAGCATGAGAATCTTGACCCTACACATCTACCCAAAATCCCAAATGGAAAATTTCTCCTGTGACTTGGGTGAGAAGTCACTTTTCTTAAAATTTGTTCCAATATTTGGGGTCATCTTTACTCATGGTTAATTCAATTGCTGCACATGAAGAAGCTGTGACAAAGATCCTGCCTTTCAGCGTGTTGTAAATATATCCTTTCAGTGAACTAACAAGGAGTGGGAGGGAAAAATATTATCTCATCTTGACATGCTACCTCACTGATAGAAATAAAATTGAGTTAAACTTGTTTAGATTCCACTAAGCTGCCATTTACAAAATAAAACTAACTCCAGTTATTGCTAGGTTATTTTAGGTCACACACCTAATTCCCTATAACAACAACAAGAAAGGAAAACAAACAAACAAGAAAAAAACAGTGAAAAAATGTGAATGCAAAAGATATTTAAATAAATATAGTAATATGTGCACATTTAAGAGATTTGTATCAACATGGTATCTACTTGCCTACTTCCATGCATCTAACTATCCTCTTCTGTCATTGATAAGCAATGGCTTGTCTAGTTGAGTACTTGGGAAAGATAAAACAAATCCATTAATGGGGAGAAGTCAATACAACATAAATTAAAGCATGTCAAAACCTCATGTACACTCTCTCAGCTAAAGGGGCTGTACATCAAATGAAGCCTTCATACCCAGATTAAGCACCTTAACCTATGCACATTGACATCATAAGTTTTCTTTACTTGACGTGGTTTTTTTTGAGCATCCACAGAGAAGTTGTCTTCAGCTCACATGCAGTAGGGAAAGCAAACATTATAATTTATATCAAAGACTTCAAGCTCCACACTGATACCTTTGATACTTTGAATGGCAAAATTTCTATTGATTTCAGTGGAGTTATGTCTTTTACCTCAACCTGTTTGAGTTTATTTTGGCAGAAAGTGGTCTGAGGTGCTGCAAGGCTTTATTTACTATATATTTTTCAGCATGAAAAGAAGGGAAATAATCTGACCCTGTTTATCTGAGTGGCAGGATTGCCTTCCATCAACAGTACAGAAATATATTCTGAAAGGATTCCCAGCCATAACCTTGGGTCTAGTCTGCCTTTTTTTTTGGTATGAGTTCTTAAAGACACAAGAGTTAATGCTGCCTGGGCATCATTTAACATACCAAAACCATATGCCTGTGTCTGCTGGGTGAATCACAAAGGATAACATTATGTATAGGTGGAGCTTCAATGTCTCTCTTACCCACTCTCAACCTGCTTTGAATTCTGTCATTTGCTCCCTGTTGTGAAATTCAGGGTTTTTTACTTTTTTGGACCTGATCCAAAACTCATTAAAACCAGTGTGAATTTAAATGAATGAACTTTGCATCATGACTTTAATTAAAGCCTTTTACAAGCCCAACCCTCTGAATGTTCCACCCTTGCTGAAACACTCTTATCTTTGCTTCTTCTGCTATTAATGACACCAATCCTACCCATCCCAACACAGCCTGTTCAAAGACGACTTTTTCAATTACCGTCAACTGCCATCTCTATGCTAATAATTCAGTGATCTACATCTCTCTAGACCTGTCTCTGTGTGCAAATTAAGGTCTTTTTCTGCCTCTTTAGCATCCTCTGGTATTTAGCTATCACCTCAAACTAAACATGGCAAAAACATAATTCTTAACTTTTCCTTCCAAGCTTCCTTTCTCTGTTATAAGTAAGATCACCATCCTATCTGATTCAGCCTTGGTGCTAACTTTGACTCAGGTCAATCCCCAGATATTTGGTTGCCTGTTTTGCCTACACCTGGCTGGTCTAACATCTCTGAAATAAAGAATCCCTCCAAGTGACTTGAGTTCTCATCATCTTACCTCCCAATAATGCAATATTATTTTCTCAGGCCCAAGGGGGTGCAAACTTATGCCACTCCACTTCTATCCAGTAAAATAACATTTTTTTTCCTAGCCAGTTGCTTTGACTATGCCTTTTCCTTCTTGAATAACATATGAACTGCAGTTCCTCACTTTTCAAGCCCTTCACACGTTCCTGTCAGTGCATCTGCAAGAGACCACATCTCAATTCCTTTATAAACTCCTCATCGAGGCTTTTTTTTTTCACTTTTGCTTTTGCTTAATTGGGAAGTGCTCACCACATACATGCACAGAGGTGTCTCATTGTTCTAATAAGACTTATTTTTCCCGGGGAAAAAAAAAGAAGCAATAGACAGTGGTCGGACTGGTTATCATTCCTACAAGTGTTTCATTGCTTCTTCTTACTCCCTGTTTGACTATATTCACTTGCTGCTCCTTCTTGAATAACTTTATCATAGATCTTTGGACAGTTTCTGCTTTTTACTTTTGCAGTCTTACAGACTCCAGGCAAAAAGGTCGTTAGACACTGTGACAATATTGATCTGTAGGAATATTTGTCAAGATTTTGAAAAGGCCAGAAAGCACATGATACAAAAGAACATGTTTTTTGTATTTTGAATCATTGGCCCAATGAGAGAATGTGACTAATACTTAAAAGTAAAACAAATAAAGGAATGTTTTTATAGCATCCACATGATGAGTCCCTGGTCCTTCAGGCACCTAGGTACAGTTAAACAACAGAATCATCTCACCACTGAACAGCACAAGTTTTTAATGCTAGTATTTTATGGCAAACGATATGAGAATGAATGAAATCTTTTTTTAATGTAACTTCTGTAGGAAAATTATTTATAAAAATACACTGCATAGTCTCACATTTAAGACTTTTTTTGGTGCCTCACAGACCAGGCTTTAAGCTTCCACATTTTGTGGCACAAAATTGCCAGTTTTATATGTCCCAAAACACAGTCTGGTCCACACTGAAGTGGGACCACATGCTAATTTTAGGGATATCATTGCCATCACCTTTTCCTGCCCCACATTATTGCCTTTTTCTGCTCCAGGCCCTGCACTACTCTGGTCCTGCCCTGTCTGCAGACATGACCAGCCCAGGCTCCATGCTGTACCTCTTTTCTGATCATGGGGTGCTCCTCTAGCAAAGGTAGAACTCTGCATTGATCTGGCTTTTCTCTGTGTTTGCACAAAAACTGTGACCACACAAAACCATAATCCTGTGCCTTACAGCTCATAACACAGGAGGGATCAGAGGTTGTAGGGCACAGCTGCCACAGTGCTTCCCTTCCCACTCAGGTTTTTGGAGCCAACTCAGGAGAGGTCCTAGAGCAGCAGAGTCACTTCTATGAACTGCTCTTGTCTCTAAAGGAAATGCTGAGGAGGAGTGGAATTGGCATTTCTAATGATAGAAAATGAAACCATCACCTCTGTTCAATTCTTATCAATATCTAATTTCCGTATAGTAAATACTTGGGGTGATTTTTCTATTAGGTGCACAGTAGGGAAATGTGCTCTGGTGAGGTTATCATATTGGCTTGTAAACAAATTTCACCATTAAGTACTCATACCAAAACTGCTTTGACAACTTACTTGGCAGGTGGTATATGGACACTAGAAGAGGATTTATTTAAGAATAACCCCACGCTGAAATTAATTGGAAAGTTCAGATACAGCCTGTAAAAACGTCTATCCTCACTTTATATCCTCTCCAACACTGCAGCCAGAAGCTCCCTGGTCTATGCAACATATTCCTTATCTTCTCAGTTTCTCCACTTCCTTCACTGATACTTTCCAGTTTCTTCTTTGTGGCATCTCAAATACAGCAGCCAGCATTCAAGACATGGGAGCACAGACCTACACAAGTGTAGGAAGATTATTCTCTGTTCTCTCACAAATAAATTTTCACATTCTACTTTCTCTTTCAATGTGAGAAGACTTATTAGTGGGTCTTTTCCATGTTGTGCAGCTGACACTGAGAGAAGAGTAAGAAATGGTATGAAGGACATTGCCACAGGCAGGTCAGTTCAGCCTAGGAATTTCTGGGATATATGAGTAGGGACTGAGAGCTCAGACATGGTAATGATGGGCACAGGGGGAAGTCCAGATTGGAACAGTGCAGATATAAAAACAAAATGTAATAAAGGAAGGATTATGGGTGCAAAGGGACAGTTAAATTGTCATACTTTTCCAGTCAAGATAGAGAAGGTAGCATGGGTTAGTCCCAGCCACAGAGTGAACAACTGCTGCCTGGAGTCCATGCAGTAGCTCTGCCAGCCCTGCTCTGCTCTGTATCCCCTGGGCATCCTCTGCATTTGTGCCAGAGACTGTGGTGGGCTTTACGACGCAGACAAAAAAGTCTGCCAAGAATCTAATGCTTGAGCAGGGTCTCAGGACAGTTTTTAAAATTAGATTTCCTGCAATAAAAGGATGAGGGTGTAAATCTACAGGAAGTACTTGCTGCAGACTTTTAATGGAATTACAACACATCGGATTCGCTAAAGATAACTAGATTCAGTTCTTGGGCTAGAAAGTCCATCATTCATCCGAGGGAGCACACTGCAGACAAATCTATTCATTCTCAGAATGAAAACATGCAGAAGACAGTTTGGTGAAAGCTGGTTTTGAAAGGGTTTTGGACTGCTTTGGGCTGGGGGGAATTAGAGGAATTCTGTTATTTAGACAGAAACTAATGGCAAGTTTCATTTGGGAGAGGTCATCTGTTTTTGTTTTGAACCCAGAATTCCTTGGTCTAATAGTTGAAATACATCCCAATTTCTATAGAGCAAATTGAACAGATTGATATAGTCTAATAGTCAGGATGACTGCATCTTGACTGCAAACATTAGACTTCCAAGTATATGTCCTAAAGGCTTAATCTGCATAGATACAGACTTCCAGATCACTGACTGAAGTCCAGTGACTGGAGTCAGAAGGCTGACTCCTTTTTAATTTTTTCTTGATTTAAGCTAAGCACCTTAATTTTATTTTCTTTCTATAGGTGGGTAAATGCTAGCCTCCTGAAAAGTACCAGACATTTTTAAAGACATTAGTGCAAACAGATTAGTTTCTGCGAATCTGGATTTTGGCAACTACTTCCATCAGTGCACTGGGTTTGCATGGGAAGGTTTTGGAAGTGGAGTGCCTTCTGTGAAAAGCTGCCAGAAGTTTCCCTGTGTCTGATGGAGCCACCACCAGCTGGCTCCAAGACAGACCTGCTGATGGCCAGGGCTGAGCTCATCAGCAGTGGTGGCAGGACCTCTGGGATAACAAATAAAGGAAAAACTCCTGCAGCCCATGCAGGAGTCCTGAAGACCATGGTGGGGCAGGCTGTGTCCCTGCAGTCCATGGAATTCCACAGGGAAACAGATAACTCCTGGCAGTCCCTGGAGGACCCTGCACCAAGGCTCATGCTAGAGAAGTTGTATCCTGTGGGAGGTTACCCATGCTGGAGCAGGGGACAAGTGTGACAAGTTTTCATCCTAAGGAAAAAAACAGCAGAAACGACATGTGATGAACTGACCTCATCCCTGATTCCCCATTTCCCATCTGCCTGTGCCACTGCGCAGAGGAGGGTGAGAAATCTGGGAGCAAATTTAAGACCAGGAAGAAGGAAGGGAAGGGAGGAAAGGTGTTTTTAAAATTTGGTTTCCTTTCTCATTATCCTACACTGTTTGGTTGGTAATAAATAGCACTGGTTTCCCCAAGCTGAGTCTGTTTAGCCCACGATGGCCACTCTGATGGCAATTGATGAGTGATCTTTCCCAGCCTGTATTTGGACCCAGGAAACTTTTGTTCTATTCTATCCCCATTGTCCAGCTGAGGGTGGAAGTGATAGAGCAGCTTTGGTGGGCAACTGGTCTCCAGACAGAGTCAACTCACCACAATCAGCCTCCATCTACATGGGACTTTATATCAAAGAGATAAATTCGTCTTGCACAGGGACAGATTGGCCTTAAACTATCAAGTCTGTAAAAGGAGAGAGCACAGATTTTTGGAAAGCATCCAGGGAAGATGCTAAGCCTTTGTCCAAGAAGTGAAATATGAAAGAGGAAATTCTCTCCTCTGCTTGACAGTATTCAAACCAATATTGCTCCCCCAGCCACTAACTTTTAACAAACCACCAGAAAAAACTTATCAAAAACAAACTTGGGATTAATTTGACCAGACACAGAGCATGCAGTAGTGAATAGACAGGTAACTTTTCCCCATCACTCATCAGAAAGTCAACTCTTCTATTTGGAACAAGCCATCAAGAAGTTTGTTCAGTAATAGAACAAATTCTCTTTTGCAATTTTACACAAACTATTCTTATACCTGTTTGTCTTTTTGCCATTCTTTATTCTTGCTATTTCTATAATTTCTATTAAGTTTTTTCTTTAACAAAATTTGTCTTCTTTATGTAGGTGGCTTAAGTACAGTTCCTTCAACACTGTTAAGATTTTTACAGTCAGCCTATATTAATGTAGATAATCCAAGGCAGAGTCTTGTGCCAAAGATAATCTTTTGAAGACAGGAAGGTTGTAATGATCAAGAAGGGACTACAGCTGGCATTACCAAGAGGGTCAAAGATTAGAAACTCATTAACAGATGGTTATGAAGCTTCTCTTGAATGTGACATTCAAGCCCCAAATAGTGATATTTATTATCCTTATTTGATGTTGGAGAACAATCAATAACATTTGCTTATTGGTTATCCACCAAGATTGAGAAGTTTCCATTCATAAGGGATAATGAATCACACAGTGACGAAGTCCTTCTCCCCTTGAAGTATAATTAAATATTGCATTAGCTGATCAATAACAACTAGATTTAGAGGGGCTATAGGACTCTATGCCATTAGCCTGATGACAGAAGGGGTTTAGGCTTTTTAAATTGGTCCTTGAGAAAAGATAGAAAGATGGACAAGATTTTCCAAAACATAAATCTGCATACTTTTCTTAAAGACCTTTTTTAAACAGGGAATTGAGTCATTCATCAGCATCCAACTGGCTGAAATAATCGCTTTTTAACAAGAACTAAATGTCAACTCTTATTTTGAAATCCTTGCTCTATTTGAATATAAATTAGAAAAAGAAAGGAAAAACTGACATTGTCAGTAAAAACAAAAATTAAATTTCACTTTGTGCCCCCAGGACAGTCCCCTTCAGCACAGAGTGGACTTGCACCTGCTGTGAGCACTGCCAGACACACCAGTGCTCTGTACACCCCAGTAAGGACACCTCAGCCCAGTCCAATTTTGTGCCCACAGGGATGGAAATGGGGGCTTTCTTTGCCTGGTTGAAATTGCCCACATGGACCCCCTGCATTCCTTGGTCTTCTGAATTATGAATAGCTTTATTTCCAGTGTAGACTGGGTCATTAGCTTTTTTGATGACCAAATCAATTAGCAAATCACCACCATTATATCAGGAAAACACCAGCCACTGCTGAAGTGTTCTTAAAAGTAAGCTTGGAAGTTTATTGATTTAACTTCCCACGTTAAACTCTTTTCTCTTTTTTGAATCTCTGGCATCTATTTTCACCCCCTTTGTGCCCACAGCACTGTGCTTTGGAACTTCCTTTGCCAGACAGACCCAAAAATCACTTCCTGCAAACTACCCCACGCTATTGCTGAAGATACAGCTGAGTAAGATGACCCAAAAATTTTCTTAACTGAGGACTGTATGTTGCTCAATGAAGTAAATAGGAGATTAATTTGGCTAGCAGGGAATAGTAAGTTCCTGGAGGCAGTTATAAATCTTCTTAAATTTTTTTTAAACTTCATATTTGATTTAGAGCCTTATAAAAGTCTTTTGCTTTTAGAAATACAAGTATGCTCCAACACTGAAAACAGAAAAGCCATTTAGTGCACTGCCTTGCTCAGCTACAAATATTCATCAAAAGTATCATCTTCCTCTCTTCTTGCTTCTCATAGTCTACTGATAGACAAATGGTTTGTCCCTCCCCTCAAGTCTTATCTGCCTCTTCTGTGCACTACAGTCAAAAGATAAGATTTAGTATCACAGTTGCACAGTAATTTAATAAGCAGACCTTAGAGAACAAGGAAAAAAAGAAAAGAAGAAAGAGAAATGCTAAAATATTGCTCAGAGAGAGAAACTGATGGAGCTGTTCATAAAAAAAAATCAGGCTGTGAGCCCTGAGGAGTGATACAGACTGAAGACAATGGAGCTTCTGAATACAAGCAGTGCAGACTCCCCAAACAGCTCAGGATCCCCCACTTTGGGTGTCCTTAAATTTGCACAGTTAAAGTAACTATTTTTGCAACCCATGGACTTCTCAGCCTATACCACCCTCCTCAAAGTGGGCATCACCACTGACAGTTCACCCAGTGGTGTAAATTAAAGAAAATCCTTGGGTGAAGAATCCCCAGAATAACTTGATGTCATACCAAAGAAAATCATCATCTCAGCTGGAACTCTACTGTATTGGAAACTATATGTATGGAAAGAAAACTTCCTGTCCTCATCTCCACTGTTCATGGGCTTTTGATCAAGAGCATGACCACTAAGGTGTTGGTCTCCTAAAACACATAAAATGTCCCCTCTTTGATCCCAGAAGCAGGTCTGTGTGTTGGTGATCTGCCTCTGCAGCAGAGCATTTGCAATATATTTTTACCTCTATAGAATCCTGAAAAAGTGCAGGTCTTGGTGAGGATTATTAATGTAATTTACAGCAGGCAGAGTTAACCAGACTGCTGCATCTCCAAGCTGCAAACCATATGAAAACAAGACTTCCCAAGCAGCAGACCCTCTCCTCATCTTGATCTCTTTTTTTGCCTGAAATATGCCCCTGCATTACTTTCTTTGTTCTTACAGCCTTCCTTCCTCAAAGACATCCTTGGGACTGCATTGTAGCAGATTGAAGAGGAATCACCTGAAAACAAGGCATGAAACAATGGACACCTCAGCTGTGACACACCAATGCACCACAAGAGCTGTTTTCTCTCCCCGGGACCTCAGCAGGATGCTGGAGGACAGAACAGCACTGCTCAGTTTTTCTGCCTCTGCTTCACTTCAGCCACGACCTCAAGCACTGCTGCTTTTTCGTGCTGTTTGGTGACTTCTTGTTGATTAAGCAGTAGAAACACAAAAACTCATGTTCACCTCCTGAAATTTCACTTGTGCTTTATACTCCACACTCAGAGCACACTTTGCCTCTCTCTGACTTTGGTGCCCAAATAGTGCAGAAGAAAAAGATGTGTTTTCAAGCACAAAAGTTTTATTTAATACAATATTATCAGCATGAGCAATACTCTGTGAAACACACCATAATTAATCACCAGTGTTAGCCAAAGATAAGCCTAAACTGCAGACTATGAGACTGAACTAAGATGAGGTCCAAGGGCTTTTAGGTGTCTGATCAGGCATTTTTAGAAAAAAACCCCAAAACCAAAATTATTAAAAATCACATTTTGGGCATCAAAAGCACATGGTATGCCTGCTCAGAGCTCCAGGGTTTCAGAAATGACACTTGTGCAGATGACTATCCTCAGCAGTGTATTATATCCTCAATAGTAATAGATGACTATACACAATATAATAAAATTGATGCTTTTTTCACCCACAGGTAAAAAAAAAATCTATATAAAAAGAAACATTATTTCTTGTTATTTAAAAGTAATATATATAAAAATACTCATCATAAAATGACACCCATAAGCAGTTGAAAACTTTAAGAATATCCTTCCCATACACAAATGGTTGGGTTTAAGTAATTAAAATCTACATGTACAGTAACTTTTGGGCATAAATTTTCTCTCTCATTCAGAGCACAGTTTATTTTGACACACTAGTTTATTCCTTACAAGATGCAGCTGGTATTTTATTTCAAAAGTGTTAAAGCCAGAATTTGTTAGTAACAAATCCAACAAAAAAGAAATGAAAATACAATGTGCAAAAATTTAACTTAATACATTGAGAGTCCTCTCTGCAAATAACCTGCATTTTTCGATTTACTGGGACTAGAGGATCAGATCATAAGTTTTATATTTTCATTATGGTTTTCTTTCATTATTATTATGGTTCCTTTTTCTACTTCCTTGCTTTCAGGGCATCTTCAGTACAATTGGGTGGAGAAAACAAAGGAATAAACCTTATCAGTTATTTAGGCTGATATCTTGCACTACCACTGAAGAGATATTTTGATGATACAGTTTTCATTACTAAAATGCTATAGCATAATAAATTAATTCTATGTTGTGCACTTATCTATTAGACACATTACTACAGAAAAATAAAAATGTTAATTATTCATTATCATCTCTCTGATTATTTGTTGTGGCTGATAATTACATTGAATGTATTTTATATCAGTAATAACCTTCTGTCTACATTTACAACATATCATATCTGGGGGGCTTGTCAAGCTTTTTCCCAAAGCCTTTTCTTTATTAAGACACAGACCTCATGAGTACATAACCTTTATGTTGAAGGCTGATTTTCCTCTTTCATATAAAGAACAAATATTATAGATTAATTAATCCAATGTGATTATAATTTAATCACCCTTCTTCTGCAGTCACAAGGGACTTGGTTATTATTCAGTGGCTCATTCATATTGTTATGGAGAATAAATGCAGTCATAAAAATATTTGTGTGTCACTTAATTCATACAACTAAACAGGACTCAATACCAGTAAACAAAACCCACCGTTTTTCTTTCTTCTAAGACTCAGAAGCTTTGTGGTCTCACAGGCTCTTACTTTTCACCTCTCAGCCATTTGCATCTCTTCAGTGGCTTTCTGTAGAGCCTCCATTTCCAAGCAGAACAATTCACACTGTTCCCTTTCCAAACAATAATTAACTTAATTTTTTAAGAGGCTGACTCAAAATTGAAGTGTGGGTCCTGTGCACACCTGACCAAATGCTGCTTGCCCCAGCCCATTTTTAAAGCAATGACTTATGCATTCCACTCATGTCTAGCCTATTCCACTTGATTTTATTGTCAGAGAAAATGATTACTTATTAATCTAACTTTTCTAACATTTGCTTTTATGCCATTTCCTTAAAGTGTAGCCTGGATCATATTCCTATCACCATGGAAATCCTCTTGGATTATTTCTATATCAAATTCTATGAGCTCTTTGAAGGCTGAATCCTCTCAACATTTATTTTAGAAGGACAGGGAAAAAAAAGAAGAAATTTCTTTTCATGAGACCTTTGAACAAAGTGCAATTTGAAAGTGTGAATGAAATTACTGTTTAATAAAAAAATGAATATTTGAGCTACTTGACCTTGGGACAATGTTGTTTCATTAAATTAATCAATTTTAAGTTTTTACTGGACTTTGAGAAACTAAGGTAATAATTCACAAATGCATTAGATGGAAGCAAATTAGCAATACAAATCTTCCTCTTCTCTTGCATATAGGAAGTCTTAGTAAGTTCTACTGTTTAGAAAGAAAGTGTCAAGTGCTAAATAAATATTACCAGTCCAAACAAACTGATCAATAAAAATACAGCCAAATCAGAGTGGAGGTTTAATGCACAAGAAGCACACAAACAATTAAATTAATTGCATGAATATGACATGAAGGCAGCCTTGGATCTGTGCAACAAATAGGCAGCAGCCTTTCGGGTGGTTAATGATCAGAATCAGGTGTTTTTAAAGGAAGGAGTAAATTTCCATTAGGCCAAATGAATTTGTACACTGGACATTTAAAATCTATCTTTCCTTAACTTCAAAATTATACTTTCATTACAATGATTTTGTCTTGCACTGCTATGAAAGTCCAGGAGACTCTTTGAATATGAGAAATGTGTATTTTTTAAACATGTTTCTACTACTTTGTTCAAAAAAAGCTTATGTAGGTAAGCCTAGGTATGGTAGGGGTTGTTGAATTCAGCAGCCTGACAGGGGTGAGGCTGTTGCAACCCCATGCTCAGGCTTGTTCTTCACGAACTACCTTGATCCTGGATGCTGTCTCATAGACAAAATTTTATTTTTCTTTTTTTTCCCAGCACACTGAAATTTTTTAAGACTGTGAAAAGAACTCACAGGCATAGAAACAACAGACAATAAGTTCCATATGGTGGAGTTCCCTAGGTACAAATTGATTTTTCCTCTGGATTTCTTCTCTGCCAGTGGGATACAAGTGTGAGCTCTCAAGGAACTGGGACATGATCTGATCATTTAATGTGTAAGGAGCATTGAAATTGGAGAAACTTTGGCCCGGGACTTTCCAAGCTCTTCATTGCCTCAGTATAAAAATTACATGGGTGGTCCTCCTTCTTCTGCTTTATCCCAAGCCCTGGAATCAGCCAAGAAGCATTTCCCCTGTTGCATCTGAGGTTTTAGACACATTACCAGATTAGATGAGCAGTTTTTGCACAACCAGTTACACAGGTATCCTAAATACCAAACAATAGCTTCAGCTAAACTAAGCTGATCTCAGATCATGTACGATATGCAAAAATCATGTTTAGAAGAACCTTCCAGACATGATCAGAAGTGAGTTATAAACCTAAACCTAGATGGGCAAGAAGCCAAGTTGGAAAGATCAGCAGATAGAATCAGTGGAAAAGTAAGATTACTGTGTTTGAGTGTTGTATGAACACTCCTTTCCCTGGATATAGTGCTGAAGACAGAGGTTCACATCTACTGTGAGATTTACATGGTGCTTTTCTTTATGGTGTTTTGCAACAAATTTTGGAATACTGTTTTTGAGCACAGAATTCAATAGAATATCCTTGAACTCTTACTTCAGTTGGTGCATAGAGAATTGCAGGAAGCACCATCTCTCTCCCGTCCTTTTACACATCTTTTAGTGCTTGTCTTTTACCTGTGTTTTTAACGTGGTCAGTAGTCTCCATTTGTGACCTACAGATCCCAGACCTGCTCCAATTTATTATGTTCACCAGCTACTTTTAAACAGATTGTAAAGGACAAGCCTGGTGTTGGGTATCAACTCCAAAACAAACCTGAAATCTCAACAGGTTTGGGAAGCTCAGCACAACCAATACTCTTTGTTATTTTTCTTTGCATATTGGTGACGTGGCAGAAAACATGGTTATTTATGTAACACTAACAATACAACAATTTCATATTGCATCCGTAATAGTCCTACACAGTTCTGCAAACAGAGTGAGAAAGATTTCTCCACCTCAGAGACTTAACGTACTAGAAATGACAATCTAGTTGTAGACAAATCAATTATCTCTCTATCTCTTTTTCTTAATGGCTAATCTGTAATATGAATACACAATTTCTATACCAAATATCAGACAAACACAGAGCCTCAAACTCCAGTGCATGATTCTAAGTGCCTGTGCAAATTATTTTCATTAAGTATCCCCTCTCAAATAGGAATGCATATGATTGAAAACCACTCTGGTCCAAGTTCCAGGAGAAAGGGATCTATCTGTGAAACTTAGAGCTGTGAACAAACAAACCAAACAAAGCAGCTTATGTGTGGGAAAATGAAAACCACATCTGACACAAATACAACATAATTTTATCATCATACTTCATACCTCTGTCTTTCCTTCTGCTGTTCAGCCACATACAGTGACACACCCATGCTCAGGATGCAGACTCTGCACTCTTTGGGGTAGATTTCTTTGCCTTGAATGAAGTTACATCACATGCTATGGTGGTATGCTCTAAATCAGCAACTGTGCAAAGAATTAAAATATTGTTTACTGACAGTGAGAACAGTCTTTCCCTTTAATTCATGCCACAGCAGTACATGACAACAGTTAATGGGTTCCCAGTGCTCCGAGAGGGCAGCACAGTGGAGGAATTTGGATTCAGATGTTTTATTTTTCTCAATCATTAGCATCATTGCCTGCTGACCCAGCCCAGTCTCATTTTATGTCTGCAGCCTGACAAGATCACAGCTTGGGATGACATGGCTGTAAGGAAAGCTGTGTTGTTTGTCAAGCATAGTTGCTTTTAAACCACCAGCCTGAGAAATGTTTGCTGGTGAACATGTTTACACAGCTCTTCCCTTTCAACATAAAAGCTATTGCAATGGTACAAAAAACAGTGGTAAAAGTGAGGTCCCCATGAAGACAAGTGGTGGCCATTGTAATAAGAGTGTTTTGCAGCTACAGAGCCTTTCATCTAAGGATTTCAAATTCCTTGCAAAGATTGATTAATTAAGGCTCACGGTGAGAGTTCTGTGAATCATCAAACCACAAGCATTTCACACCTCACTGACTTGCAACTCAGAGAAGCTCTTGATGAACATGAGCTAAGTTCCATGAGACTTGAGGGAACCTAGATCAACTCCAGTGGGTTGGCGCTGAAGTCATTTTTCAGATGTGTAAATTTAAAGGGAAGCCAGGTGAGCAATCCAGAGCGCTTCGTTAAGAAGCACAGTGAGTGATCCTTGGGAAAAGCCTCCTCCTAGATACTGAAACTGCTGCACTCTGGAAGCTGGGAAGGTGCTAGAAAAATCAGTAGTGTGCTCTCATGGAGAAGAAACTTTTAATTCTATTTAAAAAGCTTGGTCTCATTTAATTGGTACTTATTTACCTTAATGTGAATGTCACTTCCCCTTCTTTTTGCAGCACTTGTAGCCATTGTCCTTGACCCAAAGCAATGTCAGACCAAAGAGCACCTTAGGAATGGGCCAGCCTCTCTCCTCAATGTTGGATGACTTGCACAGCACCTGAGGCCTCCTAGTAACTCTCCCATCAGCTCATTCCTTCCCACTGGCACCATTGCATCACCTCTCTGGCTATGCACCTCTCTGGAAGCTATTCATTTCATTTTTAAGAACATTTACAGGACTATAACTACAGACATTTAAAATCCTGATTAGTATTTTCTCTGTCTTAAGCACTGTTATAAAATATTCCCTGGTCATACACAGCTTTTAAAAAATGTTTTATACATAAGAATGTAGGCGCCTATTTTTTTAGTTAAAAGTAATGATTTGGTTAGTCATATTTTACAGTTGCTAATTACTCTACAAATGCCATAACCTGTCTGAATTGAAACTGCCAGTAAAAGGTTTTGTTTTGTTTAAGAGATGCTAAGTAATGCAGTGTAATACTACATGTGTCAGGCCAATACATTATAAAATGTAAATGTTATATATATACATACACACATACACACCTCTTCCTTTCTGTTATTTTTGGCTGAGGAGTTCAATTCCATTTGAAAGTAAACCATTTCTTGATTTTCTCCAAACTCTGAGCTTTCTCTATTGTTTATTTGGATGTAAATTGAGCGTAACTGTGGAAATTGTGGTGTGAGAAGACCATTGGGCCTCTTGTTGATTTTAATGACAATACAGTGACCTGTTGGAATACCAAAAGAATGGTAACTCCATGAAATCTCTGTGACTGCTTTGATTAAGATCTTTTCTGGCATATATCTGGCACAGTCACATACTTTGCATACATACACTGGAAATATGTTTAGCTCCACATTATTCTACTGCAGAGTTGCAGAGAAATGCAAAACCCCATGTTTCCAGCCATTGCTTCATCTTTCTTTCATTTACAAATGGTTGACATTGGTAGCACAGAGCAGATCACAGCTTGCCCACTCTGACTTCTGCAGAAGCTGCTCTGTCCCAGATGAACTCAGCCTACCTGGCCCCAAGTTAACTTTGTGCCATCTCCCCCAAGCCCAGGAGCAATGCCCTATCCCTCCATCCTTGGTCCTTTCCCCATGAGCAGCTCAGATCAGGTTCAGGAATTGGCCACAGCCAGCTGGCTGAATCAACCCTTGGGACTCTTCTTCCCCATTCTCTTCTGGTTTCTTTAGTGTTACTTTCAGTGTCTCCTTTGTACAATCCTTCAGCTCTTGTTCCCTAGACCCTTTCTTGGTTGCTTTCTCCTGCAGGCAACCCCAGCAACAAAACAAGAGCTGTAAATGCTATAGCAGCAGTTCATCAGCTGAACAGAGGAATCAGGCTGAATTACATTCAGTGAATTGAAGCAATGTGTCTTCATGGGCAGAGAACTGCACTGAGGGGGTCAGTGTGTCACCCCTCTCCACCACTGTTCTTACTGGCCAATTTCAGGTAAATCTCATCACCTTCCAGTGGTCCAGCTTCCTCCATGAAAACAGGAATTACATCAGTTTCTTTTATAATTTACTAAAAAAAAAAAGACAAAAATTCTAGATATTATTAATTATAGCAGGAACCCAAGAGGTAGGGAATTTTAACTCTCATAAAATGCTTTAGCAAATAATTCATTACAGATACAGCTGTGAGCTCACCTATATTATTCCAGAATCCAGAAAAAACCCCAACTGTTTTAAAATAATTTTCATTCAGGAGAGATGAGCAAGCAGAGATAATAATGAAACATACCAAAGTCATAAATTACTCTGTGAGTCTCATATAAGCTGTTTTCAAGACATTAAGAAGTACAAAAGAAATAGTACAAGAAAAGAAAGTTGTAGTAACAGCACAAAGAAGAAAAAACCCACCAAACTACCTCATCAGTTCAACACTCTAAATAAATTCCCTTTTTTTAATTGTATGCATTCCCTTCACTTGAAGGCACTCCAGAATATATGGCAGGAGCCTGAGTCACACAAAGCTTGTGGATATCCTGAATGAAGACTTTTTGAAATCACATGAAGGACTTGGAAATGAAGCCTCAGCTGTCTCTAGAAGAGTGGAGATAATACAATATTTTTCACATAGGACCAGAAGCCCAAATTAGCATTCATGCTGAAACCTACCATCAGTGATTGCAGTGTGATGTGAAGATGTTCTTTTCCTGGCAGAATGGAGACCACAGCTAAGTTACACACTGTCAGACATTTCTAAGAAAAGTCATTAGGTGATTTTAAGGGAGGAAGGAAGAGTTCAGACTTTCAACAAAGCTGTAGTGCCTTCCTCTCCTGCTAGGTGGATCAGCACTATCCTGTCAGGATTTCCAAGGCTCTTCTCCTGGGAAGGAATTTTGATTCAAAAACAAAGTGAAAGATACCTGCATTGCTTGTCTGGAAGAGCCAATCAACCATCAAAGAGCAAAACTTTCACCAACATGCCCACAAGAGAGTGACCTCCACCATAACCAGCGCTGACCCAGACAAGGAGGGTCTGAGCAGAGCTGCCTTGACATGTGGAAGGAAGGTCCCAATAACACCCTGCCAGTGCTGCAGACTCAGCACAGCTTAGACATGTGAAATGCACAGTGAAATGCAGCACCACTGCTCTGTCCTGCACACCAGATTTGCCAGCTCTCAGTAGCTGAATTTATTGTCACTGGCTGCAGGAGAGTCAGTGACATTATTTTGTGTCAATAAATAGAGTCAGTGACTCTATTTCAGCCCCTCTTGCTCAGTGCCATCTGATCTCTGCAATTAGCGTCCCTCATTAAGGGCTGGTGGTGAAGAAAGGGGGATGAGCTCTTACACTTGCCTCTATCCTGTGGAAAGACAACTCCCAGCTTTTACCAGACACACCAAATTCTTCTCTGGTTCAGCACCTATGGATCTTATGGAATTATGCCAAGGACTGGTTTGCTCTTGCTCAATTTCATCAAATTCTACTTTGTGGGGAGGAATATTATTCACACTGTTGTGAACCACTTCCCAAGTGGTCTTCAGTGGGAGGCTATTTCAAAGGCTAGGTTGTTCTGGTTTTAAGATGTTCAGCTGTTTCATACTTTTTTTTGCCACTGGCAGTGCCTCACAGGACCACTTAGGCATGAGGTAAATTAGCAAAGCATTGCCAGTGTCTGTGGTGCATGGAAAATCTGATAAAAAAGGCATTTTCTCCTGCCCACCTTCCTTCCCAAATTTCAATAAAAAGTAGGAATTAAATTTCCTTTGTTTATAATTTTCTCCTTTGTCCTGTTTCTTGTTTGCATACAGTGCCACAGTTATTATTGCCTTTAACAGGAATTTTATCTCCAAACAGACTGTAGAAAAACATCCAGTATTTTGTCTCTTAAGACAGCAGGCCATTCTGGAAACCATAAAATTCTCAAAAGCAGCCCTGCCCAGTAAACTCAATAATTTTCCAAGGATGTTGCAAATAATCTTTGCAATTTTTGAACTCCAGCTATCATCTGCTTATCCCCAGCAGACACTAGAAAAGTTGGCTGCCCCAGCATTACATCTCAACATTGTTCAGAGGCTTTAAAACATAAAAATTGGTTTTGACAAAAGCTCCTCTCCTATTTAGGTAACAGATCCCTCAAAATTGTCAAGGAGCAGTTGCACTTGAATCCTTTGCAGCACTGTCAGCAATATGAGCAAATATTGAGGAAACAGGATATTTTGCATTATTAAGGCAGAAGACAAAGGGATTGTTGATCATAGTAAGAAAATCATGCATGTATAAATGATTACTTTGTCTATATTTCCTCTCAGGCAATAGCTGATGCAGAGACAATCAGATATTTGCAAGATACAAGGCAGATATTCAATTTAATTAAAATAAATATTCCCAAAAATATATCAAAAGCCAAGCAAGGTCCCCATACAGACAGATAACTGTATTCCTTTGTTAATAAGGTCCTTTGATTTAGGGTCTCAGAAGAGGGAATTAACTTCTTATCACAGGATAATTTTTCTCTACTTACCACTATCAACTATAAGACACAAAACCAGGAACTCTCTAAGGTGACAGAATTCAGAATTTTTGAAATTAGGTATTTTGGATGTTTGCTGAACACAAATCTTATTTAAAACACTTGATAGAGAGTAGTTGTGATGATTGAAAGAAGGCTTTTCCAACACTTTTTCTGGATACCATTATCCCCAGGTTTCAGCTCTTGGAGCTGTCATGCAGACAGGGGCTCCCAGCTGGTCCTACCATTTCCCAGGCTGGGAACATTGATCTGAAATTACTTATATCAGTAAGAAGTTATTTATATAAATAAATGATAAGGAGACACCCTTTGCAGCTGGACAGAAGTATTGTGGCAGAGAGTAGTGATAACTTTGTACGATTAAATACAGCCATGAATGAATATTTCATCAGCCTAGATGCCATTTTCCTAAAGAGAAAAACACAGAAAAAACCAATTCTGTGGGGTCAAACCCATGGCTGCTGTAAGTCAAAATATTCCCTGGACTGCAAATGGAGTTTACACACAATTTACACCAGATGGGAGCCTGACTTTACAAAGCAGAGGCTGGAGGCTAAATGATATCCTTGAAAGTTGCAAAGCCTTGGATTATGAAATCTCTCTCAATATATTTCCATTGCAACTCCTTCCAGTATAGTTTGCTCACAGCAGTCTGAATGCAGAAGAAACATCTATTTCATTATCTCAAATAATTTAAAAATGCTTTTTAAAAATTCCATTATTTGCACAGTGTAAGGACCCCAATGCACCCTAACAACTGTTTGACCTGAATATATTAAAAATATTGTAATGTTTTGCTACATATCCCAAGGTAAAAAAAAAAAATCAGAAAAAAAAAATCAGGGTACAGCTTATTAGTTTTCTCTTCGCTGCTTCTTATAAAGGTTTATTTGACAGAGCATAAGATAGTGGTAAAATCCTAAGGTAAAGGTTAAACTCTGTTTTATTATGTTTACAGGATTTAAAGGGTAAATCAGGAAGTGCTTATTTAACATCAAGTGAAAGTGGTGGATTAGTAACCAGACCGAGACTTAAAAGCATCCTTAATCCTTAAGATCTCTGAGGGTGAAAGGTCAATCTTTAACACCAGGTTGTGTAAAGAATGAAGCAGACAGAAGCTTCTGTTTCATCATTGCCCAGTTAATCCACTGAGGAAATGAGCAGCATTGGTTTTTTGCTAGGTAAACTCCTCCTAAAACCAAGGAAACAGAGGAAAGCCTGAACAGGAAATAATTAAAGTAGGTTTATTCCGTGAATACAGCAGAGCAGAGCAGGAGATATTTTAACCTGTTTTAAAAATTACACTTCCGTGACTATTAATTGTCTACCTTGATTACATTTTCATCACTCCTTATTTTCATTATTCTTTTAATGATTAAATGAATGCTCAGTATTTTATGTGGAGAGAGAAGCAGAAAAAGAGAAACATTTTTAGAGCCACAACGGGTCACTTCCAATGGCCAGTGGTTTATGTTTTGTATCTTTTGGTATCTTGTGGATTAGAGAGCACAAATGGGGCTCATAAATACCCTATCTCTTTAAATTTATGAGTTCTGGAAAAATAATTTAATGCAGCTCTTTTATTGTGTTACCACAGTGATGTGTGTCAAAGAAATAGGTGCAGGGAAATATAGTTTGTAACATTTCTCCTCTTTAATCTCTACTAAGAGGTAGGAGGCAAGTGTTCACTAGTTATTTCAGCTAAGATTAAAATGGGGTTTGAAGTTCCCAGTAGCTGGAATGAAACATAACTCAAAGCTTTTCTTTACAAATGCAATATAAAGTATGATAGAGAAAATGTTTGGAGCCCACTAGTTAGTAAATATACCCACTTCTTGTATAGACAAGTCTTAACTTTTTTTTTTCTTTTTGAACAATCAATATGAAAAGACAAAGCTCTCACATATTTCAGCTACTAGGGAAAGAGTATTTTCAATACTAGCAGCCTTTCAATATTTATATTGAGCTTGCCTTTATTAAATCACTGGTGAAAAATAAGAGGATTCACCCAAGCTGTAGTTTCATCATATAAAACAGCACAGACATTTATCTTATAAAATTGCAGAAGTGTAGCTCCATGTAGACTGATGGAGCTGAGCTGCATTTGGCATTAGGATCTCATTTTCTTGCCTAAGGTGTTTATGACGCATACAGTTGCTAATAGTTTATGCAGTTCATTTTTTACAGAATCTGTGGTTTAAGCATAATGCTTAGTACTCCTGAAATATTACTTTTCTTTTTTAAAAATTGCAGAGTGTTTAATGTGAGTTATGAAGAGTGCTTAGTTGCACATATCTGAGACCTGCCTCAAATTTTTCACAGTGTTCATCCCTACCTTTGCAGTTCCATTTTATCAAAACATTTTGTTAATTAAGAAAAGGAAAAAAAAAAAGCAACAAAATCATATTTTGCAAACTAAAATGAGTGTTTGGACTCTTTGGGGCTACTTTCCAGCAGATATGCATGCTCAGAGCAGCAGCACAGAAGCAAAATAGCTCTTCTGTAATCAGAGGGATCAAATGTAGAAGAAAACATTCTTTAATGCAAATAAAGGGGTTGGAAAGCTCACATAGCATTTCTTCTACCTCCCTGGATAGTTTTAGTTTGATTTCCTAAAGAAGTGATGCTTATGTGAATGAATCACCTAGCTGTCTTTATTGCTTGTAATTTTCAACCCAATGGCCACTTCTGAATGTATTTGAAAAATGCACAGTAATCCCAAACTTCCAAACTTCCTAATCAGATTCCTAGAATTTTGTTAGAATGCACTACTTCATGGAGGGCAAAGATACTTAAGTAACTCAACTCATGGAAAAAGAGCATCAAGTGCTTTTGAGAGTCCACAGAGAGGAGAAACCTCTGAAATGCCTGAATTGTGAGGAAAAATTCAAAACAGAGCTGGTAACCATAAATTCATAGCAAAGTAGGATGTGCTAGTTCTGGATCTCATAAAAGTGTCTGTTTTGTTTACTGAGATGCCACGACTTCCCAGCCCATCAACACACAAACCCATTCAGCAGCAGCAGTGCACAGCACAGAGCTGCAAAACCAGCTAAAACACCCTGACCAGAGACAGCAAGAAATGTTAGCTCTTTCTAGGTGACTGTTAGTTTTCCAGGTGAGGGATAACAGATGGTTTCAAAGATTCTGTTTCAAAGTGGTATTAGAAGGAAATGATTTCTATACTATGAAGTATTTAATAATAAAGAAAAAATAATTTTGGAAAACAGAAAGAATATTATTAATTTTTTTGAATATAACAGATTATGGAGAGAACCAAAATAATTTTAGGGCAGGTTGTTTTGGCTTTTTTTTTTCCAGACTTTGCACCATTTAGTATGTATGTGCTACCTGACATCTTGAAAAGGCTTTGCAAATGCTTATAATAAATCCTAGTACTCCTGAGCACTGAAGTCTTTAAACCACTGCTATTGTAAGAGTTAGAAAAGGAGGAGCAAACTAAGGAAAGGGCTTAAAGCCCCAACTTCCATGGCCTAAATTCTCACAGAGATCACAGGGCAATAATGCCTCTCCATTACAGAGTTTAAATCACAAAACCGACAGCTTGCCTGATCCTCCCTACTTCAGCACATTTACAATATGAATGGGAAATTAAGCATATTTTCAGAAATATTTATTTTGTATTCAGTAAGCTTTGAGGCAAAGAGCTTGGATCCTTTTGACCTGATTCCTCTTTGTTAAATGAAATAAAAAAATAAATTCAGGCTGTACAATGAACTACATCAGAGCCCAGCAGACAAGGAAGCAAATAATTCTTCAGTCTTCGTGCTTTAACTAGCTGAGAATCAAGAAACTCCCAGCAATACCTCCATACAAGAACCAGGCATGTAAAATACTACTTGTCTTATGTTTATAAATATTCCAAAAACAAATTGTGAGAAAAAAACTTTACACACATTCATCAAAGGAACTTGGCTTCGGCTGTGTCTTCCTCATTTCTCTTTCATTTATCCTAATACTAATCCAAGAATATTATGGCATTTGTTAGTAGTATAATGTAGCAAAAGCAGACAACACTGTTTCCCAAATATCAGACTCCCAGGTATGTTTAATAATAAAGTTAATTTCAGCGTCAGTTCATGCTTAGCATTGTTCATGGTTTATATGTTTCAGGAGAAAACCAGTATAAATTTGCAATAAAATAATATTATTTGATTTTCTACTAATAAATAAGTTGTCATTCATAAGTAGTGGTTCAGGACACAATTGAAACATATATTGGGAAATTATTCAGTTATTTTTATGTGATTTGTTGCAATACTTATGCAATTCAAACAATAGGCCACCAATACATTCTATAAATTAATGACCAATAGGAATCAAGAATCCAATAAAACATTTTCTTAATTTACTTAAACTAATGGAGAAAATCTCCAAAGATCACACCCAAAGGCACTTCTATGTTGAAAGTCTGAACTGTCACTGTCCAAAACCAGCCTTTAGTTCAGAAACAAAATCAGTAGAACTTTGGGATCCTGAAAGACAGCAAATATCTAAGAAAAATTAGAGAGGAGGTAAGAGTTACTCACTTTAATAATCCTTATATCAATATATTTTCTGAGTTCTGCACTACCATTTATAAGAGGAAGTACTAATTCTGGGAATCCAGAACTGGAGGGATGAGAATATATTTCCCATAGCAAATAAATTGTTAAAAAACAATAAATACAGTCCCCAGAAAAGATGTTCTTGTCACACTTCAAAGAAACCCAAACAAAATTAAAAATAATTGGAAGCCAAATACAAAGTGACCAGCATCTGCGTTATCTGTAATAACTAACCAAGAAAAATGTGCTGCCTCTCATCCTGTGCTTTTGAAGATGCAAAGTAAGAAAGAAAACCACAGCCAAGTAGTATTACAACAGAATTAATTTATCCCCAAGTCCTTTTTCCAAATGTAATGACACTGTTCAGAGCAATACACCCTTAACCACAGATGCAGACATGCACCCACTGCACCCAGTGGTACATTTTCAAGCACCCAAATTCCAGTCACACTGAGGGTCACCCAACAGCCACATTTGCCAATCCCCCACTTCTGCCTCCAAACCCACATGGAGCCCTGTTAAAATTTATGGAGCTCCACATGGGTGTGCATGTCTGCCCAGGTAAATCACTGGCAAGCTTAGGACTGTAATTATCATTATTAGGAGTGTCTAGTACATTTTATATGCTAGCAAAATGCAACAAGTCTGCTGACAGCAAAGGGAGGGCTTTGCAGTGCCATATGTGGTTTGTCTGAAGGGCTCTTCAGAGTCTCCTCCTTCACTTCTGCTGCAGTCAACACTGCCCCTGAATTTGCCAGTGTGGCTGAAGCTCAGGTATCACTAGATACAGCACTAGATGCAAATAATGAAAACTGATTTTTTTTTTTTAATAATTGCTTCCAGTCAAATAGGAGTGGAAGGATAAAAAATAATAATTTGCTAATACAGGAAAATAGTTAGAGAAAAAAAACCCACCCTGTTATTAATTTGAATAGGATTACTGGAAAAAATAAATCTTTATGTCCTTTATCAAAAAAAAATCTCTCTTGCTATTCAAAGTCTCTAATTTTGGTTGTCTTAATGTATTTTTCATGTAAGTCATAAAGCATGATTTTTATGTTTATTATGGTTTACACACAAAATTATATCCAAAAAGCTTTATAAGTACTTAAGTATGACATCCTTTACTCCACCACACCCTAATAGTGAGAACAATAATTCACTCATAAAGATTGATAGCTGGCATTTGTCTTCAAGTTGTCCAATGACTGCATGAGAATTAAAATAAAATTATCTTCTCACCAAAGAAGTTAGTTATCCCTGCAGGCCAGGGCTGAGGTGGAGTTGTGATGAATCACGCACTGGGAGGATCTCTAGCTTTCAATGAAATTAGTAACTTCCTTGCAAATTAATTTAATTACACCTAACAAAAATCTCTGTTCACAAAACACGCATCTTTGGAGGTCTAAAACCAGAAGATGCACTATTCCAGTCAACAGAAATTTCTGTATTTTCCTCTCTTTCCCACACATACTTACAAACTCTCTTGGATGGAGGGAGGAGGGAACAGTTTTAGAAGAGCCAAAATAGAAGTTTTTTCCGTGACTTCTAAACTGCAAGCTGGTTTCTCAGCGTGTATGCATTCATAGAGTGCCTTCAGCTTGAATAGAGCTACACTGAGTCATGCTGATGTGGGGCCTGACCAAAAGTCTAGGCTTCTCCTAATAAAAAGAGTGAATTAGAAATTTTGAAACAATTTGGCTCCAGGCAATGTTTCTTACAGGTACAATTTATGAGAACAATAACAAGTACTGGAAATTTTAATTCAAAAATTCATTAGCAGTAATCATAGTCTTTTCTTCTTTTTCCACAGACACCATAAAAGCCAAGTCTGCTTGAATGATAAAAAAGATCTTCCCCATTTCTGAGCTCTGCATCTTCAGCAAGCCTTGGTATCATCTGCAGAAGAGGTCTTTGAGATCAGAAAATTGAGTGGCTGCTTCTGGTTTAATGCAAGTGTTTGGCACCTCCAGTATGACTTTCCCTTTGTTCAAATTTGTCTCCAAGACCACAGATTTTGCCCTGTTTCACTGCATTCAGGTCACAGCTGCTATGGCAGTGCCAGCAGGTCCTTCCCTGTCTCACACCTCTCACTTGGGGGTTGGGAGGATGTTGCTTTTCTTCTGACACTTGTGTTGCAACCTTCATTAGCCATGGAAATGTCTTAATGGGGACATTCTCTGAAGCTATCTTGTCACAGACAGGTTTGCTCTGAACTTTAGCCAAGTCTCACCTGACTGGCACCTTTCATTATGTCAAACACAGTGTCATGGCAAAGGACTAAATTCAGTGCCAAACAATGAGTTATAAAATATTCAATATTAAGAGATAGCTCATTTATCTCCCCACATCTCATTCAGGTTAAAAGACTTAAGGAACACTGGTGGGTTTTCTTCAGTCCGGACAGACAAACAGATGGATAAACAACAGAAATAAGTGCAAGAATATACTCATTGTTGAGAATATTGTGCTTATAAAGTACCTATTTTCTGAAAAAGGCACTGTTCCTATGCTGTAATGCATCTATGATTATCTGCAAAGAATTCAGAAGCACCTGCTCTAAAAGTATGGCTTATCTATAATTTAAACTGGAGGAGACTTTCCTTTAGGCAACACAGCCTTCGTGACACATGAATGAGCAGCTCTGGCTGTGTCTAATAGTTTACCACCAGTATTGCAGCCTTTGCAGCATTTTCACTTCCCTTAAATTAGAGAAGGGTTTCATTAACAATACTCAGAGGAAAACAGTATTGTTTTTGCAAAGGTAGCCTAGCAGTTTTGTGCTAGTCATTGGCAGATCAGCTCTGCTTCCTTCTTCCCTGCATGGGATGTCACCCCAAGGAAGGAGAGGCACAGTGCTTAGCATGGAGTGGTTCTGCAAGCACAGAGCTGAATCACGAGATACAGCTGCAAAACCTCAGGAAATCCTTGTCTTGTTCCAGGGCCAGCCTCACCTCAGAGGTAAAACATACCCCTCACTTTATTACAAAGTGCCCAAGACATGAAGCACTGGCAGTACTCAGTGGTGGCACCGAGGTAATTTAACAACATCATCAAACTCGGAGAGTTAGAATTTGATTTATAATGATGACTAACCCAATAAAATGGTAAAGCAAGTCAATACGCAGGCTCAGAGATTTCTCCAATTTTTTTTACCCCCTAGTACTTTGATGATGCAGTCATCATAAAGCATTCCAGACATGTCATGCTCGGTGGAAACTATGGAACAACAAAGCCTCACGTGTATCCTGGCAGAGATCAGGTCATTCTTCATTAGAGCTGCATAAACCTATTCACAAGATCAGCTTTTTTGTGGTAACAATGAAAGGAGAGGGGAAAAAAACCCAACCTCTTGATCACAGCATGTGTGACAACAACTCTTAGTAAAGAGGATATTTTATGTGAAAGTGGTACATTTTCAGGTGGAACAAAAAAACCCCCAAAACCCAGGAGTTCAAATCCCTGTAAATTGACATTGCTATGCTGATTTATGCCCATTGAGAGCAGTCCCTTCATAATTTGTTCCAGGTTGGAATTCTGCTATGGAGAAATATGCCCATTCCTGTAAAGTCAAGGAAAAGTACACCCAGCTAAAAGGGTAGTTTCCATGTAGTTCTATTTCTGATCACTTTAGATATTTTAAGCTATGTCTTGCAATCATCCTATTTATGGGATCAAAAAGAAGTAACCTAGATATGGGAATAAAGTTAGTAAAGTCATTGGTCCAGACAGGACTCAGGCTGCTAAGTACATGATGATTGATATTGGACACATTTCTTTCTTGGCAGGGAGTTTTGGCTTTCAGCTACACTGTGCTGACATCAAGCACATTAAAAGTGAACCCAAATATCTGCTGAAATTCACAGAGATGTTGAAACACTTTCAACTCTGAAGCCAAGGATGTGTCAGCTGAGAAAGCTGAAGTCTACCTTCGACTTTTTCATTCTAATTTGGGGAAGAAACGCTCAGCAAACTTGTCAAGTCTAAGCAAGCTCTTTTACAACCCACTTCTCTATTTTCTTGTGGCAGGAGTCCACCAGCAACAATCTTCATAAAAGCAGTAGAAAGGTCAACTGTTGCATGTGTTTGACAGCCCTGGATACAGTCCCAATGCACAAAAGTGGGTTCAGAACCCTAATCTATATTTCACTTTCTGTATCAGGCAAAGAAGACAAGTTTTAGGCTCTTCTTTCGCTGAGGCAAGTGATTCCCAGAGAGAACCTACTCACTCAAGAGATGTATTACAGAACAGAAGCATACTTATTATCTTTAGACAATCTTTCCTCTCTTTCAGGGCCCTATAACTTCCTATTCTCCCTTCTTTTAATGTATTTTTTGCTTTCCCATCCCCTCCTAGAGCTGCTGGATTCAAGTGCTGATCAGGCCACTGCCCCACTAGCTGTCTGAGAAGTCTCTGTAGAGAAAACTTGGGGAATACCTGGAAGGTTTCAGATCAAAAATCCACAAGTCACGATTTGTGTGCGCTGCTTAACCAAAAACTGCATTCAGGTTGCAACTGGTTGATCAGTTTGGCATCTGTGGCAATAGAGATTGCTCAGTTTAATTATTTTCTCTTTGGTGTGCAGATTGCATGTAGGAGTTCTGCTGTCTTCCATTACTTCAAAGGCTGTCAGGGTTTCAGTAACTTACTGAAATGAGCCCACAAGGCCTTTTAAGGCACTATCTTTCAAACACCTAACAAAGTAATTCCTTTAACCTTAGTGGACAGTTTCATATGCACTGGAACTATGATAAAACCAAGTGCTTTTCCCAGAAAATGTCTTTTTGGAGGGGCCTAGCATTGGTATGGTTTATTGTGGAGGCACTTTGTGTTTTTATTATTGAATTTTCTTAATTAATCAGTTATACACTGGCTTCACCTGAATGTCCTGCATTTTAATGTTACAATGAATTGTTCATTCAATAATTTGTTGTTTTTCTTTTTGACCACACCACGGTTTATATTTTAACTAGTTATTAAAACAGGTTGAAAAAACAGTTACAGAACAAGTTTGAAATGATGAGCATGCTGATTCAATTACATTTTCAGCTTTAAAAAAATATTTTGGTGGAGAACCACATTAACAATTTTTTTCCCCTCTATATGGATGGGATTTCAGACATTCTTTCAAAGCTGACAGTCAGACTCAGACACTAACAGGGCATTGCAGCCACGTCTGGGCCAGGCTGTGGTAAATCCTGGTGGATATTCATTGAGCTACCTCAGGGATGAGAGCCAGGGCTGCAGCAAGAGCTCACCAAGGTGTCCTCACCAGGTGTTCCCTGGGCTGCTTGAGGTTGCGCTGAGCTCCAAGCTGACATAAAAGTCCATGCAGGAGTATCTTATCTGGAGATATAATTCCAGACACCATTTCTATTTTAGATACGGAAATATAATTTCAAAAAAAATACTTGCTTTTGGCTATTTAAACATTTCACTGTTTATACTTTCATTAGGAATTGAAATGACAGTAAAGATTATTGAAGCAACAGTAGTTTTGGGGGATTTTTTTTTTTAACCAGGTCTATCAGAGAGGAAATAGAATGAATTAACAGGAAGAAAATTAGCAAATAAATTTTGAGATTAGAGTACAATTTAAAGGCATTTTGTGTTAACCTTTCACACAAAATATTTCCTACTGTAAAAAGAGCAGAAATAGCTTAAGCACCCTAAGGAGCGGTGTTAGCCCTCATTTAAAAGCTATTCAAACAGCAAAGTAAAATTATTTGAAAAAGTAATTTAAAGAATCTCATCTGTCTCACACTGGTAAGAGACAATATGCACGTGGTATATATATATGAGATAAGAGACAGGAGAAACCTGAAAACAAGAAGTATTTTGTGTAGCAAAAATTTGACAATAGCATTATTGTTTGTACACTTTCTTCTTTTTGGGTATTTTTTTTTTTTTTTAATCAGCAAAAGGTTTTATTGCTTTTCTGAGGATCAGCCAATTTATACCAGGAGAAAACCCCATATTGACCTTATTGTCAGAATATGGGCAGAATCAAGCACATTACTGCTGACTAACTAATGGAAATGTTTCCAGACACATAAAGGATACAGCACATGTGAATTAAGATGTGTACTAAGAACAATGGAAATAGGCACTGAAAGATAAGACATTGTTTAATGGGTTGTGTAATCTGATAGTTGACATCACGTGATCCAGAAGCTGGGTTTTGCAAGGTTAAGATATCAATATAAGAAAGCAGAACAAAATGAATATTACTAACAGTCTCTAATGATGATGCCCACAATGAATAGCTAAAGGTATTTTCCAAGAAAGGAGCTCTCAGTTCATCTTTAGTGCTGGATCTGAGTTGAACTACCCAGGGAAACCTTTTCCAGCATTTCTGAGTTACACATCTGCACTCTGTGCAGACAAGGACAGAGAGAACAGAGTGCTGGAAGCTCAGAAATCCATTTTTCTGAAGAGGTTTCCAAAGCCAGCCAGAATACCTGAACACTCATCTTGTAGGATAAGCAGGCACAGCTGTTTCCCACCTGAACCAATTGGCTACCAAATATTTTGTAGTGGTAATGAGTGGCATATACATACATTTTGAACATGTATTTTTTTTGTGACCTTCAAAATTTTCTGCAGAATAGTTTATTTCCAAATTACCAGCAATTCCCAGCAAAAGAGAAGGAAACCTTCCCTCAAAAAGAGAAGGAAACCTTTTCCCCAGCCTTATGACTTCACATGAAAATGTTACTAACAGAAGACTCCTGTCTCAGCCTCACTCTTGATCAAGTAAGACTTGGATAACAGAGGACAACTTTGCAGAAACTGGAACATTTCTAAAGCTATATGATTCATCCTGCACATCTGGCAGTCCCAGAAACAGAATTAAGTAACACGAGGAGACTTTCAGAGTTGATTTCATCATACTACTACTTTTTGTTGCTACATCTCATCCTTTACCCCTTCTTTTTCATGACCATCATTTAGATTACAGCCTTTCAGAACAGAAAATGGAGCTCTTTTATGAGAAAACAGCAGCATACTTTATGTTTGCTGTCCTTCAGTAGAACAGAAAAATAAAAGTAGTACAATTGATCTGAGCTAGAGTTGACCATCATCTAGTTAAAAGTTACATGGCTATTAGCTCTGATATACAACTAGGTTGTCCCTTAAAATGAAACAAGATTAACAGATAATGAAAACCACAGTCAGTTGAAATCTAACAAACACTAAGGTACAAGGCCAACAACTGAGCCTCGTCAGCTCTCCTCATCACCTGTCCTCATTGTCTCTAAAACAAGAGTTAAGATGTTTTCAGTGAAGAAACAATTTTTTTAGCAAGATCTAAAGCCACCTGCTGCAGTAGCTGGAGCACTTGGAAGTCACTGTGTGGGAAACAGCTCAGCCTTGCTGATCTCACACTCCCTCCTTGCCCACAGATGCTCAGGACACAGGTGCCACTCAGATTTATTCTGCTCTGTCATTTTGTGGGAAAATAACAGTGGCCCAACAACAGTGACCCCTTCTGTGCTCTACAAGGCTCCTGTGACCTCCATGTTTCCCTCACTGATCTACAACAGTGAGAATATCTCTGCACCATGTTTAATTTGGTTATGGTCTTAACTGGAAATATAAAATATTGAATTTCATATCATGAGAGAGGCCAGGCATGTGAAGGTTGTCTACTATAAAAACAGGATATGGAACAAAAACCTTAATTTTGAAAAAATAAATTAATAAATAACAAACCTGACAACTAGGACAAGCTGAATCTATCAGTAAACATTTGAACACTGTAAACAGATATGCATGTGCTGAAATTAATTTTCTGTTCCTTTAACCTCATCTCTTCCTTTCAATACAGATATTGCTGCTTTGTGACTCAGTCTGATTCACAAGTTTCAACACGAGGATGAATGACTCTCTACAAACAACTGAAGGAATTAATGCACCTCCAACCACAAGATGTTATTTTGTTGTGCAGACCATATCTGGTGGTAAAAACCATCAAATATCCATGTTGGCTTCTCAGCATGTCACCACAAAGGACACAGTGAGATCACAGCTGAGGTCATACAAAGACAGGCTGATCCCTCCTGGATCATGAGAAAAAAAAAGGGTTTTAAAGAGCAGAGTATGGCTTGGGTGGGGCATGAAGGGAAGGAGAATCAGCCACCAACTCCTGCCAGCCCTTGGAGTCCTGGCTCCAGGAGAGCAGCAGGGGGGGATCCTGTGTGGAGCAGCAGTTTTTGCTGCATCCCTCCCCTCCTGCTCAGCTCTCTCCATCCTGGCACCCCTGAGCTCCCAAGAGATGCAACAGGAAGAAGACTCATCTCATTGCTTTTTCTCCCCACATCTCCTCCAGCTGTCTGCTCCCCCAAACATCTGCCTATTTGTAAACACCCAGAACTAGTCTTCTGAAGAGCTGATGCAGTCAAATAAAAAAGCAGGCTAAAAGGAAGATACATTTACATTTAAGTAAAAATTTGACACACTTCCAGGCAGTCTCCAAATTTATATTGGGCCACGGTTGGTTCTTACAGAATTTTCACACCTACTACTTCATCAAGGATTAGATTAATTGGTTGAAGACAAAATTGTTATGTGGTTTAAAAAAAAAAAAAAGAGATTGATTGAAAATATATACCTGAGCAGAAAATTGCTATATGTGAAATTAATAGGGTACCAGCATCAATAGCCATTATTTCAACAACAAAAATTTTTGTCTATAACTTTCCATCCAACTTATTTTTCATATATTTCTTCTTAAGTAGCTTCTTTAGTCTAACAGTATTCAAGAGAAAGAGAAGCATCAGAAGAATCAGAATAGCAAGACACAATAAAAAAATAAAACTTAAAAAAAAAAAAATCATCTTCCCATCCACTTATCTCCCTTTGATCCTGAAAACCTGACTATTGTAGTGATGACTTTATGGCAGAAGAGGCACAGAACAGAATAAACTCAGTCACTTGCATTATATAGATTTTTTTTTCTTTTTGCTGTTATGGTCTTGTATCTCCTATTGCCACAAACTTTCCCTTATCCACATTAGGATTTACAGGGGTAGGAAACATCTTGTCTTTGTTCTCTGGTTTCTGCTGAACCATTTCACATTTCCCTCCTGTTCTCTTTCCTGCCATTCCCAGAGGACAACCCTGGACCAGATGTGAATGAAGCAAGTCACAAACATGACCATAAATACTTCACCATGCAAATGCAATTTCTTCTGTCACATATAACAAAATGCTGTACATGTCAGGCTGCTTATTCACACTCCAGCTTGCAACTAATCAGCACTAATCAGAGCGATCAGATTCACACTTCACTGAGCTTTCCCAGATTTATGCAGCAGAGGACTTGGATTTCATCACTCAGGATGGGAGCACATGGAGGCTGGTAAGCAGGGAACAGCCAGCCCTCTGTGTCTCTTAGGGGAAAGGGAGTGTAAGGCAAACTTCAAAACGAGATCAAATTGATTCCTGATGCCATCTTTTCCTCTTAAACCAGTGAAGGATCCAGAAAATAAAGAAGCGCCACTCTTCATCACTTTCACGTCATGAGTGGAGCAACAACATAACATTACCTGAAGTTACAATATTCTCTATGTAAAAATTATTTGGTTTTGATAAATCTCTTGTAAGACTTTGATCTTCAGGTCTCACGAGATGTATTACAGAGGAATTTACTGTACTTAATTTAGAAATCATTTGAAAAGGTCTATGACATTCATTTCTCTCTGTGCCCCTACGAAGGGAGATCTCTAAATGAAGGAAACTAAACCTGGCAAACTCTGTGTGATTTAAACACATATGATTATTTGTTTATCATTGAAAAAAAAATATTAAAGTATAAGGAAACCATTTAAATTTCGTTGCTTTAAGCATCCATCAGTTAGAAAAGATACATAACTAGAGTTTTCAAAAGTTTTGAGTGAAGCATTAAGAAAATTGTTGGAAATCATAAATGGCCCAAGGGTTGGAGACTTCAGTAACCTTCACATATGGTTTACTCTGCTTTAAAAATCAACTTGCAGACTCAGTATGAGATCAGCCACTTTCAGCTCTGTTATAATTAATTATTCATCTCATCTACCTGAAAGAACTGCAAATTTGGGCATTTCATCTAAATACCCTTTTTAGGTGACAAAAAAAAAGGTATTCCTTTTTTTTTTTATATAACTGATAACCACTTCTGTGGGAGCCAAGTTAAAAAACCTGACTCAGACAGGATGCTCATGTTTTTGTCAGTCAGTTAGCTGAGTTTTTCTGCCTTTTACAAAAATAAAAAGCCACTAATAATTTTGGAGGATTCAGTGGTGCAGATGATGTTCATAAAGTTGGGCAAATTCTCTGTAGAGGAAACTAGTAATGCTACTCATCAAGTACTACCTGTTAACTACCCATAATTTTGGGATGTTAGGCACTGGAGCTTAACTAGGCACAGAGACTCAGGTTTGTGAAGAATTTCTACCATTGGAGACAAAGAGGAATGTTTCACTTTCCTGGGAAGTGAAGGTAAGATGTCAGGGTTCTCCTTTTTAAAAATGCTCTTTCAGATTGTTTCCAAGTTATGAACAGAAATGCTAAAAGAACATTTGCTTTCAATTTCTGTTTCCCTTTAGAAAAATTTTATAAACAGAATTTCTTTTTTTTTTTTTTTTTGGCATTTTATTCAGTAAAGTACCCTATTTTGCCAGGGAAAGGGGACCACACTCAAAATCATTCATCTTTCTCTGAACTACAGGCAGAAAATCTACATACTATAGAAATAGGAATAATTCCTGTTCTTAACTAAAAATATCCCAGATCTATATATGGATTAATATCTTGGAACTAGTATTTATTTAGATAAAATATGTTAACGCACCTCATGTTCCTCATATTCTTTGGGAGATTGTTACATCTTTATTCAGCTGTGATAACTATAAATTTGCCAATCTTCCTTCAAAAAGTTCAGGAGATATTACTGAATGTGCAAACTTGTTACTACACTCATGTAAATCTCCATGACAAGCATTTACAGGTATCTTAGCTGTACTTAAGTAGAGGCAAATATATCAAACATTTGCCATCAGGTGCACAAGTTCTGACATCAGAATTGTTTAACACCACCACTGACCATTTACATTCTTCTACAAGTTGCTACAAAGGAACAGGACATAGTAAGTTTTTCATTTTGATGATGTGAATTTGATATTTCTGCTTCGAGGTGAGAGGAAAAACCCAAAACAAAGAGAACCAGAATAAATGTCAAGTTTCAAAAGTAAATGACATCACATGCACCTAGGCCTTTTCAGTTAAGCAGAGTTTTCTATTATACCTTTCACTCTTAGTAGGGATCAAAGATGAAAGTGAAAACAGCCATTTTAATACAGAAAAATGGAGCATTTCTGTAGCTAAAGATTTAACTGAAGCAAAATGCTCACTTTCAATATTCCTTTTTTAATTTAGATGCTGAAGACACAGATGAATTAAACCTTCAACAAATTAGCAACTTCCAAGGGGAAAACAGCCTGTCTGAAACACAGATGCTTTTCAGAGCTGACCAAAGTGATCATCATTGCCATGGACACAAGCTACTGATTTCCTAAGGAAAGCTGTCAGTGGCTTAATGCTGAGGATTTAGAGGAGGACAGGAGTGGGGCACCATGAGACATGATAAGAACAGGACTCATCCCTTCCATACACTCTCGAGCCCCACGGGGAGCTGGGAGCAAACAGTCCCAGGTGAAAGCAAAAGAAATCAGGTGAATAACTTCAAGGTTGCCAGGAGACTACACAGATACACAGGCCATTTGGTAGTTCATTAACAAATGGAGGTTAATTAGGAAAAGCAGGTGTGTATTCCACATTGAAGCCACCCGTGCTGACCCATGCCCAAGGGAGCATTTGCTCTTCAATGGAGATATAATCCAGATCATCATAAAAGCATTTCCTGTACCCTATAGCCCCTGCACAGCTCCTGCCAGCTTGATGAGCTACATCCCAAAAACCTAGAGGATCACCTCTGCAGTCCTTAGCAGCATCTCCTGCATCACCCCCTTTCTGACCAGAGCTCTGATCAGGGCCACTGAATCCCTTTGAAGCTCATTGAGGTAAGGGCCACAGCAGTGGTAGCAGCCATGAAGCATGGGAGAAGAAAAACCCCAAATCATAAATTCTGGACTGTCAGACAGTTACTACCTCCCAAAGAAATCCTCACCTCTTATGCAAGTCAGTGTGGTGCTGGTCACATCCATCACTGGTCAGACTGATGGCTGCCTTAGTATTCTCAGGCAGGTCACACAATTATATTTCGAAGTTATGTGAGTAAAGTGTGAGGAGACCTTTTTCATTTACCCAGCTCTTTCATCATCAGAGATACCTGCACTCCCTCCTGGACCATCACAACTTGGCTCTGAGAGCCCCTGGCAGAGACTCAGCCTCACTGGAATTAACTATTAATAAAGCATCACCTGCTCTCACACCTCCACAGGGCAGGAGTGGCTCTAGCTCCCCTTATATCGACTAACCCTGCTAATGACCCCCTGCTAATGATCTTTGCCAATGACCCCTGGAGATATAAGCTAATGATATCTACCAACGAGCTGTAATTGAATTGCACCTTCTGCTCATTAAAGGCCAAAGTCCACTAACTTTACTGCCCTTAGATAGAGCCTTGGTCTCTCCTCCCTCCCTGTATTACCAGGACAACTTGTGAAATAAAGCACTTTACATACGGAGGTGGCAGAAGTGGCAGCTGTAGGGTAAACAGAGGGTTACCTTTTCCCCCCTGTTCTGCTTTCAAGAGGCAGATTCCCTCATGAGGAGGTGATGACCTTCCAAGTAAACCAGGGCAGGAGAGGCCCTAGCTGGGTATGTGCTCTGTAACAAATGTCCTGAGGGGGAACTCTGAGATGCCCCTCTTTGCATCAACTTAGATTCTCCAGCTGAGAATAACATCTTGTGAAAAAGTGTGTGTTACTTTCCCAACAGGGGATGCAATCAGTATTGAGTTTTTGAGCCAAAATATACAAAGTAAATTGGATGTAAAAGATAGTGAGAATCATTTTGGTGGAGCAGATTTTTGTTGGTATTTCATACACTAAAGAAAACCCTTAAAAAGCTATAGTGAAAGCTTTTTAATCATTAGAGAGAGATTGAAAATGAGAAGAAATCTGGGGAAAAGCCAATATATTACAATCAATTAGCAAAACTACCCAAAATCTCATTGAGAATGCCACAGTGAAGTAGATTTCTTTCCAACCCAGGTGACTTTCAGGCTATCACTTGACAAATATGCTGGCTTTTGGCTCTCTGGTAGATTTAGTCTGTGCCTGTGGGTGCTCTTGGAGCAGGGCAAGGTGCCTGGAAGGGTATTTTGGAGCCATCACAGTTAAATTCAGCAGAGTCCATCAGGCAGAGCCCTGAGCTGCTGCTGTCTGCACTGTGATCACTGCAGTGCCCTAAAGTCAGTGGCAATCTGTTGACAGCTGGGGAGATGCTGGCACAGCACCATTGCCTGTGCCTGCTTTTAGCAGCATCAGCCTCCAGGGGCTGTGTGAACGAGGGGACACTTCTGCCTTGGAGCAGGAATTGCTTAAAATGACTGTTAAGCTTGAAGTAACAAGAGAGAAGTTTTGGTCCCTCTGCACAAAGAACCCCCACTTGTGCTTTACTAATGATCAGGTATGCAAGGAAGAGTCTTATTCCCACCTGCTATTTAATGGAATGAGATCCACAGCATCCAAACCACTTGGAAACTGAGGGTATTTTGCACACATCCTCTCTAGTCTAAGTTCTGACATTTTCACTCAGTTTTCCGTGTGTTTTTCTGATACTGATAACTCAGGTGACCAGGACTTTTCCATAGCTAAGTCATATAAATGAGAAAATGAGAACACAAGAGGTTATACTCTCCAAAGACAGACGTGGCTGGCCAACCACATATATAGGATATTAATATAGAGAAAGCAACAATGTTTATTTCAAAATGTATAAGGAGGCTGAAGCAGGGAGGGGGAAAGGAAACCCAGAAAGCACAGAAAACAGATATTTATTGTGCTTCCCTGCCATAAACATTCCAGCAGCTCTGTCCTGGGATCCTAGCACCATTATACAGCTAATATTGCTTGATTACCCATGCACCACCACAGCTTCAGCCTCCCAAGGACTGAAATCGAGTTTTCTATTCTTAGCTCGTGGTAATTTAAGCTCATTATGGAGGTGCTTGTATTCCATGAGCACAAGAGATAAAGGAAGCAATATAACTTTAATGAACAGCTGAAATAGCAACCACAGCAGGCTCGGTAGGCAAAAAAAAAAAAAAATCTTTTCTCTGATGTTGTCTTGATTTCTGTCCCACAGGTCTTCGCAGTTAGTGCTCTATGTATGTTTTATGAAGATATTCACACGCACACATGCTTAATGGAAACAAATATGATATCCTATTTAATAATAGTAGGTACATAGCAGCCTGAAAGGTAAAACCATTCAAATCATGGAAAAGGAAGAAAGGAAAAGTGTTAACCTAGATCCAGTACTACTACTACTACTATTACTACTACTACTACTACTACTACTACTACTACTAAAAATAAAGCCTTTAAAATAACACAGCTTTAGTTAGCTAGCCATAGAGGTTTCCTTCTTACATAAGGAAATGTCTTTTGTGTCTAGGGATTCTCACGTAGACTGAAGGAAATGGATGGATGCAGATGTAACTGTCAACAGCAGTAAGTGGAGGAACAAATGCAAAGCATTCTGGGTTCTCTTTGATAAATGTCTGTGTTCCTCAGATTATTGATTGGGTGCTGCTTTTCTTTCAGTGCTATGCATTAAGGCTCTCATCAAATCCTGTGGTCAAATCCTGTAGCCCCCTTGCAGTCAGCAGCTGTGTCTGCAAAGTGAGAAGTTCAGAGAGAACCTGAGGTAGGCAGACACCACAGGTTTGGAGTTAGGATCTATGGAAACCATCGTCTTTCACCAAGGATGGCAGCTAAAGGACCACTACACAAAAATAGCCCATGGATGAGTATCTACCTGCACCTAGGGCTCCTCCTCACTTTGTATCTGCCGTGAGGTACAAAAAGACATTTACCTCTGGAAATAAAAGGCAAGATCTGGAGGCAGCTGTGGAAGAGACCTGCCTCCTTCTCAGCACTAAAATTTGTCCTTCTAACTATTTTGAGTTCCTATCTCATAAAATAATCACACAAGAATGTTCAGAAGCTAGTGTAACTGGGCAGAATCTGGTATACTTTTAAATCAATCTGGAAATTAAATTGGGTCCAGTAGCTTCAAAACAGAGCCATTCTTCATTAACTTATTTTCCCCTAACAAAATAATTTTTCTGTGTTTTTCACATGGTTTTCAATTTTCTTTTGGCACACACTCATCATTCCTTCCAATGAGGAAAGCACAGAGGAAGGAAGGGTGAGGAGAGAAAACATCTGCTTAGAATAAAGGAAGAAAAAACGCCCAACACTTTGACTATTAAGACTTCATGTTTTCAAAATAAAGGGAATAAAAGCTATGTGTGAAATCTTCTGACATTGGCACATTCATAAAGTGCTTAATCATAATTATTGCCAGAACCTTCTCATAATTACTACCTGTACAACACCTCTGGAAATCCCTGTGCAGAGTCAAGGTTAAATTTGTCTCAGGATAACATTTCCCCATTTATCTTATCTCTGGAGAAAAGTCAGAGGATGCCACCAAGAACCAGAATGACCATCAGATTACAGGGCTTGGGTTTTTTAACATCCCAGAAGGACTTTTGTCATGCCTACAGCAGAATTATCATCTTGAACAGTCTTTACAAACACAGCAGCTGAAGGCAGCAGTAGTTACAGGCTAGGAATTCAGGGATCAAAGACAGCTGCAGAAACCTACTATGATTCCTGAATATGTGTCCAAAAGAGAATTAAACTGCTGACTACTCTCTTGGAGGTTTTTTGACAAAAGGTCTTTACAGCAATTGTGGGTACAGTATAAGATCCACTACACATGACAGTATCCTTGTATTTTAGTCCTCAGAGACAATGTCTCAAGGGTTATCCTATGCTCCTGAGCCACAGTCAGCCCCTGACCAGATACTCAGTTCAGTCAGGCCTTCTGATTATCTTCTCTGAGCAGCAATGAAAGATTAGGTAAATGGTTGATTTGTTTCTCTTTGGCTTGGAAACCTCATGCTGAGATGACCGCAGTGGTAAGAGCTTGCACTCAGATCTCCCAGTCAAGTCGCAGTTTTCCTTTGATAAATAGAGTTCCCAAATCACCTCGCAGGGCTAAGTGGTGAATTGGCTCCCCAACCCAGTCCCTTTCTTATCTCATTCCATGTTTGCTCCTGTGAATGAAATCCAGACGCAGGTGAGAGCTGAATCCAAGCTCCTTGTCATGACCCAACTCACACTCCTGCTTCCAAGCAAGTTCACTGTTTTATTCCACTCCAAATTTCAAACCTTCCCCATAAAGTACCTTCACCTAGGGTAATCAGACTGCATTTGCAAGACATTAGAAAGGTCAGTGATACATATTAAAAAAGCTATTTTTGAATGTCTGGCTCCACACTTTATCTCTTGAAATTCCCTTCATGACTTTCAATAGCTCTAATCAAACTTCCATTGATTTCCTCAAGAACTGGATCAGGCCTTCTGCAGTGCTTGCCAAAACAAAAAAGCAGAATGCAGTCAAATGTATGCATCGGGAGAGCTCCAATAAAACCTGGTTAGATGAAAATATGGTTCTGCTCTGAAGACTCTCTGTCAGTGTGGTTGTGCCTTTCCTTAGGTGACTCTTAATCATTTCCTTATCATCAGTGCCAAGTTTAATATTTTAAAATCTGGACTTTTTTCGTGTGCTGCAACCCTGTAATATCAACCTGGGATTAGGAGAGGAAGCAGGGTCTTGTGGTTAAGACAATGGACTATCATTCATTCCCATTTCTGCCACAAACACCCACCACTGACCTTCAGCAAGTTGCTAGGGGAGTGATTTTCAAGAGCACTCATCTTTGGCCTGACTCTACTTCCTAAGAGCTAAGTGGAAACAGAAATTTACATTAACGGGAAGAGAGATAGGTCATACCTAAGTGTCAATGAATAAACTGTTTTCCTTCCTCATTTCCTTCAATTTCAGAAATTATTATAATCATAACAATGAAAGTCAACAAAGAATTCAGTATAGTGCCAAAAATGTCATTTATCTTACATGTTCCTCTCTATATTAGGAGCAAAAACTGAGTTTTTTATAATATGACTAAACATAAATGTGCTAAATAAGTTATCATTTCCCAGCCATATATGAATTTTAGTAAAATATTAAGGAGTTAATATAATCCAACTATATCCTGCAGTTTCACTTGTTTAAAAAATGTCCATGGGCAAATTACTTATTTTCTTAGCAAAACCATTTTCTTCTTTCCCTTTTTCCCAGTTTCATGTAGATAGCTGTGAGGGCTTTGGGGTGGTGACTAACTTTCTGTCATTGTTCCTTCAAGGCTTCCCAGTGTGGTCCCTGATCTTGAAAGACACTTCCAGATGCAATTGCAGTGCAAACAAAGGGATGATTACTCTGAATATATTCTACATAAACCAATTTAAGAAAACCTTCTATCTAGGAGAGAGCACCGTGGACACTAGAAAAAGTGGATATTCTTCTGTTATAACCAACTTGGAGAAAATCCATTAAAAAAATTAGATGTCTTTTTCTGTTTTAAGTTTACCAAGAATTGGAACTAAACACATGCCATCTGAAGAAATCCCTTTCTCCCTCCAGCCATCACACTGAACTGAAATAAAACAGATGTGCTCAAATAAAAAAATCTGGGCTTACTTGTTAGTTTTTTCCTTGCCCTTATTACCAACACATATGACTTGCACCAACACAGGTAAAAGCAAGAAATATTCTTCAGAAGTTTCCCATTGCTGTATTCTGCCAATACCTGCTGTGATTCCATTCCTATAAATAATGGGTTTCTTCTGCTGTATCGTCAGATCCCAGCTGCACAAAAGCCAAACTCAAAACTCAGACATTCTTAGAGATTTGAAAAAAACACCCCTAAAAAACAAGCCCTTAAATCTGAAACAAAGACATACAAATTCAACCAGAGATGACTATTTTCAAGATTTGTGGTCAGTTAATGCTTATTGTATGAAGAGAAAAACACAGTCCTTTAAAAATTATCAGTTTTGATAAAGGCATATAAAATATTGTTTAAAGCTTCATTCAAATATCCTTTCAGAAATAGATTCTCAGGACGGGGTTTCATAGTTTCACCATTACATTAAGAAAAATAAGTTGTTTGTAGAACACTGTGCAGTTCATAAGTTACCAGTTATAAACTAATCCTCGATATCCAGTCCAAATCCTAAGGGAAGCTTCAAGGCAGCCACTTCTTTTTGGCAATACAGTGATGAAAGATGTATTGTTGAAAACCATAAAGCCTTGAGAAAAAATTTAGCAAACTATCTACATAGGAATGAAATGTTGAGAGCTTGGCTCATCAGCTGGGGCTTTCAGGAGAGGGAGGGGCTGCAAATATTTTTGTACAGGTTAGCTAGACAGTCTTGAAAACAAAGAGAAATGCTGCATATGAATTGTTAGAAAGGTTTTCTTGTATATCACAGAGGTTTGCTTCCCAGGGATCTGTGGGTGAAGATTAGCTGTTAAATGAATACAAACTGTCCTTTTGTAAGTCGTTCAGAGCCATTATTACCCCAAATGAGGATTGCATTCAGAAAACATACATATGGGTATATGTTTACAGATTCCAGAGGGCTCCTACTCACAAGGAGAGCCCATCACTCTCACATTTGGTTGTACACAAACAGCATTATGTGACCCTGCACAAGCACCCACTATCCTTTCCTGCACCTCTCTGGGTGAGCACACGGGAACACTGCTTTCCCAGAACACAGAGAATTAGCAGAGGATTGCACCAGAACCTTGTGCAATCTTTATGCAGATTTTATATTTATATATACATTTATATTTATAGGCATTTTTATATTGCCTCTACTCTCATTTCTTATCCAAGCAGAGCTCTGGCCAGAGCAAAGCCTGCAGGATTTAGTGGAGCAGGTTGATATGTCCTTCTGCATCAACGGCAGGAGAAATCAAGGCATTTTAATGAGAGCATTTCAGTGAGCACACAGGGCATTTTACAAACCAGTAAAAGTTTCCCAAACATATAGAACAACAGCAAAACAAAACTTTTGTACTGGATGAAAAAGTCTTAATTGCCCTCTCTGATGCTAGGAAATAACTCCCTGAAAAAGCTTGCGATGCCCTTCATGCAGCCAAGGCCATGGAGTCATCAGGCCCTTAGTCAGCCTGAGCCTCTCCTTTTTCCCAAAGCTTTGTACATCTGTTTCCTGACCCAATCAGCCCGTGGGAAGAGTTGCCCTGGGCTGTTCCTTGGAGGTGCAGCACTGGTGTCCACAGTGCTGCTGAGAACAGCCAGGCAGTCACTTGATGGACTTGGTCTCTGCAGAGCTCTCAGTCCAAGTCCATACAGTGGGCAGTCCGCAAACACAGCTCTTCCTGCCAGGCATATCCCATCAGCAGATGCACCATGGACAGGCCTAGGGGTGGCTGGCTGAGCTCTGGGATTTTACTTTCCAGCAGAGCAGACCAAGCCAGCTTGCCCTTCTTTAGGATGTTCTCACTGTGGCTGGAGGCTTCTGAGTGCTGCTGTAACACAAATGGTCAGATAAACTGAGATTGACTATGCATATGAATAATGGAAGTGACATGATAATTTTGTCATGTTAACACCTCAGGCATCAAAAGGAAAGAACCCAAAACCCTGGAGCTGGGCAGTCCCAGAAGCTGGAGAGCCTGGAGTCAGATCTGAAGTTTATGTCAGTGTGGACTCAACAGTCTCTAGGCCTGTCCATGTTGCAACTTCCTTATAGAAGATGATTTATTTTTAATTGCAGACTAATTAATGGAAAAACTTCAGAAAGCATTTGATATTTTTGGCAAAATCCTGGACCCACAGAAGCCAGTGGCAAATTGCCCATGACTTCAATGGGACAGTGCTTTAAGGCTTTGTTCCTCCCATCTCAACAAAATAGCCCTTTTGCCAACTTTGGGTTATTACTGAAAAGAGACATTATTAACACAAGGACCTTCTGTTCATCAAATGATTGCACTGAGTAAAGTTTGATATAGTTCAGTGGCCACATCCTTGTGAGCATGTACTCAGTGGCAGTTTGAAACATATGTTTTTTATAAATTTCTCATTCAGAAACAAAGACTGACAGTAAACCCCAAAAGCTTTGATATTTATATAAATTGCTAAATGGTTGCACTGGAAAGTACATTTCAATTAATGTGTCACAGAGCATCACAGTTGTTTTAAAGTTTGCCGACCCAGCAGCCTCTACAACATGCAAGTAGCTTGGGTTTTCTCTAAATTTGTGATATAGAAAACAGTTTCCTTCCACAAGTGCTCTCCAACAAGTGATTTCTTTTAGGTCAACTTATTTCCCTCAGATCCAGAACATGCAATAACATTTAGTAATATTTTCACCCTATTACCTATTTCAAAGATATGCCTATATTCCCTCTTGGGTTTTATGTGAGCCTTTTATTCCAGTAAAACCCTTTAGTGAGACTTTATAGAGATTAACTACTAACCAAACACAACTTTGCCCATTTGTGTGTTAGCTTTTTTGTTTCTTATGTACTCTGCTGCCGCCTCTAGGACAACACTGTAAAACTAGGTTTTGTTCTACGGCAAGCAGAGATTAAAGTTACTTCTATATGTCAAATAATGCTACAGGAGAAAAAATAGACAGTTCTACATGAATTTTTTGCTAATTTGGGAAATTAAAACTAATAAGTGATGGCAAATACCAAGTACAGTTGAAAAACAGGCCTTCCCGGCAAAGACACAAATGTCCTATTTTAATTCACTGCCTTTCCTAGACTTAGTGAATCTATTCAGCTCTTGGCTCTGTGAGCAAATAAGAAAAATCTCTTTTAAACTTACCTAACTTTCAATTTTTCCACAGATTCAAGAGTCGAGTAGATTAGCGGGTATGAAGTGTCCCTTAAATGTCAGAAACTGCCTGTGAGCTGAGAACCAGACAATGCACTTTGGTTCCAAACCTTTTGCTCTTCAAGGAATACATCAAAGTGCATTGACCAGCTCACATCCCAAAGGGTGCTTATATTCATGGAGAGATTACAGCGTATTTCCTGATATTGATTGGACTGGGCTGGGGGTTGGTAATCTCAGAGAGGAAGAATGGTTGTCCTTGAGGGGGAGCAAAGCAGTGCTCCTGTCACCAGCCAGCACAGGTGACCTGGAGCAGATCTTGATGGGCAGGATCAGTGGTTAATATGTGTCTTTGCTGGTGTATCTATCCTGGCAGATGTCAGTCATGCTGGTACTCGGGAGACCCAAGACAAAGAGAATTGGATAAGCAGTAAGGGAAAGCTATAAAAGGTCAACCTAGACTTGGAGTCAGCTAGCAGAGAGCTCATGCTACATGTGCAATTCTCATTTCTTTCCAGTATTTAAATAAAATAACTACTACTCCTTAGAAAAGCCACTTTCTGCTTGAGATTGTTATCTCCATGTCCCCACTTGGCTGCTGAAGGTCTTCACTCACCTGCTTGGCTGCTCTAGGCTAGTGGGACACATCCAGGGCAATGTGACCTTTTTCACCTGACTCCAGAAACAAGAGAAACTTTTTACCCTTCACATTATGGCACATAATTTGCCAAATTATATGCAAAATTGACTAAGAGGGGAAAAAAAACCTCTCTGCTTGCTGTTTCTTGGAGGTTTCTTATTCAAAGGTGTAAATCTGCTAAATTCACACGCATGGTTGAATTGACGTTTCTGTCTCCCTTCCCCCAAAGTCGCAGCCAGCTGCAGCTCCTGCAACACTCTATTACCATATTAATACACCCTCACAATATTGACTCCTTTGCAAAAAACCACCCACTAATTAGTAAAATTGAGTGCAATGGAAATGCATGCATGTAGAGCTTCTTTCACCTACTCGTGCTTCACTCAGCAGTCCCTTTCCCCTTCAGATGCTGATATTTTCCTGACTCAAGCTCACCTTGTCTCCATCAGTGCTCCTTGCAGTCCCTCAGACTCTCTGCATGGACTTCCAAATCTGCCTAAGACTCTCAGATGTTCCTCTTATCCCATGTCCACGCCACTGCCACTTTTGTTCATTAGGTAGTGACATGGATTTGTTTTCTTTTAACTGTGGATCCTGCCTGTTAGCTGACCTCAAATTAGGCTGTGACCCAAGCTGACTGAAGGAATAGCATGGACTGATCCAAATCTTCATGATCCATGGATCACTCTCTTACAGACTCACAAGGGCAGCCTGCCTTGCTCATGTGGGAAATGAGTTAAAATATTGACCATTCCAACTGGAATGAAGGTCCCAGTGAAGACAGTGGGTGTTTTGCTCTTGAATTTGCTTATGCCAAAATCCCATTCTTTGCAATTTCTCCAGGCAAGCTGTGCATTTATTGTACAGAAAGCAGGATTACTGAGTTGCTGCTGTAGCTAGGATTTCCCCATGGAAAACAAATCATCTATTGAATCTGACTTCCCTCAACATTAAAAACAGAAACATGTATAAATCATGTTAGCTGAAAATTGTGGAACACCTTCAGGTTTTTTTCTTCTCATCCAACAAATATTTCCTATGTACTTTGGTCTTATTTGATAAATGTTAATGCCCTTCATTTAAAACTGAAAAAAATAATTGCAACCGTCAGAGAATGATTATGGAAAGTTATGTCAGAACCTGGTGTCTTGCAGTCACTCCATAATAAGCAATTGCTTATGGTGCTGTGTTTTGTTTCCCTTTTCATTATTATTTAAAGGAGGCAGTTCTTTCTGAAGTCATATGGGAAAAGTTTGATTAAAAGTGTACTTATACAAATGAGTATATTCCCAAATAATGACCCCTTCTGTATAGAGCCAGGTCTATTTTGGTTTGGATATTTTATTTATTTATTTTAAAACTAAGGATTGTTCTTTCAGAGTTTTCCCATTACACTAATAGTGATATATGAATAGTATGAAAAATGAAAGTTGGCAGAAGCAGTTTAAGAAAAAGAAATCTCCATAGGAGTCTGGATACAGATCTACAATTGCTGTAAGTGATGAATGCAAACCAGCACTCTTCAATTGCTAGCCTTAGAAAAATATACTGGAGACTACTTACCTTCTAAAATGTTTCATGCATGAAAAATACATTTTCCCTTATTTGAAAAGGATTTAAAAATCTAGGCTTTAGGCATATTCTTACACTTTTACCTGCTTGTAATGATTCTTATTATTATTACTCCATTTTTATGCAAAGGCTTTAGAGAAACTTAATATTATAAAGAAACTTCAAATATACAGCGATGGAAATCCACAGTGGGAAAAAAGACACCTCCAGCACTATTCCGAAATCTACCACAGGAAAGAGCAACCCAATGGCCTCTTTCAACATGTGAAGAGGGAAAGATGTAGAGCAAGCAGAGGAGGCAAAAAGGAGCCAGGATTCTTTGGTCAGATTTTGTTCATTCAATTTTGAAATGGGAATAGAAACAACTTGCATCCCCTGGGTATTGCTAAAGACTTAATTATGGGTTTTTAAATGATGTTTCAATTATACTTGCATGAAATGATAACTGCATATTGCCACACACACACAATTATTCATTTGTAGTCCAGTAACACATTTCCAGTGTAGTCTCATCCTCTGAGAAATTATAGACTCCACCCTACAGAGATTAAAAAAATAATAATAATAATTCATTATTGTTTAAAAGTAAGATAATCATATCTACCAGATGGGCAATTTGTAGGGAGCTATTTGTTGCTTTTCGTGCAGGAGTACTTGTATTTATACATACTCACATCCACTTTGTGCCAAGTGCCAGTAGATGGAGCTAAAGAATACAGGCACCTTTGCAGGTTTGGGGGGTCAGTGGGAGAGAGAAAGCTCCCTTCTGCTTTGCAGCTTGTACCAGGATATGAGCAGAGTTCAGATAACATTGAATCTGGACCTGAAATCTCACCCTAATTACACTGCCAAGTTTGCTCTCAGTTCCCAGCTGCCCTGGAGCACCAGCTCTGCCAGGAAATGGTTGGTCCCCGCACCCTGCAGGGCTCTGTGAATCTTCATCTTTCTTTTGACTGCCATAATCAAAACATCCAGTGAAAAAAGCTTTGGGATTTTATATGCTGCTTCAAAAACTTTATTTGAAAATTTAGTTCTTTCCAGTGAATTTTGTCAAGGGATCCCTATATTCTAGTTTGATTACCACTGAGAAGTAACATGCTCACCTAATGTTGCATCTTTCCTTATTGATGACCAGCAATTCATCTCTTCTCATACATAAACATTCTGTGAAGCTTTTAGATCAGTGCACCTCAATAAATCAAGAAAACTGTTATCTAATAGATAAGTTCTAGAACTGCAGGGCAGTGATCTCCCTCCCTTCCTCCTTCGCCTCCATCAGGTGCTGATATCCTTCTGTTGTAACATCCAAATTGGACAAAAAGCTATGGGACCCTTTGCAAAGGAGAAACCTGAACTGAAATCCCTTTTATTTAAATGAAAGCTTTCATGTGTAGTTGATGTTTCTCCTTTTCTTTTAATTTTCTGCAAATAATATTCATAAATAGAGAATACTTCTAGAAAGAGAGCAAGGTGTGGCTGCTGAATTAAGATATTGTTCACTCAGTAAATCCTTATTTTACAAACACAAGTGCATTCAAAATTATTTCAGAGTTAATTGCTGAAACTTTGCCTCTCACAGCTCTCAAGATCTGTTGCTTGCCAACAGAAGCTGTTATGTGAGCTTTATGTTATCAGCAGCTTTCCCCACTGCAATCAGTGGCACACTTCAGATTTTAGAGGTAGATATTTTTCTCCAAGTCATCTTGTTCATCTTAGGTCCACCTGGCCACAATTAGGGAAATTTAGCAGAGCAAGGAAGACAAAACTTCTCCACATAAGAGCACTGGTGATGCTGGGGACAGAATTAGAGGCTGCATTGGAGCCACACTGGTGCTGCAGAGCTTGGGGGCCTGGAGAGCTGCCTTGGTGCAGCTGGGAGCAGGCTGGAGCCAGGTCTCAGTTGCCTGAGGTTGTTAAAGCAAAAACAATGTTAATTTTCATTTTTGCTTGGGGTGGTTTTCTTTACCTTTACTCATCCTCTCGGAGATAAATAAATGCATGCAAACTGCTGGCCCTTGTCCCCATGGTGAAGGTTTCTGCCCCTGGAGTCAGACTGTGGCCACACATATTAATGTGACATCCCACAAACGAAAGGAAGGAAGTCAGCATCTGCAGAGTGGGCAGTCTGAGGACATGGTGGTTGGAGAGGAGCATCCATCAGACCCACAAATGGTTCTGATAGCTGTGAATAGATCTTTCCACCCATGGGGCAGTTCTCCCCTTCTCATCATCCTTTTTGTCCACCCTGGGTGTCTGCCTGCTCAGCCACACAAACTAGTTTTGTCTCACCTGGCAGCTGAATAAGGGCAAGAAGTTTAAGTGGAGCAACTTTTAACAGGCATTTTTAGCAGGTTGCTGGAGGACTTTGGGGATAAAGTCCCTTGGCATTAGAGGTATGAAAGTTTCTGTTGCTGCTCCACATGCTGCTATGTGCTGACCCAGCTGCTTACTGTTCACAGACTGCATAAACCAAGAGTTTATTTATAGCTACATAAATACATATAAACTTCAGTGACTTTAAACCAGGCCATCAGTAACTGCTAAAGCAGGAAATGGCAACTTTTTCCAGAGGCAGATCCTAGGCTGCGTAGGTCTTAAAAGGCCAAAACCCAGTGGGAGAAAACTGCAGACCAGCAGAAGAGAGATCTTGGAGCAACAGGTGCTAAAAGATGAAGGGACAGTACAACAAAGGCAGTACCTGCCTTGTGAGTGGTGCAACTTGTTTAACAATTAGGATGGCAAGTCAGTACCATTCCCACATTTTACTTTGGGTAGCAAAAATTAAAAGGAAAAGAATGAAAAAGAGGAGGGTGGGTCAACAGTATCTTTTCTTTCAAGGATATGTTCCTTGCATCCTTCTCCCTGGGAATATATATTAAGAAATGCTCTTCCTCTTGCCATAGTAATACCTCAAAGAGATAATTAAGTGACATCCTGTTAACTGCTTATGACTAGAGAGGCAGATTTTGAATGCTGGCACATGGTGCACACCTTACTGTGGCAATTGTGCAAGCTCAGATTTATTGGGACAGTTCACTGTATCAGTCCAAAGACTGTCACATCCTGTTTTCACTAGTGTCATGTAATTAATCTTCCCTTGACTTAGAGTCAGACCTCATCATTCTAAATACCATAATAGATTTTTAAATGAGAACATTAATAACAAGGTCTCTCTATTATTTACCTTGGCTGGAGCAATGAAAGCCAAAAAGGAGATGCCTACTCCCAAGGGCAGGTGAGGAGAGGCGTAAGAAGGAAATGAAGGTTGCTGACCTTCCTGCTGAAGAACCCAGGGAAAGAGCATGATTTGCAGAGCTTCAGTTCACCACTGAAAAAGAGGTTGTTGTTGTAATTTCTATTAAGTACTTTGGAAGCACTTCCATACGATGGTGATGAGGGCCATAGGCATTCTTAGATAGCTCTATTATACAATAAAAGCATAAAGGTATAATGTGCCAGTCTTGTTTAAAAGAAACAGAGCCATGTTGACCTGGATTTTTTTCTGCCAGGAGCTGGACTTAATAGTTTATTTAAACTTGACAATATAAGAATGCTGAGCAGGATCTTTGCAAATCAGCTCCAGTCTTTTGGGTTACATTACAAGAGTTTAAGTAAAAAGCAAGAAGCAACAATTCCATCTGAACAGACTTTGGTAAGCTGGGAGAGTACAAGATACTTTACATTCCAAGCCTGTATCCTTACTCTTTCTGAGATGTATGTAAAATGCAGATATTTCTATAGATACAGGAACACAGTACACAAGGCAATGAAATTGTGACACCTCATTCACATACCAAATAAGAACAGAAGCAGCACAATATCAATCCAGCTTCATGACAAGCACTGTGAAGAGAGTAAAATGGTAGAAAAAACACAATATAGCCTTCTATAAAGGACGGGGTTAAAACTGGAGTCTCATGCTACTTTTCTGCCTCTACACTCCATTGAAATGAAAGGGCTAATAAGAAATGCATTTCAGAGTTCAGTCACAATTATCCAAACTCTGCTGAGGACATGAAGTGAATGCAGATTACCAGAGTTTCAAGAAATCAATGGATTTTTCAGAGGAACACTAGAGGTTAGATGCTGTGACTGCTGGAGAAAGTTATTTGCCGTCTGTTTTCTGAAAGGCTTCAAACCCATTCCAGAGCATGAAATGGCAAAAGGAGGGGATCAGGGATCTTCTACCAAAAATTTACACTTTTTGGTACTTCACTGCCCTTTACTACCCAAGGTGATGTTATCCAGCCAGAAGCACAGGACCTGAGCCAGGTTTGTTTGGACATTAGCAGGGGTTTGATTATTGTCCCTGTGAGCAGTGATTGAACACCAGGGGTGAAATCCTAGTGGAGAAGAGCATTACAGAAAAAGCGGAATCACACCAGGGTGAATTTCTACAACTGTAGATTGAAATTGTCAGAAACAGCAGAAGTACCACTCATGGGTGAAGAACCATTGAGGGCAGGTGCCTGAAACACAATGGAAAGCTGTTCCTTGCTCCTGCTTAACAGCTCAAAGAAAAATGTCCCTGAAAGCCTGTAGAAATACATAATAGAAATTGGCCACAAAGAGCTTACAGTGCAAATGCTGGAGTGGAGCAAAAATTTTGATAAACAGAATGAAGCCCAGCACACAAGAAAGTGTTCTGACTGGAGTCATCAGGAAGGAAAACCTGGGAATGCAGGAATTGCAGTTATATTCTGAGATTCCTAGAGTCTCCAAATAGATTTAGAAAATGTTTCCAGGAAAATGTGCTGGTCTTGATTATTGTTTACAGTAATAAATTCTCCAGACAAGGTAGAAAACACCCAAGTGTTTTAATGTTGTACACATTTTCCAACCTCTCTATTTTTGTTTTTGTTTTGTGCCAAATATTTTAATAACAATGAGAGCAGTACCACAGCTGGGAGAATCAGAAAAGGTGACATGAAATATGGTCAGGCAGAGTGACACACTTTACTTTTATTATTTCAAATGACAAATTTGATTTGAGAGCTTTTGGGGGGTACCATTCTTAATTTATAATAAGAGATGTTGAAATTGATGAATACCATAGATCATTGTATTCCAGAATGGCACCTTGAAATGTTAAAAGCATTAATCTAAAATGATATACTATATCCCGAAACTGAAATGGGTTAGTATGACTTTTCTTCCTTCTATAAATTCGTTGAATGAAATCCATCACAGGACAATGCAGCTTTCTAAAAATTTCTTGTCTCAAATTTCATGTACTTCAAAGTTATTTCCCAATTGTCCTGTAACTTGCAAACAGCAATTAACAGAACCAGATCTTTACAACTGTACCATCATCATTATAGTACCCCTTTCTATGGCATGTTTTCTCAGATGATTTCTAGCACACTTGGTAAATCACAGAGTGGTATAGTCAAGCATGCTGCCAGTTCATGACAGCAGCAAAAGGAAAGAGCATCTTGCTGAAAACAGATATATGTCTGCTGACCTGAAAGAACAATCCATGAAACAGAGTAAAGGAAATGAACACAAAACAGTCAGGACAGGACTGTTTAGAATCACTGCTTGATTACCCCAGGCTTTGTATGGGGAGGAGATATGGGTAGGAGGAGGGACACTTACTATCATATTCTTCTATAAGCACTCAAACACCCTTTTTAATCTCATGGATAAATGTATGAGGTACACATAACTCAAGGGTCACAAGCAGTCCTAAGGAGTTCCCAGTTTAAATCACAGTCAGAGAGTAGGAAAGGAGGAATATTATTATATCTAGTCATAGGGTTTTGAAGCACCTACAGATTATGTGCAGTCAGGCTCATCCTTATCACTGGAGGGAGATTAGGGGTATTTTTTCTCCTTTATATGCCACATGCCCCTGTGTAACACGTGGTGATGCCACTGTGACAATACCCATCTCTGTCCAGTATGCAGAGAGAGTCTGTGGCAGACCTGAGAAAATAATCCACCTTGCAAGCCCAAAGCACTGAATAGAGCCAAAGACAAAGCAAAAACATCCCCTACTTATGTGATCCAGCTCCTCCCATGACAAATATCCACTATGGCTTTGGCTGCTACAGGAGGACAGCAGCTCTGGAGAAAAAAGCCCCACTTGTGACTGCAGGAACATTACTGTCACTATTACAGCTCCCCCTGAGCTTTTAAGGAGATGTGGGTCTTCCTGTGCAGCCTTTTTTCCTGCTCAAAGTCCCAGTGAAGTCAATAGCAAATGCTGTCAGGATGCAGAACCAGGACCATGTGCTTTGAATGGTTCCTGAGCAGAATTGTCCTCAGTAGGACTAACTACTCATTTCTTTTCACTACACAAAATGGGGTTTAAAGCATCCTGCAAGCATACTCTACATACATGTATAAACCCAAGGCTCTGTCCTTCAAGTCTTACGTCCCCATAAAGTATATGTCAAATGGCAACACCCTTGAAGACACTGCCATGTACAATGTTTTGCTCTTTTAGCCTGTTTCCTGCTACCCTTCACAAAAGTTTTGCACCCTGTTCTTTGGGCTTCTTCAGCAGAAAAAGTGAGTGGCAAAGCCTAGAGCAAGAAGCAAAAGGAGTGGACCTGTAATAGTGATTTAATGAATGCCAAAAATGATCCCTTGCCTAGGTGAGCTAATTTATCATGCCAACAAGACCAGGAGTGACTGTAGCAGTAGTACAGCTCTGAGGCTGCAAAACCAATCTTTTTGCCAAATTCCCCAAAGGAAAAAGAGAAAAGAGCAGCTCTGTTTAACGGATCATGATAAGTCACAATTGTCATTACAGCATTTCAGGGCAACATGCTTTATTTAGCTCTTTAACCTTGGCCTATTTGTTATCAGCACAGTTGAGAATAGTTTGTATTCATTAGGAGACTTGTTTATTTTGTAACATAATCCTTTTCTTTGTTAACATGAAAGCAGAGCAGATGAAGCACTGGAAGGACAGTTCATCCAGGTCTGCAATGTTGTTACATAAAAAATGTCTCTTGATAAATGATTGCCAGGATTAGATTTTATGGGGTAGATTCATAAAAAATTTCAGTCTTGTTCCCATATGTTTCTTACATAATAGGAAACACGCAAAACACACTCAAAAGTGCAGTTCCTGGTTGTTCAGTAAGTTCTCCCTTCTCTCATATTTCTGGGCAGTATAAAATATGTTTGCATATTTTGTGGATTTATTAAGCTTGGAAGAATTTTTTTAAGCATGTCAAATTTTTCCTGTGATTTGAACACAGGTTTTTACCGGCTTTCCCTAAGGATCATTAAACAAAAAAAGCCAAAACCAAAAAGTAAACATGTTTTTGCTCCACTCTCATCTTGCCCACACGCAGCTTCAGGAAAGATTTCAGCACACAGATGAGAGAGAAAATTACACTAGGACAGGTGACTGCTGTTTTATGGCACCAGTCTTGATTTCTGTAAGTGGCTTGCAATTCCTGCTTCCATCCTCAGGCTTTCAGGTCACCAACAGAGAGAAAAAGTAAATTCACATAAATTTCATTCTCCCCCCAAAAAATCCAGCTTCTCTGAGCTTCAAGTAGGCTGGAAGAAGTGGAAGTACAAGGGAAATAAGGTTTCTAGTAATTTTGAAAGTGTATATTTAGATTACTTCTTCAGTCTGCCCTTGATCAGACATATTTATGTGGAAAATGTCTCTTTAGATAAATTAAATGTAATACCAATAAGAAACATCAGAATGTCTATCAAGAGCATTGCACTGTCTAGTGCTTGGGGCCAGGTTACTAAAGGAATGTTAACTCTTGGAGATATGTGGTCAAGGGGACTTAATGCAGCTTCAAAGACAGAGAACTTAGTTTCATTGTTAAGCGCTCAAATGTCTTTTAAAACTAGTGTTGCTCTCTCTCTGCATAAATCCAATAGAGAAATGGATGGGGTTTTTCTGTCACTTTATTGACGTGGCTTTTTACTGTTAGAAGAGACAGATCAAGAGTGGCCATTTTGCACTTTGGGAAGGTTTGTGTGGCCTATGAGATTTTGCCCTCCTGCCTTCCTATTTACCTGTGCAGAGGAGGTGGTACATTTAAATTTCAACATCTCTCTCAAGTTTGGAGAGCAGCAGACATTTGTCCTCTGAGCAGAAGCAAGGGCAGACCAAGAAACCTCTGGGACAGGCTGCTGAGCACATTTTATACTAAATAAGAAAGAACTATCTCTTTCAGTGTGAAAAGAAAAGAAAAAAACCTTCAATGTTCATATTAAAGGTGAACTTCTGAACCTGAAGTGCTCATGGTAGGAATATCTTATTCACCTATTCCTTTCCAGGAATGTTTTCCATAAAGCTTTATGATGGAACACATAGTAAACAGAAACAATCTTCGTCATTCACAATCATTTAATCATGCTCACAGCACACACTTCATCCCAGCTGCACTCTGGATTCTGGGTTTCTCTCCCTCCCATCCACTGGGCAGATAAATTTAGGTAGGCTTTGATGTGTTTGGACTTCTGCTTCTTAAGAAAGGGGAGGGAAAAGCACCTGAAACAAAGTGATTTCTGTTTCAGAAACAAAAATACCATGTGTGTGGTCAGGGTATTGAGTCTTTTACAAGAGAGGAGAAGTAAGATTCCACTTCTAGGTTTATGATGGTTTATTGCCTGGATGAAACAATGATATAGCTCTTTGTACTACAAGATCACTGGGTAAATTTCCTGAAATCTGGTTGGATTAACCTGAGTGTGGAGCAAGTGGCTCACTGCACAACTGACCGTTTTCAGGACAGACAATAAGGGTCTGTGAAAGACCAAAAGCTCATTTCAACCATTCTTCTACATGAAAAGGTCTCTGATTCCAGCAGGATTCGGATTCCACAAGCGAAGCCTCCTGGGGCTATAACCACACTTAAGGATCTCTGGAAATGCCTCATGGGTATCCTTTGTGCTTCTGGAAACCCAACGCCATTGAGAGATGTCCCGAAGTTTTGTTCTCTGATGGAGAGCATAGCTGTGGTTGATGGAGGGCTGGAAGGCTTGAAGGTTGGGTGAAGCACAGTAGTTTCTCTGGCCTGTGGCACACAAGGGAGTGTTTGTGTGCCCCTATGTGTTTGCCTGCTGCTGTCTCCTGACACTGGACAGACACCCTGACAGGGAGCTCTGGCTCCAGGCCAGGACATCTCTGGGACACCACGAGAGGCTTTAGCCATGCTGCCTCAGGAGCCAGAGAGACATTTTTCACAGAGCATCATACACCCACCTCTGGGACAAAAGGACACATGGTCCCCAAGGGTGGTTTATGCCCTGCACATAAAGGGCTATAGTAAAAACCTGGCTTTCTGCTAGCATGGCACCACTTCCAAATTTGCCCAAGACCAGTATTTTTTCCATTACATAAGCCTCTAGCTTTGGCATCATTGAACAAAGAAGAACTTCAGAATGAAAATTCACTTTGCCTTGGAACTTGGCATGTGCACTGTTATGCCTAGGAGCCAGCTTCCCCTTTCTCCATATGTATTTTAATAAGTTGATCTGTTTTCAAGCAACTGAGATCAAAATGGGTCAGTGTTTATTTTTAAATTTGAGATCTGGCCTTCTGCCTCTTGTATTAATATTATGTTTCTTCCAGAGTCACAGTTTTTTTCTGAGATCCCACAAATTAGCAGCTATCCTTAGTTCCACCACTTCCTAAGAACTCAAGTTTTTGTTGGTTTTCTGTTTGGTTGGGTTTTTTTTTGTTTGGTTTGGGGTTCTTTTTGCTTGGGTAGGTTTTTTTTGGGTTTTTTTTTGGTGGGTTTTTTTGGTTGGTTGGTTTTTGTTGTTGTTGTTGTTGTTGTGGGGATTTTTTTTGAGCTACAATGCACCTGAATATCACAGTGGCATCCCTAAAATTAAATTAAAAAAAAAAAAAAAAAAAGACAAGACTGTGGTACATATTTGGAGGGATAAGGTACTGAAAATGCTTTGATATTCTGTTGATTTCTAGATAGAAAAAAGAAAGAATTTAAAAGTCTTCTCTTCAAAATTACTTTTTGTGTCATGAAGCATGCCTGGCAATCATTAAATAAATATAGAATGAGAGAATTATTTAAGCCAGCGAGCTTGGCAAAACCTATAGAACCTTCTTTCTGTTTTCATTCTGCCTATATTTAGCATTACAGACCACAACATTTTTAAAAAACACCTTATTTTTCTCCATATTTGGAAGTGTGTTCACTGTCTCCTCACGTCAGAGAAGACCTATGGACTTTCCAGCATCCCTGTTTTGTATATATGGTAGCACAACCACAGTTAGGCAGTTTAGGCAGTGCAAAAACAGTATTCTGGGAAAGAAGCAGGCCATCTGACTATACACAAAGCAAACAGGCAGCACCAGCAAAGTCAAGGATTTCCATGAGGTTTCAGGTTTACTGTGGATAGGTGCAGCAATGAGGGAGGGAAGTCTGGTCTTCCCGGAAAGTGCTGGCCCTGTACCACCAAGCCACTGCTCAAAGCATCACAGCCCTTGGCTCCAATTCCATATAGGAAAGAAGTTTGGTAGGTAAAAAACAGCCAACCAAAAAAAAAAAAAACCCAGTCCAGGTCACTCTCAATAGATAACACGAGCACAGGATTGCCTAGCTTCTCATAAGGACACTAAAAAACCCCAGACAAATATGTAAAGTTATTACTGGAATTGAATTACTGACTCATTCAAGAGTGCTCTTCCCTCTAAGACATTTCAAGCAACATGCAAGTTCAAGGAAGGAGGTAATGAGATCAGGGAGTGATAATGCACATCAGATTAAGTGTGTGGTTAAGAGAAAATACAGCAACCAAAAAGAAAATCAAACAGAATTCTGGGCTGCGTGACAAAGGCAACAGCTCCTTTTCTTATATGTACACAAAGCTGCTTTTAGGATATTTTGTGTGACTTGAGGCCTGGATGATATGGAGAGAATGATCAGACACTTCTTTCTGTTAAACCTCAAGAATTAGCTCCCTAAAAGTCTTGAGAGAATGAGAAAAATAAGTCCAAGCTTTTGAAATTTAAGAACATTTGGTCAAATTTTACCTATTTTGTTACTCTTCCTCTGTCCTTTCCTTGGGACCCAACATCTTGTGACAGGCACTTCTGATGTAGTGATCACAGAGCTCACATATAGGGAGAGAATTAAAAAATTTAGAGTTTGGACATCCCCTGTATCTCTACTCCCAAAGCCCTCAAAAATCAAAAGAGGCAGTAACAACAGATAGCATTGAAATGTAGACTGAGTTCGGCTTGGGAACTTCCACCACCATCTCTAGATTCAGCTCCATTATGGAGGCAGGAAGTCTGCCTCCAGTATAAATAAAAAGAAATAAAAAGGGTGAAAATTTTAGCTCTAAAACACCTGGAATATTTCTTTCTTGGAACAAGGAGAGGAAGGAAAAAGAAAGGAGTTGGAGATGGTGCTTTTATAACAAAGGATGGCAACATGAGCCAAGCGAGAGTTGCCCATCACCTCCCAGGTGTCACAGCTTGGTATCCCTCTCACCCCTCCCTCTCAGTTAGGCATTTCCCAAGAGACCCCACACTGCCTATCATGTGGTTGGTCAAAAGAAAAAATATGGACAGTAATGGCCCATAAAGAGCACAGGGGCATGAAGCATCCAAACCACATCTGCTTCAAAATACTGCTATGGCTCAACCAGATATTTGATTGCATCAAACTGCTTCCAATTGGATATTTTGAATCAATGCATTTAGAGTTTTAGATGTGGGTCAGCTGGATTAGGAATAACACATTTTATAAAAGCTGCCCCCACTGAAAACAAAAGACTAGCAATACCAAGAGTTTTCCCCCAGCTAAAATTTTCAGTTTTGCGAAAGTTGAGTGTTGCCAGAAGGTTTTTGAGAGCTTGTCAGTCATAAAACAGAAAACAAAAGATCATGTAACCATACCAACAAAGAGGTCCAAGATGCAATTATTAGGGCTGCTGACCTCTTCTTCACCCTCTGCCTGCGTAAGGGGGAGATGAATGCCACTAACTGCACTAAAGGAAGAGGTCAGGCTGTACTTGGCCTGAGAATAGAGCAATCAGGACATCATCTGCATTGAAAGTTGGGAAAAGAAACCAAACCCAATAAAGCTGAAGTAACATGACAGCTTGAAAGTCATAATGAGACTGACGATGAACAATCAAAGCAAAGCATCTGTTTTTTCCTCTGCTACAAAGCCCATTTATGTTTTACTGGCTATCCCAGGCTGTCTTCTTTCCCATCTCATTGCTTTGATTCCTTCTGCTGCTTTCCACTAATTTTGCCTGTACAAAGCAAATTAGCAAAGGCTGCCTTGAATTGAGGTGAAGTATTAGACCTTATTCTTTGCACAAACTGGTAGTAAGCTTGACTTCAACATGTTTACCTGCTTTGCAAGACTGCAACATAAGAAAGAAAATGCAGGGCAAGACAGGAATATTACAGCAGTGGTGTGTAGTCCCTGAATCCAGCATTCCTCAGTCGTTTCTCCAATAAACATCCATCTGGTGTGATGTTTGTCCCAGAGCTAAACACTGAGAGAATCTCCCAGCCCTGCAGTGAGCCTCCCATGCTGTGCCAGCTTGTTGGAGCTCTGATAGCTCAGCAGAGAATAGGAATCCACATGGGTAGATTCCTGCTGACCTGGTCCAGCTCCTGCTGCTCACAAACTGCTCTGGGGATATTTTTATGCTGACAGTGTCTGTAACTTGTTTTCATTTGCCTGCCATAATCTCCTTCCCAGCGGGTAAGGTATGGCACTAGGGACACTAAAACACAGATGTTTGAGTAGTTGGGGTTCCCTCCACTTTTCCTCTTCCTGGTCACATCTCCCCCTTGTTTGCATTAATTTGGTTAGAATTAGAGAGTTCACTTTGTTTAATCTCTTGGAACGCTGGTGGCAGGTGAGTGCAGCTGTCATTTCAGAACATAACAATTCACTCCCACAATACAAAATAAAGATAAAATTATAAATAAATAAATAAATAAATAAATAACAAAACACCTCACCCCCAAATCACCCAGCATCACTCCAGGAGTGGTCTCAAACACCAAGTGGAGATAATACCCTGTGTTTATCTGCTGTCCAACACCCCTCCATGCTTCCAACCATCAGGCAAGAAGCTGATGTGTCACCTAACAGAATAATCTCATAAATCTCTTTAACCATTTCTTCACCATTTCCACAATGCTGATGCTGTCAATGGGTTTGCTGGGAAGAGTGGAACAGTTCTGCTTACTTTATTTTTCAGTGTTTATGAAGCTTTTTGCTTTTTCTACCTCTGTGATAAACAGACCTTTTGACTTCTGCAGCTATTTTGCAATAAATGAAATGTAAAATCTCTTTTGGCAGGCAGTCACTTTGGATTTTCCAATATCTGTTAGCACTCGAGAATTTCAGAGCAGTCTCACTCCAGTTAGTTTAGCATATGCTAAGTAAAACTTTCCTGCATGGAGTTTTTTCCTATCATTTGTTGTCTGCAAGTAGAGTGAGAAATAATCAACTTCCTAAAACCAGCAGTATGTTCTGTACAGAGACCAGTATTGCTAAAAATACATGGCAATAAGAAAATGAAGCATAGTCTGATAATCGGGGCTGGGATTCTCTTCAATTCTAATGATGCCTTAATCAGCCCCTTTCTGCCCCTTTCTTGGTTATCTGAAAGCCACGAGGCACCTCATTTGGACACAGAACTGGAACCCGCCTGCACCCCAGCATGGAGTGCATTTGAACTGGTACTGCTCAGACTGGGGTCATGGGGAGCCCAACGCAATCCGCTCTTGGGGAGAAGAACAATGGGCTTTTTGCATTTCCTAATTCCTAATGCTAAGTTGCAACCATGAAGAGATGCTCCCAGGCTCCAGAGAAAGAGGAGTCACCACAGCAGCACCGAGTCCTTCAGGAATTCCCCCAAGGACACAGCACTCCTCAACTGCTCTGCAGAGACCTAAATCTGTTTGTCACAGGCCAGAAGTTTGTATCCATTCCCAATATGTAAAGGAAGGATAATACTATTTATCCCATGGGGAAATTCTGAGGGCTTAGGTAATTGTGTACATGGCTTTTGAAATATAATCCACTCCAAGGTCAGCCCTGTGTTTGTCTTACAGAGCTGTTTGCATGTGTGCACACGCGCTTCAGAGGGAGTCGCGAGGTCACCCCAGAGGTGACTGTCCCCTGCCAAGAGCCACTCTGTTATCAGCTGATGATGGCAAGGGGAAGAGGCGATCAGATTGTTACACTGATGCAATAACACGTCTGAAGAATCTCTGTGTCCCGAGCCCTGGGATCCATCCCAGCCTATCAGAGCTCAGGGAAGGGGTGAATCAGATTCGTGCTGGAAATGAATGGTTGGCGCCAGCACCCTGATAAGGTGAGACGCACATCCCGGTGATTAGCCGGGTCGGAACTAAAGCACATTAGGAATTCGCTTCTGCTGCTCTGATTGGTAATTAAGTGACTCGTCTACTGGCCGACAGTCCTGTATGCTTCCCCAGGCAGTTGTTAGTTCTTCGAAAACCACTCCTGACAAAATGAGGTTTGCCCTTGGTACACAGATAATGAGACTCAGCTTGACAGGTGTGGCGCGATTAGAGCGCGGCTCGGCGCGGCTCTCCCGCTACAGCCACTCGTGGTAAACACACTCATTACAACCCGCCGGTCCCCAGAGGCAAAGCATGTTTGACATTATTAATTGGCTTTTCTGTATAAGGAGTCAAATAGATGAAAAGGTTTATCAAGCTGAAATAATTAATTTTGCCTGAATTCGCTGACAGTTCAGTTCTCCTGCAAAAGACCACTTTAAGGGTTTGGTGTCTTTTTTTTTTTTTTTCTTTTTTTAAAATTTCAAAGTTCAAAAGACATAATAGTGGCAAAAGTGGAGCTTTTTAGTAAATTATAATTAAAGGAAATTTAATTAATTTAGACCTGAGAAAAGGGTGTGTGCGGGGGGGGAACTCCTATCTTTGTCTATACAGAGGTGTAGATGGTAGAACATATCATGGCTTAATAATGCATTAATTTTAATCTAATCAAAGTATAATAAAAGAGGTAATTATGTTTAAAAATTATCATGCTCCAATATTGGTATATTTAAACACTTAATACTTACACTGCTTCCAGTTAGTAAAAGTTGTAATTGTTGCACTCAAATTTAGCTTATTTAATGATAGGGCTTATATTCATGAGGTTAATTGAATAAATCATTGTAATAACTCATGGTGAAACTGTGATTATCTATTGGGTTCTAATTTTTCTTTCAAAGGGAGAAAAAAAAGCCCTCAGAAATTATTTTCCTTGGTTTCTCTTCCCAAAAGGCAGCAGATATTTTTCTCAAAAAACTTGAATCTAGCATTTGATTAAAAAAACCCCAAAACATATTTCTCATATACTTTTCAAATTATACACTCTGCAGTTTATTTAGCCTTTTCAAAGCATGCCAAGGTCACTTGGCAAATGTTTTAAATCTTCCACACACTGTATAATTATATGTATCAGCCTGTTTATAAGCCCTTCTGTATTAATGAAAATGTTTCCCTTATAAGTACAAAGCTATAAGATTTGAAAGTTCAGAAAATGTCTGTAATATGGAAGTAAAAAAGAAATAGAGAACCCAGGAAGAGCAAGTGGGTCAGCAGTTCCTTTTGCACAGTTGCTTTTTAATAAATCTCCTGGTGCACTTACTTGGACATTTTAAAAGAACATTTTCACACCCAACTTCTAAAAATCCTTTTGACCTTTTCTCACAGATATGTGTACATACCACTGAGCAAAGCAATGTGAAAATTTCTCTAGTAAAGCAGTTGTTTTTGCTGAAGTTTCAGTGGCCCGTGACCATTAGACCATTTCACTTCGTATAGAGTGGGGACTGTTCCAGAACAAGATATTTTAAAATAGCCACAAGCAAGTTTTTCTTCATTTAAAGCTGACTCCCTACTATCAAATACTCCAGAGTTTGTTCAAGAATGTTATAGTCCATCAACATCTATTTGTCCCAGTTAGTCAGAGAAATTTGAGAAGCCTTGATTATTTATTTACCACAGCCTGAGGATCCAGGACTAACACGTAAGTGTCAACATGTCAATATTTTTCTTACTGGTTAAGAATATTTGTAGATTTTATAGTCTCTCATGTCTATATAAATGTATTTTTAAGAGACTAATGGGAACATAGAAAAGCAGTATTACATCTGCAAAAGTGAAAGGCAGCCCATCAGTTTTCACTGAGAAGAATATAACTCCTCAGTGCAGCAGATGGGCTCCTGGGGGTACCTTGCAGTCCCTGGTGTGACCCACTTGTCCTTGGGGAGCCACACGGGCAGCTGGAATTACAGGGAAAGAAGGGAAAGCAGTGGGACCTACTTAAAAAGTCACATCCAGGATAAGAAACCTAGAAGCACTGCACAGTAGCAAATTGTAATATTTACCAACAACTTAGCATTTGGTTCCAGAAATGTCATCCTCCAAAAATGCAAACATCTGTGCACTCACAGTGGAATAGTCCACAAATGCATCAAAGGGACAAGAAAGTAAGACCACTCGTTAACAGCATCACTTTCTCCCTTTGCCACATTTAATGATACTTATCATATTTTATACTTGCATGTACTATATTAAACTTACTAATTGGCTACATAATAAAGCTCAAAGGACATTATGTTTAAGTAAGTGGAGAACTGAGAATCAGGAGAGAGGAACAGAAATGATGGGTGTGAGCTGATCTCTGCTTATTGACCAAGATTCTGAAGATTTTAGCTGGCATTTTCCATAAGTAGCTTTAATTCTTGTGTCTTGCAAAAATGAATTCATATGCTAATTCTAAAAGTAATTTATTTGGGATTTGTAATGACTTATCTCACACTAATAAATCCTGTCTTAAAAAATCTGGAAAAAAAACCCCATGCAACTAAAGTAAGGACTCCAAAGCCACAAAACACATTGTTCTGCTGACAGATTTAATAGTCCTACATCTTAAAATTCTGGGTTTCAACAATTTTTTTTTTATAAAATTCTCCCACCTAGAAGGATTCTGTGTCAATGTGGTCAGTAGAAGAATATCCTGGGGGAAAGCACATCTGCCCAGAACCTCCCTTTCATTCATTAACCCACCAGGGGCTAACACTAATTAGATCAGGCTGCTCATTTTAAGCTGATAATTGATTTAAATAGGTTGCTCATTTAAAATAGAATAAAAACCTGCTAAACATTTGGTGCTTGGGTTTTTTCATCTGCAACTTTCAATTGCTTGTGCAATGTAGCATAAAATGTAGAGGTCTCCCTTTGCTAAAAAGGCCATAAAATTAATTACAATGAGTATGAATTGTGTAGGGTGAGGGGGTGGAGGAAAATGAGTGCTGGAGTTAAGTGGTGATGACTAACTAAGAATCACAAGCAATAGAGCTTGTTTCTTTTCAGCAGAATTTTTAAAGTAACTTGGATAGCTGAACCACTCAGTTTTACAGACTTTTATCCCAGAAGAGAAGAAAGAGTTTAGCCCAGGCAGAGAGGCTTTGCACATCTTCTAAACTGCCATTGTGTGATGCACAAAAATTATCACATAGTGCTAGGGGTTTCTATTGTCTCAATTAATTAATTTCTTAAATGAATTAATATCTCAGGCTCTGTCCAAGCATGTAAATACAAAGTCTTCATTTTATTGTTAAGACAAGTATTAATCCTCAGCCAAAATATTCACTTGGTGAAGTTGTCCATCAAAAAACTTTAGTTACGTGTGTCCATAATTTTCAACTTGTTTATTGCAAATCTAGATAAATAATGACTTTTTCAGCCAGTTGTAACTATGTTTGTTTGTACAAGGCTCAGACTTCAGCCCAGGATAATACCCAGAGTTTGCTGTTTATTTACCTGCCTAAGAGTCTGTATCTGCAAGCTGGCATGCACACATGCACAAGACAAAACAAGTAAGAGCAGGTACAACTAGGCTGAAATAGGAACTCCTGACAAAGCTGCAGGATTACCAGAGAACAGAAATAAAAGAGACTGCGAGGTGCAGATTGTCAGCACTGCTGTTTTATTTTTAATCCTGGTTTATAAAGCCAAGTCCCTGCCACTCCATCTGCTGCTGCGGCCCTGCTTTGTGCCCTGTTTGGGGAAGTCACCTCCACACCACTGGCACCACATTTTCCCCCTTATAAATCACAATCTTTCTCCTGTTTCCAGCAAATTCAGCCAGAGATCCAGACTTTGCAGTTCGGTGGGGTTCAAGGACTCTCTGCCTTGAAAAACTATTCAAGAGCACTCACTAGTGGCTGCAAATGAAAACAGCGCCTTAGCAGGGCATCACCCAGCTCGCTACCTTCGTGCCTCTTTAAATCCTAGAGAAGACAGCAAGAGCACGATAAACACCCTTTCAATAATTCTCCATTAAGGCACCAGATTATTTTCTCAGTTAATGGTAAACATTATATACCAGTAATCAGTTTTTCAAGGCAACCAGTTGTGAAATACATCGAAAACAATACCAGTTGCTCAATCACTATCAAGGAATTATTGAAGATAATTCAACTGCTTACATTTTACATGAATACTTGAATTTCTCTGATCAGTTTTGAACAAAACCCCTATTAACAAAGCATGCTTTTTGCTTAAAAGAAAGATGCTCATTTATTCCCTTGCATTTCAATTTGTCACTGAGCACATGCTTCTTGTGTTCTCCTGCTAGGTGCGCTAATACCTAAGCATGCAGCACACGAAAATGCATGTGAGCAATCAGTTTAAGTGACACTCAGCTGTAACAGGAGCATACAAATGGGATGAACTTAATGGCCATACCATGGCAGTGCACCTGGTTTGGCCACACTGAAATTGTCAGTGGACTCTGAAGGCAGACAGCCAGGGTAACCAGGTAAAACTGCAGTGACCAGAGCGGGTGATTTTACAAAGTTTTGCCACCACACCTCTCTAAATGACAGTGCCCTGTGTCGGTCACCTGTGAATGTGGGTGAGGACTGGCATCCTGGAGCACTGGGGTTGGGACAGCCACCAGGAGCCGGGTGAGTGGCACAGTGCAGAACTCCTGCTCAGGGGTGGGTAATGCTGCCTCGCCAAGGGCCACAGGCTCCTCTCCGAACCACAGAGCTGTGGAGGAACAGATTGCTGGCTAATATGGAAAGCTGCCTGCTTCCTAGATTAACGATGAGGTAATTTAGAATTTACATATGTGTGGAGAGGGACTGCTCAGATCCCAAGGTAGTATATCTGTGATACAATAACACGGGCGATAGAGGAAAGGTGAAGCAAGGAGGCAAGATAAGAGGGAAGCGAAGTGTCTCTGGTGCCAGCACCAAGGAGAGACCTAACAAAGCACCAGGCCCAGCTCGGCGCTGAGTAGCAGCATTGCTGGAACAAAAGAGATGTGGCTGAGCTGGGAAAAAGCAAGTGCACAGTGAGGAACATTGCAAAGGTCAGTGAAGCGGTTTGCACAGCTGTGCTTCCAAGTGGGCTCCCCTCGCCCCAAGTCCTGGCCCCTAGCATTTCAGTAGCTGAAAACTGGGCTCTGCTGCTGCCTTTTCACTGGCCACAGCACCTCCCAGTGCCATTGGAGCTGAGGTTTTAGCTAGGGGAGGCTAAATGCACTTGAGTCCCCTTAGCCCCGTGTTTGAGAAGCTTTGATGTGTTTGTCCCCAAAGCACCCAGCTGGATGTGGCTCCTCAGGTCTGAGTCCTGGAGAGGCAAAGGGATTTGCCTGTGATTGCATGGGCAGTTGGCAGCAAAGCAGGGAATTGCTGCTGACCACAGGCAAATGTCCTAAGCAACACAGTGTCCTCCCCAAGTACAGGATTGGGGCTGGAAACAGAGAAAACAGGATCACATTCATCCACTAAACCCTTAGTAATGAGGCAAGAGCCGATGGCAGAAAAGTGACCAGCTGCACAGTGAAAACACAGCATTATTCCTGAATCCCAATATGAAAAATATATGCATGATGTTAATACTGGCTGTATTGGGGAAAGGAAGCTTGAAATACCAAAATCTCTCAGCTAAATTCAGATTGAGACTTGTACCTATACCTTTTGGAGTAGCAAATGTAATTACACTATAGAAATATAGTAAAAAAACCCCAAGTTCTTGTGCACCACACATGACTTAGGCAGAAAGATAAGTGCAAATAACTTAAACCCTAAGAGACCAGTTCTTCCCCATTCAGAAAATCCTTGCATGCTGGACTTGCCAGTGGTAAGTGTCTTCTGCCACTAAATGTCCAGAGGTATATGTAAAAGTGAAGGCTGGTGCATTTATGCTAATGAAAAAAAAAGTGGCATCAAACTGAGTGCTAGATAGAATAGCCAATCATCCAATCTGTATCTCACCACCTATTATTTCAAGCTTTCCCTTTTTTTAAAGCTGTCTACCCTCTTTTTGCCATCTGACTTTTTTTAGTGTCTGTATTTTTTCTTAGAATACTTTTCCTTAATATATGTTTTAATTTTGCTGCCATTTCTCTCCTCTCTCTACACAAGCCTTCATCTTGAGATGCAATTTCTTACAGCTTTCAGTTCTCCCTAAAAGTAATTTTCTGTACAACTTCTGTTTCCATCTCTTCTGACAATGTTTCTTAGCCTGATTAATCTATTTTTTGTTTTTACTCGAAGTATAATAATAATAACTCTAATAATAAATTTCTCAGGTCCTTCAATTTTGGCTGCTAACTAGAACCATTGTTATGCCACTTTGCATTTCCTGAAGAAGATTTGTAGACAAAACTCCACTTTTCTTTAGTAGGGCTGGACTTCCTTGTTTCTCTTCTACAGTGGTAAGACATAAGGGGACACACTGGTTGAGCAGCTGATAAATCTTTCTGTGCTTCCATGGGGGAACCATCCACATTTCTGGGAAACCCAATTAGTTAGATAATCCTAAGTATTATATCAAGTTTACGTTACCCATTAATAGTCCTAGAAAAAAGCTTCTACCTGGATCACTGCTGTAGTTATTGAGGTTCAGTAAAGAGTGCCAGAGATGGTACCAAATCCTCGAAGTAATTTCACACACAGATTTTTAAGAAAGTGGCTTGGCTTGGAAGCAGTAATCTCCCTTGTACAAAGGTCTGGTGTCTTCTGCAGAGGAGGTAAGAAGATGAGTGCTAAGCACAATTTTACTAACACTGCAGTTTGGGTAGACATCAAGGTCTAAGAGGATTTTTAAATGTTTCTCAGTCACAGTTCCTAGGCTCAAGAGCACTTAAAGTGAAAATCTAAAAGATTTTTCTTCTCTGTTTCCTCTTTCTTCAAAAAGGAAGAGAGTAAGAGGAGTTCAACTTTCTGATTGCTTGTTTGTTTTTTACTTTTCATCCTGGGGGATTTAAATTACCTGTATTTCTGGGGCCAGCTCAGCAGAAACACACAACAGGAGCAGTGTGCTTGCAAGCAGATTGTGCAAATGTTTCTTTTGTGATGTGTTTTCTTTTGTATCGCTGTAGTCAGCGACTGCTCTGGATCCCATCCTAGGACACAAGCCAAGAATGAGAAATAAGGCTGCAAGCGAGACAGCAATTCACAACCACAGCATTGTTTGACTTGGACTACTCACCGGGGTAAAACCTACAACAGGAATACAAGATGCTTTAAGAAGCAGATGCTGATTTTAATCTTTCTGGTAGTTAGGGAGTGCACCTCACCCAGCCACAGGCAGCCCACGGAGCCAGGAGGGACCTGGCAGAGCGATTTCTTCCTGGCTATGTCAGCGAGGAAATGACAGCAGCAGCAAGAATTGTGAAGCACCCAAGGTGATCAGCAGAGTAAGTAGGAAGCATATGAATATACTCTTTGTTAGAGAAAAGGACAGTGCTATCAGCAAAAGTAAGCAGCAGCAGCAGATGAAGATGAATGATCAAAATGGGGAAAATATACCTGTGTTTAGTGTCTAGGAGCTTCTAGCCAAAAACACACCAGCCTTTGAACAAACAGGCTGCATGGGAAGGTAAAGACAAAACTGTTTTGCTACAATATGGCAACAAAAAAACACAGGCAAAGGAAAACAGACATTAGAGGTTTGATTCTTATTAAAGAGGAAGAAAAACGTTTAAAACTGCTGCAAAATTCAACCATCAAAGTAGGATAAGAGAGCAACAGATAGTAACCATACTCCTGCCATGAAGCAGTGTAACAGTCATGGAAACATGTTGCCTAGATTTCAGAGGAAATTGGTGTAACACAAAGCAAATGCTTAAAGAACACTCCTCTTTAATTTTCTGATAATTGTAAAGTTTTATAATGTAACTTTTAAATTATTTAGGAGACATTATGGTATAAAAGTTGAATTTGAGAATATACCAGAAATTATTTTACAGGATGATATAAACTCTCTAATTTCTGTTGTTGTTTACGCTGTTCAGAAAATGTTGACAAAAATAAATTTTGATGAAAAAGAAGACCTCTCTCCGAACAGTTTGCAATTTCCTAATCCAGCCTACATTCCCAGTTCCTGCCCATCTCTGAGTGCTCTGGGTGGGATCCAAAGCCTGTGAAAGCAATGGACAGGATCCCACTGGCATTCAGCAGGTGGGACATGAATGCCAAGTCAGTGTCGGGATGCCTCTTGAAAGCCATATCTCTCACTGCAGATCCCAAACATTACATCTAGGCCTGAAATAATCCTCTGTAAAGCAAGCTACAAAAGCTTTGGATGTTTTATGTTCACACTTGCTAGTGAAAACGAAATGGCAAATAGTAAATTTGTAAGGATGGCAATTACAAAATGAAAATAGCCCAGGCATATTCACTGGAAAAGCTATGTATTACACTTTCCAAGAAGGGAATGCAAATTTTCCTATTCAGTAAGGCCCAGAGCTATCAGCTCAAGCAGTGCCTGCACCCTGGCCCTGCATCAACTGCAGTTTTACTGTAAGAAGGAGGCTGAAGTTCTCCCAACTCGTATCCACAGGCTGTGCAGAGGCTCCCACATCCCACAGAGCATCCACAGCCGTGTGGGCATGGGCAGCCACCTCTCCATTCAGCACCATCGCTCCAGCCTGCTTGCAGGGCTCCACATCCCCTGCTCACCCAGCACAGGGATGCTCTTTCCCTTTCCGCCCTGAAATTCTGCATAAAGCAAAGCAGAAAGAACAATGGACAATTCCTAGAGGAAAATGTTACAATTGCAAACTTGTTGTCACCTTCCACCAGAGCTAGAAGGGAAAGGTGCAAGTGTCTCTTCACCTAACCTGTACAGGCAATCCAACCAGCTCTCTTGGACCTCCATGGCTATGCTGTTTTCCAGAAGTAGCTGGTCTTTTGTCTCAGATGAAATTTATTTGTGTGAAAGGACAAAATTACCACTAAGAACAATGGAATGCTGAAAGTAAGATTTACCAAAAGTAAAGTGTTCTGGGAAAAGATTACAATTAGCTATTTTTCTGCAAATTAAAGGCTTACAAGCAGAAGAGGTTCAGGACATGAAGGACATGAAGGGCTCTTCGAGTTAATGCCATTCCACATGTACAAAACAGACATACACAAAGAAAAGTGAAATGCTAAGGAAGTGAAAAAATGGAGAAAACTCAACATCATCTACCATAACCAGATCTTTAACCAGCCTCTTATATGATCTAAAGCAAGAAGTCATATAAGCTGTGGGTAAAGCAAGTGGCACAGATTTTCTGCCTTCTGGTTTGTCATGAGGTCTGATGGCACCTGGATGAGATTTTTTCAGGTTTCTGCCCTGTTTGGGTTCTCAGGTATGCTGCAGTCACCACGCAACTATTCTCCCTACCAGTGCCTTTTTGAGGCATTCTTTTCCTATCAAGCTACAGGTTTTCACTGATCTTCATGGAATATTTGGAATATTTATCCCCACTCAGATTTATTAAAATGGGTCAGATTAAAAAACTGTTGGTGAAGACATTATATAAATTCACATAAATATTTGTCTAAAGGATTTTTTTGTTGTTTCTGTTTTGTTTTACTGTGGGATCTTTTGGCTGTGGTGAGAGAATCAGATTCAAATACTATCCAGCAGAATGAGATTTCCCTCCATCAGTCACAGTGAACATATTCTCCTATTTCATTCATAGTTCCAGGAAATAATAATAATTTTAGTAGGAAAGTTAATCTGTCAGGATTATAGTACTCAAAATAAGCTGCAAAGAGAATGAGAGAACCATAAATGATAAATACATGTAAACTAATTGCTGGTTTTATTTTATCAAGCCACAAAAATGTAAAATACTCAGCTCCAGGGATTTTAAACAGATTGAACAATATTTTTTTAAAAGAAATCTTTCATTTGTTTTATTCCAGGATAATGAGTAAGTGCCCCCAGGACAGTCTTGAAAGAAGATAATGCACCTCAAAAGCTGATTTCCTTTTTCTGGCAACATATTCTAACTGTAAAAGTACTTGGATTAAGTAACCACACTGACTGACTGTCAATGTTGCAAAGCAATTTTACAAAGCCACCTTACTTGCACTGCTCATCCACAGCTATCTTTCAGGTATGTTTTCTTCTCATGTGAAAATGCAATCTTGTCTTCAAACTTCAGGTACAACCTAAAGAACAACCAACCCAAACGGTGAGCTGCTGAGGAATCCTGAGATTGTTCCTCCTTAAAGCCTTGGCAGATCCTCATGCCTTCCAGCCACCAGTGGGGATGATATGGGGTATCCAGACCATCAAAAAAAATCAGTGATCTGGCCCTTTCTGCTGGAGGATAAGAGCACATCTAAGTGTTTATGGCAGATTGTAAGCAATGTTGAAGGGGAAATTTTTTTTCTTTCTTTCAATTTGAGGTGTATAATGGAGCTAGGGGCTCAAAGCTTGCAGAGTATGGAGGGGATGGGGGCTCCCAGGCAGCTTACAGATCATGGGAAATTACCTGAACAGACATGCAGAGGAATTTTTACATTGCCAAAAAAAACCCTAGAGAAAGTAGGATTATAAGAAAGGAGGACAGAAACAGGCTCAGGCTGACTGAATGCTGCTACTGGTAGGGCACTGGTTTCTGGGGTTTAAAGACAAAATTAAGCTCTCGTGTTAATTAGGAGTCTAAACAAAAACAGAAAATACAAATAGGAGATTCAAAAGCCAAATGCTTATTGTAAGGCCTGGAATCTAAAATTTACACACAGCAGTATGAAATCAAATATTTTAAGTCCATTTTACTTATCAAACTTTTTCTATAAACTCCTTTGTGCATGCAGCACACAGATGACCATGACTGGCTGCCGTCTCTACACCTGTTAGCATTTCTGTACAATGAGGGGAACAAAAATGCACAGCCAAAGGGAGGAAGCAATATGAGCAAGTGGATTAAACAAAGAACTGGTGATAGATAGATATGGTTTTGCACATGTCTGTGCCTTGCTGAATGATGGCAAACCAAGCTCCTGCTGCTTTAGATCCCCAACTAAGCTGAGTAGTGAGCCTTGAGGCCTTCAGACAGGAATTTCTGAGCTGCTGTGAAACCAGACACTGCTACAGCTACTGCAAACCAGGAGCTTCAGCACTGACCTTCAGCAAAGAGCTCTGTGCCAGAACTGCACAGACAGATGTTGCAGTCTCCCCTTCACCCCAGCCTGAAGATGCTGTACTTCCCACCAAATTTCAAATCCCAAAGAGGCCCACCTGGCAGCATAACTGACAAATACTGTCCCAATCTCCTGCAAGGAGAGAGGAGAAAAGGGTACATTTAGGATAGCTGCAAACCTTTGGGTGCCTCAGGTAAAGCAGTTACAGAGCTGTGTTTCACATTGCCCCAGGAAAACCATGGACTCTTCCAATTCTCATGGCAGCCCCACATTAAAAAGGCAGGGAAAGTGTTGGGGAATGCATCTAGCTCTGTGTTTGCAGTCCTCCCAAAGACAGAACAGACCACTGATTTGGTCCAGTGACTTGTAACAACTTGATTGGAAATTCCAGGTCCTGCACAGTCACTATTGCTGCTTGTGGACACCTCACAAATATCTGTGTCCCTCCAAAAATTTGATTTCAGTGTAAAGTCGGAGAAAACTCTTCAGCATGGCCAGTTCAAAACAGGGAAGCAAAGCTGTTCTCTAAGCTTTGGGTGTGTTTGCACCTCTACAAAAATAGAACTGTCAATGAGACTGCCAAAACATGACGGATCAAAATACTTTGCTGTTTTTACAGGCATCAACAGCCATTTGTTATATAATGAAATTCAAAACCTAGTTGTGATTACCTAGCATATAACACAAAAATATTATGTCTTTATATATACATGGCCCTACAAATACCCTTTTACTAGGTATGCCTCAGTTTCATTGAATGTGTTGGTGTTTATAGCTTACTTTTAAAATCACCTTCAGGAGAGAGAAAACATACAAGTACCTTAAGGTTGTTGATTTATGAACTATAGCGGTCTTTATTCTTCTTGTAAACCTGGGTGGAAAATTGATCAGTTATAAGCCAGCTATAGATCTCACAGGTTTGCAAGATATATTATTGTATTTCAAGATTATCTGATATTGCAAAAGATTTTTTCCCCTTCTTTTCTTCTTTACCATGGTCATATATTTTGCTGTCTCAAATTTTTTTCTACTCTTTTTAGAGTTAGAGAAGCTATCGGAAAATAAAAATAAAGAAGAAGAAATCATCCTAGAGAAAGGATCTTTGGGCCACCCCAGGTTTCCCAATCCATCATAATGTGGGTTTTATTTCATACCCCACTGAGGTGGAATTCACAGAATGTTTCTTGAATTACCATGAGGCAGTCTTATAAGACAATTGCTGTCTTTTTTCCCCCCTTTTTGCTTCACTCTGCTTTTGACAGCTGTTGGCATTTATTATATAACCAATGGACCCAGCATTAATTTTCAGTAGGCTACAGATCAGCTACACTTTAAAGTAATATGTACAGGATAGGACTGCTCAAACGTAGGATATTCCTCTTGTAGAAAACAAAGATATTTCACTTTTTTAAAAAATCAAGTTTTGGGAAGAGAGATGAAATATGAGAATTTTATCAAAATCTTCTAAAAATAATGTTTTCACAATGTTAGAACAATAAGAAAATGCTGAACTTCTTAAGGGAACAAAAATGTCATTTTAAAGGAATAACAGTTTTGATAGTTCCAAATCCAGCTCTTTTTGTTTGGGGTAATATCAGGGAGATAGGGAGCTCTTCATAGTATTCCTCAGATGTCACCTGCCTTGAAAACCTCCCAAATAATGAAATTTGTCAGTAAGACACTATCATTCATCAGTACTACATATTCCAAGATAAATTGCATTCTGGCTCACTAATATTTTTAATTTTTACTCTAAAAACCTGTAGAGATCCTCACTGTGTAAAAAAATTATTTTGCAGATGTTGAATTTTGGTTTATTTCACAGGAATCTTCATTGAGTGACTTCAACAAGATTTCTGGAAAAGGAAGAGTTTCTTCGTTATTTACATAGATGTTACAATGTGGACTGAAAAGTGGAGTGTGGACTGAGACAGAAGGTTTAGGAAAAAAGCTTCAATTAATCCTCACATTAATCAAACCTATAGATATCTATCAGTCGTTCTGATATACATCTAAACCAACTTTTCAAATATACATGGAATGACTGTTCTGCATATGTCAGTCTTATCAGTTTTATGGGCTTTTTTTTTTTTGCACAGATAGTGATTTTCTTCAGGTCTCAAATTCATACCTCTCCTGGAGAAGTAACTGAACACATGCAGTTGGGAGACAATGTATGAGAAGAAGTCTCCTGTGCTGAGGTTTTATATTCCCTTGTAAAGTCTAGTATAGCCATTTACTGCATGAGATAAGAAGGGCCAGATGGACCACAGATCCAAGCCAGCTGGCTCTAACGCCCTTGTTGCCACCTTTCTATCAACAATGTGATAATTATGCACTCTAAATAAAAAATTTTGTTGAAGAAGTCCTTAATCAAGAACTTTACTCTTACAGCCTCCTGCTGGAAACATTCTTCTCCCTGACAGGAGCAAGTTTAAGTGTACAGCACCATGATTTGTTAGGTGGGAGAAGCTGTATGACAAAACACTTCAGAGATGCAATGCTTTTTGCCAAGCAGCTGAAACTGTTTTGTTGATAAATGTTCATGTCTCATACTATTAACACTGTCACACAGGTAAAGTTTGATCTCCTGACAAAACCTCTTGTAGCTGTCTCTTAATCTATTTAGTAATCAATATTAACACTCTCAAATGTCTCAAAATGTTCCTTTTAGCTTGTTTGTTTCAGGATGTGCTGTGTACACACACACATTTCACTCCATACATTCATCCTGTACGTGGACATATATTTCATTCCAAGTGATAATATACATTTTCTTTAGTAACTGCACTGACCTACAACGTAACAGAAAGATGAACACCCAGATAACCTGGCAAAGAGCACAATATTGAAGATTTGGAGAACAGGAGAGGCAGCTGCTCACACAAACCTGCAGTTCACACTGGCCTCTGGGCTCCAGCAGGACCTCAGGATAGTCTGGCACTTTTGATTGCTGTCTCAGGAACCTGTTTGGCTTTGTAACCTCAACTCTGCCTGACCCCAGCAGGAATGGACAGCTCTCAGTTGGTGATGGAGGATGGCCTAACCCTCTCGTGAGTGAGCCTATCACACCTCAGGTGTTTAGGCAGCCAAGCAGTAAAAAATGCAGTTCTGTGGTAAAAAAATAGATGGTTTGCCTATTCCAGCTGTCTCGTAATATTTAAAATAAGCTGTGATGATGCATAAACCCAAATACTAGATGGGGTCTCACACCTAATCACTCCACTCTGAATGCTAATGAAGTGCTTTGCAGATTAACCATACTAGACACATTGAATCCTTCACGGTGAAGCAGATTCCACTTTTCTCTTAAACACCTTAAGACCATCAGAAGTTCAAAGTTAAAAGAAAATTAGCACATGTCTTGGCTTAACCGAGTCCTGGAAGGATAGAATGGTTATTTCTTGGAGTCCAATTGAATACAACTTTGGAAAGCTGGAATTTTCACAAGCAGACACTGCATTTTAATAATTTATCTTCTCAGAGGAGCATATTGTACCTTGAAGTAGAGCCTGAAAGGTTTTACCCTGTAGGGAATGCAGCTACAACAAAAGAAAACTGAAAGCCATTTGGCTGCTTGTGACCAACTCGGAGTTGGAATTGGCCAAATTCCACACACGAGCAGAGACACAAACACACACAGAGGCTGCAACAACTCACAGTGCCAAATTGTAACCATATTTATAATCCTTTCAAAACACTTGGGTCCATTTTTGCGGGAACAACAAACATAAAAATAATGAAACCCCAGTATTTCTTTCAGAAGTGAAATATCCTCTGCCCCCCACCCCCAGTTAAGGCAGTCATGTTGCATTTCCTGCTACTGAGATTAATAATACCAGCTGTTAACATTTGCAGTTTCTTGTGAAGATTTTTTTAGAATAAACATGAGAAAAAATAAGACCATTAAAGCTTTTGATATATATTGTATCTTTTAACTAAATCTAAGAAAGAGACATGGACAAATGCCTTTCATAATTTAAATTACACTTGTTCTGGTGAAGCTATTGTTTCAACATCAGAAAACTGGTTTACTCTTTAATATACATTTAAATTGCATTTAGTGTTGGCACAGAGTGAGATTTCGTACCTTTGCTATGTGGCTATTAAACTTGGAATGACAAGAATCTCTCTTGACACTCAGATGCTATTGTAAAGGACAAATTAATTTCTGTTGATACTAACCTCTCAAAATACCAGGAACATATTAATATATGTTCATGCATGTGTTCAATGAATAAAAATATTTCACATTTATACATAAGCAGGTTTGAGGGCAGACCATTAGTTAGTAACATCAGTCAACAACATTTGCAATTTATACCACATTACACTCTCTCCGGTACTGTTGTGTTGTGCTGAAACTTAAAATTTTCTGTTTGAAATTCTTTTGGAAGAGATTTCCATTATTCTAGAGTTCCAAGAGACCAGCTCCCTCCATTGTCTGCAATAACCAATTCATCCTCAGAGGATAAGTCCCACATGATCTAGTAATATTTCTAACAGCACCAGAATCCCAGATTGAAAGTTGTTTTCATATCTGAAGCAGCAATTATTTATTGAAGACATGATCTAGCAAATAAAAGGAAGGAGACAATATTTTACACTGAACTAGGGCAAAAGGAAGGAAGGGAGAAGGGTTATTCACTGCAACTGGGCAAATGTGGGCTGCACGATGCCACTTTTAATTCTGAAACATGAAGCAGAGCTGCAGTAAAACGACATTAGTAGCTTTCATATGATAATTGGCATAGAGGAGAAGGTTGTTTCTGGGTGGAGCAGTAGCCAAGACCAAGTTCACTGAACCTAGCACACCATTCAATCAACCATGGAAAAAACAATGGGAGATAGAGATGGGGGAGACTTTTATTTTGACTGGGTAGCAGACATGAAGGCAGGGGGTGAGTGTAGGGAGGGGAAAGTATGCAAAAGTGAGAATCCAAGAAAGCTAAATATTTGAAATGTCTCTGAATGCACATATATTATTTATAACTATAAAATAAAACTCATTGCTGCATCAACATACAGGGTGGCAAACCAAGAAAATGCAGATTTATATGGGACGTGTAACATATGAAATAATGAAAGAGGATAGTGGCAGTCTGCCAAGTCTCCCCCTCCCCACTGCTCCTCTCCCCAGTCATTGACTTTCAAAGAGGAAAAGATTTCATACAACAAAATCTACCCTGACTTCCAGGAGATGCAATGAGAAGGGATTTACACTTAGTAGTATCTTCTAAATAGTCCCAAATAAATTCAAGTTTCAAATAGTTCCTTGCAAGAAATATCTATTTATCTCACTGGGGCAGACACACAAGTTGGGATTTTCTTGCCTATGTCTTTTAGGTAGGATTTTTCACCTCTTTTATTTGCTGTCATTTGGCATCATTTTATTCTTATTTTAAAATAAAAGCTACAAAAAGCAGTTCTATTTTCATGGAGATTGCCAGCAGTATGAATTTCAGCTCATTTCCAGAAGAATAATCTTTGTGCTGGTCAATTCAGCCAAGATAGTTTGCTGGCTTTCACACAGCAATGTACTAATTAATGACAAATTAAATATTGTTCCATATGAAGATGACTTCAGAGGTGGTGCATAAATTTTGGGAATCCTGGAATATCTTCAGTCTGGCTACAGTTCATTTACATGAAAATATGGCTCTAAAAATCATGCTGATTTTTTGTGCTACCCAGCAAAAAATAAATCCTCCTGGTGCATGAGCATGTTTCCTTTACTCATATAGACATTTACATTTGATTCAATACTCTTGGTGTGCCTTAAGACATGTTTGTAATTCAAACCCACAGAGATATCATATTAACACTTTGCTACACTCTTTGGGAAAAAATCATTCAAGGTGCTCTGAGAAATGCAAGCAACGTTATCAAAATGCATTGCTTTAAAGCACGGCTTCATTTGGAAGGAGTGTGGGGAGCACTCACAATGTTGGACCTCTCAGGGTTTCTCACCAGAGGTGTCATTTCAGAGTTAGTCATTTCCAAGCACCCAGGAGGGGTTTCATTTTCATCTCACTGAAACAATGAGGTAACATGTGCTTGACTTTAGCCTTGCTGTGATACTGTGCTTGTGAAAAAGTCCTGGAACTCGCATTGTGAATTGCCTCACTGACCCACGAGGTCATTCCAGGATGCCCTGGCCTTTTCTCCAGCAGCATCAACCTCCCTTGAGCCTGGCCACACCAGTGGAATGCCAGGGTTTCTGGCAGGGTGGGGGCACAAAGCACCTCAAGGAGCTTCAAACTTTCTGCAGTGTCCTACCCCAAAAATTCAGGCATCACCTGAATCAGCAGCATTGACATCAGATGCATGCCTCATGCATGGGTAGTAGATTTGACTTTGTGACCTGATGCATTCCCACACTGGATTTACTGGAATATCTATCAGAAGTTCAGGAATTACTGTATTTTGACATCTAATGCTGGTAAGGACTGTGACACTGTAGCGTGGCAGAAAGGACACTGAGAGGAACACAGTATAGAGGAAAGAGGCACAGCTGAACACCTTGTACTTGAACCATAGATTGGCTACTTGGTCTAAAGCAATTTTAGTTGCATCTCATCTGCTTTGTACCTCTAGAGATTTCCTACCCAGCATCCATGAGATGTTAAACAACTGACCCCAAGAGCCTGTTTTCTCTAGTGGAAGATGGTGAGGCATGCTGGGCTAATCTCCCCAGACTTGAGGAAATGTGCAATAAGGCAGGAAAGATTTAGTTTTCAAAATAAATTGAATGTTTGATCACAAGTTAGCATTCTGCAAAGCTGCGTGCTGTTACTTTGACAAGTTCTTAAAACTAGAGCTAGCTAATAAAAGAATTTTATTGATTGTCATGCCACATCAGGTCAGAAATTCATTTAGTGTTTTATTGCATTCTAGCACCAGATGTTTCAGAGGAAGGTGTGAAACTCCCATAACAGAGAATTATGCAATAACTTGCTTATGAGAGAATCTTCTTCCAAAGCCCAGTGCTTAATGGAGAGCATTATTGTTCTTCTTCGTATATACTGCCTTCCTATTCCAAGTGGCTGCAGCTTTTCTTTCCACATACAACCAATGAGTCTTGCAGTATGTATGTTATGTTATGTTAGTTATGTTATGTTATTGTTATGTTATTCTAACATAATAACATATGGTTATTACCCATATGCAATCAGTTCCACAAGTTAATATATGTACAAATGATATTTCTATCATTTTTTGCCCTAAGGGAAAAAAAAAAGAAAAAAGGAAAAATACATCCCTTTATGTTATTCATGATAACAAAACCCTATCTATTCTTCATTAATCCTTATTGAGGATTTTTCTTATGGTTCCCTCAGTGGTTCCTTCTCTATATGCAAAACTCAGTAGCAATAAAGGTAGTAAATAAAAAATGAGACATGCACATACAGCCCTTTTCCTCTCTGTACATTCCTGTGTTAGGTAAGAAGAGATCACAATGCATTTGAATTTATTTCTGTGAAAAATTTCAGTTACCAATATATGTGCAGAGCTTTGTTTAGAAGCTTTTAATCCGGCTAAGCAATACAAGTAACTCGAGATATTTGCATATGTAAAGAGGAATGTAAAGAATATGTTCATATGTAAAGAAAAAGTTCACATAGAGGAAGCTAGATTGCAAAATCAAAATAAAATTTCTGCAACTATTCTGACTGTCTGCTAAAAGAGTGTTTTCATAAACTTTCCTGACAGAAGCTCCCTTCCAAGAAAGCTAATGAAACTGAACCCAAAGCAGATGGGAATACAATCAAGACAAATTCGTTTTCCAATTCCATTCAGTTGTTGTTAGATTTTTTTTCTCCACTCATCTACTTTCAGATTCCTCATCTGTTTTATGAGTTGCTACTACTTACTCATCCTATAGTGAAAGATCAATACATTCATATTTTTAAAGTATTTTCAAATCTCTGAGTGAAAGAGGCAACTATATCAAATTCATTATGTGTTTATAAAAAAAAAAGAAATTTAAAAGTTACTTCAGTGAAGACTTCAAAATCCATATCAATACAGAACTTAGAACTCAATACAGTGAATTCAAATACTGTGTTATGTTCATATTTCTCAGCTTAGCTCTAAGCCAATAAAGCACAGGCGTGTGCCAAGTTTTATACACTGTGAGCAGCGCCAGTCCCATCCAAGGCACTACTGAGCCCTGAAGTGCTTCACTGGATTGGGGTCTTGTCATGGGGCAGAAAGGGAAGTGCCACAACCATTAGGATACACAGGAATCCAATGGATCTCCCTACAAAGCCTCTGTTTATCACCCCAAATATTTTTTTCTTTAGTTGATAAGCAAAAATGTTTAATTTGCCAGCATTCTTAAGGACAGAAGTTATGCAACCATTTCTTTCAGCAGCATTGACATCCTTAAAATGAACCACTACATTTTTAAATGTAGGCCAGGAGAAGCTATTTCAGAAATAAAAGCCGTGATTCCTCTCACTGAGGCAAATGAAAGTCAGTGGTATTTGGCTCACATTGAAAAATTTTATTCAGTTTGGGTAAGCACAAGGAGAGACTTTGCACAGCAAAACTTTCCAGTGCTACTGAAATGCTTCCTCTGTCTCTTTCCTGCAGGATAAGAGCAAGCAAGCACTCATGGTTTGTTAAGGATTTCAGAAGTGCATCTCTGTCCATTTGGAAGATAAGTAAAAACTAAATTAAGAGCTGGCCTTACCTGCAAATAATTTCATCACTTTCAAACTCATTTGTGTTCACCTTCTGTTCTCTTATCTCACAGAAATATGGGGGTCTGTACTCCTCTGACTGAATGTATCAAGTACCACCTTGCAGCACAGGAAATCAGATTTCCATAAAGGCAGAAGCTCACATTTCATAGAATCATGGAATACCCTGAGCTGGAAGGGACCCACAAGGGTCATTGAAGTCCTACTCCTTTATTACCTTCCTTCCCACAGGCCATGGGTGGGGTAAATCTATATTAGTATTTTAGTTGGATGTAGGAATTTTAAAAGGAAGTTTCCTAAATGTAGTGACAGAGGAAACTCTGAGGGCACAAACAGGCTCCTTTTTAGATGAGGCTGATGTGGCAAAAGCACTGCAGAGGTCAGCGCATGCCCTCCAGGTACCTATGGGCTAAAACTAGTCCAGAGGTAAAAGCTCAAAAATTCTTACCTCTGTGAAAGGCTTTGTTCTTCTTTCATGTAGGTCTGAGAGGAGAATGTAAATGTCCAACTCAATATCATTCTGTTCTCTTCTCTCCAGATCTTGCACCTTGCAGTAGGGAAACTCCATTTCACACCCGTGGTTGGGATTCCTGTGCAATCCCATGGGGATACATTTTCCTGGGCTTTGTGGTAAAGCATGGCAATGAAGCTCATTAAGGTGATCCTGGCACACACATCCCATGCTGTACTTTGTGGAGTGATGCACCCTCAGTTTGGCTCATCCTTAGTTCTACAAGAGCCTTAAAGACTCTGAAAAACAAATAAAAATTACATTTATGTAAAACATTATGCTTTATTCAGTATTATATTTATTTTTACTTGCATGATATTTTAAGTCCTCCAGTACTTAAAGTATCATACTTCCATTAAGACTTTTCTCCTAGTTACTGTTATTTTCAATTATCTCGTTAGGATATGAACACAACTAAGCCTAAACAAAGATTTTTTTCCCCCCCCCTGCGCACAACCATAAAAATATTTACTTTACACTGTGAGAACAGGGTTCTGTTTGAATAAAAAAATTAACCTGGGGGTATTTGCAGTAAAAATGTGTCTTTTACAACTATTCCCTTGTGTTAGAACAATCCTGGTCAAGAATCAGCCTGGCTGCAGATTCCTCTCTCTCTCATGTGAGGTTGAGTGGAAAAAAAAAGATGAAAGCAAGGAAGAGGTTTTATAATTCCTCTTGCAGTCATTTCTTTCTCTGACTAGAATATGATTAAAGATATCTCACATAAACTGGGAATAGGCAACACTTCCTAGCAGCTATTTCAAATTCTGCCCTTGAGGATTATATAATAATAAAAAAAATCCTCATTCTTACGCAGCATTTTTTATCCACGGATTTCAAAGACATGTCTTGTCTCACTACTGGGGCACCCCACACCCATGTGGAAAAGTTTCTCTCCCCTTGTTTGCTGGCACCCCTGAATGCCTGGATGGGCATTAGGAGGGTGTTGCATGGCTGGATAGGATCAGAGAAGGTGTCAGCAGAGACTTTTCACTGCCATTTGCCAGAGCACCTGGCACTGTGCTGGCTGGGCTGTGCTAAATCCTGGGGAGGTACCCTGAGCAGGGGATGCCCTGGAGCAGCACAGAGTGACAGCCAAGGGGCTCTTTTCATCTCAGACATGCTCCCTGGACTACTATTCTCATTCTATTACAGCTGCAGCAGTGACTACTGCAGTCTCTAAGACAGAAGTATTTTCTTCATCATATTATAGTGCAATTCCTTTTCCATCTGTCTTCTTCACTTCTAAATCAATTCTTACTCAATGTATTCTTCTCTTTGTTTCATTAACTGATGGTTTTAAGGACTCTCAGTGTTGCATAGTTAATAACTTTTCTGAGGCTTGACTTTTTCCATCAGTTCACATTTCCAAACCAATTAATTCCTTGTTGTTTTCCAATGGTTATTAAAAGGTAGAAAAATCCAGTTTAACCCAGTCTACCGTCTGAGGGATGCATCTATATGCTAATTACTTTTCCAGTTTGCTAGCAGGAAACTCTGCATGATAGAAGGGACCATTTTCTAAAATTATCAAGGGCCAGACTTTTAGAGGTAGTTAGGTGCTTAAAGATGAAGAAGTGCCTAGCGGGGTTTTTAGAAGTGCCTAGGTATTTAAATCTTTTTGAAATCAGTGTGATTGAATTAGGGGACTGAATACTTTAAAAGCCAGGCTCCACAAGATGCAAAAAGAGGGTTTAAAAAAAAACATAGTGTTCAAAAAATATTTAGTCATATAATGAGGAGGTTAAATATTTGAAAGAGCGGAATGATATTTTTTTTCTTTAGTTAATTAAATTTTAGGTTAATCGACAGTATTATTCAATTCATGGTGCATTCAGATAAGTGACTTCAGCTAACCTAAAAAAAAACCCTGAAAACATTTCATTATTGCCATTTCCAGAAGATAAACTTTTTTCCTGTTTTGTTTGTTTCATAAACAATGCTTGCATTAATTCTTAGAAAGGATAATAATCTGCAAGCTAAATAAATTGCTATTGTTTTCCTCTTTCCCCAGAACAACTACATAATATATTTTCAGCTGAACTTCACCCAGTTGTGTATATATATACATCTATAATTATACTCAGTTTTCTCCCTGTGACTCATTTCAGCCTAAGAGGCTGCAGGGCTGAGCTCACAGCCAAAGTTCTTGCCTGTTCTCAGTGCTTAATTGAAAAGGCACTCTCAGCACTTGCTCTGGCAGCTTTGATCTGTCCCATCTGCTTCTGCAGCAGCAACATCAGACAGATACAAACCAGCTTGAGATCCTTTTTCAGAAGGGCCCTGATAGCACAGGGGAGGAATGGTTTGCAGGTGGCCTGAATTCCACTGGGCTCAGGTGAATTCAGGATTTCTACAAAAACCATTGGATCTCAGGAGAAGACAGAAATGCAGGTTACTCCCAACACCAACCAATGAATAAACAACATGACTTTGAAGGTTAATTCTCCTAGGTACACAGAGGGATTGTCTTCCCTTAGTTTTAAGACCCTTAAAAACTGGGTGAAGTTTGAATAAGAGTCTCCATGAGAGATTTCAAGTCACATATAGCCAAGAGTCCTGAACCCTGAAAGGTATAGATCTTAAATTGGGCTGTAGATATCAAGATACTTCCCAGATCGTGTTGGAAAATTTGACTAATTTTAGAAATGGTAAGCAAAGTGCAGGCTTGCCAGAGGTGAGATCGTCTCTCAATGAAATTTGGTTGTAGTCACCTGAACAAGTTCTCCTGCTATCTACTGTATAAAGAATTTTAAAAGAATATTAACAATTGAGGATAGACATCATTGCCAAGGTAGCAAAATAAGATTTACAGCCTCAGTCTCTGGCTTGATTTCACTCAGGACACAATGGCCATGCATCTCTTAAAAAGTGTCATCTCATTGCATCAGAGGGGCAGCTAAGCAAAAATACTGGGAAAATTTTATTTGAGAAGAATGGTTCACTGCTGGTTTATCTGATTTGTCCCTTAATCCACAACTTGTAGTTATTTCTTTCCTAGAAATATTGCAAAATTGCTTAAGGACAGGATGGCTCAAGGTCTGGTAATGGGATTTTTAGCCTTTCACATTCAGCTCATTTATCTGAGCATGGGTAGGTCTTTAGGTCAGTGAGTTGTTACCTGCTGACTCTTGTCCAGTGGCCTCTGAAAGAAATGAATGAGCAACTTTCACACAGTGTACAATTGTCTACCCAAAAGTTATGCCAAAAAGGGATAGTAACAGAAGAAATAACATAGCTACACAAGAGTAAAATCAAAATTTCTTTATGAGCAAAAAAGAGGGTTTTTTTCCCCTGACACTTTGGAATTACGCTGGTAAGGAGATTTGAGTAATCCAGCACCTTCTCTTCTGCTTAGAGATATATTTTAGTGACCCCCACACTGAATCATATTTCTGTTGGACTGGCTCAGTACATTCTGTGGACAATGGATTTGGAAAAAATAGGAATTCCCATCCTCTGAAAAAAACCCCAACCTTATGAAATAAAACTTTGAAAGATCAGTGAAGTTCAACATTGTGCCTAAGAAACACTTGACACTGGAATAAAAACAGAAAATCATAGGATACATATAAACAGACTCCGAAAAATAGCGGAATATGATCTTAAATTAAGGGTCGGAAAAAAGGAAGCAATAAAGCCAGAATGATACAAAAGAAGAAAGCTCAGGCAAGATATTTCATTTTGGTTAGAAATCCTAGGTTTAATTTTCTCCATTAAAAGCATTCTGAGCAGTTCTTCCAGATACAGACCTTGAAAAGAAAGTGTGGGCAGAGTAAAAACTCAGTCAGTCTGGAGGAGCTCCCTGGCTGAGATTTTCAGCTGCAAGTTCTACCTTTTGCAGTACCATGCTTCCCACTCCACAAAAACACCTACATAGTTTGGTTTGATCTATAACTTTCCAAAAGAAATTACATTTCATTATTTATGCTGGTTCATCATGTCAAGGCTTAATCATACTCTAATAATGAAATGCATCTGTTATGTTTAAGCTGCAGCTGAAAACAATCTTTCCATTCAGAGGCTAGTTTTAGCCTCTGAAGACCCTACAGACCAGAGAGATCACTTTTATGGTATATCACTCTCTCTCTCATTTCTCAGTTCTCATTATGCCCTCATTGTCCTAATTGCCCTCATTGTGTCTAATTCACAGATGTGAATTAGATAATCTCTAATGATCTAATTGGTTAACATATTTAAATTAAAGTCATCTGATATTTAGTTGAAGTTTGGTGCTTCTGTTTCAGACCTCAAAAATACTTCAAATGGGTCTGTTTTTCCCCACAAATGTATTTCCCACAAATATATAATAATTCTATAAAAAATCTATATCTAGATCACCACACCTGTATCAATGAGAATAAAACAACAAAGAATTGCACAGGTACTTGTTTGATCATTCTTCAACAGTAATTAGAATTAATCTTATGCAAACTTGATTGACAATTGCATGTATATATTTGGTATAATTTGGCCTACGTGTACATTTGTTTGTATAAGCACCTAAAATTCATGCCTCCTGTGAATACAATAACATTTAAAAAGATTTACTGCGTACCACACCACTATGTATTCAGGATATTGCAGTGTGCTAATTATTCAATGTATACAGACAGTTTTCTAGGAGACTGAATGTCAGAACTCTAGTATCATCAATGATACAAGGCCAAATTTCATTAGATATCTAAGTATTTGGTTTGATTCGCTACAAGTAGAAGCACCGAATAACTCAGCTGGAAGTTCAACCAGTCCAACACCCTCCCTACTTCTGGAAAAGTATAATGGATATAACTGTAAGATGTCTTATGAAGATGCTGTAGATGCATCATGATGCAAGGAAAACAAAGCACAGAATGTGAGAATCCGGTCTTGTGTCCCTTACAGTGTTAGGATAAAGACAATTTGTAGCTGTTTCAGTGTCACATACTTCTGTATTCTACATCACTAAAAATCCTTCTGCCCTTCGAAACTTCTGATTGTTTATGTTACACCAATTCAATTTAGCACATTCAGCTAAAATGAAGCAATCCCAATTTAAATTTAAATTTAAATAATAGTGTTCATGTTGAGATGTAGTTCAGTAGTTCCAAAGTTTTAAAATGACATTTCAAGCTAACCCACTGACGTTCTATTGAGTACTGGTAAGAAAAATTACCTGGCTGATATCTTGCCTTTACACAGAGCATTGCATCTCAGCAGGTAAAGGCCTCAGACCAAAGTTGTGCAGGAGTTGAGGCAGTTCCCTGGTAAATTAGGCAATTATTTCCTACTAACAAGCCCTGAGTAATGCTCAGTACATCACTTGCTGACACCAGCTCAGGATTTGGCACAAGGAATGCAAACCCATAGGTGCCAAGGATGGATTGCAAGGCAGTGTGCAGGTGGAAGGTATTGCCACTGCCAGCAGTTTCTGGGCTCTCTTCTGGCATCTGCTTGTGCTCCCCATTCTGAGAACTGCTCACAGCTCATCAGATGAGCAGGATGTCTTTTTGGCCACAACATGACTCCCAGGTATGCTGTGCCCAGGGGTTAACTCCATCCTCTAACCGGCAACAATTCCCAGCATCCACGAACAGCTACAAAGAGAAACTGCTGAAATCTGCAAAACTGTGGGCCTCTTTTAAGTGGAAATCCCCTTTGCTGTAAGCACACAGAGCATGGCTTCAGGCTCAAAGTGGATGTTTTCATTTGCATTGAGCAGCCCACTGCTGAAACTCTGGTGACACTGAGGTCAGCGATGTGTATCCCAGGCAGAAGTGCTGTAGTAGATCCAATGCCTGCCGCAATCAGATCACACTGGTGCAGGCCTCAGGTGAGAGAAAAGCCAATTTAACAGTATTTCAGCAATGTAACATCAGAGCAAAACCCTGTGCTGCTGAACGGCCATCCCAATAACAAGTCATGCTCCGGGTGGGGTAAGCGTGTGGGTGGGGATGAGAGAGAATAGGTCTTTGTCAGAGAGCGCACCAGGGCTCCAGATCAAAACATTCTTCAGCCTCGGAGGGGATTCATCATCCAAACTTCGATGCAAACCTGAATCTCATTGCTACTCCTCTCAGCACACGGAGCTAAATCAAATTCCCATGTGCGAGACTGAAACACGAATCCCAATTGCAGAGCTTGGTCCCATCTCTAATTGTAATGTTATCAGTAATAAGCTTTCCAAGGAAAAGTGAGGGAGCATCACACATTGAACACCCTGCACATAAAATATGCTGGACCAAATTCTTGCATTTACATTTTGCTATCGAAGCCTACAGAAAAATGTTGATTTAAGCAGTAGGAGCTCTTTCCCTATGTCTCCACGTAGATATGCATGTTGTCCCTGCGCCAAAGCCAGAAATGAAGTCTTAGGGTTATCAAGGCAGAGGAAACTATTGAACTCAAACGAGATTGGAAGAGCCCTGAATCCTAGTGTTTTGACTAGGATATCTTTCACAGCAATGGAGGCATTAATGATTTTTCACACAAAGGGGTGGCTAGGCAGGATATGCCAGTGTGCATGTGTGTGTGTGTGAGGGAGGAGAGGGGTAGAGGTAAATGTGAGTAGCTTTATACTAAAATTAAATCAGGCTTTTCCATAAAACAGATGTTATGATTCCCTTTAAAAAATAATTAAATTAACAGCAAACAGAAATGTTCAGGAGAAAGAATTTGGGGTTGGGATTTTGGCATTAGTAATTCCCTATACTTAATCCATAAAAGTTTTCTTTTATGTTTACAGAAGGGGGTTAAAAAAAGAAGCAAGTCTGTTACTAAAGAATTTTGAGATACAGTGGAGATGTGAAAGGCACAGAAGATTTTCATTTCCTGTGTTATAGGGTGCAAATAATATCAGTATGAAAAACCTGGCAGGAAGATTTAAGATAGCAGTTTTTACATTGATAAGTATTTGTTCATTTCCTGACAACAAAAAATATAAATCTCTTCAGAAATTAAATACCCTGGCTTGTTGAAGCACTTTTGTGACGTTCTGTGGTAGACTGGCTTCCTTTCATTGGAAATCCACAGCTAGAATAATAATCACAGCATCAGTTATTATACTTGTATCAGTTCTGTGCTGCAAGAGGCTAATACAGTGTATGGCCGAATTCTCCTACTTTTGTGTCACTTATTTTCTCTGTGGGCCAGATTTGCATTTTAATGGAAGTAGTTTATAGACTTCTTTGCTGCCTTCATAGTGCCACAAGTGGCATCATTAAGTGAGTTAAGCCGGATTAATGCTGATAGTAAAGTCAGATAATACAATAACAGAGGCCTTCATTTCCATTTGGATTAGGTGAAGAGAGCAGGCCTGTCTGGTGCAGGGTGATAATTTGTAAGCGCGATATGTTGTACTTGAGAGGATAAGATTAAATTTAGTGGGTTTAACTGTCATCCCAGTAAGTCAATTACTTCATCTTTTCAGGCTTTGAATTTATTTTATAAATAAAATAAATGGAATATTGAGCTGCTCCACAGCCATTTCGAGCTTCCATGAAGAAGAATTACACATGCTGGGCCAAAAAAAAAAAAAAAAAAGAGAGAGAGAGAGAGGGGAGGGAAAAAAGGGTTTCTGATTCGGCTTCATAAACAAAGTACAAACTGCATTCAAGTGCCATCATGGCAACAGCTCAGGAATATTGTCCATTTCTCATATCACAAGCATGACAGATTCTATTGTGACTTTCGTTTATTCATAATAGGAAATATTTGTGTTGTGCCTGGCCTTTTCTATTTGTATCTATTAGATTGTAGAAGGAATACACTAAAATACTGATCACTGCCATCATTTAACTCTTTTACTTTTTTCCTCTGCTTTCTATCTCCTCTATATGTAATGCTTACACCTTGCTGCTGATGGAGTCACAAATAGAAATAAATAAATGAGAATTTGTACATTTTTGATTTATGCGAGATAAACCCTTTTTTAATTCTTCTGTCTTCTCTCCCCATCTCCACCCTTCTTTGGACACCAAATCACTGCAATACTATTTCTTTAGCATGGAAAGTTTGAAAGCTTTCTGTAAATTAGATGTAGATAGATAAGCACCAACATCTTCATTTCCATCCACAGACCCAGAGCATAGGTGATGTCAAGGGATGCTAAGCATATCAACAAGGGAGTGCCTATGCAGAACAAGAGATGATTTCAGAAGCCCCCCAAAATCCAGCTCCTTTCACAACATCTTTTATAAGTAGTTTTCTCCTGTGATTCCCACTGTGAGGTATTATCACCTGCAAGAGGAAAGAATCTCAGCTCGTTTCTTTTAAGCTTTTGATAAAGCTCAGCACTGCAATGAACTGAAGTTTTCAGGTCTTTTATGGTAAGGTACCAGGCACCCTTATCTCCCACTGATGCTGAGAAAGAGCTGGCAATAACCCTGGGAGGGACAAAGGACAGAGCTAAAAGCTAAGGCAAGTGCTCTTCATTCCCATATGAATGCTTGGCACATGGACCATTGGCTAATTCAGTCAAATGAACATCCTGAGAACCTGGCATTAAAGGGCACTTCACAGAAGATGCCCAACATCCATTGTAGGAACCCAGATACCCAGCAAAGATGGAGCACCTGGAGAAAGAGGGCCAAGAGTGATGGATAAATTCAGTCATTGCCTAGGACATGCCTTTTTTTTACCTGCATCTCTCACACATGGGAGTTTCACTGGGAACTTCAACTGTGGTACTGCAAGGTGCAAGGCACATTTCTGGGCTGGTAGGGTAGGATAAGTACGTACTTTGACACTTGCTCTGCCAAGGAGCACTGTGTCTTCCACACAATTTAGCTGACACAAACCATAAATAAACACCTATTTGCAGTGGGTGTTTATGGCATGTTTGCCTCTCTTTTATGTTTATGTATATTACATTTAGCTTCCCAAAAGACAGAGTAATCACTCAACAATCAAATCTTTACGGTAAAGAGTTGGGTCTCTTCATGACACAAAGCTATATGAAATAAAATAGGATGTATCAAATGACAAGATCTATATCTTAAGTGGAGGGCACCATCTAACAATGATTCCTCTGTAGGTAGGAGATATTTAGCAAGGAAAGCTGCTCTTTGGAAAGTGTTAAACAATTCCAATTTCATCATTTCATGACACATTCGATGGTCAGTTTGACTTTCAGATATCTTAAAATCTGACTAACCTCTTTTAATTTTCATTAGTAGGTGACATTTACATTTTCCCATCTTTTGTTGTTGAACGGTTTCTGTAATTACTTATATAGAGTTACTAAATGACTTTAATATTCACAGGGTTGATTTGCTGATATTTATGGAGTTTATAATCAAAATCCCAACCCTGAATGTTCTTACAGATATCAGTGTCCCATTTTCTCTCAAATTAGCAATGTCACGCAAATTTTGAGAGGCTGTAATTACAACCTCAACAGAGCAGAAAAGCCCCAGCCTCATTCTGCTCAAAAATGAGTCTTCCCTTGTCTTTAACACTGGGGATTTCTTCCTTCTTGCATCTGAGTATTGTGACTGGGATCCAAATTAGGCCTTTTTTTGGACACAGGGATGCCATGGGGTTTTTTGTGCAGATGTCAATATGGCAGAATTTGACCAGCTTGACTTTAATCTGCCCTGATTTGTCACACAGTTCTGCCAATTGAGTTCCTTAGATGGTATGGAAAATTGGTGCTGTTTCTCTCCAGAATGCCTGTTCACACACTAGCACAGCACACAGACAGTAGTGTGCAGTAAACGAAAAGCACAATAGCTCAGTGGGTTTGCCACAACCAGCAGGGCTATTGCCCCTAGTTATTAGGTTAGCTAAGCTATTTCAGGGAAATTAGACTGCATGGCAAAATTAGGTACCTCAATGCCTTCCTCTGCTGTGCTACCTGAGCATTCACAGAGCTTAGTGTTACAACAAATGTGGGAAATAAGGCAATAGTATCCTTCATTTTATTGGAAATGTCACAGAAAGAGATAAGGGCAGGTACAAAGGTGGTCAAGACGGTAAAAAATGCAGAAAAATAAATAGTAACTAAGTTTTTAAGTCTTCTTTCCTGACATTTCCCCTTTCCTCTTCTCAGGACTCAACTGACCTTATTAGACTGGGATGTAAATCTCCCTGGGGACATCTATTTTATATCTTTTGCTATTTAAATATTTTTCCATCCATTTTTAAGTGATATTAGCAAGCAAAAGCCCTTATGCCCAAGGAAGCCCCTCAGTCACTACTGGTGTTACTGCTGGGAGAGCAGAGCAGAAGCTCTGTGACAGTCTCTGTGAGCAAAGAGACATTTCTACAGAGACCAGCAAGGCTAAAATCCATTCAATATTCTGTTTGATGAGCAGCTCAGTCCAAAACCTTGGCAAGCTTCCACTTATTTGAAAAGAAAGGGAAAATGTGTGGAAAGCCTTTGCCATGCAGGAATCCAAATGGGCTGGCATTGTCATGATGAACACTGAGGAACAAAGTCAAAGGGGTTGTTCCAGTGCACACGAGATCCTTAGGGCCAGCTGTCACCCCGCCTCATGCAGGTTTTATGGTGACATAAAGTCTCTGAGGCTGATGAATTTGCTTCAGGCTAGTTACTTAAGGTACTTGAAATTTATGTCTGCACATGTCATACAGGGCTGGTTGAATTAATACTTATCCAGAACATATAGAAGTATTAAGTCCTCTAAGTGCCAAACATGGCTATATGTGAAATGGTCCTTATCTGGTAAAGGACAGCCTTGTTCTTACTGGTATCAGAAGCAGAAGTCTATATATTTGTCGTCCAACAGTTGCCTTAGAGTATATATGTGTTTTAAAGAAGGACAGAAACAAAGAGATTGATCGAAAAGAACTGCAGCAGGATCTCAGCTTGACTTCACAGAACTCTGTGTGGGCAAATATTAAAGTGTGACAGGGAAGGTTCTGTCCTGCCAGCCTTCAAATAAACCAGCCCTCTTCTTACTGTTTCGGTTCTGCCAAGTGCAGGAGGTTTACATAGCTTGTATTAGACATCTTTGACAGAGTGTTCAAAACTATTTTAAACCTCCTAGACACTTGATAAAGAAACATGTATATTACAAATGCCATACAAAACCAATGTTCTCAGGGGCCGAAAGTAGAGACCTGTGCCAGCCAGTCTCAAAAGGAGAATTTCTATCCACAAGATCATGTTATCCCATTCACAGTACAGAACAGAGGGAAATTTTAGGAATTCATATCCTTTTGAACATGATACTGTAGCTGCAACAGCAGGGGTGGATTTATAGATTTATAGAGTGGTTAACACACTTTTGCATACACCAAAGTGTTATGTCTTGTACATGAGGTAAAGAAGCCCAGAACAGAACAGTCTGGTTTTATCAGGCAATTATTCAAGTGCAGCATAAATCCATTTTATCCATCACAGTGAAGATCCTTTGTCACTAACAGCAGCTCCTGACAACTGTTGAGTTACTCGGGTGCTTCCCAACTGCAAACCTCCCTCCTCCAAGACAGAAGGGAAAGAGGTATGGCAGAAAGGAAAATAATCACAGGCTGGGTAAGAACACGAGCCCAGTTGGGATATGCTTTCCTTCAAGGTTGGTATCAATTCAGGAAGCCGCTGAGCAGCTCTGCAAAACAGGAGGGACCAGCCTTCAGAAAGCAGTGCAGGGGTTAGGGAGAGCAAAAACAAGCTTTAAGCAGCTGCAGCCAGCTACCCCAGGATCTTTTAAACGCTGCATACACGTGAGGTGTTGGCAGTAACATTTGAGTCTATAGTGGACTAAGACCACTAAACACATGATTTACATGAGCATCATCTCTTTTTTCTCCTCTTCTATCTGTTTTTTAACATATATTCCCATTTCAATATGCAGAATATAGTGGCTTAAGAGGAGGCATGGGAAGAATTCTTTCAAAGAAAGAGGAATAAATGGGTGTGAACTGGGTAACATAGTCTGATTTTCATGTCAGGGAGGGTCAGTGATAGGATTAGCAGGAGCAGTGTGTGCAGCTGCATTAATTCTGCAGCCAACTAACTCAATACCTATTTTGCATCTAAGAAAAACCTACTTGCCAGAAAGAAAACAGTTCAGTACATTGAACTGCCTACTGAGGAAGCTAATGGAGCATTTTATGGATGAAAAAAGAGTGCATCAAGCCCAGCTCAATAAAGATGGGTTGAACTCTAGAAGGGAAATCAGTGAAAATATGCAATAATAGGACCAAATATTACACAACAGTCCAGATTTGGGTGGAGGAAATAAGTATTACTATGAAGTTTCTTGTGCATGTGACTGCTCACCTAGCGACTGTACTACAATACACAGGTACAATGGTAGTTTTACATTTGAATATGCTGCTTTTTGCTTTGCATCTTTTAGTTTTCAAAGGCAGAACCATGACTTTTCTGAATACACCTCTGTGTGGGGAATTTTTAAGCCTAATATTATCTTTCCATGGGAATGGAAGAATGCCCGTATGTACCTCATGACATTTTCACATGCTTCGCTGCAGATAAAAGAAACTATTTCAGAAGATGCTGTTACTTTAAGGATTGACTTGTCACCTGTTAAAATTATATCTGTCAGAGGACTGAGATTTAGAGAGAATTTGGACTACAAGTACATGGATTGCTGCTTATGTGTTGGTTTGGAAGATTTTATCATGCTCTACATGCCTGGCATCAGTTTAACCAGTTCTCAAATTCTGTATCACACTTTTTTATAAGATTTTATTTTTTCATAAAGAAGGTTAAGGTAATTTACTCACCATGTTTATTATATATGAAGTTGTTGAAATAATGAGGGCAATAAAATTGAATTTAGCATTGTCTTTATTGGTTTGAAGGTTACATTCATAAGCTTTGTTTGTTTTAATAAGTTTATTGTACAGTCTTAGGCATATGTTATTATGCAGGGATGGATATGCTTTGAATATTTTTGTAATTGTGGGTAGTATAAAAGTCATTTTCTGTTAGATTGCACAAATCCATTACATTAGTAGAAAGATACATTCTTGTAATAGGATTAATGTGCAACACATAAACATGATCAGTAATATTCTTTTTGATAAATTATCTCATTTTAATGACTTGGAATGTAGAGAGATTTCAGGATAGTTCCATCTTTGATTTGCATAATTGTATTACAGACAGACAAATTGCATTATATTCTTCATTAACAATAGATGGCTTGTATAACTATTGTATTTTTGAAGGCACTGCTTTTATGTTCATCCTGTAATTTGTCATTTTATGACACCACTGTTTAGCTTAGTTTGGAGAGAATAGAAACTAAAAGATTATTTGATTTTAGCTGAGTGCAGTAATATCTTTGCATTCAACAGTAATGCAGTGAGCTATTGTTTGTTTTAACAAATTATCATCCACAGCTAAAGTTAGTTAAAAAATAGTCTTCTCATTTGTGGCAGATCCCGTATTCATGGCATTTTGCAGCAAAGTGTCAGCACTTGTAAATGAACTTCAGAATAAAAACACAACATAAAATTAAATTAGATCCATCAGAATGTTTTCTGCTTCTCTGCTTGGGCTCACTCTCCCTCTTTTTCTCCCTTGCTCATGCACACACAAACACGTGGTCTGTCTTGCTCTCACTGAGTTCTTCAGGGTTTTGTAATTCCATAGGCTAAATACATGTGCTGAATTGCAAATGATATCATAAAATGTGTAATTCATTTTTTCAATGGCAAATCCTTCCCTTTTAAGATTGCGTGTTTTCTCTATAGAAAGCTAAATGTTCTCGAAGATATTTTAGGATAAAACAAATTATTTTTCATTTTTCTCTAACTAAACCTTCTTCAATCATTTTTGACTGCTAAGAACACCAGTAAATTAAAAGTTAGCAGCTTGAGACAGGATTGCACTCCTACCAAATCAAAACCAGTTTCTTATTTTAGAAAATCCAATAGTTGCACCCTATTAGAGCACCTTGAGCACTGCAATTCTTGAAAAAGAAATTGGCTTTAGAAAGAAATTGTTATGGCCAAATCACAAATAGATACCTTTGATTGATAATGAAACACAAAACTTTGGTTCCCTATTTAAATGCAAGTCAGAACTGAGGCCAAGCTCACTGAAGTTTGCTATGTTATGCAGCATTTCAAAAATTGAAGCCAATATTCTTGTAATTTGATCCTAAATTTAGGTTGTTCATTTACGTTCCCATTCTATAAGAGCATATTTATTATTGCATGAAATGGGTCATTCTGTCAATGCTGATGCAACAAGTCTCAAGTGAAAGCCTGATCCTATAGAGCAAATGGGGCTGCACTTATAAGCCCTAAGAGTCCAGAATTTCACTCTTGTCACCACTTACTGACAGCCATCACAGCTCTGGCCTCCTTAATGTTGGGATTTTTTAATACATTACCCATTGAAAATAAATTTTACAAACGGGAAATAGAGAAAGAGTCTGGACCAAATGTACACATTCCTTTGTCAGCTTGAGTACATGATTATAACCGCTTTGAGGCTAGTAACTTCTTATATTTTATAAATATTTTTGTCAAAATAACAAAAAATTTTAAAAACTATGTCTTGAATTTTTTCCTTCTTCTGGAGAAGAAACATATAAAGTGACTAAAACACAGGTTTACACAAATTTGCTGGAACTGGCCTTGGAAAGGAGTATGGGGAAGCTTGACTTCAGGCTACCACTGACTCATCCTCTGATGCAAGACAAGCACATTCTGCTTTTATGGCTGCTTGTGTTGTTCATTCTCTCCATTAAGATGTCCTAAAGCAGGTTTTCCTTCCTGTGTGATTTAACCATTGATATTACAAAGATAAATAAGGAGCAATACTTCATGATGTGTGTTTACTTTTCTAATAGCTGCTTTCCATCACCACTTACTAATGCAGCAGAGAAAGTTCCCTCAGAGAGTATATATTACATCAATGTTTTTAAGTCTTGCAAGTTTTCCTTGACCACCAGGAGAAAAATTATAAATATCAAGAAAAACAACAGCTGTCACATGAAAAAATATACCAAACTAGAAGAAAAAAAGCCCTAAACAAACAAATGTCACCATTTTTAAAACATGTTTTCCTTAAAATCATTGTTCTCTCTCTTCTCCCCCCTTTAAGAGATTCCTCTGAACAGAAAAATGGGATGCATATGCTGTATTGTCCGTATGGAAACTAAACATAACCCCCTTCAGGAATTAATGAGATTAAGTTACACTTCAGTGGGAAATCAGTGTACATAAATTAATGAAAATTTCCTGTGGATGGTAGCAAAGAAAGCTACTCACTCTGCCAGTGAACTGATGCAAACTGACATTTTATGATGAGAATTACTGAAGAAGAATTAATAGGACCTATCTACTGCCTATGATAGAATATAGGTGACCTCAAGTATACCCTATGAGTTAATGTTTTCCATCACATCTGTAAATGAACCAGTGGGTGTGTTCTGATGTTTTCTGCCTCAGACATCAGGTAAGGGGTTTTTTTCAGTTGTAAAAATGTCTCTTTCAGACAATGACATTAATGTGTGCTTAAAGGTAAGTGAGTGTTTAAATGCTTCTCTGACTCTTGGCATCAAAAATTGACCAACATCTCCTATTGTCTTACATGCACTTCACTGCAGGAAAGGAACAGCTTCTGTCAAGTAACCAATCATGAGAAATTCTCTTGTCCTTGGACATCTTATTAGTGGTTCTATCTCTCATTCCCTTTCAGGGCTGTGAAGGTCATAACACAGTAATGCTGCTGTCTTCTAGGCCCTACAGATTCTCTCATTTCAGGATCACCATCGGAGAGAAGATACATGGAAATTCATCTAATCCTATTAAGTGAGGTTACTTAATTCTTTCAGTCTGAGCATCAACCTTTGATATTGATAGCAAGGATGCTTTTGAGCCACATTTTTAAAGGTGGTTCCTGGAGAATAGGCTTGACCTTGAAAAATCTTTTTCTCCCACAGAGAGATGTGCCAAGGCAGTATTGGACATCTCTTCTGTAGGCTATCACACACAAATCTGGGAAAATGAGGTTTCTTTCTCTTCCATCTTCTACCTGTTATTTTTGTTTGCCATTGATGAATAATTTTAAGGGCATTTCCTTGAATACAAGCTGTATCTGTATCCTGGCATCTTAAGTTAAATATTCTTTTAATTAGGTTTATGTCGCTGTTGAGCAGCTAGCAGAGTAATGAATGCATCAGTTCTCAGTGGCAAGAAGGAATGACCTTTATTGTTTTGATTTCATCACATATATAGAGTTCTCAAAAGTCACCCAGATTGGTCAGTCAGAAGCCTTCCCCCAGGCCTGATTGGCCAGGCCTGCACTGCCCAAGTTCTGGGACACTGTTCCAACAACATCCAAACTTTATCTTTATTTACAAAACACAAGAAAACTCATGGGAAAAACCTGTGCTAGCCACAGCTTTATTATTTCAGGAATCCAGCATGGAAAGGGTATTTGTGTCTTCTGCAAGATGTCAAATTTATTAATGTGTTGTCTATTGCACTTTACAGTATTGAAGAAGAAATCTTCCAGTATTCCCAGAGGGATGCTGTCTCTTTCTTGCTATTATAAAGCATTTTCCAGCATATCCATGTGCCTGTTTTTATTCTATTATCCCTAGTTATGTTGTAGTGAGGATCACTAACTACTAATTTACTTTGATGGTTAAAGCTAACCAAATAAGATTTGATCAAATAGTCATAACACCTTTAAGATTCCCAAGTCTGAAATTATGTTTGGTCCTTTAACATTTATTGTAGCTGTCGAAGCTCTCAATGCTTTTCAAAATGTCCTTGTGATATGCAACTGTTACATGGAGTTTAAATATCTTTACACCAAGTGAAGTGTTTTATACACTAGAGAAGGATCTTAGAGATATAAAAATGTATCACTGCCCTCTTATTCTTTGCCCTAAGGTGCCCTATGAAGTGTCCAGTCACTTTAGGCAACTGGAATGATGACTGATAAAGGACTTAAATGCATTTAAAATTCAGTCTTGAAAATATAATTGTTTGTAACTGTGGGAAACAGGAAGAACTTCTCTTGTTCCCTTCAAAAGTTGTGTTACACAGAGACATCAAAATAAAAGAAAACCTCTGAAATGCTTAGGTAGTGGCATCCACAGGGAATAAATATGACCAAAGGAACAATAGGTATTTTTTCAGAGCTCCCATTGGAACTAATACTTAGCTCTAGATCAAACACAGAGGCTATTCTAGGATCTGAAAATGGGCTTCCCAAAAAGCCCAAGTGCTCACAGTATTCATGTTTCCCTTTTAACCACCAAAATAAACACTCCATAGACTTAAAAGCAATGGGTTTATTTCATATAACAGTAAATGGCCTTCTAGGGTCAATATATTAGTTTTCTTCTAGATATACAGTTTCAATAGCAAGCGATGCATGAAGTCTGTTAAGCCTTTTGAATTGTCTATCAGTTCTGGGAATTATAGATTTTAACCCATATAGATACTTGGCTCAACCACAAAATGAAAAATCATTAAGAAAAAAGCACTGTGTATTATTACTCCAATATGTACTTGTGATTTAGAACTGGCATTTCAACACACAAACAAAATTCCTAGAATCATCCAGCTAAATGCAAATGGGTTCTATAAATACTTTAAATAATAGAACAAAAGAAAGCTCATCAGAATTTACTACTCATCCAAGTGTATTCAGCTTTTTCTATTACACATACATAAACACCCTTTGTACTTCTACAGTTGATTGAATCAAAACATGAGAAGATCTGAAAACACTTTTGTAGCTTTCTTTAAGTTCTATTACTACTGTAATATGTTCCATGGTAGTGCACAGGCCATACTCTGTAAATAAATGTGTGTTTCATTTTCAATAGGAATTTCATTAATCAAACCACAGTAATAGCAGAGTATTTAAAACACATTTTTCTAAAAAGCGTGTAGAACATGCCAGCAAACTACTGATACAGTTATGCTGCACAGTGATTTAAACCATCTGAGGAGATGGCCTTCTGCCTTTGGGTTTCATGACAGTCTGGGCTTGAACTTCACCCCTCCTTAGAGGCTTCCAAGGCAACCCCAACACTGTAATGAACTTTGAATCTCCCCTTGCAGGAGTCAAACATGAAATTCTCCTCCTCATTTCATTCACAGGGAAATTCAAGAAGTAGTTTAATGCAGAGGTGCCAGATCTGTGAATGAAACCAAGGGCATCCATGTGACAGTGGCCTACCTTTAATAACAATATCTTCAGATATATAGAATGACTGTTGCCATGACATACTGCAATTCATTTGGAGTTGGAAAGTATTTTATGGGTGAAGAAATAGATAAAAGGGTAAGACAGTGACATTGAAATATCATCCATTCACTGAGCTGGGAACAAAGAGAAAATACCCAGTGTCCAAGACTTTTACCCCCTACCTTCACATAGTAACATGGGCAGCCAGTGGCCTGGTCCCCAGGTCTTTTCTCACATAAATATACTGCAACAGCAGCAGTAACTGTTTCCTGGATAAGGATGGGTTGTATGTGAAGCTTTCAGCTAAGGTGTGAGTAGCTGGAGCTCAGCTGCACAATGACTATCCTAATTCCCAGGAATACCTACGGATTCGTTGTTTGCAAATTTAGAATGAAAGAATAGAATCAGAGAGTTATTTAGGATGGAAAGGACCTTTGAGATCATCGAGCCCAACCATTAACCCAGCACTGACAAGTCCACCACTATGGACAGAAATCCACACTATCCATTAAAACCAATTAGCACTCACTATCAGCTTCATGCTTTGGTCCTTAATATACAAGGCTGTACGTAGAGAGAGAGAGAAGGCTCAACAGGGAGAAGAATTACTTCCCTAAGAATCTCTGAGGATTTCAGGCAGAACAATAAAAAACTAAATTAACTTATTCATTTTTATCACCTGATGAGCATAATTAGCAAACAGCGCATAATGACAGCAAATAATGGCTCTCTTTTTCCCCTATTAAGATAGCTTAATGACTGTATTTTCTCACAGTCTTAAAGCAGTGCTGTATTTACCAGCTGTACTTACCTGAAAAATGTTTTGTCTGTCAATATTGAAGTTAACAAAATGCTTAACTACAGCACATAATGATGCTAACACAAAACAGCATCTGAACTGAACATGGAGGATTTTGCAGCTCTCACTGTGCTGAATCCTCTGCGACAGCAAGCCAGAAAAAAAAGTGAAGTAGCAAAATTTAATCATTAACTTCATCTTCCCCAGATGATGACTAATAAGCAACCTTCATTTGTGATGTGCTTCTACCCTTTATGAGTTTCACTATCCATGTATGAATCCCAGAACAACCATCTAGAGAAATGTGGCAGTAGAACTGCATTTTAATGTCAGTGCTTTAATATCCAGCCGCAGGATCCAGGTACCCTTTGGTAGCATTGAACCTCCCTTTGGGTTTCAAGGTTGGGAATAAGGTTATCAAGCTGGCTCGCTCTATACTCGCACTGAGAGACCTTGCAATTAAACCTTGGGATATGGCTTTGTTGAATTTTCTAGTGTTGAAATCAGCTTTTTGCAACAGGAACAAGATGCAAAATGTCTTGTCCAATGACAGAGTTTTCATGCTATATCTTCAGCAGCAAGTGACACTGATTGCATTGGCAGCTATTGCTATCTACTGCCAGACAGAACAAATTCAAACTAATTTGGATGGAGTATAAAATATACCTCTCCTCAGGGCACAGTCTCACAAGACCCCTGGAGACTGAACTCCCATTGATTTCCCTTGACTTAAAAGGCAAAAATGATTCGCATGACCAGATCCAGAATGGATAAAGATGGAGAACAGCAGTGATTCTGATATCATCCTAAAAGCCTCTCTGACCCTCACTGTACAAATCATGCTTTGATTCATCTGTCACAGCTGTATCTAACAGAAGTATTTACTTTCAAGGATCTTCCCAGCTTATCCTATTTTATCTACTGATTCCAAGTCACAGCCTAAATGTCAACTTCTGTCTCTTCTAGATGTCTGTATTCCTCCAATATCTTGTTGTCACATGAAGTGGCTAGAAGGATCTTTTCTCTGTGGACATTGCCCAACATGACAATAGTCTGTGGCAAATTAAAATGAAAAATATACAAGAGATAAACCTAAAGAAAAGTATTTTTTTTTCTCAAATCAAAGTTTTATCTATATGGGAAATAAAAATAATATTAGATCTGACTTAGTCCTACTCTGATTCTCTTGTGAGATTTAACGCTGATTTTAACAATATGTCAATGCTCTAATTTTTTCTTTTTTATTTCATTCCCTGATAACAATTATTAAGGAAAACCCTACAACTTTACATAAAGACAGTATGTGGCACTTTATAGTCACCTAGATGACGACTATGTTGGTAGTCTTTCTGAGATGTCTCGATAGCGTGTTATTCCTTACAGTTGTATTAACTGGATTCATTATGAATATATTATTATGCTGGTGGATGTGTAGCTTTGCTGATGGAAATTGTTTTTCTCATGCCTGGGGCAATATAGGAGAAAAAAATGCATCCTAGATGCCAGTCTCAACAACAGTGAGAAAGTTTTGTACTTTTTTGTTGTTGCTCAGTTTGGCTTTCTGTTCTTCCTGCAGAGGAAGAACTTTCACCAGTAATGCCCCTTCCAAAGACCAGTGGTTCACATGGGTCCACAGGTCCCCAAGTGACTCATTCAGTTATTAATTTGCTTCTTTAGAAGAATCTTTGACTGAGACAGTACAAACTACTTTGTACCTACTTCTGCTTTAATGTAGAGATTGTCACACTAAAAAAAAAAGAAAAAAAATTACTCTTACTGTCTCCCATATTATTTCTTTCATGGTGATGAGAAAAGACTTGCCAGTCACTCATGCTTCTGTTACAGATCAGGACTCTGAATGCTAGACCCAAACTTTAAAAGAGTAGACTTTATCAAACATGGTTTTTCTGTATGGCTACAAAAGACAGATTAAACTTTATTGGATCTGGTTTGCTCTGTCCTCTCATTGCAGGGAACATGTGGCATTGATGTTCTTACTCTTTCCAACAAGATCCAACTAAAGAAGCTTATTTAGCTGCAGAGGATAATTCAGGGAAGAAGCTTCGAAGAGCTCCGTCATTTAGCAACTGGATATTAGGCCGACAAATAGTCTGACAAGAAACCTTGTCTAAACTAAGCTTGTGCAGTAAACTAAGCTTGAAGTATCTCTCTACATTCACCCTTTTCCTCACCTTTGTCATGGCTATTTCTAAATAGACTTTAGAACAAGGGAAAATACTTGTGGCTTCTGGACCAAGTTTTTCTGGGCATACTGAAAACCAATATGCCCTATATCAAATGGAGTATTAGTATCCATTGCAAAATTTGAACCATGTACCTCAGGTACAAAGGAGAGACTGGAAGAATGAAGGAGAACCCTGTAGATGTAAATACACACTTGCAAACACACACACAACTGCCTGCTAATACTATAAATGTTATATAATATGCTGGCACTTGTTCAAAACTTTGAGGCATTGGCATTATTTTAATCATTTTTTCCATTGAAGTAAAGAAACTGAATGTATAATTAAACAGTTGTATTGTATTGTAGAAATAACCATGTAATGACATAGTTAGAAATTCTTGGTTTTTCATGGCAATACCAAATATAATTACCATGTAATCTGCAGAAAGCAAACAAGGCTGTAATTATTCTATAATCCAATTAATTACAGGATAGCAGATTGGTTATTTCTTCCCAATAAAGCATATATGCAAAGGAAATTAACTGGTAGAGAAAAGATATTTTCCCTTGAACAAACTTATTTAATTAATGAAAAAAATAATGGTTTACTAGAATTTCATGTCAAAGGCACCTTGCTGTGGACATGCCTCTGTCCAGTGTATAATCTGGCAGTGTATAATCTGGCATTACTCCATCAGCAGAAATATCTTTACTGTTTTCTTTCCTTTTTAGCTGCTAGAACTGTAACCCTTCAATTTAAGTAACACTGTATGATTCTATAAGAAGATACTGAGTTAAAACCATAGAAAAAGGAAGTATTATAAGTATTACCAAAATAGGCATTATGTGGGTTTGGAAGCCTAAGCTTCCTTAAGCTGCCTCCCACAGTCATGAGGATGAGCTGACTGTGTCTGCTCCATCCTTGGCCCTGACAGCAACCAAATCATCTCCCTGACTTGGGTGGAGATTGGTTCCTTCCATTTTAATAAAGTGCCCACTAAATGGACTAGAAAGTCCTTTTGGTTTTCCCACAACTGAAACAGCTATTTCTACCCCAAAAAACAGTTTGAGGTCAGATCATCCCCCTAGACAGCAATGAAATATTTCTAAAGACTCTACTTAGGGTATTTTGTGACCTCACCCACATTCCCAGTTCTGTAATTCCAGTTAGTTTAATCTTCTGATTTTTATTTTTTAAAAAAATAATCTTGTGAAGCATGCCACAGAAATCTGGCAGTAAATCAATGAAAGGCTGTGCTGCATGGGCAAAGGGAGAATTGAACACAGCAGCTCCCATCCATTCCTGCTGTAAGTCTGAATGACTGTATAATCAAAACATCTATGTCCATCTTGAAACTGCCTAAAGAGCTTGACTACTGGATGATAAAAAAATATCGTGTTCCTTTATATATTATTTATATTAAAAAGCACACTTTTGAAAAGGCTTTTGATCCTGTGAGCTGTTCCTACCAATCTGCTCCTGCACCAGGTATCTATTCTAACCCACCAGCACTTCCAGACTACTTAAAACCCCAGCCTTGTTATGACAAGGTCAGGTCCTGAGCCATCAGTGCTGCACTTTTGTGGACTCTGTAAATATATATACACAAAGTCACGACAAAGTTACCAAAACTCAAGATATTGTCCTCAAGTTCTTTCCTGCTCTCTTTCTTTCCTTCAGAAGTTTAATTGCAACAACGTCAGAGACATAGGTACCTTTTGTCCCAAGAGGGACTGAACTCAACACCTGGGGAAAGCCCCATGGTCCCAACAGCCCTTGGTCTGCAGATGCAGACAAACATCCTCTGGTCCTTGATGCAGTTTTGTACAGTGTCACACTCTGCTTCCTAAACAAGAAGCTGCAATTCTTGATTAGCATCGTTAGACTGGCAGGGCACTAGAGAAAGATCCCAACTATTTTCATTCGCTATGGGAACAAAACCAGTCACAGAATCCAGTGGCCATCGGACCTCTAACCTACTCTGTGACAAATAAACATTTTTCCCTACCCCTGCCTTCCCACTCTGCTCTGATCTCCTTTTTTTAACCTTGCGCCACCCTAATCCTCAGTGTTTAGCTGTTAATCCTTTTGAGAACAAGATGAAAAGTGGTGCATTAAAGCAACGTTTGAGGGCATGCAAGCAATTATACTTCTGCCCTTAGCAGATGCTGTTTCTATTTCTGGAAATTGTTTAAAACTCTTCAAAATATGAATAGATGGAAAGTACTCTTTCTGCTCTTTTTCCTCATACACAGCACCTTCTTAATGAACAATACATTCCACACTAAAGGAGTCCTGGGGATCAGGTTGTCACTTAGAAAATTTGGGCACTCCTCATTAGATATTAAAAAAAAGCTCAAGACATCTCTTCTATTTTGATGCAAATATAATTTTGAATGTGCATAATGTTTTATGCACATTCATTTTAGAGCATGAAACATATACACCACTTGAATGAATTGGGACAATAGAGTTCTGTCTCCTACAATATAAGTGTGAATTTCTAGGGAGTGGGATAGGAAGAAGCAAATTTCAAGGGTCACACTCTGCTGTAATACTTTTTTCCTATCTACCTCCTGAGAAAAATTTAGAAGATTAAAGTGAGGAAGGCTGTTACACAGCAGTAGTTCTAAAAAGGAAATGCTTACACCAACATGCCCACAAAGAAGCAGTTTAGACAGTCTGTCAGACTTATACTCACTTTTGCCCCAAGTTTTAAATTTATAGATATTCATTTTTGGGTGAAGTATATCAGCCTGGATATGAGGAGCTGATTTTATTTGTCCTTTGGTCACATTCTTAGGAAAGTTGCAATTGGGGAATCACGCTGGTGCAGAATTAGTGGTAAGATCCATTTCTGCTTTAAGACCACAAGTCCTCTGATGAATGGGTTGTCAGAGTGGAGAAGGAATCTCTGCCTTTTGCATGCTTCCTTTTCCCTTTTCTCCTCAGGGAATTAAGCTTATGCAATCATGTCATGTCTGAATGTTCCCTCACCCTTCCATTTCGCAAATGATTTTTGAACCTACTACGCAATGTCAGCCAGATTTGAAAGCAGGGTAGTTATTGAGTCTCTACAAATTTCTACAATTTGTGTTCTATTGAATTCTAAATATATCAGCTGGGCAGGGTGAGAGATTGTACTGGTGCCTCTGTGGAAGGTAAGGCTACAGCTTGAACTTATTTGCTATTAGTCATGGGAGAAGCCATATGGGCAAGAGACATTATGAGTACCAGGGCTGGAAAACCATTGGATAGGTCTCACATCAGTGAGTACAACTGCAGTGCACAGCCCCACAGGGAAGCAGGTTTCATTGATTCTGCTTGCACCAAACTTCTTGATCCCTGCTACAGCTCAGGTTTTAATCTGACACAGCAATCTGTGTAAAATGCCTCTTGGTATAACTGGGGCAAGAATGCACATGGACTGATGCACTGAAAACACTATTGAATAACACTAAAAGGACATCATGGTGACAAAATCAAGCTCTAAAGATATTGGGAATGACATGTGCACATACATACAACAATATCAGTATGCAGGGAAAGGCTTCAGTTTGATTAAATAAATCTTTTTACTTCCTTCTTTGATAGAGCCCGACACTAGTGTTTGGATCCATCCATCCATCCATCCATCCATCCATGACCTGTCTCTGTGTCTGTGTTTCACTCTCTAGAGTAACCAATAGCTCCACAAGCATAGAGCCCATTGTGATTCATGGCACCTCGCAGAACAGATGTTATTATACCCCCATTTTACAGCTGCAGGACAGAGGCACAGAGAAGCCAGCACTAATTCCAGGTATCTGAAATCAGTTTGTTCAGGGTTTTTGTTCTTGGGTCTTCTTGTTGAGTATCCAGCATCACTACAGTGCTTTCTACATTCAAATCACAGCTCAAGATGACTTCTGCTACAGCTGTAAGAACTCAACATCTCTAAATTTGGCCACAGATGAACTGCACTGGACTCCCAGAACACGAGAAACTCATCCAAAAGGTCCAGCTGTGCTGAGTCTGAGGATATGCCCAGTTTTATAGGGCAACAGAGGTGGAATCCAGCTCACTTAACCAGAGGATGTGGCTTTTAAAACTATTGCCCCATTGTCATTTGCCTTCCAGCATTGGAAAAAAATGGGGTGAGGCTCTGCACAGAGAAGATCTTCACTGATTGCACAGTACTAACTCACTCCCAGGGCTTGGAACAGTGAATAAAGCAGAGTTTTGGTGAAGGATGATGAAAACTTTCTCATCTGAAATATTTTAAGGGCACTATCACTATTCAGATGCATGAAGCTGTGTATCACTGCAATGCAGCATTACTGTGTGTATGTATTTTTTAAGGATATTAAACCTAATTTGCTTTGCCACTGAAAATTAGTATTCATATTCAGCATTAAATAATGATTTTTAAACTCCATGGAACAAACCCCCAAAATCTTGATGACAGGAGCCCTTAGTGCTGTGCTCTAATTGAGTAATGTGAATTAGTGAGAATGGTATTACTCTGTACAGTGTCTGCTCACGTGATTAAAGACTTTATAGTGCACACAGCCCTATTAATACCATATAAACAGAACAAACACTGATTCTTCAATATTAAAATTCATTTTTTCAATATCGTTTCTGTGTGGAACTCAGAATGAAAAAATTAAATTATCTCCTCCTCTATCTTTCTCCACACCTCCATCATGTAAAACCACATTGACCCCACCCAAAGTCAGCAGGAGGGTTCAGACAATACATATTTTACTATTTTTCTCCAACTGTTGGCAGCTGGGGACTTAAAAAGCCTCCTAAAGCCATTGCATACACATTGGTCAGCCAAAGCAAGCACTAATCTCTGCAGGAAAATGTGGAGGATTGGGTGCTCATTTCTATGCTTATTTAGAGTGAATCCTTGCAGATGATACCGTTCAGGAAATACTGGTTAGAATATTGTTAGGACTCGCTGAACGCAGTGCTTAGCATGTGGTAATGTGCTTTGATAAATGAATTTCTGATTAGCACTACTTGGCTCAAACTACAGCCTGAAGTATCCCTCAGCCTGACTAAATCACAATCTTCTGAACCTCTTGTTCTCTAAATGTCGTTTGAATCTTACTTCTAGTGAGGAAAACAATATTCTCACCAAATCTGACTTTCTAATAAAATATCAGCCAAGTGAGTTTTGTTATGTTGCTGGCTTGGATACTCATTTTCTACTGTCAGCAAGGACTTCTCTGCAGAAGCCAAGTTAAAGATGCATTTTGGATTCAGTGAAGTCTCAGTTTAAGTGGCATTCTCATGCGCATAACCTTCAATTTTTAACGGCATTTGTGCTCTTTGTGTGAGAGCACATGTGCACACTGCTGTGTAGACAAAGCAAGAGAAAAATTGGTTCAATACTATTGAATTATTCTGAATCTAAATGTAAGATTAAAATACATTTCTATGTTATGTAGGTATAGCACTTGTCCAGACTTTCATGAAAGAAATAAGGAAAAGAGAAGATAAATGGTATGAATAGAAAGGTGTATTAATAAACCCTAAGCAACAGAAAGCAAACAACTGACTGCAAGTGGGTTCTTCAGAGCCATTCTAACCTTTTTTGCCAATGCATCCTATTAGAGATCCTTAATTGATGGCTTATTGACACCACAAACAATAATGGCTCCTTTGGAGCTGTTACACTCAGTGCTGTTAGTGTCTATTTAAGGAGCTTTAATCTGCCAATTATAGACATGACAGAAAATAATGACTCCTTGGAAACCATTATGTTGTATTGTGTCAGGGCAAGTTTTTCTGCCTACACAAAGTGGTACTCTGTGCAATTCCATGCTTTAATGATGAGTAAGAGTGCTGTAGGTAATACTAAGAAACACTGCAACACTGCAGCACCATAACTTCAAAATCAATTCTATAGGCAGCAAAATATCCACCAATGGATTGCAGTAATTCATGGTCTGCCCAGTTTCATCTGTCTGTATAATGAAAACAAAATAATAACTTTAGAGAAAAGATCAGTGTGTACTAGGTTCATATCAAGTGTGGAATCCATAAAAAAATCCCAGTCTAATAGTTCCTGTGTTTGAGATGTAAATCCTTCATCCCTAAAATTCCTGAGCAAGCACAGTGACATTTCAAGTGCCCATCACTTCTCAGAATGAGATATGGAATAGCTGGTTACCAACACCACAGCATGAGTGAGTGTCTGTGATTGAGACTTAGATGCAGAAGAATATTTTCAACACTATTTCTGTGACTTCAGTGCCAGCATTCGGGTAGGGGGCCAAGCACACACTTAGGGAGCTCTTTCACCATAGCTATTCTGGTACCTCCCACTGCACTATTGTTTGGCCAGCACAGCTGTGCCTGTCAGGAGATTTTGCCAGCATGTTTATTCTGGCCTTAAACTGCACTTTGCAAAGCCCTTCACCAGCCTGGTGAAGATCTGTGCATCTGCAGTGTGGTCCCACCTTCCCTCCTGAAGCCTTCTATTCCCATCTTCTCCCTTGCGACAGCTTTAATGATCACACATTTGGCTGTGAGCAAACAATTACCATTTTTGGGGTGGGGGATACATGTGTGTGTGAGAGGGAGAGAGAGAGAGATCTCTTTTATGCTGGATCAGCTCCCTAATGCAGCCAACTGCACAGATGCACCCTGTTAAAGCTAACACAGAGAAGGAGAGGGAACACACAGCAGGACCACAGCCTTTCTTTGGCTTAAACTGCTTCACAAACCACACTCTTTGAGTGGTACATCCAGTGATATCTCATCCAGCATAAAGATCACTGGTACGAAGTAATCAGAAGTGACAGCTTTGGCCTAACAGAGAAAGTCTATCCAGGCTTGGTGTTTTGCATCATTCAGTCACAAAATGTTTGATCCAGTACTAAAGAGCAAATTTATTATATTATTGAATTGTGGCTTTGGCCTGTACCCCAAACTACTTCCAGTTTGAAGAGGCAACTAAAAAAATCCTAGAAGAAAGGATGTATTATCTACCCACTTTCAGTGGAAGATGTAAGGTCAAGTGACCTGACCAAAACTGCACATCAAGTCTACAGCTGAGTGGGGAATTTAATCTGGATTTTCCAAATCTCACTTTGATGTTTTAACCATAAAACCACCCTTCCTCACTCTTATGCATATTCTTTTCATTCCAGTGATAGTAAATTATAAGGCAGGATTTTTCAAAAAAAGCCTTATCCTTTTGAAGTGCCACAAAACATGTTTGAAAATCTGACCTTTCTGCAAATGCTTAAGTGGAAAGTGAAAAATCTGTCTCAATTTACATATGCAATGCATTTGGAAAATCAACACAGAACAGTTGCTTTAATGATTCACTGCTTAGGTAAAACTTTGAAGATGACCAAAATTTGCAAAGTCATAGAGCAAAGACAGGCAAAGCAGAGAGTATTCTGCTCTCTTTAATTTCTAGTCAAATATGGTTAAAAAGAAGATCCAATACCTAATACCTGAGTATTAAAAAAGTGGCAGAGTTTTCTGGGTTTTGAAGTATTGGCTTTTCTTATATTGAGGAAAATTGAGTGTAATTGTGATGTAAAATTTTCTTTTCTGATACAATTATATATTGGCAAAACTACCACTTTGTACAAAATAACATTATTCTAATGAATCTATTCAATCTAATCTTCATAATCATAGTATCTCCAAGGAAGAAAATTAATTGGACGAAGTTAAATATCCCCTTTTCATGTCAACAAAATTGGTTTTTCTGGGGATTAAAGGATTAACGTGGTGTTAAATTCCTAAAGAGGTTAAAAACACTTTATTATTCATTACAAAACACAAAGATCGGAGTGTTATTTTGTTCTTATGTCACTGTTTGTCATTTCATTGGAAGAAGAAAAAAAGGACAGGAAAACACTAAAGATGTAAAAACCCAACTAATGCATAATTTTAAAAATAGTATAGAAATTGGTAATCTTTTGTTTATCACAAATTATCAATATATTTAAACAACAAGTATCTGCAATTTTCAGGTTATATTAAATGCTTCCGTAGATGAGGAAAAGGAGAGAATACAGAACAAAGTTGAAGATCTTCATTGATACGTTAGAATTTCAGGCAACTCCACAAGTATTCCCAAATTAATCTTTTCTTTAAGTTATCTTTCTTAAAGCTATAGAATGAAGAAAATGGTCCATTAACTCTGTGTTCAGAAGGAATTCTTACTGAGGGGAAGGTCCTTTAAGTAGAAGAATTAATCCTCACAAAACACTCCTTCACCGTGCTCAGACTGATCTTATTAAAATCAGTGAGAGTGAGCAATGGAAAAAGTCCTAAGAACTGTGCTTGGTCAACATCATTAAAACCTACATTTTTTTAATTTGTTACAGAAGCAAAACTTTGCACTAAGATGTTCTTTTGTTTGACATCCTTTATTAAATTTAAATGGATAAAGTATTGCTCATGTTAACAGCTTCTTTTACTGTCCTTTTACCACTCCTATTTTGGCCAAGTGAATAGCTCAGAGTTTAACAGTGCCAAAAGTGGGATCTATGTATGCAGTTCCTGGTGGAATTCAAAGATGAAATCCTAAAGACTGTGAAATGGGAATGTGGCTTTAAAATATCTAGATTCATGCTGTCCTGTCACAACCAGCAGTATTAGTCAGTGGGCCAGACATATCTGTAGAAAGGCTTACATTTTCTAAGTGCTACTAGTGCATGAATACATTCCCCAGATACAAAACCCCTGCCTCTGCCAACTAACCTCACCCCGAAAACAAAGTGCAAAATGTCTGTTTCCACTAGCTCAACACATATCATGGAAGAAGTTTGCAATTTGGAAGCTGCTTCACAGAAACTTCACTGACACAAGTGAAGTGTCACTTGTGACACTAACTAGCAGCATCTGGAAGAATTCTCTTCAATGCAATCTGCCAATTAGCAGTGATCCACACTGCAGGGAGCACGGAGAGGAGGTGCATGTTTGTAGGCATGCCTGCTGAAATACAACACAGAGCCAGCTTTAGTCTTCTGACTCCTTCTTAACTGGGGAAGAAGGTCTGGAGAAGGTTCTTGGACACTGAGGAATGTCTACATGGGAAAAGCATAAAGAACCTAAAAGGCTGATATTTGTTATCTGTTGCACTCAGGCTTCGGCTTAATATTACTCCACTAACAAGACACAGTGCTCAAACCCTTGGCACCAATACAACACTCTTGAAGAAAAGTGTTTTACAGCAGTGCCTTAGCTTCTGTGAATGTGTCCCAGCATCTAATCTGAATCACATGATACACACTGTGAACCCCCCAATGCTTTACTGCACACACAGGCCCAGCCAAGGTGTAAGTTCAAGCCAAAATATAGCAAAAACCAGCCGCATAATGAGCATTTTAGACAAAAATTAACACAAATTATGGCGAGAGCAAAAGAAAACTCCAGAGGCATGGGATGGGGGGAGAGAGAATGTTTTCAAAGATTCAAAGAGAAATGGAGATTCTGAGAGGTGGAGACATGGGAGGGTTGTTCCAGATGGCAGGAGCTGCAGAGTAGCTTGCTCAGAAGTTCCCAGTCTCTAACAGAATGCCCTGTGGTTAAATCTCCATCCAGTATTTTGGATGCAAAAACATAAGCCTACACTATGGTTTCCTCCCAGGCCTTGCTGTTGCTGTGAAACTATCCCAGTTCCATTTCCCCAGCTGATGTCGCTCTGATTAAAGCAGTAAATTCCTACATCTCCCACTGCTCAAGCTCTTTTCTAACCTCAGTGTCCAACTCTGCCAGTCTCATGTTGCCATCTTCTCTACAGAGGTTTTAGTTCAGGCTTCAGCTAGTGAAAAAGGAATGTCAAAGTACAAATAAGTGAGAAATGAAAAAGTAGTGCCAAAATATCACAAGAAAGCTGATCTTGGAGCATCTCCAAGCTGAACGAGAACAGGAAATTCTAAAAGCATCATAATAGTTAATATTTTCTTGGTATCTCCTGCCAAATTTTGGCAGTCCAGTGAATAGGAATAAATTGACAAACTGAGTGTTTATCCACTGAATGCAAGTTTTGACCCATATTAGTTATACCCATCTTTAGTCAAAACTCAGCTCCACAAAACCCCTGGGGCTTCTTCGAGTCCTGCTGCTTTGATGTCTGTATAAGGAAGATTTATACATGGAACTTCTGGAGCATCTCACATGGTTCAATTTTCAGCATTGAAAATGAGTATCTTTTCCTAATTCGCACCTCATTTATTATAATAATATCTTTATTGTATGATATATGCATAATATATTTTACATATTGTTATATAATATACTATATTATTAATGAGAAAATCTTTTACGCTCCAACTGCACTGCAGAGGATAGTCTTTTCCACATCTTTCCCAGCAACAAACACTGTCTTTACAGCTTTGTTTCAGGAGACTGATAGCTAAAGGAAAGAGATAAGGATCCATGGAAACTTCCCTTTTGCTGGCCATTGTCATCAGCTTGGTAAGAATTGGATCCCTGGCACTCAAGGTCCCGTAATAGCAGCTACACCACAGTGTGCTGTATCACCTGGCACAGTGTGGAAACAGACGCTGACTACTCCACGCACACAACATACACTTTGAGCAAGGTAATTTCAATATTCACCCTTTGTAAAGAAACGGGATAATTTTAGGGTGAGGTAGAGAGTAAAACCAGTGATGTGTAGTGAAGGTAATGCCCATTCTTTGGCTCTTTGTTGTGCTCAGCAGGTGGTAATCAACGACCTGATAAGATTAGTGAGACCTTTAACATTTCAGAAAGGAGTTTAGGAGCCATGAAAAAGTCTTAAAATTGACGAGTATTGCAACAAGCTCACCCAGGGCAAGAGCGTATTGCACTCATTTTTTCTTTATCTCATCCCTGACAGTGGAGATCAAACTTGTAATGCATTTTCTAAAAATAATAAAGAATCAAGACAATACTCCTACAAGCCTTTTCTTTTTTTTGGCTAATGATGGCTACTCTTATTAAATCAAAAACTATCTGGATTTGCAATGGAGAAAAATAGAAACCCAGAAAATTGTCACTTGGTTTTAAAGTTGTGCTGGGTTCACCTAGCAGTTCTGATTCCATAGCAAAGAATAAGCACTTAACAAAGACAAAAGGAATTTTGAGGTATATGTATTTGCTGATATATTTAATGACAGCAATATTCTACAATGATTATGGCTTCTCTCAACCCATGGATCCGGTGGACTATTATGCTGCTTTTTCCAAAAGGTAGTGAGCCCTGGACACAGTGACCCCTTTCATTTTGCTCATTTGCCGTTTCCCAGAATTAGGCACATTGGAAATAATTCAGCACTACTTTTCCTGGCAAAAGAGTCTCTTCAGTGCTACAGGAAAAATATATGAGTATGAATAGAAAAAAGGTAGTTTTTCTGTCTGGAAACTGAAAGGAATTGTATGGGGTGACCTGTTTTTTACAGCTGCTTTGTGCGAGTTTGGAGTGCACTGATTTCAGACTAAAAGTCTGACAGTGAAGCTAGTTTGAGATTTCATCAAGCTGGCTTGAGATTTTAATTTTTTGCAAGCACAAAATGCATATTAGCTCCCGTCAGCTGACTCTAGGAAATGTCCTGCTTTTGTCTATAAAGGGTGAGAGATTTACGGAAACATTACAGCCCAAATTACTGTAAGTTTAGGTTTGTTTCTAACTGTACACTTGGCATAAAATAATTGGAAATGCAAAAGTAAAGGGACAGAATTAAAAATTCCAGTGATGTTAATCAAACAATACTGATTCACATAACTATAACCCAAAAGCTTAAACAGGCTGTCATATCAGTATAGTCTCCATCCTCACCAACCTAGGAGTATCCAGCTGCTGGAAAAGGTGCTTCTGCTGCAATACCTTCAGTCATCTTCAGGTATTCATTAACAGAAGCTGTATTTAAGAGGAAATATTTTCTTTATATGTTCGTGTTACATGATACAAAGTTAAGTTTTGTGTGGTAATGGGAGTCTACCCTTTTCTTAGATTCTATTTCTATAATTGAAATCCACTGCATTGCATTTTTAATCCAGTTGTTCATGAGTGTGGGGTTCTTTAGTTCTCTTGACTGTTGCAGGTTTTGCCAAAATCTGGGATTCAAAAACTACAGAGGAAGGTAAAGGAATAAGATTCAACAATGGTTGAAAACCATTTTTGTTTGTGTGAATATTAAGTATGGAGAACTGTTAAAGAGGAGGTAGATGCAGGCTTTATTCTGGCCAGGTTTATGGTCTATAAGTTTAATTTGGGGCAATTTTCTTGGGAAGAAGAGAAGAATGTAGCTTTTCTCTCTAATTTATGCAGAATCAACTTCCAGCCACCTGGAGTTAAGATGGTGGATATAGTTACACCTCTGGTATGTGACAGGATGTTTGAGGAGAAGGGATTGTATTTGAAACCCCAGGCTGGGACAGAAAATAAAGACAGACTGAAAGATCAGGACTGAATTATTAAGTGACATGAATGAAAAAAACAACACTTTTGGGAGATTTAGATAAAAACAAGATTTGGACCCTGTGCAGTTTTAAATTGCATTATTGGCCTTTTCCCCAGCAAATAATCCAGAAAAACCTCACTTAGTTTGACAGAACTCTGGGATGATTGTCTACATGAAAGCAAAGACTTTTCATAAGAGAGAGAAGACTTTTCACAAGAGAATAAGCTGTTTCCTTCAGAATTAGGCCCTTTGATTTATTTTTCCTCTCTCACATAGACACAATGAAACCACTTCATTTCTTGGCCAAATATGAGTAACCCATACTGAAGAGTAGAAAAGTTAGACAGATAAAAGTATGTCCTGGATCAACATTTCCACCACCAAATGAGGTAAATCTAATTCTTAAGTCCAGCTTCCGATCTGAATTACCCTAAAACTAAGCTGTTAAATGACAAGACAGCCAGCCCAGACCGTGATTTCGCAGCTTTTGCAGTTTTCCCAGTTTTACTGCACTGCAGCTTCATCACCTGCATAGACCTTTGCATTAGCTGCAAACACCTGCTTCAAGTGAGCCTTGTGCCTGAGGTGTGTGCTGTAGGCACACCACATTTTGAAGCAGCTGGACAGAGCATTATACATATATAAATATACATATAATATTGTTGGCATTATTCCTCCAGCAGCAAGACTCAAACACTTATTCTTGTCCTTTAGCAGATTCTCAAATTTGCCCCAAGTTCTTTGCTGCTCCAGTGGGACTGAAACTCACACACAGGCCCCACCATTTAATGCCAGTGTGGATGTATCTGTGCTGCACTTCAATGCCAGTTTGCCATCCCCACCTTTTTCTCCATGATTTCTTTGGGAAGGAGGCAATGGACAGAGATGATGCAGTCTGTACCTTTCCATGTCATCACAAGGCAGAGAGAAGCAGAGTTCAGCAGACACATGGCAGACATGAAATATCCTCTCTCTGCACTGAAGGGCTTTGCAAATTCATGCAGATTGGGCTTCAACCAGAAAGACGTGAGCCACAGGGTCTCTGGAAATGCATGTAAGGGTGATAGGTGTCAGGGTGTATTCAAGGGTCATCTGCTTGGAGGATGAATGGGACAATGTCCCCTCTGCCTCTCCCTGGCCTACTCTCAGTCATGGCTCTGCAATGCACAGCTCAAATGTTTTTTAGCAACAGGGACATGAATGGAAAAAATTTAATTGACTTCAAAAGTCCTTGAATTTGGATCATAATGTGAAACTGAACTTTGGACAGTAAAATCCTTAGGGCAGAAACATCAAGTTTTATTAACCTGACAGTCACTTTTAACCTCCACCCACTTAGAGCATTATAGGAATGATCAGTGTGAAGATCTCAGCAGTGCAGCACTCTGCCTTTGAACATCCCAATCTCTGGCCATGACTCACCTGAATTAAAGGTTCAGTGGAGCCAAAACTTGATCATATTAATAGATCCCAGGCACCACAGCTCCACCTGACCACAAAAACACCCCAAGCCATTAGAGAAGGAAAAAGAACTTGGAGCATTACACAGAGGACAATAAAACTGGTCAGATCTTCCACCCCCTTGTCTTTGCCCTCCTTAGAAGCAGGGGGTCAGGGGAGCATCTCTGCACTTCACAAGGAAAAATGGACCAGGAAGACCATGGAAATAACCTCTCTCTGTGCCAGCTCATGGCAGTCAGGGATGGCACCATTTGGCTTGTGCAGCTCTCCTGCTTACAGAGGTGTGTCTTTTGTTGGAGGTTTAATTTTGAGTCTCCAAGCTGTCAGGTAAGAGTGACTGTCAAACACAAACTACCCTCTCTCAGGTTTGCATGGAGAACTGAACAGAACACTGCTAGTAGAGCTCCTGACACCATCCCAAGGCAGAAAAGGGAGACTTGTCTTGCTGAGCCTACGTGCCTTGCAAATTTATCATGTACAATATAAGCTGGTTAATTTTTAATTTAAATTATTAAATTTTAAGTGTAAAACCACTGTTAATTTACCTGCCTTTTTAATATTTTAAATTTAGGAAATAACTTATAAATCTAAAAGAAGTCCCTCTGATAAAATCAGCTTTGATACTCATCCATAGATTTAAAGCTATAAAGTGTTTTGTTGGCCAAGGAGAAATCATTATTCCAGCCAAGGCACAATAAATTTCGATGTTGTAGTTCCTAAAATATTTTCCTGGAATTTATGGCATCATTGGAACTTATTCCTTACATTTTTTTAACACATAACTGTATTATTTTGCCAGTAATTTTATGTTTTGCTCTAAATCACTGGGTTGTGAATGTTCCCATTCTTTTTAGACTTTGTCTTTTGTAAATCAAATTAATCACAATTTAGAAGTACATAAACTTGACAGGACATTTTTATAACTTTGTTGAGCATTTCAAACTGGGTGTACACAAAACCCATTAAAATAAGAAAATATCTTCAATCAATATTATTTGAGTTCATTTATCAGCTGCATAGAATAAATTACAATTTCTAGAATCTGATTTAGGCCACTCTGCAGCTTCAGTGACAACCACAAATCACATACACGCATACAGATTTCCTTGCATCTCCCCAGTCTCCTCTGCAGAGGAATCTTTTTCATTTCTGTCCACTCAGCCCTCTCAATTCTCAGTCTTCCTGCACTCTGAGCCTTTGTTTTCTATTAAAACAACATGCTCCACTACTTAGAAGAAAGCGTCAAGAATTAAGAAGTCTGTGTACTCCTTTGGTGTTGCCCTAGAATTATCTTTCCATACAAGATGTAACTTTCTCTTTCTTCACCTTCTGCAGCTATAAAATGCCAAACGTCTGCAGCCACAGAGAGGCAGAGATTTATTAACCTGTCTAAGCCAGCCTTTGAGAAGCACAGAGGAAATTTCTGCTGAGCAGATGCCCCGCAGAAGGCATTTGCAACACCTAAAATTAACTTAACTTTCCTTTTCAAGGGACAGAGCAGCCTGTAGAATTTAGTGCAGCTCCCGGTTCTGCTGCCAATGATATTTCAGTTATAGCTCTTGCTTACCCTCAGTGGTAGAGTTTCAATACATTCACCAAACTCAACAGTTGCAGCAATCAGGACGAATAGCAGGTAACAACTTGGAGAGGGACTTGTTTTAAGCACAGGGGAGTGTAAATCCCATCAGGCAAAATGGCTGCCAGCAAGGTGGTGCAGATGCTGTCCAAAAAATGTTCTTGTGAACTATATTAGTCCACTCTGATCTGATCTGATTTCTAGCAACAGCCCATTTATTTCCTTGAAAACCTCACACAAACTCATTTTGATGAAGTCCACCAGTCCCCTGAAATTCCTAGTGTCTTTCTTGCCCTTTTTGATGAGCAGCTGATTTGTCAGCATGTGTTCCACAGAGCTGCTGCTGTCCCAAGAAACATTATGATCCAAAGTTAATTTGATGACTAGACTATAAAACCTGAAATAAAGGATTTGTGTAGGATTCACTCAGAGACTTGTGACAAGGACAACACAGCAGCAGCTGGTGTGATAAAACTTACACTGAAAGATTGTTTGAAGGAATAAAACAATTCAAATAATTTATCTGACAAGAAAAAAATGTGTTGTACTGTAGAACATCTCAGTTATCAGCTTTTAAATTTAAAAAAACAGATAAAATACAGAGAAATATGTATATATTCAATGTATAATTTGTATAAAAGATATAAATAAATGTACAAATATATAAATATGTAATTTCTATTGAGATATTTATATATGAATAATTATGTGACTTTTAATTTAGACCATTCAGGAAAAAAGTCAGAATAGTAGTTCCAGACTGAGACTCTTCTTACACTGAGTCTATCGCACATGATCATGGAAAATTTGTCAAGCTTGATATTTATTATCAAAGGACTTGCACAGCAGCACTGCAAACCTCCATGTGATACCAGGGGGGCATTGCCCCACCCAAGCAAGGTCCCAGAAGGGAGCAGGACACCTGGTAGCAATAGCACAGGCAGAATCAGGACCAGCAAGCGCTGTAAGCTTTTGTTAAACCTGACAGCTTAACCTACTGCTGAAAAAGGAATTTATGGACTCCTAGTCTTGATTTAAATCACTGATGTATTACTTTCATTCTGTCCCGAACTTTTCCCAGTGAAAGGCTTTGCATTAACAACTCCACTTTTCTCAGCTGAATTTCTTGGTGGAGATTCCCTATGTGAAGTATTAACCAGGCTCTTTATTAAAAAACAACTTTTTGGCAGTGCTTTATAGTCGCATAAGGCATTTCCAACACAGTGAGGTAAAATTTTTCAAAAAAAATAATATACTCATCAGGAAATATCATGTTGTGACCATACATAGAAATATTTGAAAAATCAGGTCAAATTCAGCAAATAATTTGAAAACATCAAAGTGGAATAGACAAATAATGGCTACATATTTTATTCAAATATTTGATAAATTAAACTTTTGATCTGCTGATCTAATATTATTGCCTTATCTCATGAGATTAGCTACTTTGCTAACGAAATATTTTAATGATATTTTAATGGTAAAACTGAAATGATGAAGTTATTTATATTAAAGCTGTTGAGTTAAAAAAAGTGTTTTAAACAATTCCATGAAAGAAAGAATTTTAAAAAGACTGCAGGAAGTAATTGTGAACCATGATCCTCTCATTCAACTATTTTGATTTGGTGATTTAATAAGAGATGGGGATGGAAAGAGGCTTTTTACCCAGCTCATCATTACCCCATACCTCCCCTTGGTACTGAACTATGAAACCAAGGATGAGCAACCATCACAAATGGCGCAGCAATGATGGCCATGATCTATCTGAGCCTGGAAAAGTGTGTGAAGCTCTAATCTGTGGACTGGTGCACAATGCAAAAAACTGATTTTAAAAAAGCCAGCAACACAGCATCAATATTCAAACTAAAGTTTTGTCCTCATGCAAGTAGTACCACATATTTCAGCTACCCACAATATGTTAGAAAAATTACTGCATTGTGAGACTGCATATAAATGATGTGCAATATCTGGAATGAAGTGCAGGAAATGTCAAGAACATTCATTTTATCACTGCTTTATAGGATGCCCCAAGAAGAGACATGAGTGAAAACCTGAGAGCAGATAGGCGCATGAAAAATGGACCTCTTTCCCTTCCTGTTCAGAAATTCTGAAGCACTGGTTCCTCACTGTACCACAACTGCTCCTAACTAATAGCAGTAAGTGAAAGAGATACTGAATGAGAAGAACAATTTTTAGTGGCTGTTTATTATCAGAGTTACAGCTGTTTAGTCTAGTGTGGAAAAACTCAATCCGAAGTAATTTCTTTTTGTCACACTCCTAGAAGAGAGACTTCTCAAGCCACAAAAGCCCTGCACTGCCTGCAGCACAGCTATTAGCACACATTTGGATACGCTGTCTGCATTCTTCTTTGAATATTATACAGACAACTCATTCATTGTTTTTTTAGAAGTTCATGGAAGCGCAAATGAAAAAGGGGAAAAGAAAAACACAACAAATCTTAGGAAAAAAATCTAATGTCAAACACTGTGCAAAGTCAGAAGAACTTTATGTCATTTGAAAAATCAAGGCACCAAGGTGCCCATATATAATCCTGCAGTCCATGTGTATGTGGTTTACCAAATTATCAGCAATGCATAAACATGAGGGTAATGTTACCTTCTTCACATCACACACTAACTCCTTAACATTCTTAAAATAGACACTCTCTCTGCATCAGGAGCATTTCACCCAGTACAGGTGGTATCTGGAATATAATCCAAAGGATCTGCCTTTCCCTTTGTAATCCTTCAGTTTACCCATTACTGAAACTCATTCCACCACCAAAACTCCCATAAATCTAATTACCAATGTTCAGTCTCAACTCAGCTAAGACAGGTATGTCTGGCAAAAGAATGATAACTGCAAAGAGAGAGAAATAAACTTTATCCAAGTGACTGACAATGATTTGTCAAGCTTACCCGAGCCTTGCACTCACTCAGTGGTAGGAAGCAGCTAGACAGATCTTAGACTGAATCCAGCCCTTATTCTGCTCTTAGGTTATCCAATATGTTATACCTTGAAAACACCGCTTATGTAAGTGAAGTTACAGAGGACTCATATTTCATATGTAGAGAAACAGCTGCTTTTTTAATTTAAAAAACCTAAATTAAATCATAACTTAAAAGCTATGCTCCGTCATCTGTAGAACATGCCAAATCATATGCCTGAAATATAAAACTGATGCTGAAATTCTGGTAATATTTAACATGTTCTTTATGAAGAAAACATTCTTCTTGAGCTTGGAAACTGACTGAACAATAGCAGCTATAGGACCTCCAAAGCCGAAGGCGCACAGAGGTTATGAGAATGTGTCTGCCCAAAACTACAAATCAAAAGAGTAACAACAATACCATATGTTACAGAACATAAAGTATCCTTCACAAACACTATAAAACCCCCACATATCTCTGCCTCGAGAGTCCCACTGGCCAGTGGAAGGTTGTGTTTCATCATGCTATCACCATATAAGAACATTTTTTCTCCATTTTTAATGGCATGCCGAAAACCTAGTGGTACCACTGAATGACCTTTGGAGGGGTAAGATTAAGTAGTAGTGACAGAAAATTGTCTTTGGCCTAATACTTTTTAAAAATGCAGAAGCTGATTTCATAGAGAATCACTCCAGCTGTCTTTAAACTGCAGCCAAAAATTATCTTTATTTATGTTAGTTTGGGGTTTTTTTTGGTTTGGTTTGGTTTGGTTTGGTTTTCTTTTGTTGTTTTTTTTTTTTTTAATTTATGTTAGTTTGGTTTGGTTTTTTTTGGTTTGGTTTGGTTTGGTTTTCTTTTGTTGTTTTTTTTTTTTTTTTAATTTAGGGAAGGTATATGGATTTGTCTGCCCCCATAAGATCCTTTTCTAACTGAAGTACTTTTCTTCACACAGAAGTACAGCAGGTCCTTCTGCATTAAGGTGTTATGACATGTAAAGAAATGGACACATCTAGACTGGCACAAAGACCCTGCACCCAAACAGGGAGGAGACAAAACTACTGACCCCCTTTGTTCAGTTGCACAGAGCCCCCAGATTCTGGGATTTATAAACCATGTCACCAGGTGGGGAGCAGTTTGTTAGAAAAGCAGCTTCTCCTCCATCTCACTTCAGCAGTGGGAAGTTGGCACTGGAGTGCCACCAGTTCTGTTAACAGATATTTCTTCTCTTCAAGCCTCTACAGGTCACAGATGTGCTGGAGCTGGCCTGGTTCTGCTCCAATAAAGGCACAGAGAACTTGGTCTGTCCTTCAGCAGAGACTCCTGCAGCAATGGCACCTTTACAAAAGCCTGAATTAAAAGCAGTGAAGATATACCTACAGTCCATTTAGGATGCCTCTAAAATCAATGAATTAGGCTTTATATCAGTCCCGGAAGAAAGCACAAAGAGACACAGAGGAGGTCAAGCTTTTCGCTGTAAAGTGTCTGCCCCTGGGGCCTGGGTTAAAGTGTGCACACATGCAGCCTCATCCTGCATGCACCTCTTTGCTGAAGGTCACCTCTCTTCTGAGAAATATTAACATAAAACTATCTTAAAGTTCACAAAACATAAGCAAGAAGCACAAACTTTATCAATTGCTCCCTCAAATTTTAGGAAGTGTCTGGAATACTGTTAAACAGCTTTTTAACTAGGAGATAATGAATAACAAAACTGTCAGCCTCTCTTTCCTGTATTGATTTCAGAGAGATTTTCCTTACTCCATTAAAATTGCCTTTTCAGATTCCCAGCAGGAACATTCAATCTTGCTCAGCAGAACTTAATCACAGCCTGTGTCTGGTTTAGGTGGAAGCTTGGGGAGACCCTTTCAATATGGTTATGAAAAGAGAAATTCCCAGATTGCCTATACAAACACTCCAGTCACATCCTAACTTGATTCCTCTAACTTGATTCCTAACTTGATTCCTCTGTATACTTTGTCTAATCAAAAGAAAAATTACATAAAGATAAAATGGAAAAGGTTTATAACTACATGCAAAAACCAGAGTGAAGTGTTCTTGCAGAATCCTTCTCAGATCTTCCAGGACGAAGAAGGCCAGAAGAGGCATTTACAGATATTCCCTGTACTCAACTCTTTTATCTATTCTAGGACATTGTAATACAGAAAGTCACAACTTTGAGCAATTAACAGTAATTAAAAATGTTAAAAGTGTCGTGGGTGCTAGAGAGGAAAGCTTTGGTGTACTCATTTGGAGATGTTTTAGATCTGGGAGGTGGGTTGTAGTTGGGAAACACTGTTCAGGTTTCCCTGCAGCATGGAAGATCTGAAAGGAAATTTCTGTAAAATTCAGCCAAGCCTAGCACTCCTCATACCAAGAGCACAACCACTGAACAACATCCCCTTTCTTTGCCTCATGCCACATGAACAGACTTATCCGTAGACAGGGCTGAGGAGAGACAGTGACAAGAAATCCTTCCAGGCTAGGACTTAAATCCTTGAATTTCTGATTGAACTGCAGATTACTGTGGCCATATGCTGCCTTTCCACACCAGGTGGAATACACTTTATCAGATCTGCCATTGCCAAGACAGCTATCATTTTACACTTTTAAAAGATTTATGCCCCAATTGTCTCCTTTCTCTCAGACAGAGGGCTTGCCTATGTGGGAAATTTGCTGTGCAGTAAGCCAAGCCACATGCTTTTCCACAGTAATGCTCTGAAAGCACACTTTAGGCAAAAGTATTGTTACATGGGTGTCTTCTTGAGGCACTCCGACACAATATATTGTTGGAAATTGGTGCAGAGAAGTTATGTAAAATTCATGGCCTCCCATGCCACAGACTGACTTTCTCTGGTAAAAGTTGGTGTAGACAAGGTCCCATAAAATTAGCTGAGAGATAAAAAGGTGCAAAAGATCCAGCCTTCCTCTTCATTACTCTTTCCCTCTCCCTGTAAAGGCTCTAGAGCTTTCCTAGATGTAACGCCTTCAGAAGTCGGGCAGACTTGAGGCTTATTGCTGTGGTCTGTAGTCAGACAAAGGAAAAAAAGATATTTCAATATTAATGGATCTGAAGCCCTTTGGGCCTGCTAGCAAAAGAGGAGAGAGGGTGAGTCCAAAAACTCTGGCAGGGCTTTTCCATTGGAAGAAAGCAGTTTTGCCACAATAACGGGCTCGCTCATTTCTGCCACTTGGGTATAATACGAACATAAATTATATGAATAATGTCATACTTGGGAGAGTCTCCGAGCAGAGTGAAGGAGCCAGGCCGGACACATGATGGATACTCGGGCGGTGAGGGCTCTGAGGCTGAGAGGGCTTGAGGGGCACAGGGCTCTGAAGGCTGTAAGGGGCTCAGGGCTGTGAGGGGCTCAGGGCTGTGAGGGGCTCAGGGCTGTGAGGGGCTCAGGGCTGTGAAGGCTGTGGGGAGCACAGGGTTATCAGGGCTGTGAGTGGCACAGGGCTGTGAGAGCTGTGAGGGGCTCAGGGCTGTGAGGGGCACAGGGCTGTGAGTGACTCCAGGCTGTGAGGGCTGTGGGGCACAGGGCCATGGCAGCACTGCTGACCCACACACTGCTCTCACTGGCGTGGGGGACAGGCCGAGCTGTGTGCAAGCCAGGCTGGAGAACTGCTGATTTCAATTTCTTCTTCTTTTTCTAACTGTTAAGTGCTCTTTTCCTTGCTTGCTGACAGCTGAGCAGTATTTATCCCTTTCACAGTGATTCCCCCAGCCCAGAGCCTTCCTCTGGAGTTACCTCTGGAATTCTACCCGAACCTGTTCACTTTCTGGTTCAAACCTTGCAGAGGAAGAGGCATCGCAGGACCAAGAGTGCATCCTTCATGAGGGGAGTGTGGTGGAGTCTCTGCTCCAAGCAGGGCTGACATGAAGTGCCACAGCCAGACCCGGGGCCAAGGCAGCTCCAGGAGATCCATCATGCAGAGTGATAGCGCTGCTCTGCCATGTCATGGCCAGACAAGCCCTTGGGAAGTATCTTCTTGTGCTTGCAGCTGAAAAGTGGGTAGTTCGTCAGAAAAAAATCCCATCCCTCACTCCAGCTAACTGCATAAAGAAAAGCATGGACCAGGGTGGGCAGATTTATCATCGAGAGCACCCACATCCATTTAGTTCCAGTAAGAGGTAATTCTGCGGGTTGACTGGAGGTATTGCACTTTCACATTTATGGCAGTGCCACATATGGAGAGCACAAGGTGTTGCTGTGCCAGGTGCTGTACATTATTATTATTTGTACTAGCATCGTGCCAGGAGCCTGGTGCTGTGCAACATAAACCAAAAAGTAATTCTCTTCTGCAGACAGGTTACAGAATAATAGCAAAGGTGACCATCCCTGACCTGGACAGCTTAGTCTAGATCAGGACAAAAGAGAACACACATCAGATATCAAGGTTAAATAAAATATTTGTTTTCTTCACAGATGGGGTCTTTGTCTAACAGGAGGCAGGATAGCAACACTTGGAGAAAGCCAGAAGGTAAGGAGAGAACAGACACCTTTATCATACTGTGTTTATTCAGGGTCCTTTTTGAAACATTTTATCAGAGGCATCCTGCTGTAGGGAAAACTGCTTGGAAACCAATTGTGAGAAGTTTAGTCCAGCAAGTGGTAGAAATGGCCATGAGACTCTGAAGAATTAGACACACAGATTTTACTCTGAGTCAATGCTTCATTTGCAAACACACATGCAAAGCACTGCCTTGCTCACACACTGAAAAAGCAAACATTATAAATATCTCTTAAAGTCCAGAAGATTTTTCTTCTGCCGGTGAAGACTGAAGAACACATCCTTGAGCAGACAGGTTCTCACTGCACTTGTGTGTGAGGTCAGGCCTCAGCACTGCCAGTTAGCTTTTAATCCTTTAAAGAAAAGGGATTCATCATGTTAAACTCACAGCTCTTTTCTGAGGCCTGAAAGTTAGGGGGGAAAAAGAATTCCAAACCAACATATTAGGTTTAGAACTCCTTTTTCATGTCAAAACTGTAATTTATCAAGTGTCCTTACAGCAATGTCCTTCCATTCCTCAACACCTGCTGCAACCAAATGAGATCTAAATTTTAATAAGATCAAAACAATAGAAAAAAGGTAAATATAATCAATTTTTGGGAGGACGATGTTGTTGTGACATAGCATAGTGTTTCAGTCATGGATGGAAAGCTAATCTGGGATAAATGGCATCAGGGAAACCAAACTTGCTTCTTCCGGGACATCAAACTGGTAGACCTGGCTGAATGGAAGATGAAACAGGAGAAAAAAATTAAAGAATAGGCTTGCTCTTTGTCATTTTTCTTGGGCATGCTAATTTCAGATTTTAAAGTTTGAAATTATAGTGGAGTTTCAATATGATTTAGCAACAAAGTGTGGCATGGATTGTAACATAATTTATACATTCTTTTTCATAAAGACTTTCTGCCTCCTTCACAACCAGAAGGCAAAATTCAAAGCTTCTAAGATGATTTCATCAAAACTTTGGACCTTACAGGTAAATGATATTCTTTGTATTTTGGTAAGATCCTTTAAGGTTTCCTTTGCTAGAATGAAAGTCTTCATGACACAGGTTTTTCAAAGGTGTTTTTGGTTTTGATTTTTTGGGGGGTTTTTTTTGTAAATTATGGAAAGCATAGCAAAGGTCTCATCAAAAAAACCTTAAAATTCACAGTAAAATATACATACAACATCAACATTTGTTTCAATTTTTCAGACCATGTTACACCATATTTACCAGGAAATCTGAGTAAACAGAAACGCTTGTAAAGACCTTTTTAAAAATCTCTTTAGCATGTCTTTCTTTTGATTTGGCTGAGTGCAAAAGGGAAGTTTGAGAAATTTGGGGTTAGGGCAAGCATGCCCTAGGAAAATCCATTCAAAGCCCATTCCAGATGCCCCTGGGTTTTGCTACATGTCCCTCCCCCAGCTCCCTTCATCTTGGTGCTCATTGTCATGTATCTCAACCCCACACACAGGGTCCAAACCAATGAACTGCAGTTTCACCATTGTCCCTATAAGGTGACGGATCACAGTCCTAGTCTTTTACCTGCCTAATCCTTTCTCACAGAGGGATGCCCCTAATTCTAATTAACTGAGTGCCTTTGGGTCCCTAATCTATGCAAAATCCTTTTCAAAATTTGTACTGATGAAAGTGCCAGGGAAGTATGTATATGCCAAGATCCTATATGGAAAAAAGAAGAATTTTCTTACCCAGACATAGGTTTCGTATTTCTTGACATGAGTGAATCTTGCATTTTTAGTATAGAAACTTTGGGTTATTTGACAATAGAAGAACCCCCTGAAAGAGTCTAGTGCTGGTTTTAAGGTGGTGAAGGCTTTCTGTGGCTCAAAGTATTTTCTAGGGCAGGGTGGAGAAGTCAAAAGACTGAAAGTTCTGCCTGCTGAAAGAGAGATTCAGAGATGGTCTCAGGCTGTCTGTAGACTATTGATTATCATCTAAGCAGCAAAAAAACAAAGGAGTGCAAGAAAAGTACTCAAGAGACTGGCTTTCCTGGACAAGCCTTCAGGTGTCATCACTTGGCACAGTGTTGTCAAAACTGAGGTACCAAAGCTCAGACCTCCAGTGCTGGGCATCCTAACTGGGCAGAATTAGAGATCTTCAACACAGAATTGTAACCTGGTTGGAATTAATTCTCTGTGCCTTGGGAGGAGAGAGCAGAACCAGTGCCGCTCCTATGACAGTCCCCCCTGCGGTATGACAGTCCCACCCTCTCTGAAGGAGACGCTTCAGAAGCTGTGCTTTGGGAAAATTAACTAGCTGCCCAAATTTAGTCCTCTTTAAAAATGTATTTTAGAATTCCTGGAGCTAGATCTTGGCATGTTTACTCCTGGGATCTTGCCCTACAAGAAGTTCGACATAAAGGGCTGTTCCTAGTAAACAATAGATATAAGAATGTAGCTGGGAATGAAATGTATGAAGCAACATCTATTTCCTGATGGATTTCATAATTGGTGAAAATAACATTAACAAAGTACAGCTCCTCCCTCCCCCAGTGGTTCTTCATCCGCTTGCTGAGTATTGTGGGTTTACCAAAGGCCCCTCTGCAAGCTGAGTGAGAGCCCTGGCCTCTCGAGAGTCTCCCAAATCAACAAAATGCCTCCTCCTAATTCTTTCTCTGTTAGAATTTGTTTTGCATGGAATTTATTTGCCCGTTTTGCATGAGCTGTTTGGCTGTAATCTCAGCAGCATGCAGCCTTGCCAGATTTCAGAAAGATGAGTAAACTTCTGAATCTGATAGCGACTTCAACAGAATACCAAAAAGGGGCTTCTTTGTTCTCCATAAACAGAGTATTTACTTTGATCTGGCAAAATGAATTAATGAAAGGAAATGACACCTTCCAATTTCATGTGTGCAGGAGAAAGAGAAGTGGGAATAATTTGGTTTGTCTTTTTTCTTTTTTTTTCCTCTTCCTTTTTCTAAGGATGCAGTAGGCTAAGGGGCATCCTTTCGAAAGTGCCGTGCTCTTAGAAACAGACAGATCTTTTCTCTGGTAAAAAGTCTCCTGAAAACACTGTAAGGTCCATGTATATGCAAGCAGTTCAGAGTTATTACAAATCTAAAATAGGAAGCTATTCACTTGATCTTTTGGTTCAATCCTGTTAGGACCCCCCTGGAGCTCTAAATGGATACCAGCCTGTCACAGGCCTGTTGCTGTGACGACCCAGTCTTTACAGAACAAGAAAAAGAAATGATAGTGATTGGCAGACCTTCCTTGCCCTAGTATGTAACACAAAGGGAGACAAAATGAAGAGGAAGTCAGACTGTTATTAAAGGTTTGATGCTTCTTAACCTTACAGCACCTTACACCTGGTAAGTGTCACCCTGCAAACTTAAACCCTCGGCAGACCACTGTTACGTTTCAGTATCAGATGTGAAAGGCTAAGTCAGGCATTAATTTATCCATCCTCTTGTTTCAGTTGATTGAAATGCAAACAGCATTCAAGCAAAACTGCGTTAGCAGAGAAGAAATAAATATGGAGGGCCAAGCCCTGCTCGCCTTGCCCTCAGAAGTGAGTTTAGGGGTGTAAAAGCTGTAGGTCCAGCAGGATTCAGCCCAGAGCATAAAGGAATGAGGGCCCAGCAAAGCAAAGACTGCAAGAGGGAACTGTCTACAGCCCCTATTCGCTCTGCATGAGAAAGGAAAGAATTTGATAAATTCTACCATATGGTGCCATACTGTATCTTGCTAGCTATAAATAATAGTCTTTCTGTTTCTGGTTTTCTTTAGCTTTCCTTGGTAGCTGTGACAGATTTTCAGCAATGGGTATAAAAAAGTGCAAAATGCAGTTTCTCCACCTTCTTTTTTTTTTTTTACCAGATTTAAAAACAAGAATAAAAGATCCAAAGAAAAGTAATAAAATAGGAAAGTTTCCATTAGCGTAACAACATCAAGATCCAGATAAAGTCTGTGATTTAAAGCTTGTGATGTTAGAATATTGTACTTTTAATTGTTGCTATCAAGAGCTGTCAACAAAAATGATTGCTTAAGAGTAATAGACATACACCTGCATCCACAATGCTGGAGCTATATCTCTATCTTATGCATGCTTTTCCTAAAGTTAATTATAATTTTTTTATTATCACAAAAGAATCTTGAAAAAAATCCCAGGAGCCAAATTAATTTCTCATAGCACCATCACAGAGAAAGTTCATGTAAAACTTTTACATTTTCATTCTTTTCCAAGTTCTCTAGAAAGCAATGAAGTTTGTACTCACAAACTTTCAAACAGCATTTCTGACATTTGTGGCACAATCTTGCATTTGAGTGTCACTAAACAAATGTTTGTTTGAGTAGTCAGATGAAATCCAATAAACCATGATCCTTAATGATGGTATTAAAGTTTGCTGCATTGACGTGCTCGAAAAATGACATTCTCTAAAGGTAATAAGGGAAAGTTAAATTAGCAAGAACAGAAAATCTGGCTATATTTAGAAATGGCTTTTTAATACTCTAAGTCAGAGTTCAAAACATTAATTTTCTTGAATAAGCAAAACTGAACTTTTAAAGATTTTTAGAAAAGCACTTACTCTTAAAATCAGTTTCAAAACAATAGCTCAGACTCTTGGCTGACACAGGCCAATGTAGTTCCGCTGAAGTTACACTGATATAAAGCAACAGAGATCCTGGTAAAACCTTCTAAAAGCTTTTTTAACCTAAAATTTAAAATAATACACTATTGAGTCTTTTTGGATGATGCTTTGGATATTTACATTTACAGCTGTGCACCATTCCTCTTCCCTAACCCCTCAGTTCCAAAGTGACACCTCTAAAGCAAAATGCAAAATAAATAATTATATGTGTTATTATGAAGGTAGGGACTAAAAAAACCTATTCAATATTTCTCAGAATTTTAAAAAGCAAGGAAGTTAGCACAAATTTAATACTATGGTTTATTTTAATATTTATACAAGGTAATTTCCCCCACACCTTAAAAAAGATTGTTTAATAACATGTTGAATGGAGATACGCTTCTAACAACATATATACATACTACCCAAAGAAGTCTGCATTTATAAAAAAAACAGAAGCTTCTCTACCTGGAACATATGTAACATTTGCCTGAAAAAAAATATTTGTTAGCCAGGACAGGAAAAGGGTTAAAGGTGTCAAAAAAAAAATATATATATATGAAAAGACTGTATTTAATTTTGTCCTGGAGAAAGTATGGAATATACTGCATTCTGTATATTGACAATCTTAACTATCCCACAATAGACTTTGCTAATCACTGCCAATTGAGAAGCTTAAATGAATGCTTCTTTTACAGACTCATGTTCTTCTTAAAAAAAAATACAACTCAACAAAACAGAACTTCTGTAATATTAGGAGCAATAAACTGAGTCTATTTTTTTATTTTCTGGTTAACTGAATTCATGTCTATATCATTCTTTTTCACAATGTAAAATGAGTTTTCATACAGCAGTTATGTAATCACACACTGAGATTTTTAAAATGAAATAAAAATTTCAGTTTGCCTGAGACTAATATGTTTCTATTTCTAATGTTTCAGGAATTCAGCAATCAAGCCATGTTTTGTCACAAAGATAATTTGTTTTGCTGTTTTACCATCAAAGGCCATATAATATATTTAAAACTTCTTATTACTAATGAACACTATTCCAGTAAGGAGAAAGGGAAAATATTTGGCAGTTCCCATTTTGAGTAAGAGATAACTGATAACACAATTTCATAAAATATATTTTAATTTTTTTAATTCGTAGACATGGATTTTATGGTTTATGAAAAAATTACTTATTTTTACCCATATTAATTTATTTTTACTATTATTTAATGAAAAAGTTTAAAAAAAATAAAGACAGGAATTGTGCAAAATGAAAAAAGCAAGCACAAAGAATCTAAAATCTGATCACATTTTTTGCCTGCATTCTGCACAGCAAGAATCATTTGTCCTGTAAATATAATACTTTAGAAATCATTCGGTAATACCTCTATTTTATTACCATTATTGCAGCATGACAACAGCAGATCGCAGTATAAAGTTTCCCTCCATTTGCTTCCTTTTGCACAGTTACCACTGCCAGCCTCGAATACATCCCAAAATACCCGAGTTACAGAAGCATGCCGGGGAGGGCGAACCCTGTAGTATTTTGGCAGGGCAGTACAAGTTGGGGAGCTGTCCCCGGCAGAAGGTTTGTCCTGCCGGCGGGATGCGCAGGGGCTTTGCACCACCTCCTGGTGCGCTGGGGAACAGCCGCAGCCCTTCGTGATGCTGCTTTGCTCTCCTTTCACCGCTTTCACCCCTTATTTCTTTTTATAACCCCTTTTTTAAAACTTAGGGGCCAATAGCGCCAGAAGCCCTTATCCTGCTGTCCCCAGACGCCTAAAACACAGGGACGAAGCAGAGGGTCTTTACATCCAGTCTTGCTGCCTGTCTCCTACAACACCTCTGTGGATAAAGCCAGTGCCCTGTGCATTGCTGACTTAACATGGATCCCAGTCTGGGAAGCATGGAGACCCCGAAGGGATGGAAAACCCCACAAGGCTCCAATGAGAGGTGCACTCTGGACTGACAGTGCTGCATGGCTTTGCCACCAGCTGTCAGTTCCAGGCAGGATCGTTTTCACAGGGCCTTCATCACAGCTCTGTCCCCTCAGCCATCACTGCTCTCAGGCTTTCCTCATCCTGAGCAGCAGGTTCCTAGAGAAACCCTCAAGGGTCTGGTCTGAGGGCTTTCAAAAATGAAGAAAACTATTCCTGGAGGTTCCAGCAGGCTCTGAGTCAGGCCCAGAGCTCATAAACTCATGAAGTAAGAGCACTCTTGGGACAGGCTGGTCCTACCACTCTCATGCTCATTGAACAGCATCCTAGATAGGTCTATGGGGTTTCTGACACAGAAAAGGGATTAAACAGAACAAAAGACAAAAATGCAAAATCCCAGAGCTCCTGAACTGGATCCTTGTTTCTTACATTGGCAGAGGCACTGTGTGATGGGGATTTGGCCCCATAAGTGTAGTAAACAGTCTAAAGCAAAACAAAAGAGGTAATAAAAGGGTTTCATCATCTCTTTGGCTTTGCAATCCCAGCTTTAAACAAAACAAGACACTACCACTATAATACCAGAAAAATAAATGCTTTTCTTTCTTAGGTTCATAAAACACTCATTACCCATAATTAATCATAATGACACACTGTATTCAGGCCTCTAGCTAGGTTCTGGCTGGAAGCGTAAAGAATTGGCTTCTCACAGCTTCCAGTGCTTTAGCCAGTATGTTCTTCAGGATGCAAAATTGATTATCCAAAATAGAAATCTCTTCGTTTCCTTTGTTTTTGTTGTGTTGAAAAACTTATTACTTAGTTGTTAAATCTCTGCATTTTCTACTTCCCTGAACAACTGGCTTTTTAACTCCACAAAAGTTAATGGGTTTGCACTGCAGTGAAGGTAACCTAGCACCTACAAAGTCATTAAAAGCTTAACCAAAGATTGACCAAAACTTGAGGGATTCTCACTCAGGACTTTGGGCTCCTACTGAAATTGTTAATAAATTATGTATGTCTTAATGTTTTCTGCTGACAACAGACCCCAGGACATAATATATAATATTGATTGTAATGCAATTTCTCCTTGTCAAAACAGCAATTGATGTTATTTCTAAATATGATGCTAAGATTTAAGGCAAAACAACCCACAACACCATAAACACTTTAATAATAATTTTTCAAGGTATATAATAAAAAATGCAAAAGGTCTTTGATTCTAGAAATAAGAATGCAAGGAGAAAGCAAATGTTGGTGTACATCCACCACCCCAGCCAACTGTGACACTTAAACTAAGAGTACAATTCTGTTGGAGATATTTTCTTGACTCTCACATCACTTACAGGGAACTCTGATAACAAGAGGTAGCTGCTTGATCCAAGGTCTATTTAACCAGCAGTTTTCTACTCATTTCAATGTACAGATCAACCCCCAGGAGACTCCATACCTGTTGGCTTCCCCTGTGCAATGTAGGATATCAAGTCAGTAAAAGAAAAACACCCACTGGCTTTGGGAGTAATTTCTACTTCCTTCACCTCCATAGTTCCTCATGAAGCACGAATACCTGTACCAGCTTGCTAATGCCAGCAGCTCCTTTTCCCTCATCTGCATAGCCAGTCTGGCCAAGACAAGTTTTGAATATCCTGAATATGAACCAGGTTATTTTCCTAAGCCCAGGAAATGAACAGACAATAGGTGCTCACATGCATAAACATTTTGCTTTCTTTTCTGACAAATGTGACCATGAAGTGTGTTCAGTCTTGCAGAAGTAATTGCTACTGCCTGCTCCTCAACAGGGCATTTGCACAACACAAGCAGGACACGTCCTCCTGACATGCTTCAGAGAATGGGTTAGCTGAGGCAAAGGTGGCAAACCTATGCCAGCCTTCCCAAGTCTGAGAGGACACCATCCTGTGATTTCCTCATAGACATAGCCCTCAGAGTTTAATTACTATAGGTTTTCATGAGTGTGCAATGGCTGTTGGAAGAATTATGGATTTGGTTTAGAGATCTAAAACAGACTTAAGAAGGAAAACTCCAAAGAAAAACTCTGAATAAAATTTTGTGGGCCAGACTTCTCCCTTTCTGCTGGGCTTAGTGCAGTGGTAAGGCTGCCACTTATGGCTCCCTAACACATCCCCATGGGCTGCTCCAGCTTTCACCAGATGGCAGTGGTGCCTCAGGGACTATCCATCAGATGAGGTTAACAGCAGGCTCTCCTCCCCTCTCCTGGCACGCCTACCAAATGGGGGGCTTTGGGGAGCAAAGCATTACACCTTCTCTATCTTGTTCAAGACTCTCCCATTTCTTACAAAAGCTGCAGCAGAATGTTATAGGAAATCTCTGGATCCAGAGGAGTATCCGAACAACAAGTTAAAAAACACTAAAAATAGGTGGTCCTGGCAGTTCTTGTAGCTGCATCTACAGACTTCTGTGAAACTCCATAGATCTGGTCTGTTACTAAACTTAAAAGGACTTTTTCTGTACATACAAGGACAAAGTCAGATGGAATCAGAGCTTATGGATTCAGTTTTGCCACAAGCCCTGTATTTGAGCTGTCATCTAACCTTTCCATTTTTCAGACTGCATGATGAACACAGCAATTCTCTGTCAAATAATGTATGATGGTTTTAATTCAGTTGTCATCTGCAAAGTGCTAAGGATGATGAATATCATGGAAATATCTATCTGAATGTTTGTATAAAGTGTACAGTCCCAAAGCATAGGCAATATTTATATTCATGACTATGAAAACACACTGAAGTTTCCAGCAAAATATTTCCATCCATTTCTCCTCCCAGGGTTTCCATAGCTCATGTCACATTCCACACTTATTCATAAACTCTTATTTATTTTGGTTACAATGATCAGCCTGTCATTTCTCCTACATAGCAAAGCCATTTTCCCAGCTTCATTCTCACTTTTCTCCATTGGTTAGAGTTTGGGGCAGACTTTTTTAGAGATATGGACAGATTTTTCAAGACATGAGGACACTAGCAAGAAAATACCAGTAAGTGTATGGATTCTCCCAGAAGTGAGAGCCCAGTGAAACCTGGGCCACCTCAACCCTCCTGGTACCACCTCAACCCTCCTGAGATGTGAAATACATTCTCAGGAACAGGAGAAGTCTTGTCTATTACAGGGAAGCACAAAGAAAAAGGAAAGGACTGGCCTGTACTGGCTGTGATTTTATACTGAATTTATATTCTTGCTATGGCGAGTTTTGAGCCGCAGCTCCATCCCCACCTCTCCACAACCCTGCAGCTGTGCAGATGTACAAGCTGTACTGCAAGAGCAAGGAAGAGACACATTTTTAATAAGTTGTTCTGACATTTCTACGCTATGGCATTTGTATTTATTACAGCAGACCATCACTGTGCACATTGCAAATCAATACAGCGAATGTGAAGGTGTTCATAGCACTCAGAGCCTTGTCCATTACTGTAATATCCAGTTGTTTACAGTGCAGTAATGAGGCACTTGTAGGCCTCACTCAAATGTGGCTTTCATTCCCCAGCATGATCAAATGCCAACATGCTGTACAATGGTTCCTTTGTGGATCAGGTATGCACTGATTTAGCCTCGGATAACACTACAGAAGTCAACAGGGTTGTAGTTCACTCACATCATCAGGTAAAGATAAAATAAGTCACAATCTCAGAACCAAGCAGTTTCCAGAATTAGGGAACTTTTGGCTCTGATCCTTTCTATCAGGAAGAAGAATTTAAAGAGGAGAAAGGGAACACAAGGAAAAAAGGGGTGTGGAGACAGAAAAAATACGCCCTTTCAGCCATGCATTGGCAGCTTCCATATGACAAGTCATGATCACAGCTCAAAAACCCATTTTGCAGCTTCTTTGGCTGAAACAAAGCCTGAGCAAATGTCTGTATTTCTTTTTCTAGTATAACAGACTTAGTCTGCCCCAGACAAACTGCAGAGACACTCACTAATTCCCTTTGCCATGTCCCTTGTCCCTTCACATGTCCTAGGTGTGGACTATTGAGTGTTCATTCAGCAAATGTTCTGGAAATCTGAACTCCATCTCTATGGGAACAGGTAAATATTCAATTGAGAATGGATTATTATTATTATTATTATTATTATTATTATTATTGCTAATATTGTTGTTATTATTTTACATCGTTTTTACACTAGAAGCAATAACCCTCTGTGGAAGTGTTTGTTGACTTCAGGCAAAATAATTTCCAGGAAGGAGGCAACACATTCACAAAAATATGACTTTTTATTATTTTCTCACCAGCAAGACAAAGGGTCTGTAGCAGGTAGGAGGTTTGAGCAGCTACAGTTTGGGGGCAATCTGGCATTGCAATTGGAAACTCAAATCCCAAAGAGCTGGTTTGCTTGCAGACCAGAGAGATTTCAATGAGATGACATGAGCAGCACAGACTTAGTTAAAACAGGGCTTTGTCCCTCCCTCAAGCATCTTCAATGACCATATTAAAGGTAAAAACTGATACTCTTATTAGGGAAAAAGAATAAATGGAATACAGGTATTTTGACTTCTCTCGTTTTGTCCCCAAAGACTCATTACCTTCTGGCAGTTAAAAATTTCTTTAAAATCTTCCACCTATACTTTCTGCCTTCAAATTGCACATTTGTTCCTTTTTTATCCCCCAGTCTTCTCTTTTTTAAGTCTCTCTTTCCCTGCCAAGGATATCCCTTTCCACATCTCCCTTAGCTCATTTCTGTCACACACAGCTGCTCCAGTGGCCCTTTCCTATTGGACATCTCTCTACTCCCAACCCTTTGTTATCTCCCTACACAGCATGCTTTATTATCCTGCTGTTCCTAACCCCAACCCAAACTACCTCTTTGACAACATCCAGCTCTGGTGCAGGGCCAGTTCAGATTGAGCAGCCCAGGCAGGCTGTACCAGTAGCTGCTTACAAATGTGGCTCTAGAAGCCAGATTGATCTACCCAAGAGCAGAACAGGAATGGCTACACCTGGATCAGGGCTCTGGTGTTTGAGGAGGGGCAGCAGCTGGAGTTGTAGAGTATTGTAAATATTGCTATCATGCAGAGCAGAGAGGGTGAAGACAAGACTTGCCTGACTACCAACACACTGAGCAGAAGCTAAAGCAGCAAGGCTACAGCTTCAGTGACAGCTTCCCCCAATGAATGGCATGATTGTCCCCATGTCAGCTCTTTGTCCAAAACCAAGGTATTCCTCAAAAGTCAACATCTAGGCAGGTTGCCTTGCCAAATTGTTATAGAATACTTACAAGGAATTGTTGCTTTATCTGAAATTACTCTGTTTGCTTGCCTTAACACTTTTCTGGATTTATTTGTTAATCTGCAAATTACAGTAAATAATTTAATTTAGCCAATTAAACAAGATGTGGGTTTGGAATCCCTTACAATTTTTTAGACATGAACAATCCATAAAATTTACATTTTATTCAGCAGTTCCTAATGAGTTGATTGTAATTGGTGTCGCAAGCGAAACTTATTTCTGTCACTGCAAAAGCTGATTTCTGAGTGTGAAGTGCTGGTGCATCAGATGGGATGCAGCAAATCCTCCAGCTGATGGGTTCCCCTGCTACATCTACCCTGACCTAGCACAGCCACGCCAGGAGAACCATTACTGTTGTAGAGCTGTGCTATTCTGTTTCAAAACCCCACACTTCTCTAGTGTGTACAAATAACAAACTCCCTTGCTACTGCTCCAAAAATATTTAACAGTAGCGGCTCCAGGGATGATTCACATTATTGAAATGTAATTAGTCCTACAAGAAGTGTAGGAACATTTACTAGTCTATTATATTAGCATAAAGAATAATTACAGTGCAGGGATTTTTTTTTTAAGCACAGTTTTAGAAGTACGTATTTTGCGCTGTCAGCACATGGAAAGGCAGACAGACTTGGTAAGCCCACAGACAAGTGTTTATTTGAGTCATGGGAAGAAGAAAATATCCAAGGTTTATAAGTAACCTGAAAAAGGGACAAATGTACTGCAGCGACTCAACAAAGTGCTTATTCTAATCCTTATAAATATGCACCACATGTATCTTTTATAACTGTTATGTTTTGCAGTATTTAGGCAATAGTCGGTATTGGAGGCTTTGTCAGCTATGCTTCAGTGCATTCATAAAAGCACCTTCCGTTTAAAGAAAGAGGATTTCATAGCAATGGGCGAAATTGTAAGTGCTGTCAATGGCTACATTTCATCTCATTGATTTACACTGTGTAGGATGATTGCCTGATCTGAATGACATATGCTGGAGATGTGCTGCATTCAGTGCAAAACAACTGGAGTTCATAAAAGAGATGAACGGGCAAAATCCACTAATTCTTAGTGTGGTGTCTCTGTCTGTGGAAAGTTCACAGCGTTGCACTGAGGTGACCTCAACAGTGCAACAGTGAGGGGGAACTAGCAAATGATGAGTCTTCAGATGCTGTCTTAAATCTGTCTGGGGCCAAAGTACACCCACTTAATTAGTGGGTGTTCAGTTTGGGTGCACAACATTGTTGAAAAGAGGCCTTGGGCTGGGACAACCACTAACTACAGCTAAGCAAGGGGCATTTCAAGATGGAACTTGCAGATTGGGATGGTTGGCACTGTTAGCAAAACACTGCTAAAACCTGTGTTTGCTGGGGCTTGTTCTTGCCCTGGTTGAATGGTCTGCATGGTGGGGGAAGCCTTGTGTGGGATATAGCCTGAACTATGTGAGAGAAATTGTTGATGAAGCAAGGTGGCTGTTTTGCACAGTGATAAGTTAGATGTGTCACATACCTTACCTGGAATTAGTTATGATCTTCGCAATCAATGACAAGAGATAACACCTTGGCACACTCCACCTAAACTGTGCAAGCAGCAGTAAATCAAAAGGCAGAGGTTTGGTTTGCCTTGCACTTCACAGCAGAGATCAGATGCAGACACCACATTTTCCCTTCCAGCGTATTTCATATTAGTCCCCAAAATTTACATTTCTGTTCTTCTAATAGATGAAAAAAGGGTGTTGTCTGGACATTATAATAACAGTTTAATTTTTATTTTCTCTCTCTCAAAAAGGGATTCATTCTGTGAACTCAGACAGAATAAATGCACACCTCTTGCCCCAAACTACAACTGTAGGGCAAGCACTGAGAGAGATTTTTTTATCACTTGTAATAGCTTAAAATTTCAGCTTAGACATGGGCTGATTGTTTGAAGTGTGCACTTCACAACAAACTTTCCTCAAACCAAAAGCATCATAACAATGGAACTCAAAATATTTTCAGCACAACTAAAACCTCTAGTGCAGAAGAGACTAGAAAAAGTTGTCTCGGATTTAAAATATAGGCTATAAGCCTAGGCAGACAAAAGGTTAACTCAGAGCACAGCAGAACAGGACAAAGGAGCTTGAGCAAGGTCAGAGGAAGGTAAAACCTCTATGCAGCACAGCAGAGAACCATGCTGAATTTGAGTCCCAGAGGCAATACAGATGCACCAGTGCACATGTTAATAAGCTTCATCTCAGCAAAAACTATTAGCATGGGCACAGCCTCCTGCTGCACCAATTATTCAGCTTTGAGTGCTAGCTCAGTTTCTTCAAGGTGCTCCACTGCAAACAACAGCCATGTCCTCTGCTCCCCTGCCCTGCGCAGCTCCTTTGCAAGCAAATAAATCTGTGCTATGGAAAAAAAAAGGAAAAAAAAAAAAGAAAAAAAAAAACATGGCTGGGCCTTGCTTCCAATGCTTTCTTTGAGGAGTCCGGAGTTATCACAGTTTTGACTGTTTGAGAAGTTCCCCAGGGTATTTTTCCCTTGACACACTGCAGGTGATGGAGAGTATGGACTGGGGATGTTTGCAGGGACCCTTGAACCACAGAGCCAAGGCTGGCCAGGGTGGGGGGCTGGCAGCCAGCAGAGGCTGCTCACCTTTACTCTCACCCTGTCATACGTGGTCTGCCCTGGAACCAGGACCAGCCAGGAGAGGACATCTCTGGCATATCTGGCAGCAGCTCTGTGGCTGTCATTGCTCACTGCCCCAGGAATGAGTTTGCCTGGAGGCTGAAGCAGCTGCTGCCTGACCTCAGACACAGCAGGACTGACTGGGGCACATCTGTCCCAAAACCAGCTATTTCAGTGTGCCTCCCATGTTTCTGCACTCTCTGTCATGTGCTGGTGCCAGCCCAGGGATTTATTGTAAGATTGTAAGATTCTGGAAGCCCCCAAAGAGAGGGATGAGTTCAAATGGAGTGGGTGCCCCATGGCCACGCATGTTGGCTTGGGCTTTGACTGACCTTCTCCAAACCCAGACTGCTCCACTGCTCCATGGAAGTCACTGGGGAAGCCAAGAGACACAGCCAGGGAAGATAAGTTCCAATGCCAAAGAAAATAAAGCTTTAATCATAATTATAAGGTTATTTTATGATATCAAAAGAAATCATCATGAACTTTCCAGTGTCTTTCTCTTCAGACCTATTTTAACTGAGCTAACTTCAGCTGAGTTTTCTGTGAAATATTAGGCTTGCTTGGGGGACAATTATCTCCCCTTGATGTGTTTTTATGCCGGTGTGATTGATATATATATACCAACCTCAACTTCTTAACAAGGGTTTTGGCACAGTTCAGAGAGCAATTCTCCTGGTCCCACTCAACTTACATTAAAATGTAATAGCCCCTACTAAGGGTTTTTTCTTGCACAAAGGGCGAGATGCAGAAGCAGGTCTTAGATGTCTGAAATTAGATTTTGGGGCTGAAACTTAGATCCTCTTGATGGTTTTGCAAAGCCTCTGAAATTTGTGGACTGAGAGGTGGGGGAGCTGCAGGAGCAGCAAATTGTTGCTGCATTGGAAAGACTGGGGGGCTAAAGTAGCAGCAAAATCCAATAGTGACATTTCATCAAAAGATACTGTGAGCTCATCCCATCTCTGTCACCATCCATTTCATCCTGCCATAAACAGAGAAACCTTTGTGGTTCAGAAAGGGAAAACAAGCCTTTTAGCCCAGCTAGCCCTAGAAGGGGATGCTGTGGCATTAGGATCAGCACACAGACTGAACATAAAAGAATAGGTGGAGCTCTTCCTGTTGTGAGGCACTGGGACTGGCATCCAACTTGCATCCTTGCCTCGATCTGTATCTGAGACCAGGCCTGGACCATTTCCAGGTTACTTGTCCTCAGCTGTGCTTCTCTCCTTATCTTCCTTAGTCATTCTGGGTCCATCTATGCCCTCCAACTAGAATACTCCAGCCTGTGATAATTTCCTGAATGTGTTGTTTGGACATACATTTTTTAATCCAACTGACTATGAGCTTCCTACCACTTTTCTCCTGCAGGCTAAGCATCATCACACATTTTTTATTACCTAATAAACTTGACCGTCACCACTTACGAGTCTTAAAAAGGGTTGAATCTAATCCTTTCCCACTTCCTCCACAGTCTGGAGAGTCATCATGGCTAGGAGCAAAGTCAGGTTGAGGATCCACATGGTGCCAAGAGTGAATCCCACACCTGGGCCACAACGAAGCCCACTCTGTTTGACTAGGTAAGTGAGCAGAGGAGCCTCACTTCCTCTCTGGCTGGGCTGGAGGTGGTGGAGCCAAAAACAGCTCCTTGAGGTACCTTTGGTCTGCAAGAAAAACATGGAAACTGCTAGATATTGAAAGGATCATTGAGGAGACAAGAAACAACATTAATAGGAGAAAAGAAAGCTCATCTAATAATTAGAGTACTAATAACCAGGGTACAGCATTCAGGGACTGGGTGCCAATTTCTACTGTTTGCTACCCACTTTATTATATATTCAGGCAAGTCACTTTGGATCCCAGCATCTGAAAGACTTGGGCATTTAATGAGCCTTCACACCTCAATTTCCCTTCTCTGAAGGAATAATACCACTTTGTTACCTCTCAGACAACTTGCAGGATTAGATATACCAGGGTTTGTCAGATTTGTGGGATGATGCACACCAGGAATATGCCTGGGGTCCTCTTGGTTGAAAAGCCCATGTGGGCACTGGGTATATGGAGCCTGGGGGGCCATGCAGGCACTGGCAGTGTGTTTGGTGCCATGACACAGGAGATTTACACCTTGGCTGCCTCCACAGTAACGTCCTTGTGCACACAAGTCCTCACTGTACCTGCAATGCTCCCTGCAGGGATGTGCTATTAATTCACATCCCAGCCCTGTGGGCAATAATTTTTCCATGGAGACAAGCCCCGAGACAGACATGAGAGTGGAAATGTAAGGCAGGGCAAAAATTAAGGCCAGCTGGAGCAACAGCATGGTGGGAAAGGAGGGTTGTGTACCCCTTTTCCACTACCACTGCAGGACTAGCAAAGACTCCTGCAGTCCCTTCAGTATTTTCTGCTCCCTGTAGCTGAATATGTCAAGGAATCAAATCTTTTGAGAGAAACTCTCATGAGTCATTATAAACAATGTGGAAAAAGATGGAAGGCTTTGGTTTGTCCTGGCTTTTAAACACAGACCAAGCTGAACTTGGCTGCAGAATTGAGTGGTTTGTGCTCATGGACTCGCACAGCAGTGCCAGGTTGGAGGGAGAGAAATGAGGGCCTGTGAGGAGGAGATGCAGAGCCAAAGCAGGCCAGGAGAAATGAGTATTAGGCAAAAAGAGAAAGTGGGCATGCCTGTTGTGAGTGAGTGTACAGCTGTGGAGAGGGGCATGTGTGAGACAGAAAGTAGATGAGGGAGCTGCCAGTGGCAAGGGTGAAGATGAACACCCAGTAGTGACAATGATGTTTGGGGCAATCAATGATGCTTGATGCATGAGGGACAGGACACATGTCATTATTCTACAAAACCGTACACAAGCAAAAACAAAGCCATCTTTTTAAAATGAAAATGAAAGAGAAATGACAGGCGAAAAGCAAAATATTTGTGAGATGATTTAAACAAAGAGAAGTAAATCCAAAGAATATATTTTTTCCCAACCAATATGATGTACAGTATAGTTTACAGGAGAAGAAAGAAAAAAATCAATCTGTGGCAATATGTGATGTGCCTCTGTGTAATAAACTGTTCTGCAATTATATGAGCAAGGTGGTGGTGGCGACGAGAAGCAGGGGATTTTTGTGTCTCCAGATGTGCTGGGTTTGTATCATCCTGTCACCGGTTGTTCAATATTGTGATACCGGACAATCTCCAGCGTTTTTCCCAGTAGGTCAGTGAACTTATTTTCTTATCAAGCCTTAAGGCAGGTGCAGACATGAGGAAGGCATTTGCCTTTGTTTTTCTCCTTCAGCCCAGCCCAGCAGCTCCTTAGTATGCGTGACCAGTGATTCACACAAGTTTCCTCCTCCCAGAATTTTCTTCATAAGGATTGTGGCGAAAAGCACAACGGGGAGAAGTTTTATCTCTCCCTGTAAATACGAATGAGAGAAGTGTCTGATACCTGTTATAGAAGATGGCATTTTAATTACCACCTGTACTGCAGCAGGCACACACACACATCTGCACCTACACACAGAAACACAAACACCCCAGTGCACCTCTCCCCCCCTTCCCAGGATGAGGAAGGTCTCCTTCCTCCTCCAATCCCTTCCTCGCCTTTATGCAACCCGGGGAACACGGGCTGATTGGAAAGGTCTCTTTCCTTGATAACAACAATTCAATGTGCCTTGACATTTTAATAGCCTGCCGTCCTAGTGAACACAATCGAGCTGAGCAGTGAAGCAAAAATCATTAGGTAAGCAAGATAATCTAAACGAAAAATCAGCCTCAACTGGTTCCCACATCTGGGGCACATCTGGGCAGAGCCTACCCTTTCCTGCCTGCTTCTGAACAGGAATCCTCTCCTGGGAAGGCTGTCAGGGGAAAGAGGGGCATCCATGGATTTATTGCCAGGGGAAATCCACCTCCTGCTGCCCCCCCACCCCTCCCACCTGCAGACCCCTTCCCTCCTCTCACACCCCCCTTTCCATAGGAGTGAGATGCTGACTTTGCAAGCCATTCGCTTTATGAATATGACCCTCAAAGGGAAGAAACCCTCTCACAAGCCCAGAACTATGTTATCATCGTTATTAAGGAGCTTAAAAAGGAGCTGGGAAGAGGAGACACCGGTGGAATTGCAGCCTGATTGTGATTGATGTGTTCCTATTAGCTCCTCACTGTTATCTCTCTGGATGGCAAGAACAGCCAGTGGCTTGTAACACAACAGATTACCTGAGTTTTCAGCCCTAGACGGATGTTTAAATAAAATATAGTCCCTTTTAGCGAGAAGCTCATTTTCTCTCCGAGGCTCCCAGACTATTTCATGTCAACTGTGATTCGCTGTGACTCTCCTCAGTAAACATGTCTTATCATTAATAATTCTGTACAAGCACAATTTCATGGAGTCTTTTTGTATGCGTGCGTGGGGGAAGGAGGGGGCGTGCATGCGCAAATGTTGGTCTCAGCCTCATCTCGATACAGTTTGGGAACCCAAGGTGCTTCTCCTCAGAATTTCACCTGCCTTGCCAAAAATGATTGATTACCCCTAGCAGACTGGGTGTCCAGCTATACCCAACAAATGACTTTGGCCCCTAACAACAGGCCTTGGCCAGATAGAAATCAATATTTCACCATTAAAATCTATCAAAGAAGAGTTAAGGCACCATCTGTCCCTGCCGCCTTTCCATGGTGTGTGAACATTAAATCCGACACTTGTAGTACATGAGTAATCAATATATAGTAGTTCACAGATCATTTGTGGTCCCCTTTTAGCAGTGATGGATGCTTGGAATAGTTGTGATTCATTTTGTCACACCATTAAACAAGATTCTGTCCAGTTCCTTCCTGATTTCATTTAGAGGATCATTCTTCACAGTTCATAAGAGAGAAACGGTTTTACCAATCTGCTTCTATTTCAATAAGTCACTTTATAGAGATTTTGTGTCCTGCAGACTGTAAAAATTCTGGAGAGATAGTACAAACATACCTCTAAAACTATTCACTGCATGACATATGCATAAAGTGTGAAAAACTGAATGTAAATATGTTTACCTCTTTATCTACAAATATTGGTTTTAACCTTTCCCTTGCCAGAGGGGACTTGAGGCAGAAGTGCTTGGAAATAAAGCCTTGCCTAAGGCAGATACAACCAAGTTTGGAAATGGGCTGTAATTAAAAGCAAGAATAAAACAACTGCAAACTCAGTGATAGAGCTTTATTCCTGAAATTGAAATGGTGACTTCTCAGTAAAATAAACACCTTTCTTAATTGCTTCTGCTGATATGCACCCAGCTTTTTCTGAATTGTTCATTTTATACTGACAATAAATGTATAATTGCAAAGCATGTTTAAGTGGTTCCAAATAAATGGTCTTTTTTTTTTTTCTAACTTTTCTTATAATTGCCATTATTATGCAGACTTCTTCCTTTTTGGAGGAGGGGGAAGAATTACATATTAATGTTCCGTAGATTATTGATCTTGTAAAAGACCTGCTCTTTCAGTCTCCAAATCATTCAATCAGATCCTCAGATGATGCTGTAATTGGGCATCATGATGGGGCTTCTCAGATTTAAACACTTTAGGAATTGGCCCTGTCTGGACTTCCCCTGGCTGCAGTAAGAGATCCAAATAATATAAGCAGCAGGCTTGGATGCAGAGATAAAATCAGAGGGAGCCCCGAGGATCTGTCAGAAGACATCTTCTAAAACCTGCATTGTGCGGCAATTTTCCTAATTAAAGGACATAAATAGCAGTGATTCATGCAAGTAGCAGTGCTTGCCTGTCCTCCGTGGGGCGTTTGATGCAGTAATTTTTAATCAGGTTGGTCATTTATAACCCATTCATTTTTAGGAATCCCATTTGGCTGCTGGAGTGCGCTGACTCACTAAACACAGGGCAGAGGAGGAGGAAGGCAGAAGCTAATCCTTGGCTGGATGAGGTCCCACCAAAGCTTTCCTGGCAGTAGACAGACCCCACAGACACTTAATTCAAGTGTTCCTGGAGGAAGAACGTATTTTTTAGAGTGCAAACCACCTTAAAGTATGTGGCTGTGTCAAGCAGTGTCAAGCAGCTCCAGGCAGATGGGAACGGGCAGGAGGAGAAAGGAAGGGCTCTGCTCTCTTCAGTGAGATGACCAAGAGAAAGAAACGTGGTAGGCTTTTGAGCTCATACTAACATGAGTAAAGGAACCAGTATATTAGTGATAAAATGGTACAGACGATTTGTGTTAGTAAGGCCAAGGCCCTGGAGCAGAAATCCATAGTGAAGAATTCCTGGGCCCAGGCCTGGCTTTGTCAAAGCTTCTGGGTGGCTGGACTTAGGTGCATAAAATAGCATAAAAAATTGTCCTGGCTACACGTGGGCTGATATCCCAGGAAAACTGCCTGTGGTTCTACACACGTCGGAGAACAGGGAGAGTGGGGAACCTGTGCCCAGGAACTCTGCTCTGAGAGAGAGGCTTGGCTGCAGCTGTGCCTTCAACTTCTTCCTTCATCACTTCATCACTTCATCACTTCCTTCATCACACAGCTAATTCCACAGAGCTGTGCACCTGGGAGATGACAAATGCAACACATCATTGTGAAAAACAAGCTAGTTAAAAAACTAGGGCCAAAACTTCAGCACAAATCAAATATCCACCTAGATTTCAGTGAAGGTGTTCTGATTTGCACATGGGGAAGACCCTGTCCTTTATGTTTAGGATTGCTGTATTTCAGAGAAAAGAGATGTCAAAATAATTACTGACTGTTTTCCAGAAAAAAACACATGGAATCATTGTGTGGAAGCAATTCCTAAAGTCAGCCATCCACCTGACATCCTGGAGCTGGAACTTCCTGAAGGCACCGAGGTCCTCCTGTTACCACTGAGAAACTCCTCAGGTTCAGTGCAGAAGCCAAAGAAAGGAGACTGAAAAAAATCAAGCAAGAAATGTGAGTTATTACCAGTAAAGACATTGAATAGGGAAAAGAAGAAAAAATGAAAACATGCATTATCTTTACTCTTCAAATATTATGCAGAGCACCCCTTTTTGGCTGAAACTCTAATACAAGTAAACAGATAACAGGTATTGATTTTTTTGCTAATAAACTGCATAGCTGTGATTCCCTTGTTATAAATCTTTTCCTAAGCACAAAAGTGAGCCAAGGGAGGGGGAAGGGGTTGTAGGGTAACAAGACTAATCAGGACTTCACCATCAAAGTAAATACATCCAATTAACAGCTATTAAAGAAGAATTTTATGGCACCGTGCACAGTGAAGGCCATTATATCCAGAGGAATTAATCTTAATTATTTGTACCTGTGTACATACATGCAAAGGAAAGCAACTCGCATTAATCTACATTAAACTTAATACACAGTTGGTGTATTATCTTCTGAGTCAAAATTGACTGCTGGTTTCTGCATATGTATCTGTGCTGCTATCTTCAGTACATATGGGATGTCTAAGGGCAGAATCTGCTCCATACAGAAGAACCCAGCAGTTAAAACCTTTCCTGTGGTTTTTAAAGAAGCTGAAAAAAATAGACTGGTATAGGCAGATATTATAATCTCAGAAGTCTTTCGTAAAAAAAAAAAAAAAAGACACAGAAAAAGAAAGCCCAGAAGAAGCCATACAGATTTATTATCCAGCTTAAGGGGAAACTGAACAAATATAAATCTGCAGCTTTCTGAGGTTTAAATAATGGCAATTACTACCCCCAAAATATTGCATTTCATGCACTGTGGAAAATATTGTTAAAACCACCCACAATATTTTGGACTGTGGAGATTTTTTTCCCGGTTTGTACAGCAGCTGACAGTAAATGATGTTGGTTGTTTGTTCACTTGGTTTGCATTATTTGATAGGGCTGGCTGTGGAGATCTGTGCTGCGGTAACAATAATGAATGGTGTACTTTTTGCTTTAAATCCCTGTCTAATGAATATAGACATAGGCAAACAGCTACTTAGGATTCCAAAATATAACTAACCACAAAGCAGAGCTCCAGCTGGTCTTCCCTCCTACCACATTGTTCAAGGGCATTTTTTCCTTATCAAGAAATAGCTTTTGAGTCCTAAGAAGGAAAAAGAGAAGCTGATATCCACTGTCCCCAGCAAAAACACTTGTGATGTGGTGGTCATTGAGCACTCAACTGCATAATGGTCTTATAAATGTTTACCCCTAACATGGGTTTTCTCCAGTTCATAATGCGCAAAATCCTGACTGTGCAGGAGTCAGGAGGTCCCAGTTTGATGCTGTGTCTCCGGTCAGGATCCCCAGAGCAGATGTTGCCTTCTTTAGCAAACACAGATCAGTGCCTTCTCCTGCATGAAAAAGCACTGCATTTTAGTTATGTTTTTATATAAGTTATTAACCTTCAACAGCTATCTGGAGATTAAAATCTCATAGAGCCACTATACAAAATATTTCTCTTAGGGCTAATCATAGCCAGCAGCAAGTTAAAGTCTTTCCATGCCAGCATTTGCAGATGTGTCAAAATATGGATCAAAGTCCTATTATGCACTTCAGTTGTTATTAACATGCATTTTGGGTTAACAATTGTAACTATGCACCTCTGGTAGTAAAATTGGCAGATTCACAAAGATTTAAAGAAAAGGCTTGATAATGTCTCATGTTATTTTCACTCCTTCAGCAATGTTTAGTCTGCTCTTGAATGTTTTAGGAGCTGTTACATTTCACTCTATGCTACTTTAAAATTGATGCATGTTTCTCAGCTATTTAACCATTATGGCTGAAGTGATTTCTCCTGCCCAGGCTGCTCCTGAGGCTGGCTGCAAGTTACACCTGCACAGGATACTCAGCGCTCTTGAACTGCTGTGCAGTCTGGCATTTTAGCATGAAATCAAATTCTTATGTCAATCTTCGTTTCTGCACTGTCAGGGAATATCAAAAGGGGTGGTGTCACTGCATTTGCTTTAATTCAGATGCTTACTGAAGTCTGAAGTGACCATCCTCTCCTCTGCTTGTACAGCAAACCTGAGGCTTTTCCCCCAAGCCCACATCACTGTCCTGTCTTTGCACATTAACCATAAATCCAGAGATTATGTTGCCTTTGGGTTTCTCCATCAGGATGACAATATAAGCACCACAAACCAGAAAGTCTCCCAGCCCAGGGGCATCCAAGCAGCAAGGAAACTAAATGGAGAAGCTCCTGCAAAGGTGGGGAGTACAGAAGATTAATGGGGATGAAAGGAGACAAACTTAGAAGAAAAAATGGGAGAGTCGCCTGCCAAAAGACTGATGTGCTCAGAATGACCTCAGTGACTCTTTTTGAGAGGATATTAGAAAATACACCATTTCCCACTGTAAAACAGCAAGATCAGAGCCCTGACTCTCTTCAGAGCAATTCTGCACTGGGATAAGTTTGCAAGTTAGGACAATGCAGGTGGTAGTGAACTTTTAAGAAAGCCAACGAGCTCCATGATGGAATGAAGGCTGAAGGCAGAAGTACAAATACCATCATTAGCTACATTCCTGAGGTCTGCAAAGTACAGCAGCAGTGTCTGTTCATGCAAAAAGTCATTAGCAAGCCTCAAAACCACCAAATAAGCGGGTGGGGATGGAGAAAAGATTTGTATACAAAGCTGAGTCTTTGTGAGTAAAAAAAAAAAACAAAACCCACAAATGGGTGTTTCTGAAAATATCTCAATCCTGAAAGATTAGCCTCAGCAGAAGTGTCACTGCAGAAACCATCTGCATATTGAAGAGGTTGCCTAGCAAGGGTTTTTTCCCCTCATTATTATTTTCTACTTAGATTGCTAAGAAAAGATCTCTCAGGAGAAATAACAGTAGGATCTTAAAAATAGTTCTGAATCTGTCATTAAAAATTCAACAGGGATATTGTCTAAGCCATCTGTACTCAGGTTGTTTTGAAGTCATCATGTTAAATATGCTGAGATTCTCTGCTGAGCTTGGCTTTAAATCTAGCACCCACTAAAGTATTTCCCTGAATTAGATGGCCAAAGAGCAGTCAGTGCTTGGGGAGCAGCTTGTGGGTTTGAGGGTACCTGGACATCAGGGCACAGCAAGCCGGCTGCTTCCTCCTAATGGAATAAAACAGGATGGGGAATTGCTCTGAATCTAGGTGAGGATATCCATAGGAGCTGCCATGAGGACAAGGAGTTGCACTCTGAGTAGAAGAGCTGATGTGTGGGAGTTACCACAAGAAACCCCAGCAAAAAAAATGAAAAGGGAGTGAAGCAAAACCCAATGTTTTCTATGCTTCTACCCTATGTTGTTAAATGTATTTCTGTTCCTGCAGTGCCCTGTTACAACCCACACTTGTCTGATCCCAGATTCACCACACTCATGAAGAGTAGGATGCAGCACTCTTCTATGGTGCAGGTGTTTGTTTATATTTGTATTATTTACTGAATATTATTTGTATTTAATACTGAATATTATTTTGATACATTTAGTGAGGATGAACATAGCAAGCAGGAACCTGTGTTAAATTATTAGTGTCTACATCTGGAGGAAAGTGAGTAAAACATTGACGTTGGTTAAGAATTTTCATAATTCATCTGAATGTGCAGAATATAAGTGGAAGTGGGTAAAACCTCAGCCCAAGTGAATCTAGTGGAAAACTACTGGACTCTTTAAAATACCCAGCAGAAGCCATAATTTTAGGTGGATGGGAAACACTGCAAGGATTTATTGTGTCCTAAATTCTCCACCACTACAGCCTCCAAGCAAATCTCAAGGAATATGAGTCATTGTTTCTCTTGACCTTCCTCTGGGGACAGCAGAGAATGCACCACAGAATGGTTTCTTTTGCCACCAGCTGTATTTCGGGGTGGAGGGGCTGCAGGTCCTGTGAGAGAAAGGCGAGGTGGAGAAGTCTGAACCTGGAAGGGCAGGGAATCGTGCCTTTGGTGAGCATCCATTCCCAGAGGAATTTGCTGGCCAGGCTGGCAGCCTGGAGGATGCCTGGAAATGAATTCCAGCCTGCTGGAGGCGTGGGGTGGGCAGGCAGTGCCTCTGTCTCCAGCCCTGTGGTGCTTCCTGCTCTCAAGCCTCTGCACCCTTCAAAGCCTCAGACCTGTACAATAACGTCAGTGAGTGCGTAAAACCCTTTGTGGTCCCACAGTAATCCAACTTCCATCAGTGCTGCTGATCCTGCCAGGGCAACAATACCAACTACCGCATGCCAAAACAATAAAATAGCTGTTTCCATGAGCAGCCCAGTGTAATTTGAACTCTTCAGTTCTTTCCAGTTATTTACAAGCATTGTATGTCACAAACAGACCACCTCTTTTGTAATGTTCTTTAGGAAAGCTGTGTATTATGTTGGCATAATAGTCTTCTTCAGGGAGAGCATTTTGTTTTAATAAAATGTGTGCCACCATATTTAATCAATCAGATTGATTGACACCAGCACTAGCTGCATCTCCCAGCAGATGCTGCTGCTACCTCATTCTTATTCCAGTTTCATTTCTCAATCAAATCCATGTGTAAAAAACATAATGTGCTGCCAACATAATGTAATAAAACTTCAACTGAAATGCACACCACCACGACTGAAACTGATAAGTCAAAGTATGGGGAAAGTTAACTTTAGCAAAATCATTTTTGACATGATAATATTAAAGTTTTACAGTTCAGATATGCCTTGGCTAACCCTAACATAAATGCAAAAGTTTCTCGGGTGTTAAAAAAAAAAAAACTATAGAAAGAAGTTCTTCTAAAAGTTACTGAGCTTTTAGCTGGCTCACAGCATTTTCCAATCTTTGGAGTTTGCTGGTGTCATTCCAGTCCAGTTTAGGCCATCCAGGTGAGAAGAATTATAATTTTTACCTGGAATTATAACTTTTACAGCTCAGGGGTTGGGTGAACAGTGGGTAGTGGTGAAGCAGGGCTCTGTGCCAGAGGCTGAACTAGCAGGTTTGGAAGGCAGTGATTCCTACAAGCACAACAGGAACCCTGAATGGTAGATGGCATACACAGGATGAAACTACTCTCAACTCTTTCAAAGTTCACTCTAAATAATCTGCACACCCCACATTACCCACGGGGCATATATGAGTCACAGAGCACATTTCTGGGAATTTGCTTTTCCTGTACTTACAGGAGTTGGTTTCAGAGCACTGAGGTTGAGACCCCTCCTGACACAGGTGGGTTCCTCACAGTCCTGAAGAGGTTACACCTGAAATTCCCCCAGGTCAAGCTTCAGCCTCATTGCAGTCCCCAAAGCCAGATGGGAATTAAAGATAAGCATCTGATTTCCTGACAGATTATCTACTATGTGCATGATGTTCTCATGTGTAATTACTGAAGGAGGTATGAAAAGAGCTCCAAACAGTTTTCTAAGGCCCCATAATACATGACTTCCCCTTCATTTATTTCATATTTCTCCCAGTGATTATGTGATAGGAAACACATGCCATGAATTCACATGCCAGTAATTTTCATCCTTCTGTTAAAAAGGAGAACAGAGGTTTTAATCTGGAAAGATACCTGATGCTTCAGGACACCTTTTTTCCTTCACCACTAATTTTCAAATTAAAAGGTTTCATTAGCTGTAGTCCTGCTGGACAGTGCTTGAGGCTCACACAAAGAAAGAGAGATTGGGAAATTTTAGGCTGCAAGGAAATTGTCACAGCTGAAAGTTTGTCAGTCAATTCTTTTGGCAAAATGCACAAATGGTAACTATCTAAATACAAATAACACTTGAAGAAATGGCAATGCTCATATATGATGAACTGGTCCATTTTTATCTTCAGTGAAGTTTAGCAGTGCTAAACTGCTGTCCCACCACCATCATCCTCCTCCTCCTTCGCCTTCCCAGAGAGGAGCCAGGGCTCCCTGCCCACCAAACACGGCAAAAACACTTTGGCAGCATGAAACCAATTCCAAAAAAGAGCCCAGGAAATGATTCAGTGTTTGGAAATACCTGCTTTGTAGTGCAAAGTTCAGCCTACATAATTCAGTAAAATGAAAATTCAGCAATAGTTTTGTTATCACCTACACATAACATCAGGGGAGGAAATTCTGACAGCAGAGGGCTCTTTAAGCCAACAGGCTGAGGTACAGAAGGATCTGGTAGCTGCAAGCTTAAGCTAAACACATTTGGACTGAAAACAAGCTGAAATTTATTAGTGATGAAAAAAACTAATCTCTAGGACTTCCTTGCTTTAGAAATGAGTTGGATTCCACAGAAGCTGGTGTAGTTCCAGTTGGATTGTAAGTATAATTTTCATTTAATTTTTTTTTTTAAGAAATAAACTTGTTTAAAATTGCATTTTTACTATGACAAACTATAGTAAAGCCTAGGCTTATTATTATCTTGGAATAATTCAGATCCATGAAATAATACACTGTATCAATGAGATAAAAGTGGCTTAAATTTCATAGCCATTTCTTTCCAGCACGTATTCTGAGGAAGAAGCTTGAATTTCTTGAAAGAGTCCAGGCTGCACAGACTTGCCACAAAAACATGCAATGCATTGCTTACGTTATTTTTGTTTTTTTTCTTTTTTTTAAATTTAAAAGTCCTCAAAAGTTCATTGTTTGCTTCCAACCCATTTCAGGATTGAGACCCCATTGGAAGGTGTCAGCCAAATGTCTTTTTGCTCCTTCAAGAAACAGATGCCCTCTCCTTTTGCACAATAAGCATCCTGGATTGAAGGGTTTTTCCCATGGACAGATCACCACTTGCTGGCTCTGAGAGCTCAGGCATTGGCTCTGCAGCACTGAAGTGTCCAATGCTGAAAATCTCATCCCTGTTCTTCAGATCCAGGTAGATATTTCCACCAGAAAAACAAAGCAAACTGCCCATTTTGTGAACAAAACACACTGAAGCAGGTGATGTATTGCATATATAATGAATGGCAGAGCCAAACAAAGCCAGTGCAGAGCTTTCTTGGAGATGGTAGAGTGAAAACACTCCCATGTTGAAAAAAAGGAGAAACCTCTCCAAGAAGTTTTCCTCAGCACTGCTGCTGAAAGGAGTGTTGTGCCTCCACACCACAAAGCAGAGTGGCTGGGGCAGGGTTTTTCAGGGCATCTCACATGTGCCTCAAGAATGTGGCTTCAGTGTGGCTTCAGGAGACAGGACTGATGGCCAGCTTCCAGCGAGAAATGGCTCTATTAAAATAGGGATGAGAAAGAAAACAGCAGCATGATTTTCAACCCTAAAATACTTTGATTAAATTTCATCCACATCTTTACTAAGATTCTTTCTGGCACAGTCCTAGCAAAGTCCTTCCAGGTTGTAACATTCCGTGTTATTCCAGATAGTACCAATGGAGCACAATTACATCCAGACCCATTACTGCCATTTTCTGATTAGCAAAACAGACACTTAGAATCTGGGCAAGTTCTTTCTCCTAAGAGTTGTAATTTGCATTGGAGATCATAAAGCCTTTCCCCACTGCTCCTGAATTACCCCTCCCAGGAGCTCTTGGAACCAGGCACAGTTTGCCAATGTGTATGTGGAGGAACCTAAGCCCAGAGGGTGAGGATCAGTGGCTGAAACATTAAGTCTCTAGTTCCAGGTGGGATTCTCTGGGGAGCTGAGGCATCAGTGTGGGGCTGGCAGGGAGGGAGGATGGCCTGTGTGAGACCCCACATCTGCAGAGGAGGGCAGGGCTGGCCCATGACGTGTAGGCACATGAGTTACAGTGGCTGAATTCCCTGCAAGGTGCCTAAAACCTGCCCAGCTCCCCTCCTGTGTGACAACTATTCACACAGCAAGAACAGGAGCTGGACATGGCCCTGCTCACAGCTCAGAGCCCTCATTTGCCCCAAAGTACCTTTGGTACAGACAGACCCTTCTCAGAAGAGGGAGTGAGGCTTTGCAGGAGGGATGGACGGTGCTTGTCTGAGCTGACACCCTGCAGGCTCTGCCACCTCCACACAAGGATGTCTGCTTGACTAACACCTTTTCATGAATGTCTCTGTGACCTTTTCTGGTTTCTGTTCAAGCTTGTCAAAGGCCTGATCACTGAAATGTATTTTTGTGTGTACTTTTGGTTCTGCACACTCAAGCCCATGCATTTCAGTCTTCCACCACTGCTACTTGTTGCTTCCTGATCATTCTGTATGCATATGTTTAATTATGTTTCCCTTCCCCCTCACCCCCCAATATGAATTCTTGTTGTAAGTAAGTGGAAAAGTTCTCCTCCCTTCTACGAGCATTTCAGCCCTGAAGCAGAGTGTGCTACCACAGGGTCATGTTTTCTGGTGGAAGTGAGGAGATGTGTAGAGGGAGAGCAGATCTGTGCTCCAGATGCCTGCGCTCAAGGTGGGGAGGACACTTTTTTCCTGTCTTCTGCTCCCTCTTGCTGCCTTTTACAGCCATTCCCTACCACAAGGCCAGGAGTATTGATTCCTTCTCCCCAAGAGCCTGAGAGCTGTGATCCCATGATTTGACTGCAGATGACAGAGAGAAAAAGAATGAGGCCCAGAAGTGGGTGATGAGGGCAGAGGAAATGGTGCTACTGCTGCTCTCCCTGTGGCCAGGCAGCACCGTGATTCCCTGGCAGCTGCAGGCATTCCCAGCCCAGGCTGTTCTGCTGCCTCACTGCACTGCTCTGCTTCGGGGTTCCTGCCTTCTATTGGGTTTGGCTGCCTTCCAAAATTTCCCTCAGGAATGCAACTGGAAGGAGGGAAATGGTGGTTTTTAACACTTCATATTTCAGCCCGAACGGAATGAAACTTCAGTGGAGCAAAAAGAGGGAGGTTGAGCAGCTCTGTAGCCTGAGGGTTGTCTGCTCACCAAACACCTCCAGAAGCCACCATCCCAGTTCAGCCTTGTGAAGGGAAAAGACAGAGGACAGTTGTATGAGGGGATGTATGGCAAAGCCTGGAAAAATATTTCATCACACACCCTCCTCTAGTACATGCCAGAGAAGTAAAAAAAAATCGTGGCATTAATATTTTGGAAAGTTTTGAAAGCTCAGACTAATACAAATACCCCCAAATTCTGGATAGTTGTCAATTCCTATTCAGCACCCATGGCCTGACTCCATCTCTAATCGATTTGTTACTGCATAGGCATTAAAAGTCCTGTCCTGTTCCATGTTGGGCTCCCTCCTTGGCACAGTGGGGTTTGCAGCAGGATTGCAGTGCTTTACACCCACGCTGCTCACCCGGAATTTGGCTGCAGGGTTATTTACAGCCTTTCCCATCGAATGAGGCAGAGGGACAGTTGCCAGCTGTGCTGGTGGCTTCTGTGATGAGCAAACTGAATGCTCTGAATTTGGCTGGAAATGTATAATTCGTTGCACTTTAAAAAAATGAACATATCAGATGTGACGCTCCTGTGAAGTGCCCTGCTGGTTGGCTTGGGTTTCTCCTCATCTGTGTGAAGAAGCTGCTGCACAGCCTGGAATATGGTAGAGCTGGAACAGTGGCTGTGATGCAGTTATCCTGCTGGAAAATTGCTGGATTTGAAGCTAGTTTTACAAGGATCTTGGGAAGGTACAGAGAGGAAGAAACTTCAGGATATGTGGCCAGTGTTGGGAATGTCCCACTGAGGTCCTGATGTTGAAATAAGTTGATGTCATGCCAATTTACTCTTTTCCAAACAACTCAAAGAACAGTTGAGTAGCACCAAGAGAGGTCAGGGCACAGGACATAAGCCTGGGATATCCTCATCCCTGCCCATGGGCAGATGTGCAGCCATTTTATACTGAAGACTTTTCTGAACAAAAGGGTTTGTTTTCTCTGATTCAAGGCATCCATCCTGAGGTTTTTCTGGCTCATCATTCACATTGGCAGCTTGTTTGGGACTTACATATTCAGAAGAATGGAAGTATAACAGAACCATGATTTGGGTAAAATTATCTGTGCTACCACGACTTAAACCAGTGGTTTTCCCATCTAGGAAGGGAGAATATTTTTGGCCACCAGGCCTCTGTAACAAGTATGAGAACTTCCTTGCCATGGCATTACAATCTCTAGAATAACCCAAGTGATTTGATTTCTTTGCTCCACTTCTTTGCTCTCTTCTATGAGAAATCATATGGACTGGGACTTGATGAGAGCCATTCAAAGGACTGATGCTATCGTAAAATTTGAATAACATCTCCTGGAGAAAGTGAGGCAGAAGGATAAATGCTTAATCAAATTCAGGCTTTCATTTGCTGGGGCTAACAGCTAAGGAAACTGGTTTAATTTCTTCTGTGAGAAAAGTGAGATAAATGATTTGTGTATGTGTCTTGGGTAAAATATTTGATCACTTACCTTCTTAGTCATCACTGGTCTTTAATCGCACATTATGTAACATTACACCCAATACAGATTACATCGGGGGGAAAAATCACAACCATGCAGCCTGCAGAAACTAGAAAGTAATTTGTCTCCAGGAGGAAGGATGCTCTTTTCTGCACACTCCGTGTACAGCACCATTTATCATCTGGGAGCTTCGCCCAGCAGAACCGCGCTCAGCTAAAGTCACATCACACCAACTCTCCTCTTCGAGGCGCCTGTCCCAAGAGCAGCCACACCCTACAAATTTTCCAGGGCAAAGACCTCTAAAGCAAGGCCAAATCAGTCAGCCTAAACAGGTTTATAAGACCTTTTAAACTCTTGGGCACTGCTGTAGAGAAGCACAGCCTTTTCAAGGCTACCTCTTGGACAGTGCCATATTCAGACCCGCTGCACTTGCAGATTGAAGACAGATCTATTTGGTAATAACAAAAAGAAAAAAAGAAGACTCAAAAAGCCAAACCCTCTAAACAACTTATTTCCTACTGAAGAAACTTTTCTGAGCCTGTGAAACCTAACTACTCTTTGGCATGTTTTCCCAAACACAGCATGCAAAAGTAGTAATATTTTATGTTTCAATTGCAGGACATTGTGGGCTGCTGCCATCTGCTAAGAGGGACGTTCTTCTCCCTGAACATCCTGGTTGTAATTTGCACAGTATTTGAGTTTCTGAGAGATAGCAGGAGTTCCAATATAGTATGGATACCCATCAGCACTAACAGCACTCAAGACAAGGGAGAGATGACCTGAGGGTGACAGTGGATTTGGCACCTCGGAATTTTTCCCCAGGCAGTGGAAAATATTCCAGCATGAACCACACATGTGAGAAACTTTCCCCAAAGCCCATACAGCCCCCATGGCAACTGAAAACATGAAGGAGTGTCTCATGCTATAACATCATCTCCCCTTTCTGGAGTTACAGTTGGGTTCAATTTTCTATTATTGCAGATCTTTGGGGTGGGACCTTTTTGAAGCGTTCAGCCTTGGCCCGAATCCTCTCCCGTTGGAAAACAATGAGCCCCCCGACCTCCTCGCTGCTTTAATGGCAGAAAGCTCAGCCAGCACAGAGCGCTTCGGGAAATTCCTCCCCTCCGCCCACTCCGCACAATGGGTCAAATGTTTCATCCCTGCAGGAAGCCTGAATAAACAGGCATTGCACAAGGAATCGCGGTGGGGAAGCGCAGCCGCTGTGCCAAGGGCAGCCTCCAATGCCTCAGCCCCTCTGCGTTAACCATTACAGCTCATGGGCTGGGATTTTTCCTGGGAATGCCACTCCTGGGGAGACTGTGTCCCCTCGCTGCTGTCTCACTGATGCTGTGAAGCTCTGCAAGTGGTGGCTGACAGAGCCAGGCTGACCTTGACGTGGTTCATACTTCCATGTCCTCCTGCAGATAACAAAGATGGTAATTTCTGACCTTCAGGGCTATTTGTTGTATGGTCAGTTTTGGTTGCCTGGTTGCAAATTTTGATGCAAGTTTGTATTTTTGAAAATTGACCCATTTCATTGATTAATGAAAGAATAACATGCCCATAAATGGTTATGTAAGACCTTCAGGAGGAGAAGAATAATTTATTGTTGAAGTGTCTGACCAAACCATACCTACCACTCAAAGACAAACCAAACTTGGGGACAAATACCTGCCACACCAGCCACACCCTGGCATTTCCTGACAAACCCTGTCTGATGCCAGCTCAGCTTCACCCAGGCAGCAAAAACAGTCTGTGCTGAAAGACCTGCAAAGTTCACCCACATTTTTCTCCTTCAGACTCACAGGTAGGGATTATGGATGGACATGTACAGGCACACAGTGGATGGGAGCTTCTTCACCCATGGACTGCCTTGCAGGAGGACTAAATATGGGCCCAACAACCTTGAGCCTGTGCTTTATCTCAGCAATTTCTGGTGTGGTTCACCATGCTTTTGTCCCAAATCTCAGGATGTGTTTCTATAGGTCAAAAGGAATAAATAGCTTATTCCTCTGCGTTGGGTGAATTAGGTGCATTAGGCTCAGTAAATGGGCTCTCTCAGTTTCCATTATTTGAGGATCTGTCTCATCATCTTCAGTGCCAAGAGAGCTGAGCATTTCCTATGATCCTGCTGATGATGGCTACAGCAAAAGCATAAAGCCCTTTTTCCAAGCAGCTCAGTGCATAGCGTGCTCATTCCAGGGGTAAATAAAGAAGACATCACGGCTGGATGTGCGTGCTCTGCTAGCAATCAGTGCACAGCACACACTTTTGATGAGGTTAGATAACAAGCATCACATGGAGAGAGAAGTACCATGCATACACAACCTTCTGAATATATGTCAGCAACAGAATGAGAACTACAAAGGCAAGCAGTAGCTGCCCACTGTAGGATGTCTCATCTAGTTCAAGTTCAGCTGTGCAATACAAGCCAAACCCTGTGTAGTTTGATAAAAAGCCACCCTAAAACAACAACAAACCCCCTATACACTGCTCTGAAGGATTAGCACAAGCATATATCTTTGTTCACAGAGCCCTTTTTAATCTTGAAAAAGGAATTTCTTACATCAAAAATAGAGAATTCTTTCATGTCACTGTCAGCTCCGTAGCCCACCTAAAATTGCATTATTACCACTGACAGAAAGACAGGTGTTAACAGCTGGAGAGAAAACAAATGTAGAGCGCTGTGGCAAAATTTGAGGAGAAACAGATGTGTGAGCAACGCTGTCTTTGATATTTATTTTAATAGTGCTTCTCAAACGTGTTCAATATTTATGCAGCCATAGGCTCAGCTTTCACTGGCACATGAGAGCATTATTCTCCTCTGCCACCACCTCTCCTTTTCTTTTCCTCCCTTCCAACCGTCATAAAAAACCAGCATCCGCAAATCTCCCAGGAAAAGCCGGCTTATTCCTCCTCCCCTCCCCCAGTCTGAAATGGATAGAGTTTTTTAGCAGTGGGAGTTCAGTGTGATTAGTATGCTAATACGGGAGAGAGAAAAGGAAATGGAGATGAGAGATACGGTCCTTTAGCGAAGAAAAGCAGCAACAACTGAAAGGAGGATCTCTGCTAATCAATTAACCTACAATGGACCTAATGCCATAAGAAGCTATTGTGCATAAAGGGCCAGAATTCTCGGTGACAGATGGCACTTGGGCTCTTGATATTACAGGGTTGCTGCTCGAGAGCTTGTTTACCTCCCATACAGGGGTAAGCAATAAAGCAATAAAATTGCTTATTTATTTTAAAGAGAGAAGTTGAAATGCTTATTTACCAAATCAATCAAGGCTTACTAAGGCAGAACAGCCACAATCCTCATGGCCCTAAAATGCTGGATACTTCACTGATTTCAAATAGCAATTATCTATTGCAGTTTCTTGAACTCGCTCTGACTGCAAAGAGACGTTTAATTTGCAAATTTTGATGAAAATTGTCATTTTTTTAATTGCCTATTTCACCAATTTGAATTTTAAAACAAACTATTAACTAGAAGCTCATTTTTACTTGCCTTGGGCAAGCCCAGAAAAATATTTGTCAAGACCCAAGACTGTCTGCTTAGCATTTGAGTTGAGAAATGCACAACTGCCTTCAAGTCAACATTAGCTGTGACAGAAGCAAGACTATTATTTAACAGTAGCTGAAAATGTCAAAAACAAGCGGCATTTGGCATTTTGACAAGACAGTGCTGAAAAGAAAGTATTTTTTTTTCCTCAACACTCAGATAACTGTAAATCAAAAGTGTACAATTACCACTGGGCTCAGAGTACTGCTTTGGTGGGTTTCTTTGAACCAGTGGGGAGAAGGAGAGCAGGCAGGTCTCCATCTTCTGCTTGCAGCCACCTTCAAGGTCCAACCATGGGCCAGGCCCTCTGTACTTCAAAAAGCCACGTTCTGCTCCCAGGAACAGAGGCAGCATAATCCAACAACTCATGTCAGGCCTCAGGCACATCAGCTTGATGAAGACATCCCAAAAGCTGAGGACATATGTAAATGCTCCAAGGTATATGTTTTAGGTGTTGACTGTCAGAATAAATTCAGATTTTTTTTTTTTTTAAGTTGGTGGTGTGCCTAGGCATTAATCAGCTTTTTTTTACATCAGAAATTGTAACAAAAGGTCAGCTGAATTAATTAAAAATAGTATTGTGTCAAAGAGAAGTTTGATACGGAAGAAGTACAGGAAAATTAAAAATTAATATCTGAAACACTTTGTTGTCACCGCAAGATTAAGTTGGAAGTTACTGTTTTAATCAATGACAAGATGCAACAGTGCTTATGATAAACAATATTATGTGAACCATCTCAGGGAAACAATGCAATGGGTGATAAGATACTGCCTTCAAGAACTCTAGATACCAGAATGAACAGGCCTTAATAATTCAAGAGATGCCAAAGTGATTAACACATGTTCATCTTCATTGTACACACCAGATACTCCCCACCATTTATCTGGGCTCAAGCAGAACCATTTTTCTAGCAAGGTTTCCTATCTGTGAAGTTCCCTTAACATCAGTCAGCATTAGGTAGGGTATCAAATCCCATAAAAATTTGTCTATACCAGTGTCAGTCGCCTGTTTCTGTCCTTCCTCAGTGAAATCCCATTGTGCACCTCACAGCAGCTGTGCAAGAGAGACATCAGGAGATGTTTCCTGGATCATCCCTTAGCAATCTGCCCTGTAGCAGCTCCATGGCCAACCTCACCATATCCCTTTGGGTTTCAGGAGTTACTGTGACCTTGGAAATCACAAACTCTCCAGGTCTGACTGTTCACCAAAGCAAAAGTATTCCATGAAAAGCTGATTCAGGTGATGCCAGAAAGCACATACTATCCCCACAGCTTTGAAACTTCCCTGGAAGTTTGGGGGACTCTGGTAGCACCTGGGTCCCTTTCCTGTTGCAGAGCACCCCTGGTGTCCTGCTTCTGAGTCCAGTGGAAGGCAGGAGCAGGCAACACCACAGACAAGAAGAGGCTGAGCCTTTGCACTGACCTTGCATTGATGGGGGAACCACCCCATCTTCAGTTAATCTTGTTTTGTTTCCTGGGAACAGAATAAGGGACTGCATTTGCCAAGCCACAGGCTGCAGGAGTGACACAGCCATCCTCATTTACCTGGGAAATCATCCAGAGTAGTGAAACCCAGTGGTCTGCAAATCCCAAAAAGCACTGCAAATCAAGGGACTTGGGGTGCAAAAAAGGACCCTGAATGTGTGGGTCTGAAAAAACCCTGTGGGTCTGAAAAAACCCTCACACCTTCAGGTATATTCCCACTGAGGCTAAGAGTTGAGTGCAACAGCAACCTGTCATACCTCTCTTTGTCTTCTGGTACTTAAAGGTGATCCTCCTTTGTAAATTTACATTAAAAAAAAATCAAAAAGTCCGTGTGTGTACTCTACAAATACCACTGGTATTTGTCTTTGAGCTGGGCATTTTGACCTGACATCTAAACTGAATTCCCGTTTGTATCCAGACAGCTTATCAAGTGACCCCCCATCTCACTGCTCTTCACTGTCCCAGAGTTCATCCCCTGGACCCGTGCAATGATCAAAGTCTGCAGAACAAACCTGGGAAAAAACCCCACATTTCCAGGAATAGGTACACACCTTCCTTTTTACCAGCTTCATTATTTCTTAACACTGCAACTCTGCATTTATTACCTACATAATACTGCATATCTAACATTTCTTATACCACCTATCACCACAGTGGACACATCACCTCATCGATTCTTGTCCTTGAACCATCAGTCTTCAGGATCTTTCAATTCATCTTCAAGTCACTGTTCCAGCTGCATTTTTGCTTGATACACTGATTTGAGGAAACTGGTTGGTAAGAGGAATGTGGCACACAAAGCAGTATTATTTCTCTCTCCTCAGTTTAATCAGAGCAGGCACAGGTCCAACACAAAGCCTCAGCTGAATTTTCTGCAAGCAAAATACTGGACCAAAAAAAAAAAAAAAAAAAAAAGGCAGGATCGTGGCAAGCATTTATGACAACAAACTCATCAGCAGCCAACATTTTGTATTTGCATCATTATTAATCTGCTCTGCCAGATCTGATTCTCCTGAAGAGCTGATACCCCACATAAAAAGCACACATTGCAAATCACAGAGGATGATGACAGTTTTCAGCAGTGCTGAAAGCGAGGAGGGAAAGGCAGAATCTGCAGTGTGCTGCTCTTACGTGTTGCACAATGCAGGAATTTTTTTGACCTGTATCAGATGAGAAAAGAAGTGAGGTCTAAACAATTTCATCCCTTTTAAACACAGTGGGCCAAATTCCCAACCAGCATGAAATGCTGCATATCCACTGCAATCGAAGGAGTTGTGCCAGTTCTGCTGAGGACTTGGCCTTGCATGTCAGTTCATTCAGCAATGATTGCACTTGACGTGCAGCTCAGAACAAGCATTTGTTTTTAAAAAGAAACAGTGGAGTCTTTCAGTGCTAACCCAGCCTATACATAGTCCTGGCTCCAAGAATGGGATTACTGTCCTCAGCTCAGGCTCCTATGTATTTGTGCAAGGGAAGAGTAAGGAGGAGGAAAAAAGCATATTCTTCTCTCCTTGGCACACTGATGGTGTGTCTCACCACTCAACACAAGGTCTGCAGAGCAGGGCAACTTTACTCTTCATTGGAACCTGTAATTAACTCATGCACTTAATGTCCTTACAGGCATTGAGCATCCTTTCACCCCAGCTGAACACCACAGAGCTCCATCCCTTGCTTTACATCACCACTGCCAACCAGTGCCCTGGGCCAGACCAGCAGTTACCCACAGAGTTCAAATGAAATGTGTCAATCTCAGCACGAAGTTGCTAAAGCCATACTCCCAGGAGTTCTCTGGTGGCATAGCTAGGCTTACCCCAGGCATCCCCAGTCACTGAGGAAACAACTGGCACAGCTGGGATGAGGAAAACAGATGAGCCAAAACATGTTCTGGTGCTCATGGCCAATGAAGTGACTCCCCTTACCCTTGTTTTGAAACCCAGGGTACAATCAGAACGACCACTTACTGTCCTTTTCTTTCTTGCAACATTATGGAAAATGCTGGAGGCTCTCCTTGCGTAATTTCTATCAGGTAAATTAAGGTGCAACCATGTTCCTCACAGCTTTCTTTTAGTTCAAATGTTTTTCCTCAATAACTGTGTGAAACAAATCTTGCTTTGATGTTTGATTACCAAAAACTATTAAATATCTAAATGTGGGTTACAAGACATGCACTGGAGAACATAACTGGAGAACAGAAATAGCAAAACTACATTGTGAATTCAGACAGTGACACATTTATAAATAGAGATTTTTCTTTCAATAAATATTTTGCCATATTTGCTTCAAAGGCACAATTTCAGGATTTGTACCAACAAAGTCATAAAAAGCAGATCTTATGGCTACACCTGTGGACCTTGACACAGCAAAAGCTCTGCAATGTGTGCACATATCCCTGCAGAGCTATAGTACCACAGCTCACCTCCTGCAGAGATGTTTGACAAAGGACAAGGCAGAACTGCTGAAAAGTGAATCCTGTGAACCTTGATCTGGAAATGATGCAGGCTGTGTGTGTGACACAGATGTACAGAGCACACTGGACACAGGGCTCTCAACCAGCTTGGCCTGAAAAAAATTAGTAGCTGCCCATTCCCTTTATATTCTTTTTTATTCCTATATGTTGCTTCCTATCTGCTATAGTGCTGGGCAATGTTAAAAATGAGAACGTGCAACAGGAGCTACTGAACTTCTGTGCTTCAGAACCAAAGAGCAAGAAAGGAAATCCTCAAGAAAATGCCAAACTACACTTCAACCTGGATTTCAGGTCCGATCAGATCAAGAAATAACCTCTACTTCTGCTGTGGCACAGCTTTTAAGCATTCAAAACACAGACTCCCAGTATGCTGCCTGAAAAGCCTAGGCATAAAGTTTATCCTCTAATTTGAGGCTTTGTCATTTGACTGGGGGGGAGGTAATCAGGACAAGGCTCTGGACCATGCTGCTCAAAACATGACAACAGACACACCAAAAACCCAAGCTGGCTGCCTGAAGCAATTAAAGGAGTGTTTACTATTCCATGACAGTTAACATGTTGGACTGACCTTTCATTTACTATTTAGTGCTGAACATTAAGCTGCAAAATTACTCATGCTTTGCATTTAGTACTGGCATCAGAACTAACAGCATCAGATAGCTATTCCCACGGCGAGGCACGCGTTCCCTCTGCCCAGCTGTGCAGGTACTTTCACAAGCACTGATCTGATATTTAACATCATTTCCACAGGTTCTGTTCGCCCATTGCCATCAGGAATTATCGGTAACACTGCTCCAAAATGTAAAAAGCATATGCAAAATGTCCAGGGTGATGCAGCTGGTGGAATTATTTTCCTTCCTTACATACCAGGAAAGAAAAAAAAGGAGGACTGGTGTATGCCCACAGGTCCCTGTGGCAGCTCCCAGCCAGATGGAAGCAGGGAAGTACAGAAGCTACGGAGGAAAAGTTTCTTTGTTTACTCTCCTCCTAGCTGCTGACAGCAGCCATGTTTGAGAGGCATTTTTCAAGAGCCTGACAGCTCAGCAGGTGGAATATTCCCTTAAAACCCAGGTAACTTTCCATTCGACACCCTCAGGATGGAAGGACCTGGAATTTCCATTCTCCGAGGCTACAGCTGGAAGGGAAAGGTTAAGTTTCCAGCAAAACACCTTTGCTCACTTGCTTTTGGCTAATCTTAGTGCTTACTACCCAAAATTATGGTTATTTCTATCCCTGGCTGTAATCTGCCTGGTCAGACACAAGGCATGCCCAGGATGTTGCATTTTGATAGCAGAGTTAGGAATTTTGGGTCACAGGTTGCCAACACAAACAGGGGATTTTTCCATTCACCCCCTGCACTCCTTGCAGCTTTCAGCTGTGGTGCTGTCCTGCTGTGGGACTGAATCCCAAAGCCCCATGCACTCCTCTTCCCACCCTTTCCTCACCTCTGCCTGGACATTTTTCCATTACACATTTCCAAACCTCTGTTTCTCATGGTTTTTTTGAGACAGTGATGGGCATGAATAGAATATGTGAATACCAGAATAACATTCAGTTCATATCCACACCAGAACATTAATAAATAGAAATATGAGTTTCCCTGCCATTTGTGTTTTGGGTTTTTTTTTTTTTCATATTCACAGCAGCTATTTATATCTAAATCTCTATTTTCTGTTTTGTGAGTGAAGGTATCTTATTCCCACTGCAGACTCAAAAGGGCAGATTTTCCAAGGCTGCTCAGCATGGTAATTAAGATAGAATCACAGCTGATTTGATCTTCCCTGCTTCTTTTTCACTATTATTATACAGGTGTGCAACCAGTATGCCAGCTAAATGGTCAGAATTATTATGAGATTGCTGATAGAAGGCAACTCAGTGTATTTTAAATATCACTATCTTCTTAAAGAAAGAAGAAACCTATCAATCAAGGTTGTAGCTGTGTTTAATGCACATTTTGCTTTTAACAGCAATTTGCCAGTTTAAACAGCATACAGCTTACAAGGGTTAATTGGTGAAGAGGTTATAGTGCTTTTAAAGTTGTGTCTAAAATATACCTTATTCATTCTTTATTGAACAGCATTTTGAAGACAGTCTAATGTTATAACTACATGCTACACAGCAGCAGCCTGCTCACACCACTGAAGTTAAGGCCTTGTCAGCATTCTCCCCATGAACCTTTCCCAGGGTTTAAACACACCAGCCATAAAATCACAGAACAGTTTGAAACAGGACACGATGTGATCCTGCACTGATGTTAGTCAAGTAAGAATAAAAACAGTAAGACACACATAATAAAGGACTCCACCCAAATTTATTTTGGATGATTGCTGCCTTTGCACAACATGCTCAAAATTTCCAAAATGAAATTTAAAAGTCAGCGGACAGCACAGTCTAACCAGGTTGAGCTGAATCTGAGTGCAAAGTGCTGCAAAGTGGGTGCCACAGATGCACAACAGCCACTTCTCACATACTGCACATTTCAACACACACAAGGCTGCTTCTGTGTAAGTATCAAGAGTGGCAGCTAACAGCAGTTCTACCACCAAGGGAATAACAAAAACAACTCATCTTCAGTTGTACACACTCATTGGTCATGATGAAACTACACTGTTTACCAAGTCAGCACACTGGCAACTGAGGTATCATGTTATTCCCTACAGCTAGGGTAAGAAACATCTGAATTTTTATGCCACTCATGCCCTGGGAACTCAGGAGGGACTTCTCACACTGTCCACCAAGCTGAAGCCATTTGTTGAAGTAAAGGTGAATGAGGTGAAATACTGTAAGAGAGATATCCAACAGCTTCTTCAGTGAATCACCAGAGCCTGCCTAAAGAAACTCACCCTTCATTCATGCCCAGCTTCTTGGTTTCATTAATAAAATGCTTCTTATTGCCACATGGTTTGATTAAGAGAAAATCTCTAGTCAGGGATTTACTTAGACATGTTCTACCTCTGCTGAAAGCAAAGTGCCTGTGTAGGTGTTTTCCTGAAACATCACCTTGGGACAGTGTGCTGCAGGTGATGACACTTTGTGGAGCTGCAGAACCAAGCTCTTCATACATCACTTGCTTAATTATCATTTTTACAGTTCCCCATTCAAGAAATTTTCCTTTGTGACCCCATCTTTTGTTACAATGCTTTTGGAAGTGCTCCATTCCACACTTTTCAGACTTGGAAGTAAGACTAGGCGAAAAAGTCGCCTAGTTCAAGCTTTGTGTACAACACATTCATACATTTATTAATAAAAACTTGTCTAAACATCTATTTGTTCTTTGGACCAACTCCAGCCTCCCTGGGTGACTGTAACATGTCTTATAAACCTTTCATGGAAGACTTAAAAAATAGTACTTAAAGACAAAAAAGGAAAACAAATACATTTAAACATTATCAACAGACAGAAGGGGAAAACAAAGTGGAGACATCCCATGCCAAAATCACTGCAGCACAGGTTAGCAGTGTCCTCTTCAAATCTGTCTTCTTGCACAACTTGTTCTAGCTTACGGTCTTAAAAGGGAGCTGCAAAGCCAAGAGAAAATTCCATGTATGCCCCCAAATATGGGTCACACACTAAAATCCTTCTTAAGAAGGGAACTGATTAGCACACAGCCTATTTCAGCTCGCAGGCCTACCAGGCTGTCTGTGCACAGGCACCTGTCAGGGAAAACAGCATTTCTCCACCTCAGAAAACTGCTGCAAGAACAAATGCATTTATGGTTGCCTGGACACAGCAACGAGGGCTCTGTCAGTACCTAAAATACAGCCCTGCTGATCCCTGCCAACAGAGCAGGTGGTGGGCAAGGACCACCAAGAGTAACATTGGTAATGGAGGGGTTTATGACACTATATGGTAGTGGCTAATTTGCTTCAGCAGAATTAAATTTTGCAATAAAAACTCCCTAAGTTGTTTCTCCTATCAACACAAATCAGCTTAAAGGATTGTACAAGAATGACCTGAACTGTGTCCTGTTGTGCTCACAAGTAGTTTCAGAATCTGCCCATGGTTCACATAAATTCATACATGAACATGTATGCTGGGTGTACCAGAGGAAAAACAGCAAAGAGTTTCCAGACTCAGTTTCCATTTCTGTATTTTGTGATACTGGGCACACACCACAGATAAATGAAATGCTATGGCAGTAACCCATGGAACCTGCAATAAGCTTCCTCATCTGTGAGTAAGAAGAATGATACACTGTGTTAATAGGCATGAATCAGTTACTTATTGCATCAACATTCTCCTGTAATCCATACATTTCATACTGATATTATGGGCTATCATCATGGAGAGAGATCTTCATTCCCAAATGTGAACCTCCTCTGTCTTTCACTAGCTGTTAAGAACAAATTCCTCAACACTTTCAAGATAAAGTGAAGCAAGAAGTTTCAGCTACAGAAACGTAGTGCAAAGGTCCAGTTTGGCACTGCAACATTACAGACAGACAGGAATTTATGGTAAACTGTTTAGATTTGGAAAAAGGAATCCTATAATTGAACCAATATTGTCAAATGTATTGCATACTATTGTAACTTCACAGTAATCAAAATCAGACATCAAGGTTTCTATAGAAGCAGCAATCACAGATTGCAGTAAAGTATACCACTCAAGGGAAAAAAATTGCATTTTGGCAATTTCATAGTCAAGTGTTCCTTATGCTTCTCCAACAGTCATTTGTCAGATATTTTCCTGTTTAAAGGTGCATATTGCTTCCTCTCAGTCCTCGTGAGACTTCTCTGCAATGACTTTGCACTCATACTGAAAAACAGAAGTTCACAAAATAATATTAATTTACATAACTAGTGAAAAAGACTTAAGAAAGTGATTTTGGGCGATCAAATAGCTCTTGTTAAACTCCATCCAGATAAGTTTGATCTCCTAAAGTCCCATGCACATAGTGGTGGCTGCAATTTCTGTTCCCTGAGCAGGTCAGACTTTGGGGACAGTCTGATTTCTGCCCCAAACATGGAAGGTCTTATTTAGCTCCTGGTCCTTTCAGGACCTAAAAGTACGTAACAGAGTGTACAGAGCAAAGCATGGGCTGTTCTTTGAATAACAGTATGATCAACAAACAATGGGTGCTGATTTCTACCTCACTGCACACCCTTGAGTCAAAAATCTGCCTGGTACACATGGAGAAAGAAATTATATGTGCCTTTAAACTTTTACTGGAAGGCAATCAGCCCCCCCTCCTCCAAACTCACCATTGCCAGCTGCCTGCCAATATTTCCCATTGTTATTCCACCAGCAAAAAATATACACGGCAACCAGGAACGAACGTAGAGGAAGTCTGGAGATGTGTATCTGGAAAAGAAAGCACATTTTTGAGCTCAGTGTTGTGCAATACAGAGAGTCCTCCAATCACAAGGCAAATTCACAATTATTAGAACATTTCAACTCAAAAAGATACGTACTATAGAAATTTAATTACTCGCAGCAAACAACAAAGGAGGCTCCTTATTGATTATAGCTGCATTTGTTCAACCAAACAAAGCGTGTTACATTGTTGGCAAGGTAGCAATTTTATTTCAATTAGCATTTCTAACTAGATTTCTCACTTACACACACATAAGAGCTTTCATAAACAGCCCAATTTATGCTGTGCTCAGAATTAGGTGCTGACAGCTTTGAAAATCACGTCAAATCGTACCCTTTCAGTTACTCTGATTTAATGCTACAGCTTCAGAACATTATCATTTCATTTTAGGGGAGGATTACTCACTGATAAACTCCATTGTATACCAGAAGCTGTGACACCAACGTGGCCAGGAAAGCAATTCCTACTCCAAGCCCAAAGCCACTTCGTGACCTGTCAAAGGTCCACCACAGCCCAATGGACAGAGCTGCCAAAGTGAGAGACAGCTGGATGTTGTTGGCAAAATCCACCTTCTGTGCTGCTTGTTAAGGATAAGCTTGGAAATAACATGTACAAGTATAAAGCAATTTTTGTCGTTCTGGTTCTGTTTTGGCACAAATAATACCATTAAGAAAAGTACAGTGTTACCTGTGTCAGCTTTCACACAGCTACCAGATGTGAGGAAACGAGCCTTGTAATTGTCAATATTTCAGGAAACTAAAAACTTATGACACTTCTTCACATTTTAGGGTCTTTGCTCTGTACAAGAGTGAAGAGGCTCTTCACCTACCAAACAATCAAGCATTTTACACAGACACAATGCACATTACACCTCATCCTCACCTGGCCTTTTATTACACTCAGTATGAAATCTCAAATCTAGCATTGCATTTCTTCAACTGACAGGGATTTAGCAAAAAAAGGTATCTATCACTCCTAACTGCAATTTTGTTTTAATTACATGATGCTTCACATTCAGCTCAACATTAAAATGTAAATGTTTTCTATAAATCAAAATGAAAATATTATTGGAAAGTGTTCATGAAAATGAACATTGAAAGTCAGTTTTGTCAATCTGTGATAGAAGTGTGAAGTCAGTTCAGATTTTTTTGTAGTGTTTCATATCTTTCAAAACGTTTTGGAAACACTAACTCATCCTCATTACTCCTGTCCAAAACAGATAATTAAAAAGGGGCTTGTCATGTTTCACAGGCCTGAAAGCAAATTTATGGGATGACAATATAAAAACCACTCTCCTATTTTCTCACAAAAATCTGGAGAGAGACCTAGTGGAAATGAGAACAAGCTTGACTAACTGAAATAAATAATTACCAGATAAAAACCAATAGCTTCAGAAAAAGTGTCAAAGAAGATCAGAAAATCACCAAATCTGGCAATGTGCAGAACTGGCAATAGCTGAAGAGAAAGCAGTCTGGAGAGCTGTCAAGGAGGAAATACAGACAGTACATTACTGATGTCCTAGAATATGGGGAACAGCTGTTAGAGAACTGCAGAAAATTCACTGTAAATAATCAGACCATGCAGAGAGAAGCTGTCAACTCTTATTTCTTAAAAGCAGTGAAGTTGCCACATGCTCACCCAACAGGTACAGGCCAGGTCAGTGAGAACCACAGCACCAGACCAGTGCATTTTTGGCAAGGAGAGGCAGGTTTGTGAGGGACAGTGGGAGTGACTCAGAACCTTGGCAGCTCCAGCTCATCCAGCCATACTGGATAGCAGAGGGTGGGAACAAAACCACACAGCAACAAAACCCATCAGAGGGCCAAGCAACCTCAGTGAGAATTCAGCCAGCTCTCCCACCTTTCACCGAACTTGCCCTCTCTTCCTGGGAGTGAGGGGATTCAGGAGCACACAAACAGAACTTTTAGCACCACTTGTGTGAACTGTGAGATGATCAACTTTCTTACAAGACCCCAATTTTCACAAGCAGACCCTGGTTTTCGCTGGCAGAGGAGGCATTAGGCATATCTACAGAAAACCTCAGGACCCACAGCACTGCCACTAAGGTGCACCAGTCTCTGAGAAAAGCATCCTGTCACCCAGGGCACTCTCTTGGCATCAAGGAAAGCACCCTTTGCAGAAAGGGGTAGCAATGCTTCCTGGCATTTATAGTCCTGGGTATTCCTGGTCCTGAGTTTTCCCCATCCTTTGCAAAGTGCATGTGCCTCACTGATGGCCTCGAGACAGGGCCTCGACCTCTTACTACAGTACTAAAAGGACATCAGCTTGGAATGTCCTACTGCACTTTTCTGTAACACCTGCACATGAATATTTTCCCACACTTTAATTATTCAAAGAAAATAAAGACTCTAAGTAAGATAAAGCCCAATATCAAGGTTTCTAATGAAGGTATTTTTCAGAACAAGATGTGAGACTCATCACCTCCAATATTGCTACAAGTTTGACTCTAACACATATTCTGCACTTGCTTTGCAAAAATGCTGCATGTTACACCTTTAACACCAATTCACCATGACAGACTGTGTGAGCTTTTTTTAAGTGGAAATCCATTTGATACCACCAATGTGATGTGAATATAGGATACAGCACTGGCATGATTTATTCCCACAAAGACTGCCACACATCGCATCACACTGGACCATTCTCTCTTGAACTTATGTGGCTCTCCCAGATGTCTGTCCATGCAGGGGTACAATAACCCAATCACAGCTGTGGAGACAGGAAAGAAAAAAGGCCCTGAAGTTAAAGTACTGGCAACATTTAACAGAATAAAGACTACCTAGACTTTGACAATTACAGTCACTACTAAAACAGATCTTTTAAGGATAAACAGCAGAAAAACATATGGTAAAAGAAGATGAATTTCCAAGAACTTCATTATTTAAAAAAGCCCCATAAACTTCAGCAGCATTTTCAGCCACTGCAGCAGAAGTAGCAACACAATTTGAACCAGGGGCAGAGGATGGAAGAGCTCTCCCCCACGCCAAAATCTGCACTGCAGTTCAGAAAGCACCAATAGCTTGCAGGCTGGCACTTCCAAAAATCCCACATATCAAACAAACGTTTAAAATAGCTGCAAAACCAACACACCACAGTACTGGTGTGGTTTGTAATATCAATATTTTGTGTTTTCTTTTGTTCTTGTTACAAGTAGGCTTTGTTTGGATAATGTTTTTCTCTTCTTCAAAGCTACTATCAAGCTCACCCAGAAGAGAGAAAGCCAAGAGCCTACAGTAGCTGTTGAATACAGGAAGCAAACAGGAATTCCAGCCCCAGGGAATTGCGATGCTCTTTCAATATTTCTTCATAAATGTGTTCTCTACTGCAACTGCAGCTAAAAAGACTTTTACCAATCCCACTAAGGAATAACAATGGTGCTTTAATGTTACACTGTAGTGGTGTGAGCACAGCAGAGCCTGAGCCATCGGTACAGACTGCAGTGCATTCAGTCCAGCACACTGCTGGGGGTAACACTGCAAACGCTCTTTATTCCGCCACAGAGGAAACTGATCTCCAGGATTCGGGAAAATAAATCATCAGTAAAGCTGGAGCGGAAAAAAAACCTCCCTGAGCAATTTTCTTGCCAAAGGCCTTGGGCCAAACTCATGACTAATAACGGTGATGGATGAAAGGACTTCTCTGAATGCAGCCTCGATCACCACTGATTATAAATATGCAAAATACCTTTATTCTGTTCATAATAATAAACCATGCTGCAGAGAAATGTTCACGTCAATTCCAGGAAGGCTGTGCAAGTACAAATGGCAAGAAAATGGGTGAGTTATCAGCATTTGCCACAGAGGTTCCCTGTATGTATGCTAGCAGAGAAGATAAGGAAAGAAAATGGAGAAGACTGATAATGAAAAAAAAAAGACCCTGAACACCTCAACAGGGGTGACTCCTGCTGGGAAAAGCCAATTAAAGCTATAATATCTTTAAATCAGGTGGCTTAAAATCAAGTAGTGCAACTGCCTAGCAGGTTTGCTAGGCTTTACAAGCCATATCCAGTCTTTCCATCAAAACCACCAACCCATCAGACCCAGAAAGGTCCACAAACTTATTGCAAGATGATGACAAGACACAGCCTCCCTGAGTTCCCACTGGCAGCTGCAGTGCTCAGATGACCCAAGAGAGCACAAGGTGCAGCCTGATGCAAACAGCCAATGGTGCAAACATTGCAGTGAACATTGCAAACCTCATGCACTGCTGCTGCAGCAAGCTGGGGTTCATTTCAACCCCCACTAATCCCTGTATAAAGATCAAACTTTTACCAGGCTTATTTGTCAAGACAACCAGTTTAAATCAGTCTAAAGCATAAAAGAAAAATGCAGCAAATGCAGACATGAATGAAAAATGAATCAAGCATCTCGGGAAGACAAGAAGAAGAGGACAAGATAACTAGCATATAAAGCAGGTATGTAACTGCCACCATAACATGCCACAAGCATTTCCACTGGAGAACAACATTCAGGGAGCTGTCTGGAGGGTTTCCTTTCAAGTCAGGCTCCTCTATGATATCTAGGGTTTACTATTTCCAGAAGGTATCAAAAATAAAAAAGGGAAATTACACTACTAGCAAAAGAAACAGCTTAAATATTAGCATCAGCAAAACAGTGATGACATAGCAAAAGTAAGCTTATTGACTCATATAACACTCAGAATTGTGAGCTTCTCAATCTGATTAAAACTGGCCTCTAGGAGGATACTGCCTGGAAGGTAGTTTCCCCAAAGCAGAATCCTCCAGTAGTGGCTGCTAAGAATATTCATTCCCTCAGTAAAATGTGAAACAGACCCACAGTATCACTGATTTTCAGAGTCAGGTAGAAAGTAAAATTCCATCATGCTTGTAACATGGAATATGCCTTGATACTTGAAAGGAGAGGAAAAACAGGGTATTTCTTACTATCTACAGCAGACAACTCGCTTAAACTGGCTAAACACAGAGAAGTCTCAACTCTCTATATGACCATGGGAGAAATACAGGTTATGCTCTACTAACAATATTACAGTAAGACAAGTCAGTAGAAAACCAATTTCTGGACACGTGCATATTTGTGTATACATGGGGAGATCAGAAGGATATTAACAGCTCAACAAGCACAGTGAGACTGAAAGGGAATTTTTTATCTTCCCCACCTCTCACAGAGTTTTTTGTAACTACCTCTGCACACCAGGCATACACACACAACTGAACTTACCTGATGCTGTGCCACAGCAAGGTGGTACCCACCAAGCTGAGGAGAAGATGCTTGTGATCACATCAGGGGGGAAGAGAGTAACGTTTCTCTGGATCTGAAGCAAGTTTAATACTAATGCAAGAAATACACCAATAAAAAACAGCACTACACCACGAATTACCAAATTCATGCCACGACTGGTTACAGATGAAATGTAAGGGCCACACTTTTTTGGTAAGGTTGGCATTGCATCATTTTCTGCCATGACTTCTTATGTTACCAGAGACATCCAAGAGGCTGACTGAGGATTCCCTGCAATCAGTATTTTGACTCTCTTCAATTAGGAGACACCCAAACCCTGAAAAATAATAAAAAAGGGTGAAAATGCAAAAACATTACATGCATTTCTCTTAAATTATTTGGAGATTGGGTTAAAAAAAGGTCTATTACATTTTTTTCTGAATTTTCTGAGGAGGCAATCAGTCCTTTTAGAGCAGAACCAACCATAGCTGCAAACATGCCTTACAAAGGAAACAGGTTTTACAAATAGCTTTGTTTACTAGGAGACAGAGGAGGAAACACATGAGTAGGGACAGGTAGGAATGCGAAAGTACATTCCAGATGAAAAAATGACACAGGTATCAAATGGAGGAAAAGCTTGCTTTGAAGTAAGAATAAATTGTTTTTCTCCCTTCCTCTAAGCAACAACTGGAGGTTATATAATCCAGCAGCATGGAAACACAGCCCTCAGTTCCAAGTCAGTCACAGAGGTTCAGCAATCTCTCTTCTTGAAGAGACACCAGAAAACATTTCTCAACTGGAAAGTGAAACCTGAGAAGTAACTTCCAGGCTGGAGTCAGAATTCCAGCAATCCTGCAGCACAAAACAATCCTGATGTTTTGTAATCTCCAGTAAGAGCAAACAGCTCGGCAAACCACAGCAGTAACTTCAATACAGAGAAATATTCACCAAAGAAACACACATTTCTGGTGAAAACTGCCATCCATTACTACAAACCCTAGCAGTGATCAGTCACAGAAGCACCTGAGGGCAAAGGAAAAGGAACTCCACCTGCCCGCGCACTAGGAAGCCTCCGACATGAGTAACTGCCGGCACTACAGGAATGGCAGCGTTCCCATCCCAATCCCTCTTTTTAAAAAAAACAAAACCTGTCCATCAAGAGTCTTGTTATACATGGATTCAGTGCCACACTCATGTATAACAACGATTCTGATCGACAGCCTAGCCACCTGGAACTTCAGAAAAAAAAGCCCTGACATTGTTTTTAAATTTGAAACTGCCAGCTGGTGGCGGCTTCTGTTAACTCTTATTTATGGCACATGGGGAGCCAAACCAGAACATCCATCCCCTTCCTCCTGGCTCCAGCTGATCCTGAGCAAGCTCTCTGAAATACCCAGAATTTACAAGAGCCTTTCAACACATGGCATTGGAGGCTGCAGCTCCCAATTACAAACTTTGCAGGAATACTGTGCCTAACATGGGCTTTCAAACTGTATGTCCCTTCTCAGCTTTGGCTTGCCAAGGGAAACAAGCTAAACTCTTGACTCTCCATTTACTTCACCATCCCAACAGCTCTTGGTATTTCCTGAAATCTGCAAATTCCATTTTTTAAATGCATGACCAAAGCTAATATACAAGTTCACACTTTCATGTCCCAGTTTACTGAGCACTTTTGCAGCACACAGGATCAAAGTTTCTTTTTTCAGTCATAAAGTGGTTTGCTCATGTCCCGTGACCCTTAACTACACTGAAGTCTCTCTTCTTTGCTGTAACTGAAGTCCTTATTCCCTGGTACTAGCTCCAGACCCTGCACACTGCATTTCAGCCTGTAGATGTTATTGAACTCTGACATTCAATGCTGTTCTATTTTCCCTGCAGGATCCCTCAGTCGGCTTTGGCCCTGCAAACTGTTGACAGCTTTGGGTCACCAGCAAGCATCTTACTTCATCCTATTTTGTGCACCAAAGTTACCAGCTAGAATAGAATCATGGGATGTTTTGGGTTGGAAGAGACCTTAGATATCATCTAGCTCCATCCCCCAAATACTGAGAGAGATCAGCCCAAGTCCCTGCCTTTGATGAAATCTATTCATAATTTCCCTGCAATGATTATTTCCCTATTTTACATTCTCTCTTGGTATCTCCCTTTAACAAGACTCTGCTTCTTGTAATTCTTCAACTACAGGAATCTTCAGCCTAATTAAGAATCATCAACTGTCCCACATGGCAACACTGATGTAAACACTGATAGGCTTTCATTGGCTTTTTTTTTCTAGAAATGCTGATGATCAAATAGAAGTCCAGTTCCACTCTGGTATAAATCACTTTCAGACCATAAATGCTGCATTTATATAATTTTAATTTTTAATATGCCATTCAGCAAATACATATTTAATTGTAAAGGCTTATCTAAATGTAACAGGAACGGAATCACTGCTTTTACACTACCACTGCAGCTGCAAGTTATTCAAGGCACCAGCAACATATTTTTATTAGCAGGTAAACAGCCTGACCACAGTGAGGGCACCTGGGTGGGCACACATCGATAGACGTTTGTACAAAGTAATTCAAGGTCTGAAACTAGCATGATGCAGTAGTTTCTACCTGGTGGTTTCTCAACCTCCGCATATCATTCCTAGCTGTTTTATCGGTTTCCAGATTTTCCACTGACTCTAAGACCTTCTGGCATCACACAGCAACAGGGGAATGGAGCAAAGTGATCAATGCTCAGGAAAGATTCCTCAGTGCCTCAGACAGTCTGGGCTCACAATGCTATGGCACAGCAAAGATACATCCTATCATCACCTTTCACGGAAATTAAATTAATACCTCTAAAGACATCACTTCCTTCTGACTGGAAGGCTACTATTCCTGCAGACAGAGCAGACCACGTCTCCTTTAAAGCTTTATGTTTCACTGCATGGTTTCTGCTCAGGCAGGAACAGATCACAACATTGAACCAACACGACTTGTGAGCCTCCATCTCTGGGGGATGCACATTCACAGCTGTAGCACCGAAAGCTGCAGCCTTGGCACTGCCAGAGCCTCAGCTGCGCTCCCTCCCTCGCTGGCACACACGGACCAGCCAGGCTTTCCAACACAACCACACACCCCTCGCCAGGCAATCACACCGCTGTCTGCCATTGCGCAAAAAGTTAACGAGTACATTATCACCCTAAACATGTTCAAAACACTTAGTCACTTAACTGTCTGCTAAGGAGAAGGTCCGTGCTGCGCCCTGTGCTGTCCCTGCGCCCCGGCAGCGATTCACAACTTGTGACACCACACACACACACACACCGGCACGGCGCGCAGCGGCCAACAATGACAACATTTATTCAGGCAACACCACGCAGGAGATGGCAAGAAACCATCTGTGTGCAGCGAGGCAACGCCAGAAGCAAAGCAGCCATCGCCTCTAGAGCCAGCGGGCGCGGCCGCCCTGCCCCGGACCCCGGCCGAGGAGCCCTGCCCGCCCTGCCGGCACCTCCGGCCCAGCCTAGCCCGGCCCCACGGCCGGCAGAGGGACAGCGGGCCCGGGGCTGTCCGGCTGTCAGGGGAACGGCCCCGCCGGCCTCTCCCTCCTCGCCCCCGGCCCGGCCGCCCGGCCCCACCGCCCCGAGGCACCGCCCCGGCCCGCGGGCAGCACGGGGCCGAGCGCCGCCGCTCCTGCCCGGCCCGGCCCGGCCCGGCTCGTCCCCCCCGCCCGCGGCTCCGCAGCCCCGGCCCAGCCCGGCCCGGCCCCTCCGCAGCGCCGGGACTCACTCGGCCTCCGCCATCTTCCGCAGTCCCCGCCCCGCGCAGCCTCCGCAGCGCCGCCGGGCCGCGGCCGTGCCGGGCAGGGGCAGCGCGGGGGGAGCGCGGCGATGCTCGGCGGGACCGCCCGTGCCTCTGCTCCGCCTCGGACGGGCCCTGGGTACCGGCAGCGGGGTCTGGAGCAGCTCCAGGGGAGCGCCGCGGGGCTGATAAGAGGGGCACTTCACCCTGAGTGCTGTGTGCAGTGTTGGACACCACAGTGTGAGAAAGGCGCTGAGCTGTTAGGTAGCGTCCAGGAGATCCTAAGAGGATGGGGAAGGTCTAGAGGCCGAATGAGGAGTGTCTGAGGGCACTTGGTTTGTGCACCTGGATGAGACTGAGGACAGGCTTCATCAGGGTCTTCAACATGCCCACGAGGGAAAGTGGAGGGACAGGTACTGATCTCGTCCCTTTCATGACCAGTGACAGGACCTGAGGGAGCGGCCTGAAGCTGAGTCAGGGGAGGTTTAGGTTCGATATCAGGAAAAAGTTCTGCACCCAGAGGGTGGTTGGGCACTGCACAGGCTCCCCAGGGAAGTGGTCACAGCACCAAGCCTGACAGAGCTCAGGCAGCATTTGGACAATGCTCTCAGGCACATGGGGTGACTCTTGGGGCTGTGCAGGGCCAGGAGCTGGACACGGTGATCCTTGTGGTCCAACCCAAGATACTCTGTGATTCTGTGACAAGCTAGGAAAGCTGGGCTTGTTCAGCCTGGGGAGGAGAGAGTTGCCTCATAGCAGCCTTCCAGTATGAAGGGGCCTACAGAGGAGCTGGCGAGGAACTGTTCATCAGGAACTGTAGTGATAGGGCAAGAAGTAGTGGGTACAAAATGAAAGACAGGAAATTTAGGTTAGCTATTAGAAAGAAATTCTTTACTGTGAGTGTGGGTGAGACACTGGAACAGTTGCTCAGTGGGACTGAGGATGCCCCAACCCTAGAAATGTTCAAGGCCAGGTTGGATAAGGCCTTGGTCAGCCTGCTCTAATGTCCCTGCCCAGGGCAGAGGGGTTGGGACTGGATGATCTTTAAGGTTCCTTCCAACCCTTAACATTCTGTGATTCAGTAAGGAAAAGCTGGATGTGTTGGGCTGTTTGCACTGTGGCCACAGTCCCAGCCAGGCTGGGCAGCCGTGAGGGACTGTGTCACCTCCTGTTACACCTTCAGGCACAGACATTGTGGGGATGGAGTCCTTGTCCCCAGCTGAAGCTGCCAGCCCAGCTCTGGCCCTCCTGAGCACATGGGTCTGCAAGGACTTTCCCATGACTTTATTGACTGAGGCCAAAATTGCACATCCCCTCATTCCAGGAGCCACGCTTTCATTGCCAGTTTTGGCCTCTTGGGGAAAACATAAAACGTGAAACAGAAAACAATTTGCTTTAGCTTGTCTTAACAATGCTAAAGGCATCACAATAAAAAAGATACCATTTTATATACATGAGACAGGCTATGGGAGAATAATGCTGTTACATTCATTTATATATCATATCTATTCATTATAATATTATATTCATTATGATTCCATTAATGAACTCTTCCCTTTCTCATTGCACTGATACTGAATACTCTTTATTAGAAATATTTGCACATTGCATTCCCCCAAGCTTAGTATTTCACTGCAAAGATTTTGACAAAGCTTTCCATACTGTGAGGTCAGCAGTGATTCTCTGCATATCCCATTACAGTTCCCAGAATAATGACTGGGTAGGATGGAATTTGTAGCTGTTTACTATAGTGGCATCTTTAGTGATAACTGTGGTTTCTTTGTGCTGTTATGTTGTGACCAACAGTGTCACCAGACATGTAGAGACTCTGAGGAGAGGATATGGGTCTATAATAGACATATTTAAATTGGAAAAGGGAGACGTTTGCAGCAGCAGAAACCCATTGTGGTTTAGATGAGCAATAAATGAATTTTCAAATCATTCAACTTTGGCTTTTGTCACATGGAAACAAAGCCTTTTTATTCTCAGTAATTCCTGCTGAGCTGCTTGCCCTGTCTGTGGTTTAGATAGTTACATTGCTGTACTTAAACTCCAAACTCTGGATTGAGAAAGACAAAAGGGTTTTTTAATCAAATAAAATACCTTTCCCTAATGTCATATAAGTGTCTTTGGCCAGCCGCATGCCTGAAGCAGAACAAAGTGCTTTATCTATTTGTGCCTTAAAGACCAGGAGCATCAGAAAGCCTGAAATCAGAAACTTTGGGAGCATGAAGTGTGTGCATTAGAGAGGAGTGTAGGGCATAAGTAGATGGAGACTGCAACTGATTGCTGGATCTTTCCTTCTCTAGAAGGAAATGTATTCAGGTATGATTTTTGGATAAATTTGGATTAGTTACAGTCAGATCTGCTGCTGTGTTTGGTACTCTAAAATTACAAGGTCTTAATTCATACAAAAAATAAAGTGATCATATGACAAATAGTAGCTATATTAATAGAAAAGTATTAAAACTAATGTGCAAGAAAGTAAATAACCAGTGTTCATGTAAATCTCTGCAACTCCAAGGATGTTATGGCATTGCCAACTTACACCAGCTGAAGTCTCAGTCCTTACACCTATCTGATTATCCTAGAGGGCACAAAACATGGGAGAAGCGTAAGGAAAAAGCATAGAAAATTATATCTGAATTGGCAATTGCCAAAATAAATACATTGACAAATAGTTTTGTAGAGAGACAGAGTTATGACCTGCAGAGAAATGGCACTTGCTCCGACTTGACTGGAATTGCTATGAAACATCATGGGAGAATCATCTCTTTTGGAAAGCAGCACAGAGTTGTGTCATTGCACTGGCTGCAGAACAAGATAATACAGAATGTTCTGAATTTAGTTTTGGGACATCAGTATTGCTCTGGATGTAATAAATCTGACAATGGAAAATTCGGGGCAGCTCATGCAAAGCAGAGGAGCCTAAAGCAGCCACATACCTACAGAAAAAGTGGAATTGCTCTCCTTTCCCTAACAGTGGCTTTTTAAGAGCTGTGCTTTAAAGGCCTTCAGAATTGCCTGATACACTGGTTGAGTGAGCCAAGGCCAGTTGGCTTGTCTGGAGGTGTGTCCATAGCAGGACCATGAAGGAAGGGTAAGGAGACAATGGATACGTGGATGGATGCATGCATGGGTGAGAAAGCAAGAAACAAAACAAAAGGGTAGGTAGAAAAACCTAACCTGAGTCTTTGTGTGGTAATCCATGATAAAATAATCAGGTGTTTCTGAAACTATATGCATGTGTAACTTGGGAAAAACCTATGAGTATGGCAAGAAAAAGTGTTCTGTAGAAGCCATGAGCTAATTCTTGGTAGGGCTTCCAGAGTTTGTATAAAGGACAACACCAGGCCAAATTTGTTCTTTTTCTAGGCAGGCCTTCACTGTCTGCAATAGTGGGGCAGCCACAGAGTGCATTCAGTGTAAGAAAACCATCTGGGTGGGAGCCTTGTTCCCAGGGATTAAGCCAGGCTTGCTTTCTGTTCAGTATATGAATGAATGTCTGTAAAACTCTTCAAGCACAGTCTGCAGATCCTAAATATCTATAACATCCCTTCTGCAAAAGCCTGTTTGTGAGCTGTGCTGAAGCATGGCTAATGACCAACAGCAGTTTTGCAACAAGGAATGCCTGTCCCTCCCTCATTCCACATTGCAGACAACTATATCAAGTACTGCTGTTATCTGGGGCCTCTAGCTAGTATTGTGAAAAAAAAGATACAGTAAATTCTAAATATTCTTCAGGAATATAAATCTCTCTCAAAATCTTTTTGGGAGTTCTCCATACATACAGAAGCTTTCTGGAAGGCCTTCATAAATAAAGAATTATAGAACTGGGTGCATTTTCCAGAAATGCCTTTTATCTCACCAGCTGAGGATGTTGTTTTGTGTTTTATTATCTGCAAAAGGAGGTGTAGTAGCCACCCAGGTTAGCACACAGCTGGGTCACAGGCAGAGAGCAGCACGGCTGACAAGTCCTGCAGCACATGAGGAACTTGTTAGGCACAAAGAACACCATGCTGTGAACTACTCTGGGGTCTTGGCAAGAGTGTAGTGAGCAGTGGACAAGTTCTATAAAATTGATTTTCCAATAATGTTGGCATTTTAGAGAGGAAAGGGAAAAGAGACAGCAGCAGTGTGAAGTCATTGCATCACATGCATTTGCACATATGAAAAGGGCTTGTGCTTATCTCAGGTTAGCAACAGGATATGCAGTTTTAGGTCTGACATCAAATTTTTGTTTATTCATTTAGCCACCTGCAAAAGATGCTGGGTTGTCATCTCCAGGGGTTAAAGTCCTTTATTTATGTGCTGGAAGGTGCTGCGTGGACAAATGCAGGCTGGATTTCCCTGTATTGCTCCACCAGCATGGCTCAGCCCTGATCTGGTTTCCATACTCATTCAGCTAAAATAGTCACCTAGGGAGTAAACCCTGCCAGCCACGGCCATGGTTCCTGAGATATGGAGTCCAGCCAGTCAGAAGGTAGCCAAGATAACCTCATTACATCACATGCCAAAGAGCCACAAACAGCTGTAGCATTTGAAGGACTGTGACATTTAAACAAGATACTGAAAATGCAAGGTAGTCATCATCACCTTAGAATGCATCCAAATGGGGGATTTAGAAATTAAAGGCTTCCTATCATATTTTTGTGGCATCATGCACCAAAAAATAAAAATAGGTGGGACACTGATCTTCAGTGGGGTGTATTTTTTCCAGTGGTAAATTCTGGTGAGAAGCAAGGACACTGTAGAGCCTGAAGGTACACAAAGAGTGTGTATGAATGCATTCTAGTTCTCTGTGTGCGTGCATCTGTCATAAGTGTGTCACTTGCTAAGAGTCAAAATAAGGCCAGTGCAGATGAGTAAGTATATGCAAAAAAGGGCAGGGAGGAAATTCATGTCAAATCAAGCTAAAAATAGATGGCTGAGTGGATGAGGAAAATGGTATAAGAAATGCAAATAGAACAACTACAGTCTGAGGACAAAACTAGCCTCGCACAAGTTAAATTTTTTTCTGGACTTGATTGAAAATATTTTAAATATGTGTCATTGAATTTAGAATGAAAATTAATTTGTTTAAGTTCAGAGGTTCATAATTTCTCTCCCCATGAAACTCAGATTCCCTTCCTTCCTTCCTGCCTTCCTTCCCTCCCTCCCCAGGGTTTTCCATGTAGTTAGGAAGTCACAATGACAATTGTGTTTGGCAGTACTGTTGACTAAATTTATTTCAATTGACATTATATTTGTAGAAATACAGACTTTATGCTTAGGCCTAAAAAAAATATCAATAACTCATTCAAAATTATTTTGAGATAGGGCAATAACCCAGTCCTATTTTGCTCTTTTGTGTACAAAGGCAGAGTGTGAACCTCTCAGGCATGTGTTGTGATTCTGGGGCATGTTGTGATTCTTGGGGTGTCCTGTGCAGGCCCAGGAGTTGGACTTGATCATCCTTGTGGGTCCTTTCCAACTCAGGATATTCTATGATTCTGTGAACAAGGCTACTCCTGCAGAATTTGCTGTCCAGAAGGAGCAGCAGATTCCTGTGCAGGTGGTAGAAAGAAATAGCACACAGAGTGTGATCCTTGTGCTCATTTGATGTATCTAGTCAAAAAAATTGTCTTCTGGAGATGCCTGTTTCTTTCCTTCACCTGTTGCAGATGGAAAAGGTGCCAAACTTCATAGACATCTAACTTTTAGGTCTCAGAATAAGGAGATAATGATGTTATCCTGTGTAATTTGTTCAACAGCACAGGTTATCTGGGTCAGTGTTGAGGAATGTTTGTGTTGCAGAAGTCTCAGGCACTTCTGTCAGACAGCAATCACTGCTGGCATTGACAGTGCTGGGAAGGACACATTACAGAGCAGTTTGAAAAATGTCTAATTCTCTTAGCCAATGGAAATCTGCAAATCTACAGTGACAATTCAAATACCACAAGTTCTCATTTCCAACAAATATTTCCATTTGGCAGCATTCAGCTTCCTCTCAAATTTGACCTTTCCCTCACAAAGCACATGATGCAAATGCAAAAATAAAGGAAGCAAGAGCTCACTTAGAAATGCCATTTTCCATTAAAAGCAGTTTTAATGAAATATATTCCATCAGCTATAGGTGCTTTTGACAGTCAGTAAGTGATTCAGGTGCCTAAACACAGGATTCATGGTCTGTCTGAGAAATACTTTAAGGCATCCAGGATACCTGTGCGGAGGTGAGGATGTGACAGCCACGTGCAACTCCCTTACCTCTCTGGGGCTGGGAGGGACACTCCAGGGCATCTGGAATAGCATTACACACCCTCAGCTGGCCAATTAGTCTCAGAATGTCCACAACTTCAGACAATAAAACATCCCATCTGATGCCATTACTGATGGGCTGCCAGAGCCTGGTAAAGGAGAGAGGGCAGCAGCACAGTGTCCTTGAGTCTCACCCTAAATTTATGGCACTCTTTTGCCCCCCCGGTTACTTCCCACCAGAGCAGGCAGAAATTCCTGCACTGGCAGCTCCATGCTGTGACCTCCAGCGAGTGCTCACCCTCCTGCTCCATGCCAAGCCCCAGAGCAGGAGGCAGCTTGCAAGGCAGGCACTTGCAGCAGGAGCCCATGCTGTCCTGGGAATGATCCGAGCACATGGCAGGCAGGCACAGCAAGCTTGGCAAGGAAGGTGAAGTCTGGTGTTGGGCAAGCGGATTGTGCAAGGATGCACCGGGATAAACAGAGTGATACCTAGCAATCAACTCTGTGCAAGTCTCCCCGAGGCTATAAAAAGACAAGAAGGCTTAATAACAGCCTGAGTCAGCATTATTATGTATATTAAGTCTCAGGGTCACAGAGGCAACACTGGAGTGCCATGTGCTGGAGAAAGAGTACAAAGAACACAACTAGTCCAGGTTGGCTGTGGATCTGAGCAACCTGGTCGAGTGGAAGTGTCCCTGTTGGAATGGGATGATCTTTAAGGTCCTTTCCAACCCAAACCATTCAATGATTCTATGGTAATATAATATAAATGGAATTGGTATTGCAGAGTTCCCAGGCTTTTTCATTCTTCCTAATTATATTACCATTTTGGCTATAATCTCTTTTAGCAGATAAAGAATTGTCTCTTTCTTCTATAGTGACCTGCTAGTTAGTGTCAGCAGAAAACTGTTAGGCTGTCCTGGATTTCTGAGCTACTGCTTCAGCTTGACCTTTTCTGGTGAAAGCAGGGGCTTAGCCGTGCTGTGTAAGATTTGATGTTACAACCAGAACATGGGGCATGAACCTTCTGAACTTATATTTTAATGTAATGGCAAATGGATCTGTTAAAACAGAATCAGTTATATTCTCTTTTACATATCTTTAAGGTTTAATGAGGAAGGCTTAAGAAGGTTTAATGAGAAAGATTTTTTAAAATTCTTACCTCTTTCAGTAGAATTATCGCACACAAGTTGAACTGAAGTACACAGGACTTCACACCGTGAAAAATACATGCCCAGCTGTGTTGCTGATATGGAGCACTGAACTACACCAAGCCTAAAGTGGCTCCTGGATTTTGTCTCTGCCCTTTACTCCTATACTACACATTTTGGATGTGAATTTCTGCTAGCACTGTAAACTTACCCCAGTGAAGAATTTGGCCTTCATGTTGCAGAGACAAAATCTCAGTACCATGTTTGTGTTTGGATTGTTCTTAGTGGGTTTTTTTTGGTAAGTTGTTTTCTTCTTTTTGCTCGAGTGATTCATTTATGAAACAAGATGATGAGATTCAGGTTTCTGATGGTCTTTCCATTACCCAGGAATTGAAGTACTCTGAGCAGGTCAAGACTTGCATAAAGATAAACACACATACTCAAAGTGAACACAAATACTTTAAATATAACTTGTGCCCTGTGCTATTTACCCTGCTTAATCTTCTGCTGTGGATTTATGGCTGTTGTCACAGTACTTTCTTCTCTGGCCTTTCTTAGAAGAAAGCTTTTTCAAGAACTAAATTAATTAAATTCACAGAACATTAAACTAAAAATACTGTTCATACAGATAGGCACAAATATACATGCATATACCTCCAATTAGCAACCAGTTGGAGATTTGAACTAAATCTGGCAGATTAGATTATCTGATAATTAGTTTGTTTTGAGTTTGGATCTGCAGGGCAGATGCTGGACTTCAAAAAACAAAATTACTTTGGGAAAGGGCACCAGTTTCTCATATGTACATCCTTAGAGTTGTATAAACATTCCAAATAAATTCAAAGCCATGTGTTACTTGCCAAATGTATTATTTTTTTTAAAAGGGAAATTCATGCACCAGTTTTTGAGAGTAATCTGCTTATACAATTTGTGGACTCTTAGATAATTTTCCAGCATTTGTGGTACAGCAGAATAAAGATCATGTTTTATTCCAGTTATGAGATTTTAGCTATATATTATTAGAGACTTTAAAAGTAGTTTGACATGCTTGTAACCAGAACATGGGCCAGAAAATGAGTAATGTTTTGTCATCAGCGAATTTCTGCTGCTTCAGAAAAAGTGATCTTAACTTCAGAACCAGCAATGATGTTACATCTTCAGATGAAACTTAGTCTCTTGTGGCTGCGCCAGAAAACTGATATGTTTTCTGTTTGCTCTATAGGCAGCATTTCAGTCATCCTGGCTTTCTCTTTTACTGCATAATAAATAAAGAGTGTCATTCAAGGGGTTTTTTTCTTATTCATAAATAAGAAATCTCATCCTCATTTGGTGTAGAGCCATTTCAGTTGCTTCGCTAACATTTTATTGTCTGCCTCACTAACAAATACACTGTCTGCCCAGAAACACTGTGGCTTCCCTTAGATTGTTCTATTCATCTGATTCAAGTGGACAATAAAACATGCTGAATGACAGAGTGTCACTGATGACTAGAGAGCTTTAAAGAAAAAACATTCTGCCTCCTGCCTTCCCATCGGTTTTCATATATCTGAATGTACCCTGCACAACACACACTGTATTTTAATTGCCTTGTTGATATATTTCTATTAATTTCTGGTGATTAAAAATTTTGGGAAAATAGGTACCTACATCGCTAAGATTAATAAACAACCTGCTATTGGGAGATACTTGTTAAATATATTTTTGGTAAATTATTCTACAGTACTTGAAAAACACTGGAAAACTGAGGGACGTCCTTTAAATGGAAATATATATATATATGTGTCCATCTGCTCTGGACATAGATGAAATAGATGACAGAAATGGCTGGTCTGTGGCTTGTATCAGGGGTGGGAGTTGGTGGAATGCCTGGTTTGGTAACAAAAGACATTTCTTGCCCTCAGATTGGAGTTTGCCATGTTGCAGAGCCTGGTCCAAAGCCAGCAGCTCTTGTGTTCCCTCTTGGCTCACACAGTGCACAGGTCTCGTGCTGCACAGGAATAAGGTATTATTATTTACACTTGCTTTTCTTTCTCACTCTTTCTAGTCAAGCAGAAGTGTAAGTGACTGTAATTCCTCTCTCCATTAACTAGATGTGACAGTTCAGCAACTTTTGCCTGACATACAGCTGGGTTTTCTGGAGTCCTTTGTCCTGAGGGACCTCCTGGACCTTCAGGTGCCCTTCAGGTATTGTATACCACTGTGTGATTTTCAAGGTAACCCAGGACATGTTTCTTTCTTTCTGAAATGAAGGTAGGGTGTTTTTTTTTCCTGTTTATTCCATATTCAGGCACTGCAAGACGGATAATGGTGTAAAATACAGATGTATTGGGAAGAAGCAATAATGGCAGCACAGGTGAGGTAACTAAATGAACTATTTTGGAGAGGGATGGTACTTTATGCTCGGAATGTTACAGCTCTGCACCTCTGAAAATTACATACACTATTTACAACACCTCCTGGTTGAGTAAGAATTTATTTGTGTTTCTCCATGTCCAGCTAAATGTTAAATAGGACGTCATGCAGTACTGCTCTGTCTCTGGGTGAAGGGGTGAGTGGAAAGACGTACAGAACTTTCTTCTGTGACATTCCCATCTACAGATACATATGAATTGATAGAAATAACCTTTCGTAATACCCACAATTTTCTGTAGTTCTAATTTTTATTGTGCCTGCTGCCTGAAAGATGATAAGACTTATTCATAAATTCACACTCCAATGGTTTGATAAATATATAACCGTCTCAAAAGGAGTTTCTTGGTGCAGTGCATGTTATTTATCAGGTCTCAGTTTTCCTTGGGTTTGGTCCTAAGGTTTGTTGTTGATTTTTTGTGTTTTGTTTTTTTTTTTTTATTTTGACATTTTTGGCTGACTTTTCTGATCCTCTTCCTACTAAGAGCCACAAGGAAAAATAGCACTTGGGACAACTAAAACTAAATTCATCGTGACAAAAAATATGTTTATATACCTTTATTATATTATCTCTTCCTCTCTATCTGATAAATGAGGAGGCGAGAATATTGTAAAGTGATATTCTATAGCAGGCACAACGCTTATCAGTTACTTTCCTTTGACCTTCTGCCTTGGAAAATTAATTCACTTGAGCTGTTCGTACACTAGAACATTAGGAAAAAAATAATGTTAGCACTGGTGAATATAATCTCTGCAGGAAAGCTGGGCAATTATTCAATGGTCTAATCTTATCTCTTGTTTCATTTTTATATGGCAAGTCTACATTTAAAGTATTAGATATACTGTGCTTCTGCTCAGTACCATCAAAGCCCAGTAAATAAACGCTGCTAAGTGCCACCATGAGTGAAGGAGCTTATAATGAGAAGTGTGAGCAGCCCTGTGCACCATTCATCATTCTGTTCAGGCCCATATTGGGGCTCTTTTTATCAGCACTGTTCGGAGCAGTGTCATCACCTCTGGTATAAATCTTCTGTCAGTGTCTGTCGTCCCTGTGCCCTATTAAACTCATGCTCTCACATAATCACGGAATGACCTTTGGATGTCTTTCATTAACCTCTGACCTGAACCCTGCTGCCTTCTTGTTGGTAGGTAAATCTATAACATGACATTTGCTTATGACTCAACCTTTATCCTTGCTTAATAGTCGTGCCTTTCAATTTTTTTTTGTTCTGGAGCAAAAAGATAGTTACAATCTTAAGGCACAGCTTGGATTTTAAATGTTGGGACACAATATTCATCTAAGTGTCTCCTAATAGACTTTCCAATATTTTTCCACTGCTGCATACTGAATCTTATCAATTGCAAACTGATGCAGGATGTTAGCCTCTGAAGTAATAATTTCATTTCTGATAGAAGTTTTCTTTTCCTCAGATATTTTCTTCTTGCTGTGTACTCCTAATCAGGGATTAAAGACTGATTAATTCAAATTCAATTGTGCAGCTGTGCCACAGCTCAGCCTAAAATTTCTGATCCTGCAGAGGAGGGTAGCTACTGCACAGGAATAATGATAATAAAAATAAAGCAAGATTTTGCTCTCATGAGGATCAAGTGGGCTGGAAAGTAGTTCCTGCAGTGCTCTCTCTGTGTTGCCGATGTCTTACTGCAAAGCCTTGGTCAAGCTACTTGCTTTTTCTATGACTCATTTACCTCACTTGTAAAACGGGCCATGGTAAAACTGTGCCTGCAGAATAAAACATGAAAAATGGCTTCTATTTACCTCTTGTGTGCTCGGGAACCAGGCTGATGCTCTTATTAACCCTGCTCAGCTAAGTGTGTGTACAGAGTTGAAAGCACACTGAATTATATTTCTCCTCTTTCAGCCCTCCCTCCCACCATGAATGTGCCCCTAGTTACCCTTAACTATAATTAGTACCAATTAACTAAAATTCTTAGCAGTTGTATTCCAGCAAACCCATTGATGAAAGGGGCTCTTGGCAGCAAACAGGAAAGGAAATGTTTGGGGTTTGTGCAGGCACTGGAATGAGGGGTTTGTGGAAAAAGGCAGGAGTGGCTCGTGCTTCCTTGGTGAGGGTTTGGGGAATGGAGTCAGCCTCTTATGGGAAATGGGAGAAAGGGAATGGACATGGCACTGGAGAAGCTCAGGGAACACAAAATGCAGGTATTAAGGTTGAGGGAGATTGTGGGTAGAGAGTGGGACAGATAGATGTGATGGAGGTTTGTCTGCAAGATGCTTGGTGCTGATTCAGTCTTTGGAGTGACAACAGAAAAGATCACAGGGCTTCTGGCAGAAAAATTAGGGTAAAAATCTGAGTGCATGTACATACATGGCTTTTGTAATTTTCTGCTAAAGTGCTCTGAATCATCCTGAAGCAATGTTAAAGTAAGAAAAGATTAGATGGCTTTATCTTCTCCTGAATTTTATACATACCTTTAATAAGAACATTTTAGCAGGATTGTATACATATAAAATTTTCAACTAATTTGTGTAATGGTGACAGTGTTTCCTGCTCCATGTAGTGCACACACACTCATTAAATCTGTCTTGATTCTGCTGTGCAGGAAGCAAAAGCAATATGACAGCAGTTTGTTCCTGAAATTTTCTTTTACTGAATTCAGGAATGGCAAGTAGGTTATGCTTCTCTTTCCTGTTTTGCTATGAGGCTGTCTCCTCACAGCTGGAAGGCCCATCTCTTCTCAGCTTGTGATCAAGTGCCATCAAAATGGAGAAAATTTCAGGGCGTTGGGAATGAACAGATAAGCAATTTGTCTCTGTTTTGACTTACAGTGTTTTGATCTAGCATTTCTCCCTGTTTTTATCAGTGTTCTCATTTCTCCTTTTTCTCTCTCATTTTCTTCTATGCTTGGATTTGTGCTTTTTGATATCAAGGGCAAAAAACCCTCTCACTGGCAAAAGGGAAAAGAAGTGGGCAACACAGTGTGTGATACCAGTCTCTGGCCCACTAGGGCCTATTAGTGCCCTTGGGACACTGACACAGCCCTACAGTGACATGGAGGGAGGGACAGGGAACAGGGAACCACAGAAAATGTGACGGAAAGGTCATTTCACTCTGATGTGCCTAGTGCCAGTCTTCCCTTGGGCCCAGTATCCCTGGTGGTGCCCAGGATGTGACCTGCCAGCTGGGCACAGGTTCACTGGATGGGGATCTGTTCTGTCAGCTTTAACTGGAACTGTTAGAATTCCAAATAATTCCAAATAGAAATAAGATACAACAGTACTCTGGAGCTCTGGCTATGGATCAGAATTATATTGTGCTAGGCACAACAAAACCTTTTCCATCACCACTGGAGATGGAATCTCCAAAATCACAAAAGCATGAGAATAGAATTAGAAAATGAAGGACCATCTCTATTTTATATTTGGATTTATAAATACATTTGGAAATGGTTGTCAGGGGTCAAATTTGGCAAAATGCAGTTGAGAACCTCTGGAAAAAGCTGTATTTTGAAGAGAAATACATAGAGTACGGATCCTGTCTCTTAGGTGGCTCAGTCCCACAAACCTGAGTGTGTTTTTGATCTGGCCATGGCAAAGCAGAAGATTTTCAACAGACGACAACAAGAGAGGATTTTGGATGATGGCAGCAAAGAAACACAAAGGGGTGGTTAATTGTGTGACCCACAGGGAGCACTGGAAGACATTAATGGGTATAAAGAGGCCATATTTCCATAAATGACCATTAGTCTTCTGCAAATGTTCCTTGAAATGTAAAGGAATGATTTTCTCTCTCCAATTAATCATCCTAGAAATCCTCCTTCGTGTAATCTTGAAAACACGGGAGAGGACTTAGTATCAGTAAATGTTGCCAGATGTACAAAATGGCAGAGTAATGTGTTGTAGAAAATGATTTTGGGTGGCAGAAACTGGATAGGAAGCCAAGAATACTGCACCAACATTTGAGCTTTTCTGCAAGAGGCGTTGCCAGCCTCAGGAGGGAGCACTGGATAATTTATAGGTTAACATTTTCTTTTTATGTGAATAGCATTTTTTCTCATTTATAGTTAATTAGGTTAAGCATGCATGGGGAGTGAGGGAGGAAAGACTTTCAGAGAGAATCTAAACGATTAGTAATTTGAATGAAGTAAAAGAATCTGCTAAAGGATGTAGCTCTGGAATTAAATATGTTGCTATAACAAGTGTAAGTATCAGATAGGAATTTTAAAGGTTCTTACATTAATTATATCAGCAGCATAAAAAGAGGTATTTACAGATTTGGCACATGGATTCTTTTCCCAAGTAGCTGCTGTTTCATTTTACTAGAGGAGGAGAAACTATTTGTCCCACCATTTCACAGGTTTATATCTTTTGGACAGATTTCTTGTCTCAGGGGTTTTGGTTCACATACAGGATCAGTTAAGGTGAATTACAAAGTAAAATGAATATTCCCTTAACCACTGAGTTTCTTCAAATCTTTTTCCCTGTGTAAAATCTTCTTGACACTTTCTGGTTGGATGATTTTTATTTTTTTTTCCAGATTCTGTGTGTCCATCTCTGCTCAGCTACTGGAACAGTTTCATATAGACCCCTCTGAAAATTTTGCACCATATCTAGTCCAGGACAGAGTTTTATGCAGACACTCAAAAGGCTTAGGGTATTAAAATCACCTGGGCTGCAGTTTGTTTACTGGTGCTGAGACCTGTCAAATCCAGCGTGTTGATGGTGAGGGTTGCACCATTTGGCTGGCATCTTCCACCACGGGGGTGATGCAGCTTTCCTTTGCAGTGCTGTGTCACAGGCTCTGTCCCATCCTCATGTCCCATTTCCCTGGCACAGCTGGCTGGTTTCCCCCCCAAACCTGGCTCTTCACTCTCTGCCTCTGTTGGGAGATCCAGAGCATGGCTGCTATGGCCAGAGACAGAATAACATGTTCCAGGATATCTGTGATGAGCCAGACAGAATTTAAAAGAGGGAAGAAAATGTATTAAAAAGTAGTTAAAATTAATTTTCACCTGGAATACCTTCCACTGTATAATTTTTGAAAATGCTCAGAGCAGCTTTTAACTAATTTTCAGTTCTCTTAAATGTTTGGTGGCGTTTTTAAATGTAAGCGTGTAAGTTCAAATTTAAGCACTTTTATCCAAGGGATCTGATGTACAAGTTCTCCCAGCTGAAGTGTGTGCAGTAGTTCCAAAGACCAGGCAGGACTTTGAGTTAGATACTAAATATAGATTTAACAGTTTATCTCTTGACACCCAAATAATTCAAGAGGTGAATGATTTATGATTTCAAGAAATGAGTGATTATTTATCCTGGAAAACACTGCCATTTTTATTGCACATGAGCAGTTCCACATGGAGAGTTATTCAAAGTAGTTTAATATTTGTGCTGTGCCCATAAATGCCAGTTTCTTTTTCTAGACAAGGATCTTTAAAATATCCTAAAGGAATTGAATGCTGAGCCCCAGTGAAAGTCAGGGAGAGATAAGCACTGAATTCCCTCATTTTAAAAGATCCCAGTGTTTATTGGCTATCCCCCAGATGTCACAACAACATTTTAGGAGCAATTTTGGGTTCTTCCACCATGACATGCGTGGTGCAATGAGTTTAAATGCCCTGCCTTGGGTGACCCAGGGAAGCTGTAGCAGATGCAGAAGAACAGAGGAACCTGACCCAGAGCCCATTCACCTCCTGAATCACAGGCCTTCCGTCACAAGCCAAGGGGATTCTTTCACACGTGCAAGGAGAAATGGCAGAGACAACAACAGTTCAGCCAAGCTCATGGTGGGTTTGGATCAATAGGTTTTGGCCAAGCAGCCAATGCTGAGGAGCAGAGCCCAGAGCTGTGAGGTTGGTTCCTGGCTAACTGCATCTGTGCCTCTGGTGGCTCCTGGCAAGTCCTTTGCCTCACCAGCCTGAAAAGCTGGGCAGAAATGACTTAAGGAGTGGTTGTGAGAATTAGCTAATTACACCTGTGCAAAGCCCTGCCAGAGAGCTGCTCTGCCCTCAGTGGAATAGCCTGAGATGTGTGCTCTCTGCAGCCTCTTGCAGGGAAGGATTGAATTGCACAAGGGCTCATCTGTAGCTGCTGAGGTCACTGGGAGGTATTTTGATGCACCCTTTAGCCCCTCTACTTGCCCAGGCAGCCCCATGGACTGAAGCTGACTGAGGCTGCTGCAGCAGGAGGTGACTTTAGGCATTTTGAGCATCAACGAGCTCCCCCAGGGCAGCTCAGAGGAAGAGCTGTGGTGATCACTGCTGCCTGTGGAGCAGCACCAGATCTGAAGGGCAGCATGAGTTCTGCCACATCAGATGCTGCACCTCTAAAGCATGTCTGTAGCTCTCCATGAAGAGATTCCAGCACAGAATGTTAACAAGTCTTGTCACTCCGCTCACTTGCTGGTTTCTATACATGGCAGGAATGGTCACAGCAGAAGGATCCTGGTGAGGAACCACAGGACTCTTTATTTCCTGATATCCCTTCAGCTTAGAGAGTCAGGCCAGTTCAGGGATTAGGCAGGTGGACTCTGCAGCTGCGTTTTTATTTGTCCCAGCAGCATCAAATTACTCCTCTCTTCTTCTGAGCTCTACCTCATAGAGGTAGGCATATTTTATCACTGGTAGAAATGGAAATATCCAAGGAGAGGGATGAAGAAGGGATAAGAAGGACTGGTGTGGCATCTCTTCAAGACCTGGATTACACCATTGGCAGGTGAAATGCTTCTCCTTGGGTGAGCTGGTTTTCCCATTTTTGTGAAGGGCTCCTTCCCTTGCACCTGGGCTTAGTCTCTTCTCCACTCATACCTGATCGTCAGGGCAGTGGGAGTGCTGGGTGCACTAGCAGTGCCTGGAGAACTGCATTGCTCTGAATGGCTCTTGCTATTTCCTTGTGGTATCTATCCCAGAGGCTGTGCCAGTGGATGTTCAAGGCTTGGCTCATCATAACATTCCTTTGAGAAATAATGGTTTCACTGGAAGAAGTTGCCAGTACATTAAAAATTTAAGGACAGCATTTTTCACGCAAAAGCTTGCTGTCAATATGGATAATGAGCTATGTGCTGCTGGTTTCCTTCTTGGGGTGGGAGACAAAGGAGGACTGGACTTTGTGCTGAATGGATGGTTGTAAGAAGCTGGTACTATTCAGTGATTCACGAGCAGCTTGCAGACATCAGGAGTAAAGGTTTGTTACATCTCTAATTTTTTTCTTCCTCTGGGCAGGTGGCCTAACAGCCCAACAGCTGATCCTACGTTTTAAATTTAATTTTAATTGAATGCACTGCTAGAGATGCCTTAAATTGACTCTTTTTGTTTGAATTTCCTAAGGGAGTTTTCCCCAAGACCTCTATCCTAGTGATAACTTATTCTGGCCAATGGAGCCAGTGTGTATTTATTGTATAGCTCTCCATCCCCTCTCTGGCTTCTGCTCCCACGAACACTGCAGTTGCTGATGACTAGAAAATTACTCAAGTGTGAACTGTTTCGCTGTCTGTCACTATGCTCATTAGGCTAGTGAGAAAATGTATCTATGGCTCTGTCACACACAGCCCTCATTAGGTTAGCAGCACATTGAGATCATTGCCTTTTTTAAAGATGGCTGCAGGAAAATGGCTGGGTAGTTTGATGCTCCTCAGTAATAAGTGGAAGTAGCAAAACTAGGGCTTGCTGCATTCCCCTCTGAGATAATTGCATTGTTTGCAGGCAGAATAATCCCACTTCTTGCTCTGAGAGGAAGGGGCAGAAGGTGCTCAAGGTAATTCTGTGTGCAAAAGAGATTTAGGACAAGGACAGTCTTCATTTTTTGCATCTGCTTCTGCTTGTGCCTGTTCAGCTGGAGGAGCTGTGCTGAAGGTGGTGTGCTATCACTTGTGTCACTATGAGCAGGATTTAGGTCTATCAGCTGTAGCTGTAACTGGTAGGGAGGGTTACCTGGGGGTTTCTAGTTCTTACCTCCAGCAATGAGCCAAAGTAGCACTAGTCAATATAGACCCATTTTTGCCATACCTAGAAGGCTTCATTTAGATACTCACACTGCCAAATGTCCATGCTGAGTTTCAGCTAGAAAAGATGTGCTAAATGACCACATGCCTTCTCTCTAATTAGTACTTTCTTTCTAGTTTACTTCTTTTCCCAAGCAAAGAGTGCCACTGACTTCCACACTGCCATTTCACCTAAAATTGATTCACTAATTGTTATATGCTCTGGAAAGACAGGTAGCTATTTAGTCCAACCACCAGAGCAGGGACTTAATTCTACTTACAGCAGGACCACAGTGTTGGATGGGACCATTGTATTGCTGGGAGCTGCTGCTTGCTTTGCTGCAAAGGGTGATTCTGGGAGCTGCAGTACAGCCTTTTCTGCTGTGGCTTTGGTCTAACTCACCTCCTTACTACATGTTGTTAGCATTGGTAGGTGAAGGTTTGCATGTCACTACAATTGCTCAGAAAAGTAATTTTACATGAGGAGTTTCTTCTATGCTTTCACTGTAAAGTATTTCTATTGGTGATTTACTTCTGTGTGGTGATCCCAAAGAACTGAAAGGCAGTTTACACACAAACTTTTCCATCAACTGAATCTCTATAGAAGTGTGTGGGGCAGTGTCTGGTCACCCCACTGGACCTCCAGTGCTGATGATCCATCTCTGTTCTGCCACAGGAATGTTCATTCATTAGCGTTGGTGCAGAGGATCCGTCATGTTCTGTAGCTGATTAAGTTCATAGCAGATATGTATTCCCTAGGGATAGGATGATGAAAAAACTTAAAGGCCTTTTTGCTTATTTAAAGTTGATATCCAACTCCAAGTTAAATTGGATATCAAGTACTTGACTTACTCTGCGTATATTCTCTTCAATTCCATATACATAGGCTTCTTCTCATTATCTGCATTTACAAATTCAAAGGCAATTAGCCCTGAAATAGCTAGAAATGTAGAGAAAGAAATGTTTGAATTTTTATTTCCCGTAAAGTTCACATTTTCTTTTTCATTTAAGAGGAAGTTTAATTTCTTTTGAAGCACATAAGACAAATGTAAAAAAAAGAAAAAGAAAATCCCTCATGGGAAGGGAAGCTGAAAAAGACCATTATCATGAAATAGAATATTTGCTTCCTAGGCTGGTGATTCAAATACTCTTTGAGAGGCTGAGTCTAAATGCACATGTTGAGAGTGCTGGTGCTAGAATGGCTGGGCTCTGGTGGTTGGTTCTCCTGGCAGCTGAAGCTGAGCTGGGAGCAATGCTGGGTGTTTCTAGAAGCCAAGCAAGTTTGTGTGCTTGGTTCCAGCCTGCAGGGTCACCACAAAGCACAGACAAACTGCAGTACCACCCCATCTGCTGTGTGCAGCCCACTCCTGCCATGGGCTGCCATTCAGCTGGCTTTACAGTCCTCAGCAGGAGCTCAGATTTTTATCCAAGCCAAGCTTGGAGCTACCTGTGCAAGAACACCTGTGTTCAGTCAGATGCTGAGTTAAGGAACGTGGGAGTGGAAGAAAGGACTCCAACTCTCATTTAAGACATAATCCTGGTGTAGCCTATGTGGAATAGGCCACTTCAGCTCCAAAAGAACTGGTGTCTCCGTACTAAGGATAAGCAGACTGAGAAGGCTTGGTTCTCACAAGCCCAGGCACTGAGCAGCCATAGGATAGGAGCCAATTTCTCAGATTTTTTTCCTTTGTGTCAGAATCGAACCAGCCTGGTGAACAGGAAAGCCTGTGCTGTGTCTGCAGTGCCTGGGCAGGAGGACAGCTCTGGGGAACTGTCTCCAGCTCTCTGCCATCACTACATTCCCTGCAGACCAGGCTGGCCATCCCTGCTCCCAGCACCTCGCAGGGTTTCACAGGGCTTGTCCCACTGGCCACTGGGAATAACAGGTTCATGCTTTGTGATGATTTTGCAATTGTCTTCAGTTTTATATTAGTATTTAAGTTGCCTTGTCGCACATAACTTGTCTTCAGAACACACCAGCTTTTCATGAAAGTAATTAATTTACAGCAATATTAGTTAGTTCATCCAGCTGGCTGATTGTGCCTTATTAGTGCCTAGGAACAAGATTGGGTTTTTTCTTCTTTTCTGACAGGGATTCTTGGAGCCTCAAAGAGCAATTAGCTTAAAAAAAGCTGTCCTGGGGAGACAGGATTAGTACTAAAAAGGCCCAGGCCCTAACTTGAAAATCTTTGAGTTGTCTGGAATTTTGTTTTTCTTTTTATTCATTACAGGATACATTATTAACTAACAATCTTCTCCAAAATTCATATCACCTATTAAAAAGTAATAACTTTTTTAAAGTTTACCAGTTGATTTTAATAATTTTCATTTAAAGTAAAAATATAACATCATATTCCAAGAGGTGAATCAGTGTCCTGCTGAACAGATGATGCTTCAAGTGTTGTTTGGGGATTTTTTTTTGTTGGTTGGGTTGCTTTTTTGTAGAATGATATTTTCATAAAGAAATTTCCCAAAGCAGAATAACTCCAGAAGTTGACTTTCAAAGGACTGTTGGTGGCACCAGTTTCTTCTTCTTTTTATGGAGCTGATGGGAGCCAAGACTAGACTGTAGACTTCTTAGCATCTGTAAACTCTGCAGTATCTGCTGCAGTAGGAAAATAAATAACCAACAGCAATACATGAAGACATTACATGTAACATGGCCTGAACTAGTACCTCACTAATGTGTACATAACCTCCTTTATAAAACCATATCTTACCCAGGCTAAGCACTTAATTATTATTGATTAGTTCTGCCCACTCTTCCAATATCAGTCGTTATTGAAATAATCTCCATAGCCCTCATTAAACATGCATCTGTTTCCATGGGAATGCATTTTTAAATAAGAAGTGCTATTTGAATATTATTGGTTTCACTGGCTGTTCAGGCACTTGGTACTGTGGTTGCCCAATCTGTCATAGTTAATCAACTCTCATCTCTTAACACTGGCTGCAGTTATCAATGAGTTGAGGATTAATATTCTGGGCGAAGCAGATGATAAATCATTTGTATATAATTAGTGTACAGCAAGGTTACAGCTGACATGAATTTTTATCTTAATTATGAGAGAAATTTGTTCCATTAATTTAATTTAGTTTGCATGAGTGGCTAGACACCTAACAAAGTTAATCTTACACCTGTCATTACAACATTAAGGAGAGGCTCATTTTCAAGCTGTAGACACAGAAACTCTGGTATATAAGGATAATGTTGCTCATTCTGATGTGAAAATAGATGATCGTAGACAGAAGATACAGAACCTGCTCTCTTTAAAGAGTTCCCAAAGGATTTATGTGTGAATATTACAGAGATTCAAATTTGGTTGCTGCTGTACCGAGTAGACTAATTTTCCTTCTGTACCTCTTCATGAGAGAAGCATGCAGTGCCTGCAAACAAAGGCAAAAATTTCCCCTTAATTTTCATGGATATGCATTTTAATTACCTTAACTATACACATATAGTTAACATATGACAATATCACAGCACTTGTATGACATAATATCTGCATTAATAGCTATGGGTGAGGAAACTGTGCTGCCTGCAATCCAGCTTTCATATTTATGTGTAAAAGAATTATTCATAACTTCATCTACTACACAAATGGCAATTATGCAGGCATTTCTGAGGTTTCAGCACACTGAATAAACCTAAATTCTGTGTTAATTATCCAAGCAATTATCAAGTCTGATAAATCATACATGATTGATAGATAAGGTGGGGCTGTTTGGGTAACAGGATATGGTGTTAGTTATTTTGCTGATAATTAACCAAACACCTAAATGAAAGAAGACTATTTGTGGCATCTCTTATAAAAATGTTTATCTTTACAGATTTGTTGATTATAGTTATTTTATTCTGGTAGGATGACATGGAAAAAGAAAAGCCAATACCCGAGTCTTTTTACAGCTAATGAGATGAGACTGAGCACAGTGGAGACAGAAATATAACTGAAAATTGCATTCTGCACTAGCTCAAGTCCAAATACATATTTGTAATACAAGCCACAGTCCCCTTCACATTTGCAGCATAAAAATAACCCTCAAACAGAAACATTAATTGAACAGTAACTCAGGTTAATGTTTTGTAATATTAGTTCACAATTATTACTCTCAGCTAAGGTCAAGAAGTATATAGTTGGATATTCACAAAGAAATGACTGATTTAAAAACAAAGAGCTCTAATGGAATTCAATAGTGCTTTTCAGTCATTCCAGTTGGCATCTCTATTACCTGAAATGATTCACAGTCCATTATGGGAGCTTCCATGCTAATAGAATGTCTATCTTCTGTAATACAGACACATCAGGGCACTAACTGAGAATCTGTCACAATGAATTTCATCTAGATTTCACTTCATCTCTTCATGGACTGTAAAATTTGCTCTTGTACAATGCCTAAATTTACTGTGGGTAATTGAGAGAGATCTATAGATGCAGCACACAGTAAAAAGCAGTTTTCCGAAGATCTATTGTAAATTGTGCAGATTTGGTTCAGTTGGGAAAAGATTATGAAATGCTGGTCACCACTCTCTGCTAATTAAATGTTTTTGGTGAGCTCTGAAAATATTTTGAATGGATCACGGTGAATAGAAAAGTGAAAAAAGCAGCCTGGTTAAAATATCTTTCTTGCAGCTAGAAAGGCAATGAAAAAGCTTTTCAAATCTAAGAAATCCAAAGAAGAGGTAGGCAAATGAGTGAAAGTAAGCTCCATTACCCCTTGTAAGACTTATGGATCATATCAAGTAGACCTATGATATTTTTTATCTCTCTTGTGTTTACATAGTGCAAAGTGGGATATTATCCAGTTAATCTGACTACTTCTAGTTCTTTAGAAAATCCTTCTTAGATAGGGCAGGCAACTCCATTTTATTTTTGCAACTGAGAATATCCATCCTATCTGAAAATGTTGCTGTTAAGTTCTATGCATAGATTCTTGATACAAAATTAAAATAATGTTTAATGTGTGGCTCATTTTTTTTCCCAGCTGAATATTTGCTCCTCTGCTCATGAAATAGATATCCTGAGCATTTTTAACCATTTCTGTCAAGTTGTGCTTTTTTTTTTAATTTTACTTGTTTCCATTAATAGCTAAACAAAGTTATTGGTATCCTTACTGATCACAGACTTTAATATTTGTTAGTCAATTACAATTGTGATATATTCTATAGCTTTTTTCCTAAGCCACAAACAGAATAATAGCATCACGCTTCACTGCAAGTGAAGTGATCTCGGCCTTTACATTAGGAGAAAATCAGAATGGTATGACTGCAGTTCATTACTGAAATAGGTAACTGATGAACTGAAAAGACAAAGGGCATTGTTAAATGAAATGTCATTATTAGAGCTGTTCATGTTTAACAAATGTACTGTAAGTTAATTCAGTGGTGTTTTCTCCAAAGTTCTCTGTAGGATGTTCACCATTCATGCTTATGTCTTCACACATTCAAAGTATTTTTATTTTCTTTGTGGAAATAAACATTAACTAAATCTTAAGTAAACGCCAGTTAAACTGTTGTAAAAAATGCTACATCAATTTTTGTCCAAGGTTTACTTCCAGAACTATGGCTCACCCAGTGATTTCTGAAAGACAGGCCTTTTTGGATGTTTTTGAATGTTTATATATATTATGTTTGAATAAATAACTTGTTTTCCTTGAAGAAAAATGGAAGATAAATCCAGATTTTCATGGGAAAAAGATTTAGTCTTTAGGCTCTAATTCAGCAATTTGTGACTATGCAACAAAGCCCTTTGGCACGTGTTTAATGTCAGTACCTGAAGCATCTGTTTTAATATGTTGCTGAATTGGGGCCTTAAAGCACAAGCAGAACCTTGGACCTCGTATTTTAAGACCTGTGTAAAAGTGGTATTCTGATATTAAATAAAAAACATATCCTACTTTCAGCATCTGTGGGAAACTGTTTGCATTGCCCCAGAGGTGATAAAAATAATTTATGGACTCAGTATTTTTCACAACAAGGAAATGACCTCAGCTTTGGCAATCTGAGGTAGTTAGTGAAGCTTTTCTTCTACATTTATAGATTTACTTGAGCTACATATTCTTTGACCTGTATTCTAGATTTATTGGCAGATACATAAGTCACAGTGAATAACCTAAAAAGAAATTGATGCTCCGTGCATTTTTGTGCATGGATTGACTGACAGATTAAGAAGGGCTGCTGCTTCACAAGTGATTGAGACCTGTGCCCTTGCTTGTTATAAATATGTCTGCTGGGGTGTCATGTGAATTTTTTAACTAAAGGTTTTAATACAACAGGAAGATTAAAAGCATATTGAGACTACAGGATGTGTAAATATGAGCTTGAAAAGAGAATATATAGTTGTGGATGCTGTGATAAGGGCAATCAAACTCCTGGGAGCAGCCCTCTCTTCTCTGAGCAGTCCTACTGCCTTGGCATCTCTCTTAAGAGCAGGACTGCAGAGCCCAAGTCTGTGTTGCAGAGCAGTAAAAGTCCAAAAGTGTGGGGCAGGAAAGGTTCCTCTGGTTCCTCTCCTCCTGCTGTCACAGTTGTGACACTCAGGTCAGCACTGATAACAGCTGAGGCTTCACCCAGAGCTTGCTTTGTCTTGAAAGGATTTTGAAATGAAGGTCTGGGCCTTGAGTGCTCTCTATTCAAGGCACTCCTCAGTGCTTTGCATAATGCTACAGGACTGAGTGATTACCTCAGTAAGTGAAAGAGGGAGACTCCTGCTGGGTTTCCTCACGTGGATCGAGCACTGAGCAGTAAATATGTGAAATAGATGCTCTATTTGATGGTCTAGCATCTGACTGGAAACCACAGACCACACAACCATGGTTTTTTTCACGACACTGCCATGGAACTAAGCTATTAATGACAGGACATAGATATCCCTAATATCTTTTCATCCCTTTTTCACTTTAGGCAAAGAACTTAGAAGTTGCAATCAAATATCTCTACTGACAGCTCCATCATTTGCCTGATGGAAACTGGAAAACAAACAGCCCCCTCTCCCATCCTGCCACCAGCAGTGAGATTAATTTAAAGTGTAGGGCAAGACTGTAAAAGTTTACTTTCAGTCCCTGTTCTTGTGCCCTTAATAATCCTTCCACACATTTTTGGCAGCAAAAAATAATTGGCAAAATAAAAGTTTTAAAGCAACCCATGGTAATGTATCCTCATTCTCTGAGAGGAAGCACAAGACACATAATGAAGAGTAAAAGTTTACTCACTTGAAACTGAGCTTCATCCTTGTCTGTTCAACTATGCATAGGTTTTAAGTGTATGAAAGATGGATGTAAGCAAGAAATGATAACAGATTCTATCTTTTCTTCTGTTTCTGTCACCAAAGACATCACAAAAAAAATAAACATGACTTAGACTACAAACAGCTATGCATTAATTAGTATTTTCTACCTCCTGAATGTGTTATAGGAGATCTCTGCATTGCAAATGAACCTTGCACTGTCTGAATATGCACGGAGCTCTGCAGCACCACCATCCACCAGGCAAAACATATTTTCTTGGCTTATTTCCACTCATTTGTTTAACTTCACTGCCATCTGCTGTTGAGGAAGGGAATCTGGCCTGCAAGCCTGGGAAATAGCTGTGATGTGCCCACGTATGGCTTGCCAAAGCACTTCCAACACTTACACAATTTTAATGTGTTGAAAGGACAGAAGGGAAATAGTTGTTCATAAGCTTTGTGTCCTGTGCATCCTTATCCTCACCCAGTGAGTGATAAAGGGAGTGTTTTATCCCTGTCACACCTTGCAAAGACTCCAGCAACACCAGCCTAAGTAATGCTATCATTCTTTGGGCACATTTCCCTTCTGCATCTTCCTCCTCCTTTTGCTCAAGAGATAAAGTCTTCCTTATGTTTCTTTTCTCAGCACTGTTGCTCTATGTTCCTTTAAACAGATCTTGGAAAATCCCATTATTTCCACCTGGCTTAACAGTGCATAGAATAAGGGCTCTAAAAGAAATCAGTAATTACAACATTATGTGCAATGGAGGCACCAGCAGTTTATCAGGCAGAGAGTTCCAGAGCAGATCAGCTCTTGTCATTCACTATGTCAGGAATTTCCTTCCAGTCTAGTTCCTTGATGCTGGCATTTTCACTGCATCTAACAAATAACACTCAGTGTGGATAATGGGTTGCATCTAGGAAAAAAACCCCTACAATCAACCAAGAGAACAGTACCCTCTCAAAAAATCCCCATATATATATATACATATATATAGGCTATGACTCTAACCCTTTCACCACACATTTCTTTGTTTCCTCAGTCTCTCCTATGGAACAAGTGGATGCCCTCCTGAGTAGATTCACTCTTCTGTACAACCACTCATTATACATGGGTTCAAACTTTCATAAACAAATCTCTTCAGAACTGGCTCAACGATTGAAATTCAGTCTGTTGGCAAGTTCATGGAAAATTACTGGTACTTTGTAGTTCTGACTTACTGCATGGCACAAGAGCCACTGCTTGTCTTCTCACTTTGCAACTCCCAGTTCACTTTGTCTTCCTGAAAGCAATCTTAACTTTTCTGTCTCTCACAGACCAGCACAGACCTGTTTTCTCTGAGCCACTGTGAAACATGCTACTTCATTTCATACACACTTCCAGAAATAAAGGCAGGTGAATCCTGATGTGATGTTCTGATAGAGTATATACACTTAATTCAACCTACTTTCTATATCAAAATATAGCAGGATTTTTCCTTTTGCTATACAAAGGGAAGAGTATTGTAGATGGATTGACTAGAAGGCAGCCAGTCACAGAAGCAAAGACTGACAATAAAGCAAATGCATTGTCAGAGTTTTCTTTATATCTGTAGTAGAAATGATACTAGCAGACAGCTTCACCAGAAGAGATGAAGACAGAAAAGTGGTTTTAGCACAGTAGAACAGTAGGAAAGGTAAAAGGTGAATCATTTCCTTGGTGGAAGGCAACTGCATCTCCTCCCTAGAAGCAGTTCCTGGATTCAGTAATTTCTGCTCCTCGTGGCTCCAGTTATGGCATTGCTCTGTGCTCACTGCTCAGCTTCCTACCAGCCTCAAGCTTCTCAAAGTGGAAGGAAGTAATTTCTGCTGAGTCCATCTGTAGGAAATGAAGAGTTTTATAGCATGGCTTTTTAGTTTACAAAACGTCTGAATAAGAGAAGCAACACATCTCAACAGCCTGGGGTGTGGTAAATTGTCAGAGCAAGGCCAAGAGATGGGAAGCTGGAAGAGGTTACTTTCCTTCCACAGAGACAGATTGAGGAGATAGGATGTTGCTCCACATCTATTTCTTGCAGTAAGTAAACTAACACAGATCCCAAGAAAGAAGGCAGTAGCAATAAGAAGCAGAGCTTGCTGGAGTTTTTAACAGTTGCTTTGTGAACGAGCTGTGATTTTGATAGCCATTCCAAACAAATTACACTGGACAGCATATGGCATATCCCAGGTGCTTGTGTCTCTGTAGGAACTTTCCTTCTAATTTCAAAAGTCATGGAAGTTACAAGGCATCCTTTTCCACCTTCTGTTTCTAGAAGGCATAGTCCCTGACAAGAGGGCTTGCTTTGGGGATAAGCAGTATAACTCCAAACATATTACTTCCAGCCTTTCAAAATCACAAGGATATGAGCTACTGGAGACAGTGGAGAAATTGCTAGGAGGATTGTACAACAAAAGACTTCATTAGCTTTGTACTGTAAAAAATTCCAGCAGAGTCACTGGAGTCAGCCATTCTGCTGCTTTTGAGGTGACTGATAAGAAAAATGTTGACAATCTTAGAGGTAAATCTTTCTCCTGAGTGGCCCTGCATAAAGGATGTGAAGTTGCATAATAAGGCAATGACAATGCTCCTTATTTTTGCTATGAGCCTTGCAATATTTGATGTTTGTTTACAGCCCAGTCCCCAGAATCAAGGGATTAGGTGAAAGTCTCTGTTTTAATTAAGAAACAAAGGTTTTCTTAATTTTGTGATTGCTGGGGAAAAAAAAATCTCCAAGGGTGAAAAGCCCCCAAAAATCAGATAGCAAACCCTTCATATTGATATATGATTTAGATATGTTAAATGACCTGATTTAAGTTGATAACATTATTTATGGGACTGAATTTTTAATGTTCATTATTTAATATCACTAATGATGATAAACCTAAGTGGAGGTTTCTTTTTTAAATGACCCGTGCTTGTATTAGCAACAGAACAGCTTCAGGGAGACCCAAGCTTGGGTCAATTGATTCCTTTGTGATAGCACCTGTGAAGGAACAAAAAGCAGGTAACACTGATAGCTGATGTTGGAATTTTCCCTTTCTGGTAAGTGACATTACACCTTTGGCTAGATTGGATGCAGATACATGAAACTAAAAGCAAGAACTCCCACCAAAGCTGACTCAATACAAACCTTTCTGGCCACAGTGGGCACCTGGTCATGCTGTTGGAAAGCACAGAAAGCTGCCATGGATCAGTGCAGGCTGCTTATTGTCTCTGCACAAGGTGGCTTCTTCCAGGTTGTAGAGGGCCTGAATTTGTTGAACATTTACTGTGCATCCCTAACAGGCTTCTCAACAACTGAGCTGGAACTGAGCTGCATCTTGTTTTGTTTGTTTTTTTTTTAATTTCTTGCACTCTAAGAATCCTTAGAAATCGTACCAATTGAAAGCTAAAGCTTTTGGAGATGTTACTTTATCCTCCCTCATTCTTTTGGGCAATAATGGACTTGTTTTCTAAGTTACCACTTAGTATGAGTGATTTTGATCCAGCTCATCAACCATTGCAACCTTCCTGAATACTCTTCACTGCACAGAGCAGTAGAATTACCAGTTGGGTGTTTCTGCCACAGCATGTTCAATATTGAAAAAAACTCACCACTGCTAGGTGGCATCACAGGCTGAATGAAGATTTATCAGCCCACTGCTGTGAGATGCAGGGAGGAAGCACAACATACCACTTTTCTTTCAGGTAATCATGATATGCTGTGTGCTGACTTACTCAGAAAAGCTATTCAGTTTTCTGCTAGGTGACATTCTGATGGTTATCTTTACACTTTGGAGATGAAATGCTGTATTATCTTATTAAATAAATTATTAAATCCATATTATGTAGACCAGGTTCATATGATTAAATTTAAAAAAAAATTGGTAAGTCCTTCATCCCAGTTAAGAACTTGCATGATTTCAACATTCTTGACCTTTACCTGATGTTTAGGGGGCTGCACAGCTTTTGAAGTGTGAGAGTCAGTCTGCACTAACCACAGCCTTAGAAAACCAGTTCTTTGCAGACTAAAATTCCAGAAAGTGTTTTCCAAAGTTATTACAAATACTAAATGCTTTTATTAATTCCTAATGAAACTCACATTAGCCTGCCCTTGAATTTTAATGAAATGGGTGCCATCATCATTGTGAAGAAGAACCTATTCAGAAAAATCATGTATTTTATTTGTTAGCATATTTGGGTTCAATTTGTGCAGAAATTAGCTATGATTTTCAAATCATAGTTAGGTTAAGATCCATCCTTTTTCCTTACCTCTGAATAGCTAGAACAGCAAAAGGTAATTCATTTTTCTTAATAATTGCTTCTGTGGAAAAAGAAAATCTTTGAAAAGACAGCTCAGCCAAGTTTCTTGAACACTGTAAAAAAAATCCTTGGATCACACACTGAAAAGCCTTGAACTGTCCAGTGCCATAAAACTTGGGACTGCATTTCATGGTGCCCATAAAACCTGCTCCAAAGCCTCCTAAAAAATGTCTCAGAACAATTCAGAAAATGTTTGATTCAAATTACAAGAACTCATTGATTTAAGGGACAGGAGAGATAAGGTCGCTGTCAGCCATGATTTGTTTTCAGGCTCTCACTTTTGTACTTCTTACATATAACTGAATAATGAATTAAAACATATTAAACCACATCGAGGTGGATTTCCAGAGCTCAGCCTGTACTCCAGGAATGCATTTCCAACTGGCAGCAAAATACAGCGATGTGCCTGGTGTCACCAGAGGGTGCTCTTCCACCATTTGTCAAAGGGTCTGCCTGAGTGTAAGAAAGATTCGATTCTTACAAAGACTCGTAGTTCTACTGGCAGTTTTGGATTATGCCAGAATTCCCTGCCTAGAAGCAGTCTGAAGATGGATGGAGTAGTATTGAATGGTAGCAAAGTTTACTTTTTATTTATAGTTAACTTGCAGTCAGACTAAAATTTCTAAAAACCACTGCTTGGTGGGACTTTTTCATTTCAGAATGCACCCATGTATAAATCACTCAAGTTGGACTGGATGTCTACCCAGACACAGCCTTTTTTTTTCCCCTGCAGGCTATTTTCCTTTTTGCTTAGCTCTGTTCAAGGTTATGTTTCCAGTGCTCACCTTGAATCTCTACCTTTCTGTCTTTTTTACCTCTACATCGCTGGTATTTTATCTTGCTCCTCTTTCCACTTCTCTGCCTTTTCAATTCTCTTTCAAAAAATCAACATTGAAGAAGAAAAGTCAAAAAACTCCTCCATCTTAGATCATCATTCTCTTGGGAGTGAGGTGTACCTGAGAGAAGTCTGTTGCTGTTTCAGACTATCTCATTCCATTGGGAAATTGACTGTTCATTCTTACAACTATTTTAAGTGAAGGATGTGTCATAGTATTATGGCATGTAGAAGGTAAAGTCTAAATCCATATATTTTGCCTGAAACTGACACTGAAAATATACACCTCTCTGCCCCTTTGTAAGGACTTGTAAGTCAGTAATCCAATAACCTGTAGTCTTTTGTTCTTTGAACATCAAATAAATCTTACTAGTGATTCTGTTTGGAGAAGTTTTACCTTTCACAAATATAAGTTCCTGGGCTTTTTTTCCCCCAACAATTCCATATCAGATTTGCTCAGTCTCAATTTAAAAAGGAAGCAAAAAACATTTCTTCACTGTGTGAGCATCACAGAGCTATGATCTGAAATTTAATATCCTGGCCCAAATCAAGGACCCTGTGATGCACTTATAGTGCAAAAATTCTCATTTTGTTTGTTCCTTCTCAGGTCAAGGCTCAGTGAATCAGACTTAATTAGTTGTTCCACCTGCTTAAAGAAAGGAACTACTGTGTGGCCCTTTGCTAACTACATCACCAAGAAAGTGACCACGAACAGGAGTTTATTTTGTTTCCACAGCCATTACTCCCACCTGTTTTGCCTGTGTTTTCCTTGGGTTTGGTTGGGATGAGCTAACAGTTTGGTAAGTGAGCTAAATCTGTTTGTGTTCACATTGTCAATCTTACAAAACAATATTAAAAATGACACAAACATAATTTTCAAGAAAAAAATGTCTTCTTGTCTGCCTGTGTGTTTTAAAGTATCAAGTACTGAAAATGAAAATTGTTCAGGGGAGAGACTGGTCCTTCTAAATGTCACCCATGGGTACGATAGTGAGCATGTTTAAAACATCACTGTTTACTGTTATATCTGAGTGCTGAAAGGGCACAATACCTTGCAAAGAATATCAGCCAGTTTGATGGGATGCAATGGTCTGCTGCAGCCCCTAACACAGTGGCTACTGTAACAGGCCTGTGACTTTTTCATTTCACAGTGCACAGTCTCACTTCCACTGACGATAATTGGGAATTTGCAATTGCCCACTGAATGGTTCTCTATGCCTACTACATCTCAGGAAATAGATGAAGGGGAACTGAGTAACTGTAAGGAGATGGGATACAACCAAGACAACAAATTAAAGGAAGAGTAAATGCATGCAGAGGAAGATACTAGTGCTGTGGCTAACAGTATTGCTGATTCCAGGAATCTGAATGAAAACCTTCATTGCAGAAATCATTTCATTAGGGATCAGGATAGAGGTGATCTCTGTGCTGGGGCTGCCAGGCAACAAAATGGGTTGAAAATAGAGCTCACCCAAGATATGAGCCACAGAAAACAATGTAAAATGTGATAGTGAGTTTGGAAGGCTTGGGTTTAGTTCCTGTAAGTAGGAATCCAGCTGGGAAGATGCAGTCATGGCAGCACCGAGGTCCATAGCCCAGTGCAACCACTGAGATTCTTTTCATTTACTCTGAGATCTGTCCATGACACTTTGGTTTATGGTATCCATAAAAGAACATTGTACCCTAACAAGAAGATGCCGTACAAAGGATCATTGCACAGGAAGTTGTATTTACTTCATCTATCATGCAGAATGGAAATAAATCTCTTTCAGGCCTTCTCAGCATAAAGAGCATTGGAAAGTTACTTAAGTTACTATGTTTATCTGACTGTGTCTGTTCTACAAAGAGTGGAGCCCTTGCTGCTGTTGTTACAACTCCATCTCACGTTCTTCTTCTCATTTCAAGAAGAAACAAATACATTCTAAAAGATACAGTGAGACCTATTGCTACATTTTCAGTGGTGACTGAGTTTGATGTTGTCACAAGTCCAGCCTGAACAGCCAAATTCATCACGTGGCTATATAAAAAAAAGGAGGAAACTCTTTAGCTCAGCTTTGTGGGATCAACATTAAAGAAATGGAAAAATCAAGACAGGATTGTTGAAAGCAATTGCACCAAGAGCCAGAGCTCACTTGCCTTCACAGATCAAAATAAGTAGGGACTGGGAAAACCAAGCCTAAGTTGAATCTGCTAGAGATTTGCAAACACAAAATCTGGAAATCTGAAGGAAGGGAGGGTTTTCTGTTTCAGATGGTACCCCTCTTGGAACTCTTTTTAAACCTAATTGGTATTTAGAAGATTGGTTATCCAAATGTCAGAGAGGACAACAGCTCTGTCTGGGTAACTTGGGAATTTGCATCACAGTTAGGTGTTGGGAAGCAATGCCATTGCAAAGTATTTTATTGAGGTTCAGGTGATCAAAGATGAGTTGTAATGGACATAGATTTTTATATTTTCATTACTTTCCTTTTTCTTTCCTAACTACGTATCAGATGAAGGAAAATTCCAGCCTATAAAGGAGAAAAATGTTTCCAGTCCTCGTGGTCTCATAGACATAGAGCAAATTGAAAGAACCTATTACATTTCTGTAAGTACATCATTTCAAGCCAGCTTTGTGATTTTCAGGGCCAGTTACATGAGTTTTAAAGTTCATAGGAGTTAATTACCCCTGTCTCCCTCCTTTGCTTTACTATGCTTTAAAAATCCAGAGAAACAGTAGTTTCCCAGGGAAGGTTAGTTCCCCCCCTTGTCTGATACTCAGTTACTACTTAAGCCCCTAGTTCATACTACCTTTGGCTTTTTATTTATCCTTTTCCTTCACTGTGTTTCTTTGAAAAGGAATTTTATGACCATATTATGGCTCAGAAAGATTTTTTTTTAAGTTGATGTTTCTTCTCAGCAGTTACCTTACAACCTGCACTTGCTGCTGCATACGAAAGTTGTTTACATCCCTTCCTAATGCTCTCTTGTTTCAACCCTTCTCTTTGTCCCTGCTTTTTGTTGGCTTCAGTCTTCCTCTGCATGGCAATCAAATTAGAGCTGTACAGCTCTCTGCAGACAAAAAGCAGAAAGCCTGTATTGCTGCGGTGACCACATTAGCCTCTGGGGCTATGGAACAGTGTTCTGCAACTCTAATTAAGATGTGGCCAGTGGTTACGCCAGCACATGGCCTGAACTGGTCTGGCCTATTTTTGCTTTTATTATTATTATTATTATCATCATTGTTTTGATCATTCTGTCAGGGCAGCAGTCAGAATGGACTGTGTCACATATGCTCTGCTGCCCGCCAAGGGAAGGGAACACTGTACTCCCGTTCCTTTGCCTTGTCATGCTTCCAGCCACAGCCTATATTTTGTGTAACTCTCTTTGTATGGTAAAGAGTGTGGAAACAGAACACCTGTGATATACTTGAAAAGAGGCCCCTGTCAGGTACTTCCGAAGCTATCGCCAACAAGGATGCTACCCATGAAATGCCGCCATGGTTTGCTACCAGGCTGTTCTGCCCATCAAATCCCTGTGCACTGGTGTGATTTTATTCGCGAATCTGACACCAGCCAACAGCCAGTTCCTGGGCACAGCATCCAGAGCCCAGCACAGCCATCACTCTGCAGGATCTGCCAGGCTCCAGCACATCCAGGTGCCCACCTTCCCACCAGGGGATGCTCAGACATGGCCCCACGACGTGCCCAACAAATTGTGGGGGTTCCTCGGGGTGGGACTGGAGCACAAGCCTGATAAACTGGGGCAGTGGAAGGTGTTTAACCTGGAGGAGGCTCAGGGGTGACCTTTCCACTCTCCACAGCTCCATGACAGAAGGGCACAGCCAGGTGAGGTTCAGGCTCTGTTCCCAAGCAACAGTGACAGAATCACAGGACATCCTCTTAAGCTATGCCAGTGGTGGTCTAGGTTGGCTATTAGCAAAAACTCCTTCACAGAAAGCATGACTAGATATTGGAATGCGCTGCCCAGGGAAGTCGTGCAGCCACCGTCCCTGGAGGTGTCTAAGGAAAGGCTGAAATGGCACTTGGCACCATGGTCCTGTTGACGTGGTCCGTGTTAGACCTGATGATCTCTGGGGTCTTTTCCGACCTAAATGATTCCAACCTAAGTGATTCCGTGACCTGTGTGCAGGGGAGAAAAAAACACAATTAAACCCCCCTTGAGCTGTTATGTCACCGAAGGAAACACGGCTGGCAGCGAGAAGTGCCAGCACCCTGAGGGGCACGAGCGGCCGTGAGGCGCCTGGCAGTCAGGGAGCGCTCAGTAACTTGTCCTCCATGCTGGCGGGAGGCCTCAGGACCCCTTGCTAAAGGAAAAAAAGCAGAACACGGCGGCGGGCGAAGGGCAGCGCGGCGGAGGGGAAGCGCCCGGGGCCCGCGGGGAGGAGCGGCGCTGTGAGGGGCCGCGGGCACGGAGCACCCGGGGCACCCCCCACGGCTCAGCCCACAGGCGGGGCCGCCGCCGCTCGCTCCGCGCAGTCCGCCAGTCACATGAGCCGCCGCCCTCCTTCCCTGCACCCCCCCGGCCGCGAATGGCACGGCCCGGATGCGCTTGTACGCAAGGAGGGTGCGGGCGAACCATTGAGCGGGGGCGGGGGAACCCGGCAGCCGCCGGCCGGGAACACCCCTTCGCCGGGGCGCTGCGGCGGCGGGGAGCGGACGTGACAGCGGCGCGGCCGGCGGCGGAGGGCGATGGGGGTCCCGCGGGGACAGGAGCGCCAGGCCCCGCAGGAGGTACCGGAGCCGCGTCTCTCCCTGCCCCCCGTCCGCCGAGCGCTGCCGAGGCGCGGCCGCTGTTCCTCCGGCCCCGCTGCACCGGCGTCCCCGCGATCCCCGCCCGCTCCTTGCCCTCCTTCCCGGCCCTGGCGGGGAGCGCGGGGTCGGTGCCGCGCAGCGCGGGGGGCGCGGGGGGCCGGGGAGGCCTGCGGGGCTGCCGGCAGCGCTCTGCGGGTCACCTTCGGTGCTCCATCGCCCGCCGTGTCCCTCTGCCAGCCGGGCGAGCCCGGCTCCCGGGGCAGGGTGGAGAGGAGAGGGTGTCCAAAGGATAGGAGGTGGGAAGGTGTGCAGGTGGGTCCCTGCAGCCCTCGGGGACACCTGGAGCCCTGTTCCCGTCTCTCCGGCCTAGGGCCGCGGTGCTCGGGAGCTCTGTGCCTCTAGGAAATCATGTGTATCCCCGGAGCTGTGGGGTTTCATCCTGTGAGCTGGGGACAAAAGCACTGGGACGGGCTGGCTGTGCTGCTGAGCCTTCGGAGCACTGAGGCTGTCCGGGCTGCCTGTCACAGTTCACTTTTGTTACTGCTGTGCTGTGGAATTGTATTGCCCAGAAAGTGGAATTCCACGTGAATGTCTCCTCCTGTTTTTGTAGAAGGACTATAGAAGCGTGTCCTGGTTTTGGCTGGGACAGAGGTGGAATTGAGGCGTGTAATTTTATGAACCCTGAAATTGAAAGAAATGTGTGAAATGGAGAATAAATTCACTACTGGCTTATGGCAATAGGACCATCTCGCTAGCTGGAGGCAAGCAGTGGGCCAGGAGTTTGAACAGCAAAAGCAGATTAAAGTATTTAACTATGTGAAAACATGTGATGTTAAATCCATGTAGAAATGTGTTACCTGTTTCTTTAATGTCTTTCAAATTAACAACCAGGTTGCTAATGGAAGGCAGGTTTTCCCTGATAATGTGTTCTGTGCTAAGATTAGGTTTGGCAAGTGTTTGTTCTTCAAATGAATGAGAAAGGCTGAATTAGTGTTGTGTTTGTTTGTCAGGTTGAAACGAGAGAAGATGAGGAACAAAACATCAAGTTGACTGAAATTTTGGAGCTGTTGGTGGCTGCTGGGTATTTTCGAGCAAGAATCAAGGGGTTATCACCCTTTGACAAGGTGAGGCCAGTACAGTGTTTTTAAATCCTTTTTTTTAAGTATATGAGGTTTATATGTTTTGCCAGTTTGCTTAGCAATTCTAGGTGACTTTATAAAAGCCATTTGCAACCTATGGGGCTTCCCTGTGTGAATAATTCTGCAAATGACCTAGTTTCAGACAGACAGGACCTCCTCAGACCTGGAAGATGATTTCGTGCAGCAAGGCCTGTTTTAGAGGAGACAATTGAATCAAAACTAACTGCTGTCTGCTTTTTTTTTTTTGTGGGTGTTATGGCCTGTATTAGAGTTGTGCAAAGGAAATTTTCCTCCCTCTCTCAACAGCAGTTAGAATAGCTAGAAAGACTGGATAGGCGGAGATAGTATGGTAGTTTTAAAAGGAGCATTGATGAGAAATGAGGAAGTGTCTCTGTAAGAATGGAACAGTTAGCCTGGTGAGATTATTTTGGGGATGTTTTTACATGTCTTTAGAATGTCATATTTGTTAACCTTTCATTGTCATAGACAGGAAGCGTGTGATACTGACAGTGAACAAAGTTCAGGTTGAAGAGAGATTTCTGAATTGTTTTAGTGCTGACTCTGTGAGAAATTCCTGAACCAAGGTTTGAAAACACAGAACTACAGCAGCCTTGAAATGGACTCTCTCTTTGATCATAGCACAGCCTCACTTTGCAATGCAATTTTATTTTATTCAAACTCCTTGGTATTGCTAACAGTAGCTGCTCAGGAGTCTGTGCTCACAGACAGAGGAGTTTCAAGGAGACTGCCTTAGGATGTAACATTGTTGCATTTATGTGTAGAAATCACTTATACTTGCTTAAATACAATTGCAAAGTTACCATTTGATGGCAGTGCCCAACCTCACTGAAATGAGCATTGCTAGTGAAAATGATCATGCTGCTAATGCAAGAGGATATGTAGGTTATTACTTACAGGGGTGTGAGGGTATAATGTGGGGTAATGTGTTAGAAACCTTGTTAGAAATCAAGCTTCCTCATTTGCTGCACGATGTTGGGAAGTGACTCCACATTTTAATCCCTTTCTCTGTTCTTTGCTTTTGCGTACATTTAGGTTATCTTGCACATGTTTATGCAAGGTTGTCTTTAAATATTTATGTAAAGTTGATGGAATGGCTCAGGAGTTTAAGTATGCCTAAGTATATGTCAGAATAGGGCCTGAAATAGAGATTTCTGCAGAGCTGGGGGTTTCTGTTGCTGTGCTGATACTGTGTCTAGCACTTTGTGTTGCATGTGTCAGCAAGCAAGAAATAATAATAGCAAAGATGTATAAATAAAGGTAAATGTATAAATGCAGTAATTATGATCCTTGATAAAATTTTGATGTGGCTGCTTTTTAGAGGTCATGACATTTAACATGCTGTTATGTTTTATCCATTGGTTTTTTGTTTGGTTTTCCTTTTTCAATCTGAGAGCTGTTTCAAAAATAATACATAAAGCTAAGAGAAGAATTTAGAATGTCAATAACTGCTGGGTTGGTTTCTGTCTTCTTGTACATGTGTATTGTATGTAGAATTGTATGATTGTGCTATCTGTTTCAGTCTCTCTTAGAGCAGAGAGGACACTGAGGATGGAGAGATTACTGAGATGTTTTTTCTTAAACAGATAAAGCCTTGAGGATGTATTTGGGTTTACTTCTTTCATTTAAAATGGCCCTGACTGTGCTGTTGCTCCTTTGCCAGGTGGTGGGAGGCATGACGTGGTGCATCACTACCTGCAGCTTTGATATCGACGTGGATTTATTATTTCAGGAAAACTCTACTATTGGTCAAAAAATGTAAGTTGATTAAATGGCAAGTGGGGGATTTTTCTTCTTCTTAGAAAATAAAAGTAGATGGGGAGGGGGATGTTACCTGCTATTTTTCTGTTTCTAAGAAACAGTTTTAGTTCAAATTTCCTGCTTTTCAGGACTGTCTGTTTACAAAACATTGCACAGGTTTCTGGGTTTCTCAGACTGTGTTTCCACAAATTCTAAAACCAGAAAGAAGCTTATTTCAAAAAAGGCAGGGCTATTCCCACTGGGCTGCCATGTTCTTACATCCCTACTAAGCACTGAAAGCATTTATGTGGCTCCACACCAAACTGAATCGGGAACTGATCCAGATTAAAACCTACCAAAAAAAAAAATGAAAAACCAAACAAAAAAACCCAAAAGTAAAAAAAAAAAAGAAAATAGTTTTAACATGAATGAATTCCTGGATCTAGTTCTCTGTGCAGCTGCACAGATGCTTGTGCTGGCACAAGGAGATGATGCAGAGGCCAAAGCAAAGGGCAGAGGGAGACCACGCTGCTGGAAGCTGGAGTGGAACATTAGAAGACCTTCCCTGAGTTCCCTATGTCTGCAGTTCTGCTGTGTAAATAACCTTTGACTCCCTTTTATGGTTCTGCGTTGGAATTGTAGGCATCAGCAAACAGAATTTAAAGCATGTCATTGTTGCCAAAATAGTTACCTGCCCCATACTGAGGAGGAGGATTTCCTTCCTCTGAGGGACCCAATGACAACATTTTGTTTTCATTCATTTTTATGCATGGAATTTGCTCATAAGCCAGATAATTCTTGCAGTAGGGAGGTTAAAAACATTGTTTATGCTGGGAAAGGGAACACATTCTAAACTCCATTATTTCTTTATGTGTATCTGTGATAAAAGAGCCATAATTAAAATTTAGAGGAGATAAGATTAGCCTGACAAGTTAAAATGGCATGAAAAGGCTTGTTTACCCAGTGCAACTAAAAAGAACATCTTTCTGTGTTGTTTTCTTGAAAGTCATAGAGCATTGACAAGGCTTTTAAAAATAAATATTTGTGGATATTGCAATTGCATTTGGGTACACTCAAATCATCATACATAATTAACTATATAAAACATTGCTGAGTGCAAGGAATTAAGTAGAGACTAGGAATGAAGATGAATGAAGATGGTGGTGGTAGTTTTTTATCTTTGTTATCCTTAAGAACAGCAGTGTAGGAAATAGTTAAGTTGTTCTCAAAATGTTCTGTTATTTTTCCAGCTGACTGGATGCAAAACTGGCAAAACAAAAACCAGGCTCCTCTCCCAAAACAGCAACAATGATTTATTTGTAAATTCAAAGTGTTCAGAATCACACAAGCATAGGCTGTTTTGATGTCCATGTATTGTTTGTATTGGTAGTGGCTCAGGGCTTCTGTGGTGTTCTCAAGATAAGGAAAAGTTAAATGGTGTTTTCTCAGTATTATTCCAAAGACATTGTGAGGGTGTCCTGTTATTAAATTACTGGGCTGAAGTAAACATGAAAACATACATTAGGATAGGATCTTGCATCTATTGGATAAATAGCTTTTGTTTTAGTTGCATTTGCTTTGATTGTGCTTCACTTCCCTCTAGGAAGTGTAAGATTTCAGGCTCTATTCCCAGATTTCGGTCACTGTCTCGTAGCTCTTGATTCCCTTTTGTTCTTCCAGAATATCAGTTGTCCACTTGGACAGTACTAAATATCATTGAGGTCAATACTAGACCAGTTAATTTTTTTTTCCTTCATGGGTAAGTATCTGTGGTTTTACTAGTAAAGTTTTCATCCTCAGTGGTGACACCTGCTTTAAAAATGTACTTGAAAACATTGACAGCAAAAAAAATTCTTGCCCTAAAATTAGGTATTCAGTGGAAACTGGATGAATTTCTTGCAGATGGATCCCTTGTGGCAGGGTAATCCTTTCATTTAAACAGCTCTTAGTGAGCTCTAGAATAAGATTGCTGCCAGCAAATTCAGTTTTAGTCACTTGAAAAGTATGTGAAGTATACTGTGTATTTAGCTTTTAAGTGCAGTATATATTTAAATTCAGAAAGCTTCAGGAGTAACATCAATATACATTTTGAGTTATCTGCTAAATAAATTTTTAAGTCCTTACCTTTGATTCTGGACTTCCTTGGAGTACATATCTTTTACTTAATGTAACTGTTCTTAAAGCTACTTTCTCTTCATGTTGGCTGTACACTATGATTTGCAAAGGTGTTTGCAGGTGTATCTTACGTGGGTATTTAATCTGTCCAGATGTGCAGGTCTTGAAATTTTCTGTAATAGTTAAATGAATTTCCAAGGCAGAAGCTTGCAAGTGGGGCTTAATCATCTCTTCACAGACTGATGATATAAATAGTACCTGTAAAAGCTGTTTTGTAAATGAGTTTGACTGCTTTTCAGTATATATAGTGGAAGCCACTAGAGGGAATCTTTGAAGTACTGTGTTTGCAAAAATTTTAATTTGCAAAAGAAAATTGTAGCATATATACATCTGTCTTTTTGTTATTTTTAATAGTGCCTTAACTGAAAAAATTGTGTCAGTATTACCAAAAATGAAGTGTCCTCATCGTTTGGAACCACATCAGATCCAGGGACTGGATTTCATTCATATATTTCCTGTTGTACAGGTAATAATTTTGTGGTGTATTGATACTTTGCTGAAAAAGGCCATAAAACTTGTATGAAAAACTTAACAAAGCTTTGAGATATTGTTTTGCGCTTTACTTAACTTTGGAATATGTAATCACAGAGAAGTAGTTAATGTTTTTAAAGAATGGAGTGACATTAAATATGATAAAATTTTTAACTATTGTTATATCCACATTTAGAAAGTAAACAAAAGAAACTCTCTGAATTCTTTACAATGGAGTCAGATTGTGCCTGTTGTGAAATGTCTGCTTAAAGACAAAGTTTAATCTTGTTGTGGAATCTGATAGTCTGTTTTGCCAGACTGGGAAATAGAACAAATACCTTACAGTCTGTGTTTAAGATTATGGAGTGAGTTATGCAGATGGACCTTGAATCAGAAGGATATTAATAAGGCAAAGGCCACTGGGGTCGTTTCTCTAAGCATAATTCATCCTTATTTCGTGTCACTTAAAAACTGTGTTCTGACAAGTGAACCTCTTACTGTGTATTTGTTGAGCACCACTAACTCACCATGTGCATAGTTCTCAAGTTTATTGAGATTTAAGCTAACACTTGATGTGTTCCAGTTACGTGTGGTATTTTGAGAATCCTTGGCATGTTGTTATCGTTTTTTGATTTTCCTTTCATCTGTATGTGGAAATGTATCTCTGACAGATAGAGAAAATGAAGGCTGTTAAACAAGCTTCTTTTCCATTAAATATCTCTTTACCTCATGCCATGAAGGAATTTAGCAAGTAAGAATTGAATCTAAATTTCAGTTTGTAAGAAGTGGGGGAAACTTCCTGGTGCTCTTTCCTGTTACCTTCTAGTAGGAAGCTCCTGAGGAAAACCACACTTAACTACACTCCCCACAAAACATTCTGTGGTGTGTGCTACTGCTACACAGCTTTCAAACTGTGATGATGCTGCATAAGGTGGAAAGTTTGTATCTTGCTAATGTGAGTTTTGGCTTATGAACTCTTATTTCCTCTCCAGAAAAAAAAAAAAAAATCAACCCAGGTAAGTTTCTTGCCCTGGTCACTTGATGGCAATGAATGGTTATATTTATCAAGGATTCTTTCACAACAAAAATATTCCTCCTGCTGTAAAAACTATAGCAGCAGGCATTCTTTTCTCTCACCTGCCTGATTCCAAACCTCTGAAAAGGAGAAATATTAGTTCTGAACAGGGAGGAAATCTGCTTCTGGGTTTCTCCAAGAGCTGTGATTCTCCGTGTTGGTAGCTGGCCAGTAGGTGGTAGAGCTGACCCATACTTGGTGATAAAATCTTTTTTGATGGGCTTAATATTTTGTACGTAGAGGATCTTTCTTAAAAAATTGTGGCTTTCTGCCAGGTCCCTGTGAAGTTCTGCCTGTTCCACACTCTGTAGGTTCCTCATTTCATCCCAGCCAAGACAGACTTTCAAGGAAGTTGGTGTCACCAGTATACTTTGTTCTGAAAAAGACCATGCAAAAGCTATAAAATGCTGATTACATATTCCTATGTAGGAATTGTGTATTTGATTTTGGAATTTTACTCAATGCCCTGCTAAACTCGAGATTCTACTTTTAATCTGCAAATGTCAAATCAGTTTCCAAATAATACAAAAGCTTTCCCCTAAGCCTGGCATTGTGTCCCATTAGCTCTTTCACTGTGCAAGAATTTAGATGGATCCTTCCCTACAGGAAGAAATTAGGCTGAGCTGGCTCATTGCCATGGACTGTAGCAGAACTTTAAAAAAAGTAATTAAAAAAAAGTCGAACAAATATTCCATTGGGCAGCAATGTTGTTCATCTTAGTAAATCCTGCTTATGATCACAGACAAAAGTATGTACACAGTCTTGTGTTGAGATGTGTTCAGTAATTAATAGTCTGCATTTTCATCTCTTGTTGTCATCATGTTCCACTCGCTTTCCAGGGGTTCATGGTTTTAGCACAGGAAACAGTTGCAGGTTCAAACTTGGATCCCACGATTGATCTCATCTCTTCTGTGACCTCCTGCACAGACTGTCAACAGCCTGCAAGATTTATTTTCTCCAGCATTGTTTAAAATGTACTTCAATATTTTGTGGCTTTTTGTGTGGTCTTATAAATGTCAGAAGTCTTTTTTTCTTGCACAGGCATGTGGTTCTTCATGAACACATCTTCATAGGGTTGAAGATATGTCTTTATATGTTGGATCTGTAGTTTTATAAACCAGTGAGTTAACTATAGTAGGAGAATTTCACAGAAGAAACATATGCACAGAAGAAGAAGAAATGTGAAGTTTATAAAATAGCTAATGCTGAATCATTTTGTTAGGATTAGGCCTCAGAGGTACCATGTTTACTCACATGCAGTAGTTTGGCGATTGCTGCTGTTATTCTTCCTTTTTCAGCTGATATAATTTCTTCTTTTTTTCAGTGGCTAGTGAAACGTGCAATAGAAACAAGGGAAGAAATGGGAGATTATGTTCGTTCTTACTCTATATCACAGTTTCAAAAAACTCACAGACTGCCAGAGGTAAGATCAAGCCAGTTCTTTTTTCTGTTATAATATGTCAAATGCAGTACCAACCTCACAGCTCTGAAATCCACACGATATACCAGACTTGCTTTTGCAATCCTTTTGTGAATCAGTGCTAAAGGAATCCCCTACAAATTCATCTGGGAAAAAATTTAAGCATTATTGTGAAGAGAATTTTGTTGATTCTGGTTAACTTTTGCTTAATGATTACCTTAGTTTTCCTGCAGTATTTGCTAATTTCCTGTCATTCTAGCTGTTCAAAACCACCCAGGATACTGTGGAGAAGCCAATGCAGCTGATTGAGAATTGATAAGTTGTTAATGCTCTGTGATTTGGGGTTTATTTCAGAATGCTGAAAGGCAGCTCTTGTCTCCCTGTACCCAAACCCCAAAATTTGTTCTTGAAAATTAGATTCCTAAAAAACTTCATTCGAAAACTGAACTTTGGGAAAGAGAGAAAGGGGTCAGTTTGGGTTAAAAATAATTATATTTCTCTCTGGTGAAGTATGATTACCAGAGGAGTGAGAGGCGCAGTTTTATCTGGAAGCATAATGGCAAGATCAGCTTTGGATTGAAGGATACCTTGATCACTTTCCTTCTTCTCATAATATATAAATGCTCTCTTATTTCTTCATTGATGAGGTGAAGTTTCCTTGGTAGAGGAGGAGAGATGGAATGAGCTTGGGTATGTGGCTGTAGTGCAAATCCATCAGTTCTGTTCAAACATATCAGAAAGCAATTCCATATTTAACACCTAGAGCCCAAGTTTTGTCTCATAGTAGCAGGATTAAAGGAGATGCCCCTAGTATTGGGATAGACAGATTTTATTAGGTTGGGGTGGTTTTGATTTTGGTTCTCTTTTAATTATTATTTTTAATGCTTGGAAACTAAAATAACAATAGAGGAGACTTCTCTTTTCCACACAGTTTTAATGACCTACCTACCTTGTGATGGGAGATGCAGGTACTTTTCTGTGTTACAGCAAATCACTAACATTTCCCCAAATAATCAGGCAACTCAGAAACTATTTGACAGCTTTGTTTCACAGAATCATTTGAGTGTTTGAGATTTAAACTCCATTCTTGGTATTTTTAATTACCCCCAATAATGTCTTTCAGGATGATGAATTCCTGCAAAGAAAAGAGAAGGCAATCAAAATGGTTACTGATATCTTTGTAAGTATGTTATATGTTTTTTTTAATGATCAAGTGAGTGATTTTAGTAATGAGATGGAGGTAGTTAATTCTGTTTTGTGCAGCCAGGATTTTCTCATGAGAAGATCCCAATTAAGTTACATATTGAACTTCATTCTTTGAACAGGTCTCGAATGTCAGTATATCAGATTGAAAACCCTTTAGGTGTGCACTCTATGAGTAGATAAACCAAATCAACTGCCTGCACAGTGTGTGGGATTTCACATTGTCAAACAAAAGTCACAAGGTAGCTTACAGACTATTAAACCCTCAGCAGATCTAAGTGTGTGTTTGAAGCTATCAGCAATTATGCTATTTGTCTTGAAATTAGTTAATATGATGTTTCAGAACTTGACTTTTTTTACTTCTTGTAATTAGCAGTAGAAATACATGCCCTACTTCAGAAATGTTTTCTTCAAGTAGCAGATGTTGGTTGGTCTCACCTGTGTTCTCCCTCTTCAGATGAAAGTCTTTGAACTCTTGGATAAACTGTTTGCATATATTTTTTGAAAAATTGCTCATGAATGCTACATACAGTGGCACATAGAATACCTAGGCTCTCTCACTCTCATAGGTGAATTCAGCTGTCTAGCTGGCAACTGGAGTTTCTGTCCTTACTTTCTAATTTCCTTCTTTGCTTCTGACCATCAGTTCACCATTTCTGATTCACAGTAGTTTGCTGCTGGTTTGGGGGCTTTATATGGACCATCTTGATAAATTCCAGGCCAGCATTTAAAAAGGAGAAATGAGCATTTAAAATGAGAAATCTGGGCTTGCTTTGAATGGGACATTCCCAAGGCTCTTCAATAGATGGTGAAACCCTGCTCTTCTGAGGAAATCAGTGCTTTTTCAGACAGTTCTAGCCAGGCATGCTGAGCTCTTCATGCACAGATGGAGGTGCTCATGTAAGGAGCCATATGAAAGGTTGTGTAACGGGCCAGACAAGTCATCTTACTCTTTTGTCAGGTTTTGGAGGGAGGTAGTTGTTTTTCTGTGCAAATGACCTGAGTGCTGCTGAGCCTAATATATGTGGTTGAATTACAGTGTGTGTTTATAGAATAACATTGCAAGGAAAGTCTCCAGGTGATGACCAGCACAAATCCTTTGTTAATCTGGTTGAATAATTGCCCTTGCTTTGGAAATTTGAATTACAGTCTCTAAAGTGTTGATTTGGTTTCTTAATTATTAGCAGACTTACAGTGAGTCTTTTACTCCACCTAGAAACACTTGCCTTTCCAGTGAGACATGTTTTCTGTGTTACAAGTTAGCTCCCCCTGAACACAGATATCATTTATGCAGCTCTATAGCCCTTTAAACTGAGAAAGAATGCAAACCTGTGTGACAAAACAAATTCCAACCACGTGTTCTATCAAGTAGCACTTGAAATTCATTTGGCTTCTGCTTATTTTCAATTTCCAGAATAATTGTCCTAATTTTTCAAGGATACTTTTACTGTCTTCAAATAGCACTAAACATTCTGCATCCACGTGGCTGATCTTGACCTTGTCACTGAAGAGACAGAAACAAAATAATAACAATGCTGTTATGAGACACCAGTACCTAAAACTTTCTGTGAAATTTTTAAAAAATAAAGAAGATATTTGATTAACAGTGATGAAGGGTTCCTTTTGCTTACAGAGAAACAGAAGCCTTCTCAGGGCTTATTATTTATGCTCTATTAATTTGTATTCTGTTTTCTACTCTGTCTCACAGATCTCTAGTTTATAGGTGCAGCTTCATGGTAAATGAAGTTTTTAACATTTGTTCATCATTGCTCAGTGTATCATTAGACAAACACCTTTTCCTTAAATATATGAGCTCTGCCAGGATCATGTCTTCTACAGCTGGCACTGATCTTCTTAACAAAAGCTTAGCTCATGAGATCTTTTAAGGCATTAAGGCATGAGTGCAGTCTGGAAGAACACACCAAATGAATTTTCAAGAGAGAATGTGCACAAGCTTGCCTATCTATCCATAGGAGCTGGTAGGAGGAGAAGATGGCTGCTAGGTGAAGGTTCTTTTGCAGGTCACCTCCAAATCATTGTGCATTGGAAGAGAAATCCACTCTCCTAAAAGAGGATCAGCAAGTGTGAAAGATCAGTCTGTTCTCTGAATTCATTATTCTGGCTCTGATCTAAGGATGTGCCCTTTGTTCCCAAGGGGACAGTGCACTTGAGATTTATGGTCATGATCAGACCTAAAGGGATGGGAAAAGGGAATGTTAAATACCAGTGTTGGTCATTGGGATGAGGACTACTGCTGCTGACAGGTGACTGGTGAATTGAGGTTTTCTTGTAGTTGTTTTGTTCAACTACTCAATTACCTGATGGCAAGACTAATGTTTATGGTGTGATGCCTACACTTCATATAGCACAGGTATAAAACAGAATGCCATCATAAAAGCTGTGATTATTTTTATGACTTAAATTGCCTTTCTGTAGATGTGAAAATACATTTAGTGGTCATAAAAAGCTTTTTCATGTGACAGTCAAAAATGTAGAAAGATTGAATAGCTGCAAGCAAAGATGACAGAAATTAAGATTAGAAATGAAGTAAAAATTGTAAAGGGCAACAGACAAATCCAGGAGAAGCTTGCCAAGGAATAGTGTCAATTTTCACTTGTTTGAAATCTCCACTTTGGGATTACATCTCTGAAAAAGATGGAAAGTCATTTCAGCAGTGTTATGGTGCAGAAATTGTTTGCTGAAAATAATAGTTTATGTTATACAATAAGTCAGATCAAGAAAGAAATATTCTTCCATTTGTTTTTTTAAGTTGGAAGCAGCTCTATCATTACAAAATAGTATTTTCGAATCCTTGTTTTATTTGATGGGCTGTTGTCCAGCTATTGGATTATGCTGGGATAGCAGAGGATTAAAGTCATTTTACTACCAGACTTCTTGAGACATTTTTGTTCCTTAAATTATAATAAAATCTTCCTTAATTCCATTGTAATCTGTGATCATTGAGTAAATAATAATTGCATGTCATTATCTAATCAGAGTTTAAAAATAGAATTGACTCACAAAAGGGGTAACATTTCTAGACGCTGGTATTAGCCAAATCAATTTAATAGATGTTGAGTGTGTTACCTTTTATTCTTCTTTCAAACAGGGGAGAAGGTTGAGACATTGTTTCTTGTTAAATAGCCATTTGTAATTTTTTTTTAAAGACAGTCTTTATAGCACATTGCTTAGAATTTAATTCAATAAGATTTTATGCTGCAATTCCTAAAAGTGAAGAATGTTTATTTGGGTAAGCATATTGAGTTGGAAAGCAAACAGTGTGTATATCACTCTAGATAACAATTCCTCCTTTGTTTTAGAAGAATCTTTTACAAGCTCTGAACTCATCCATTGTCTTGCAGGAGGTTTACAAACCCCAGAGAAAATACAAACGTCAGACGGGAGCTGAGGAACTGCTGGATGAGGAATCAAAGGTTCATGCTACACTTCTGGAATATGGCAGGTGAAAGGCTTTATTTAGCTCTTTGCTGGTTTTGGATTGTGTCTATTCCAAGCATTACAGATAAAATTTGGATTGTGGTGAGGTGTTTTCTACTACGTTAGAATTGAACTGTTTCAGATTTTGTTTACTTACCCTGTAAATTCTCTGGGGACTGGACAGTCCTCATGTGTGTGAACCATATTTTGTGCAATGGCAGACCAAGTTCCGCTTTTATGCTCCTGGGAGGGTATGTTTTTTTAACATGCTTGTTCTTTGTGTTTAAAAATGGCTTAAATTCATGATACTTCTAAGTAGTGTGTGTCAATCAACATTGCCTTTTTGCATGCAATCCCCAGAAAGTGTGGGGGAAAAGGAGTTGCAGTTGCTATTGCTTCTTTTTCTTGCTCTCATGTGGTTGCTGCATCAGGAGACTGAATAATGGTTGAATGTTTTGTCTTCTTACTTTCCTGCAAACTTTCATTTAGACACAAAGTTACCAAGGCTTGCACTTTTCCATTATCTTTGAAAGTCCCTCTGGTTTACTGAGAGCTCTCCAAACACATAAAAATGAAGTTACAGAGCTTCTATTTCTAGTTTCTATTTCCAGCTTTCTTTTCACAGTTTAGTGGAAAGGACAGCTTGTCTCCTGCCTGAGCTCTTAATACTTAACGAGTGTGGATGACATTTGAATTCCATTTTGTATCTTCTGGGGCTTCTTTTCCCCCAAAGCTCCCGAAAGCCATAGATCTTTTGATTTTTTTTATCTCACTATTTTGAGTACATTCCTTTTAACAGTAACATGGACTGTAGTGTAATAGCTCAGGATTAGCTTTCAAATGGAAAGAAGGCATTGCTTTTTCCTTTCATGAGCTTTACATGACAGTATTTTATGGAAAGTCAAGATTTGCAAATCATGATGGAAGGAGTAGATGGATCTGAAATCATTCTGTAAATATGCTCCAGTACCTGCTGATTTAGTTTACTTGAAACATTTCAAAACTAATTTAATCCTGGCTTTTGGTGCATATCTTATGTTGAAAACTGATAGAAACTTAATGTATTTGTGAGAGTCATAAACAACAGTATTTTTCTTTCCTGTTACTATTGTTCTTTTAGGAGATATGGATTTAGCAGACAAGCAGGAAAGACAGAACAGGTAAAAATATACTAATTTAAAATACTCAAACTGTGGGAAGAACTGCATTGTTAAAGTGTTGGTTACTGTTGAATCTTAAAAGAATACAGCAGAATAAACTGCTAAAACCTCTATTATTAACATCTCTTAAAATGGTTAATTAGAACTAATAATCTACATGCCATGAAAGGTGGAATTGATTACTCTGCTCACAGATTATTTTGCAAACTTCTTTTCTTAGTAGAAGGAAGGCTTGTGTGTTGTGTTTGTATTGGTTTGATTTTTACTGTGAGGTAATGACATATCTTGTCTGTTTAGTCAGTATGTTTTAACTAAGTGTTCCATACTGGAATAATTTAAAGGGTTTTTCCTTTAAAGAACCATTCAACTTGGTAAGAAATACTGTAGACATATATTACAAAACAGTTTGTTTAATGTGATAGAGAAATACAATACCGTGCCAAAAATAAATCATTGTGCTTCTTGAAAAGTAGCATCCTTGCTGTGCTTTTGATGATTATGGAATCTTAAAATGTCCTTAAAATGCAGGATACCTGCAGTTTTATTATTTCAGTGCAGATATTAATTTGGCTACAAGTTTTTATTACAGACAGAGATAATGAAGGTGATGCATTAAGCATGTCATGGACCCAACAATCCATTGAGTAACTTAGGGTTGCTTCTTCTTCATTATCACAATATTCCACATAAAAATTTCATACTTAATTTTTATAAATGAAGATCTTTCCCAATCTAGGCATGCCTGTTTCCCCCTCAGAGTAACTGCCAGTCACATTTATAGAGTTCATTTTGTTTCCCCAAAGGTTTTGTTGACTTTGGGATATTGTCTATTAGATGTGCACCATGATTGTTGTGGAAGCTGAGCCTCCAGTAGGTTAGAAGTAGACAGTGAAATAGCTTAGTGGTGCAGTAGAGTGACCTAGAAATTGAGTCTGTCTGTCCCCAGTTCTCTTCACTTCAGTCCTATATAGTAGGCATCATACTCTGGGTTGTCTCCTGAGATTGTTAGCTCTCAGAAGGCTGTGGAATAAGGAATCTTTGGACCAGATGAGTCCCTAGGGAGCCAGAGACACAATCAGAAGATTTGGAATACTTGTGAGAACTCGGGGAGGCTTACATTTCAATTGGCATGATTTGGAGTGTGAGGATGCTCCAGTAGCTGAAATGAATTCATATAAACAGAACAGCTACATTCTAGTTTTGTCCTTGATGTCTTTCTTAACATTTTAGAATATTTGAAGTAGGCACAATAATGTCTTTATTTTCCTTTAAAAGGCTGAAGATAAAAAAACGGTGCTACCTCCAGGGCTTGCAGCAGCAGGGAAAGCTGAGCCTTGTGATGAAGATGACCTTCAGGCTGCTGAAGAGGTGTGCTCCACACACAGTAGGCATGGGAGTTACTAACTTGGGGGGAGGGCAGCAGGTTTCACTGCCCAATCATTCTGCAAAAGGAGGAAAATTTCCAGGGATAGTCAAAGTGAGGGTTGCTTCCCACAGAAGAATATGGAGCCTGAAATTGATGCACAAAATAATGTTTATTGATGTTAAATACCCACAAATTCAATTTTTGTTTTGGAATCTGAGCATTTTTTAAAGGGTTGATTTTTGGTTGACAGTGAGAGCTGAATAATCGGAGTGATTGTTTACTATTGCAATATATTTCCTTAAATTTGGTAACTTTAGCCACTTCTTCAACTTTCACAGACTTAGTGCCTCATGACATGTTTTAAAATACACATGATGTGATACTAATTATATGTATGTATCCCTCTCCCTGGAAGAAAAAAGCTAAATAATAGAAGTTAAATTGTTATGTGTAATTCTTCATATTTTGCTCTAGCTTCGCATTAAAACTCTGATGACTGGAATGGCTGCAATGGCAACAGAAGAGGTCAGTAGCATTTTAAACTGATACAGCTTTGTTGAAATTATGGTTGATTGTGGTAATTATTCCTAAAATCAGGCTGCTGTTTCAGGTCTGAAGTCTTGGAATGACTGTGTTTAAATAAGGAGAGTGCATAAAAGATAGTAAATTTTACAAGGCTAATTAGTTCATCATTTGCCTTGAAATGATAACAATATAAATAAGTGCCTCTTTCAAATGTCTTTCCCATGAAATTCTTTTAGAAACCATGACTGTGCAGTATGATCTTACTTTATTCATCTCAAAATAATTGTTTTACTGGGGAGAATGCAAGAAAATTTTATGCTTTTTAAGGTGCTTTTCAGAGAACTGATAAATATTTATAAACAACAGCGTTAGTCTAAGACACTGAAAAAATACTGGATATGTAATACTGGATATGTCTTGTTTTCTCAATTTGTTGTATTTAATGGTATAAAGGAACTTGTAGTCTCTTCTTTGATTTCTGGATGAGAGGACTGGGAAGAAATGGGGTTGTTAAACGATGTTGCTGTTCATGCTGGAGTCACAAAAGAAAAGGCAATAATTAATCTAGTCTCAGAGTTGATTGACATGCTTTCTACTGAAAATCCATTGTAGAATTCAGTTCAATTTGAAAACTGGTTTTATACATCCATGTGGTTTAAAGGTGAATTCTTGCACATGCCTGCATGCTTAGAGTTTTATCACTGCAAATGCAAAATTCACCATAAAGAATAGAATTAAAATTAAGTTTCTGAAATCCGAATTAAAATTTGCTAAGAGGTTTTAAGTAAGAAATTTCTGTCAGCAAAATTAGGTTTGGGGGCTGGAATGCTTCCTGGATTTTTCTTATGATTAGAGATTTTTTCCCATTGTGCAAATTTCTGTTCAAAATTAGAACTTACTGGAAATTGTCAGTGAAAATACAGGCAGTTCCAAAACTCCAAGCATTTTCTTGATACAATTGCAGGGCAAACTGACAGCGAGCACAGTTGGCCAGATTGTTGGACTCCAGTCAGATGAGATCAAGCAAATTGTGTCTGAATATGCTGAAAAGGTGAGTGTGTTACCTGAGTGGGTTTAACCACGTGGTGTCTGATAGTTTGTTCATTTAAGCCTTAAGCTGCCAACTTCATTGCCAGGATTCTCTTGATACACACAGTGTGATATATGCTGTAGGCAGCAGCACAGCCAGAATTCAGGGAAGTATTTTAAAGAGATTTAAACCATACTCAGGCTTTTGGTGTGATAGTACATATCCCTGAACTGCATTCAGGCCAAATTCATTACTAATTTGGGTTTAAGCACCTGCCTAAATGCTTTAATGAATGAAGAAGGGCCTGTGTTGTATCTGTTCAAACTAGAGGCCCAAATTCTCGATAGGTTTTAAAATGTTCAGTGTTGAGCACAGAAATACAATTCTGTGGCCTGCTCAGAGAAAAGTCTAGGCCTGCTTCACTGGCCTCCAGTTCTGTCATGCCCTGGATCTCGAGTTTTGAACCTTGTCTCATCAAACCCAAACCTTTGTTGCTTTGGGAAGTCAAGGCAATTAAGTGTGTGTGTGTTTGCTCCAGTTATTGTGTTCAACTGTGATTGTTTTTCGCAGTAATGTGAAAAGAAGATCTGGCTCTTTGAGCAATTAATGCATACAATACATCACTGCCAGATATGAGTTATAGGTCGCTCTTATTTGTCCAATAGTCTTCTCATATTTCTTCCTTTTTGTTGACACATTTGAGGTATGGAGCTTTCCCATTTTGGAGATAAACCCTATAGCTCAACAGCAAATTCTTGGCCTTTCTTTATTTTAAAAGATTGGAAGAACAGAAGCCCAAGGGTCATATTTCAATGTTACATTTCTTCTGTTCTCAGAGAAGGCAGCAGGACCTTGACTATTACAGTAGAACAATGATTAATGCTCTGGAAAGCAAGAACTGATTCAAGTCAAACCAAAAATAGATCACTTTTCAAATCTATTGGATGCGATAAAAAATAAATTCTGTGTACGTATGCATGCATCAGGAAAAGAATTAAGGATGTTATCAAGGAGTTTATTGAAGCATCAGCAATGTTTGGATATAATTCTAATAGTCTTACCCCCTTGTAACTGTACATAGCCTGATAAATACAGCAGCGTTTATTTGTCCATCAGAGTCTTAATAGAATCCACAAGCCCAGTGAAGAGAGCTGACAACCCACATTCTAGATCTGGTGTTGTCATACGCCAGCACCTTTCTTACAAGAGCCATTTTTGCAGATCAATGCTGATGGTTTTATGCACTTGCCCCTCCATTCTGATGATATGTTAACTTGCTGAGTGAACTGGAGGAAGGATTTTAGTGTCACTCCTCACCTTCTAAAAATACTAGTAGAAAATTATGAGTGAGTAGCAAATTGCTCATCTTTAAACAAAGATTAGTGCTCAAATACAGCTTGTTAGACTACATTCAAAAGGCAACTGCTGTTTCAGTGTAGTAAGAAATCAGGTAACAAAAAGGTCAGAAGCAAAGTGACTTCTATAATTTGTGCTTTCTTTCTTCTTCTTTCTTCTGTGCTGAAAGATGGATTTTTCTCCACAAATTGGAACCCAGTTCCTTAATAACTTTAAAGCTACACTGCTGCTGCAGAGTGGATCTTTAGCCCACAGTGACTGCAGGAGGCTCACCCCTGTCTTTTTCATTTGCAGACCAGAATTTCTCTTCAGAAACCTCTGTATTAGGGTGATGGTTATTTCCCATTTTCAAAAAGCAAGCTGTAAAGTTCACTTCTTGAAATTCAACCTTTTTTTTAATGCCAAAGCTGTACTGTATGGATTTTTACTCTTTTTGCAAACATCAGCCTCAGATTGCTTTAGCTCATGTTTCTTTTGCATTTCCATTTTTCTTCATTTGTATCTTATGCATGTAAGAGGCTAAATGTGTGGTGAGAAGGATGAGGTTTTGGAATGCATAATATGATGAAGGAATTGTGATTTGACTAAATAATGAGAGAAATAAGTAAGACTGAGTGTGTATTTGTTGAGTAGTTCAGGGTTACAGGTGATGCTGTGAGGCACTTCTTCCTTTCCTAACAGAAGGAAAGAAAGTATGTGAATTGTTGGGTTAAGATGTCAGAATTGCTCTTTTCTTGCTGTGGATGTGAAAACATAACAAATCATTAAGCTGCTCTTCAATATGAATAACACAGAAAATGGAGAGGAGGAAGACAGGTTTTGCCTGTTATTTTCATTTAAAATTAAGCTGCTTACCCATCTGCCTAGAGTGGAACCAGGAGCAAATATGAGTGAAGAGTATATCACACTTCTTGTAGCATTTTAGCTGATTATGCATTGTAGCAGTTGTCAACATTTGGTAATTATTCAAAAAGCACTTAGTATTGAACTCTTTGACAGGCTATAAATTAGCACTTGAGGTACTTGAAAATTAACTGGTTTTCTAATGAAATATTGGAAAATGGATTAAGTGAAAAAAAAAAGAAGTCTGAGTGCAGATGGATTTAAGTATTTGAAAGACTTAATGGATTGAAGACTTTGAAAAGGTACAAAAAAATTTTAGGCAAAAAATCTCTTAGACATCAAGATAGTACTGGTTTTTAATGATTCTTTTGTCTACTGCAAATACATAATTTCTATTATAAATGTTATTTCTGATAATTTTTTTGTCAGCTTTGCTTTCACAATGCAGAGAGAAGGGGAGACTGGATCCAGATTGCTGCCTTCATTATGTATTTGAGACTCTCTTGGCAATGCAGGCTGGATTGAGTAGTTCTCAAAGGCTGGTGTCAATAGCACATGTGCACACACAAAAAATCCCCCCCAGAGTGGTAAATGTATCAACCACACTGAGTATGTCATTATCATTCAGCAAAAAGATGCATCCAAGCCTCTATTTCAGAATCGAAATATTTTGTATTTCTTCCATTTAAGAACTCTGCCAGTTTTAACCATAATGCTGATGGCAAAAATAAATTGTCTGTCTTCTAGTACACTGTAGTATTTTCTACCTGTCCCAGGGCACCTGACTTTGTTTAGCTTACTTGTAAATTTTGGAATATAATTCAGTTGTTTAGCTGATTCCTTATTTTGATGTGAGATAAATCAGTAAGTCATTCTGTTGGATAGTAGGACACAGGCCTTGATAAGGAGCACCATAGCTGTGTCCCACTTTGGTGTTTCCTGAGCTTGTGAAGAAGCAGAAAGCAATGTTGTGAGGTCCAAAAGGCTGCTGTTATTGCTTTTTTAGCAATCTGAGCTCTCTGCTGAGGAGCGACCAGAAAGACTTGGAGCTGCCCAGCAACACAGAAGGAAGGTGGCATCTCTGAACAAGCAGATTTTGCAAAAAACCAAACTCCTTGAAGAGGTAAGTCTTGTGTGTGTAAAGAAGAAGAAAGCATTCATAAAAGGTGGTTGATCACTAAGTTTTTGCCATCCAGGAAAGATTTGGTAGCTGTCTTTTGCACCAGCAATTTGTCATGCTGAACAGAGATTTCTCTGAATGTCTTGCTTGCATTGCCCTTGCATTGTGAGGACAGGTTGTGTTCTTGGGGGCAGTCAGCCCAGGCTTAATTTTGGGGAGGACCATGCTATTTGCCATTTTAACAGTTGAGGGCCCTTTAATTCTGTGCTGCTTGTTTTTAGTACATAACCATCTCAGTGCTGTTTTTATAGGGGGAAAAAATGTACTGACAGCTGTAAGCCAAATATAATCCTTTTATCACTTTAGTAAAGTAAAAATTTCCTGGCTGAATTTTATTTACCACTTGCCAAAAGCAGCTTTTGAAATCAGTGACAGTCAAGACCCTGCCTTTTAAAAAATGTTTATGGAGCTCTGGTTTCAATACTGCAGTAAATTTTGGCAAGATTTCTCATAACTAGCAGCTCATGTTAGTTTTCATGAGGTGTGGACTGCAGACTTAAATTTTTTTCAGTTAGTTAGAATAGAGTTTATTGGTGAATTATTGGTGAAAAAACATGAAAAACAAAGAAAAAAACTTTATTTTTATAAATTCGGCTGTGGAAAGGGAAGAGTGGAGCATGAAGTCACAGCTCTGTGTTGTGAATAGCAAACTAAAGCAGCATGAAAGGAAGTGGAACTGAGCTACATGTGCATTTTTTGTTTGCTCACTTTTGCTCCACTTTTGTAAACCATGTCCCATTTTAGTTATTACTATTTGCAGTGTTAGCTTAAGTCATAAGGAGTTTAAAAAATTATGTTCTTCTAAAATTAGCCTCTGTAAATTATTTGGCCTGTGAAATACTTAATATTTGATTATAGTACCTATTTTACTAACTGCCTTCTTGTGATGCTTTCCATAGTTCCACAAAAGAAAACCATAAAGCATCTTGGTTATTTGGTGTGGAAATGTCTGTGGTTTGGTGCCATGGTGCTTCTGTGCAAGCCTTGAATTGCCCTGATTTATCTGGAGAAGTATAAAATGGGACTCATTCTTAGCATGGTGTGAAACTAGGCCAGTACAACCAGGCTAAGAAAGTCTGAGCAATTTAGCAGAGATTCTGTCCAATAAGTCACCATTCTGTTGGCCTCTATTTTGTAAAAGCTGTTGTTTATTCTGGGCCTTAAACACCAAAAACGTCAGGTGGTAAATGTTTGCTGTTATTATTAAATATTCAATCAGAATTCTTGCAATCAGATGTGAGAATAGCTGACAAGAAAAGACAGTGTTTGTTATGCTTGGCCTGGTGTTTGACAGACAACCATTATGAACAGCTCAAATATTCTCTGTTCTCCATTACAGGTGTAATTAGTGTGAATATAGAATCCAACTTTTTTTTTCTCTTTCATAACAGTTGCAAGCTAAATGTGCTGATCTGCAGGCAAAGTGTACTGAAGCAAAAAAGACATTAACAGAGGTAATCTTTGTTTTCCTGTGTGCTGATTGTAGCTGAAACATTTAGAGAAGTTCTGTGTGTGAAGGTGTTTGCCAGCTTAACTCACCAGTCTCATGGTGTGGGAAAACTGGGTACCATGAATCATTTTATGGGTAGAAATGTATTTAAATTTATTGCTAATTTTAACCCTTAGGTTAAGAGTTACAGTGAAAAGCTGGACAAGGAATTGGCAGCCTTAGAAACAATAGAATCCCAAGCAGATTCTAGGTAAGTTTCTTCCTTTGTTACCTTTGAAATTCTGAAAAAGAATGCTTTTAAAATTAATCATTCAATGTTTCTTGCTTTGTCAACCTAAACAAATAACTAAAATTTAAAAATTAAATAATTCTCCAGCTTGCTTCCCAAAGACAGGGAAATATTACAATAGGATTCAGTCACAATGAAAAGTGTCAGTCTGTAGCTCAAAATAATTGTAGGTGTTTAAAGCAGAAGAACCCTAGACACATTTGACAAGTGGATGAAGCCTTCTTGATTTATTTTTCATATTTGAAGCCTTCATCTCACCTACATTAAATAAGAGTCTCTCAGAACTTCCACAGTAATGAGGTTAAAACATAGCAAAGCCATGAGAAGAATACTCAGTGTAATACTGCATCTTTATTTTAACCTTGGTTTATCAGTGGTGATATTTGGGGTTTTAATTCACCCAGGTTTTATTAGAAATTTATTGCTAACTAAGCTTGTTTTGATATATGGTAATTCTCCATCTGTTTAAATTAGAAGCTAAAAATCTAACATGGTTTACTGCATCTTAGTATATTACAGAGTCTGCGAGCGCTGGTGGCCATGAATGAAAACCTAAAAAGCCAGGAGCAAGAGTTCAAAGCACATTGTAGGGTAAGTTCTGGTGTCTCCTACAAGGATGTGTTTAGAACTTGGTAAATAAGCACTTGATTGATTTGGGTTTGTGCTCTGTGTCCCTGTGTGTCCCACACCCCACCCCCCATGTACTGGTAACTCCAGGTTTCTGTTGAAAGCTTTCTTTGCAAAACTCTAAAGATTGTACTGGAAACTTCCTTGCAAAGAACTTTAGGTTCATTCATGTCTCCAAATGCCATGCACTGCAGTCCCATGTCACACTGTTGTAATGTTGCTTTGCTTCTTCAGTTTCATTTTCCATGTCACTCATGAGTTGTCTTAACTGGATCTGGTATATTTACAAGTAAGAAATAAATGTATACCTATGTTTGATAAAAGCAGACAGTTTATTGCAATGAATATTAATGGCTGCCTTACCCTTATGGGAATGCTGTTTAATCTTCCTAATTTAAATATAATGAGCGTGGTCAAGTCTGAAATTTTGTCAGAAGTGTGTGTTGTCAAGATCCCTGCTCTCCCCTGTTCAGAGAATAGGTCTCATTTAAAAGCAACATCAACTTTTGTTTGTTTTAAAGGAAGAAATGGAGAGACTACAACAAAATATTGAGAATTTGAAAGCTGAAGCAGCGGAAAATGGGGAGGAACAGGTAACAGCACAAGTCTAAGTTCTTATTTTCAAATTGTGTTTTGAAATGTTGGTTTAAGGCCTTCTGACTTTTGGCACATTCTTGTAAGCACTAAAGTATCTGCTGGAATATCTGAAAAGCTCTGTAAAGCCACAATTCAGGCTAATAATCCTAGAAATACAATAGTCTGAAAACTAACTGCAGCATTCTGTTATTCTTGCAGAATCCATGGGGCTCTACTCATAGATGCTTTTGTGCCTTTTGCTCTTGTCCTTGTAGTAGCAGAGAAAAATCCCTGGGTGTTGTGTTAAGAGCTGTGCATGCCTCTGACAGAAGCAGCTCTTCCTCAGAAAGCATGTCTGGTTTTGTTGTTTTTTTTCCTTAGGAAGGTTTATCTGGGTTTTTCTTAGGCTTTATCAGAAGGATGAAAGCGTGAGTTTTCAGTGGCTTGGTACACAGCATGCAGTGAGCAGCTGTCAGAAGTTAGACTTTAACACAAGTGCATCCAGAATGATGGCAATGAATAATGAATGAAGAGGAAAGGAAAAGCTTCAATGACTTTATTTTCAGTGGGTAAACATTTGATGCATTCATGCCTCTGAAACAAGGCAGCTTACAACTTCCATGATGCTGCTCTCCTCTTCAACACAGCATGAAAAAATTAAAATGCAAACGTAAATCTTAAATTTTTTAGCAATAAAAAGTTACCTTGGAGTCCACACTGCAGGAAATCTGGAATACATGTCAGGGGGTTTATGTTCTGTTCAGGTGCCTTGTTTATTCTTAACTCCTCCACTGAATCAAAGTATAAACACTTAGACAAGGGGTACTGACAATCCTTGGATTTGTATCTTCATTTAAAGTGTGACTGTTGTAAAGCAGTGCAAAAACTATTGATAACTCTTAAAAAAACTGAAATATCAAAAGTTCAGTGCTAACTGAATGCACTTGTTTACAGTAAATGGTGTCAGGCTTTTAATACAGATCATGGATTATTATTTAAAAAACCTCAAACAAAAAATAGTTATGTTATTGTGGGAGCCAAAGATAGACAAAACCAGGAAACAAACCCAATCTGGCCATTTTTGCACTGCAGCTCTTGTATGCTACTGTAACACACAATTGTTTTGGGTTCTCACCTTCCAGGAGCCAAATAAGATTATAGAACAGCAGTACAAAGCTGAGAAAGAGAAACTTCAAAAGATCCGACTGCTGCTGGTGAGTAACTATTTTGTGTATTTACTTGTACAAAATTGTTTGGTTTTTTAATCTTGTAATTTCTAATACTTCGTTTTGTTGTTCTAATTTTAACAACTGTTTCTGTCTCAAATCAATTGCCAAAAAAAAAAAAATTGATCCTTAGCCAATGCTTTTTGTTTTTAAAATCAATTATTTAATAACAGAGTATTGCTGGGGGGGCTTCATCCATTTTAAGAAGAGAACAAGAAGAGGCTTTTTTTTCTCCCCTCCTAACTTTCTATTCAGGCACGAAGGAACAGAGAAATAGCCATTTTACAACGCAAGATTGATGAAGTACCCAGCCGAGCTGAGCTCACACAGTATCAGAAGAGATTTATTGAACTTTACAGTCAGGGTATGTATATCAAGCAGGACCATCCTGCTGAAGGCTAAAGCCCTGAAAGGAGGGCAATTGCATTTTCAGCATATGGCATGTAACAACAGCACTTACGAATTTGGTGGTGTTTTAAAGGTCTTTGGTATTCGTGTTACACACCATATTTTTGAGGTTTTATAAGGTGGGCTTTAAGAATTTTCCTAATGGTGAAACTCTATGCACAAGATCTCTAGAGAAAATTTTGTCTGCAACAGGTTCTGTCATTTTAATGACCAGTGTGTTTTGAAAGTCCTTAATTTACCATTTACAAATGAGGTTATTATAAGTTTGAATAATGTTTAATTAATTTGCCTTAGCATTAGATTGCTTTTCTTGTTTTCATTGCCATGAGAGATCTGATTTTGAACAAAACTACGTCAAGAACTACAAAGTAAAATCCATCTCTTGAAGGGAATTGTTTCTTTCATTTTTTATTAACACAATCCTGCAATATCTTGGTAGGAGCAGAATACAAATTGTCTTTAGCTGTTGTGAACAGAAATTATAAAATTGGAAAACATGCAAAAGGAATAAAATTTCAATGTTGTTCCACAAACTGATAACAGACCAGTATGCTTACTGGTGTATATTAGCATAAGCTAAATCTCTACCAAGAAAAACCAGCTAACGTTTCAAAGATATTTTGCGTTTATTAAATATGTGTGTGAACCAAGCTGTGGAAGGTTGAGCAGTCCCAAACTGGTTGTCTGAGTGTGATCCAAATCCCTTGCCCTGGTGAGGCATCTCTAGTGACACAGTCCTGTGCTGTCCTCCATGAGTGTTGTCTAACTCAATACGTGGAATAGATGTGAGTACAAATCCAGTACCTTTTCCCCCCACTTTGCTATGCCATGCAGTTTATTTCATCAAGTCCAGCTATAAGGAGCTTCTTGTTTTGAATTAAATTTTCTGCATATTCTCTTTCATGTCTAAGTGAATTCAGAATCTCTGTTCAGAACACTACCTGCTCAGAAGATGGAGTTTCATTTAAATCTGAAGTACAGAAAGATGAGGATCAAAGACACTAGTGCAGCTTTGTGTGTAGATTTAAGACCCTTTGAACTTTATGGGACTTTGTTCTCCAGATTACAAAGTATGTGAAGTATTTCAGAATAACACAATACTCAGTCGTGGTTGGGAACCTGCTTTGTATGGGTTAAGCTTCTAGAGAAATGAGCTGGAAATCTCTAGCCAGTGTTTCTGTGAATTGTGGTGATTTTAGAAGTATTTAGAGGCTTTTCATTCAGCCACATTCAGGTCAGATAACCTTCAGTTGCCAAAACTTGGGTTTTTTTGAACTTTGTTTCAGAGGGTGTTAGACAAGACAGTCTTCAGCCATAACTTCTTACCTGAGTGATTTTTGTACTAGAACCCTTTTCAGTTATGATACTCAGTGTTTTGTTTTTGACCTAACTGAACCTCTTCCACTGAAAACATTCAAGAGAATCAATGAGCCAATTGGTTCCTTCTTCCTCTTCTTCCTTAGTCTGTCTCACCTTGTGTGGGTTCTGATGTGTGCCCATAGGGTTCCATAAATTGGCATAACTTCCCAACTCAGTGGAAGTCTTTAAAGGTTTTCTGAGTTGGTTATATGGAATCCATTCATGAAAGACTTGTGACTACCAGAGCTGCTGGAAGAATAGAAAGAGTTGCATGAAGGAAATGGTTTGGGAAAGGCCTCTTTTTCATTTGGCAGCAGTTCTGTAAATCCCACACTAATGAGCATGATTTCACTGGGATTTATCATTTTTAACCCATACATTTTTTCCAGGTTCTGGTTTCTATCCAGAATGACTTTTTCTGCCCGTTGAACTCTTTTCCCTTGGGAATCACAAATACCTTGGGTTTCCTTAGGCATCAAAGAACTAAAGACTAGAAGAACACTGAGGAGATTTGAGTATCATCTTGTTAGGCCCAAAGGCAAGGCATGTCTGAGCTTTACCTTCCTAGCTGAGCTCTGACCAACATCTGCTGTTACCACCTAAACCAGAAAATATAGTTTAATTCTATCACCACACATAGATTACAAGCAGATAAAAAGGCTTTAAAACAGCAAAAGCTTTGTTGGGCATCTTGCAGATGTGTATCTTGAGATACATAGTCTAATGCACTTTTTCTCCATGCAGTGCTACCAGATTATCTGTTCTTCCCTGTCCTGCCCAGCCTGTGCTCCTCCCAACACCACAGGCAAGGCCACCCTGAGCAGCACAGCTGCCTGTGGGGTGTGAGGGTAAAGCTTGGGAAGGAAGCATGAACAGGCAGCTGATGGTGCCAACATGAGTTGGCATAAAGGGCTGTCAGCAGCTGGGGCTTAATTTAGACACTGAGCTGTGTGGTTCTTATAAAAGCTGGAAACCCTGCTGAGATACACTCTGGAAGGATATTCCCTCTGCATGTATATTAACAAGTGTGTTCCATTATTGATAGTGGAAAATATGTTATAGAAAGCTACAAAGCATTTTTGCAGATTCCATTTTACCTCATGTTCTTTTATTATTCTACCCCCTTTTTTGTTTGCAGTCTCAGCAACTCACAAAGAAACGAAGCAGTTTTTTACACTTTATAATACTCTGGATGATAAGAAAGTATATTTGGAAAAGGAGGTAAGAAAATGTTATTACTGTTTTCTAAGTATTCAGTCTGTGGGGAAGGAAATAAAAAGTTTTTGCTTGGATTTCACCATATTCAGTCCTGTCAGAGCAGAGTTACTGGCCTGTATAAATAGGAATGGACCAACTGATTCATAAGAATATTTCTAGTCTTGGAGGGGAAGTGGTCTGTGTTGTAAAAGAACTGCTGTTAGTACAGCATGTTTAAACCACTCACTGTGCTCTCAAAGCATGAATAACATTTGATCAGCAAATATCTCTGTCTTGCTATCACAGCACCACATTACCTTCTTTCTCTCCTTTTGGTCAATACCTTTTATTAGGAATGCAGGCTGCAGTCAGTGACTCTGGAGAGCAAATTCCAGCTGCTGTCAGCAACATCAGTTAGTTCTCAGGGTCAGAGCTGACTACACTGAGGTTGCTGGTGGTTTTACTAAGTCAGAGGAGTCGTTTTCATGAAAGCAGCTTGGTTTTTTCCCCTCCTCTCTCAGATCTATGTAGAGTTCACCTTCTTCTTGGGCATAACTGAGTGATTTCAGTTTTCCTTTTTTGCAATGACGTGTCTGATTTCAGTAAAGATGGAGAAATAGGAGACAAGAGTTGATAAAAATTATTACTTTACTTTTAAAGTGTAAAATGCTTTGATACCTCAAGTTTCTCTGTTTATTCTAATAAAATAAGAACAGTGTGTTTTGCATTTATTAGATATATTTCTTTAGTTTGTGAGACAAGCAGTGGTCACATTTCTGACTATGTAAAGATACTTTTCAGTGTCCTTTCACATCCTGTTTTGAAGATCATGAGCAACCATTTCCTTCCCTTAAGTAGCTGATTGTAATCCACGTTTGCTAGTTTTGATTTTTTCCATTCAGAAAAGTCAGATACCAGATTTTAAAAACTATATTAAGTAGAAGCTATTGAATTTATATTACTTCTCCCCTATATTAGAGTTTAATACAGATTTATTTGGTTGGGTTTTTTGTTTTATTTTTGGTTTATTTTCTTTTTTGAGGGCAAACCTGCAAATTTAAAAAGCCTACAGATTGTTTTTTGAAATGGGAATATAAAAAGACAATTATAGAGAATATAGAAACGGAATACAGAACAGATTTATTTCACTGTTGAAACTCGGAGTACTCTTGCCAAAATAATTCAATGCCTTTTAGGGCTTCACAGGGGGAATTCTGAATGTCTTCTGATGCTATCTTAACTTAGTTAAATGTATAATATCATTGAGATTTGCTTGAGATGCATTTAATATTAGAACCAAGGTTTCAGCAAGTAAATATTACCTACTAGTACCTAAAAAAATGTCTTTGGCATTTGTGCCTCACTAAGATTTCTGGAATATACTTGCACATTGTATTGTTCCTGGTTCTTTGAGGGATTTTTTTCCCCTTTTTCCTCCCCAAACCAGCCCTTTTGTAAAACACACTGAGCATCTTTGCTTGAAAACAATAGTAAGAATTGTTATACAGTTGAATTTTGGCTATGAATGTTTTAGTTCTGACAGGAAAAGTCTCTGCGATCATGGCTCATATTTTAATCCTATTTTGTGAAAGATTAATTTTTTTAAATACTTTTATACTCATGTTTTTCATAATACCTTTCAGTTTTGGGGTGTATATGGTGATTTCACTGTAGGGTAACCCATCCACACTTTTCCTGTGCAGTGGTTGTGCAGCACTGCTGTGCAGTGTTACTTCTCATGGCTTGAATGTTTTGTGGTATAAACTAATTATGTTCTCAAGCACAGGATTAGTGGAAGGATCTTGAGGCAGGGAGGTGAACATAGCAAGTATTGATGAGTCATGCAATAATTTCACTCCTGTAAATAACAGGAATTCTTAAGCATCTCAGCTGTTCAGAATTTGCTTGAATTTTCCAAGGGAAGGTCAGGAACGCCTGCAGATTCTGCCATGGCTGGTTATTGCCATCTCATTCAAGATTTTAGATTTGGGAGAGACGAGTTCAGCTTTCTGTAGCAGTGGGGCAGGTGATTCTGTTTGCAGCCCTTGGGTTTGCTTAGTGCAGAATTTTTCAAATACTCATCAGAAGGAGAAGCTGCTTGGAAGGTTTAACCACAGGAGACGTGCAAGATGTATTCAAAGCTGAGAAAGGATCGCATTAATTGCAAATGTTGAATCTTAATGCTCTAAGCAATATGTAAGAAACAAGAAAAAAAATCAAAGGCAGTTACACAGGATGTATTCCATATAGTTTAATTAGCTGGGGGAATTTATATGAGCAACCAAATATTCCTGTGATGCTGCTATAAATTTCTATTTTTGTTTTGATTCAGTGCAATGTTATATACCCTATACACCTGTAAAATGTCATTCTGCACTTTTTACAAGCTAACCTTTTAGCATCCAGTAAAACACACATAAGCAAAGTGAGTAATGATGCATGGTAGGAAACCTGCACAACTCATCTGCACAATGCAAGCAGTGCAGGAATTCCCCTGCTGCTCCTGCACTGCTTGGAGAGTCTTCCCAGGAGTGTGTGGAAATGGTTTTGCAGAATATGTTGAGTGGTTCCAGTGTCAGAGGCAAAAGTTGTTTTTTTCCTGTTTATCTGCGATGTGCTTGTGCATCACAGTCAGTGTTGGACACTGGAGCAGCATCTGCAAGGTGCTTTGATGTCAAGTGTCAACACGTGTTTAACGCTTCCAGAGGCCACTTAACCTTATTGTTTAGTTTGGGAAGGCATCATACTAAAGCATTCTTTGTGCTATCATTGAGTGTCAGTAAAATTAAAAATCTCAGTTGTGATCCAACACTTACTTCTGCTTTCTGTGATTCCACCAGCAGGATAGATTTTACTACATGAAAAGGATGGTAGTTTCTCTTCTGAAAGAAAACTCATGGTGATTTTTGTACATCTGTCTGCTTTTGAGGGCATTATCTATATAGTAATTTTTTTAAACTAAAATTCATCTTATTGTCTGTGAACACTCATGCCAGAAATTACAAATGTTTATTTTCTTCATTTTTTTCCCCTAACTCACAGGTTAACTTACTGAATTCTATTCATGACAACTTCCACCAGTAAGTTATGGTTCTTCCTCTCTTAATAGTTGCCAAGAGTGGTACAGTTAGTTGGACAAGTAGGAGTGGACATCAATTATAGAGACTAAAAATTTCTTAGAAGATTTTATAGTCATAAACTGATTTATAGAATAGTTTAATAATTCTGTTTAAGCCAGTTTGGGGAATCACAGATTGGGAATTACGTAACTTTTATAGCCAACATATGTTTTGAATAGCTGACTCTTTAGATGTGGAAATTCAGTCATAATTTTCCTGGAATTAATTTAAATATTTTCCTCCTTTTTATGGAGTTGTGGTTATTACATTATGTACAAAACATTAGACTGGGACATATTTCAGACATGTTTATTATCTGTATTTGAAGATTTTGATATAGTATGGAGTCTTTAGGTAAAACCATGGTTCCCTTGGAAGGTCATGGTCAAGTATCAGTCTGTGATGCAGCCAGTGTTTATTTTTCTCTAATGATTTCAAGGTCTAAAATAATTTCTAGGCTTTCCCTATTACAGTGCGAAATTATTTTGTACAATATTTGCTGTTCTCCTAGACCTCTAGCTGCCTTCTTAGTATTCACAAGAGAGGCTTTTCTTAAAAAAATATGCTTTCATTTATTTATTAGTAATTTATTTCTGTACAGCACGAGAGCAAGAGGCAGACTTAAGCTGACAGGGAGAACACTTGTGATTAGTGAGCTCTCAGTCTCTCTCTGAGCTCCGTTTCCATCTCTCTGGTAGCTTACACCAGCTGAAGAGCTGCACTGTATCAGTGATTAAAAGGATGAATTTTTCCATAGAACACTAAGCAATGAGAGCTTTGGCCATGGGTAGATGTGCAAGACAGCTGCAGCTGAGACACTGTGTGCCACATCCCTGTCAGTTGTTCCATCTCCTTTCCAGAGCCATGGCATCGTCCGGATCTCGGGAGCAGTTTTTGCGGCAGATGGAGCAGATCGTAGAAGGCATCAAACAGAATCGAATGAAGGTCTGATACTGCTCTCACTTTCTGTGCTAGAACCTGGGAATTATCTCAGCTAAGCCACTTGGAGGAGAGTTGTGCATAGAAAGATCCATTATGGGAGGTGCAAATTAGGCAAGCAACTAACAAGTAGTATTTCTTTTCACATTTGTCAGAAACTTCTCAGCACTAAAAGTCAATGAATAGAGTATGACAGGTATATATTATAACACCTCTGTCCTGACAGGAATCCTATACCACTTAACTTCATTACTGGCAGTGTAGTCATTTAAATGCTTGAGACAGCTGAATGTCACTGAAGTCAGTGAGAACTCTTCCATTTGGACTGTGTAGTGCAGTCAGACCTGCACCTCAGACATTTGGAGCTGTCCAAAGCTGCTTTCTGCTGCTGAAGAGGGTCAGCAGCACCTCAGAGTCCCAACCAGCAGGTGCCCTTGTCCCAGTTGCACCTATAGTGCCACTGGAACTGAGATTTCAGCATTAGGCTTTCAGTCTTTTAAGAGCTGACCTAAATAAATGTTCATTGCACTTAAAGCACGAGCCAGGGGTATCATTTTAAAGCATCTGTGTCCCATTGTGTGCTATAGGCAGTTGTTCCTTATGCAGTATGTCCATGTGTGTGTATTCCATCTCTTATCCTTCCTGCATACCAACAGATGGAAAAGAAGAAGCAAGAAAACAAAATGAGAAGAGACCAGTTGAATGATGAATATTTAGAGCTTCTAGAAAAACAGAGGCTTTACTTCAAAACAGTGAAAGAATTTAAAGAGGTAAGAACACTTTTGCTGTGTAAACTGTCAAGTGCTTAGTGATCATTTTGACTTGACTTGTGCACTAATATATGCACAAGATTTCCTGATGTGATGCTTATCACACCATGTTCATTATGGTGATGGTAACCACCATCTTGGTGGTTTTCTCCATGTGACTCTTGGACTCTGAATTTGAATCTGGGAGTTCTTTCACTGCTAGATTGGCACCTCTCCATGTTACAGGGAGGATCACTTGTTATCAAGCAAGCTGTGCATTTAGGTTTGCAAGTGCAATCTCTTGAAGATCTGTGAGCAGTTACGTATTGGAGCAAAGAAGGTTTTGGAAATAATGTGTAAATAAGGGAGGAAATGCAGGGTCTTGGTTGTTAATCTTCAGGAACCAGCCTTGTTGCCTAATGACTGTGAAAGCACTGCGTAACACTTCATTGATTTAGCCTTTCCCAAGCTTTTAATCATCATGTGTTTCTGTTAATTCCTGTCTCCATGAGAATGAATGAAAGGGAGTGCTGCAGGCAAAATTGTCATTTGGCTTCAGATGTTCGAGGAAAAACATCTTTGTGTAATTATTCCTGCTTTGTTCTGAGACAGCTTCTTCCTGTTTCAGACAATGTACTCTGGGAGAATGACAGGGGCTGTTCAGCTACTCGTCTGACATACTGAATTTTACATCCTACTTGCAGAATTTAGGTGGATTTATTTTTAGGTTTTTTACCCGTTTTTCTTCCATTGCATGTGAGGGAATTTCTATGTAACCTTGCTACCCTTAAAAATAAAAGAAGTGCTTGTGGCACTGAACACAGGTGTGTACTTATGTAAATATATTTCCTGACCTAGAGCTGTACCCTGAGCACTGAATCATTTGCAGACTGTCCTGTGAAGTTCCAGATCACCTACAAGTAATCTCCATTTCAGATTTATTCGATTTAGAATTAAAAAGCTGGAGTTGCTTTAGCTACATGTAACAACTTCAGATGAGTGGTCAAGCACTGTTCCTTTTAGCTTACATGTAATAAAGTTTAATGAATATTGCCATTGGAATAACATTATGGATGAATCAGAATTATCTTCAGCTCATCACCTGCTCCAGGCTACTTTGGATTTTGGAGATGTTTCAGAATAAAAGAAAGGGTTTTGCTCTGTTGATGAGGAGATCCAGGTAGTGGAGTTAAGAGCAATACCTCCTTATGTGTTTGCTCTCTGTTGACAGGAATGCCGCAAGAACGAAATGCTGCTGTCCAAGCTGAAAGCCAGTTCTTCCTGAAGAACTCCAGCTGGGGAAATTTATAGGAGATTGTTCAGTCCCTTGAATCTCTTTTGTGAGGTGACAGTTATAACTGCAATGTAGATGTATATATATAGATATATATAAAAATATATATACACACAGCTGTAAAAGTCTGTTTTTTCCAGTATGTGTTCAGTTTACATTCCCTCATCACATGGTTGTATTATTCATTATGGCCTCCACTACACAGTAAAGAGTTAACACAATACAGCAAAATAGAAATAATGTCTAATTTTATTTATTTGGGTTTGGGGTTTTTTTCCACAATAAGGACAGTGGGAATGTTTTTTATTTGGGTTTTAATACTGAATTAGGTGAAGACTCTGGAATAAGTTTACATGTACTGTGTAGTATGTCCACCATCCCACAAGATGAGCACTGCAGAATGCAGTACTTTGTTAATTTTGGCCCAAGAAACCCCACAGAATGAGATTCTTCAAACTTGCTTCACCGGCTAATAACTTCACATTATTTTAATTTACACTCTAGCCATAGATAGAATTCCAAAGGATAACAATTAATTTCTAATGGTTAAGAAAATGAAAACTTACCTTGGATAATTCCTGGTGTAAAATTATAGATCTATATTTTTATAAAGTCTAGCTGTTGTATAAATTTCTTTGAAACTTCATTTTTATATATAGAGAGTGTGCTTGTTAAATTAATAGCTCCAGGAAAAAACACCTTAATACTTAGGACCATCATGTTATCCCTGGCTGGGATGAAAATCAAAGTCTGTCACCTGTAATATAGGAAGATAAGGATTGAGACATTCTGCTCTAATGAACTGATGCTCACCTTTGAAGACAACTTACTTACCCTGCTGAAGATTTGCTCTTGGAAGTTCAAAAACTTTGTGGGACACTTTCTGAAACATTTTTATATCTGTATATACAGTATTTTATAATTCAAACAGTTGCTTTTTGTACTTAACACCAGGATTTTGGACTGACTTCTTAATGTACATGACACCTTCAGGAGAAGAAAATCCATGTTCCTTTTTCCCACTGACACTGATGACAGTGCTGTTTGGTTACTTTCTATGGCAGTGAATAAAAAAATAAAGAATGTTTGGAATCCAGTGACATTCTGCTATTGTGTTTTTAAGGTGGGACTTGCCTTAGAAGCTTTCCCAGGCTCTTGAATTTCAAGTGCATTAAAAGATGAATCATGTCCATGGTCAAATGAGACACTGTTTTTGTGATGTTCTGTTCTTTCAGCAAAAACATAAATAAAACCTTTCCACTGAGCCAGCTGAAACCTTGCTTCCCCACACTGGTTAGTGAGAGAATAGACCCAGGCTGCTCCTCTTAGAAAAAGTCAATCTGCCCAGGGCTAGCAAAATAACAAAGTCAAAATCAGATTCCAAGTCCCTTCAAAGAAGGAAAAATTTACATTCAGCATTCCTTGAAAGAAGGAAACCTGTACTGAGCTCTACTTGCAGACTTTCTGCAGTCAGCTTTGATATTAGGAGGCATTATTTCAGACTACAAACTCTGCCCTCTGTAAGGCTCTTTCTGGTCTGTAAACTGAATAATTCAACTTTGGCACCAAGAAGACCTGTTTGGGAATTCTAGCTGTGCTGTGTTTGTGTACCATGCAATTCTAAAAAAAATAACTTGAAGGGACATTTCAATTTGGGATTCACCATTTTCATCACAATTGCTTTAGCATCAAGCAAAATTTCCTAGGTAGGGTAAGTAATAAACTTGCATGTAGAATAAATGATGTGATTATTTGTTCAGTATAATGTTAAACTTCATGCTTACCTGCTGCAAACACAGTAACCTGGACCCTTCCACAAGGAATATAAAAATGTTACATCCATTGCTCTGACTAGGAGCTTGTGATTTTGACTAAGATAAAAATCTGAGGTTTCTGAAGATGCAGTTGTTGCTCAGAGAGAATAAATCAGTCTAGATAATAACTGACTGTAGATGGAGCCCAAGGCAGATGGACACAACCTTTGCTTTCAGACCCATGTGGAAAGCAGAAGAAAGGAGGCTGGTGAGGCTGTGAAAGCAGTTCCACGAGCTGTTCCTTGCTTTCTGGCACAGGCTCTGTGTGTTGGGTGCCATTTCTCCTCATACTTGGGGAAGAGCCAAAAGCAAGGAGAATCTGTCTTAATTCTCCATCTCAGCTGGCTGCAAGGGAGGAGCTGAGACTTTCTCAGAATTCTACTTCAGTATTGCTGGATTTCTATGCTAAATGAAAAGGATCTTGCCCTGAATTCACTTGGTTTTACCAGGCTTGTAAAGTAACATTTATGGGACTTTCAGCAAAACTTAATATCTTTTATTTGCTAGAGCCTGTTCTGAGCTTTAATTTGCATTTCAATAAATTTAATCATTTTGATATCCTGATGAATGAACTGCTGTAAAGTCAGTCTTCCTTTTCCTTCAGAAACAGAGAGAGTCTTTGAACTTCAGGCATACACTTACCTTTTAGATTGTGACAGCTTTCTGTAAAGGCAGTTCCACAAGTCCACTTGTAAAACATCTCTTAAAAGGGAAATCAGTGACATACACTTAATCCATGCATTCATTTATCTTAATTCACATGGGAGCATCCAGCAGGTTAGGCAATAACCACAGATAACATACTTTCTTTGCCTCACAGTAAGCTTAAAATCCATGTGATTAAAAACCTGAATTCTAAATCCTGAATATGCTGCTGCTCTTCTAAATGCAGTCTGCATTTAGAGCCAGTGTGGGAAGTTGATTTTGCTAAGAGCTTTCTAAAGCCACTGTAATGAAATGAAAGCTCTGCTTCTCGTTGCCTCTGAGTGCATATGGAGCCAGGCTGTGCAAGCCTCTCCCTGTAACACTCACTGCTGTCACAGATGCTTGGGTGGGCAGAGCACTGGCTGCTTATCTTCAGAACTCCTCACAGCACAATTACAGAGACCCAGCCTCGCCTCCTGAGGGAGCTAAATTCATCCTCGAGAAGGAGGAGAGCTGTGTCAGTGCCCTGCTGCAGCTCTCCTGGGAGCTGAAGGCAACCTGCTGCAGGTTAGTGTCTGCAAGTCTGCAGCTGCAGGGAACTGCACAGTTTTTTGTTCTCCCAGATCCCAGATGCCATGGCAAAAGGTGCCTTCACAGCCTGTGTTGCTCCAGGGAAATGTTCCTGCGCTGGAACCAGAGCTGGAATGTGCAGCTGGAGTATCACTGCTGCTCCTGCAGCCAGACTGGGATGGGCCTGGTGCACCAGGGTTGGCATTGGATTGAGTGACAGTAAAGGCAAAGAGGCTGCAGGCACTAAAATTTGGCCAAAACATGATTATTAGAAACTCCAGGAGCACTGCAGGCGGAAGATTTGTATGTTTTTCAACACCAGCTCAGGATGACCTCTTAGTTTCCTCCTTCCAGGTCATCTGTTTGGATTTTAAAGGTTTTAGAGCAGTGACTCTCTTACATGAAAAAATCCAATTGACTTCAACAATTTATCGTTGGTTCTCAATGAGGCTGCAGTTTTTAGTAACGTTCAGTCTCTTCCATATGTGCCTTCGTTCTGATTTAATTAAGCTTCCAAACACTGGTTTGAATGGTAGTTATTCCATATGCAGGCAAGTCGAGAGTCACAAGGGAAAGTTATTTAAATTGGCATTTCAGTCTGAGTCACTAACAATTCTTCAAAATTCTAGGCTATTAAAACTTCTGAATTCCCACAGAAATTGAGAGAAGCAGCCTCTGCAGGAATGCAAGACACACGGGTGGCTGTGGCTGCAGGCAGAGCAGGTCACACTGACTGTCACAGCACTGCAGGTGTGAGGTACAACACCTCACCAGACATTGTGCTCCTGACATGCAGCCAAGCTGCCCTAAGCTCCATGGCACTCTGTGCCAGTAAAAAGCTGCCATGCTAGAAATACTCAGAGATGCTGTCAGCTCTCCCACTCAGGGGAGGGCAGGAAATAAAACCTGCTACAGGAACAAATATGGAGTAAGATGGACCGGGCAGTATGCAGGGAAATACATTATTTATTTATGGATATATATTGTTGGGTCAGAGATGTTTGTAAGATCTTGGGAAACCAATTTAAGGCTTGGGTCTGCATCCCTTTGGGGCTTTGGCACTCACTCAGACCTGATGGCATCAACACCTTTTTTACAGCAGGAGGAAGTTGATGCAAGCTGACAAACTGTGGACTTCACTCAGGTTGGGTGATGAGCACATTTAGGGTGCCAGGGCCCCAGACACAGTGCAGGTACTCACCTACCACTGCCAAGCAGCCACGCATTGCTGCCAGCACAGCTGGTGACTGACTATGTCTGGTGTTTGTAACACAATGCCTACTCAGTTTTATGGTAGAAGAAAACAACCATGCACACAGTCCCCAGCACTTGGAGGGATTGGTGTCTATCTCAAGCTCACCTGGGTTTCACAGAACAGGGAGAGCCTCAGCCATGCAGAGTGAGAGAGATAACACAGGTAAAAAATCCTTGCTAGATCCTCCTGTGCAAGCAGTGAGAACACATTCTTGGGGGCTCAGAATAATTTTACATTTGCCTCTGAAGTTTCACTTAACCCCAGGGAACAGAGCTGACCTGTTTCACCCAGCCTGCCCATCAAGCACTGTTGCTTGCTAGAGCACACAGCCCCTCAGTCCTAGCAGGGCGTGTTTCTGAGCTGCTTAGTCATCCACTTTAATTTCACATCAGCTCAAGGACTGATTGACTGCAGCATGTTTATTCCCTTCCAAATAAATCTCAAACACGAGGCCAGCATCCTGCCCATATCACAAACATGTCAGTATTGCTCAATTAGCAGCTCCCACTGGTGTCTTTGCTAATGAGGAGAGCTCCAGCACAGCCCTGTGGCTGCCTGGGTGGGATCAGCAGTGTTGGGTGTGACAGCCACAGCACTGGACACACACAGAGCTTCACTTGCAGATCTCAGCATGTGTTGATTTGAAGAGCAGACAGGAGGCATTCCCTGCTTCCATCTTCTCTGCCAAACCCTGGAGCAGCACATACATATTTCTAAGGGGGATCTGTAAACTCTCAGTAGGTTTATATCCAGACATCTTCCATCTTCTTTTCCATTGCTCCTAAATCTCCTCAAGCAGTCCTTGTGCATGAAAACTGTACATATCACAGGCATGTTTCCCTCAAGAAATCTCTCTATTATGCAATAGAGGAATCATCTTCTCTGTGTCCCCTTTTATCTCTGCTTCACAAAAAGGTTCTTGAAGGCATTGTTGTAATTTTTGTTAAATGCTGTATAAATGAGAGGATTAAAGAAAGAATTTGAGTAGCCAAGCCAAAGAAAGATGCTTTTCCAGACGGGTGGGATGTTGCAGGAACAGAGGGGACTTATTAATTCTGTGATGAAGAAAGGGATCCAGCACAGTACAAAAACTCCAATTAAGATGCCAACCATCAGAGCTGCCTTTTTCTCTTTCTGTTCTCTCCATGTTTCTCCATCTGTCTGGAAAGTGATAGCTGCACGACGAGCTGTAAACACCATCTGTGGCTCCTGCGAAGCTTCCTTCACCTCAAACAAAAGCAAACACAGTTTCTTACCAAGACAGTTTGTTTGAGTGAAGTATTACTTTTAAATGACAGCACAACATCTGTGCACCCACCACAAAAGGCCTGAACTCCATTCCTTCCATGCTAAAAGAAAGAAAAGGGCCCAGAGTGCCAAAGTTACCAGGCCTCTCATTACACTGGAAAAGCTGCCAAGTGTAACTGACAAACAGAGATAAATAAAGAGTAACTGATGCCATGAGTGTTGTGGGATTCTTTTTCAGTTTATTTTACTGGATGCCTTCATACCTAGGGGGAAGTCAGGTTGTTAAGGCAGGCTAATAAAGGGCTGTGCCTGCTGCCTATCCCTGCACCAGACTCTTGCTGCTACATGAACTTTAGACCTGCTCTAGGTGAACTGCTTTGGCAGGGGCCTTGGACCAGATCATCTCCAGAGGTCACTTCCAACCCCAACCATTCTGTGATCCTGTATTTTCCCCAAAAGTACTCCACTGTCAGAAAAACACCATTTCAATTGGCCTTCAGCTCAAAATCTGGCTTCAGCAGAAGTTATACAAGAGAGGAAAAAAATTCAGCTACTCCATGCTGTCAGCAGTGCTTCTTGTCTCCTCTCAGTAAGGCAGGACATTTATTTGTGCAGTGAGTACAGCACAGTGCTCAGGGGCAAATAGGTTCTGGGCAGAAGTAATTCATATGCTTCGAGTCTGACCAGATGAAGACACTCCCTAGTGATTTTAATCTGAAGATTGAAGGATCTGTGATATTAAAGTTCTTCTAGGCACTACAGTTATGAAGAGAGTGCAACAAAAGCAAAAGTTTAAGGCTCTAAAATTTGCCTGAGTGACAATTCACAGGCACTGCAAGACTTTGACACCACTCCAAAGGTGGCTCATTGTTAAATTAGGCACATATTCCACATTCATGTGCCACCTTTGTGCAAGCTTTGTAATAGATGGAGGGCCTCTACTTAATGTGAGCACAGCAATTCAGACAGGGAAGCACTGGCAGTGGCTGAACAATCACTCTTCAGGATGGATATCCCTGTCTGCACCCTCAGACACCAGACAGGGCTGCAGAATGTAAGAGCAGCAGATTATGGGTGCAGGCAAATAATGGAGGAAAATGAAAATCACATCTGTTTTGACAATTAAAATGGGACACCCCTCATGTAGCAAGGATCACACCATTTGTCTGCAGAAGGACTCGCTCTGCATGTCCTTAATCACACTGTGAAAAGGGATGAATGTATGACACGAGGACAAATTTTGACAAGCAACCCTGAAAGATTATGTCTTAGCCCTGAGGAATAGTTACATAAGTGCCTCTTGGGAAGAGCCAAACAAAGGACTTCGTCAGGAGCATCAGGCACAGTTTTGTACTGTGTTTAACCTTCAACTCTTGCAGTGTGCCATCATCAAATCTGAGGTCAGAATTAGGTTCTGAAATCAGTTATTTCCAGGACAACAATCTCCGAGAGGTGCAGGGATGACTGCTCTTCTGGGAGAATAATAAAGAGAGTAAAGGAAGGAAATCAGCTCTCAAGTACAAATCCTTCTACAGACACAAAGGATTTTGGTTTTAGTTCCAGAATTTATTCTCCTGTACACTGATCAGCACTTAACAGTTCAATCTTGTTTAACAGTCCCTCCTCTTGTTTGTCTGTCCCCAGTAAATTACTACCACTAAGTGGCTACATGTTCCCAGAGCTGTATGTTCCCAGTTCCTGTGTTCCTAGCAGTGTCACAGAAAACATTCTGACAAAATCCCTTGATTTAAAATGTTCCTTATAACTTTAATGATTGTTATTACCAGTCGTTCTTGGCAGGTATTCTGTGTGTCTTTCTCCTGCACCTCCAGGGTCTGCAATAACAAAACAACAGTAAAGATGATAAGCATCAATCAAATCTGGCTTACTAGCACCAATTCAGAGCTTTGCCTATCACAGTGTCCTCAGTGCAGCTCTGGCACACTTCTTGCTCTTTGAACAAGAACATGAGAAACTAAGTGCACAACAAAGGATGAAAACATAGAAATGTCTACACTCTCTTGGATGCTCCACCAATATGACAAACAGTTCATTTGACAGGGAGAAGAACACCCACTTTCCTTCACAGGATTATCTTCTGCTGTGAGCAGGAATAATTCTGTATTTCTCCCAGGAAGTCGCTACCTACTCCACTTTGCTTCCTGCCTGACTCTTTGCTGGACATTTTTTGCAATTCTTATGGACAACTGAACTTTGTTTCCTGATCCATCTCTTTCACTTGTACAGTCAGAGGCAGAAATAAGAAATAAAAGCCCTGTGACCTCTTCAGGGAAGCAGAATCTTTTCCACATTGTCCTGACTGGTTAAGTGAGTTGGAGAGGCCAAATGGGCCAAGGTGCAGAACAACACAGCACCACTGGAGCTCTGGGGCCTGACCTTATCCAAAGTGGGAAGGACTCTCACAAAATTTTAAGGTTTGGATCATGCCTAATGTTTCACACACTATAGAAGCACTTTGAGAGGGAAGAAAGAAAAAAACCAAACAAAACCAGCACAAAACCCCCCAATCATCAACAGAACTTGATTTTTAACTCCTCATATGAAAATTTACACCTGATTTTGGAATTGTTACACATAAGTAATCCAGAACATTCAGATCCTGTCATCCTTGTTTTTTCTGGGCTATCCCTATGCTACAAGGGATTTCATTGATTTAAAAGGGCACTATCCAGCAGTATCTGCTGTTTTTCAAGCAGACTCATTTATTTCAATTGGACTTTTTAGAGAGAGAATTATTGCCTGCTGTCAACTAGGTGTGACAGAGCATAGCTCTCTGTCAGTGATGGCATGTCACTAGGTTTTTAATGAGGGTCACCCACGTCAGCATTGCCTGCAGAATTCACTTTTTAGGGAGTTTCATAATTAGCAAACACACAATTATTAAAGCACCAACTTAATTTAGGATCCTACTCTGGCAATTAATTTATCTCAAAGGAAACATGCAAAAAACAAGCTCTCATTAAAACCTGAAGCATCTCAGATGTTTCATGTCCATCTCCCTCACCTGAATTTTTTCAAAGGTTTTGAAAAGTGTTTTTCAAAAACACAAGTAAAATTTTAACCAAAGAATGACTCAAAATAGTTATTTTGTAACTATTCTATTCTGCAGCTCTGTAAGAGTGTAGGAACATAGGGTATGCATGCCAACTCCCAGTTTAGAAGATATGATAAAAATACACACACAGAGATATATATATACACACATATATATGTACATATTTATAGACGCAATCTGCAAAGCACTTTGGTGCCTGCCAGCTGAAAAAACACACTAAAAACATCAAGGTCCCACACTCACTGCTCCCCATTGGTGCACTGGTTTTTCCAAGGCATCCCTACTGCCATCTGAGTGCTATGAACTCAGAGCTTTTCCTCCTTAGACTTGCCAGAATTACCCAGCTGGTTGTACCTCAGGCCACAAACTGCAGCCCTGCTGTGCAGCTCCAATCCAGCACTACCTGACAGCTCATTCCTGAGTGCAACACAGACGTCTCTCCCAGCAGGGATCACTGCTGTTATTGCTCACCTCCTGACTGGGAAGCACTGCCAGCCTTTGGCACTGTCTGCCAAAAAAAGCCCTCTAATATTCCTCAGATCAACTGGTGCAGGGCAGGGAGGGAGAACTGACTGAGATGCAGATGGGAATTCATATCCAGAGTCTGCGACAGAAGAAAAATGTTGCCAGGGTGAGCATGACGTTCTCTGAGAAGGAAGAGATGGAAGACAGTGGAGGGAGAAGAGACATAAAGGGAGAAAGAAAGGGAAAATTAGAATGAGTTGATGGGCAAACCACGAGAAGGAGATCAGAATTTGCCCCATCAGAGAGGACAGAGCTAAAGCTAACAGCCTGATCACCCCTGCACGTGGAAAAGCAAAGCTTGACAATGTTACTTTTGTGTCTGCATGTTAAAAAAATAAAAACAAAACAGGGTTTTGCCAAAGAACAGCAGTGATGTGTGTGAAGATTCCCCTCCAGAATTCACTGGGGAACTGCTGATCCTCCTGTGGATGTGATGGATCCTACTACCACAAGTTTAAAAAGGATCAGGATAACACTTGGTGAGTAAATCTCAGTATCTTAATTTAGAAAGAAAACACAAGAAATGCATCCTGAATGCAACCTCACTGGATCCACAAGTTCATTTAATGTACATGTTTGCATCTGAATCACAGAAGTCATTTAATTTAAGTCAGCAAACAGAGCTGCTGGGACAATGGGGAAAGTTGTCACTGCATGCCAAGGGCAGATTCAAAGATCCCTGTTACAAAAGGAGAAGTTAATATGTCAATCACACCAATATGAGAAAGATGAAGAACGACTGGCTTGAGCATTTGCTGGTATTGCAATAACCCTTCCAAAATGGGTGCTCAGCTCACTCTGACAGAGCCTTTCTCGCAGTGCAGCCTAAATCAGCCCCGAGGCACTGCATCAGCAAAAAGCACTTACCTGCCAGCCAGGCTGGGCCCACGCAGGGGCTCCTGCAGACACAACTATGACCATTTGCAGCCAGACTTTTTCTTGCTAAAACTGTCCTATGATGTGTCTCTCCACAGGCTTGAGCAGCAATGCCTGAGCTCATTCAGCTTCCCAGAATTTTAGATTTCAAACAACTAGTCCTGTGTGGGTATGTGTGCATGTAAAAGACAGAGCATGCAAAACCACCACAAATAATCAGCTGGCTTTTAATAATCAGCTATATACATTAACTCCAAGCAATACATTCATCATACTTAAAATAATTATAAAGAAATTCGGTGCAAACAAGGGGCTGAAGATTGTAGGGAAAAGATGCCACTAGAGGAAACATTCTCAACTTTTCTAACAATTTTTTTGCTTTTGCATAGAAGATACCTTCATAAAACCATATATATTAAAAGTATCTTCAAGACATTACGATCCAAATCTGAGAGTCTAATCACAAATAATTGCCAGTGCTATTATCTCTTGCAAGAATCTGGGGACACAACCTACTGACACTTACTTGTGACCATAATAATGTGCTTCCTTGACTCTAAATCAAAGATAGAATGATGTATAAATCCAGGGGAACAAGGCTGTGCAGGATTAGCCCAAACTGAACAGAAATGTTCTCTGTAGGTATCTCTACTATTCACACAGCTCACTTATGGCTACTGGAAAAGGACTGGGCTTCAGACGCACAACACTCAACCACAAAAACATAAAGAAACTTTTTCACTGGTAGGAGTGAGAGTAAGAAGAGTGTGTGACAGAAAGCAGGGAGAGTTTATAGAGAGCACTGCCAAGCACGGTGGAGGCATGGAATGGGTGACAGCAGCATCATGAAGAGAGCCTGACTTACGGGACACAAGGAGCCAACCCCAACCCTTCTGAAAGGACACAGCTTTCCTGTCAGCAAGGAGCATCCCCAAAATGAATGAGACCTCCCAAAAGGCTAAGGCACTGCAGGATTACGGACAGTCTTTGGGATAAGAAAGAAAACGTGGTTTTGAAGACAGCAGGTAATTTTAAACCAGAAATAATTAATTGCTTATTGCTTCAACGCTATGCAGTGAGCAAGGTAAAATAGCTCAAGCACATCTCTCTCTCTCTCTCTCTCTCTCTATATATATATATTGTGAATGGTGTGTGATTTTCTTATCGGAATCTATTCAGACACACAAAGTGTGTGCTGATAGATGAACGTGCATGCATTTACTTGGTACAGCACCTAGGGATCCGTTTACGTCCTTTTTTACCTCACCAACGCTATAAAAAACATAAAGAGGAAGCATTCAGAGCAAAGAGACAATTTTCAAACGTCTCTCCCGACTGGCAGTGAATGCACCTCTCCCGTAACACACTAGGAGAAAATGAGAATAAAGCTCTTCTCCAAGAGCGGCACATTTTGTCCAGCTGATTACTGCTCACGTCCAGCCTGTGACAAAGCCAAACTCAGCCGGGAGCCCCAGGGCACCTGGCAGCCTTCTCGCCGTGCCGAACCCACCAGGCAGGGCTGCGGGCGACAGCAGACGAGCAGCAGATCGCGGTGCCTGGCGGAGCAGCAGTGGCTCTCTCCCCTTCCCCAGCCTTACCTGGGCGGCCTCGGGCAGAGGCACCACGGCGTTCCTCCTGCGGCCCCCCATGTGGAACTTGGACGCCTTGTAGATCTTCCAGTAGACGAAGAGCACCACGCAGAGCGGCAGGTAGAACGCCCCGCCCGTGGAGACGATGGTGTAGGACGGGTCCTGGCTGAGCTGGCAGCGCTCCTGCTCGGGGCTGTAGGTCTGCCCCCAGCCCAGCAGCGGGGCGAGGGAGATGGCTGCGGAGAGCAGCCAGGTGAGAGCGATCATCACGTTGGAGATGCGGCGGCGGGCGAGCAGCGTGTACTGCAGGTGCCGGGTGATGGACCAGTAGCGGTCCAGGGCGATGGCCGTCACGTTCCAGATGCTGGCCGTGCAGCACAGCACGTCGAAGCACACCCACACGAGGCACAGCTCCCGGCCCAGCCGCCACCGCCGCCCGGCCGACAGCTCCTTCACCAGGCTCAGCGGCATCACCAGCGCCGCCACCAGCACGTCCGACACCGCCGTGGAGGCCACCAGGTTGTGGGGCACCCGGTGGAAGGCCTTCACTCGCAGGATGGTCGCCAGCACCAGCAGGTTCCAGAGGAAGGTGGCCACGGTGAGGAGCACGAGCAGGGTGAGGATGAGCACGGTGAAGATGGAGAAGGGCTCCCGGCCCCTCCACGCAATGCCGCCCACCGCCGAGGCGTTGGTGTCCATGTTGGCGGACGAGGCGTTGGCGCCCATGCCGGGCTGGCACTGTCCCCGTGGGGCACAGGGGCTCAGGGTCTCCGCCATGCCCGGCACCGGGGCTCGGCCCCTCGCTGCTGCCCCTTCCCAGGCCGCCGGCACCGTCCCCAGCCCCTCTGCGGGCCAGCGGGATCCCCACACCGGGACGCGCCTCCGCTCAGCGTTCGCCCGCCATGTGCCGCAGCCCCAGCGCTGCCCGCCGCTGCCGCCCGCCGCTCCACACGCCCATCCCGGGCGGCTGGAGAAGGAGGGAGGCGCGGCAGGAGCGCGGCGAGGCTCCGGCACGGGCAGCGAGGGCGGGCGGGCGGCACCAGCGCTGCCGCCCCGCCCCAGCCCGCCTCGGGGGCGGTGGCGCGGCCGGGCCGTGTGGGGCGGCGGGGAGTGCTGCTCCGCCGCTGCTGCCCGCGGCCCGTGAGGGGCGAGACACTCGCTGCTCACGGAGCTGCCGGGGCTGGAAGGGACCTCTGGAGAGCACCCCGTCCCACGGCAGGGGCAGGTATCACAGGAACATGGCCAGGTGGCTTTGGAATGTCTGCAGAGAGGAGACTCCATGCCCTCCCTGGGCAGCTGTTCCAGCGCTCTGCCACCCTCAGTGTAAAGAAGTTCTTCCTCATGCTGAGGTGAAACTTCTTGTGCTTTAGTTTATGGCCATTGCTCCTCATCCTGTCGCTGAAATGAGTTTGACACCATCCTTTTGGCACCTGCCTTAGAGATACCTGCAGTCTCTCCTCATAGGAGAGATGCTCCAGACCCCTCATCAGCTTTGTGGCCTCTGCTGGACCCTGTCCAGTAGCTCCTTGTCTCTCCTGTACTGAGGAACCCAGAAGTGGACACAGCACTCAGATGTGGCCTCAGCAGGGCCGAGTGGACAGCAACAGTCTGTGTCCCCCCAGACCCAGGTGGTGACGAGACATGCCCTTCTCCCCATGAACCCCATGAGGATACAGGACATCCCCTTCTCCCCATGAACCCCATGAGGATACAGGACATCCCCTTCTCCCCATGAACCCCATGAGGATACAGGACATCCCCTTCTCCCCATGAACCCCATGAGGATATAGGACATCCCCTTCTCCCCATGAACCCCATGAGGATACAGGACATCCCCTTCTCCTCACAGCCCCTTCCTGCCGTGTTACCTCAGAGCTCCCACCAACCGTTCTATTGCTCTTAAAATAAGCAAATATGAGACCAAGGGCTTGGAGATGGACAACAGAATTAACAGTTGTTGCTGTTGAGCAGCTAGCAGAGTAATGAATGCATCGGTTCTCAGTGGTAAGAAGGAATGACCTTTATTGTTTTGATTTCATCACATTTATAGAGTTCTCAAAAGTTACCCAGATTGGTCAGTTAGAAGCCTTCCCCCAGGCCTGATTGGCCAGGCCTGCACTGCCCAAGTTCTGGGACACTGTTCCAAAACATCCAAACTTTATCTTTATTTACAAAACACAAGAAAACCTCTCATGGGAAAAACTGTGCTAGCCACAAACAGTGAATAAAAGGGAATGTCATCTTTCCATCTGGATGTTTGGCGCTTTGTGGGATGAGAAGTCTGAGGGATGCAAAACACAAAAGGGTGGAAAATAGCAATCTCTTGTAAATCTAAACACTTTATATCTTCCTTTGCACCTGTTCTCACTTCTCCCTGTTGACCTGAGAACTGATGAGAAAAGTACTTGTGACAGAGCTGAGGAATTGCAAAACATATATCCTAGTTCTCATCACTTTACCAAAGATCACTTCAGGACTCTCTTTAACGGAACCTTTTCAGACTCAGTCTTGTCATAACACTTTTTTCTGTCAGCCTGAACATTCTTAATTTGGCTTAACCCTCCCTGCATCGTAATAATTCCTGTCCAAGCTCCCCTTTTGCTTGGCTGTGCTGTGTCTGTCCTCCCCAGAGAGCAGCTGCCCCTGCCAGCTTTGTCACAGCACCCTGTTCCCAAGCACTTCCAAGGACAGCACGCAGCTTAAGAACAGCTCTGGAGGGTGATGATTCATGCACATAACAGAATTTGAACCCATTTTGTAAAGCAATGCTGTGTTTTTATAGCAAATGTATAAAATTTAATGTTATATTTCCCAGAAGTTTGGTTTTATCTGTTGGAGGCAGATTATTTTTAGACCATTATAAAGGGACTGTACTGAACTTGACTGCCCTATTTTCCATTTTTTGTTTTAGATTCAAAAGTGCTATGAAAGCTTCTAGCAGATGCAGTTTTATTCCATCCCCTTTAACTGAAAACCAGCCTCCTTTGTAAAGCATTTTTAGAAAAGTCAGTTATATAAATCCTGCAATTAATTTGAGAAATATCTAGAAAATTTCAGCTCAAGACAAAAAACAAACCTTCCAAAGTCCTTTGACAGCTGGTCCCATACTTCTACGATTGAAAATGTGATTGAGAATCTAGATGTCACATAAATGCCAGCTAGTATTGATTTTATTAATGATGAAAACATTCACAGATTATTGCAACCACTCATACAGGAACCCAGAAAGCCTTGGGTGGCTCAACATCTTCAGCTGACAGCCAAAATAGAGAGGAGAGTTTGGAAGTTTTGTAACTGTTATACAAGATTTTGCAGAGCCTACAATTTTTTATTTATTTTAAAATCTGACCAACAGGGAAAAAAATAGTAGATGGTTATGTTTTTCCGTGTTGCAACTTACAAAAGTGTTTGGGAAGATAGACTGCAATTGGAGAGTATGCTAAAGGGTTTGAGGCTTTTTTTTTTTTCTGAAAAGTGAATGCAGTTCTTAAGCTGGATGACACCGATATAGCAAAGTGAATGTGTTTCCAGACAGCACCCCGATTTTCCATTTGTCTTCCCTTCTCTTAATGGCATCTTTCCTCTACCTCTCCTCACAACTCCATATCAAAAGTTTATTGTGGTAGCGAAGAGCAGCAAAAAAAAAGTAATCTCTTCCCCACGTGGCTGTGCAATAAAGAGATTTGACAGAAGCAACATCATAGTATTTATGACTTTGATGCAAGCCAGCAGATTTTTTAGCAGCTAAGAGCGTTCCAGTTCAAGAAGCTGGATTCTTATTGTCAGGGCTCAACATTTTCTATAAATCTAAAAGCATCAGACAAACAAAAGCATCAGAAAGTGCTACATGATTTCTCATGTCAGCTAAAATCCTGAGAAAATCAAGCTAACAGAGCAAAAGTCAGGAGCAGTGATAGACTTTATTCTGTGTGTGTAGCCCCTTGATTCCAGCCTTCTTTGGGCATTACTTTAGTCTGGAAAAAACCTGAACCCAACAACCAACCCACCTTTCAAGGGCTAATAAGAGGCTCTTTTCTAGTTGTTTTCAGTGCTTTGTAAAATCCCTTCTAAGTTTTGGGCAGTTGAAGTAACTGGACAATGATCTCCTAAACAGGGCAGTAGTAGAACTAAAACAAAAGTCACAGACCTGCGCTGTTAGCACCCCATCTTCCTTCCCAGTGGGACCTCTACTAAAATGTTAATTTTTTAAAATCACAAACCCCTTTTCACCCTTCCTGGGAGAGTTGCTTTCCCTGAGCCTCAGATCACTGGCTTGAAAGCAAATCATCAGAGTATCTAAAGCTTTGGTAGCTTACTTAAATTGAGTCATCGAGTCATACATCAAACAAAAAGGCTAATTACTGCCAAAATATAAACAACAGCAGATCTCAGTAGAAAATAACTTACCCAGTTCTCAACTATTCTTGCTCTACACTGCCAATAAAAGTGCCCTCTACCTGTGACATTCACCCTGAAAAATTTGATGGCAACACTTTCTGACCAGCGTTGTGCTTGTCTATAACTCGGCAGCTTTATGGCACAGGAAACTCAGATCATGACAAGATTTTTCACGATTATGAGCAGTAACTCGGCAGTGGAATTCTCCTTTATGGGCCCGTTCCCAGAACTGTCAAAAACATCTTCCAGCTCAAGCAGGACAGTTTTGATCACCCCCTTAAGTGGTTTAAAGAGTCCAATTTCTTTGTCAAGGTTCTCAGAGGAAGAAAGCAATTTCTCAAGGCACACAATATTAGTCCCCAGCCGATCGGTCACTGTTATGAGACAAGCCTTGAGAGCCTGATGGCTGAGCTCTATTAACTGCTCACAAGATTGATAGCAGGGGAAGTTGCAAAGGAAACGTTAGATTTCCAATCAGTTTGACGATCTTTTGCACTTCTTGCAGTTCCATAGTGGAATAGATGCTGCTCAATAAACAGATATTTCATCAGAAACTATTTGTCATTTATGATTTTATAAACAAAGCAAAAGGTAATTGCATCTACACAAGACAGGAAGCTTTTAATTCCCACTTAGTCTCAGCTCATGAATTTCTCTTCTGCTTAATCAGGAAATTAGAGCTGACTATGTAGCTACTACAGGCTATGCAGTCATTACACATTTATAATATTTAAGTAACACTGTTAACTTTTTCAGGGTAAGCTACTATTACTCTAGAGCAATACCGTCCAGTCTTTCCATCTCCTAGAGAAGTTTGTTTCAAAGATTTCTTTGTATTAGAAAATTAGGAAAATGCAACCCAAATATCACAGGAAAGAGTCGTGCAGGCTCTTGCTAAACCCCTATTTTGTCAGTTTTCCATGTATCAGACACTAGAAGCTGACAATGCCTCAGCTCTTCCAAAGAAAAAATCAGTTGGAGCTAGAGGTATTTAGACTGCTGGGAAAGCAGTCAGCCTGCTGTTCCCAAAATGACTGACAGGTAAAAGCAGGAATTTTGGTACACTTTTAAGCCAAATCAGTTCTGGCCATGAGCACATGGTCAGACAGGTGGTCACTGACTGTGCTCCACATCCCAGCTCTTTTCCTCTTCCAAATGAATATTCCACAATCCTGCAGCCACTGCCTGTGCCCACATAACCACACTCTGATCTTCACAGTGGTTTACTGCAGCTTTGTTTACATCTCTTTCCAAGTAATTAATTTTGCAGTTCATCTAATGAGTCCCTCAGTGTTTCTTTTGCTTTAATGAAAGTTGATTCCCTTACAGTAACAGCACAGCTGGCACATAAAAACAGAAGCCTTAAGCTGTCTGATGATGTAGATATCAGAGAGAACTCCTAAAATGTGCTATTATTAAAGACATGAGAATTACTTTGACATCTATTATTTATAAATTTATAAGAAAACCCAGAATCAAAGATTAGAACTCAGTAAGACAGCCATCACATACTTAGCACTGCTTACCCTTAAGAGAAGACTTTGCTATTTCATTGCAAGCTTAGAAACACAAGACATTCAAATTCTAGTAACAAAATTATTTTGACATGTCAGAAGCTCTTAAGATCAGACCAATGTTAATGAAAAATCTTGAAAAGCCCATTAGGGTCTAAAGTCAGCCATTTCATAAAAGAAGGAAAATGATGCTCAGTTCTGAATGGTGGAAGCACTAGCAACAGAATGGTCATATTATTTCTCCTCCCCAAAAATGCTCTGCTTTCCCCAAGGACAAAAAGAAAGTTCACTAATTTTTTTTAATATTTCAATGCGTGTATCAGTTTTAAATCTGACATTCTATTTCAGAAGACCTAAGAAATAACAGTCCTATTTATATTGGAATAACTACTTACGTTTTTGTATTTGTAACTGCTCCTGGGTTACACTTTAAATGTAAATTAAAAGCTGTTTTACTGTAATCATGTGGTCCATTTTTCTGGATTCTGTGACATTTTAGTCTTTCACTGAAGCATAAACAGTTTTTAAACACTTCCCATCACCGCTGTAGCCTCATAAGGGCAGTTACCTACTGCTCCAGTGGCAAAGAGATTAAAATAATATTTGGAATAGAATTCCTCTTTTACCCAACTTGTGTCTTCTTGTATTGAAGTCTCCACATTTTTTCCTGTTTGAGGAAAAAATGTGTATTTCACTCTCTTCCATTTCAGTCATTTATATTCCTCCTTCAAAATACCTTTCCAGTATATTTATAGCCCATTTCACTTTTGCCCTTATGGAGTCTCTCCCCACCTCAGTCCTGTGGCAGTATCTTTGACTTTGTCCATCACTGATCTGATGTACTAAAACTTAAAAGCAATTCACTTTTGTGATTTACAAGATACAACTGCAGAACTTCTCACTTTGTCAAGGTTATGAAGCATCTTAAATAATACTGCCTGGGTTGAGTGCTTCAATTTAGGTAATCTGCTTTTCTTAAAACTTTGCAGAGTACACTAGACATCACCAGTTGAATGAATTCAGATTTAAACTGAACATGAATGAAAACCAAATATTTCATGAGTGTTACCATCATATGGCTACATTAAACCAGTACTAATCATGTCCCAGAATTGGTGTAAGAAATTTTTTTATTTTGGACACTGTACTTGTTATACAGATACCATGTCTGAAATTATTTGCAAGCTCACACTGCCTTAATTATTCATCCATGGTTCAGTTATAAAGGAATCTTCCTATATTCTTCAGCATATTTGATGGCCAAAGCAGAGTTCTGTAGTACTAAAATCCCTTGCAATGATTCATGTGAGCAAAACCTTTTTATCTCACAACGTCTTTTTTTATGTTATTCACTCTAACAATTTTCAGAGTTATGCATAGAAAAAAGGGTAAATGTAAAGCAAATTCTTCTATAAAACCTAAAAGTATTTTTCCTTTCTTTAATAAAAATCTCTGTAGTATTACTGACTTTAGGTAATTAAATGATCTTCTTCCTTACAACAAGTATGGCAAAATTATCTCGCCATATTCTCCTTTAGTCTCAGTTCCAACAAGTCTTCCTGAAGTGAAAAATAAAAGATGTTCCCAGAAAAAAAACATCCTTAAAGAGACCTAAAAATGTAAAAGGAGCTGTTTAAATTAGGAGTAACTTCCAGATGGTTTTGATCAAGGTAGGCTACTAGTCAAGTTAATGACTGCAATTAACGAGAAAACTGCCGATTGTCAGATTTCTTGCTGATGTGTTTGAAGATTTTCGCTTTGTGGACGTTCTTTGATTTCTGGTAGCCAAATCCACCACCTCCACCTCTTTTCTGTAGTCTTCTGCCATGGTTGCTGTTCACATCTAAAATTTTATTGGTTAAAGAATTTAAAAAGGAATTATTTGAAATATTGCATTTTGGAGTTTGTAAGGGTTATTGACTTGAGAAGAAATAACAGATTTACACAAAAGCTGAGCTGCCTAATTACAGAGAAACCCAGAACTTTGTGCCTGTGGTTTTAAATCGTCCTCCAGCTGTCCAATTAAATTGTCCAAAGCACCACTGATTAAATTTTTGCAGTTATAATATTTGAAATGTTACATTTTTGTTGATAAACTACTGTTGGAGCATGATGCATTTCTAAGATTAATAGCTAAAATCCACCCCAACAACAAACCAGCAGAATTTGAGCTACCATAGGAATTCAGCAGGTTGCACTGAACATTTATAATGCAGAAATTCAGCTTTGAAACACTGAAGTAAAAGGATACTGAGGTCAACAAACGGAGGAACTTTAAAACCAAACGAAAGGCTGACTTTGGGCAGATCCAAGTTATTGACATCGTAGATCTGCTTCAGAGAATGAGAATCATAAGCTCTGATGTAAGCTTTGTATGCCTCCTGGGCTGACTTGTGAAGGAAGTAGTTCTTCTCTATCAGTTTTTCCAGCTGGTGAGGAGAAAAAAAAAGTTAGAGACACTGACAATTATAGCTGTTAAAAGTCTATAAATTATATTCAAACATTATTTACTGTGAGTGGCAATGACATGCACTATGCACTGCAGCAAAACTGGCCTATGACACCAAAGTGCACATACAGGTATAAAAATTCTTTTATAAACAAGTAGAGGGACAGAAATGCCTGAAGCTGAATTATAGTACAAATAAAGCCTCAGCAGTATGAAAATGTACAGAAATATTAAATTGGGCTGTCCCAAACAAGTTAATTAAGAAGTACAATACACCAGCAGCCACACCATGAAACCATGTGTATGAGAATTTCCAGCCTGACACCTAAACTGGGTGATTCCATGCAATTCTGTACATTCTGTACATAAAAGATTAAGTCTTATCTTTTATTGTGCAAATGCATTGTGAAATCAGCAGTATTAATTCTAAGCCAAAAATGCAGATACACCAATGTAGACTGAGGCATTTTATTTGATGTGGGCCAAGTTCCCAATGCTCATTAGATCCCAGTGTCTCATTTGATGTTTAACATAAATTCAGCATACTAAAAATAAGCTACATTAGGTGTCATTTCTTCCTGATTGTGCTTGATTAGGAACCTCTCTCTGTAAGGACTGTCTTCACTGCTTCTTGTGTTTGCTATTTTAAATTCAAGTTACTGCAAAGAGCTCTTATCAAAAGAATGATTCACAGAAGTAATCAACAACAGAAATTCACATTTTCAGAATTATCTATGCTATTCCACTCAACTTTGTGCTCTGTAGCTATTTTTGTAACCCAGGGGCACAGAAGAGATTTAGCTGATACTGGGCTTTATTAACACCAGCTAATTAAAAATACACATGGACTACACACTAAATTCCTAAACAAGCACATGTATTTTTGAGCTGCAGTCATTACAGACTGCACCATTCTCCACGTAAATTATATTAAAGACATTCAAAGCAGTTGAAGTATAAAGCCATGCCATACCTGAGACTGGATGTCTGAAATTTTTGACCAAGAAAATTCGAATTCACTTAGTGGTACCTTAAAAACAAAAGAAGAAATGAAATATCAAAATTATTTACACTGTGTAAATACAGTGACTGTGTTTAAGACCAAGGACAAATAGAAAACAACCTGCTAGATAACAGATTTTTTTAATACCACAGCTGTATCTGCAAAGTGCCTTTACATCAATATGACAGTATTATCACTTCCTTTAAGCTAGAGTAATAGAGACACTCAGTATGACACTGTTTTTTACCACTTCTGCTTTAGAAGTTAAACCACTTTAGTTACAAGCCACAAAACAAACCCATAAGGAGAGCAACCAAGAAACTCTGTGCAGTTCTATTAAAATTATTACCTTTAGAAGAAGGCTCTGCTTCTTTTGGAATTAAACAAAATTAAATGGATCTTTGGAAAAAAAAACCCAAACAAAAAACTGGTTTTGCCTTTAAAAACCTGATGCACAGTAAAAAACCATAAATGTAGACATAAGTTTACCCTGGCTTGTTTTAGATAACGAAGGAAGCCCAGTTCTTCTGGCCGTAAAATGAGCAGAGCGTGTCCTCTACCATTGATTCCTCTGGCAGTCCTACCCACACGATGGATATATTCCTTTTGGAAAGAATAACAAACAGCAAGGTCAGGCAGGCTTAATAATCAACAAAAAATACACCAAAGTGAACCTCAATATCATGTAATGCATCATTCATTATTCTGTAAGGCTTTTTCTTGGCACTGACACAAGGATGAGGGAAACCAAGTGCTGAAGGTGCAAAGCACCATCAGGCTGGGACAGAGCCCCTCAGTAAAGGACTTTATCTTTTACTGAAGGAAAAGAATCTTAAGTCTACTGTAACTGAAAATTAAACCTTGATTTTGATGTATTTGTCAAAACTTCTGAGTTTTTTGAATTTCACTTGTTTACAGTAGACATTTATTCAAATATTATCTTTAAACAAAAAGCAGATTTCAACTGGAAAAGCTCAGGGATACGTACGTAAACTCAGGCTCCTCTTGAGAAGTGTTTTGTTCCTTAGCTGGTTGAATTTTAATTTCACAGCACAAAGGACATTTTAAAAAGCAACTCTTAAAATGGGAACAAAGGTCTTGGTTAGGAGCAGCATTTCCTAGGAGCTGGTGAAGGGAAGTGAAAGAAATCACTTGGATATGACCATGGCTGAATCCTGACCTCTGTCAAGCAGCAGTTTCAGCTTTTCTCTGCAACTAAGTTTGCAGTCAGGGTTTGATTTCTTGCTGTGACACTTGTCCATTTCCTCAACTTACCTTGGGATCATCTGGAGGGTCATACTGGACAATCCAGTCAACTTCAGGAATGTCCAGTCCTCTGGCAGCTACATCAGTGCACAGCAGTATTCCAGACTCTGCATTACAGAACTGGAAAAACGTTGTAGTACGTTTGGTCTGTTTTTGCTTGCCCTAAAAGGAAACAAACACATTGGGGATGAAATATCAACTAAAAAAATAATTTGAGACATTTTTTCCATCTTATACAGACCAAACAGGACCACTTGGCAGTGAAGAAACAAAGAAAAAAATAAACAGCACAGGGCTACAAGAAGTGGCGTCTCCCAAAACATTAAAAATTGCATAAACATTTTTCTCATGAGGACAACATAAATGTTGCAAATTCAGGAAAAGGACATTTGCAAGTCTAGTAATAGTAGACAGATTACAGGTTAAAAAAGCAAGCAACCAAGAAAACCCATACTTCAAACAGTTTTATCAAAGAATAGTGGAAAATTACCCCCCAAAATAAAAAAGGACATTTGTAGTTAGTTGTAACTGTTTCACAGACTTTCAGTCAATTGTCCTAAACTGTTCATTTTGTGGTTTTGACAAAAAGTTTACAATATTCATCCAAAAGGTAAGAATTGGCATAGTAAAACCAAACATCACCCTGGCCTTAGGAAAGTCACCAAACACTTCAGGGATCACTTGGGATTTCTCTGACAAGAGCTTTGCTCCACATGTCAAGTTTTAGTGCTTGTGAAAGGCAACCTCTCGTTAAAAACCACAAAGTTATGACACACAGAGCACAAATTAATATCAGTGTTCAGCCCTGGTTCAAGAAATAGCAAGTTTGATTACTGAAGTGTTATTACATCATCTTTGCATTATCTCCTTCCTCCACAGATAAATCAAGACCATCATCAGTTTTGTGAGGAGGGTGTCTATTAAAAACCAGGCTGAAACAAACAAGGCAAATGTAGAGTCAGTAAGAGTTTACAGGTATTATCAGAATAATTAAAAATAAATCAATAATTACAATACTTACATGAATAGCCAAAACAGGTAGGTCAATATAGTTGAGTAATTCATAGTGGTACTTCACTGACATACATGAAGAAAAAAATACCATCAGTTTCTTCTTCCGGTTCTTCTTGAGGAAAGTGAAGAGCAAAAGGAATCTTTTTTCAGATGGACACACTACATACCCCTGGAAAATTTTTAAACATTGTTAAATAAAAATAGCAAGGAGCAAACTTCTGTTTCAGTAATACAATTGCACCAGGGAAGAGTTACTTTGTGAAAAAATCACACCAAATAGTTAAACAGTGAAATTAGTCTGAAGCACCCCAAGCAAAAACCACACAGGGCTTGGTGCGTTCACAGATCACACCCCTTCCCTTCTAACATTTGTGTCTTACCTGTTCAAGACCATCTACTGTTGCTGTCTCCTTGTTGTCATCAACCCCAACATACAGTGGCTCTTTCTTCAGAGAGATCTTTGCCAGATCTTCAACCTTTCTGGTTTGTGTGGCAGAGAAAAGCATCGTCTGTCTGCGTTCTGGAAAAATATTTGAAAGACAGCCTCATTTTTTAAAGAATTCAAATAGCAAGTCTATAAAATCTCTAACTGCAAACTTCACCATGCAAGTCTAACTTTTTCAATTAAATTCTAATTCTAACATAATGCTACTGACAAACAAATAGGTGTAGTGTATTTTGGGTTTTACACAATGTTTATTTCAGTTGTCCCCATCCCCCAAATCCTACCAGTTATCAAAACACAGTGTTCTTTCTCTGTAAAAATGTTAATAATCATTTGAAATCCAACTTAGACACAAAGCAATGAATTAAATAGAGATCAACCTTCTAATTCCAACTATAACTGCAAGTTAGAAGACATTTTTCCTTCTATTTAAACCTTATTAGGAAATAATGAATTGAAGGAAATAAACAGGCAGAGAAAGATGAATGAGAAAATGCAGATGTTAAACTAAAAGGAGTTTATATGAAAATAATTATATCTCTAAAGAGCATATGAAAACTCTGTTCTTCAGATAAGTGCTGTTGAACAAGTAATATATACTAACTAGCAGAACAAAAGGACAAAGTAAGACAACCACTGTGAAGTTCATTTACAGAACTATAAAAATTAATGACTTCTCTTATAATAATTGAGTCAGAAGGAGACATAATGTTAGTCAAGTGATTCCTGGAAAGATAGTTTTTTTTTTCTTACTTGGTAAAAGTTTTATGATCTGTTTCATTTCTTCTTCAAATCCAACCTCCAAGATTCGATCTGCCTCATCAATTACCAAACACTGCAAGTTCTTGTACATGAAACCTGGGGTGTTCTAGAAGATTAACAAATTCACAGTCAGACAGGGGAAAAGGAGTTTTATTCCATTTTAATAACCAGATTAGACATCAATAATGTGTCTACCTGCATATGATCCAGCAGTCTTCCTGGTGTTGCTACAATGATGTTGATTCCATTTCCCAGCTTCTGTGCTTCTGCTGATCTGTTACTTCCCCCCATGATCAGACCATAGGTGTGAACATGATGGTTCATAAGTTCTTTAAGAACTCCGTAGGTTTGCATAGCCAGCTCTCGAGTAGGAGAAAGAATAATAACACCCGTTCCTAAAAAATACATCCATCAGACACGAGTCAGTTACAGCTCATCCAACCCCCCAAATGGCTGCACTGCAGTAAAATTCAACTGTGAAATGAAGAGCCTTACCATTCCTAGGCATGAATTTCAGCTTGTAGATGAGCTCCACTGCAGGAATGAGAAATGCAAGTGTTTTTCCACTGCCTGTTTTTGCAGCTGCTAAAATATCCCTGTAAGTGGCAATGTTATAAAAGGAAGTAATTAGTTAACCATGCAGACAAAAGAATAATCTCACTCTGATCAATGCTAACAATAATTGCTTAAAGAAAATCATTGGTGTTAGTACTTTGAGCTTGGTGGCAAATGCAGGTCACAGCAATCAATCTGTAAAAGGCTGGACTTCATAATCTTGGAGGTCTTTTCCAACCTTAATAATTCCATGATTTGATTCTATCATTCATGTGTGTAGCTTGCCAGCAAAATTTACAAAACAACTGGGGTCATTAGAGTGATTAAAAAGATGTATTTCTTACCTGCCTTCCAGAAGTGGCTTAATACTTTTATGCTGAATTTCAGTCATGTGCGTAAATCCCATGTCATTTATGCCTTTCAATGTATTCTCACTGACAGAACCAGCCAGGGAAGCAAAGGAATTGTCTTCAAAAGCACCTGAAGTGAGGGGGGAAATGAAAAATATTTAAACTTATTTCTTCCTTTCATGTGCTGTCCAAGATTAACCAGTTCAAATTGACCTTTACGAAAAAATCAAAGGACTTTTTCTTATTGCGTGCTAACGTAAAATCCAAACATATTGGCAAAGTATTCTGCATTAATGTGTTCATAAGAAAACTACACAGACATAATAAGAATGACTATGAATGCACTGCTTCTTCTGCCAGATTTTACTAGTTGTACACCTCCAAATTGCTCTTCATGGACTTCTTCCTTTACAGATAAGCATATGTGCATATTGGTTTAAAACCCAGACTTTCACCAGTAATTTTAGGACCAAGAGGTGTGTATATAATGCAAATTTCTGAAAACAGTTACTGGGTAACAGCTGTACAGCTGCCAGTGTCACATCACCTGTATTCAAACACCTGACTTACAAAGCTCACTTGAAAACTGCAACTTGCTCTGGGAGAAAAGTGTTAGACCTTGGGTTTTTGCACATGCATGAAAAAGAGAACACAAGATACCTGTTACACCTAGTGGTAAACTGGGCACTTCATCCTCCTCTTCTTCCACTTCTTTCCCTCCAGAATCCTGCTTATCTTCATCTTCAACCTCTGCAGATTCATCTTCTTCAGTTTTTGCTTTTTTGGCTTCTGTATCTAGAGAGTTATTTTACACAAACAAGTCAGTTAGAAATGCAAAGCTCACATTAACCACGAAACCATGTACAAAGATCGTGATATTCCAGGCGGTGGAAGGGGGCTGGAGAAGGAGAAGCAAGGTTTCTATGGAATTTTCTGAGGTACAGAGCAAAAAACCCCCAAGTTCCTTCCACACAGCCCACTTCCCACAGTGAAACAATGTAGCTTAATGCATATCATACAACATTTTATATGGAAACAAGATAAACTTTCCTTAAACTAGGCACAAAATTCTTTCCCAACTGCAATGCAGACATCAAACTTCCGACAGCATTTGTGCTCAGGACATGTGAAATGTTGCATTTTAAGTACCTGAATCCTCAGAGGTGAAAGCACCTCTTCACTGGCACAACCATGAAGAGTGTCACAAAAATCAAACACATTTTGGAAGCTTTTGTTCCTCATAGAGCACTATTCTTCTATTCCTCTTTCATATTCCTCAGATATGTATAAAAACATATCCAAATCAGCAGTATTTGTGAGGTGCTTTTTTTTCCTTGTAGTTTTCCAGTACTCTTCGGTTTCACAATATATAGATGTTGCCAAAGGCTGGCCATACTGCTAAAAAGCTGTGCTGGCTGCACAGCCCAGCACAGAGAGCACCCATCTGCCAGAGCTCTGCCCTGAAACACAGGGCATGTATTTCAATAACAAACAAGCCAAACATCCAAACAATGTTACAAAGCAAAATCCTATGCAGCAATTAAATGGGCTGCTAGTGTGAATGAAGAATTCAAATATCGCAGCTGGAATAGAAGAGGTAAAGCTTTAGATCTCAGGACTTTAAAACGCACACCCGGCCGGCACATGGCACTCCAAACTTTCCCCGATGCGGCGGAACCCAAAGGAGTTTGGGGCCCGCAAGACTACCTCTGGCCTGGGAGACACGCTGTCTTTGCTATGAACACGCACCATCTACTCCATTAGCCACCGCTTTCCTCTTTTTCTTCTTCTTTTTCTTCTTCTTCTCCTCTCCGTTGAGGGGTCCGGCTGCGTCCGCAGGTTCCGCTCCCTCCTCCGCCGCTTCCAGCTCTGCGGCCGCCGCTTCCTCCACCTCCTCCTCCTCCTCCAGGGGTCCCTGGGCTGCCTCGCCCGGCGAGGGCACTGCACGGCGGAGAGACAGAGGAGAGAACACAAAATCAGCCACAGATGCACCAGCGCCCGGCCGGGAAAAGGCTCGGCGGCGCCGCCCGCCCGTACCTGCCCCCTGGGCCGCCAGCAGCTTCAGGTTGCGCTGCCGCAGCTTCAGGTTGCGCTTGTGGATCTTCTTGCGGAGCAGCCGCATGGGCAGGTTGCTGGCGGCCGCCGGCACCGACATCGCGGCGGTACAGGAGCGGCACCAGCGGCAGCGGGGCCGGCGCGCTCCCGGCACACGTGGGGAGGCCGCGTCCGGTACCGGCGGAAGCGCCGCCCGCGGGGCCTCACGGGCGCGGAGCAGCGCCCTCTGCGGGCCTGGCGGAGGCAGCGCCGCTCCCGGCCCGCGCCTGGGCCGCTGAGGCGGAGCACAGCCGGGGCTCCCTGAGGAGGGACTCGCCGTGTCCGCACGGACCCTCCCCTCACAACACCCTGTGCACGCTGGGGCTGCCTCTGCCCCTGAGTACAATGTTCAACGAGGGAGAGAGGCAGAATTAAAGAATTGGTTAGGTTGGAAAAGAGCTCTGAGATCACTGAGTCCAACCTGTGACCGAACCGTGTCAACTACACCGTGGCACTGAGTGCCACCTCCGCGCTTTCCTTAAACACTTCCAGGGATGGTGTATCCACCACCTCCCCGGGCAGCAATCTCCCTTTGTGAAGAAATTCCTTCTAATATCCAATTTAAACCTCCCCTTGAGGTTTAAACAGCTTGAGGCTGTGCTCTTGTCCTGTCACTGTAGCCTGGGAGCAAAGCCCCATCCCCACCTCCTACACCCTCCTGTCAGGAAATTACAGGGAACAATAAGGTCCCTCCTGAGTCTCCTTTTTCCAGGCTAAGCACCCCCAGCTCCCTCAGCCGCTGCTCCATCAGACTCATCAGCCTCATCAGCCCTTTCGTCACTGCCCTGCTCTGCCCTCACTCAGCCCTTCAGCCCCCTGGAGCTGAGGGGCACAGCACTCAGGTGTGACATGACCAGCGCCGAGCACAAGGACAGAATCACTTCCCTGCTCCTTCCAAAGGGTGATTCCCGGCGGCTGAGGCGCGGCAGACCAGCAGAGGGCACAGACAGCACAGGGATGTGCCGCAGCTTTGTCCTCTGGAACCAGAAACCAGAGCTTCTTAGAGACCCGAGACTACAAATTGAATAAGGTTCAGCCTGCGATGCCTTGCTGTAGCACAGAATAAACTGCAGAACTAATTCTGTATTAACTTCGAAGTGTTTATTGCGCCTTTTTTTTTTTTTTTAAAGCTACTGATGTTAGAGATGAAACAAAAGTAATTTTTCATCATCTGTAATTGTTGTCTTGCATAGGTCATATGGATCATCAGGATGAGAATTAAATTTGTCTTGCTAGAGCTTCATACTGTGAACCGTGTGATCCTGTTCGGACTTTCACAGACTGGATAACACCACTTCATTAAATTGAGTAGATTACTGCTATCTCCATCAGCTGCATTTGAAAGTAAACTGATCCATCCTCAGCAAGAAAGGCTTTTGGTACAAACCTCAGAGGAACTCAGTTTTACCTGCCTGCTTAATTTTAAGCAGGTGAAAGTTCCTTGCTGCAGCTCAGTGTAATTTAGGTTCTAGGCATAGTTTCTTTCTGGCTACCTCATATTGTGTTTACAGAACATATTTTTAAGTAGACATGGGTTTGCTCTTCCTAGTCTGTACTGATTTCTATGGACGTGACTAGGTTTACTATTTGGATCCAGATTTAACCAGAGCAGTGCTTCTTTCTGGAATATGGCCATGGTGCAGATAAAGTCTATAAAAATCTGGACAGCAGGGAGCTGACACTAATACACTGAGGGAGGACAATATTATGTCCTTTGGGCTTGGCATGGTCTTCATGTTCCCATCTTCACCAGCGATGCCAGGATCATCACTAATTTTGCTTTCACCCACGTCATCACACCCCCAGCTCTGCCAAGAATTAGGACCTGCAAACCCTGGTCAGGTAAAAGCCTTCATAAAGAACTCACCTCAGTGTCCATGCTGGGTTCTGGCTGACTTGGCAAGTCTTTGTGAAATTGCATTAGTATGGCACAAGGCCCACATTGATAAACTGTCCTGAAAAGTTATGTCAGATCCCACTGCTCAGGATGTATTGGCTGTGTCTGTTGGCTACAATCAGCATGGCACACAAGGAAAACTTTATAGATAAAAGATGGTCTTGCATCTGTGTACACAGATGTCAGGGCATTATGTATAAGAATTCAGTAATTACAGATTTTTGTAGGTGGCAAAATATCATATGCTCCAAAATTGCTTTCTCTCAGCGTCTTTTAAAATATGTTCGTTAGAGTTAACAAAGAATTGTTCTCTGGAAATTTCAAAATGTGTATTCTATGAGCTTCCTTCTTTTATAATTTCTTTGTTTTTCTTCAAGCTGTAATCATGGAAAGTCATACAAAATAGAAGACTCAGTAGATAATAATGACAATATTATTGTGACAGGTCTAGACAGCAATTTAAGACACTAACTCATGTTAATAGTTATTCTCTGAATTTTGGCATTTCTTAGATATCATATGAATCCCCCCTAGTACAAGTGTCATTTCTGTCCAATACATTCATTCCTAATTGCTTGAGTTATCAGGCAATCATTACTAACAATAGGATTTTCTCAAGTGGTTATTGAGTTGTTGTCAAAATGTCTCAAATTTTCTGCGCATGATCTTGCAGGAAGGTTGGTAGGGAAACATATTTTGTGTTAGTTAAGCCTTTACAGAGCTGAGTAAGTCCATATGAGGTATTCTGAATTTATTTCTGAAGATTAATGTTTTTAATGGGCTGCCAATGTAAATATTTTAGTGCCCAGAGTTAATTCATCCTTAAAGCCAAATTCAAAATATTTGTGCTTACTTACCATTAACTAATTTGTTTTGGTTAAAACGTAAGGCAGAAGTAGTCATTGATTTCAGTTGTATCATTTCAGGTAGAAGGTGGTCATTCATACAAAAGGTCCAAAATCCTATCTAGAAAAGATCATGAAACAAAAATGTGTAGTCATTTTTTAATACAGAAGTTTGGGTACAGAGCTGAATTAAGTAAGACAAGTTTTATTTTCAGAAATCAGAATTTCTGAAAAAATCCTTTTTGTTGTCTTAGGTTGGACATGAAGAAAATCAGCATGGGTGTAATTTGGAACATCTGCACCATTCAGCTAAAAGTTCTGAACTAGAAAACTACAGCTTTTATTGCTTACAGTCACAAACTGGAAAACTGTTCAGAGCTGTCTTTTCATTTTTAACAGATTATAATTTTCCATATTAGAGCAAATTTATCTGTCAGACAGTAATACAAAGGCACTTGATTTAAAACCAGGGTTTTTTTTTTCAAATGTGCCTACCTTACCAATGTGTGTACATATGCAAATGATGGATACAAAGGTATCTGCAGAAATAATTAATTTTCGAATTCAATGGAGACATGTAATTCTGAAATGTGGACTCTGACAGAGAAAAGTTACCCAAATCTGAACTGAGTAAATGGCATAGATGCAGATATATTCAAATATATCACATAGAGAATAGCTGACTTCATTTATAGAATATGTCAATGTTAGTTTGTGTTAGAAATTGCTGGTACAAATCATGTCTTTGTAGAGTATTGCTGAATATCACTGAATTTGTGGGGGAATTCAGATGATGGCTGACAAGGAGAGTAAGGTATCCATGTTTGGAAAAAGCAAGGTAAGCTATCATAATCACATCTTTTTAGGGGTTTTGTTTAATACTGGCTTGCAAATAATGTCTCCAATGGAAGTGTTGTCTCAGTTGTAACTGCCATCACCAGCACTTTGTGACATGGCAATACAGCTGGATTCAAATCACATCTGGGACTTTTTTAGGAAATTTCTCATTCAGCCCATATTTCACTACTGGAACTGAAACCATTGCCATCGTTCTAATATATTATCTCCTCTTTTACACACATAGAGGAGCAAAGTCAAGGAAATGCTACCTTGTATAAAATGCTGTAGCTCTTACTTGCAGTAAGAGATTATTTCATATTTAACACCTACACACTGCAAACAAAAAAAAGTCTTCTGGAAAACCAGGTGCTATACACATTTTTATCCTCACAGAGGCAATGAGAGAACAAAAAATACATACTGCAAGAGCAGTGCACAGTTTGTAATGTACCACTGGCAGGCAGGAGGGTACCATGAGGATAACAGTACTGTAAAATTATGCATGGCACAGAGCTGAAGAGTTTAGTTTCTATTTGATTTTGTTTATTTAATTTTATTTTTATTTATAGTTTGTTTCTGACATTTGCAGTTTAAACTTACAAAGTATTTTTGGGGTCCTCAGAAGCTGCTTTTCTGAATCAGATGAAATAATAATCAAACATTTTCTGTTCTGTTCTAGGAGACTCTTTACATTGTTTGCTTCCACTGTTCCCTAGCAGGCTTTGACAAATACCCTGTTTTGCATGACAGTAAGATACAGCCACTTGTATTGACAACATGTAAATTCACAATATTCTTTCTTTACATGCAAAGATCCAATTTTTAATTTTTACCTATTTTTTTACAAAACTTAGTGAAGGTTTTTCAAAATGCTGCAAAGGCTACAAGTAGGATGAAGTGATTTATTAGCAAATTAGTCAAACTGCAGGTGTAGCAACTGGTTTATAACTTACAGACTGACAGGTTCATAATCCTTACAATAATAATTTTCTCAGGCATAAAAGGCATTTCTTTTACAGTGCCCTCATTAATTTAAAGAATCCTAGTAAATATATTACTGTCTCCTATTCAGAAGGAGTGTGTCTTATATATTGCCTTATCATTTACAGATCTTCATTTAAAATACCTCTGTTCAAATGATATAAAGTCATGATAAAACTCAAAGAGAGTATGAAATCTGAGACAGTAAGGGAAATACATCTGCTAAAAATTCTTTGCATCTCTTTTGAAGATAAAATTTGAAGGGGTAGATATTCTGGGAACATGGCAGCTGAGGAGACTGAATAGTGGCAGTTTGTGGCTGAAATGAACACAAGATGTCACCCTCGCTGTGAGAGAGCTCCAGCACACCTTTAGTTGAAGAGGAAAGAGAAGGAAGGATTGAGGTTACTTTTTTTTTTTTTTTTTTTAAAAAGTTGTCCACCACATGTGTTCATTCACCTATCCTGGAGCACTGCTTTGCTGCAAAATTTTCTCCACTATGCTGAAATTTTCTCGTCATTGATCAGATTTTTAATTGTTTTAAAGTAGTAAATCTAACAAATTTAATTGTTTTAAAGTAAATCTGAAATTCAGGATCAGATGTTACTTCCTTGAGTAGTAACCCAGTGTTTCTTATACAGTTAGTGAAAAAGATGATGGAGAACAGTGCCATATTTTTCTGAGTTTTCTTCAGTCTCATCAATTTTCATACATGTACCTGGAAGTCTAAAAGCTTGTAGAAAGGATAGAAGGATGAAATGTGAAAAACTTACCAATAACATCATGAGCTGATTTGTTACATTTCTTCCTAAAATGTGTAAACCTTTTTGTGCTGAAGAGTAATATTTTCTTCATGTAACAGTTTGAAATTCCCATTACCTTTACTCTAAACAATACAAAATACTTCCTTTGAGGAAGAAGGGGTTTAAAATATTGAATTAAACAAAGCATTGATTAAACAATGATATTAACATTCTTCTGATTATAATTTAGTTCCTTGAGCTCAGGCCTCTGAATTCAGTAATGCAGACAGCATGCCTATGTTCAAAGTGGCATTTATGCTTTAAATATTTGTTTCCTTGAAGAAATCCCAAATGTGGGACTTGTGAGGACAAACCTCAATTTCTTGTTGAGCTGTAGATGCTCCTATTACCTTAAGTAGTTGTCCACATTTTGTTCATGTCATCCACACAGGGGGAATATTGTCATCTGTAAGGTGAGGATAGCCATATTTCTCAACTCCCACTGCCTGTTTGTGTTTAGATTGCAAGGCCTTGAAGAAAGAGCTATTTAAAAAGCTATGTTTACATGGGACCTATAGAGACAGAGTCTGTATTGGACAGAGAAAGCCTGGGTGTATCAGGGAGCTCTGGGCACTACTGTAATATTGATTAAACAAAAGTGTATTACTCTTAACCACCAAAACTGAAATATGCAAGTGATAGTAAAATACTATTTTACTGCAAAGTATACATCTTGTGGGGCCAAATACTCATCAACCTGGACAGAGGAGAAAACTAAATAGGGAGCACAGAGCATATCAAATAAGCTGTGATACCTCCAGCTGACTGTCATTTTAGCCCATTCTTGAATACCTTCAAGAAAAATCAAATTAAATCATTCTCCCATTTTTCTTGGAGTGGCTCACCCTTCCCTTGCCCAATATTATTAGTATGCTCATACACCTATAGTTTTACACTACTCTTCTGCTTTACATAACTCTGCATGTCCTTACACCCAATAAAGTCTCTCAGACGCTTTCAGATTGCCATTTAAAGGAGATTTAATGTCCCTAAGAATGAGAATGGTTGATTCTTAGCAACCATAATGTAATACTACTTTTTTGACTGAAAGTCAGCAGAAGCTTGGAGAGTGAGCACTCCAGAAGAGAATGCTCAGTAGCTTGTATTACTGGGCTCTGAGCTTTTATGGTTCAGGCCTTTATAAACTGTGTCAAGCTGGGATAGTTATAATTATTGCACACGTTGGCTTAACCTATATCATGCAGTCATAATGCATTAGCCTTTCCAGCTTTCACTTGCCTGTCCTTTATTAAGTGTGACATTTTCCCTTAAAGGTTCAGAGCAAGCATGACTTTATGATCAACCGTAAGCTTTAACTAAATTGACCCTTTTTTCCCAAGGAAGACTGTTGTTGAAGAAACCAGGAGATGGCAGTCTTTCTTAATGGATCACAGTTTAATCTGTTGGCGATCACAGTTTTTGTTCTTGTGCCCCCAGGATAGGCAAAAATTTTAAATGAGTTTAAGGAAAGGGCCACATTTCTTGTCTTGTTGGCACAGGAAGCCACTGCATGCTCTGGTATCTTCCAGAGGTTTTTCTTTCAGCTGTCAGATCCTATAAATCCAGGGGGAACTGTGGTTCACCTTGGCCTTAGTGCAGTTTTCTCACCTGTCTGTTTCAACATACCTGACTTACAGTTCTCTGGTAAGACAGAGGAGAAGCCAATGAGTAGCCAGCCTTCCTGAGACTGTGCCCTTGATCTCAAGCAGCCCATTTCACAGAAAGTTAGCTTAGAAACAAAGCACAATTCATTCATGTATGTTTAATCAGCAAAAGCATAACAATCCAAAGACTGTATGACCTACTCTGTCTCTGTTAACTTGTCCCTCAATTTATGTGTCATCATTCTTGGACAACTCAGTGCCTCCTCAGGGGATCAAGTGATAAGTGGCTGTGGTGCTTTTGATCTCTGTCATGAAATCTGACAAAAAGCAGTGTTGCATCTGTTTATAACCCAGTGGGATAGCCCTGTCCTGGTGTGTGATTGTCTGTTCTTACTGGAGAAATAATTGCTGCCTGGCAGTATTAGACACCAGTTTATTTTGAGCTGTTGGCTGTAAACATGAACAGAAACTTCTCTAGATATTTTTCTGTAGAGTAAGCACCAGAAAGTGTCACAGGAGAGCACAAAGGTGCCTTAAATTATGTCTTTGTCCTTATTGACACAGCGCAACTCAGAGCTTAGGGATAACCATGATCTGCCTTCAATTATTTACTAGAACCTGTCATGGATTTAATTCTAACAAACTAATAATCTTGTATCTTCCTAGTCATCATGGACTCCCAAAGCTGCCTCTCAGCATTACCACTGCTTCCCTTAAACTGCAGTAAGGTACCTGGGAATGGCAAGTTTATGAAGACCGAGAGCAATTATTATTCATAATCACAGCAGGCTCATACATTGCTTGGACCAACACAGTCTTTCACTGTGGCAAATTCTTGCTTTGCACTTTACAAACAGTTCATATTCTCTTAAACAGCATATGACTGACTAATAGAGATAAGACCAGTAATTAAATGAATACATTCTTTTAGACAGTGTTGAACAAGATGAGCAGACACAGAATTAGCTAATGTTTATTAAGTATTCTGATTGGTACCTGAGCAGAACCAAGCAAAGAGAGAAAATGATACATTGCTCCAAATGTCCAGCTATATTCTTGCTCATCATGTTTGTCAGTATTGTAAGGGAAAGGTTTTGGTTTTTCAAGTTAGTGAAAACAGACCTCTGGGTCATATTTTTGTGTGTAGGTCCTTAACCTTTCTTCTGCAGCTCACCATGTTCAGTTTGGTGCATGTTACTCAATGCCTTGGCACTGTTTTCCTGAGCAGTCATGCCTGTAGACATCCTGCAGACGACTGGTTCTCCCAGCAGAGCCCTATTTTTAAGTTGGCACAAGAGAACATGAGCTGTTCTGGAGTTGCCAGGATTCTGCAGGTGAGAATTGTGTTCATGGTAAGGAGTATCTAGGTACAGGTTTGGAATATGGATACACTGAATGTGCAAAACTCCTTCATGTGGCAAAACCACTTGATGTATGAATGACACTGAGTGTGTTTACCGAAGTTTTTTATTTTATCTGCGTCACAAAATACCAGAATGTATTACCTTAGCTGTGTATGTGACATTTCAGTTGCTAGGCAGCACCATGCTACAGGCCTCTAAAAGCCATGTCAAACATTTAGCTTAATCATTTGCCAGAAATGTTCAAAAGCATAATGTCTCATTAATAATTATTAAATCATTGAGTCATTCGAGGAGAGATGTTCCATCTCTACTTACAAAGTGGTAAAACACAGGTCATTTACCAATTTACGCTGCAGCACATCAAGTATTAGAATTACAGAGCCTTATTGGAGGATATGCATTAATCAAAGAAGAAAGTCGTGGTATACAGCCTAGTTTCTACACTCCCCCACTCTGTCAGCTTAAAACATTCTCATGTAAATTGATAGGTGTAAAAGAACAACATTAATAATATAATCAAATTATTTCCATGTCGGTTATGGGACTGGAAGTCAGAAAACACATGTGGAGCTTCTACCTCTGCCACAGACATCCTGCATGATTGAAATAAATCACTCATGGTCACATTCCTGCCATCTAACCATGGGCAATATCAGAGGCCCTGCATTAAAGCACCCCAAGGAGCTGTTCCAATGTCACCGGAGCTCCACAGTGCTGTCTGTCTCTCTGTCTGCTGGGAGTATGGAATGAACAGGCTCTGAACAGTCCTTCCATGCACTTGAGAAATCCTGCTGGATGTTTATCTGGGTTTGTAGGTCATGAATATTACCTGGTTGAGTTGAAATGCTGTACTTCCCTAGAGTGTAACTCATGCCCTTTGGAGGATAGAGTTCAGTAACCACTATGCTTGCTTATCCCTAAAACCTATCAATCCTTGACCCAGCTCCAGGGCTTGTAGGAAATCAAAACTCCTGCTTAATGTCAGAGGCAGGGTCTGGAGGGCTGTTCCCATGTCCTTCTGCTAAGCCCTTGGCCTCTCAGGGATGTGTTTTGGCAGTTCAGACTTAGGACACACACAGATCCTGGCCTCCTCAGGATAGACATGCCCTTTGAAAGCACCATTTTCATATTCTACCTGCATGATCTACCGTGCTCTAACTCTGACTGATGTTCAGCTCTTTGCTGGTCACTATGAGGCTTTCTCCAGAGTCTGATTACTTGGGATGAGGATTTGCCTGCAAAAGTAAAGACATTTGTGTTGTGCCACAGAATTAGTGTTACTCACTTATTTTTCTGACAAAAGATGAAGCCTTGAATAAGTCTGGCACTGGATGTGGTGCTGAGAGGCACTGTGAGATTTATCAGATTGAATTCCTTAGCCAGCTGGACTTTAGTGTAGAATATTTACTTCCTCCAGTGAAGGTAAACCTCACCTCCACCATACACTTCTACACATTTACACCTTCTAGGTAGTTAATTATCTTTCAGAAGAATAAAAAAACTAATTGTAAATAATTTTTAAATTACATAATTTCCAACATCGCATTATCTTTCCATTAAACAGCACAGACAGAGACCTGTGAGACAGCAGCTGTTGATCTGTTAATCTTTCCTTCATTATTACTGTGTGTTTTCATTGATTTTAAGACAGATTCTTTGAGTTTCATATTCAAAATGATCTAGTAGATTTATACACACAGTTTTAAGTGTGAATGATTTGAAAGCTCCCAGTTTCTCTACCTGACTTCTGTGGGTTTGCCTTTTTGTGTAGAAGTGAAGATGGAGAATGAAGAACTGATCCTACTTCAAAATTCTGTCTCCCTCTTGTTAAATTGCAATTCATGGGAAAATGTTTATAATTTCAGCATGTAATTTTCTGCTATTGTCAGACAGCTTTAGTGGTGTAAGCAGTGCTCAGGGTGTGTTTGAGAGATACACTTTGATTAATGAAGAACAAACTAGTGAACTAATGTGATGAACTGTATAAAGATTAAGATTTTCCTATGCTTTTGGAATGGAAATAGACCCTTGAGTAAAATATTTCAGGAAACAAATCCAGTAGGGTCCAATTTAAAGAAAAAGTCCACTTACATGGCTAAGTACAGGTTTCTGACATTTCCTCTCTTACAAAATTTCCCGCAAAGTTATAAAATAAGAATAATTAAGCAAATTTTTCTGATCATTTATTCTGCTAGGATTTTCTGGAGTACATTTTCAGATCATGGATTATAGGTGCATTTCTCATTATCACTAATGAGAATTTCAATGCATGATATAATTTTACTGTGCTATTTTGTCTGACTTGTATTACACCTGTCAGTCTGCTTTCTCCTGCTATTTCATTAATATTTAAATATTAATATTTAAAGGTCAAACTTAGCCTTCAGTGATATTAAAATATATTATTCAGTTTCATCTGACTTTAGGAGAACATCTCTGGGACAGGAAAAAAGGCAAATCATCATCCACTTTGCTGCCTTTTTATTCCAGGTATTTTCTTCTCTTTCCAGCAGAAACCAGGTGGTTTCCATCTCAGAGGGGGAGGAGAGAGGTTTGTAAAGGAATGAAGTGTAATTCACAGTGCAGTCAATGGAAGGGAGGTGCCACTCTTTGTGCCTGGAGAGCCTTGAAATGAAGGTATTGCAGAACTGAAAGGCTTCATGGGGTAATGTTTGTCCAGTAGAATTTCTCAGAGCACATTTCAACAATATGACATCCCAGAATATAAAAGAAATTGTAAGTTTTTAGGGGATTGATGTGATAAAGGCAGTTCTCCAAACTGAGCAGTATTTTTCACACAGATAAATAGACATCTGAACTGCGTTTCAAATGTGAGATTTTGCATTTTGAGCAAAACTTGATAATCCCAGAAACTGACTATCTGTGCAAATATTTGTGGCATCAGAATTGAAGGTTATAAGGCCAGGTTTGCCAAGAATTATGAGTACAGCATGTAAATTCCATAAAACAATGTTACTTGACTCAAGACTATGCTAATGCCAATATTTTCATGTGACTGAATCTCTCTGAAAACACCAAATATATTATATAACCTGTATTTACTTGCTCTGTTCCAGAAGTTAGTCTGGTGCTGCAGAGAAGGTGGAAGAGATCCTGCAAAGCATGAGATGGATGTGCATAAATAATCTCCACTGCATCAAAGCTGCTTGTTCTGTGAATTTAAGGGATTCTGCCTTGAGAGGAAGGTAAAACTTGAGCTGTGCATGTGATGTGTGTGTAAATTTTTGCCTAAAGCCTGCACCTGCAGGAGTCCTTGCAATATCTGTTCATGTGCACACAGAAGGGTGCCAGGAAAGACCTTGTAGATGGTAAATAAAGCTCCTTGACCTCAGCCATTGCTACAAAAGCAAGTGGGATATGTGGCAGCAGACAGCTTAAATGCAGCATATCTGTGCTATCAGCACTGGATGTTGATGCAGTTGGAGTTGTGCCAAGGGACACCAGGGATCCAGCATTTCCCACTGTCTTCTTTCAGTACACATCAAGGGATTATGCAGATTTAAACCCAAATTGTGTCCATGCAATGTGGACACAGTAGTGGTTTGGACTGAACACAAGTTTGAGCAGATGTTGGTTATATATAGACACACCTCTGGTGCTAGGAAGCTGTGCAGCTTGACGTATTTTATTGTAAAAGACTGTCAAACACCAGGGAAACTATTTAGTCAAAGTGTCAAATCTCTACCATGGATGTGAAGAGAAGATAATTGTTGACTGCAGTAGAAATAAGGGCAATCTCCAAGTGCCTAACAGTCTAAATAATCCTGAGCTGATGTGGTAAACCTCCCCTTGTAATAGTTCACCACTGCTGATTGCCAGGATGTATTGCTTTTTTTACTGTGGATCTACACATTGTGCCATGTGAGAAGATATTGGTATTATAATGTAAAGAGATTGTAGTCTCTGAGTCCTTGAACTTGCCCACTAATGCCTGGCTGTAAGGTGGTAAATTAAAGTGGTCTCTATTTCTTTTGTCTGCGATTTTTCACCTAACCCAAACATGTTAGGATGTGACTTTCCCTATCTGCAACATAAATTGGTGATTATAGCTCTTGCTATCAGACACAAAAGTAGTAAATTGTAAATGTGTATACTTTTAATAGGAGTTATCTTCAGCTATATAGCTGTTTATCCAAACCCTTATGTCATTGTTATGAACCTAGAGCTATCTGTTTTTGAAGGTCTGATGTAAATTATAATTAATTTTGTGACTCTCCTCAGCTTAGTGTAATTATTCAGTGTGATTTTCTGACCTCAGCTGGTGATGAGTAATCAAATGTTACATTTCCAAACACCTCTTTTGAAACACAGAACAGCAATAAGAAAATGCAATTGCAGACACACTGAAGGAAATTATAAAAGTGGGATATGATAACAAGTAGCTGATCTTTTGTGACTCCCTGCATGTTATCAAAGAGTAAAAAATATTTTTAATAAGCTAAATAAATCTTCCTAAATTCAATAGTTGAATAGTTCCTCTGGGAGGTTATGTATGGAAAAAACAACCCATTTCTGCTGCCATAGAAACCAACCTTAACCAGGACAGTGTTAATAAAAACAGCTTCATATTTATGTTGAATATACATTGGTTTTTTAAACAGAAAAAAAGACAAGTTCTCAAACAGGTTGTCTGTATTTGCAGAAACAAGCTTAAGAAGTAATTTTTGACTAAGGCCCTAAAGAGTCTGCAGAGGCAGCCTGGGCACCCCTACAGGCTTTTAATGTACAGTCAGAAAGCTCCCACTGCATCTCAGCATGGGGCACAGCAGAGTGCATCTCTTCCCTTGCTGTGCCTTCATCCTTCATGTACCTGTCATGGACAGTGGGTTCTCATCATTCCAAGTATTTTTTGTAATAAATCAAACATTTTCTTACAGTGGGGCAGCTGACACTGCCACTTTCCTGTAGCTCAGTTCTGATATAAAAAGGTATGGCTCAGGCTTTCCAAAGAAAGGAGCTGGTTGGTGCTTTGATTGATGAGTGTCCATCTGACAGCAGTATTTGCATTAAAAAGGGGTAAGTTCCATTAAAGTGCCACGAGCTAAAATCCTCTCAATGAAGGCACTGAAATGACAGATGAAATGCTGTCTCTATTGGCATGGAAATTTTGGCACCTATCAATTGCTTCTTGTGGAAAAAAAGGAGTTAACTGGCACATTTTTCCAAATATCGTGTAAAAAGTTGCAGAAAACCTTTCTGCAAAGTTGAATTTACTTTTTTAAATCCCAAAAATTTTTTTTAAATGGTTGAAATTACCTTTTTTCTCAGTGTGATTCTGCTCTACCTCTATATTTTAGAGACAACTTTAAAATACTCCAGTTTTTTGGAGGCAGAATTCTCCAACCTACTAACCCAGCTATGAACTGAATTAGCAGCTGGTAGTATCTTTCCACATGTTGTATATGTTGTCTGTTTATCTGCTTTTGGTGCACTGCAAAATTGCACATTGCAGGTAGAAATTCTAGTGCTCTTTTTGTCCATGACACTGGGGAGATGAGACTGGGCTGGACTGGGAGCACAGCTGTGAGAAATGAAGGTCCATCTGTTCTGCTCAGTGCAGCTCTACTTTTCCAGCCATTTCTTCAGCTTCTCTAATTTGAGAGGGAATAGATATAATGCCAACAGAGGTTAAGAAAACTTTCTGCCACTCATTCCTTTTGCTTCAGGAGGGACACCTGTCTGATTGCTGCAACTTTCCAGAAAATGCTTTTTTTAACTTTAAGAGTGAATCCAAGAGACAAGGCTGGGTACAGCCCATTCTGGAGAGCTATAGGGACTTTCATATATACACTTTTTTTGGGACCATGTGTAGTCCAACTGCACCATTGTAATGAGGAGATCTGGCAACAAACCACCTAGGAAGGATCCTACACTGATGTTTGTCTGCTGTCAGTCACACAGCACTTCCACAAGGATAAACAAGTAGGTGAAAGCAGCAGCTCACAGCCCAGTTAGTTCTACATATTTTGCATATATAATGGAAGGCAGTCAGCCTCCCACAGGCTGGGTAATGACAGTGGTTGATTGTCAGTAGGTACAAAATACTGTGTCTGTTGCAAGAAATGTATAAATATATCCTGCAGTCACAGCAGGGGGAAACTAGCAGTATTCTGTATGGAAATCTGCTGTGCATTTCTGTGGGGTCTGGGTCAGCCATCAAGGCTTTGTGAAGGACATATGCTGAAGCTTGTTGCTCATGTTGCAAAAGAAAGTATTTCATGATAGTCTTTTTTTTGCCATTGCTGATTTCATTCCAGACAAAGCTGCATTTCTTCTCTGACTATTCTTTGTGTTCTCACTTTCAAATACATACTTCTGCCTTAAAATGCACTGTAGATCAAAAAGTATCTATGTAATGATTTCCTCTTCCTTCTCAAAAGGCTGCACTCAGAGAATAATACTCACTGACTAGCGTGACAAGAGACACCTCAGAATGATTTTTCACTGTTAGCAGAGTGCCTGTGAGGTTTGCTCAGCCAATACACCAAAGAAAAACACTTCTTGCCTTGTCTCTCTCTAGCATTAGACCCATTTGCTAAGTCACAGCTGTGCAAATACACTGACAGCCAGGATGTTACAGCAGTGAAAGTGAGCACCTCCTGTGACCTCCACAGCCTCCCCCTTGAAGAGAGTGTGCTACAAGAAAGAGAGAGCCACTGTAAGCCTTAGATCTCTCTGTCTTTCTAGATAGCAAGACTGTTCTTTTGCTCAAAGGCATGGTTCAGTTCAAATGAGAATTAAATGCAGTCTCTGGGACTTTTCCAGGTGCTAATGGCTGGGGTGTGGGGTAGGATGTGGATGCCAGGACTGGTGTTTCTCAGGGAGAAGCAAAGTCAGGGATGACACACAGGCAGAATGTGGGGGAGGTAAAGAGGTGATATATCCATTTTATGTCTTCAGTAAATGCTGGTTTGACCCATGGGTTGGGAGTCTGTCAGGGCTCAGTGATACCCTCTAAATTCAGAGGTAACTTCGGGCAAACCCAGGCAGACCCCCATAGCATGAGGCTGTTGGTTTAGCAGGTGTGTCCACAGAATGACTAACAAATGACTGTGGGAATGTAAGCTTGGGACAGGTAACAATTAAATGTAAAGCTATGTTATTTATGATTCTTCCCATTTCAAAATGATATTTATCTCTATTAACAGTCTACTTTTATTTGGAGCAATGCAGTTCATTAAGACAGTTGCTTAGGCTGCAAAATCAAGTATTTTGAGGGTGAAAATTGCTAGATTTATGGTTGTCCATGCAACATTAACTATATGTCCACTGTCTTCAATGATGAAATCCTATTTTATTTCTCCACTGGGTACATGCCTTATTCAGTGTGCAAAAAGGGAAAGGAATCAGGGCAAGTGAACTGGCCTTGACTAATTGCTTTGTGCCCAACTTTGTTCCTAATAGCTCCCATTTCACTTGTTTTTTATTCAACTTATCAGCCACCTATTGTTAGTCTGGTGACACCAGACTGCCCTTCCACCTGAAGACTTCAGGACCTTTATGAATGATACATTACCTTTTCAAGCCTTCTGCAATTCTTCAGTTTACAAAGGCAGTTAGATAGACAAATAGGAAATTATATACTTGGACCCAAAGGCACCTAGACTCAACTCAGAAATGTAACCTAGGTTTGTGGGCTCCTGACCATCCATTTTAATAACAAATCTCTTGTCTTATGCCCAGTAGTTATTGATTTTCAGTACAAATGGGAATCAGAAATCTATGTTCCCTTTCAATAGATCTGCAGGAAACTGCTCAAATTTCAGGTAGGGTCTTTGAAACAAATAGAAGTAATCAATTAGAAACAGCTGTAGATGTGTTTATACATTGCTAAGTGACAAAGCCTGAAAGTGAAGTCTCTTGAAATATCCAGCAATATTAGTGGGAGAGGAGACTTAAATGGAAGTGATTTTTCTTTTCACCGTAACACCATGTGAAACTAAAAGCTGAAACTTTATCTATACCCATATCTTCATTACAGTTCCTCCTCTCTGCTTTCCTCTGCAGTGCATGCACTTGCCATAAATCCTTAAGAAGAAATTGTACTACTAATCCTACCTACCAAAATTTGTGTGAGTTTGTGGAGGTGAAACTAGGATTTCTCTATTCTATTCTATTCTACCCCAGCAGCCAACACAGCTGGCACGAACGACCAATTTTTTTGGCTCAGTGGAAAAAGCTTTAGGGGTGAAAATAATATAATATAATAATATAATATATAATCCTCCAAAAATACATAATACAAATATATATAAAAAATCTGACAGCACCGAAAAAAAAAAAAAGTCTGGCCCTGGGGTGCTGTTAAAGACCTTGGATTCCCTTATCCTTTGTTCAAGGAAAGCTGATGTTGTCTCAGGAGCAAAGAGAGGAGAATAATGGCAGAAGTTGTTCAATGGAAGCTTGTTTACAGAGTGAAGGATTTGTTTACATATCTGTGTGGAATAAGGCTGCCAAAATTCCTGCCAAAGCGTAACCACCAAAAATAATCATGCTTGTGTCTTTGGTACATGCTAAGCCAACTTCTTTACTTAGCATGAAGTCTGCAAGGGGATATCCATTAACATGAAAACCTATTGTGTAATTTAAGAAATAATGTTTGTCTTAATCCTTTTTTCCTTCTATCTCCTCTCCCTCTCCCTTCCTATCTCATCCCTGCTGCAGAATGGTGTAGTGCTACTGCATGCTGATGAGACCACACCAAGTCCAAGCCCAGCCACTCAATACTGACCAGCTAAGTTGGCACCATATCAGCATTTAATACTTCTGATGGGGAGGAGATCAATGGAAAAGACTATTCATGATATTGAATTTTCTGGAGAAAATGGGACTATGTTTCATTTTAGTTTGGTTTTTTTAATATATTTATTCAAGTCCTACCTGATTATATTCCCTACTCACCATGCCAAAGTCTTCCTGTGTTCAATCATCTCAATCTGTTTTCTGAAGATGCACATGCAGAGAGAAGCCAAGACCTTCTTTCAGCATGCAGTGAGAGAGATTTATTGTTCATATTTTCTACTACTTCTGTCCATCTGTGTGCCTTAGTTGAAATGCCTCTTGATCCAAAAAAGTTTAGAGATGAGACAAGCAGATTCAGAAATAAACCAAGGCAGAGAAGTACCAAAATGGAAGGTGGCATTTTGTAATTCAATATTTGTGCTATTTGAGACATAGATACACTATATTTGAATAAGATTAATCAGTACAGAATTGCTGTTGAGATCCCACTAAAGCTAAGACTAAAAACAGAGAGGCAGTGGTTGCTATTAAGCAGCAACTGAAGACAAGTGTTTGCCTGTGGGGGAAGCAGCTTTTCTTCAATGAAAAATATGGATGTATTAGAGGGAAAAAAAGGTGATCCTTGGCTCTGAAAAACAAGTCCCAGGACTTAGGAACTGTAAGTATAATCAATAACATGTAAGTGCTGGTATCTTTGAATTATGGAAGCTTTAAAATATATAAAATATGAGTTACAATTTCTTTGTGCATTACCAAAGACGCTGAACTCTTTCATAGACACATTACTTTGGAAAGAGCAATGGCATCCATTTTTTCAGGTACTTCTGTCTAATAGCAGTCCCTAGATAGTAGGAGCAGTCACACTAATGCACTGCAATATAAAGTATACTTCAAAACCATTTCCCTGACTGCAGCTGTCAAGCACAGAAAATGTAACCTGCCTAGTGGCATACATACATTTCTTAAATTAAATAATAGACATCTCACAATTTTGTTGAATTACCTCACTGAAAGATATGTAGACAATTAACTACAATGGTAAATTCAATAATCCCAGAATGGTTGATGGTGGAAGGCAACGCAGGCAATAATCCAATCCAGCTGCCCTTCTGAAAGCAGACTCAGCTAAAGGAGATTGCTCAGGATCCTGTCCAGTCAGGTCTGGAATAACTCCAAGGATGGACACTTTACAGCCTCTCTGGTAAACCTGTTCCAGAGTACAAAAACCCTCTGAGGGAAAAAGCTTTCTCCTATTTATACATATATTTACATTTCAATTTATGGCCATTGCCTCTTGTCTGTCACCAGGTACCACTGAGAAGAGTACCACTGAGTCTATTTTCTTTACTCTCCCATCAGTTACTATTGTGCATTGCTGAGCCTGAACAGCCCCAGCTCTCTCAGCTTCTGCTTGTACCCAAAAGCCCTCTGTAATCTTTGTGATGATTTGCTGGATTTCCATATCACAGATTCACAACCCACCCACAAAAAAACCCAACCACAAAAAAAAAAACAAAAAAAAACCAACACCCAAACCAAAACCCCCCCACCACCACCAACCCAAACCAACACAAAAACACCAAACACCAAAAACACACAACCACAAAAACCCACCACACAGGATCACATGTGCATGTCTGTTTTGTCCTGGAGAACCCAGAGCTGGACACAGGACTCCAGATGTGTCTCATCAGGGCTGAGCAGAAGGGAAACATCACTCTTAGTCAAAACCATGCACTGCCCAAAATATCAAATATTGCAATCCAGCCTGTTAACATAACCCAAAATGTAATCCCCTGATCTGGAAGTGCAAGTGTGTGGCTTGTATAATTCAATTATTTTCCTTACTGCTAACTGTGGTGTGTGTTCTTCTGCACCTGTGAGCATCTCTGAGCTTAGTAGCACATTTCATGATAAGAAATGAAGTTTTAGAATCAAATACAAACCATTTATTACAAAAAGTTCCCATTAGAGCAGATCTATGTCTGCTGCCTAATGGTGGTGTGCTGCACTAATGTCTGTTCAAGGCAGTTGAATTATGCAGAATCAATTCTCAACAGAATGAGATGAGAGCATCCACTCTATTCCTAAGTTTTATGGTAACTTGTGTAGAGTTCCTCCAAATTAAAGAACAGCCAGATGGTTTCTTAAGCAACTTGAATTTCTACCTGAGTGCTCTGCTGAGAGGCAAACACTATAAACTAGATCGTCTGTAGCTGTTTATATTTTCCTATTTTCCTGGGTTTTCCCTTTTCAAGGAAAGCTGAAATGGTGTGCATGACACTGTGGTGCAAAATACTTCAGTAACTCCTGAATAAAAGCTACATGTAGCTCTGGCTGAGGCTTATGAAAAACAGTGTTTACCTTGATCTTTATGTACTACTCACTTTTTGTGGCTGTGGCTGTGGCTGTTTTGCTTCCTGACAGATTTCTCTCTAGACGTGTAAGAAATCTATGGCAAATGATTTGCAGGGCTTTCCTTCTAGGTCAGCAGTTTGCAAACACTCTTTCAAAAGTCAATTAAAATGTTCCATTTTCTCATTGGCATGAGGATAGTAAATGGAAGAATTTCAAGGTTTAATATGTCTCTCTCTCAGAAACACTTCAGCTTGCACAGCTGTGAGCAGAGGCGCTTTATTGGAGATTAGTTTGTTCAGATTTCCTCCTGAAAATTGTTAACAAGAATTCGATTACTGTTGTGGGGAAAGGACCTAGAAAATAAAGGCTATTGCTGGCTATTTGCTGAAGGAATCAGTTAAAGTAATAGTATCAGTTAAAGGGAGTTGGTGCTGCTTTAGAAGTTCCTATTTGCTTAATTGCAATCTTTTCCAATGTAGCATCAGGTAAAAATAGAATTGCAATATGTCCTGCACTTCAAGTTGCTTATGTCTTGTACAATGTCTTATCTGTACTATCTACAGGGGAGATCCAAAATGTGAGAATGATGTCTGTGCCTCTTCTGGCAGCCCTGCATTGCTCTGCTGGGCATTTCAGCACCCTGGAGGGGAAGTGCTTCCCCTCTCCTCCTGTCCCACAGCAGCTGCCCTTCAGCACACAAACTGTGCTTTTGCTGAAGAAAAGTTTTTATTGAATAGAAGAAAAGAAGTAACGTTCTGCTTCCCTCTGCCCCTCACTACAAAGTTTGGGGCTGCCTCCTGCTTACCCCAGATCTTCTCACTCCAATATTACTGATTTTCAGATGTCCTTCCTCACTGTTGATATGTCTCACCTCAGATTGGTTATGTTCAGCCTTCCACTGGTATCCCCTGGGTTGTTTCCTCCATCAGAGGAATTGTCAAGCTCATGTCTTCTTGCTGCTCTCTCTGAACCTTATCATTAGCTCTGCTCTAAGGGCTTGTGAGCCTGAGGGGCTTTGCTTTGACCAAAGTGGGTTTGCTGGATAGGCTAAGTGCAAATTTTCTGAGTCTTTCCTGGTACCTACCCAGCCTAGCTTATCTTTGCGTTGAGCTTCTTCATCTATAATTAATACATGTCAGAGATGAATCTCTGCTATGAAATTTTCCTATGAGGATAAGTTCTTCCATGAAAATATTTATCAAGTTCTGCTCACCTTGACCATAGTAGTGAATTCCTTTGTTCAATTATTCACAGTCCTGTGAAGGACTCAAAAGTTCAAATAGCATTTTAATCACAGATTGGGTGGGATATGCCATAGGCTTTGTATTTTGAGTCTGTCTTCAGAAGAATTAAAGCATTTTTCTTTTCATGGATGTATTTTGAAGGCCTTATTTTAATAACTTGAGCAAGATAAGTCAATACTGCCTCAGAATGACTTTTAAATGTGTGAGATTTTGGTGTAGGCATATTAATAACCTGACTTTTCCCACTGTGCTTAGTCTCTGCAGCTTTCATTAACTTCAGAGAGAAACTTGCAGTCACCTATACTTCCTACCAAAATTTTTCAAGCTTTCTTGACTCATCAGTGACAGAGATGCGTGAATGAGTCATATTTTTCATTAAAGACTCGTGATTTTGAATATATCAGGGCTCTAATTTCCAGAAATCTCACAAGAACCCTTTTCTTTTGCCTATCTTCCTCCCAGCCTCCCACCTAAACAACATGGTCAAAGATCTTATTTTGAAAAGTCAGGCTTCTTTATTTCCAGGTTTCAGATTAAAATTGAAAATGCAAAGTTCTGAAAAGCACTGGTAACTCACAGAGGTCCTGGCAATGACCCCTTTCATTTAATTCCATCTCCAGCATCCCTCACAATTCACTCTGCCAGTTCTGTGAAGCTGATTCTAGTGTTTTCATCCCATCCTGCTAAATTGAGAAGAATATTTCTATTGATTTAGAAAGTAGGAGGATTAAACTCTAGTTTGTGCTTTGCTCCATTGTGCCAGGGAGTGCCTTATAACCAATTTGTAGCATATGCAGCTGTGGTTTACTGAGTGCAGTTCCAATATCTTAACTGTTTGCAACAAGGCTTTCTGACATGGAGGGTTATTTTGTATGGTGTAAATGATATAGTCTTTCAGAAAATTAATATTTTTTTTTTCTCTTCTGCAGCTGCCTTAGTAAAAAGCAATCATTTTAAGAGCATCTCTCTGACTCACCTGAGCTAGGTACAGCTGACAAAGATACCTGCTTTTGGCACAGAGATAGAGCCATAAGGTCATCTGGGTGATCCTCTTCTTCAGTAGTCTGTGCTTGGAAAGCTTGTGCTTACAGTTTTCAATATTCTGCCCATTGAAACAAGTGTGATGTTTAAAGAGCTACTCTCAAACCAGTAGGATTAGGAGCAGTGCTTTCTGATGGGTGTTTTCTATTAGACTGAGACTGCTCACTGTGCTGTTTCTCAATTCTGAGTTTCTACAAGCCCAACAATTGACTAGGCAAGAAATTGGTCACTCTAATAATTTTTTTTTTGAAGGCTGTGAGAAAGGAATTTTTCTCAGTTTGATTATGCTTAACAGTATATATTTAATCCAAGCAAAAATTGAACTATAATAATTCCTCAAGGCGAAGGTGAAATCAGGCTAAATCCCCTTAGGCACAAAAATATGTTGTTCTGTTTGCAAACATTTGGAAAAAAGAGATCCACAAGTGTGAGTCAGCAGCTCTTATTTTCTGTCTTGGGCATGGATTGTCAATCACTGCTATGGAGGACTTGGAAGGTGATGCTTCATGCTTGTTCCTTATGATGTCTGGACTCCCTGGTGTCTTTACTCTCTGTAAAATCCTGGGGAGGTGATAGTCCGGGCAATGGAAATGAGGTTTGGTGGTCACAGAGGTTTCAGAAAGCCTGAGAACAATCCTGCATTATTCCTCCCTTGAGCCCAAGAGCTGCTGGTGCTGCAATACTGCTGCTCCACATTCTGTAGCTGCTGAGGGCTTGTCATGAATATGCTGCTGGAGGGCAGGGCAGACAGAGCACTGGGATGGAGGCTTGGTCTGGCAGGGAGGGTTGGATACCTTTTCCTTGGGGACAACAGGACTGTTCCTCTGCTGCTTGGAAAATGGGGCCATGTAAGGCATGTAGCCTTAAAAATGTAACTGTACAAGTCCCTCAGCTCAGCACGTGTTGGAATATTCAATATCCAGGCAAGAGCTGCCAATTTTCCCTGGCTTGGCATGCCAGGGAATGTTTTCCTCAGGCTCCCTCTTCCCAGGTACATTCCTCTGCACATAGTCTGCAGAAACCCAGCAGACCCCAGGGCTCCTCTGTGCTCCTGGGTGTGACTTAGGCTGCCAGCTTGGCTGTCGAAATGGTAAATATCAGTGGAAATGAGGAGGCTGTGAGCACTGCTGCTGCTGCCATGGGCTTTACACAACATCCCACGTGCCAGGGTGTGCTGGAGCTGTGAAAGACCTGGTGTGGGTTACACCTGCAGACTCTTTGCACCTGCAGGCTCACTGCACCTGCATCATGAGAAGATGTTGCCCTTTGTTGAAAGCTGTGCTTGAGAAAAAGCTAATTAGCACCTAAAGCATGTAGGATAAAATGGCAGAGATTGGTACTTTGCTGCGCTGTAAACTCAGTTTGGAAAAGAGAGATTTATCTCAGTTTTGAAATGTTTAGTTCTTTGCTTCTCTTTTCCACATTACATGAGGAGCAGAAAATGGAAAAATGATCAGAAAAGTTGCCTGAATACATTTTAATAATAATTTTGACATAAAAAGGGAAGAGTCATAATTTTGTTCAAGTAGTTCATCTCCATTCAGACAATACAGAGGTTATTGCAGAGCTCATGCCTTTGATTTCTTGCTTTACTTTGGCTTGTGTACCAACCAATTCTTGTTAAATATTTATGGACAAGATTAAAGACTTTATAAAACTTAGCAGCTGGCAGCTGTCCTAGCCTAAAGGATAATGCAGAGTTTTAATTTTAATTGGATAACTATGTGACTGAAATATGCAAACCCCCAGGGGAATACCAGAATTGAAATATGTAAAATATTTTTTTAAAGAAAATACCCTTTTACATTCTGTATGTTCTTTTTCTCTTAGTAGCTTTTATCTGAAGGTGAAATTGCCATTTCTTTTCAGCTTCTTCCTTTTTAAACTTTTGTTTTCAAGTTGGTTGGTTTTGTGTTGTTTTTCCAGCTGAAGTTAAACTTTTTAGATGAAGTTCCTTCTGTTTGTTTAAATCCATGTATTAATCCATGCCCACCAGGCCAGGCATGGATTAATATGCCTGTATTCTTCAGAATTTTTCCTTCTTTCCCTGTTTTTGTGTTCTTAACTGCTACTGTCATGTTAGTGGGAATTTTTGTGTTCCAGCCCTTGAAGATTACCTATCAACACAATCTAATAGGCCAGGGTCTCCCACATTAGCTGCCTACACACACATTCTGCTCCTTCAGTCTGTCAATATTTCACATACACCTCGCAGCCCAGCTGAAAGAAAGCACAGCTGTAGCTGAGCAAAAACAAAGGGTCATATTTCAACCCTTTTTCCCTCTGGACCCATTGCTCCTGCCCATCTAAAACTGTTTTCTTTACTGTCTTAAGCTGTCCTGTGGCTACTGAAGTCAGTAAGGCAGTGCTTGTCTCTGCATAAATGCCTGCATGGAGTGTGGCAATAAAGCAACAGTTTCTTTCTTTACCAAGTCATGACTTCTCATAGATCATGGAGAATGGCCCACAAAGACAGCAGCCACCTTTTTAACACCTTCAGGTGGATGTTGTCAGGCCCATTGATTTCTAGGGGTGATGTTTCTGTAGCAGTTCAGTTTCCAGCTCTCCCTTCTCTAACAATGGGGCTGTGTTTGCATGAACTTGGATTTTTGTTCCCAAAGCCTGGGTCCCAGCAGTGCTGGCCCAACAGTTTAGCATAGCCTTGCCCCTGAGTTGTACTGGCTTTAAAATTACTGCTCATCACTGCTTCCAGGACATTGTGACCTAAGCTAAACCAGGTCCCCTATTGTCCTAAGCTAAACCTATTGTCCCCTTCAAAGGCGTGGGGGAAGCCACAGACTTGCAGAGCTCTACAGGTGGAGAAGAGAGCACAGAGGGCAGGTAAGGAAAAATGAAGGGTCTGTGGAGTGTCACCTGCATGGTGATGCTCAGGACTGTAATTTGGACTTGCATTGCTCAAATGGAAATTAGGCAGAATCTCCAGAAAATGGAATGAATGTGGCAGAATGAATCAGGCAGAATGTGAATCCAAAGTCTTTCTTCAGATATGTCTTAAAATGACTCACCAAAGATCATAGTTGAAGTCCTTATCAGAGAATAAACTCCCAAATTTGCTTTGCAAATAATAAATTGACATGGCCCTATGGGCCCTGGTTTTTTTAGTCCCCATATTACTTCTCCTTTCCCTCTTGGCACTTCAAAGGATTGACATTTTCAATTTGACACATAAATGTGTTGTTAAAATGACCTGCAAAAAACAGGAAGCTTTGGAGCTGCACTGGAGCAGCTGTACCTTTGTGCATTTTTTATGTGTTTTCTCACCTTCCAGCAACAAGAAAAGGATAAGGAGTTTTTGAATTTTATTTAAGGGTGTAATTATTTCCCAGGCTTGCTTTCTAAAACTACGTGGTTGCCTTGCATTTGTTAAGAAATAAGTACTGATAAGAATATTATCGTGAAGAAACATCTAATTAAAATGACCTTTTTTATTTGTTCTTTCATCTCATTTTAGCAGATAACAAGAATCAACAGATGATATTATACTAATTATGATTTATTTTAATAAATTATATGAAAAGATATATATCTTCTAGTTCAATTTGTATTCTTTGAATACATAGGGGACTCTTATTAGAAGGTGCAAGCAAGTTTGGCTGATATTTTTGAAATGTTAAAAAAACTTTTAAAAATACTGTTCTCCAGTGCTGTATTATTAGTGTATCTTTTCTCTCTTCTTAAGCGTTGGGCTGAGATCTGTAATGCCAAAATTCTTACTTGGATATGAGGATCTTCAATAGCTGTATAAACAGCTCAGCCAGGGTCCACATAGAACAGATAATTGTGGTCAGAGTGCACCAGAGAACCCTTATCTGCCTTGTGTGCTTCTGGGAGGAATACTGACCTCATGGTCTAGAGGCACACTGGGATTATGTCTTTTCCTTCTGTAGTAGAACTTTTAAATATTCAAAGTAGTGCTTAAGTCCCCTTGCTGTCGTCCTGTCTGGTGTGTGAGCCAATAATTTCCACTTTCACCCATCTTTGTTTTAACCACTGTGATTAACTTGCACTCTGCTGGGTGATCCAGGCACAGAAACTTCTGGGTTATCTCCTATAGGGATTTAATATCAGCCCTTTCAAATAGGGACTCTTGGCATACACAATAAATGGGCATTATCCATGCAGATTAGATGCATTGATTGGCTGCACTGTGTCTTGTACACTTTATACAAACTCTGTGATGGCATCTCTAATAGCTCATTCTTTAAAAAGGGCCTGTCATTTTATCATTATTTCCCTGCTTTGTGACCCAAGCACTGCTGAGAAGCATCCTCACTCTGGTTTTCTTCTTTTCTACTGGAATTTCTGTGATTGAACAAATATATTGAAAGAAAAAGAAGGTAGGTTATACCCCCAATTTCTTAATCTCATAATCACATTAGTGCTACAAGTAATGTCATCCAGCAAAAGTCACATTTTTACTCTTCTAATACACTTTCTGTGACAAGTCCATGAAGAAGATAAGGGACTTATGCCTACTGAGGTGAATTTTCTATTAACTCTTCTGGCTGATGTTTTGGATATATGATAGTTGGCAGTTTTAGTGCTATCTATTTTTATATGATAAAAAATTGTTTGTTGTAGCTTCTGAAACCTCTTACATGCTAGACATCTAATCTAGATGTGACAAAGTGATGAGAAAAGGCTATTAGATGTACTATCTTGAAGCTCTTAGGATATTCCATTCTGTTTTTTTTCTGTCTGTCCAAGTCCTTGGGTTGTCCCTGTGTGAGAATGCAGGAACAGAAGGCAGAAATCCTTCCTATTGCATTTTCTATTGCGTTGCTCCTTCACTGGAGTGCATGGATTAGAGAAGTGTGCATCTCAAGAATATCCAACCCCTAGGTTTTGGATCATGCTTGTGATGTCACCACCCTCCACCCCTCTTTTTTTTTTTTTTAATTCCTTGCTTTTGGCCATTTTAAACAGGAAAAAAATTAAGGAAAATGTTGAAAAACACTGCTAAAAATTTTAAAACATTGGGGATTTTTTTACCCTCAGTTGTGTTTTTTCTGTACAATTCAATCTGTTTCAATACTGTAACATAAAGAGGAAGATATCTACAAGAGAAGTAGGGAAAAGCAGAATGTTTGGTTACTTGGCAATTCTGTCAAAACCATTGGCTCAGCATAAGCCTTACATGAATTAAGCAGCAGATTTAGTTTTACTTTGTTGCCGCAAGCAGAATCTCTGCATTGCTTTGACTCGTGTTACACAAAGGGCTGTAAACACTGGTGAGCTGAAAATAGAGCTGTAGTTAAGGACTCCGGGGAGGAATGTGTTTTGTCTGAGGATGCTTGAGGAGGGTGTATTGTAAAGGTCTCTGAGGTACACAGTTGGTAACTCAATGGCTGCATTCCTGAAAGGAATTTATGGGTGCTTTGCAGCAAGGAAATGTGATGCTGATTAACTGCAATTCCTCTTGACTCAGCCTCTCTCCAAAGCCTCTGGTTCAGCCCCTGAAGGACATCAGTTTTATCCTGAGGGACATCTTAGTTCCTGTTCTGTTCTTGTGACTCATTAACTCAGCAGCTTGTAGGACTTGGTGCCAGCTTGTCAAGTTCTAACTATAGATCATCCTCTGCCCTGCCACTGCCTTCCAGCTGGCATCTGTGTCTGCACATCCCTGTCTTGGCTGGACCCCACCTTCGCCAACTGGCCTTCAGTTTCAGAGTTACTGAACAAGATTCAAACCAGGAAAGAAGTCCCTGATACACAGCTTTTCCCCCTCCTTTCATGAGTTCTTGCTCAAGGTGAGAGCAAAGAGCTTTTCAGGGATGAGCTGTCTGCATGTGAATTGTCATCTCTGAGGATACTTCTTTGCATCTAAGCAGTACTTGGGAGTGCTGTGAGAAAACCAATCCAGGGCTGTTGCAAACAGCTCTGGTTTTGAGTTGTGCAGTGGAATGTACTTGGAGAAGAGAAATGCAGCATTGCTTGGGGGTGGGTTACATGCAACAGGGAATGACAGCACCTCCTCACCACAGGGAATTGAGAAAGGAAGATGTGACCAAAGGGGGAGTAATGAAGTACAAGGGAGACTTCTCAGAAAAGAGAAGAGAAAGGAAAGAAAAATATCTGTGGGGAAAAAAAAGTTGGAGGGATGAGACTTTCCAAGTTGGCAGAAACATAACAAAGCCTCATAAGGAAAACCAGAATAGGGAGGCAAAAAGGGATCAATGAGATTGAAAAGCCCCCACATCTTGGGAAAGCCTTTTTACCTGCCATACAGCCTTCAGCCAACAAGAAAGCTCCCTGCTGCTTAAAGGAGAGGCATTGGAGCTTACATGACCCACAGCAAGATTTAAATGAAATTAATAATAAGTGGGTCAAAGGAAAGAAAAGAAGGTGGATTTTCTTTTGTCATTAAAATCCTTACAAATGTACTTTAGTGTTCTCCCAACTCTCAGCTTTTGCTTTTTTCATTTTTACATTTAGGATTTAATTATCAGGCAAATTTAGCATATTTCTTTTTTTCTGATCACTCAAATGGAAAAACAGGACCTACTTTTCGACTTCCAAGACTTCACACTGAATCTCCTTTAGGGCTTAAGGAAACTTGAAAAAGTGATTACTTTTCTGTTTTTACCCTTCCTCCTTCCCCTACCCTGAAATTTCAGTAGGCTTTTGTCATTGCACATTCAGATTGAAAATGAAAAAAGCAATTAGAAGAAATACTGCATGTTCCCTTGGGTCCCCAAAACCTTATTTATCTGCAGCCTTTGGCTTTAATAGCAGAAGCCCAATATCTGCTTTCTGACAAGGCTTCCAAGGGTGCTTATGCATAATAGCACTGGCATGGGGAAACTTCTGAAATGAGCAAGGAGCTATGACTAAAGACCCTCCTAAGGCACTGCCTTGAAAAGCAAGCTCAAGATGAAGTATCTAGTTGCTCACAGCTGGAACAGCAGCACTTAAACTGTAAAGCATGAATTTAATCAAACTTTTTTTTTTTTTTTTGGTCAGAATACATGGCTGTAGGACAGCTCAATTCTTGTTACACCCAAGTAATGTTTTATGAGTATTTCATATTTCTTAAGTGGGCAGTAGAAAGTGTTCTGGGTGCTCTGAAGATTGAGAGAAAGATACAGTGTTAGTATCAAATGCAATACCAGCAAAAATAAACACAGGCAAACAGAAGACCATATCAATTTTGGGCTTTGCTCTACTGGACAGTAGTTTTACATCAGGGATATTTTTGTCCTGAAAGCTGAAATAAGACAAAAAAGTAGCAGATTGATGATGAGGCATTCCTTTTATGGACAGTAAAAGGCAGAAGTAGAAAACCAGAACTGGGAGTTGTGTGTCTTTATCATCCCCAAAGGGTCTGTGAGGAAGAATGTGTGATTTAGAGAACAGTGTTTTTATCTGTTGTCTCTCATTTACTGGAAGCAGTATGCCCAGTTCATGAATATTATCAGTTGTATTTCTCAGGTGTGCAGTGCAGTGGGAGTGCAGAGACTGAGAGTGTGCTTCACCTTTTCCTACCTTCCTCTGTCAGGATTAAGCAGAGGATGGTGAGATTTGCTTTTCCCTCTTTTATGTCTCCTGGAGAATGCAAGGTCTGAGGAAAGCCACAGAGCAGCAGAGATGTGGGGCCTTATTCCCTGTTTTACCCTTTTGCATCCACCTAGGGTTAGACTGTTACCTGGCATACACAGAGCAAGGCTCCACCATTCCAGGTGTAAATTGGCTCCTTCTGGAATGTAAACTGTCTAAATATTCCACTGGCCATTTGATAGCTTCTGCAAAGAGAGCAGCTTTCTGTGGAAGTATCTTTGCCAGGTGCTGCTTTCCTAGTAGGATTCATCCCTCTTCTTAATACTTGCTGGTGGCAGACTGAAAATGCTTGCTGTAGACTAAGCAGTTCACTGACAGCTTTGAAGTCTACAGGGTAAAATTCATATTTTTTCGTCATCAATTCCAGATGAAGAAATTAGGTTTTTTTCATAATGATGCCTTGCTTCCTAAGTGCTCTTTTTGGCAGTCCAGACTCCTAATCAATAGACAGACCAGTTCTGTGTGGATGTGGAAGAGTTCCTTGTCCCAGAAACAGGAACAAAATAATTGAAAGGTGTAGAAAGCACCTTAAAATCTTAATCTGTGGATGGGAATGCTAAAAGAGTTTTGAAAAAATCTATCATCATTCATTTATAAGAAAGCCTGGCTGAATTTACGTTTTGTGTCAGCTTGTCTGTTCACTCTCACCATGTGTTTTTTCTTGCCCACAGATCTGACTGTCTTCCTAACCAGGGGTGCACGTTGGTCTGATACAGCCTTGAAGATCTTGCTGCTGGACAGAATCACTCTTGACAGCTGCACTGGCTGTGTTCAAGCTATTTGGGCAGGTCTGTGTGTGGTACACGCTAAGGTGCTGAGGTACTTTGCAAATCTCCAGGGGGAGCACAGTTTGAGTGATTTTATGGGATTGCTCAGCAGACTTTCTTCCTATCCATAAACCTGGCAGCGCTGTGGCTTGGGCACACACCCTCATAGCTGCACTGTCTGCCTGCAGGGCTTGGTCCCAGCCTGAAAGAGTTAGCAGGGCTGTTGAACTGCTGACATTTATCCTCCCCCCAGGCAGTGAGGAAAGAGGCAGGGATGTGGTTATAGAATTTATTTGCTGCTGGAGCCCTGGCAGCTTGGCAGGAGATGAGGTCGGTATCAGGATCAGAGAGCTGTAAACCACCTGTCAGGAGGAAGAGGTAGGAGAGGGATTATGACTGTGATGAAGTGTGGATTATAACACTACCTGTTATTTGTGACTGTGCCTAATGACAGGATGCAGCTCTGTGAAGGCTAAAAAGAAAATATGTAGCCACAAATGTGTGCTGGGGTGTATATCCTCACATTCTCTCTTCAAAATCATTGGCATGGGGGTGTCAGAAGACCTCATTTTAACCCAGCAGTGAGGCAAAGTTGCAGCTGGGTGATTCCCTTCCTCCTTGAGTGTCATATTTTTTTGTTTTTGCTGCAGCAAATAAACCAGCAAAGTTAAGCAGGCTGGAGCTAATGAGAGGCTACTGGAAAGCAGCATGTGAATAATGTAAATGCCTCACTATGATAAAATGATGTATTTTCATTAGGTTGGAGCAGCATTGACAGGGCAGCTGAAGGGCCCTTTGGCAATATGAAGGCTAATTACTTGCCATGAAGAAACGAAAACTTGTCAAGCAGGAGCTCTGTCATTGCTCAGTTCAATAAATCAAGGCAATAAATCATGCTCAACAGAGTCCCTGTGCCATTTTAGGCTATCAGTAATGTGTGTGGGAGTGAAGAAACCAAACACTGAAACAAAGTGTCATCTCAAAAAGGAGGTGATTTTATGTACTTTATGAAAAATTATAACCATGCTTGTTATATTTTATTGTTTTTTTTATTGTTTTTTTGAGTAATGCACACACACTGATTGAGGTTGAGAATGGTGAAGAGGGTACATCTGTAGATTAATGTAAAGGGAAAATGGAGATGCAGTGAAAGAGGTTTATGGTTTTCTTTCTTGGCTGCTCAGGAGAAGAACTTTAAACATGCTGCCTGGTTCTGATTCCTCACTGCATGGCCTCCAGATTAGCTGCTCAGGAGTGCTTTCAGAGGTACAAGTAGCACCTCTGGACAAACTGGTTCTCAGGGGGCAGTGGTGCCTCTGCTTTCTGATTGCCTTCTGGACCAGGGGACAAGGGAATATCACTGTGAGCTGGGCGCTGCTGCTCCAGCTCTGCTGCAAACCCTCCCAACCTGGGGTAACCCTGCTGCTCTTGTGCTGTAGCCTTTGGTAAAATCAAGGAAATTACATTCACCTTATTTCTATACTTACCTGAAAGCTACATATTAAGATACTTCATAAAAATTAGTAGCCAAACCTTCTTTACTGATTTTTTTGTTGTAAAAGAGATTATTAAACCAGGATACCTAAATGAGCTTTGCTGGTGTCACAGAGCTGGATTTCATTCAGACTGAAGGAGGCTGCTGTTACTGCTCTGTGCTATTCCATGATCTGATTTGCAACTGTAAATGTTCTCTGAGGAGATCTGAAGAAGTCCTTTCTGATCTCTTGGAGGTGGTCAGCTTCTGCTGCATCTGCCTGTTGGTTTCTAATTACAACAAACAATTTAGGAGTTCAAAGAGAAATATTACTCTTGCTTGGTTTTGGCTTTTACTTTTATATTTCTTCTGAACAAATACTGTATTGTGTATTGTTTTTCCTGTCAGAGATCACAACAATTTAATTTCCTCACAAATTGTGAGTGTAATTAGTATGTGGCACTCTTCTACTTCTGTGGTAATATTTATTTATTTGTTTAAAAAATTTGTTATGGCTGGAGATGAGAGGATCTGGGATTAAAAGTAAGTAAAAGCTGTAACTGTCAATAATAGCTTAGATTCAAGAAAAGTTTCTTTCTCCTTTTCCAGTGATTTTCAAATATAATAAGTATTATTTCTTTCCCTACTGCAACTGAGGTGACTGTTGAGATTCCCATTGTGTTTTTTTAAGGACAATGGGATAGCTGACAAGTAAGAATTTTGGGAAATGTCCACAGCAGTCCAATCCTACAGGTTCCCATCTTCCTTCTTGGGGAGAGGATGTGCAGAGAATAAGCTGGAAAAGAGGAATGCTGGTGACAGCACTCAACAGACTGCTGGAAAGTAGGATCCTATGGAAAGGGAATCTGTGTGGTGCAGAATAAACATCCAGAGTTCATATGTAAGTTAACATCCAATGTATTGATAATGATCTGATGGTAACATCAGAAAAGTCTAGATCACAAGTATTACCTGAAATTTCTGAGATAAGACTGTTGATCCCTTTTTACTTCTGGGACAAAAGGCTGAAATCTTGCAATTAAATGCAAAGTTTAGACAAAGCTGCGCTCTTTGTTGAAGTTCTTCAATGAAGAAATAAATTCTCCATTGAGGTTATTTTGCCAACACTAGTAAAACATGGCATGGAAGATGCATCCAATTGCTCAGCTTTCAGTGTTTGGAATAACCAGGTTTTTGTTGCTGAGAGGAAAGCATAAATGTGTTTTTGTAACTAGCACCATAGAATTTCAACAAGAAGTCTTAGACCTAATTTAGCCCTACTGTACACCATGAAGAGCAACAGATGTTTTTGTGGAGATGTGTTTAGTCTGTTGTGATACAATTGTAGTTGTGGTACAGAAAAAAAAAAATCTTGTGAAATTCCCTCATCTTTGCTGGGTAGCTCATTAAAATCTCATTAATGGAATAGTTCAAGTTTTGCCAAGTTCCTTGAGGCAATTCTTTTTATGGAGATAGCAATTTTTCCGCTAGCAACTGAAAGGTGAATTACCCTCGGGTAAAGCATGGAAATACCCTAAGATCTTTTCACAGTAAAAAGACTGTATTAGTGGTGAGGTTTCATTCTTCTCTGCTCCTTTTTTAAAAATTGAATTGCAGGTAAGGAATTTTAAAAGCATTAGCATATAACATATTACAAAGAGTCCATCAGCAGTTCTATGATAAACTTCCATTTTTAGGTTGGGTTGTATAAAATCTCATTTTAGGCTGATAGTCAGCAGTAAAATAAGTTGGGAACCATGCTGCATAGGAGCTGTGGCATATTTATCTCATATTTCAAAATCACTTCTCAGAAATTGAAGTCCTGTATTTATGTCATCAGTAAGGTCTGAGTGTAAGCCTTTTGTAACCAGAAATGATAGTTCCTAGCAGAGGGAACTAAAGCCTGAAGGGCTGAGGCTAGAAAAAGAGGACTTACAGGATCATATTTTCAGAGGTATTTAAGCTCCTGACTCATCTGAAAGCAGTGGGAGGAATCCAGGTAAATGCCTGGAGAGTTTTGAGTTGCAGGTATGGCAAAGCTCCTGCTAATTTGGATATCCTAGTGCATATCCTAGTGCCTGCAGGAGGGTCAGGAATGCTGAGTGAAATGCAGGCAGGACCATCAGGCCAGGTGCTTCCTGAGCTGCCTGACCTAGATGGACACTGAGGAGTTGGGTGTCTTTTAGTCTTGGGCTCAGACCTAAAAAAGAACTTGGGGAAGGGTTTCATGAGGCTGCTAAGCCAATGTCTTAGTTCAAAATGTGTCTTCTGAACAGCAATTATGCTTAGAGAGTTGCACTGGCTTTCTGTGGGATAGACCAGTGTGAGAGCCAGGGTGAGTGAGAAGCACATAGCTAAATACAAGAGGAGATGGTGGAACTGGACTTCAACATTTTGAGGCAGGAATGCTGCAGTTCAGATTTATTTATAGGAGGCAGCACAGCTCCAGTGCTGCAGTGTGTGTTGTACCACCCTGAGACCTTCTCTCAGCATGTGACCTCACTTTCCAGCCAAGGAAGGAAAGGAAGGAGCAGGAGCCCTGTGACCTCCTGCACGAGCTGTAATACCAGGAAATCTGGCTTGGCAGATCTCCCTTTACAACATTTAATGTCTGTGTCTCTCTTCCCAGGAGAGCACTGTAACCACTGGATTTCAGAGGTACCTTCCCTGCTGAAGCCATGCTGGTGTTCAGAGGAGAATTTGGCAGTGCTGGGGTGGTGATGAGGAGCAACCCTTTCCATCAGCAGGGAGCTCTCTAACCCTGAGGTGGGTAGGGGGAAGAAAGAGGGTTTTTGAGTCTGAGATGATGCCCTGACCCAGCCTTTGAAAATCCCACCCTGGACTACTTTTGTGCATTCAGGCTTTCACCTTTTATCTGGGACCACAAACACTGCTTGAGATGAAAGACCTTGAAATATGGGCAAAGCTGTTCACTAGGAAACATCAGAACCTCCCATTTGTTTCACATGGGCCATCATGCTGCTATAAAACACTAATAAAGTAAAACCTGGATCGATTATCTAAAGAAGAAAGATCTATTATCTCTGAGATGTTATTAATCCCAGCTCATCCAGTCTAAATATATTTCAAACTGATTAATATTCTGAGCTGTAGCTGTAGGGGCATTCTGTACCCCTCTCAAGCTTTCCATTTATGAGCAGGCTAAATTTGCATCCACAGAGTGCAGCTCAAAGGCAGGTGATTTTCCAGTGCTAACAACAATTTTGTACCTAGTTTGCATGCACAACACTGTACAAAGCCCAGCCAATCAATGCTGATTACTGAGAAGCATGAAAAAGAAAATAGATAACATTTAAAACCACTTTCAGAAATGAATCCTCAGGACTTTTTAACAAAATTTGCAGAAAAGGCATTATTTTCTCCTACTTAGGCTATGTATTAGCTAATTTTTTGTGTTGTGTTTTTGGTGATCTCTGATGTACAGGCATCCATCCACACACACACTATTCCCTTTAGCACACACCCTGGGAAGTTCTCCAGATCAGCAGTGTCCCTGTGACTCTGATCACTCTCAGTGGATGTAAGTGCAAATGTAGTGAATACAATGAAATATGAGCTACTTTTGCCATTGGAAGCTTTATTGGTCCATTTGTAGAGAGAAGGATTTAGAAGTCAATAACTTTCACTTTTTTTTTTTTTTAGCAAAAAGTTCTGATCAAACAGTTGAAATAAAGCACAGCAAGCTTTAGAAAATGTCTGGAAAGGAAGTTAGGATATGGACCTTTCATTCTTTTGGGCAAAGTAGATTTGGGGAAGAGGAATCAGTTTTGCTGAGTTTTTTCCTCATAAGTGGTTCTAATACCCCTCAATCCTTCATGGTTTATATAAAGAGAAGGGTTTTTCCCCCATTTTTGGAGTGGCATTGAGTGGAAGGGCTTACTTGAGGAATATAAATACAAATTTATCAATAATTTCCATAACACATAATTTACGATTTGGAATGTGGATTGATAAAAGGGTGGTTTCTCTTTATGGTAAAAAATAAATAATAAGGGTCAAATCCTTATCTTCTTCTCCTTACAAATCAGCTTACACGTGTCTTGGGAGCCCTCTAACTCTGTCATATTAATGATTATTTTTATGCATTCTAGTAAGAGGTCTCAAGGAGCTCTACAGAAATATAGAGAAACAGTGGTCCTTGGGGATCTCACTGTCTAAAACTGGCTGTGAGTGTTAACTTCCTTTCCACACTCTTTTAAATATTTTTTTAAATGTCTGGTCCAGAGTTGCAATCCAGAAAAATGAGAAAAAAAGCTTATAACTGATAGATGACAAATTTCATTTTGTGAAATGAAATGCATTCCCTGTGATCTCCAAGAGATTAGAACCAAAAGCCATGGGATCCTTCTCATTTTAGGTGAAACCTTCCTCTCCAAAAAGCACCTGTGCAGCTGAATAATTGAATGTTGTGACTACACACTTGCAAATATGGGGTTTGGAATTTTGTTTAATATCACCATCTTGGAACAGAAAGCTTGTAATTTTTTAATATCACAGTTTTGTGACAGAGAAACTAGATGTGTGAAATGCCAAGCACTGCCTTGACCCTGAATTCTTTGATTCACAGTGGGATCTGTAATGCTTCTGGTTCCTTGGGAGCAACATTTTAAATATTTCCCAGTTGAATCTACTCCAAAGTTGAAAAGTCTGACCCAGGTTCCCAGTAGAAAAGCTTTATGAAATTTGCAAATCTGAGCCTTCACCATGAAGCATAATTTTTTTTTAGAATAAATTGTCCTTTTTCAACAGAAGTCTGTGTCATCATAAGGTTTTGACTGCTTGTAGTCATAACACTGTGAGAGGTGACAGACAGTACTGTGGAAAATTACTTCTTTTAGAAGGAAGGAAATAGCATACAAACTGAGTAGAAACCAGTCCTGCTGCATGAAAGCATGCTCAAAACCTCTGAAAATAAAGCCATTTGGTTTTTAGGTTCTTCATTATCTTTCTAGCTGCAGCATTAGAAAAATGACCAGTAATTTCTAAAACACTGGGATTTTTATTCTGTTGTGGTCAATTGTATTTCCTGTTCTTTCTTTTCTCTCTTTCCTTCTTTAACATTCAGGATCATTTATCTCTGACTTATGTCCAAATCCCTCATTATTTCATTGCCTGGCTTACTTCCAGAACAGCATGGACTCACAAAACTTTGTGCTGCACGATGATACAGGGTATCTATCAAATTCCAGTGCCTGATAAAATAGCAGCTCAGTGACAAAACTGCAATGTATTAAATTGCTTTTGGTTTTATTCTTCTAAAATGGCTCCCATGTTTGGAATACAGGATAAATATTTTCAATGTAAATATTGTTGCCATTTTTTAAAATGTATTGTGATTTTTATTATGCAGAGAAAGGTCTGAAATCCTCATTGTCTGTCTGTTTACATTCCTTGCTCCAGATAAAGGTAAATGACTCTTAGAAATCTGTCACTTGACCATGGAAATATTCTGTTGTCTTTGGTATAATCAGGTGCTGCCTTCTAAAAATTCTTTTGCAGAGTATGTGGGATGCTGCATGAGGGGAGTTAAACTGCAAAAAACTCCTCTGCTGAAATCTAGGCAATACTGAAATGCTATGAAACAGTTTGGGGAAGTTACTGCACCTTAGAAAGCCTTGGGTCCTTATCCTAATTAAGCTGCATTCCCTCCAGGACGTGGTACCAAGGTGTTTAATGATCCCTTAATTCTCCTGTGCTGAGCAGTATCTGCTGTGCCACCACATGACCTCTAACTCCAGATGACTGTCTGAAAAGCTGGAGGGAATTGCATGTATGGAAAGTAATGCATTAGAGACACCAGAAATTACAGTTCTGCTCCACTTCAGGTTGTCTCTCAAATAAATGTGAGACCTTGCCATTGTTACTCTGTACTAATAGAGGCAATGCTGTATCACTGCCTGCTCTGGATTGTGCCAGCAGTCACTGGTGAGGCACAGAGATAAGTAATTATACTAATTGAGAGGGGAGCAAGGTAGTCACCAGCTCTGCACCTGGGAGACCCAAGTTTAATGCACCCAGCAGAAGGGTGACCTTTTTAGTCTGCTTCAAGACACACTAAGCAAAGATATTTGAATTTGTGGTCTTGGAAGACCAAAATAAGCAGGAATTTCAGAAACTAGCCAGTGATGGGAGAGGATGGAAAATATAATAATAGACTGAAATATTGTATTCCCTGATATATATATATATATATATATGTATATGTGCAGACTAACAGGCACCCTGGCATTACAATTAGTAATGCTGAGGAAGTGTCTGACTTTTTCCACTGGTGTTCTTTCTTTCATAATTGTCAGCTCAAGTGGGCTACTGATACATGGTGATGATAATGACATTAAATTGTTCTTGAAAGAAATTGAAAATGGCACTGCTAATAATGCCTGAACTGCTACAGCATCTCTGCAAATTGCAAGAATAGTTCAGTAGCACTGGAAGAAGATGTAAATTGAATGAGGGCCCATATATCTTAATATCAAAGGCATATGATATTTGTCTATTTTACTGATTGCCAAATGTTAAAACCTTGGAGTTGGAAGAAAAATTGCTGCTTGGAGAGGGCTGTAACAAAACACAACTTAATCACTGTATCTATGTGTGCTGTGCTGGCCCTGTAAACAGAGGGAAATTTCACTAAATTTGTACAAAAGAAATATAGGCCAATGAAACATTATCAGTGCTAAACAGAGCAGTACTCTGGTTATGGATGTAGAAGAACTGGAAAATATTGGTTTATAGACAGGGCAATCAGTAAATTTAATAAGTCACTCCTGTAGTTAGTCAAAGTAATTAACACAAGGGCATATAGGGCAACTTGAGCCAGCAGACTCTGGCACTGGAATAACTGACTGTAAGAGAGCCATTAGCTCATGATTAAGTAGTTTATCACCAGAAGTCAGCTTCTGTAGTCATAAGTACTTATTTATAACTATTTCTGACTGGTACCAGGGTTACATAGGGCATTACATAGCTTGGGGAGATGGAATATACTCTATCTCATATGGGAAGATTTCCTGCTTTGCTTTTTTCAAGCTAACATGAAGTTTTCATGCTCCTGATGAAATGGGGTGCATTGCTAGCAAAAAAGAAAGATTGACCTCTGATGATCAGGGATACGAAGGCAACCAACTCCACAGACAGCATTTTCATTTCTAGGGTTATGGTTTTAGAGCTGATGTCAAGAGGACAAGACAGAAGGCAGGAATGTGATTTCCAGGTTGGTGTCTGGAAAAATGCTCTGCATATTCTGAGAAAAGAATTTACTTGGATGAGCATGTTTTACCATTAGTTAGAGATACAGTTGGTATATGACTGGGATAGAGCCAGGATGGTGTCTCCAGAGATGTTGACATCAAAACCCTTTAAAATGGGTTAGAGAAGTCTGAATGCAGTCTTTGGATGTAGGGAAACTGTACTGAACTTCAGGAGTTTCACTGAACTGGAGTTGAATAAGATCATACGGTATTTTGCCAGATGAGTTTGTGACAAAAAGAACACAACTAGGGTATATCAGCAGAATCCCTCTTTGTTAAACTTCAGTCTTACCAGTCATCCATTCTGCAAAGATAAAAAACCATTCTCTGATAAAGCAAAGTTCACAGTGCCAACTCACTGGCTGCTGGAAGGTGGAAAATTTGGGAGCAAAAGAAGATGTTGCTGTTAACAATACTTCCTTGTATCACTTTCCTTTCATGTCTTCTGAAAACGCCCATTTGTAACTTGAAAGTTCTGATTCAGGGTCTATAAATTCCACCACAAGAGCAACCTTTGCATAGTCTAGCTTTGAGTTTTAATTGCAAATAGATTGCAGGCCAGTATTAATCAGAATTTCCTAGGCTGATGGGTATATGGCACTACTTGTTCATACATGGGGAAGGAAAGAAATTCCTGAGAACAGAGCTCAGCCACAGAAATATCTGAGAATTTGTCACACTTCTTGTTCCTGTCCAGTGTAATAACTATGAATTGTAATTTCCTCTGAATTTTAGTGCTCAAGCAGCACTGCTCAACCAACTATGAGCCTTATCAAAATGCAGTGACTCAGTTGTACACCATAGGCAAATCATGGGAAGATTTGTGTGGCTTAGAAATTGCCAGTCATAGTTAGAAAGACTTGAAAGAATGAGGAATGGGAAGGAGTGAAGACAGTAGGTAGATCAAGATGTAAGTGTAGAATATGGAGGAAGCTAAAAATAAGAAGAGAAGGTGGCAAGAAATATTTTGACTTTACTAAGTATTGGGCAGTGGTAATTTTAATAAAAGAAAAGTATATAAGAGACCACATGGGGGCAGGGCTAAATCAAAGATCAATATCTCTGAATATTCCTAGATTTTATGTTAAAATGGTCATTTCATGTGGATGGACCTCACCTCCACTGGCTCTGTTAGTGCAAATAAAGGGTAAGTCTTATGTAAATACAGAAAGATCACCAATGACGTCTAATATAAATATCTGTCCTCTAATAATGAGCTTTATTTGATTAGACACCTTCTCTGAATGTCCTGCAGGGCTTTTTCAATGCAAAATATGCTCTATTCACCAGTCCCTGTCCAGTGTAGGAAAAAGAGCTGGTATTTCTTTGCCTGGAGTTGGCTGTTGATAAAAGTGGCTGACTGACATCATCAGATTATCTTTCCATAGCCCAGTGGAAGTTCATGGCACACATGTCACCAAAAACCTTTGCTTTGATAGGGTATGTGTGTAGTAAGAAAATATATAAATTGATAGTTCATACATTAGGGATCACAGATTTGTGAAGTCCTAGAAACTGATTCCTCAGTGTAGAAATAAGAGTTATTTTCTCTCTTGGGAATTTTATTGTCTGTGATGTTTAAAGAGACGTTACAATCATTCAGGCTCGTAGGAAGTAGGGATTAATTCCCCAGATTTATTGTTGGAGGCACAGTGTATGTTATCCCTTAATGAAAAGAATATGCAACATGAAACAGATAATACTGCAGCTTTTCCATAATACAACAAGCAGACTAGATCCAACCCCCTGAGGCTGCTTGGATTTTAGGGGATTTAAAATTTTGGCTAAGCAGTAATGTTCATGTTATGAGTCCTTTCTTTGAGTTGCTGTGTCTATAGCTTTTTTGTGCTTAATGTCCATCAACCTGTAATAACTAGGGAACCATATATTACAAGTCTGTGGCAATTTAAATAGGTCCTGACTGAAAAGTCTGGTGCATGGCTTGAATCACCAATGTGGGGCTAATTCCTGATTGTGTGACTCCTCCTGAAGAGTTGCAAGTGATGATAACAATAACTCTCACTTGTAGATAGAGCATGTGCTCAGCACAGAGTGCTGCTGCCTCAACCAGCTTTGTGAATTGTATTGCTTCATTGACAATGCTGATCACAGAACTATTAAAATTTAATTTTCAGGAATCAGTGGGTCATTAATTTGAGATTGCTATAATCACAGGATGCACAAATGTAGAATTTCTCTGCTGAGGTTGAAGAATTAATTTAACTTCCTAAAGACAAATGTGTCATAAGTAGGTATTGAATAAATAGTAATTAAGTGGAAAAGTATGTGTTTCTTCGCTTTCAATCATATTTATTTATTTTTCAGACAAGCCTTGTTCTCAAAGCTGAGAACTTTTTTGTTAGCCACCTCTGACTCACACCTCAGCTTCCCACTCCCTCTTTCTAATTAGTTTGTCCAAATTGAGCTTGTGCCCTTTTGCTGTGACAACCAAGGAAGGGAGATGCTACAAGAGTTTGATGTGGGAGTGTGCAGAGCTCTCAGTTGCTTGAGGTCTCTGCTGGGATGAATGTTTTTTCTCTCCCTAGGAAGATAGTGTGATGTTCAGGAGCCCCTGTAGGCTAAGGATGTCACAATTTATGGAAGCAGACGCAAAATGGCAAGAATCAAACCTATCTGCAATAGCTATTTAATTCCTCAGACTCCTGTGGAAAATCCAGTGCATGGCTGGATTTTCAGGTATGTCTGTATCTCTTGAATCCTTAGGTATTGCTTTAACACTGCTGTGGTTTGTTTTAAAGAGATAACACACTTCTGTGAGCCAGTTAAACACATACATGCATGTGTCCCTCATTATTACATCACACTGTAATTCCTACTTCTAATTTAATCAGAAAAACAGGCCAAAAATATGCACATGTAAATTCACTCTTGTTCATTGTTCAGTCTCCATCCTCAGTGCAGGAAACTTTCCATGCAGCTTGTTAAAAATTAGGCATAGTGGCAGCTGTGAACATCTAATTCTCCCTGCAGGGTACTGGCAATGTACTCCAAAGTGATGGTTTTCACTAATTTCACTAATTGCTTACTGCACTGACCATGGAAGCCTTTCACTATCCCATGGCAGAACAGTAGGATTCCTATGGCTTTTCCATTTAATTGAAGTGAATATAAGGGACTGTCACCATTGTCTTCTGAGACCCAGTGAGGCTTCCACAAATTGCAGCATTTCAGACAACTGGTTAACACTTTGTTAAATTGTTAACTATCCTCACTTTCATTTGGGAATAAAAATGAACCCTTAACATAAAATCCAAGAATGTTTAGTAGGCAGGATTCTCTGGAGGTGTGTCATGCTGCCAGTTCTAAATTAAATGGAAAATGGGGCTGCTTTGCTGCGGCTCAAAATTAAAATTCAGGAGCAAGAGAAAACCCAACCCACCAAATAAAACAATGACTTCCTGGAAGTTATAGGGCTTTTTTTTTCAGCTTTTGAAAACAATTTTTTGAAAGATACTTTTTCGATCATTGAAGAGTGATTGTCTTAGTGGACATAATGCATTTTTTAGGTTCTAAGTATGTTTTCACCTTCATCAGTTAGTGCTTAATCTTCATACTACTGAATTAGCTTTGAGAAAAATAGGATTAAACTCTAATATGTAAAAGAAGCCTTGATTAGACAAGAAAAAGAGAAATCAGTTTACCAATATACTATATAGCTGTGTATTATATTGCTCTGTGTAATGTTTTTATAAGTGTCTTTGGGCAGTGTAAGGACAGAACAGACTGGAGCAGATGGAGCAGAGCAGGTGCTTTATGGGGAAGGTGCTTTAGCTGTCCCTCTGTTGTGGGACCTGTGTGCTGTGGAGGCACTGAAACTCGAGCTGTCCTGCATCTCTTCGTGGCACTGCAGGGCTCCTGAAGTGACATTCTGTGAGTACAGAGAAAGTAAAATAAGGTACATGGAGGTTGCTTTAAATGACAAGCTTGTGGAACTGAAGACGATGTTTATTTTTGGTCTGTACTGGACCAAAAAGAGATTTGCTGGAGAAGCCATTCAGGGATAGCAGCAAGAAGGCAACAGTGAATTCCATTGAAGAGAATCTGAGTGAGAAAGATGAGATTTGGCTCTTTCAAATGACAAGAGCAAGAGATGGATAACTGAGGAGAGATTCTTTTGTCAGCAGAGACAAGATGGTTTTTGTTACGTTTTTGTGAATATTTGAAATTTTGTCACGTGGAAGGAGGGAGCTTTGTTTTTACTTCACAGCTTTGGCCTGAATACCTATTTATATTCACAGCTGTGGGAGTTGAGTACAATGCTGGTGTATGACTTTGACTGGGATTGCTTTGAAGGCTTTTAGGCTTCTGCTTGTTTCATTTGTCCCTCAAAATTAAAGGAGTTAAATTCTTTGTGCATGTGACCCTGTGAATTTGTTATCAACTGGGTCTTTTTGAAACAAATTCTGCCGTTTACAAGGACAAGTAGAGTAACTTAAATGAAAGAATGTTTGAAAAACCTTCAAGGAAATTACTTCTGTGTGGGAGAGATGTTTTTAGAGGCATTAAGACAAGTTAATTCTGACAAGAATGCCAAGGCTTTAATATGCTACTTTATATGCTTGAGGCAGTCAGTAATCAAATGCCCAAGTAACGCATGTGCTGACATTTACCAATCACAAACAGATTTATATATTGTGATTCCACAACTTTATCACAGAAAGATCAGACTCTGCTGTTTAAAACAGATGATAGAAGAAGAATTAAAGATTCACGCTTATGAGAATACAAGCATCTGTCTGGTGTTTGTTATATGGGACAGAAAGTAAGAGGAATGCATTTTAAATAGCTGAAATAACTTTCTGGATAAGGTGCTAACTAAATGGTTACCCAGAAGATTTATTCTGGGCAAGCCACTTTACCTTTCTGTTTCCCTCCTCCCAAGGAATAATTATTCTTTCTACTATTCTCATTGGTCTTGCCCTGAGAGTTAGGCTGAGAGTTATTGCTGTGTAAGAATTAGAGCTGCATCAGAATCTTTTTCTTCTGAGTTAGACTTCTTCAAAAGTAGCTCCTGCTGCCCCTCATAACACCCCTGGATTTGTTAAAAGTGAAAATACCTGGAAATGCTAGCCCTTCCTGAAACTCAGCATCCCTCCTTCTGCTCAGCCAGGTCCCTCCATCCCCTGCCCTGCTGTCCCCCAGGTCCTGCTTGCCTCCCTTCCAAACAAAGCTGTTCCCTGGTGCAGCAAGATAAGAAGTTTCATTCTTAACTTGTAAAATTGATGGGTGTAATATTTAAGTCAGGCACTTCTCCTGTGGCAGTATGACTTCTGGGTGTTCAGTACAGTTAATGAAGTGAAAATGTGCAGGAACAGTTGCAATAATGGGAATTCTCCAGTAATATTCAGCCTTCACATCATAGAGTCATGTCATTCCTCCAAATGCATTTGGCTTTAACTCCATGGGTCTCATCTTTTCTTAAAATGTTTTCAGCATTTCATCATTGCCTAAATTCAGGTTTTTGTAGAAAATTAATATTGTTCATTTATGAATGACGTTAATAATGAAATCCAAAGAATTTAAAATATTGCTAATATTTTCCTAGTAATGGAGGAAATTAATTCTTTTATATAAGCAATTTTTTTTCTTTTCTCTTTTGCTTCAGCAGATATTCTGTGTCAGTCCATTCCCTTTCATTTTTTCCCCAAAATTTTAGTGTATTCTGAAAGATTCTGCTCTCCTGAGAGTCACAAAATATTTAGTTCAAAGGAAACAAAATACCTCTCTGTACTCCTAACAGATGGGCCAATCAGCAGTCATCCAAAAAGAAATTATAATAATAATTATTATTATTATTGCTACGTATGGATAGTAGATTTCCTCTCTTAAAAAAATACCCAAGATTTCAATGCAAGAGTAGAGACACATCACACTTGCTATTTTTTACCCAGTAGAGAATATACCCACAAGGTGGACAGAAAAATAAAACCAGGGGCTGTTCCTTTGCTTCCAAGTCAGTGAATAAGCATTGCATGCTACACTACAGTCCTACTGAACCTGAAGTTTTGTAATTTACAGTTCTCCAAAAAGACTCACAGAGAAAAAATAAAGAAGAAATATGCAGCTTTGAGGAAAAAAAGCATCACGCAGGTTCAATTTTTCATTCTTCCTCCTGAAACATTGCCCATTTTTGTGTTGCAAGCTGCCTCTTGTCAGAGCACAGCCCACTGCCACCGTGGGCTACATGATAAAATGTGTTGGAATAATCCTCTGCATCCACTGCACCTTTTATCAGTAGCTAGGAAGCCATTCCTGTAAGAGGAGAAGTGGGAGGGAGAGGATTCCCATGGAAGAGATTGAAGGATCTAATGCCCAGCTAATTGATTTTGTGGACATCATGTCAGTCATATCATAATGTACTTTTTCCTGTACAGAACACACAACTGCATTTGTGTAACTTGCTGTAATTTGTGAAAAGCTTCCACATTTTCTACCTCATCCTTATGATTCTCTTTCAGGGCTAGAGAAATGCTGAACAACACCCTACTGCCCAATTGGAAATCAGCTTCAGGGCTGAGATACCCTTCTGACTTTTGTTAACATTAAAAATGTGGGTATTTCAGGGGAGCAGATTTTTACTGTACTGTCAGATATGAAGTCTAACTTTATAGATCTCAGGAGGAAATCTAAGAAGCAGCTCCCCACATTCAGTGAACATTTTTCTTTCTCCTTCCCATTCCCTTTCTGAGGATAACTTCTGGCTTTGTGTCTCTCTCTGGCGCAGTGTTCCTGTGTAACCTGCAGAGGTGTTGACTTTGCTGAATAGGTTCCACATGGAAGCAAATCAACTCATCCCTCCATTTTAACCAGCTTTTCCATCCCCAGTCATGTTATTCTTTCCAATGACTAATTGTTTGGAGCTGCTCTATCTCCTTCCATGTTGAGGCTCTGGGGGAATATGGTAAAAATTGGAGGCAGGGAGTTTAACTGAAAATCAAAGAATTTGTGAACAACAAGCCCTAAGCAGAATTCAAAATTCACTGTAACTATGCCCAAAAACTGTGCAGTCTCACATGGTTGGATTTAGGCACATACATATGAAAAAAGAAAAGGAAAAATAAAACCTTCTGTGTGCTTAGGTAAATGAGAAGGGAAGAAAATATAGGATTAAAAGAATGTACATTTTTACCAAAGCAATCTCCTCTGCCTTGGTGTAGGGGAAATTTTCAGATAGATTAGATACAGAGAGGTATCTGGAAGGAAAATGACTGTAGAGTAGGAAAGACTTGTATCTCGTGTTTGCTGCTTTTATCTACAATTAGAACTATATCCATTGACTTAGCTTTAGTCCCACAGACCTAGTTACATCTGTGTTACCCATTGACAGGGCACCTCACCTCTCTCCTCTCCAAACTGATAAGTGGATGAGCTGCAGTTCCTTTTGTCTCAAAAGCCTGGCAAGGAGCCTGGAGTTGTTCAGAATCTATACATTAATCACAGGGCATCTGAAGCTCTCCCGGAGTTGTCTGTGTGATTAGAAATGCTAATGCTTTTTTGGTTATTTTAATCTCATGTTGGTTCGGCAGCACAGTGCTAAAAGATGCAGACAAAGAGACAAAATATACTTGTGAGGAGGAGCTCATCAGTGCCTGGAAATAGAAGTGTCTGGAGAATTAGCAACTATAAATATCAATATGGGAAAAGGTGATGTACAGAGAAACAAAAGCAAGAAAGGTAAGGATGACAATCAGAAAGCAATCCTCTGCATGTATTTGGTACAATCCCTGTGGGGAATGAGTGTCCTGGTGGGAGGTCATGGTCTGTAGCTGAGGCAGAATCACTGTGGTGAAGGTTCTCAGGCCATTTGGTGTCAAATCCCAAACCTGTCACAGCCTTCTGAGTGATGTCAGACATGTCATCTTGATGAGGGGACAACAAGCCCACACATCACTGCATACAAATCCTGATTTGGCTTGTCACTCATGTTATTTAAAAGCGACCAAAAGGTGATCTCAAGCTTCTAATTCCGCTAAAAAAGAGCCTGGTTGGTGCTGGTGCTCTGAGGCAAGGCCAACAATAGCCCATGTCTCGTGGGTGGCTGTGGCACAGGTGGGATCAAGGGTGCTCAAGCCAGCTCTGCCCTGGTGATCTTTACTCTGCTCTCCCCTCAAGGACAATACACAGCTCTTGGAGAGAGACAGGCTGTCCAGCAGAGAATTTCTAGTGCCTGAACAACAGTTTATTTTGCTTCTGTGCATTGCCATCAGTATAAATTATAGTTGTTAATGACAGTGGCCCTGAAGGGTGGCTCTCCTGGTCAGACAGCAGCTGTTCCAGCAAAGGCTGGTACTTAATGTGCTTATTGGTCTGTGCAGTGAGTCAGCCTTTAATGTTTGCAGCTGTAAATACAAGAAAGGCAAACAGAATGAAAGATCTCTTTAATTCCAGTGTTGTGCTATCAGCCTATTGCATGAGTTGTACACAATCTAGAGTTTGCTGTTGTCTCCTTTTGTTTAGAAATCAGAACCACTGCAGGCCAGGCTCAAGCTCTGGGCACTTCCAGCCTGTGAGCACTGAGGTTCTGGGAGCTTCTTGCTGCAGGGTATGGGTATTTCAGCTGTCAGATCCTTCCATGTGTGCAGGACAGCCACTGAATGGCTGAGAAGGAAGATGGCTGTTGATTAATTTACTGCACCAGAAAACAGAGTCCCAAAAATCCCAGCAGCCTTCCTTGGCAAAGGCAGTGTTAATTTTACTCTGGTGTGTGAGTTCAGGGCTTGAATTGCCCTGTTCTGGAGGCTTAAATAGGAGCACTAGTCACATGTGAAGATAGGGGCTATCCATTTGTAGTTTTGCTTCCATTTTTCTATGGTGGACATAATTTTGTTTTGCTGTTTGCACAATGTCCAGCACAGCAGTGCTCTCCAAACCCCCAGCTCAATACAACCATTAATGAGAGCTGGTGTGTGTATCCTGTGTTCTGGGCACTCTGAATCTGCTGTGGTGGTTTGTATTCAATCAAGACTGGAGATTCCGGTCATATCTGCTTTGGAAAAATTGTGGGTGAATTGAAATAGCTGCTTCCAGCAGCACTTCCTGGAAAAGTGCTTATGATGACAACAGAGCTAATAGCAGAGGGCTTAACTGATTCCTCCCCCTGACATGGTATTTTATTTGCACTAAAAGCACAGATCCTGTGATAGCAGCTAGCACTGGGTCAGCTGTGCTGATGTCAATGTAAGCCCTAAGATTTATGCCTCACATTTACTGAGCAGAGGAGCTTTGATTGTTTAAGACACGGCCTTTCCCCAGCTGTTTGCTTTTCCAAGTGCAGAGTCAGGCCAGGCTCCTGTAGCTGAGGCAGTGCCTGTGCCAGCAGGGCCATCTGTGAGGGCAGCAGCAGGGCTGCAGCTCAGCCCACCCAGCCCTACACCTGCATCCCACTTCCCTGTGCTTACCTTCCAGCTCCTCTGACCCCCACAGGTCTGCTGGGTCCTTGTGGCAGGAAAGCTGCTCTGCCTCTGCACAGCTCACCCCTCTTAGTGCTAGTTACTGCCAGATCTTCCACAGGGGAACAGCCTCACAGCACTCAAGCTACTCCTAATATGAAGAGGACACACATGGCAGTGCTTTGGGAAGTGCTGGATCTCTCACTGTTGCAACATGGATTGTCTGTCAGCACTTGGGCATGGTGTCTCTTCAAGGGGGAGAGCAGGAGAGATGCTGGCCATGCTTTGTGCTTTGGGATTGCACAGCTTTGGTGAGGCTGGGCAGGGTGTATATTGCAGGTCTGCCTTAAGAAATGTCAGACTAGAAACGTTAATGCTTCTGTTTGGGGAAAAAAGAGCCAAAAAACCCTTGTGAACTTTGTAAGTGAAAAGGAAGAAATTCAGGAAAGCTCTTAGGCCTAAATATCCATTTCCAGCTGGCTTAAAAAAACCCCAATGTTGATGCAGTGTCCCTGATAAAGCAAAATTAAAGCTTGTGTTTAATGCTTTTCCCAAGAAAATGTGATCGTTGAGATGTGCAAGGCAACATGTGCATATTGTTTGTGAAAAGAAAAGACAAGCACTCTAATGGGCTTCAAAGGTTTCTAGATATGCTGTTGTGTCTCTGGGCTATAGTCAGCATCTTATTTTTGAGGTTTTTGAGCTTATGTCTTTTTGAGAAGAAAAAGGAGCAGAAGAAGCAATCTAGGACACTGGAAAGGAAATATTGTGTTCACCAGATCTATTTGATACGTGTATCAGAAAGGCTCTAGGAAATGAAGTTTTTGTTAGTAATTATTTCCCATCCAGTCCCCTTCTGGCTGGGAAGCCCTGACTGTGAAGTACAACTGTTGTCCTGCTGGGATAAAAGTCAACCATCCCTCTTCTTTCAGTTTCAGATGTAACCTCATACCAGCAGCAGCTCTGAAGCTGGGCAGAGTAGATTCCTTTTCAAATATGAAAACTCAATCTCCAAAATGTCAGCTTTCTTTTAAGCCCACAGTATTTTCCATCAGCTGTAATGCTGCCATTCCAACTCACATACATGCTTAGTGTGTGGAAAGCAGAAGAGGGAAGGAAACATAAGGAGCAAAGCCAGGCTGAGCACATCCCTCCTGTTTTCTCTCTGGCAGTGTTCACAAGGACACTAGTAGGTGCCACAACAACAGTAAAAGAGCTCTCAAAGGAATTTATGAAAGTAACTGTTTTACAGTAAACATCTCTTTTCTTTAGCTCTGACTACACAACAAATGATAGCATGGAATCAAACATGACACTCTACCTGCAGGACTTGACTCTGACAGATGGAGCTGTGTTTAAATAGCACCATATTGCCAGTTCCAATAAAGCAAAATACACAAAAGTTAAAAGCTAATGGGAGAACTAAAAATCTTCAGTTCTTGGAAACAGACCAGAAAAGGTGGGAGCAAAGAGCATGCAGGAGAAAAATCTTACATGGAGATCAAAGGAAAGAGCTTGTCACTGGTGTAGAAAACCAGAAGGACTGATAAATATATTTTTGAAGTACTGGAACTTGATGTTACCAGAGAAAGCTCAAATATTTCAAGAAAAGCACGGTCAAGGTGCAGGTGTATTTAGATTGCTTTATGGGTAAATACAGGCACTTCCAAGATTCTTGCTAACTCTGAACAGAAGTTTCACTGAAGATAACGTCTCTTTCTGGTGAACTTTGTGATCACATTCTGGTGTCCATCATCACAGCTCCACCAAAGTCAACATTTGAATTGCCAGTACACTAAGTGGGGATCTCAAAACCTGCAGCAAGTGTGATAAGCCTGGGAGTAGCTTTGAGTCTCCCGTGTGTTAATGGTGAATTTAAATCATTAGGAATTTCCAAAAGTTTAGACACAAGCCTGTTTTGGAATATGAATTGCTCATAGCTTCTGCCTTTGTTACAGTATTTACTGTTCTGCTTAAGGTATCAGTTTCCAGTTCTTGGCAATTAATATGAGAATTTCAGCTTCTGTTAAGCTCTTGGGTTTGTGAAGAAGGAATTTGCAAGTAGGTATTGACTGAACCTTGAAGATGCAAAAAAAAAAAAAAAAAAAATCAGAAGGCAAAGAGTAAAAAATTGCAATTTTTAATTGAAATCTCATGGTTCTGAAGCTTACAGTTTAGAATTGCTGGATTCTTGGGGCTGGCAATGCTGGCACACTGCTCAGGGTAGCTGAGTGAGTAGTGCTTGTTCAACAAGAATAGCCAAAGCTGCTCCCCTAGGCATATTAAAACTCCAAAATACATACTGTCTGCAGACTATTAATTGCATACTTTTCTTCCCTGAATGCATGAAATTAAGTGATATCAATTCCAAGCACAGACAAAACAGAGCAAAGGACTTCTGCCCTTCACCTGCTGTAAAAGTTCAATTTAAACCTCTCTTAAGCACACTGGCAAATCTTTGTATCCTCAGGTGTGGTTGGTATGAGGATTCTCATTTATGACATGATGCTGCTGTGTGCACAACCATGAGGCAGAGCAGGAGTGAAGTTTCTGCTGAGAAGGTTTTGGTTTTATTTGACCAAGACTTCTACCCAGCTCAGCTCTCCATGAGGAGGTGCTTGCCTACCATATGCTGAGTCTTTTGTGGTAAGCAGATGAGCTACATTCCTTTTGGTTACATTTTCTTTTCTTTTTGTACTTGCTAAGTCCAAATAATATTTTTGATACCTTTTTTTTCCCCCACTATAATATATTTAGCAGATTTGTCAGTGAAATATTTCAGTCTGAAGGATTTGCTCTGTAGTAGTTCACAATAACTTTGTGGGATTGAAATTATTTACTAAATTCAACTAAAAGTGCAGCTTATTTCATTTGCTTATTATGGCAGCATTTGCTGAGGGATTTCATAATGCATCAGATAACAAGATTCTGTAAGAATACATAGCAGTGCTATAGATTAAATGTGTGTGAGGAGTCTCTTGTGTCCAGCCCCACAGACAGCTGGAACCCCTCAGGAAAATTGCTGGGTGCCTTGGAAAATTGGTGTCACCTTCATCAGAACAGAGGGTGGGACAGAGTAGGTGGCCAAGGCTCATTGCAGGAAGGGAGATTTGGAGGGAGGGGTTTATTATTTTGTTTATTTGTAAAATGTCTGGCTTTTGTTTATCTGTAAAATTTCTACTTCTGGACCTCAAAAGTGGAATAAAGTAGGCTGTGTGTTAGTGATTTAACTGTAATTGCATGCAGAGCCTGTCCAAGGAGAGCCCAAAGCCCTTAAGCAGGGACAAATGAGACACAAAGCTTAGCTCTCTGGGACTAAAGGATTTAGCAGGAGTGCCAGAACAGCTGACTGCTGCATAATACATAAATAAGTTGTGAAGAAAACTACTTCTTTTCTGAGCCAGAGACCCAGGGGTTTGAGAGTTTCCTGGCTGTGCTCTGGGGGTCTGGATTCAGTTAAGAAGGTTATCCTTGGACCTCATCTGAACAAGTGGATGTGGGGAATTCCTTTGTGAATTGTTGTGCCTTTTGAATTGATGGTCTTGAGACAGAGCCTCAGCATTGTTCCCCCTCTTCTCTTGTGTCTACTTGTCTCTGCCCTGTTGCCTTCAACAGAAGTCCAAGTGGTAGTTTACAAGTCAAGTGACCAAGGTAGAGTAAGAAAATAAGTGCAGTAAGGGGTGCTGATTTTTATCACTTGACCTATAAAAGTACCACTTAAGCTCTTCTGCTGTGTGTGCAGCAGTAGCACAGTAATGTGTTTCATTGCATTCAGTCCAGTATCTAACTTGTGTGAATAGTTGTTGGTTTTGCCTTGCCTTAATCGGCTTTTTTAAATTTTTTTTTATTGTTATTGTTTTTGTAATTAAATTTTTTGGGGAGCTGATGTTTCTGCAGGTACAAAGATACTTTTTAGCATGGTTCGCTAAGTTTAAAAAGAATAAAAAAGCCATTTTCATGTTGTGGCATGCTAGAGAGACAAGGGGGAGCAACACAATTTTACTGTAACCATTTAGCAGAAAGCAGTGTAAAATGCACTGTATAATCTCCCAGCCATGTGTCATCAAAACCTGACACAGAACTATCATCTTGAAGGCCTTTGTATCTGTTCAGACATTACAGCTGCTTGTTAGTAAACTTGTTTTTCCTTTCAGAATTATTACATTGATTCATTTGTTCCTTTCCTCTCACCTTAATAGCAAAACTAATAAAAGTATTTTCTTGGACAAAATAAGAGATATTACACCTTTTAAATTACCTGTGACTTTATGTCCTCCCAGAGGATTTCTTGCTTCTATTTGTAGAAACTAGAAAATAATTGAGGCCAGACTTCTACTTTTCTTTTTTTTTTTCCTTTTCTTTTTTTTTTCCCAAACAGTTATTTCACCTTTGCTTTAACTAAAGACTTTTGTTATTACTGGATCTTCCAAGATTTTATTGCAGTAGAAATTGCTAATGCTGAAAGCTGCTATTACTGGTAGTTGTAAGCACAGGATTTGTATTGTACCAAACACTAAGCTGCTTGTGAAGAAATAACAAGTAACTTGGATTTCTGGGACTTTATGCAACTTCAGCACTGACTTAAATACTATTTCTTCCCTAATACTTCAGTCTAGGAATGCTGTTACCACACTCTGATCTTTATTGAATTCTTATCTCCTTTTGGTGGAAGTATTATTTTCTAATTTCTTCTGCTGCTGTTTGCTCTCAGTGCGCTTGGTTAGAGGCTGTGCTCATGACATATATAGCAACACCCTCAGGAGATGCACTCTCTATTAGTGTATTAAAAGCTGCCTTTAGGTAATGCTGTTTTTCTTAGGGGGTGCTCTATCAGCCCCTTTATTTCTGTTTGTCCCGACGGTCTGCTTTGCTGCCGTCCTTTGCATGCCCTGAAGTGCCATACAATTATTTTTAAATTGTGGGGCTCCATTTGCAGCACTGCATCCTTGTGTTGTGTTTTTCCCTTTGCTCCTCCTTGCTGTGTGGACACTGGCTGTGGCACAGAGGGGTGGCTCCTGGGGAGTCCCTGTGCTGCAGGGTTGGTCTCTGACATGGCAGGGAAACTAACTACTCTCCATTAGGCACCAGCTTCGGATTTAAAGGCTCAATCCTGCAGATCTGTCTCTTATTAAGGAAAAAAAAAACCCTGTCTGTTTCAGTATGTCAAGCAATGTGGTTCAAGTGTTTCAGTTTTGCAAGGAGCTTATTTAAAACCTGTCAGCTCAGTCCCAGCTGAGCACCTGATTGTGAGCAATCGCGTTAGAAGTTGAATTTTGGAGCTGTGTGCTTTTTGCTGTTTTTCTTTGAGCTGTCATGGGTCTAATTACAATCTCTGCCCACATCTCCCTGGGCAGGTTTGCTGGACACAGACTGATGCTTGCTCTCCCTGGCACGACAGCTTGGGAAAAGCACCTGCAGGGGAGTATTGATCTCCAGCACTTGCCTGTTGCTCAGCTGTGCTCTTGGTAGAATTTCAGCTTCCGATTACTACACTTCTTATTTTTATTCCTTGGGGAGATATAGCAACTGAAAGAAAGAAAACAGAGCTTTTGCAGAGGATTTTGTGAACTAAATGGTCTTTACTCACTGACAAAGTGCTGGGGATACGGCTAAAGTGAGTTATCTGTGCACAGTTCCCCAGCTCTGCTAGCAGGGATTCCTGCTGCTCCTTGTAGAAACCCCTCGAGCCTCTGCTGCTGCTTCCTCTTAGCTTGCTGATGGCTGCTGGCAAATTCTGTCTGTTGCTCAGTAAGCTAAGCACTTTCTTCCAGGCTTTTTTGAACTTAAAACTCACTCTTTATTGACAGTCCGCTCTAACTCCGTGGTTGCAGCCTGCCTTTCTCCATGGCCTCAGTGCAAGGCGGCACAGCAGATGTGATTTTTTTTTTTTTTTTCAGTTTATTTCACTTCTAATTCAGTCTTCTTAAAAGCAAGTTTGCTATGATAATGGCCATCAGCTATTTCTGGCCTGGGAGATGTAGCACGTATTGCACTGTACAGCTGATTATTGAATATTTCACTGCATAATCAATGTGAGAAATTTGCCCATTTAAAGCTTATAACATCAGTTTGATATTCTGATATTTCCTAAGCAGTCAAGATTTGCATTTGTAAATAGCAGTTATGGAGTAAATTCAAATAGGAAAATTTGGTATGACTTTTTCTGCCCTCAATTATGCAGGTTAAGTCAATACACTCAACAGTTTATTCAGACTTAATAAATCTGAACCATAAGTTACTGCAATAAGATTTCCTGAGCAGTCTGATCTGAGTAAGGGAAATCTATGGAATCAATGTACTATGTGAAAAACTTCTAGTATTTAGAATAAGTTTTAAAAATTGAGCTTTACCTGTTAATTTGGAATTTGCTAAGAGAATCCAAGTATTTGTAATGGAACCTACAGCTGCTGTCTGGCAAGGGGAACCTTGTACACTACTAAAGCGACTGCTCAGAGAAAAAAAAAATCACAGCTCAAAAAGAACAGTATTATCCAAGAGTTAAGGTTTTCTGTCTGGGAGGAGGTTTCACTCAGACAAGAATAGTGTAGGTAAAACAGAGTATTTATGGTCTCCTCACTTTTAATTAATGCTCCTTGAACAGGCAGGTTGTATTAACTAATTTAGTTCTTTGCCCTGTCAGTGAAATCAAACAAACCTATAGGATAACTTAAATCATGCTGAATGTCCTCCCTCATGTTAACCCAGCAGCAGTGGTGCAACTGTTCATGGCTTGAACAGCTATTCAGTGCAATGCATGTGAGTGCTGAAATGGATTCACCTCTTTGTATAACCTGGCATGAATAGTCTCTTCTGCTGTGACTCTTCTAGGCTGAATTCTTTACAAAAAGACTGGGAATATATTTAAAACCTGAAAATCACCTGAAAAAGTTGTCCTTTTTCCTCTTCTGTGCTTCACCCAGCCTGGCTGCAACACAAAGAACTCTGTTGTGGCTTGGAGCAGTTTTATGGCTCTGGCATTTCACAGGTGTTCTGTGCCTTTGTATCCACCAAGCCTTTCAGGGACCTCATGGCTTAGAGCAGACATACCTTCTGTCTGCTCTTGATAGGCACATTTCTTCTCTGAAGGAGTTTTGAAAAGCTCAGCCTGATAGGAGCTCTCCCTGATGTGTGAATGGGCTGATTATCCTGTGTGCCAATTAAAAAAAATTGGTCAGTTTTACAAAATGTCTTCACTCTACCTGCTGTATCCAGCATAGAGAATCATACAAGGTTTCTTGCAGGGAAGTTATGAATCCAGTTTGAAAGCAGTCAGAAGGCACAATTGTTCTGCTGCCCAGAAGCTGATGGATAAGCAACAGCTCTGTGCTGAAGCAGGTGTGTTTAGGTGTTCGTGAGCTGGCAGCTTTTCTTTTGTTCTCTCAGAAAAGGAAGATTAAAGCCAAATTTCTCTGGGTGGAGATCTTGAGAGAAAAGAAGGTCTTGAACAAGAGGGGATACTATCTCTAGCACAGAAATTGCCCTGATTCAGAATTGTGGGAAAATCCAAGTCAGTGTTCTGTTGCCCTCGTTGAAAAAAAAAATGCAAACAACTATTTTTGTTAATAAAAGGGAGGGTAAAAACCCCAAGTTCTGCTGGACAAACTGACAAGTAAATGTGGACTGCAAAGAACAGTAATGATTCTTGGGAAAAGGGGAGATGGTAGGAGTGTAGCTAAACTTAACTTGGTGTGAAATGATGTTTAAAAAACCCACTATGGAACTGTAAAATTTCAGTCCTTAGTTGGATACACAGATTTTATACACCTCTGCAGTCCCTCTCCAGGTACTGTGCCAATCCTGCTGCCTCCTTTCCCCAGCAATCACAGCTCCTCAAGTGATCAAGGCAAATGTTACATAATGCATACTTCTAAATATTATTTGCCTACTAGTTCAGCTTACAAATCGTTGCAATTCTCCTGGGCTGATCCAGCAGTGGATATGGGGAAGTTTTATGTGTCTGAAATTGTGTAACTTCACAACCAGGTGCAGCTGCCTGTTGCATCCTTTGCCTCACAAACTTATTTTGAGGTTATCTTTGCCTGAATCTGATGATCCCACCTGGCACTGATCACCCCATAGATGGGAAAAGAGAAGAACTTTTCTGGAAATAGTTTATTTTGAGGCTTAGTTTTCTTCTCTGGCTTTTCTTTTCCACTGCAGTGCAATTTAATGTTTGCATCTTTGTTGGTAGAGCCTCCTCCATGATGCTCACAATATAAGTGTGAGAATTGCCATTTGTTAGGCAGATGCTTTTGGGTAAAGAATCCTTTCACCATTTCTAAGAAGAAGCTGTTTGTTAAGATTGTAACAAGTGAAAATTGGCTCTAGTGTCCCATAGCTGCTTGTGAGAACTAACCCAAGCCCCAATGTAAAACATGCAATGGAGAAAACACAACTTGTGTCACCTGAGAAACCAGATCATAAAGGTGTCTTACCATGAGGTTTTGGGGAGTTGCCATTTGTCAGTCTTTGCAGAATTCAATTGGATAGTTGTCCTCAAAAAGATTAAAAAGTTAGAAAACAAAATATGCTGTTAAACACGGACTGCAGAAAATTGATATTTTAAATGAATGATGATGCATTGCAGAGATTAGTGATGGCACAGGAGAGTTCTGGGGGAATAATGAGCTGTCTAAATGGTCAGGAAGAAATTTACCTTCATTCCGTCACCTCAGATGCGCAGCAGCAAAAAGGGAAATAATTTACAACAAGGCTATGTACCTCTTAACACTGTAATATATCAGACTTGTGATGTTGTGACACCAATCACCAAAAAATTCCAGGGTTGTGTCATAAATTAGATTGTGCTGCATCTGATTGGACTTTTTGTGCTTTATTCACATCAAAAGGCAATTACAATTTGTGCAAACTTAATCTTATGAGTTTAATGGTGCATGTAAAATATGCCTTGTAATTTGTGCTTTATTAATACCATACAGAGGGGGTTTCTGCAAATGAGAGACAACTAATTATTTTATGTCTTAGGTATTGGGGGTACCCTTCAGGATTTAATCTTTGCTTAAATTAAATGTATGTGTAAGAGAAGTATTTTGAACTTTTTAAGGGCTGCATCTGTACTACTTAAAGGAATCATCTTAACATTCAATGTAACTACCTACATGAACTCTGCAAGCCAAGGCTCAGCAGATTCTTACATAAAATGGTGATAAACACCAAAATCAAATCTGTGTTTGCACAGGGAGAAGGGGGAGTGGCTTTAAATTGCAAGAGAAGAGGTTTAGATTAGATGTCAGAAATTCTCACATCAAGAGTGGTGAGGCACTGGCACAGGTTGCCCAGAGAAGCTGTGGATGGATGATCCATCCCTGGAAGTGCTCAAGGCCAGGCTGGATGGAGCTCTGAGCAGCCTGGCCTAGTGGAAGGTGTCCCTGCCAGTGGCAGGGGGATTGGAATTAAACTATATTTAACATGCCTAACAAAACCATTCTATGATCTTTTTCAGTATTCCTTTTCCTTTGGTAATGAAATAAACTTAGCACCCACCAAAACTCCCCACAATTTAGGCTAATGGCACTTCCTGGCAGATCAAATCTAAAAAGAATGATTGAATACCAGGAAGGGTTTCTGCACAAGAAATGAATGACCTTGGAGAAGAAAGCAGCAAGAGCAAGATCCAAGTCAGCAGCATAAAAGGCAAAGCCACATCTACTGAAGGAATGGTGAATATTTGCTGATCTAAGCTGGGACCTCTAACAGAAACACAGTATACACCAATGAGCAAGATTGCACCTGGACTGGGCTATTTTTTTTTTTTTTTGTGCCTGACTGTACATTTTCAATGCTGCTTGTAGAATATGATTAAAAAGTCATAAACGAACATGAGCGTTTAATTTTAAGGGATACTGTTGGCACTGAACAAAGTTATAAACAGGCTGGGAATGTGTGTGGGCAGGTTTTCAGGATGAGATTTGCAAAAATGCTTATTGAAATACACTCAAGTAGGAGTATGGGGAGAGAAAATGAGGATTATAAAGGAGTTATACGGTTCTGGTTGTAGTAATAAGAGCTAAGTGAGCTCACCCACGTAGCTTGTGCTTAATTGGGTTTGTTAATGGGCAGGTTTGTGTGAAAAGAGGCTGAAGCATGTGTAGTTTCCAAAAGTCTGTAATGAGGAAACTGGTTTAAAAATGCAGAAGAAAAATATAGCATAGTTGACATGTCTTATGTGGTTGGGGTTGATGATTATTTCAGGGATCAAGGTATATGACAGGTCTCAGTTCTGTACTCCTACTGCTAATCATTTTAGCTAATATTACCAGTTGGAAGCTGTAACCCTGCAATTTTTTTTTTTTTTAATAGAAAGCATTCTCTAGCTAAACTCTTTGTAGAAAATTTATTCTCTAATGAGTGTTTCTTTATGAATGAACAGTTATTTTTCCTGTGGAAAGGGGATAAAACAAATTATTTCCAAAACTTTTAATAGGGAGGGAAATTTGTGTTGGTTTGTTTCCATTTCTGAGTTTTCTGGGTTTTTTCTTAAATAAGTAAAGTTTATAATGGCATCTTAACATTTTCTGATTTTTTTTCTGATATTTGCTATCTTTCTATGTCTATTAAACCAAACCCCAGCTATTTTTCATTACTTAGTGGTTTCTGAGTAACTGCAATTCAGACACTGATTTCAGTTTGCAAGCAGCACAGACTTGACTGAAGCTTACTATTTTTAGAGGATTTACATGTCACATCCTGTAATGAAATTGACCTTGATATTAGTTCAAGCCTAATCTGAAGCTGAAATGAATTAGCTGAAGTGTCAGAAGCCACACACATATTCTGTGCAGACAAGGTAGTGGTGATTAGTCTTGTTATGTCAGCTGTAGCAGTGGGACAGGAAAGGAATGATTTAAACAGACTGAAAATGAAGATAGCATTGCTTTGCCCATTGAACTGCTTGCAGGGCTGATGCATGAAAACTTGTTCTTCAGCACTCAGAGTTGTTGTCCACTTACTATAGCTGAGAGACAAATGATATGATGTGTGACATATTTTGAGGGACACTTTTCTGATATGTACTTTGCATTTTTAAACAATTTTCCATCCAGAGTTTTAGAGCTGAGCTCTCTTTACAAGATCAGATCAGTATTACAGCCAGGATTCTGACCAAGACTCTGAAGAAAATTGGTGGTTTGGGCCTTTTTGAGGCAATGGAAATGAGCTGAGAACTTCAGATCCAGTTTTAGTTTTGTGGCTCTGGTCTTGCCCCAAGAAGTTCCTAGGCTACAACCATTGTTTTAGCTAAATAAATCCGCATTTGGGTTTATGTGAATACAGCCAGGATAATATTTGAATATTATGTGAATACAACCAGGATAATATTTGAATTATGTGAATTCAACCAGGTCTGCAAGCTCAGCAAAGATTTGTGTGGGTAGAACTGGGCAGAGCTCATAGCCTTTAGTTGTCATAAAGCTTCATCCTTCCACTTATTGACCTCACTCCTCAGGACTTAAAACTAAGACAATGTTGGATGACTTCAAGCTTATTTCATCCATCAGGTTGATAAGTATGGTAAAAAAATTAGGGTGGATAAAAAAGGTCAGATGATGATTTTTGAGAGGTACCCGAGGGCCACAAGTGGACACAAGCTAAAATTGGGAAAACTGCTTTTTAACATCAGGCTTTTGGAATAGAATAGGGCTGATGGTATCTTCTGATTTCTCCACTTGCTGTGTGACAACCCTTTGTTTCTTGGAACATCATGCATCTGGTTTAGGTGTGCACTGAGAAAAGAGCTGTGAGTGTCTTTGCCAAAGACCTCTGGGCCTCATCTGTGCTCCAGCCACTGTCAGGGAAGGAAGAGGGACAAAAAGAAAGGTAGAGACTCAAAAATACAGCAGATTAGTGTTATGTGTTACAGTGACATGAAGCTGCATGTGAAACAATGGTAGCTGAAAACTGGCCTAGAAATTAAAGTCAGGAACAAACAGACTTCATGACTCCCTCTGTTTTTAGTGTCCACCTACTGAGTTAATAGAAGGATTTGAGTTGCAACCTGTCCCATACCCACTGCCTGAGCTGGCTCTCTTTCTCTAGCACATCTTGTTGGGACTCCTAAACTAAGCACATTTGGATGTCTTGGTGTATCCAGCTGAGCCAGACAGGTGGTGTCACTGACTCCAGCACCACTGAGCTGGGCTTTACACTCAATTCAATAAATGCTAAATTGGGTCAAATTCTACTTTGACGAAATCAATGGCAGATGTCATTTGGCTGCAATCTTGTGTCACTCAGACCACTTTATGCTCTTCTGGCATGGTAAAGAAGGAATGAATGACATTGTGACTCATTTTAAAGCCCCTCTGTGCTGCCAGGGTGATATTGTGGGTTTAGAGTAAATGAAATTTCAGGCTAATTGGCTTCAGTGTAAATGAGAATCAGGGCCATGAGGTTGTTTGGACTGAATGAATGATGAGATGTTGTGTGGAAATGAGTTGCTCAACTGGTTTTAGTTGCCCTGTGGCTGAAGGGGACCCTCTGCAAGGATGCAGGAAGATAACAGAGCACTCTGCAGGTGAGGGGGAGGCAGAGATGAGCCTTCCTGAAGACTGTAAGCCCCAGGCAAGTGACTGAAATATGATGGGAAAAACATCCATGACATAATGCTAGGGGACGAAATTGGAAAGAAATGACATCCTTTGGGAAAGATTGAGAAGTGGAGAAAAATTTACCCTGTTTTTCAGGTAATATATGAATAGTTTGCTGAAGTGTGGCTGATGTGATGGCACTTTGGGCTGATGGCACTTTGGGCTGATGTGATCTGAAGTTATCTTCAGACTTGTAAAGTGACTTTCCCTCCTCTTCCTGAAATAAGAGCAGCAAAGTCCCTCAGAAATTTCTCATTACAGAGAATTTATTCAAGATTTTGCATTTCCATCTGCAGTCTGAACCTCTTCAGTGGTTCACTGCCTCGTGTGGTGCGTGAGGTACTACAGAAGTAAGGCACTATATCAAATAAACCATTTTATAGCTGTATTGCAGAGTTAAATGGGAGCAGCTTGCTGAGACATAACACATATTTTGTAAAAATAGCCAGAAACTTATTTCCTTTCAGTGGTTACAATTAAGGTTTTCTTTCAGGAGAAAGGTGGAAGAAAGGCTGTTCAATTACACAGAGGGCTGCAGAAATGCCATTGAATGAATCATTTAATCCCTTTAAAGTACAGTCATCTTCCAATTTTACCTGTTTTGGATATTTCCCACCTTACAAGACACATCCAAGCATAAAAGGAAAAGGTTGGCTATAGCTTCTTTTGTGCTCCCTGTCAGTCTGTTCTTGAGAAATACTTGAACACAGTATTTCCATGTACATCTGTATTTGGCTAATACACGTCGATGTGAATGTGTATAGTAATTTATTCAATATGTGTAATATATTTGTATTAATTCTGGTTTGTGATGGACATTTTTGTTGTGGGATTGCCCTACTGATTCTCTGTGCCTTGCATTTAGGATGTGGTCAGGTATAGCCAGCCCAGCATTGACAATTTAAACAGTGAGAAAGGAGGAAAAGAACAAGCACTGTGCAGGGAAAACCATGGGGGGAAAGAATGCTTCGATTTCTCATCACTTCTGTAGTTTTTACAATAAAGTTTCCATTAAATGTAATGTCTCTTCTACCTCTTCATTTCTAGGTTCACAGCTGTTGCTCTGGGAAAAAATAATTATGCCTGAAGTAGGGATCACCTTGGTTGGTATGGTCTTGGTAATTGTAATCCAGGATGCAATTAATGAGTAAGTTTGGTCAAAAATGACTACCATGTGGAAGAATCACCTTCTTTGAGGTGTTTGCTCTTGGTTTGCAATGTTTCCAACCTGCTCTGCTATGTGTTACCTATTTTAAAATGCTAGTTTTGATCCAAGTTAGCTTTTCTTTTTAATATATTTCTGACAATGAGTATTTTGATGTAAGTAATTTGTTAGAGATTCTTCAAATTTCATAGAGTTTTCTCTGGTATACAAAAGTAGTTTAGTAAGAATCTATTATCTGAATCTGTCAGTTTCCCCACGTTTATGGAACCATAGATTCAGATAAAAGAAAGAAAGATAAAAGATTAAACACTCTTTTTATTAGTGAGAATTTCAGACTATTTTCTGAGCTTGTTAAACTTCAGGCAGGAGGGGCAATTTTGGAGATATTTTTGGCGAATAAACTTACTCTGTCAGCTATATTTTGATAGCAAGAAATGAATGAGGTGTGGGTTTGAGAAGCTCCAACTCCCTGAAAAATAATACTAGAATTCCATTCTAGCAGAAGTTTTTAGACCTCAGTGTCCATGAACAGGTAGAAACTGACAGATTAGAGTTTAACCACGAAGGAAAAATGTTTTCCAAGCTGCAAACTAACCTGGGAGGTGTAACTGCTGTCCTAAAGCAAGGAATAAATTAATTTTACTCATAGGCTGCTGACACAGAGCACACAGGCAGCCATGTCTGAAAATTGTGTACATCTGGAAATGAGATTTATATCCAAGGCCGGTTTGCCACTTTTACTAAACAGTGTCTGCTGTAGCTGTGGATTTTTTTAAAAAGAGAGAAGTACATAAACATCATAACATGAATTGCTTACAGAAAGAAAATCAGTTGCTTTTTCCCTACAAAATCGTAATCTGTTTTGTTTACTGCTCCTGTCACTGTCTATATTTAGTGTTATAAAACCTGCCTTTTGCAGTACAGTAAATACTGACACCCTTATCTAAATTTTTATGTAATTTGCATATGTTACTGTGCAGCTTGTATCTGTTTAGTGAAACCATCTCAGTAGGTGTGCAGGAACTCTTGCTCATCTGATTATGTTTAAGTCCTCCTTATTGACAGTTTTAAAATTTCAAAGAAAAAAATAAGTCAAATCTTAGTACAGTTAGGCTAAATTGGGATTTAATAACAAAGTTTTAAAATGTGTTTATTTTGTGCTTCAATATGTGTGCCCCAGTGCTAAATCTCAGCATGTACTTGCATACCTTCCTGGAGAAAGGAGTATTTTATGTGATGCATGAATTGAAGATTAGGGGAAAATTATATTCTATGGAAGTATTCCTGCAAAAGCAAGACCAACATTTATGAGCAGTGCATATACCATTGTCACTGGGGCTGTGTCTGAGTACCCTTTGGTGTCCTTTTGAAAATGCAGTCAATATAACAGACTCATTCTGGGACTTCATGGTGAGCATCATAACACATGCAGCCCATCAGTCTGGGTATCTCCACTGGTGTCAGAGAAAAGGTTAACCTGGTGGTGCTGGCTGGGGAAATAGGCTCTTTTATCATCTTTTTGTGCTCTGCTTACCAGTGAGAGTTCCAGGTTTTGTACAGTTGCCCATCTGCTCAAAGGGACAGCTCTTACTGGCACAGAGAACTTTACCTTTGGCCCCAGATGCCCTCATGTTTTGCAGAGTTAGCTGGCATAATTCTTCTTCATCCCTCTTCATTGTAATTTGACTTCTGGGAAATTTGCTTAGTATTGATTCAACTTCATTTCTGTTAAAAGAAAACCTGAGAGCTCCATGTAGCTGTGCTGTAATAATGGAATATCCTCAATATCTGATTAATACAGCTGGGAAATATATTTTTGTTCTACAGTCAAAGCAATAAATGGGGAGGGGATCAAGTCAGGCTGTATGAGAGAGAAACTTTTCAGGGTATCTGATATATTGAGCTTGAACTGATCAAAACAACTGCAGAGTAAAGCATTCTCTTTTATTTAACTTTCTTTTTCCAATAAAATTCTTAGATGAAAAATACCACATAGTCTACGTGAAATCCTAGTTTAACCTTTTTATATTTCTTCAAGCAAGGTTATCTGTTCTTAAGTACCAAACCACACTGAATATTAGTTTTTTTCAGTGCTTTTCTGGAAGATGGGCTTGGAGAAGGTCTAAGGAAGCTTCAGCTGCATTCCTGAGAGGTGGTGTGGAGACATTGACCACACTGTTCTGTTTCACAGGGAAGCCAGATGAAGGGACATCTGGATTCAAATAAAATTTGTGAATATGCCTGCCTGAGGGATGGAGAGTGGAAATTAAGTGGATGTGCTGCTCCCTGGCAGTGCAGGGAAATCATGGTAACCCCATCATTTCTGGGAGGTGTCCAGTGGGAAAGGACTGATTTGTGTGCCCAGGTTTGTGTTCCTAGAGGTGTGGGGCTGAGCTCTCAGCTGGCACCATCACCACCTCATGCTGTTTATCCTCCTCCAAATAACACTCAGAAATTCCCTTGTCTGGGAAGATGGCAAGCTGCACTATTATATTTTCTTCCTTAAGGAAGCTGGGGCTGGGGGGCTCATGGGACAAAGGAGAGGACACCCAGAGAGCACAGCCAGTGGTACAGATGTGACAGATGTGATTGCACACCATGGGATGGAGCAGGAATGCCAGAGCACACTACTGTCACAATATAAACAAGCTGCTTTTACTTTTTTTATTTGTAAATCTGGTTTGTGCCATGCTGTCAGGACAGTTACCACTCCCTTTGTGTTTTGAGGTAGATCAATAGGTTTGTTGTTGGGTCAAGACAAAGGGCTTGACAGCCCAGGAAACAAATTACTTGTATTTCCTCCCCTATTCAAGCTTTTTCTGTCACAAAAGTTATTAGCTGTAGAAGACAACTTTTTTTTTGTCTTTGTCACCGAGCTGTGTCAATGTCAAAATATCTGGGACAGACAAATAGGTATTTTATCTCTACATAGTTCAGCAGCAGCTTTGCTGTTTCAGTTTGTTTTCATGGTAATAATTTACTCTATTACTGGGATGCCTCCACCATCTCTTCTTATAAGAACCTTTCTCTTTGAGAGATAAACAGGCAACTGAGGAAGACCTCCTTCAGGAAGGAGGGCTGTCTGTTTGGGAGCTTTATAATACCAGCAAAAATACCAATAAGCTCTTACTTCAAGTCATAACAGCCAGATGTGTTTTTATTGAAGCAGAATTCCTAATTTCTATAGTGGGAAACATATTTTCCATGTCTCCTTTACATGGAAGGCACAAGTGGAAGGAGATTACATCAGAAATCATCCATTTTGTCATGATACTGACTTTTATTTTCCATTGGGCCCTTTTAAGATTTGTATTTTACAGTCTGTGTCAAAGACCAATTCTGGTCAAGACTTAGTGCACACAGATGAGCTATAAACAGAGTTATGGAAAAGGGCATTTGAGGCCTCTGTAAACATACATCACACTGTGCTTCTGAACAGCCTGGACCCCATGAGTTTCTCGGCCTCCAGTTTCATTACTGTACCTTCTGCTCTCCTTTCAAGTAACTCTTTAAATCTCTGCTTTGGAGCCTTGTGGTGCTGCACAGTGTGTGAACATCACTGCCCTTGTCTTTTTCCCAAGCCCTGACTGTGTTGAGTGGTCACAGGGAGTGTCAAAGCTGAGCATTTATCCCCCATGCAGTGTGACAGTGCAGTTCTTCACACATCAACACTGGGTTTACGTCCAGTTGCTCTGAACACACCTTGCTGGCTCTGGTTTGTCCTGACAAGCAACAAAGCCATTTTGGTTGGGTTTGTGATTGGGAAGCATGGTCAGGAAAACATCAGCTGCTTTCTCTTAGTCATTTCACTTGATGCCACAATCTTCTCTGACTGTTTTTTTTTTTTTTTTTAATCTCTGTTTGCAGCATGGTAGAAGAAATCAATGCTTGGTTTTGCTACAACTATGAAATCATAACCAGTATTTTCAAATCAGTAAAAGTAGTGCTAGTCAAGAGAATTTCTGTCTCTCATGATATTCTTGTACTTTGCATCTATATCTTTGTCCAGTATTGGAGAAACATCCTCTGTTTGAATTGCAGGTGTGTGAGAGCTCCTGCTGAATCACACAGCTTGGGTGAAGTCTGGTGGCTGGGCTAGGAGGGCTCAGGTTGCTTGTGGCCACTTCTGTCTCTCCACACAGCCACTGATGCTGCTCTGCAGCATCTTGGTCAAAATGCTGAATATTTTGTGTGTAAGGAAGGCCAGGGCTTGGAGAGAAGGGGATACATGGATAACATGGTTATGGTTAACCATCTGCCAATACAGGTCACTTGAGGGAGGAGAGATGTCTGTCCCTCAGTCTGGCTCACCATGTTTCTAAGCTGATGATGTTTCTCAGGATGAGCCCCCAGTGAGGCTGAAATTTGAGCTCAGTCTGTGCTCTGAAGTTTAAGCTCCTGTTTTCTCTTGGAGGTAGAGTTGGTAGATTTCACCCAGGTGCTTCTTTTCCCATCACCTCAGGATGGGAAAGCAGATGTGGTAATGCTACATTACTTATTAGGATTAAAGATATATATTTCCATTATGCATGATCACTGATCTTTCCTGTGTTCTGCACGCTTTCATGTAAAAAAAGACATGGAAAAATATTTCTTTCATTCCCTAGAAGTTTGTCCTGACTAGTTGGGATATCTTTGACATTTAGGCTTCTATAGAGAACTATCTTTTTTTATATGGAATATAAATCACTCTTCTATTTATGTGTATTTTTTTCCCCCAAAACTGTTCAAGTATGAAAAAAGAGATTGAAATCCTGCTTTTAAAGGAGAGCTGTAGTTTTTTATGATTCTCAGTGCTGCATTTCCACATACAAATTTTTTCCTCATCCTGGTACATCACATTTATTTCCCCTCACTCATCCTTTCTGTTTTACGAACCATGAAAACTCTGAGGACCACAGTGAGGGCTTGGTAGCTGTCAAGCAAATGCTCTGTGGTATTTCATGTGGTGAGGGGCATCAGTAGCATGCTTGGCAGATCAGCTTGATAAAGGGGACACAGAGTAGAAAGGTTGCACAGATGTTCTGGGACCTCAATTCTTGAATTTTGTCAACTAGGAGTTTGATTATATTCTGAAATCACCCAAGCAAAGAGTAAATATAAAGCTCTGTGACCAGAAATCCCTGCAGCAGATATATGCTGTGTGCTAAATTTTACAACTGAGCCACAGAGGTGCAAAATCTGCCTCCAAAGCATGGTGTGGAGAATCTGATGCTCACTTCTGTAATGCCCCAGCACCTCAGGCAGGAGGGTGGGATTGCTGTTCAGTGTCTGGAGCAGGAGAGCATCCCTGTCTCCTTCCACAGCTGCAGACATACTTTGCTGGCTCTGGATAACCTCTGTTGCTGTGCTTAATGCTGAGCATGGCACACACTGAATTTCTATGACTTAAGTGTGTCTGTTTTCTGTATATTTGAAATTGTTGCTCATTTAACCATGACTAATTGATAGCTTGAGCAGAGATCTCTGAAGAGAGGCTATTCAAGTTGAGAGCACACAAAAAAGCCTCATCTAATCAACCTACAATATATAAAAGTCATTTACATTTGCAGTTGCATCTCCCCACACAGTCCCTGTTTGTGTGGCAAAAAGATGTATTTTGGTTCAATTTTGGATTAAAAAAAGTTGTAAAAAGGAATGCTTTGCTCAGTCTGATCCAAACAAGAAGGGCCATACTGTCTGATTGAGGGCTGTATATCAAACACATGCTGCAGCAGAGAAGGAAAAAAATTAATTTTATTTTGGCTTTTTTCATGCCAGTGCTCTTTGACAAGTGCTGAAGTATTAAAAAAAGGTTGCTGTAATATATTAATTGTGTGAAGTACCTAACACTTGAAATGAAATTTGACCTCTCAATATAATGCTGAGATAATATGCTATTAATACTATCTACTCTACTATTCCAATTTGCTGGTTGGTATTGCTGCTTTACTGGACAAGAATATGGCAAATCAAATTTACACCAAAGTTTGTAAGGCTTGAAAGCATCTCTATAGTGGGGAAAAAAATTGACAACTTCCTACAGCTAATGTTTAATCGATTTATTGGCTTTTCTCCTTCAAGAACCATCAAACATAGTGTAGCCAGCCGCAGGTGTTCCAAATTATATTGTTGTTTTGCTAAATAATTGCTAAAACGGAGCTTGAAAGTAAATTTCACTTTTTGAATAATTGAGCAAATTAGTTCTTGGATGCTTGGATGTGTTACTGTACCTAGTGGTGGCAGGAAGGCTTTATCTGTTGTCTGTGTGCAGAGGGAGAGTTTGCTTTAAAATTATGTATTTTGCAACATTCTCTTCTGCCTAAGAGACAAACAGCTGAGCACTTCATCTTCTCCTATGCTCAGTGGTTTTTGCTCTTCTTTTTAAGTTTACTCTCTCTGGGACATGCTGGAGCTACTCTGCAGAACAGGATTGGTTTTACCCATCGTGGCTGTGAAACTGCTCAAGAGCTCCCTGGATGCAGCACCTGTTGGTTTCTGAAACAGCCTAAAATTCCAAATTCTTGTGGAGCCTTTCACTCCTCAAAAGGAATTTCTGTAACTTTTGTTTTTTTAATTGTTGTCTGGATAAAATATGTTAAGCTGTTCACAGTCACTTGCATCACTTCAGTGCAGGATAGGCTCATAAATGGTGCTGATATTTCGTGGTACTGAGAAACAATAAAACTTCAAAGCACATATTTCTGTGCTGTCTTCCCCAGTGTGAGATTCATCTTGATGATGGATGCAGAGAAAGAAAAATTGTTAGTGAAAGGGAGAGTCCTACATAATTTTTTGCAATCCTATGCACTTTTTTTTTTTTGCTGAAGACCAGATAAAAATAGTCAGCATGGTCCTTGTGCTCCACTTTCATTCCCTTAAGGAGATTTCACACTGAAGTTTTTCCAGTGCTTCACAGTCTACCTGTTGCTTTGGAGTTAAAGATACATGGCCTGTTAAATATTATGTACAGTTTTTGTATGTCTTAACAGCAAATATTCCTCATTTTAAATGCATCATCCCTGAAAGGCCGTGATTTGTTGTGAGGTGATTTAACACTGTTGTCTGTCTGTGGGACCAAGTTTCTCCATGAAGGTGCCACCAACTCCTCATTTGATGTGTGAGAAATTGCCTGGTTTACCCTTATCAATTACAGCCTTAGTGGTGTGATTTAGTGAACCATTTTAATAGAAAAAACAGTGTCAGTAGGTTTTGGGTCTGCTGAGATGTTTGTGTCTCTGGGTTTGTGTGAGTTCCCATAGCTGCAGACTGTGGAAATGTCCTCCAGACCTTCTGGGAAAATGTCAGCAGTGAAAGGCAAGGTCCTTCTGGAAGCCTAATCATGCTTATATTGGTTTAGGCTCTGTAAAATCTAAGTTTTGCTTGATTCATCTAGCAAAGTGACTTCTCTGTGCACTTTGATGGACAAGGTGTCCTTCCTCTATATAATACATTGCTTCTGGTGGACAGTAATGGAAATAGTATTGCGTATTTCCTACACTTTTCTATTAAAATTTTTATCCAACTTGCATTTATGGTACTTTATCAGCTTTCCTGGAACTGTAGTCCTAATGTGAAATAAGATAATTGCAAATCGTTTGCATTGCTAACAAACAGGAAACCCGGGAAAAAATAAAGTGCATTAGCATGGGACTTTAGTATTTTGGTAATTTTGAATTGTTTATGTGATTGTAACACATTCTTGGAACAACAAGCACTTCTAATGATCTAAAGTGTTTTTGAAAAGGAAGGGATGCTGTGACCCCAGTCACTATATATAATAGTGACAAGAATAGAAAGCTGGCAAATTATCAACTTAATTGGCTTAAAATAAAACCCTACATTATAGTGACATGCTTGTATTCAGTATGTTTTCTAATCTATACTTTCTACCCTCTCCTGAGTTACAGACTCTTCTACATTACATTAAAATTCTAGATGTTAAGAATGTTATGAACTCTGCAGGAAAATGGTGTGTTAGTATTTTTATTGGTGTGAGGAAAGTTTTTTTTTCTGGGGTTTTTTTTTGTTTGTTTTTTTGTTTGTTTTTTTGGGGTTTTTTTTGGTGTGTGGTTGTTGTTGTTTGTTTAGTGTTTTTTTAAGGCAAAGGGAAAAAACCCCACTACCAAGAAATTCTGTTCCCCCTCCCATCCCAGGAGTTTCCCCAAAACCACCAGAAAATAGTTTTAATGTTGGCTGGGACGGGGCTGGCCCAACCCCTGGCAGCAGTGGGTGGCTGAGAGGCACCAAGGAGGGCTGAGGTTCCAAGGCACTGCTCCATCTGGGTGATGCAAGAGGCAATCCAGAATTTGTGGATAATTAGGAGTGCTGTGACTGTGAGGTTAACAGGTTGGAAGAGAAGACAGGTCCCATCTTTTGGGGAGGAAAGAGCACTTTGGCAGCTGTCACTGCACATTAGGTGGTTCTGTGTGTGTGCAGAATGTGAAACAGAGAGACTTTCAGGAGGAGCTAATGCACTCACTCATGGAAGATTATATTATTTGCAAACCAGACAGAGCAGAGATAAGGAAATGGGCCAGGATAAAAAAAATAAACTCATGTGACTGTGTCTAATCTCCTCCTTACAACTAAACTGGACTCAAATGTCTGAGATTAAATTTGTGTCTTTCCTGCCACTAAAATTGATGGTTGAGCAAGGCAGGTAAGTTTGACCTGTGTACATTTACACCCTATTGAATCCAAAATTTGTAATAACTATGTAATTCTTTTGTAAATACTAAATAATACCTTTCCTAATTTCTATTTTAATTATTAAGTTATTTAATTTAATGAAATTTCTGTTGTTTAGCAAAGATGTTTGCAATAGGTTTGTTCATATAAATCCATAGTTTTTTGGGTTTTTTTTTGACTGCTTGGTGCTGCTTTTGATGACTATTTTCTGCTTTTCAAGAGAAAAAGAAAAAAGTAGTTGCAGTGCTATGGTGGGAATCATGAAATCAGAACCAGAACCATCAGAACTAATGCCTTTAGTCTGCTGTCAATTAGTCACTGATACAAACCTGTGATGGATCCCATGGCACCCTTTCCCTGTTGAGTCTAATAAAATTCATTTTCAGTTTGCAAGTCTGTAGATGCCCCTGCTGGTCTAAGGGAATAACAGAAGATGTCTAACTAAAACAGCGAGAAAGTAGAAAAAGGAAAAAAAGCAACATGTACATGAAACCAAAAAACCTTGAGAAAGATGTATTTGCAGCTGAATGTAACTGTCTGAAGAGGCAGGAGTTATTTAATAAGCCTGGAATTTAGTACAAGCTTATCATGGCAGACTGTGTTTGCAGTTCATATATCACACTAAGAGGTGTTGCCCCTTGTTGAGGAGAGAGAGGAAACAGCTTGGCAAGGCTTGGAAATACTGCTGAGCGTTCAACATGAAAAATACCTTTTAGCATGAGGTGAATCCTCGAGTGAGGCAAGCCTGGGTGCTTTGAAGCTCTTGGGAGATCATAGGGGAAGTGGAAAATGTTTCTTACAGGAGAGCTGCCTTAGGGAGATGGTACAGGGCTATGGGGAGCCAAGAGTATTCCATGGGATGAGAACTCTTAGCCTGAGAGCTTGGCTGCTTCCTGGCTTTGGGTGACACTGCCATGGCTGCAGGAGTTCTGGGCAAGGAGGGAAACAACAGCAGGGTGGATAGAGCACTCAGCTCTGGTATTATTCAAAGTCAATTCTATTTTTTTTTTCCCAAGACAATCTGCTATGTAACTGTCCTCATTCCTGAGTTAGTAATTGGCACAAATAATTTGAAAAATGGAAGTTTCTGTTGGGAGTTCTTTCCTTTCACCTGTGACCACATATTCTGGGATGTCCTCATTTACTGCTCTACTCCAATTGTTTTTGGCTGAAGGAACACACATATTCTACAGATTCCTCTCCTGATCTCATTCTTTTTTATGAGGTAGATATTTTAGGTATTCTCTTATACATAGAAATATTATTGATAATTACAAAGAAGAAAAACTTGTATTGCTCTAAAGAATTTAAATTTAGAGCCAGTTTTAGTGGGCTGGGTTAAGTGTGGAAAGTAGGCAGAGGGTAAAAGGTAGGCATTTTGTATTTGTGACAGCAAACAATTGGATATGTGATTACATCTTGATTTACATGACATAAAATTGTAGAGGTATAGAGCTTTTTTCCTGAAAAAAGGGTCCAGTAGTCATCAAGAGTCTAATTTACATTGCTATGCCTCTGACTCTGTGGCAGCAACTGGTTGACAGACAATATTATAACCTCAGCTATTCTGTCATTTGAGAAAATGCTAAGGGGATATTGAAAATCAGGAATGGGATATGGCCACAAATCACTTCAGAAATGAAGCACTGACTGTTTTGAAGAAAATATGTTGAATGCTGGTGTGTTGTATTCTCCTTCATTTGGCCAGAAATCCTTAGTGTTTATTGAGGGTGAAATTCATCTGTGTGCTGTGAACTATATGCTCCAAAGAAAGCTTCAGCGAGTTTTTAATGTTGGATATTTCATATGCTGGCTTTCCTACATAAGGATGAGTCTCTCCTTGAAATGAAATGAAGACTGAGAGAAGATAAGGCAAAATAATGATGGGATGAAATAAAACTGGTCTATCAGAAGAAATGGCACAGAAATCCAATTTGGGACAGTAAAATAGGCATGGATATTATTTTCCATTGTATGCTATTTCACACAAAGTATGGTTACAACAGGAAATCAATGGAAAATAAAAATTACATATAAGACAAACTGCTGAAAACCAAGAAGCTCTACTTTCCTGTTGAAATTGAAAGGTAAATGCAGCAGAGGGATAACATATGGGTTTCATATCTTTAGACAGCTGTAGATTTGCTGATGCACTGTCTTCAGTTTAATTCTCGGGGCTGTTTTGGCACTGTGTGCCTGTCCTCATTCCATGGTGAATGCAGACAAATGTCCTTCATAAATAGTTTTTAATGTTATCTCTGTCTGTAATTTCTTATTCCCTGAAGCCATTTATATTTCGTGCCATCAGACCTTATCCATATCTGGATGAATCTGATTCTCACACTGTTCCTATGCTCAGTGCCATTGTGTCCCCAGGGTTTGTCCTCTGTGTTGCCCCACAGATCATGGGGCTGCCATCAAAGCAATTTGTGTCTTTGTGTTTGTTAGACTTCTCAGCTACAACCCTAATTAACAATCCCCATGAAATAGCTGTGGAAATACAGGTCTGCTTAGAGTGTGAGTTGGTAAGTTCTCTTCTTCTCTTACTGCAAACAGAAATGGTCAAAGTACTTTGATTTTTTAAAAGAAAATATGGTGGGGATTTTGCAAATTAGGAACTGGGTGTGGGTTTTTATTGGTTGTTATGATAGAAAAATAAAATTCAAATGTCAGTGGATCCTTGCTGCTAAAACCCAAAATCCATTGCAGATAAAAGGATATTATTTAGTATATTTTTGCACAAAAGCACAAAAAAAAAAAAAAAAGTGGCAACTTTCAGGGACCTTAACTGCATAAGGGAAAAACTGAAATTTGATTAATATCTTCCTCTTGGCTCAAAGTACTCTGGTGAAGAATCTCCATAGCTTTCCTTGCACTCTCTCCATCTATTTATTTGTATTTCTCTTGCATTTCCAGTTTAGAAAAACAATTTTTTTCCACCTGCTTTCCTTTTTTCCCACATGGCTGTTTGAATCCCCAGTGGCCCATTACCTGTGGTACTGCAGCTCTCTCTTGAGCTTCTGGCTCTGTTTGAGGAACTTTTGTTGTTACCTTTGAAACACTGGAAAATAAGGGAAATCAATTAAATGTCTCAGTCTGAGTCACTGTGACTCCAGAGAAGTTCATTCAGCCATCTGGAGATGAAGAACTGCTGGAATTTGAATCAGTTCATGAATTGTTTCTCTTTTCCAGCTTTTCTATTTAAGTCAAAGGACATTTTTATTTAAACAAAACACAAAAAAGGTACAAAAGCCATCCCATTTTGTTCCAATTGCCTTTGCTAAGCAATAATTGAATTTTTAAAGTTTTGATTATAGTGATCAAGCTGTGTTTTTGAGATGATAATTATTCAGTGAAAACCTTACTGAGCTTTCAGGATGCATGAAATTCTTCAAGCTGCAAATCACAACATTTATGTAAAATGTATGAAATGGAGACTTGCCATGGAAAGTGACCCATACAATTATTCTCTTGATTTATTTTGTTTTCTCAGGGAGTTTTTGGACTTGTTCAAAAAGCAAGTAAGAGCATATATTAGTCAGAAATTTGACTGACCAATGAAAAGGCTTATGGATAAAGTGCTCAGTTTCTGGCATAGAATTTTTCCCTTGGCTATAAAACTCAGTATGTTTGTATTCAGTGGTATTTCTTTGGTCGATTCAGTCACATTGTCTGCCTTGCTCCAGTGTTTCCACAAGCCTTGAGTCTCTCCTGGGATGGAAACCTGTGATTCTTCACTCTGACAACCCTCTTGTCAGCTGGGCTTGCTCAAGAAGCTGGAGCTGAGTTTGGATGGTGTTGGGTTGGATTTTTGCACATATGTGGGTAAGTAGGTGGCCAGTAACAAATATAAGCAGAAGAATCTAATGTGTGAGACACAGAAATGTTTCTCAATTCCTATTTCCTACTATGCTCCTTGGCAATGTCTCAGCTCTAAGTTAGGACCTGGAGTATGGATTGTTCTGGTGTTTTCATGTAGAGGAGATGCAAGTAGATGAATAAAAGGAAAAGTAGGTGTGATCTGGGTACCATGGAGTAAATATATTGTGGCTCAGCTGGAGAGTAGAGGTGTCCCAACAGGCCTTCTGGAAACTTTATACTTGTAGAGAATTTAGAGATCTTGTAGACTTTAGAATCTTGTAGAGCCTTTATTCTTATAGAGAAAAGTGCTTTTAAAGAGAACTCCATGTTCTATACCTGAGTGGTTTGCTGTGAGCTTTGGTGCAGCTTTGCCAGTCTGGATCTCCAGTTCCCATGCAGCTGTGTCCCCACAGATCCAGAGACCCCAATGATTGTGCTCTGCTCCTCTGGGATTGTCACTGCTGTGTTTCCTGCTGCTCCAGGATCTGCCTGCAGTGCCTCTGCAAGGCAAGGCTGCACCTTGCTGGAGTTTTGTGAGGATTTCTTTAGAAATGTGAGTGACCAGGATGTCTCAGTGTCACAGCTGCACTTGAAGCATTTCGCAGCTGCTCCAATCAATACAGGTTCAGCAGCAATTGACTGGATTTGGAGGAAAGACTTTTTTTTCTCCTTTGAGCACTTAGTGATATGATGTTCTTTTATCTGGCTTCCAAAACAGGATTGGCCTTGTGGTGCTTAATTTCTGAGGATGGTTTGGACACAGGCACCATTATTAGTTGCTTTCTCTCTGCTGTAATTTCTCCCTCCTCCCCCATTCAGTAGTTGTGATTCATATTACTTTAGTATGGACAGGATTTTTCTTATGTTGCTTTTTATTTATTTATTTATTTTTAAAATTCCATATTTGTGGCACTATTAGCCCTTCACAGTGCTGGATGACTCAAGTAATTTTTTTCCTCTCTTCCTACCCCCTCAAGGGAATTAATGAAGTCATGAAATGTAAGCAGTAATTAAAGTAGTCCTTGAATTAGGATAGTTGTCTAGGGCTATAACTCAAAACATGCCAAGTCTGGAGGAGTACAGACGCAAACTGAGTTGCTTTGGCATTACACAGTCAGAAAGGACTTTTTCAAACACAAAATATTCCCTACACCTTGCAAACAGCAGGTTTGATCTGAACTTGAAGCCTGTGACTGCAGAAAATCTAATTTCCAGTACTGGCTATTGAGTGAGGGAGCAAGACTATTGACACTGGGCCTGTCCTAGAAGTACCTAGGGATTTGCCTAGTGGGATTTTCTTTCCTGTGGATGATCATCTCTTTTCACTGCATTTTCTGAAAGAAATAATGTGCTTTCATGTTGCATGTGCTAGTATTTTTTTTTGATTGTAAGGAAAAAGACAACTGATGTTAAGTATCTGATCCTGTTCTGTTGCTTGTTTTAACTTTTTTTTTAATAATTTTTTAAGCACTTCTATTTACCTTAAAGTTAACAGTGGTTTTATTTCTTTAGGGTGGATTCTACTTTGCTCACAGCAGCAGAGATCCTTGTGAGCAATTACTCAAGGCAGCAGTTAATTATGGGTACTTACTGGCCTGAGTAATGGAAATCCTAATAATTCAGGTCTCTTGTGTTTGCAGTTTTATGGAATATTACTAAGCAGAACACCTTGTTCAGGAGATTTTTTCGTGGTACACATGGGAGATGTCATTATAATTGAATCAATTTTTTTGTGCATCATTGGAAGAGGAAAAACATGTTTCATCCCTAGTGCATAGGTGTTTCCAGCTAACAGCAGCACCTGCAGCTTACAGTAGAAGATATGCATTTGAGTGTGGAATAAGAGACAATTTAATGGAAATCTTTAGACTTCTCTTCCTTGTGGACACAGCAGCTTTGGAGAAGCTCTTGCTCACTTCCAGCACTGAAGCACTGTGATCTCCACTCTTGTGAAGAGATGCTTGGGGATGAGAATTGAAGAATCTTCTTTTTACTTGTCCCCATTAAGACTTTATCCAATGACTGGTGAGGGACTGAAGGATTTTGCTTGAGCTCTGCTGAGAGCACTTGATGGCTATGTAGAAGCCAAGCTGAGAGTACTCCTATCTGTCACCCTTACTATGACAAACTTTCATGTGCAGGTGGTTTCTCCTAGCTATTTGCTTTGCACAGGCTAAATTACTCTTTATGCTAAGAAAGATGTTCTGAAATGTCATAAATCTCTCTGAAAACTGTGTGTGCTCCTGCAAGACCCCAGCAACTGTGCAAGATCACTAGAAATCTGTTCCCATCTGCACTCTCAAGAAGAGCTTCATTAGATCTTTTCCTGCTATGATGATCCTATCAAACAGGTTTGGTTTTTGTTGGCCTTGTGAGTAACCAAAGGTGACATTAATGCAGCTATTAACTATATCAGAGATTCCTCTGGTATCTCCCAGTGAGGTATTTTCATATCAATATCCCTTAATATGAAAGAATTATATTTTGCTGAGGTCTCCTCTCATGGATTTTACTAAAAATCCTGAGTCATATTTTCCCACCTAGCATTCTTTGTCTATGCCATACTTTTTTAAGGTCACAACAGCTTTCCCCTTTGCTTCATTTTGTAAAAGCATCCTCTTCCCCACTCCTACTGATGTTTTGAGGGGTCTGGGGGGTACCACAAAAACCTGAGCCCTCCACCAGTCTGGAAAGTGACACCAGTCTGAGTGGGACAGAGGGAAGCCCTGCCTTGTCCCCTGTCACCCTCACCAGCTGCCAGCAGCAGATGCTTTAGGGGAATAGTATGGGAATAAATCAAACCTGCAGCTCTGATTGTACTCTTCCAGCGTCTGGCAATCTGCAGTTTAGGGACTTTCAGAGCTGGAGATGATATTGTATCTTTGCATTTAATCGCCCTTGATGGCCTTTTCTTCCATGGCAGGGCTTCCTACTGCTGCTTTGGAGGAAAGCAGAGTGGTGATATGAATGCTGTGAACAGCTGACGTGTCTAAAATCCATTTACATTTGCAGATGGGATTCAATCCCAGCACTACATTTCACTGCATTTTATTGTCAGTTTGTTAGAATAACACTGCAGAATATGTGATTTGGCAGTGTGTGTTCCCTTGTATTATCAGCAATACTCAGAAATGGCTTTTGCTTGTTACTTCTGCCACTTTCTTTTTCTTTTCTGCAAAACCCTTGGGAGCTGAGAGTGGTGAAAACTGCTGTGAATTGCAGCACCTTGCTGCTCTGTCTTCTTGTCCTCTTTAGTTTCAAGACTGTGTATTTTCAAATGTTGCATTTGTAATTTTTTTCCTCTTGCAAGCCTGACCCCTTTCATAAATTAAAAGTTAATTACAGTGGCTGCATTTGATGCATAGGTGTGGAGTAAATATGGGTGTTTTCTTTGTCCTTGAGTTCATACCTAAACAAGATGTGATAGTTTGCTAGAAATTATGACTGAAAGCCCTAAATTATTTAAGAATTAAAAACAAACAAACACTGCTCTGTAGAAAGTTTCTTGCCTATTTTTAATGTGGTGTTTTAGCTCAGAGAATTGAAGATCTATTATTCCCCATACTTGTGGGCCAGGGGTAAGTTGATTTGTTTATTTTGCCCTGCTCCTTTGTCTTGCAGGGCATTAAAGCAGGTGACCTCTCAGGTGACCTCTCACCTGTGACAGGACAATCTCTCCCTGCTGGAAAGGTGAGAGCAGCAGCTCCCCCAGCATCATGGCAGGAACACTGCCCTGGCTGCTCCTTCCCCTGGTTTTGTGCTCTTTGGCTTGAGAGTGTGGAATGTTTATTCAGCTTAGATCCCAAGGCAGGCAGTAGTTCATACATAGCAAACTGCAGCGTCAGACCAGCAAATAATTTGGTTTTAAAGATTTATCTGCCTGTATCTGCGAGAAGTACAATATTGCTCTTGATAGCCTCACAATTATTTTATTTTCCTGCAGACTTTTACAAGTGTGTAGCTATGAAACCACAGGTTATTTTGATCCCACTCTGTATCTGTGATAAAAGTGCCCTGAGGAACAGTCTTGAAACATTATAGATGCACACTTTTTCACCAAAGGACAAGTATTAGATTGTGGATACATGAAACCATAGGGTCTTTCTGAGCTGTGATACCATTGTGCAGACACAGTGCCCATTCCAGGAGTGCAAGGAATTCCCTTTGATTCCTAGCAACACCTCTGCTGGCAACTGATACCTTCTGCAGCATGCAAGACTAAATATAAATAGCTTTTGTCATCTTTAGGGAAGGTACTTGCTGAGAAGAGTTGTATTTGGAGCCTTCCAGGGCAAATAGTGAATAATTCACTAGTTGGGCCTGGGGGCTTTGCCTTGCTGGACTCTGAGCTCTGCTGCCAACATTCTGAGCTGCTTGGGAGGGATTGGGAAGGTCAGAGAATGGAAGTGGCTGCTGCTTAATTGCAGCAGTTTCCATCTGTTTCCATTTTGTTTCTAATAAACTTAACTGGAATGCTCAATACCCATAGATAGTGTCCATGGCATTTCTCAGCAGAGCAGCTTGTGGCACATTGAAATAGAAGTGCAGGGCAAGAGGAAGGACTCTGGCTACTTACAGGGAGAAATTGCAGCTTTAATAATCATTCATTCAGAAAATCTAAAACTTCTATGCTGTCCAGCTGCCAACAGCTTCTTATTGAGCAGCAGCACTTGCTGTCTCTTTGCTCCTGCCAGAGGCTAGCTGAGTGCTGTCAACTTAAAGCCAGGCTCTCAGATGACATTTATTGGTTTAAATGGTGGGCAAGTCCCCTGCAGAGACAAAATGTACACTGACATAAAACCAAGATGGTTGCCAGTCAGCCTTGCCATTTGCAGCCTTTCCTTTGTGAGAAAGGGCTCTGCCTGTGGACATTAAAGAAAAAAAGTTAATTTCAGGTTGGCTTTAGTCCTCCAGGCAGTGAAAGGGAAGAGCTACCTGTGATCTGCTATGCTGGACATCACTGAGGGGGGATTTAAAATAATAGTGGTGAGCTCTTGGGCAAATAAATAAAACAGCTCCAGAGAGTATGGCAAACTCTGGACTTCAGTTTGCTAATTTTACTTTGGATCAGATGGTGGAATTTCGTTGCACTTGACAGGAGACTTGACATCTTCCATAGGCTGCTGTTGTCAAATGCAGGTTGCTGACTGTAGATATACATGGGACACAGGAGGTCACTGCTTTTGTGAGACACTGCTTGGGTGCTTCATGCTCCACTGGCAGGGCTTGGTATTGATTCTGGGTGAACATCTGGATGGCATCACCAGGCTGGGTGTCAAAGGAACTCTGTTTTCAAACCAGGAGAGACAGGGATATTATTGTTGTTGGCAGGAATGGAAACCACTTAGGAAAAGACTTTCTTCCCTCTTGTTTCTTTAATATGGGATATTTACAGGCTGGGGATGAAATGAAAGAGTTGTTCTTGTTTCATCGTCACACCCTGTCAGGGGAAAGCACTCAGCAAATATTATATAAAAATATAGATGAGTTTTGGATCAGCTGGCTTCATTTCAGTAGACTAACACAAATAATTAATTTGAAGGAGCATTAAGGCATTAAGATGCATGGCTTTAAGGAAAAACAAAACAAAACTTTTTCATTTTTTTAATACATTCTTCTGGATCTTCCATTGTAGTGAAAGATTAATTGTGCTGACAACTTTTTATTCCAGCCTTAAAAGAAAACTAGCTGTGCACTTTTGAGATTCTGAAGTGCACTTAGGTTCCTCCCACCTAATGAACTCCAGTTTGAGTTCTGACATGTGGCTCGAGTCTAGAGGCACAAGACTGATTAAAGCAGCATCACTGGAGCTAGTTCTGTTCCTTATTAAAACCTGCCTGTTACCTCAAAGGCCTTTGTGCATACCTAAAGGAGATCTGCAGCTGAGAATCCCAGATGCTTAAGAATATATATTACAGTGAAACTGCTTGCTTCTAGATCTTTAATCACCTCAGTGCTATAATTCTGCTGTTAGAAAAGTTGAATGATGAGTCTATGTAACATGGAGTAAAAGGGAGTAAAAAGCCAAACCACCTTAATAAAATAGATTATTTCCTGATTTTTTTTTTTTTTTTTTTTTTTTGCAGGTGACTTGTTACAGCAAGGATTGTGGCAGCTGTATGCTTATCCTTCCTCAACAGTTGTTTATTTGTTCTCCTCTAATAACTGGCAGTACATTCTAAGAAGCTGAAATTTCTAACAGCTAAAAGGGTGTGTGGTGACTGAGTTTCCACTCAAACTGTCCTGGAGTTGAGTGCTTGGCTGGAGGGACAAGGACAGTGCAGGGGACTCTGGCTGAAATGTGCTGGCTGAAGCCACAGCAGGATCACTCTTGGGCTGAATTGCTGGAAGAATTTGATAGTTCATAGCTGTTTGCTATTTTCCCAAACAGAGCATTTTAGAACTGCTGACTTGACACAGCAGCTGCATTTGGAGGAACTTCCAGGGAGTGTCTTGCTTCTGAGCATCCTAAAACTCCTCTGAAATGCTGTTGACCACAGCAATGAGTTTTGTATTGACATTAAAGATAGATTTATTGCTCTTCAAGTTTTTCTCCTTTCCAACTTATGAGGTCTTTGAGAGCTGAGATCCAATAATTCCTTGTAAATGGCTACCTTGGCTTTTGATCTAACTTCTTAAATATGATATATTACTAGCAGTAAGTGCAGACATATCCTTTCTGTTGTTTCAGAGAAGTGCTGTGTGGGTTATCTTGCTGACAGGAAATTGGAGAACCATAAAGGTATCAAAATCTAGTAAGATTATAGCAGGACTTGACATTAAGTGTTGGAAATTCCCCTTTTCTTAATAGGGGATTATTCTGTTGGGAGTGGAGATCTAGATCAGAAGCAATATTACTACAACACCTTTCTAAAGCTGCTAATAATGTAATAAAGCTCTTGTTAAAGGCAGAAAGCTCTTTGTATGCCACATTGACTTGCATGTACAGCCTGGTTGTGGCAACAACTTGCAGCTCCCTGGCTCTTTGCTCAACTCTCCTTTGCTTTATTCCTTGAGAGGTTTCCTGTACTCTGTGTGTGCAGCAGGCACCACTTTGTCCTGGATGTTGTGATCTAAGTGTATGCTGATGGTCTTGGCTGGATTTGGTGAGTTTTGGTGTTCTGAGTTTCAGTTCCAGGCACCTGCCCAGTAAAGAAGTTCTCCCTCATATTCAGATGCAACTTTCTGAGAATTATTCCTGAAAAGTATTTCTCAAGGACTAGTCTAGCTGTGAGGCTGTGTGAAACTTGGAGAATAATTTTGGAAGGAAAAAAAAAAAGGAGGAATCTACTTTGTTTTCATTGTCAGTGTTTTCAGCTCAGGACATTAAGAACACCATATGCATGGTTTCAGGACAGGCTGTCTTCCTTCTGCAGGCATCTCACTATTCCTTGTGTGTCATTCTGCCACCAAAAACCAAGTTTCAAGTGCTGGCTTGTCAGCCTATTACTCATGCAGGCACAACCCAGCATTTTCCTGACGCCTGTTTGCCACACTTAATTTCTTTTTTCTCTTTCCCATAAATTCGGTGAATTTGTATTGTTTTCTTTCAGTCATGATGGTGTATGTTAGAGGAGACAAGAGTCCCTGATAGGCTCAACAGGCAGGGGTTGGGTGTCTTGGCCTGATCTTTAGAATCCTGAGCCTGTTGGCAGAGCACACCAATTCTCCATGTGGGAAACCTATAAACTTCTCCAGCCATCAGCTTACCTTGCTGAAGCTCAATCCCTTTTCTCTTCACTGTGCTGTCTCAATCAAAGCTTCTTTTAAGAGTCTGAGGGTTTGAATTTTGTTTTATTTTTGTCTTTGTTGAGGTATAAAATGATCTGAAAAGATAAGAAGAAAGAAACATTGCTATTGTCTGTATGTTGTTTTGTTATAAAGCGGAAAAACGTGCAATTGAAGCCCTAGATAGTTGCAAGGCAAGTTTAAAGGGAATGTACCCTTTTATTTTTAAATTCATATGGTTTCATAGAAAAACTAGGTCTAGTCTGTGTCGACAATTACAGTAGATGTGTTTCCAGAAGCTGAGAAATCTATTGTGTGCCTCCAGCCCTTTCCATTTTTCATTACGATCACTGCGTTTTCTTCTTAAAATGCAAGCAAGTCAAGGGAGGCATGACTGGCAAGATAAAATGATTATGGGATAATTTGTGTTTTCCACACCAAACAAAATCAATCATCATTGTTTAGGGACTAGAAACATTAAATAGCTGAGAGATGTTTCTGGACTTTTACAAAATGTTTTTATCAGGACTGCTAAGGGAGAAGGCTGTTGAACACCCTGAGGTGGTGCTTGTAGTTTTCAAATTTACACACTAATTTGAACAATATTTGTAGAGGGAGTCGTCTGTGCTGGGTTTGTGATTAAAATATAAAAAAATCAAACCTGACAATATTGAAATCCACTCTAGTTCTACTACATAACTTTGTCAGACAAGAAGTCTTAATGCTTGTATATATGAAAAAGAATGTTTAATGAATATATATATAAATATATACATATATATCTCTATATAAAATGTATAAAATAAATATAAAGTTCTTTTCTAGTTCTTTTCTTATATATATATATATCTGTGAAAAAGAAGTCTCCACTCTGTTTCCTATCCCTGAAGTGGGGACTGGATTAAAATGGAGATCAACTAATTTCACTGATTTACCAAGGCATGTGTGGTGAGGTTTGGGAGAAAGATTCCCAATTTTACCAACTGCTTTCTCCTATGTGTCCTTGGGAACAAGGGTTTAGTGTGACTAATACTAATACCTTCTCCTGTCACAGCTGAAACACAGGTCTTGGAGAACAGCAAGGCCACCAAAAGTTGGATTTTTCTTGGAGACTGGCAGGATTACCCCAGGGTTTGCTTTGGTGGCTTTAGACTGAGCACAGCCTTGAAAGACAAATTGATGTCTTTGCCACCCTGGGGGATGTGCACGATTTGAGGACAAGTTATAGAAGAGCAACCAGAAAGATTAAGTGACTAGAGGGATCTGATTCATCAGGTAAAATTAAGAGTGCAATATATTTAGACTGGATATGCAAATAGAGCAGGGGACATGATAACTATCTTGAAATACTTGCTCTGCAAAGACTAATGGTGAAAAATCGCTATGGAGAGGAACAGAGGGGTATAACAGAGAATGATGGGTTGAAATTAAGAAAAATAAAATGTGGGCTCAGTTCCATGATAAAGCTTCACAACACTAAATTGAGAATGCAGGAGAGGAAGAAGTGGTGAAAGACCCATCACTTAAGACAGCTTAAAATCAGACATGAAAATGCAGTAGAAAGAGTACTTTAGAGGGCAATCCTTCACTGGCATGGGGAGAGAGTGGATGTTCTCTTCCATCCCTAATTTCTGCCACTCAATAGTGCTGTGATTAGGTGATAATTTTTTTTTCCCTTGTGCAGACCCAAGATGCTACTTAATATTTTAAGGGAGCTTTTAAAATAATCTGCAGTAGCACTGAGAGTTATCTTTATCAAATAAATCCAAATACAGCATTATGAACCCTAGGTATATCCCAGGGAACACGGAAGGATTTGAAATACAAAATAATAAGAAAAATTTTACAACAAAATACTTCATGTGGCTTCCTCCCAGGCATTCTGAAGACTTGTGTCAGCTCTAAAGAAATGGTATAAGCTCTGTTGACATCTCTGCCTTTGTGAGCTCTGGTACAGTTAACTGACTGCCCTTCATTCCTTCACCAGAGGAGCAAAATGTCAAAAATATGTTAAATGGAAACTTGAGCCCATACAGTTGCTCTCTCTTGTGCACCGTTCAAAAGAAGCAAAAAAGAAAGTTGAACAGGTTTTAGAAATGGTCATTTCTGACCTTTACAAAAGTACTGAATTTAATCCCTTTAGCCCAAAAGATCCTGCTGGTGAAAAGGATTAGTAAGAGAGAGGAATAAAAATTTCTGTGTGTCGGGATTGGTCAAGTTTTTGTGACCCAGCACTTGCAGCACATTTGTTCAGTCTCTTTTCTTCAGAGGGTTTCATTTTGTGATATGTTTTGGAGTGGTATCTGAAAATTGCAGGTCACTGTTTTGTGTAAGAAGCAAAACCTTTAAAGAGCTGGTGACAAAGGAAAAAGCCAACAAACTCAAACCATAAAACCACAACAAACTTCCCTCCACAGTCTGTCCTCATATTGTCTGTCTGAACTTAAGCTGTGTGAATATCTTGGCATGGATTAACAACACGTTTCTCTGTTTTTTTCTTAAATGATTAAAGGCAAAAAGGCTAATGAACTTCAGGGACCACTTATCCATATGAGACAAATGAAACTTATAATTTTTTACAAAGGGGCAAGATTCAGCTGAAAATATTTGCATCAACAATTATCAACAACCAAAAAGAAGTTTTGCAACTGATCCAGTTCCCAGTGCTCTGCTCAAATTCAAATATCCCACATTCAGGGCAGCTAATTAGTGGGTCTAAGGGCTAATGTTGCTATATTGCTTTTGGTTCCAAAACTTGATTATTGGAGCAATCCCAGACATCTCTATTTCTTGTTACATACCCTGAAAGGATGCACAGTGGTGTGGTGTTTGAGACTAGTTGATGTCCTCTGTCCCTTTTTTCTATAGAAACATACTTTTGTCCAGCCAGGGGCTGCAGCCTGGAATTGCATTTAACAATTAGCCCAGATTTACATTAAGTGCCACTCTGAGGATAGGGACTAATGGTTAGATGCAATTACAAGGATGCAAACTCATTTTGAGAGCTTGGAGAAGGCTGGAAATTCCAGTGATGTGTTCACTCAGGCCATGAGTGTGACAAACAGGATCGCCTTGGCACCTCTGAAGTCAATGAGGGTTTTGCCATTAATTTCCTTTCAGATGAATGCAGCCCATAAGGAATAACACATGTTCTTCTGGAGTTATTTATTTGTTTATTTATGTTGCAAAGGCAGCACAGAGCGTAGTGAGGTAGCAGAAGGGAGGGGAGGTGTGAGGGTAAATGAAAAAACAGGAGGGGAATAATAAGTGATGGTTGTTTGCATGTCTGTGGCAGCTGTGGAGATAGCAGTGTGATTTAATAACCCTACAGTGAGCCATGGGTTGCTCCCCTATTGCACACTGATGTAATAATGCGACGGCAACTTGAATTATTTGCCATGTCATATATTGTAAGAATGAGCTGCTCAGAAGTAAACAGCTGAAAAGTGTCTTGATAAAAAATTGTGAGGCAAAAAAACTGGGAAGAAGGAATGGCTGCTGTCCTGCTGTCTCTGGTGAGCTGATAGATGTTATTCTGAGTAACTGCACTGCGAAACGCCGAGTCTCCAGCAATGACAATGTGCAGTACAATTGTGTCCTGTTATCTGTAATGGTTTGCTATAAACCATAACATCATCCTGCACTTCAGGGGAGCAAAAAGTGGGGTAATGTCATATTCTCAGATTGTTTTAAAGAGGTTTGAAATGATTCCGTTGAAGCTGCAAAGTGGCACAAATTTGCATAAGGGTTTTGCCTGATTTAAATGCAACTCAGGTTGTTTAAAATGCCCACAATCCCCTTTATAATCTCTAATTTGTTTCCTACTGGGTCATCACTAAGTTTAGCCTGATCAAATCTATTTCACAGTGACATCTGCAGCTGCACAGCCACCTGCCCCTCTGCATGTTTTCATTTATTTGTTCAAGGTGATGGCTGCAAATAAAAGAATTATAAGTTTGGGCATAGGCATCTCATGCAGGCATGGATGAGGGAACTGCAGGTTTCAAGAATCAAAATTTTTCTAGGATGAGGTCATGTTAGCTTCTCCTCTGCTTTTGTCTCTAGTGGATTGGATTGCCCCATGATTTATACAAAACAAAACCCCAACCAAACCCACCACTTGATTTTACAGCAGCATTTAAAATGCTGAGTGAAAAGGAGGTAACAGAAGTACAGGATTGGGTAAGTTTGCAGGCAGGAATTACTGAGTCCTCTCTGGAGCTTGGATTCTTATTGGCTTTGAGGTGCAAAGTGGTTTAGGATGAAAATATATTTTCTGGGAGGGGATGAATATTAGAAGAAATCAGTGCCTGCAGGGTATGGGTGTATTATAGGAAGCAGCAATTTTGCTCATAAGATGTGTCTACTTTGGGATTTGCACTTTGAAACTCCTGTAGTCATAGGTTCAAATAATGTTCTAGTATTCTTTTTCTAATGCCTTTATTTTAGTTTTATTTTTAATCTAATGAAACTGCTTCAGTACTGTGTTTCTGGCAATATGACAGGCAAAGTCAGACACTAGTTCAATGTCAGTGTACCTGAAACCTAACTAAAAGTTCTATATTTTGGGCTATTTTTATTAATTTTTAATAGAACTCCACAACTCTTTTTTTCTGTTACTGAACATCAAGTAGACATTTTAATTGGGTTGTCTGCAATGACATATGAGCAAACGGTTCCTTTACTACACTTCTGTGTGTTGAGAAACCTCTGTCATTAGCATCATTTCAAAGAATACTTAATCAAGCAAGTAATTTCCTGGATCATGAGTCTATTATGGATTTGATGAGTTTGATGTAATCCATTTGATGTGCATCACGATATCTGTGAGACTTCACCAGTCTCTTGATTTGGCTATGAGGAAAGGTTGTCATTTTGCTGTACACATCCTCAGTTTCATAAAGTTGAATTTACTTGTCTTTCATTACTTCTGCATGCTTAATTCACATCTCCAGTTTTTGAAGCAAGTACCCGACATGGACTGAAAGCCAGGCTGTAATTTGCATTTATTTTTTCTCTTGAACCAATTGATATCTAATTAATTGGTAGAATTTTTCTTTTTACGTTTTGGACTTTAATGTATTTTTGTCAGCCCGTCCCTACTACCCTGTGAGGTTGACAATTCCAAAACATCTATACTTTATGGTTTTTATTTCATTTTGCAATGGCTGAAGATCATCTCACAAATGAAGTGTGGTGGTTGATGCATACGATAATTGATGTTGGAAAGGAATGATTGAATGCATTCTGAAAAAGGCTGGGTTTGGCATGCCCATGAAAGTCTGGTTCATTAAATGTTATATAGTTAGGTGCAGTTCTTTCCAGTATAATTGTCATTATTAATTTTTCTGTGTAATACATTTTTCAGCTATATCTAGAAGGTTGTTTCTGCAGCTGGTGTCAGCTTGGTTAAGAAAAAAAGAAATGGGATGAAATACGTTGTTAAAACAAAACCAAGCAAAACCAAAAAGAGCCAAAACCAGAAACCCCATGGCAAACAGAGAAGGAGAAAATAGTGCAGCAAGAGAGAGAACCTCCAGAGAGAGTGAGGACAACACTGCCCTGTGATCTCATAAAAGACTTCAAGAGCAAGAAGCATTGACCCTAGATAGTAAGTGAGAAAAGACAAATGGTTCAGGCTCTTAAGAGAATAGATCTGGCTGACATAAAAAATGGAAATCAGGTTTGCCAGTTTTAACAGGGTGATCAAACTGAGAATTGGTTAAAAGGTTGTCACAGAAGTGTTGATGAATGGTGGAGAACACAATTTTTCAAGCGTTGGTGCTGATGAATGAGGAAAATGAGCATAGAGGATCTATAGAAAACTCTATGACTGGATTATTTAATTGAATTGTTTCACTACCCTTGTTTTCATGCCAACACTTCAATATGGTCATTTTAAAACTTTAAAGCTGAATAAACCAAAAATTTTAGTACAACAGTAGTGCAAGGCTTGTGCAAAACTCAACAAGATGCAACAAAGACAGTGCAGAACACTGACAAATTAATTATTTTTGCTTTTTTTTTTTAGGAGGAATTCAAACATCTTCACCTTGTTCTGCCTTTATAAAGCCAAAAAAATCAAACCCCAGAATCACTGAACACATCTTAGTTCCCAAACCAGGTAAGGTGGGGTTGCAGTAACTCTCAGATGTTGGGTGGAGCATAAACCACCCATGGCATTAGGAGCACCAGGCAGCATCAGTGTGACCCTCAGATTGTTCCTCATACACAGATGTTTGCCTACATTTGTGAAAGCCTTGATTTTTTTAACTATTTTTAATTTAAAGTGCCTGTTGTTATGGTTGTCTCTTGCAGTGTGTGGTTATCTCTGTAAGCTGCCCTTGAATCTGCAGCCTTCCTTTGACTTGCTTCAGTTTTATCCCCAGAATGGCTACAATTAAACTGTTCACAAGGCTTTAAAGAGAGAACACAAAAGTTTGGATCTGCTTAGGGCTTAGCAATAAATTACCTCTGTGGCTGCCTGACCCACTTGTCAGGACAGCAATGGAGTCTAAACTTCATTCTCCAAGATTGCCTGAAAATGTCTCCTCTCTGTATGTTATGTGGAACTGTGTTGGCTTTTCACCCCTTGAAGCTGTCTGTTGTTCAAAAGCAATTTGAGAGAAATCTCTGTGTAATAACAGTTGATGAATCATGAATTGGTGTGGAAATGCTGCTAACATAGTTATTAGATGAAGCAGAAAGCTCGAGTTTTATAACAAAGAAACAAAAAGGAATAGGATGCTAATAAAATTGGGAGTAGCTAATGTTCTTTAAAAAAAGAGCTTCCATGAAGCTCTTCGAGAGATATGTCCATGACTATGTCCTAACTATTTTTTTTAGTTTTATTAATGAGGAAAGATAATCTGCTTTGCTTTTCCTGTTGATATCTTTCAGTAGCAGCTTGAAAACTTTCAGAAAGTGGTTTTTCATTCCTTTATCAAAGTTTTTCATGTCAGTAAAAAAACCTTTCCCACCGGTGAGCAGGTGAAGTTGCAAGAAAAAAAATTACAAAAGAGAAGAACATGTGGAAAAAAGATGGAAATGTGCCCTTGAGTATATATTGAGTGTATTCCCTTTCCTCATTCAGAACAACTGATAGCAGAGATGTCAATAGAAGAATGAGGATTTGTGTTATGTGTTTGAACTGAACATTATCCACATAGATCTAAAGCCTTCAGAAGTGTAGCTTTTATTTGGATGAAAATACTCTATTGAAAAGCAATAATGTTTTGAGGTTTTTAAGAAACCTTTGTAATTAGGACAAATTAGGGAAAATGAATTGAGGAAAAAAATAATTCTTCCTATGTTAAAAGGCTTTTTCTTTACTTAAAATGACAGAAAATTATGGAAAGCAGAAAACTGACATACATCAGTAATCAGAGTTTACTGATCTTGCTTAGTAGTAGATATAACTAGGACATTAGAGGAGAAAAAATTAAAAAATCTAATGACAGTTAAAATTTTTGGTAAATACCTGGTTGCCTGAATTGGTACTTACAAATACTGGTTTTAATGAATTTTAAGCAGAAGATTAAAAGTGAAAATTAAAGGGGGGGGTGGACAATTATGCTGTAATTTCAATAAATTAAAAAATGCATTATAAAGTTTAAGAATACAGAATTTTTTTTTTAAATGAAAGATTGTAGAGTCAGAGCAACTAGAAGTGAAGAAAAAAATTTGTAAAGGGTTGTTTAAGTTGCATTGATGTGGAGAGATAAATTGCACCAGACATTCTTTGTCCCTCTCAAGTGCACAATCCTCCAGCAGTGCCCTTCCCTCTACCCCTGCCACATTCTAGGTCTCTACTCTACTGCATTCCCGGTATATATGTATGGATTTGCTGCTTAAAGTGAGATATGGCCCTGTCACATCAATAGATTGAATAATATGAGCACATATAAGAATTAATGGATGTCCATCATAAATCAGAAGAACTTATGTGCATATAATTTACTTGTGAAAGGTTTGACTCCATGTGCCAGAGAATAATAATTTCAGAGATCGTAAATAATGGAATATGCAGAGAAATTGTACCAAGGTTTAGCTGTTAGATCACTGATGCAAAACAACACTGGGAAATACTGATTTTCAGGATGTTGAACCTAAAGAGTTAAGTCTGTCTGAAATTTTTTGGTGCAGAGATCCAGCTGCTATGTGACTTAGATTAAAAAAAAATTTGTAAACAATTTTCATTAAGGGAATATTAAATAAGATGCTTTTGTGTGAAGGAGTAAGGAAGCTGGCCCAGCTGGGTGCTGGGTAGCAGGTTCATGGACAGGCAGTTCATGCATTCAGGTCATGAAAGCCAGTTGGGTCTTATGAGAAAAATAAAAACCACAAACAAATATACAGAATAACTTCCCAAATATATCTTTACAAGGAGCTCACTGAATACCACCTCTGATGCAGTCCTGGCGAGGAAGATTAAAACCTTTGCATTTACTTTCTTAGCAGAAGACCAATTCTGTGTCTCTGGAGGACATTCAAGTGCTATTGAACTGGGTTTTGTTACAGAGCTAAAAGCTGACTGGAAAATGTTGTCACCAGGAGGAAAATGGAACAGCAATGCCATATATAATGTGGTATTGACAAAAAGCCTTGACTTGGCTCACAGCACACACTTCCCTGGGTTTGTTTCAGTGAAGTTATTCTCACTCAGTGTATTCTCCCTGACTCACATTTTTTTTTTTTTTTTTTTTTTTTTTTTTTTTTTTTTTTTTTTAAATGGGATCCAAGAGAGTTAAATTTATCAAGAGGCATTTCAGGTTTTAGCTCAATATATCTTAATGTCTCCTCCCTATGCCTTTCTACACCAGTCTATGAGTGAGGTCTGTTACACTCTCCCTGCTATTTGTTATTGAGTTTGCTTTCTCTTTTCCCTTAAAAATTTTTTTTGAGTGGCAATTTTAACTTTCACTCAAGTCCTTTCTATTTGGATTACTTTTCCTTGTCTTTGCTGAACTTTCTCTTCGCCCTTTGTTATCATTATGCATTCCATTCTCTTGATGCTCTTCTCATTTCTAGCCTATCACTTCATTTTATTCCCTTTCAGCCTCCTGTTCATGTTGAGTAATGTGGGTTTTTTTCTGTCTCTATAACAGGGTGCATGAGACTTCTTTATTGTATGTGAAAATGAAATCCTCAGCTCAACTACCTCCATCTATCTCTGATCTCTTCTTCATTATCAAAGTTCAGTGGCAAGTAATACCTCAAATATGATAGTTGGCCTCTGGAGACCAAGAGAATGGTGCAAGCCATGTTTCTTATATTAGAACCAGTGCCCTTAATCCCTTACTTATACCAACCTTCTTAAGAAAATTAATTTCACATGATTATGCTAATATTTTCTTAATGAATTAGAAAAGAAACCTGTGCAGAACATTAATGAATCATTTTAACCATCCCTGCTGTGAGATTTCAAGATCATTCTTTCTGTAAAAGTATATGAATATTAATATGCACCCTGGTAATTGGTACAAAGTTAATTACTGTAATTCTGCTGTAGTAGAAAAAAATAAATCTATGTAATATGCAGTAATAGCTAGTTATTAAGATGGAAATCTTGAAGATAATATACTGACCCATATATATGAAGTGAGGTTAAAAACCAATTTTGATGTAATAATCAGATTTTTTAAAAGAAAATATAATTTGGCTATTAATTTCATTCAATTAATACAAATAAATAGTCTATGTAATTTAATCATTGTCTTTATTTCAGTTGGGTTTGCCTCAGATTTGAAATCAACAGGGTTGAGATCTATTTCTTCTATTGTCTAGGGGAACAATGTGTACACATGACAGCAACTGACAGTGGAAATGAGGACTAGCAAATAAATTTATGCTAGGTTTGTTTGTTATTGTTTGGCTCCAGAGAGGAGATCTTAAATTGCCAGTGTTTCTGAAACAAATGAGTAGTCAAAGCATCCTAATGACACTGAAGGAGGTTCTGTCTTAGCACTCATGTAAATGCATGCTTTAACTGATTGCTGATTTTTCTGTGCTTGCTAGAACAAGGATGGCTTTTCATCTCTGTGGAACTCCAGCCCAAGTTAGTCATTTCTGTTTTCTAAGCCATGGAAATTGACTCTCCTTTCCTGGTATAAGAAGGGGAGAAACTTATCCCAATGTCCAAATTCTGTCATCAATTTCTGCAGGGCAGAGTTTTGAAAGCCCACTCACCTGCTCTGCTTCTGTACCTGCTTTTTGGTTTCATGAGTTTCAGATGTGCCTTCACTGGCCTCGTGAAAAATTGTATTTTTAAGGATATTTTAAAGAGTGTTTTCATACCAGATGGAAAGAAATGAGAAATGCTTTTACAACTGACATTATAAAACTTAGTTTAGTTGTTAAGATTGTTGTTCTTAGGTGTATTATTACTTGACAGAATCTTTGTGTATCTCACAAAAAACTTGATCCTTGCAATTATATAACTCTCCACTCATTTTATTTTACTTCCAGCTAAAAACGTCACCTACTTCTGGTGAAACAGGAATAACATGCAGTCATACACACATACAGAAATTATCTACAAAATTGTTATCTAGGCTTGTAAGTGGCTCATTTTTGTTCTAGTGTTTATTATGTTGCTGTCTAACCTAATATTGGTGCAGATCTTCAGTGGGAGTTTTTGTCTTGAGAATGCATTAAGACACATAATTATTAACCAGTCCAAATTGATGAAGATGCTTCCTTTTTCATCTAGAGACTGTATTATCTACTCTTGCTATTGTAATACTTAGCCTTCTTTTACTGAAGGCTTCTTTGTTGTGCCAGGTCTACAATTTTCACATTACCATATAGTCTGTAATTGAAAAGGAATAATCCTTTATTAATTTTCTATTAGAGAAAAATCAACATGTAAGAAAATCAACACAAAAGAGTATGAATACCAATAGGGAAATAAAAGCTTTCTAAAAGCTCTGTTCAGCATACTGAGAATAAACTGGAATAATAACCCCTAAGCAACTTTATATTGAATTGTCGGGTAGTAATAAAATGGTGGCTTAAGTGATTTAAAAATGTCATTTAGTAAAGATGTTTTTTCGCCGAATAGTTACCACAGAAATAAAGTGGACAAATATTGTTTTCCTTCATGTGAGGAAAATATCTAGCTGAGTGCTAGAAATATGAATTAATGGAAATGTCTTTTTTTCCCCTAGTGCTGGTATCCTATCCTCTAATACTGCACTTCTTGTACAGTGGCTGTTTTCTTTTTGATTATCATCCAACTTTAAGGGGTTTAGATCTGATGAATATAAAATCAGGAGAAACCATGATGTACTTAGGAAAGAAGGACCCTGGGAGTGGTTAGCCTGGCTTGTCAGGGTAATGTCAGGACTCAGAGGTCAACAAGGAGCAATGTGGTGATGGCTTTGATTCTCTAGCCTGAATGGCCAAATATTAATTCCGTGTGTATCCTCTTGAAAGGGCAGATATTAGTCCAAATTCAGAGGAGAAATTCAAATCCACACCTCTGTTTTCATAGAACCCTCCTTTAATTTGTCCCAATACAATGTAATAGAATGTAATGCCTTCAGCATTTAATACTCACTTGAATTGGTTTCTTTTGGAAAGACAAAACCTATTAAAGTTTAATTTCACCCTTTTCCATCATGCATTTTTAATAACTTCAAGTAACAGAAAGGAGAGGTGAATATGTGGACAACAACATCAAAATGAATGATAACAGGAATGCTCTTTCTGAACTTTAGTCAGATACTTTTGGTTTCTATTAAAAAAAAAAAAACAAAAAAAAAACCAAACATTTTTTTAAGGCTTTAAGTGAAATTACTCTTCACTGAAGTTCCCATTTGGCTTTCCTGGTGTGTATATGGAAAAACTCAAAACTTTCAGAATATCAATTCCCTTTGTATGTTTTTTGTGCCTCTGCTCATCCTCAGCAATTTCAGCTGTTTCCCAGGCAAGCTGTGCATTCTTCTGCAATCCTGTTACTGTAATTTCTGTTAGAACAGAGCCTCAAACTTCAGTTTTTCATGCCATGACCTTCGTTTTGCCTTCCATAGGATTTCTGCCTCTTCTAAAGAAAATAAGGGTGTCTCATGTCGGGTACTGCTCTTTAGTTCTTAAAGGAACAAAACTGAAAGGAACAAAAGAAATGTTTTTCACACATGTCTGTATCAACAAATAGGTGAATTAATTTTGGGTTCCAAAGGGCAGGCTGTGATCAGCCCAGCTTCATGTAGCACACAGTGCCAAGCAATGACCATTGCACCATCTCACACAGCTTGTCCCTGGATAGGACATGGCCTCTTTGAAAGAAATCTGCTGGTTGGTTAAATATTTTAAGAGGTGGAGAACCTACTATATACCCTTGGAAATACTTTTCTATAACTGCTCCAGTGGTTTAAAATCCATGCTGTATCTTCACTCTGAATTCCAGTTTCTAATCATTCTCTAATGTTGTGCTCTCTCGTAAGACAAGGAAAATGCTGGCAATTTCTCTTTTTCTCAACTGATTGGGTCTAACTTGCTCATTCTTTACATGCCCTCTTTGGGAAGCTCTTCCCATGCTCTGCTTCTGATTGAAACATTATATTTCTCTTTAGCCTAGCTTCATATGAAATTGTTGCCACTTTCCCATAGTGATAGAGCTCTTTGCCCCACATTTCAAATTGCAAAAATCGAGGCTTTTTAAAATGTTAATAGCTACGTTTAGGAGCTATTGGTCTAATTGAAATATCAATGGTGAAGTGTAATTGAAATATCTTACCTTTGCATGAAACTTAATGGCTGTGACTTTCTGGTGGATCTCTGAGTCTGTGAAGAAACATAAATAAAATCAGATTGGAAGAGGACAAAGGCAGCTTGAAGCCACAGCAGCCTTTGCCTCTTTCTGACAATGAGGAGTGTGTTGTTTTCTGCTGGGGAAGGAAAAATATCATCTTTTGCCACGAGACTTAGCAGCTCTATCTTATTTTTAGATATGTGATTTCTTCCTTTTGGCTAGAACTGCTGTTTGGGTTCTTAATATTTTAGCTGTTACTATAACTTGAGTGCTATGGAGACACTTTATGTAAAGCTTACATTTTATGAAGAGCAAATCGCTTAATTACGAAAATCACTCATTTTAAGGTATGTGACAGAAATAAATCTTCCTGATTTTAGCAAACAATAATATGTTAGCTGGGAAAAACAAAATTGACTTGGCTGTGGGAACTGTGAGATGTGGTTTAGAATATTTCTAAAGATTCTAGGAGAAGGAAATGGAGTATCTGTTTAACACAGTAATTAATCATCCAGGAGGAAGAAAAGCAGTTTAATGACATGAATTACATATTAATCATGTACTTGTTGAAATGTTGAAAACAAAGGTGAGAGGTAGCACAGGACTGAAATAGCAAATATGCATATGAACTTAAAGATGACTTTGCTTTGGCTACATTCCTGTAATCCTGGAAGATGCTTCCTATGATAGGCAGTGTGGAAACACTGCAAGATGAAGATTAGCAGAAATACAGTATTAGTCTCAAATACTGCAATATGCTCTGAAATGGAAGGAGAATTCTGAAGTGTGAGTTTTAACTCTGACATTCAAGTACATGATTCAGGATTTATTTTCATGTCTGCATGCATTGTTTTCAAGTTAGATGATGTTGAATCTACCATACTGAAAAGACTCAATAAAGGAACAGAAGTGGTACAACATAACTTTTAAAACTAACCAGCAGAGCAAGGAATGTACTTCAGTGAAATATTTGCTAGTAGCTTGTAAGTCCTATTAATTACTCTTATGAAAAATTGTCAATATTTTTGAGTTATCCTTTGGAGGCTTCTGCAACTTGTTCACAGGCAATTTGCAAACAGAAAGGGAGCTGAAATCCCATTGGGGCAATTTTCATTATAAATGATTCATTCAGTCCTGGTGTAGGCAAATAAATAACACAGGATATACAAAAGTGTTCTGGAATTCATGCAAAGATTCAGCAAAGAGAAACTGGAGCCAAGTTTCAGGGTAAGGTGAGCAGGAGCTGAATTGAGGCCACACAGAGCTCCCACCTGACTGAAGCCAACATCAGTTTGGGGGCAAATTCTCACTGATATGAGCAGACAGAAAATGCTGGGGGTGGCTTTTAAATTCACAATACCCTCTCCCAATCTCTTTGAAGATCAGACCATGAACTAAATGAAGCAGATGTTAGAAAAAATGTCATCTCTATGTCTCCTTCTCTGCAGAAAATCCAAAGCAGAGCACAAGGCCATGTGAAAATTTGGGTTGTGTGTAAACTGTGGTTTGTCTTGACATTGGACAGGTGTGTTTTGATTGTTGTCAAGATAATTCTCCTTTTGATCCTAAACTGTGGTTATGTTGAGTATATCACAGCCACATCTTAGTAGTTGAGTTGTCTGTGAAACACAGTGTTACAAGGAATTATCACCCTGCCTGATTTGGACATGTCTGCTCTGGGGCTCTGACAGACTTATTAAAAAAAACCCCCAAAAACATAACCTGAAACCATAACCAAAACCCTAAATGTGACTGTAAATCTTAGAGGAAATGGAATAAATACATCTCAAACTCTCAAAAGAGAGGCAGGCAGACAGAGCCAGGAAGGCTGGTAATAGAATCCACAGCAGAGAGAAGTAATCAACTGAGGCAAATATTGTTGCAGGCTGTCAGCTCATACAGAGATAGTTATGATTACTGTCTTGGAGATTCCTGAGCACAGAGAATAGAATCAGACATAGGAATCTTTCCTGTCATGGAGAGATGCTTTTCTTATGCTGAATTGACACTGGGGTTGCATAAGCACAATAATATTCCTATTTCCTATTTCTTCCAGATGCACAGGAGTTCTGTTTTGTGTGGAAATGGATGTTTCTCAATAGAATTGGCTGTAAAAGACAAATATCTTCAGCTTAGAGGAAAAGGGTAACAAATGTCTTGTACAGCTTGTAAAGTCCTATGGCTTGAAGTGCAATATTGTTGTATTTTTCTGTTGGCATGCAGCACAAAGAGCATCTCTCTATGCAAAAAGGCTTTCTAGAGGAGAGAGCTTTTTACCAGGATTCACTTTAAAAAGGGAAAAAAACCCCTGAGGAAGTCAAATGGGAAGTGGTTTATATGTAGCTGGGTTGGAGTATTTCAAGTCTTTAAAAATCTGTTCTATTTGAAAAGACATGATCAAGAAATGACATTATTTTGCCTGCCAGAGTGGGTAATCCCATCCAGCAAGGCAGGCTGAGGTGATGGAGTTTATGCTTGTAATGGATGATCTGGAAGATCTTGGCCTGTGGTTTCCATTTCCCAGAAGAAAGCTGAGCCCCCAAAAGGGGATGACAAAGTCTAAACGAGGAATACCTATAGGAAACAGTTCTCTCTGCCAGGAGAATACCTTCCAAATATGTTTAGCATAACCTCTTCCTACTACAGGCTCCGGAAATTTTACTCTAAAATTCAGCAAAAGGACGATAAACCTGCTACTGTGGATATTTGAAAATATCAACAAATAGGCAATGAGAAGTTTTATTTATGCTGACTTAAAGCTAAATATATTAAATAATTTTAGTTTGTATTAGGTTTGCAAATGTTTGTAGCACTATTGCATCATTATTATAAGTTTTCTTGATATTCTTGGTTGCATTTTTACCTCTTTGCTCTGTCTGTCTTATCAAGATGTAACTAATGGTATTTTTCCACAATCAATCAAGTACATCTTGAATTTTTCTTGCTTCGGTTCTATTCCAAATCTTTATTCTTTCTGTGTACATGGTATAGTGACCAGTCCTAACAGGTTGTTTTTTTTTCTTTTTAAGAATGGAAACACTTGGTGGAATAGGTAATGGGCCAGGAAAATCCTGAACTATCAGAAATCAGTGCAGTTACTTTTAAAGCCAATGGAGTTCTGACAGCTGACACCATCTGATCTGACTTTGTTTCTTTTACCCTCTTTAATATATATTTTTTTTTTTTTTACTGTTTAAATAAACCTGTCATTCTAGGCTAGCTCAGCATTTTTATTTTTCCCCAATAAGAAATCATCTTTTAAAGGATCTTTTAGGTCCTTTAAATAGCTTTCCCATTTGTGTTCTCCAGAGGCTGTGAGGTTTTGCTGTCAGCTGGTGCTGAGCCAGTCAGCAGTGCTGTGTCCAGGATGCTGAGCACCAGAGAGATGTGCTGCTCTCCCCCTGACAAAAACTCACTCCAACAAAACTGCTGCAGGATGTTTCCCTCCCAGAGAGGTCTCACAAGACCTCTCAAACCCACTTTGGGTAGGGTATGGGGAGATTGGTTGCTTGCTTCTAAATTACTTTGCACTGAGCTGCATTCTCCTTCTGTTGAACCATTTACTGAGGTGCTTACAATCTCTTTGGGTCTTAGCATTTTGTCTGTAGTGCTCAGTAGGTCATGCAGATTTGGGATGAGCTCTCCAGCAGTGAGGTTTATGCCTTCTTACCTCTGCTTGTTGTGACAGCTTTTATTTTTCCTTGTTAACTTCAGTCAACTTAGTTTCCTATTTGTAGAATGCTGAAGGTCTTAGCACTAACTACTGTGAAACTAACACAAATCCTGCTGATCCAGGAAGAGCCATAGTGCAGTATTCTGAATGAATGAATGCTGAAAATGCTGAAAATGCTGAAAATCAAGTGTTTCCTAGGTTAGACAATTTGTCTCCCCGGGTTCTGACTGTCAGGAAAGAGACAAAGTCTTTTTGGAATGTGCTTTGCAGTAAAAGCCTAGAAAACCTCTCAGCCATCCTCTGTGTAGAATCCTGTTTTTCTCCATGGGATACATGTAGGGAACAGGGAGAGCAGCTTCTTCATGCAGGTTGTGTGAGCCACTCTGCTGAAAGTGAGTTTGTAGGGAAGATATTTTCTGTAATTTATTTTCCCTCTTAAGTCTTGAATGAAGAAACCATTCATTCCACTGACGATGAGAGTGTATTTCAGACTATTGAGTCTCATGTCCCAGTTGCACTGTCCCTTTTCCTGGGATCCTGCCTGAATGTTTTTTTTTCTGTGGCTCCAGCTGTTGCTTCTGTGTGATCTGCAATGAACATGTAGAGCATACTCTTAAAATGGTTTATTTTATAATGGGATGGTATTAGTGGTTGTTTATCATCCATGAATTGTCATTTTCCAAAACACTGTGACCAAGCAGCTCTTCCCCATTAACTTGTTTTAGATGCATATTTCTCTGAAGGAATGTGTTTTAAGCTCTTGGTGAACTGTGTAGTTTATTTTTGATCACTTCTCTAATATGTCAGTGTTCTGGTTTTGCTCCTCTTTAGCCTTTCATGCTTACAATATATGTGATTTTATGCCATTTCTTTGATGCTTTAGCATTGACAAGGTGATGTGGTTTGTCAGATTTTTTTTATTATTATTACTTTCTAGACTTTTCAAGTGATTCCTGTACTTACCACTGTCTTCTGAATTGCTAACACATGAATTCTAGCTCTTGAGACATTGCCTGTCAAGCAAATTGTCCTAATTAACCTGGTGGTTCCCAATTTGCTAAGCAATCTTAAATCATACAAACTCATCAAGTACCCTTTGGAAATCTGAATATGCTTATATTTCCACTTTATTTCCCTTATCTAAAATGGTAGTAGTATAAAGCTGCAGCAGATTGGTTCATTAAGTGTAACCTCCAGTGCTTTAAGCCACTCTCAAACTCTCTATTTATCAAAAAGCTCCAACAGATGGAATATAGTTATAGCACCCAGCTCAGGACCTGGGAAACCTTAAATGACAGTTTCTTACTAAAACACTGAATTTTATCTCATCTTGTGTCACTTAATTTCCTCATTGTCTAAATTATCTCTTTGCAATTTGAGTTGAGAACACATGTTCCTCTTTTTATATTTGCTCTCCTCTGTTCCAATGATGAGGACTTTATTTTCTAAGGCATTTGAAAATGTGGGCAAAACAAATAGTCTGTCTGAAGCAGATTTTAAATGTTTTTCTCAATTTAGATGTTTTCAGTTTATTGAGTTAAAATATTTCCTGTCCACTCAAATCATACTCATGAAAGAGTGTTACAGATATTCAGGAAAGATTCCTTGAACAGCCTATCTTGTCAGAAAACACCACACAGAAAAGGTCCTTTAACTAGCTTAGAAAAACCATAGAAACACCTGGAATTCCTGTTGGTAGCACTGCAGGGATTACAGATGGACTGAAGGAGCAAAAATCCCAGAATTTGATGGCTGTGAGCAGTTTTTGCCTTCAAAGTACCCAATCACATTTTCTGCCATTGAAATGGGGTGTTTCCAGCTGCTTTTAAATGAATTCCAAAATAACCTTGGAGACAGACATTTTGCTATATGTTCAAGAGTTGTATGGCTTTGGCTGTGATATCTGGTGTTTTAGAAGTAATGACCTTAACACTGGGGTTTCCAGTCAAGACTCAGTCTGTAACTCAGTTCCTTCTATTGAACAGAAGAAATCAATATGTTTTAGGACTTGTGTTCTATGGGCACCAAATACATTTTTATGCAATGCTACATTTGAGTTTTCCCTGTGGGGATTATATTGGAAAACTAGACTGAAAATGTATTTGTTTTAGCAAGCAGGTCTCATAGATGTTTGAACTGTAGAACTCAATGCATTTTCTGGTGAAGCTGAGCCTTCCAGTGATGATGATTATCAAATCTGAAATGCAGAGGAAGTGCTGTGTTGGGTGCTTATTCACACTGCATAGTAATTTTTTCCTTGGTGAGTTCTCTTGGGGTGTTTTACAATTCAGGACAGTGTGTGAGATCTTATAGCTTTTCTCATCAGCTACTCTTTCTGCTTATAAATTCCGTGTAGGCGGTCTAATCACAGGAAGATACCTTTATTAAAACAAGCTACTGGGTAAATAAAATCTTCCAGTTGTAATCACAGATACATGTGTCATTAAACACACTGCAAAGGCTGAGCACATTGCAGCTGTCTGCTGGTGCACTCTGAGTAATTTTGACTTATGTTAACAGAAATGGAAATCTTATGAATGCATAAGGCAAGACTACACAATATTATGTTAATAAATAGAGTGTTTTTCTAAACTCTACCCTTGGATCTGTACTCTGCCTTTAAAACCAGTCTGTTCTCTACTCATTTGTCTCAAAAAGAATTCAGGTTTGGTTCCATGATTAAATCTACTGCTTCAGCTTAGGAAGTGGCTGTACACAGAGCTAACAAATACTCTGTTCATTTCAATGTCTGTTCTCAACTGTAACTTTCAGTAACTCACACAATTTTGCACTGCAAGGTTTGAGTAACTTTTGAGTTCTCAAACTGAAACCCTGTTTTAGATACTTTCTTCTGCATTATGTAGGAGGTGCTGGAGGAGATGCTCTCCTGTTCTCCAGCTGCAGTTCCTACATCTGTGCCTCTTTTGGGAAGTTGCTGCTGGAAACTGCTACATATTCAACCCAGGCACTCCACTCCACAGTAATCACTAACCATAAAGCAAGTAATGATGTCTTTAATACACACTTCCACCTCTATCACCCATTCTGCCCTTAAGCAGGCTATAAAACAGGATTTTAACATTTCAGTGATGCTGCACACCCTCCCATCTGCCTTCACTAATGCTAATTATATGAAATTTTTTCCCACCGGTGAGTTTCCAATTCCTTGTCCTTTGTTTTGCAGATTCCTGTCATTAATACAATGATAACTGAAGTGTTTCTTGTCTTTCCTTCCTAATTCAGCGGAATTCTCATGGAATCTTGGACTTTTCTGTTCTTCATTTTTTCCTTTATTAGCTTGCCTTTATACTGTTAGTTGAGAATTTCCCTTGGTGCTGCAGTTAGTCCACTGCAGAGATTAACCTCTTTTCTGGTTGTTAAGGGATCATCAGTCCTTTTCTGTGTCTGAAAAATGGGCTGATATTCCATAGTCAAAACTTCCAACTTTTAGTCTCACAAGTTTAATAAAGTTTCCTATGAGTATAGTGGAGACAGAGAAAAAACAAAATAATTCCTTTTCACAACGTCCAGTGTGGATCCATTTGTGCACCCCATACAGTATTGGAGGTCCTGTGACAGTGCAAACTCAGGTGTTTTATCTTAGAGATTAATATGAACTGTCCCTAAGTGCTGCTCAAGTTCTTTTAAACAAATTAATATCAAAGACTGTGTAAAAAGTAATGATAAAAAAATATTAGTCTGTGTTGCACATACTTGTAATAATTTAAAACTAGTACTTATTTTCCCTATGATTGCACTCTGTCACAGGTCAGCAAGTCTGATCTGTCTCTGAAGTTGTAATTTAAGTTGCTGACTTTTATTAAAATGAATAGAATTCTTGATGGCACAGGTTATTTTCATAAATAAGCAATAATGGAGAGTTTATCAGAAATACAAGATAAAACTCAGCATCATTGTAAGTTATGGGTGACAGTAAATAAATAGGCTGGCATTATAAATGTTGAATTTAGTTAGAATATAAATATCATACTCTGTGTAGACATAAGTATTCAAATTCTTCTGAATGAATTGGAGTGGTAGAGAAATATTTCAGACCAGGGAAGGAACTCTTGGAAGGATTTTGGAAAAGTTATGGTGAACAATTTATGGACTGTAGCTACATGTAAATTTTGAGTGACTTGATTAAAGAGATGTATACTTCAGTGCAAATTGAAAATGCTCTTAATGAGCCATGTCCTTAGATTTCATTTTTATTTTTTATAAAGAAGTTTGAATCAGCAATTCTCACACAGAATGAGCCTTGTTCAAACACCAGGGCAGGTTTGACATGTCTGTGGCTGAACTTTGTGGCAACTGCTCACAGGCACCTCTCATGGACTGTGCCACAGCTCTTTAATCAAATGTTGGGAGGATAGGGCAGGGTTGAAATATCCACTCATGTCCTGATAAATCCTCTCTCTCTCAAGGATGATGTCTACTCACTTCCAGGGCAACCTCGAGATTTATAGTGCTGTGTGATGAGATTAGCAGCCAGATTTTTCATTATTTGCTGGATGCTTGGTGCTGAAGGAAATAGGCTGAAGGGGGCAAAAAGAAGGAAAAGGAGCTGTTGTGTTCCAGATCTTGGTTCCCTGCTGGATTTCAATCCAATAGGGAAATCACAACATCAGCTTGTCTTGATTATTTAAAACACTGCATTGTTCAGATTTGTGGAAGCCATAAAGCTAATAAAAGACAGTAAGAAACTCAAGTTTTAGCATTGAATCTGTTAGTAATGATAAATTATGGAAATTAACTCTATTATTATTGAAATGAATATTAGAATTTTTTATTTCAGACTTTCATTTTTAATTTTTTCCCCCCAAACTAATATTTGGGATTCTTTGTTTATTATGGAATAGGATATTGTTTTAAAACAATGGCAATGAAGTATTTTTCTTTAAGGAAGTCTGTTTGAAATAGATCTGCTGTGCCAATTCACTAAAAGCAGGCAAAGATAAAAAATGTCAAAATAATATTTTTTTTAGGACTCCCCCCCCAAATTTAAATCAACAATGCTAATGTAAAAAAATCCCAAAGGTTAAATACTAAGGAGAGAAATCTCTAATCCATGTAAGAGGAATTTTGCTCACGTGACCTGTCTCATTAAAGCCATTGAAGTGGAACCTCTCCTAAGAGGAAGGCTGCTCGAGTGTGTAATTGTTTGCAGGGTGAACTCCAAGGCTGGAGCACACTGGGTTTTGTCAGTGCTCTGTAAAAAGGCATAAGTATGAGCATACAATAATTCTGTAATTAGAATTACATCAGGCATAATGCTTTTTCATTAGACAGAACATTGGCTGGTTATAATAACGATTTGGAAGTGTGTGTTTCTGTGTTCCCAAGCTACCTAATGGATGTCTCCTAGCCCTGAACACAAAAGAAATCAAATATTCACTCCTAGGCATGACTTAAACTGTCGCATCAATTTTTTACATTAATTAACATTTAATATAATTTTCGCCTCTGATCAGCCTCCTTCTCATTTAAATCAAAACTTGTCTAGTTACCCCTTATCAGCAAACAGATTAGCAGCTGATTCGATTCACCTTAGAAATTTAAATGTCTGATGAGTATTGGCCGTGGATCAAAGCAGAAAATGAACTTTTTCAATTTATAGCTGTGAGCCTTATTAATTATGCAAAGAGAAAACTTGTGCCTTGATCAACTGCCTATGAACAAGGAAGATCTCCAGTGTGCCTTTAAAAATAAAGAGTATTATGCTATGTGTGTGTACCTGTATACACATATCTCCTGTGATGGCAAGCTCTGCTCTTGGACAGAAGAATTGCAGATGTGAGGCTGTAGCTTTTTTTTTTGTTGATGATGTTGATCTGCTGCCCCAGGAAACAGCCTGTTCTGTAAGAGAGGTAATGTATGGCCTCAACCCACGTGAATTCATCTTAAGGTCTAGGTTTGTACTTTTCTGCTGATGCTATAAGAGTCAAAAATAAAATTAAAAAAAAGCAAAAAAGCATTGTAATTTTACCTGGGATTATTATTTAAACTGGAATGTGAAGAACAAAAAAAAATTTAGAAGTTGTTTCCAGGAGAAATGTGCCAGGAATGCATATGATTTGAAATGTTCCAAAAGTGTCTCTAAAGGATGGAAGAGGCAAAAAGAATGAAGGAGCCAGGCAGGATACTAGTGAAGCAGCAGAGAAGGGGAGTTAATTCTGCATACAAAATGATACGTTTTCTATTAGTTATCAAGCTTTTTAATTATCTTATCAATACTGATTAATAAATTACAGGATGGTATGGATATAAATGAAGTGGATTGAAATTATCTACGTGTCTTAGTCCCAACTAGAAAACAGATCCTTGTGTTACAGAACTAACTTACTTTCCCCCCAAAACCAGTGTAGTGTGTAGAAAAACATAATTTACCCATGACCAGGTCTGTTATTTCAGAGTTTAGTGTTCCCCTTCACAATTGTTTCTTTCCAATAAAGCTGAAGCTGTCTGGGAGTGACAGAGGGAAATATCTGTCTGTGGAAACTTGCACAGAATTCCTGCTTTCCAGAGGTATCAGAATCAGCAGTGGGATGGATATAACAGGAGCAAGGAGTTGCTCACCTGACACAGAAATCTTCCCCTTTATCCCCTGCCTGCTTCAGCCTCACTGAGTGCACAATGCCCCAGTGTTTGCATTGTATTCCAGGAATAAAGTAATGGGTCCTGCTTCAGTGAGTTTGTGAAATGCATGCTATTAACATAATATTAATTACAGTAAATTGTGTTTTTTCTGTGTCTCCTCACCCTCGGCTGAGTTTCCATAATGCTGTAATTGTTTGATGATGCCAGTAAAGATTGGGTGTCTCAGGGGTAATGGCCATGAAATCTTCTTTTCTACTGCAGTCTATTAAGAAGATGCTGATATTAACCTGAGAGGCTGAGGTCAGGGTACAAACCATGAATTTGTTCAAGCACACTTGTTTGTTGTGCACATAAATCTTTGTTTATAAAAGCCTTCACTGCTGTTCCTCACAGTGACTGAACTGTACCAGGTCTTAAATGTAAGCACAGATTGCATCAAAACCAACTAACATTATAGTGTGGGCATGTCTTAAGTATTTTGGAAAAAAGTTACTAATTTTATGATTTTTGAAGTAAGCTAGGAAGATACAAAATGCAAATGTAGCTGAGAATCAATATAGCTTTCAATGTGTTTGATTACTGATGGCAGTACAAAACAGCTTTACATTGATTGTATTGAAAATGGAAGAAAGGAAACTAAAATAGTGGCTCCTCTGTGGTTGATTTTGTTTTTTTGTGACACTTTCTGCAATTCATTTTATTCATAAAATGGGAACCAAAGCAGTTCTATCCCTTCAGCTGGAAGCAACACAAAGCCATTGTGCAAAGCAGGTTCTGTTTCCTCATTCCTTCAGCCTCTTGAATAACAGCGATTAGAATTTCAAAATGTTGGTTGGCTCCCATGGTCTTTGATTCAGTGTTTTTTGTCAAATCCCACCCAACAGCAGCAGAACTGTTTCACACACCTAAAGGTATTGCCCCAAATTTACTCTTGGTGCAAAATCCCTGATTGAAGAGCCCTAAAATAAGGGACCAGCTTGTCTTCTGTCGACTGCAGTGAATCTGCACAGCTCAAAAAACACTGCTTGGATTTGTCCATGAGACTTCCTATTTTTCTATAAACATTTTGTTCTGTTCATGCTCTGTCCAGGGAGGTGGTAAATGGTGTGGAATTTAAACAATCAAAAGCACACCACAGTGCTCTGGCTGCCAGGAGGCATCACCTGCTTCACTGAGTCAGTAACAGAAAGACTGAAGGAGGTTTTGAAAGCAACTTCTGACACCTACTTGCTTCAAATGTTGCATTGCTGGCTTAGTTGTTGCTGAAATTATAGTTCCTATTCTATTTTGCCAGTAATGGCTCTGTGACTATTAATAGCATAGTCAATTTATAGGGGAATCTCAACCTTGACCATACCTTCATGGACAAATTCAGAATAAAACCTTACAGTGGTATTTTCTGTATGTCTCTTCAGGTCACTGGGCAGCCCTTGATTTTATTAATCAGCCTGACCCCTTTAAAGTACTTTTGCAGTTTAGTTCAGTGATTTTACTTGGCTTTGCAAGACCTATCTCAGAAGAAAAATTAGTAATGTCTTTTTTAAAGGACAGCTTCATCAGAAGTAGTACAGCACCTTGTTGGAACTGATTTTGCCCTTCTTTATGATGACCAAATACACTCACTGTAATGTATCCTGGCTGAGTTTTATATTTAATTTTTCATTGCTTTGTGTTTGATTTCTATTTTACTCTATTTGGCTCAATTAAATAAGTGTAACTTTCATGGAACTACTACTCAAATTACTTGTAGAGCAGAAGAAATGCATGAACAGACATATATATATTTATATATATTTTATATATGTATATATATGTAAAATTAAAAAAACCCCAAACTATTTGGGGCTGTTGGTTACCTATTGAGATGGCAGCAGAAGTTGCTCTCCTGACTGTATAGAATTGGTTGTGAGCTATTAAGCAGCTTCTAACACTGAAAGGAACTAAAGAATTGATTACTAATGTCTCACTTTCTGCTTCTCTTCTTCATGTCAGGTTTTTAGCAAGTTATTTTGTAAGAACTTCAAGCAAGAGGTCCCATCTTGTGTTTGAAGGATGCTTTGTTCATTAGAGCCCTGGTAGGGGGTCTTGTGTGATGCCATAACAGAAGAAATAATTGGATTTTGTTTGTTTTCATACAGAGTGCTTAAAAATGAACAGTGATGAGGATGAATATTCCTTCATAAAAGTAGAATTGGCTTTTGTTCTACTGAAAGGGAGCATTGTGAGCAGCCTGGTACTATTATGGGATTATAATAATTGTAAGCTTTACCTTATGCTGCCATTCATATTCTTCTTGTTCACTTTACTAGCATTAGGCTTATTGCTAAAGATCTTTCTTTCCCCTCTACATTTGTGACTGAAGCCTTACAAAAGCCTTTATTTCAACATCAGTCAATTTATGACAAAAAATTTCCTAAGTTTTCCATTTCCAAGAGTTCTGCTTTAACAGCTCCAATATATCCATCTGAATTTGTGTGCCCTCAGGATGTGACTCTGGAATTGCTTCCTCAGGGTAGCTTTCATGTCGAACCAACAGCAGGAAGTATTTTTTTTTCCTAGAAAAAACTAATAATTAAATTGCTAAGCTTACTCTTACAAAGCCTTCTGAAGGTCAAAATTAGTTATGTTTAAGAAGAGGTCTGCATAAATTCATGAGGGGTAAGTCCATTAATGGTTATTTACAATGGTGAGCCTTATTTACATTTCTAATCCAGCAAATCAATTAACTGGTTCTTGGCAGAGAAGATGAGGGGATGTTGGTATTATTCATGCTCTCTTGCTTATTACCAAATCACAGAATTGATTGGGTTAGAAAAGAACTTTACAGATATCCAGTCCAAACCCCTGCCATGGGCTGGGGTCACCTTCCTCTAGAGAGGCTGCTCAGGGCCCCATCCAGCCTGGCCTTAAACTCTTTCCTGAAGAAATCTGTGCTTGTTCCTTGTCCAAAGCAGGATCCTGAGTTCTGTTCACTTTGGTTGTATCCAGGATGCAGATCTTAGTGTCTCACAGGGCAAAGGCACAGAGCCTCTCTGGCTTTGCCCAGCCCTCTATTAGTGTGTCTAACTTACATCAGCCTTCCTTGGCATTTCATTTGTTTTAGCCTAATTTCTTTGGGTGCAGCACCATCAGAACTCGTGCCTGTGCTGCTGAACATTGTGCCACTCCATGCAAGAACAGTGCAGTTTGTTTTGCCTCCCAGATAAGAGATGTCAAACCCTACAAGGTCCCCTCTCTCTGTGCCCCTGCTCTACCTTGGCACTCCAGCTCCATTGTACCTGGGCACCCTGATCTTAACATTTCTTTCCAACTCATTGTGTTTGAAAAAAAAAAATCAGTGGGAGATCTGAAGTCAGGATTATAATTTAATGGGAAAATTAAAAATAAGTGCAATAATATAAGAAAAAACACTGACAGAGTCATATACAACCTGACACCCTGTTAGTCAGGGTGGTGGCAGCAGTCCAAGTGAAGTAGTTAGGTTGAAGCAGTGATCCTGTGGAAGGTCTGGTCTCCACCTGAAGCTCCAGTGGTAGCTCTTGTCCTCTGGGAATCCAGCAGACAGGAGCTGCTTGTGCAGTTCAAAGCCAGGTTATATCCAGGTGGGAATGCTTGGCTCCTCCCCCTGGGTGGAGCATCTCACAATAGGATGAGATAATTCCAGAGTCATGCAGTTGGTTTTTGATGAGCAATTAACAGTTATCAGGGGTGAGTCAGAGCAGGAGATAACAGCCTGTGCCCCACAGCTGGTGGTAATAGAATACTAAATACATCTACATTGTGACCTAGGACACCCATTGTCATCTTTGCCCTTTAGATAGATAGCTGTATTACATTCCCCTTTTTCCCATTGTCCTTGATGCATCAAAAATAAAGCCACTCAGCCTGATCTTGCACATAAACATCAGACTTGATTCATTGACACCTCAGAAGTGATTTGGCCAGAGTAGAAGAATTGGCTCATTCCAATGCAGTTTTGAAACATGCAAACTGTTTGGCATGTTTAAAACCAAACACTACTCCTTCTGCTTGAATTTGTGCATGCAATTGGCTAACAATAATATACAATTAAAAAGGTAGATTTGTCTTGCATTTTAGAGTGTATAATCAATCCATAGCCACAAAATAATGATGCTGATCTCATATACTTTCCTTTGTGTGCAACAATAGCAATAACATAAGCACGAGAATTCTCTTTGGTGAGGGGAGTCAGCCAGGGTCAAATTAATAAATTATTTACAAATAAAACAGCTCCAACTGTGGGACATGTCAGTCCATCCTGGGAGGAGTTGGTGCCAGAAGCCAATAGACAGGAGGAGGAAAAACAACTACAGCTGCTGTGAATGGTTTCTCAGGGGAAGCCAGCTGGCTGGGATTTCTTGAGAGCTCAAAGAAACTGCTGGCATGAGGTATTTATGTGTTTTTCCCTGAGGGATGGAGAGATGTCTAGGGGAGGATGAGTGGTGAGAATTGTCCTGGAGCCAGCAGGGATTCCCTGCTGGGCTGGGAGAGCCATGTGGAATTGGCTGATAAGGAAGTTTCTGTGTAGTTCAAGAAGCTGCAGTTAAAGGTAACCAAGGGAAAAAGAGAATAAAAGAAGGGTGGATCACTTCACTGAACTCTTCAGAGGTGGATTGGTGGCACAGGGTGAGACTGAGGCTCACTGAAGTGTCTTCTATTAACTTCTCTGAGGTGGGAGCAGGGAGGGAAAGGGGAAGTCTCTGCACAAGGAGCTCAGAAAAGCCAAGAAGAAATGCTTAGAGGGGAGTGGCAGCAGCTAAAGGCAACAGACCTGGAAGCATTTCTGTTGAGAGTTTTGAGAATTATGTGTGTGAAGGAATGCTTTTATTGGTTTGGAGCTCTGCTAAGTGGTTTTCCAAATGAGATGCTTTGAGTCTTATTGTCACATATTAACTTCAGGGATTTTAGTGTTCTCCTTTTGCAGGCTAGAAAAACAGAAAAATATATCAACAATGTCTGGAAAGTTGTTTCTCACTGAGTATTTTGCAGTCTTATTTTAAAAAAGAAATTATAATTAAGCCCTTATGTGTATCCACCTTTATAGTCTACGTACATCTCTTAATGCATTAATTGCTTGGAGTCCAGATTTGCCTCTTAATGCAGTAATTGCAATTCCAAAATATCTGTTGAAAGTCTGCTTCTAATGCTGTCTCAGACTCTGGAATAAAGAAATAAAATTGCTCCATTTTAATGTCAGAAGCTAATGTATGCTTTTAATCCAGCTTCACCCAATATTAAAAGCACTTTGTTTTTAATAAACTTGAGGGTGAATAAGAAATCATTTTGTTACTGTGACTAATATGGAAATGGGTTTCTGTCCTATGAAATGTATAGTCTGTGTACAAAGGAAAATGAATTTTCAACTTGGAAACAGCTTTATTGATGTTTTTAAATGAAGTGAGAACGGCCCAGTTCCTTAAATTGAACCTGGAGAAGCAAAGACGCACTATTAGTTTTATAAAGTCATTTCATTGTCAGTAACCTAATAATTACTGTAAATTGTATATGTAACAATAATCCCTGAGTGTTACTCATTATGAGCAGATAGTCAATGATGTGATAAGGCAAAAGTGTAAGGTGATAAGGAAGGTGGGTAATTACAGTAATGACTGATTTCCCACAAAGTCTGGTGGTGTAATTTATATGCTCTGCAGCAGTTAGAATGGCAACAAATCTGCAAATGCTGCCTTCATCCCATGGCTCTTTTCCTAATGGAATGCAACTACTATCCACAAATCCAGAATGTTTTGTTAGAGTATTTGGAAAAATACTTACCTTGAAACCAGCAATGTGTATTAGCAAATAAAAAGCATCCGTTGTTAAGAATGCATAGAATGAAAAGGAATGGTGCTACTGAAATTATTAGACACTCAAAAATAACTTCTTGGTCTGTACAGAGTTTCCCAGTATAGCTAATGTGTCACAGATATGACTTGAACATGCAGAGATGCAAACTCAAAAGTTGGTTGGCTTTGCTTTTGTATTTTTATGAGTCTTAGGTGTTCTTTCAAATATTTCCCTGGACTTCCATCACTTATTTAGCATGTGGGTGCCCTAGGTATACATATATCTGGACATCCATACCTGAACCCCTTGAGGTTGTGTATTGAGATCCATGTGCAATATTCTTTCTGCATTATTTTTGTTTGCACTCTGTGCTTGTGGTGAATCCCAGCCAGCATTGCTGCCTGGCAGGATTTGGTTCATTTTGCCTCTGCAGTGCTCAGATTAGCAGAAAAAAGATCCTGTTGAATTCCCCACCGGGGTGAGCCAGGGCTATTGCTGCCTGTGCCAGATGGCTGCAAACCAAGAGCAGATCACCACTGAATCTGATTGCCACGAGGCCTTAAAATAACCATATAAACATCTCAAAGAATCACCTTGCTCTTTCAAGGTGGGTGCTGTTGTAGGCAGCAGCACTGGTGGGGAAAACAGGTCTGAGATGGTGATAATGAGGTCAGGATCTGTGGCTGAGGTCCTGGGCTGTGTGATCACATTGCTCTGAGCAGAGCAGACCTTGGAGCTTTGTCCTTCTGGCTGTGCATAGCCAAGGCTGCAAAATGCCAGCAGGAAGGGCTGCCAGAGATTCTCACAGCACTACTAACTGGTCAGCAATGTGGTGTTGTAAAATGCATGTTCGTTTAGCTGGCAGCTGTTGGCATTTTAACTGCTTAGTGGAGGAGGTTGAGGATTGATTTTGGGTTGTCTTGGATCTGATTTGAGTCTCTGCTCAGTGTCCTGAGTGCCTCAGAGCAGAGCTGCCCCAGGAGCAGCCTTGGGCATGTGGGGCTGTGCTTGGGAGTGAACAAATAGCAGTGTCTTGGTGACACACAGCAGCCTGTGACACCTCCTGGGGAGGGGTTTGTCCCATATCCCAGGCAAACAAAATATATGGAATTGCATACTCTGGGACCTGTAATTATAGGGCAGGAACAGATCCCTTTCTCCTGCAAAACCCCTTTTTAATCACCCACCAAAGCTATGCAGGAAGAGCAGGAAGACAGGATTAATACCAGCCAGCACTCTTGGGCCATTTCCACAACACCCACAAACTCCCAGCCTAGCCCAGGCTTTCTCATTTAGTGGTCTAACTAGCTGTAATCAAATTTAGTATTATATATAGAAGCTACTGGCTCCTGTCTGAGCTTTGTCTAAAGATTTATCTTGGTAATAAGATTATACTAATAATTGCATTGAGTTTGTCTTAGCTCAAAATGTTTTTGTTAATCAGAGCACTGTTTGCCAGCTTGGTGAGTTATCTTCTACTTGTATTAAATGGAAAAACTATGTAAACTGAAAGCACAGAGTAATAACTGTAAGGAACAATCATTTCAATGACTTGAACAGAGATGGCCAATTACTTAATAACCTCTTCATATGAAGAGATTCTTTTGCTAGGCTTCTGTTCATGCCCTCAGATTTAAACAGCTTAAATGCTCTGTCTTCTTCAAACTCAACATAGCAAATGAGTTATTATGACTAAACCAGAGTAGTATATATAGGAAAGACTATATGTAATAACCCTCTAAAATGGAAAACCGAGATCTGATGCTTAGCTAAAGTTGTCTTTGCCTTGGCAATAATCCATAATGTGTGTTTAATCAAGCAAGTGAGAATGTGTTTTGCTTTTATTTTTTTTTAAATACACTTTTCCATCAAAATTGAGAACTTTACAGAAGTTTGATTTCAACAGGGTTGTTTAATGAAGACACAAATCTTTTTCTATCAAGAGTTAGATTAAGGGTAATATTTTCAAATGTGCCCGAGTGACTTGAAGAACTGAATTGAATTTCTGACACTAACACAGGCATTTCACATGCTTCCAAAGAAATAGGTTTCTAAAGCATCTGAGTAATTTTTCATTTCAAAAATCACCCACACATTCATTCCTATATTAAATAGGAAAGTATCAGGAAAAATTTCTTCTTAGATCAGATACTTAACCTAATCTTATATTCATTGCTAGTCACAAAATTTAAATTTTTAAAGAGCAAGCATAAAGAAAAATAGCTTCCACTTTGTTCTAAAGTCAGGTTGAATTGTTAATTTAAGATAAGAATGTGATGAATCTGAAAAGATTACAGATGCATGATTAAGATCTCGGTACCATAGCCATTATCAAGCCCTACAGGCTCCCAGGAGAGGAAACTCTGTCTTCTCCCTGCTCCAGAGGTTGTGGTGTGAAGGATTATCAGGATTATATCCTGACCTCCTGATTCTGAGCTTGGCTTTTCTTGCAGAATCTGCACTGCAATGGACAAACCCATGGTGCTTTTAGCTGTTCCTGAACGTGATAAAACCGCTCTGGATGATCCTGTAGATCATCACCAGAGATGGTTTCTCCCACTCCTGAACAGTTTCAGAGTCCCTCTGGACTGTGAAGTTTCATCCTCCCCCTGTCAGGGTGAGTGGGTTTCTGCCTCCATAAAACTCTGTTTGCCTTGAGAATTCCCTGGGATAACTGTACTCAAGAATTTCTTAGGGCAGTCAGGATTTATATAGCCATGGAAAAATATTCTGGTTACTTATTTCTTTTTCTCTGCTTCAGTGTGAAAGTAGAAAGGAGTAATAACAGCATTATCATCATGTTTTGTTGGCATGTGACCTTTAGGCAAAGAACAGAATAGTATGAAAACTGAATAGAGAACAAACATTTGTGCATGCAAACATAGCCACAGGCACTATTAGGTGTTCTAAGAGAAAATAGATTAACTTTGTTATTAAGAACTTTCTTAGGAAACTGTTTTAGACATGTTGGATAACTTCAGCTGCTTTCCTCAGACTGAAATAATGTTTTCCGCCTCACAGAAATAGTGATATAATTGTTTTCATTCTAGTAGTGATCTGTATGTGATGAAGGACATAAATTGTATGAGAAAAAGCAAGGAAATCATCAAAAAGGGACATGAAGCAGTGACAGGACTGGGCTTGTGTTAGGTAAGGAGGAGTCTCTAAAGGTCCCTGGAAAGGACAGCCAGTTGTCTCCTTTCTCTCCATTCTGAAATGTTTGCAGGATTTGGCTTATGGCTTCACACATGTAAAATTTGTCTAAATTTTGTTTTATGTGTTCAGGACATCTTCCTTCAGTTCTTTTTGGGGCTCATTGTGCACCAGATTGGTGAAAGATGACACTGCTAGATCATCTCCCTGTTGCACTTAGGAGACTTTTTAATGCAAATCTAAATTTTAAAGAAAGATGATGACTCCTGTAATTCTTAGTATCTTTTCAATAACTGTGGAAAAAGCATGTGCTGCATTTGGATAGTGATGGCATCCTTCATGTTCCCAAGAATCAAACTTTACCATCCTCATGCTGCTGAGGTACCACTGTAGTATTTCACTTTCAGAGATGGAAGAGAGTGGATCAGGGTTGGGCAAAAAATCAGCGAGTCTCTAAATAATGTATCTTGTGGGGGAAGGAGGAGGGGCAGAAGCACAAAGTATTGATGTTAGGTCAGCCAAACATCCAAGCATGTCTTTAGTAGGATGTTGTGGTAGTGAAGTTTAGAGGAAAGCTAGACATTTTAAGCCAGAAACAAGGTAAGATGTCTAGACATCAATAGCATTTACTGCATGAAAGATCTATCAAAGAAACACAGCAGACTTACAATAAAAGGTAAAGATGTTTTTAGTTGTGGGGTGTTTTTTCCCCTTAGCTTGCACAGTTTATGCTCAGTGACCTTCAGTCTCATCCCTGTATGTGGTATGAATCTCCTCTGAAAAAGAAATTTACTTTAAACTTGCAGCTTCTGTTTGTGGCTCAAAGAATTGCTGCAGAGTAACTAGCAGTGGCCTTTAAAGAAAAACATAAAAATTAGATCAGTTATTTCAAAAGAGTTACTGAAATTTATATTATGAATTCCATGGCTGAAAAATAAAAATGTAGTGCCACCCACCTACGATGTCACAGTGATTATTGCAATTAAATGTAATATTGCTAATGCATAATGTAATTATAAAGCGTTAGAATGTTAATTAATATACCTTGTAGTATAATGCATACCTAGAAATTAATCAGCTATGCAGATGAGAAGGGCGAAGTAGTTCTAGGTAGAGAACCTCTAATTAGCACTGTAACATTAAACAATTAACACTGTGATGTTAGACAAACATAACAAGCAACAGATCATATAAAACACAAAAAGGACATGAGAAAACACAGCGTTATGAACCACATTTTCAGTGAGAATTCTGCTATGGATGGTAAAACCCCTGCAAAGCCTGACACTGTTGTGTTTCCTCTGCACAAGCATTTGCAAAACATGACTGAATAAGCACTATACAGAAGGATTCACTTTTTCAGAGGTCTTGTTTGTGTTGACTTTGGAAATGGTTCATTTAGCTCATGTAATTAGTCTTGTTCTGCTAATACACCAGGTGTGGAAGGTTTCTTCTGCCCAGACCAGTTCATATCCCTATAAAAAATATTATGTGGTAAATTATTTCTGTTCCTATTTCTATGTTTATATTCATGTACTGGGAAGTTTGTTTTCAGCTCTACACTGCAAGAATTGAGCCTGATATGTAGCTGTTGTTAGTAGTCAGTAGTCAAGGTATTGCTTAGAATGTTCCAAAAAGTGCCCATTTTGGAGAAGTGGCAGAACTGAAACTGCAGGAAGGGATTTTTCACTGGCATGCTCTGTTATCATCTGAACATTTACACCAAATTGCTCTCCAGCAGGAGCCTGAAACTATAGAGTTGTGATCAGCCTCAGCTATTTCAGTTTCAAAATGAGCAGATGAAAAAATTCTTGGGCTGTTAAAATCTGAAAAATGAGGTTTTCTCATGTCAAAGACAGGATGTGGGCTGATAAAATTTCCACTAACTGCTAAGTGGATAGGGATACTCTATACCCCCCACAGTTTTATTTTTCTTCTCTTTACTTCCCTTTATAATCTCATTTTGTTGTGGACTTTTTGCTGAGAGTTGCCAGGTTTTGCTTTCTACTAAGAAGGTGCTGTTCCTGAGGGAGAAAGCTCTGGGGAAGTATTCAGTTCACTCTGATGGTCCAACATTCTTAATCAAATAAGATTTAAGAACCTTATTGATACTCATGTTAAAAAGAAAGTGGTATATGTCAAAATATTGGCATCAAATGCACTGTCTCACACTCCTAGAATACTCACTCCAGTTCTGAGGAAAAACCAGAAATAACAATTGTATAATTCCTTTGGAGCACCTAACAATGTCTATTTAAAGAAAAAATAAATCAAGCTGAAATGGGAATGTAGGGAATCTGTGTCTTGCTGAAGATGCAGGACTGTTATATTTATGAATGAACAGGAGCCATCAGGGTTTGGTGTGAACTAAAGATTTTATCTACTTATTAAACAATGTGCTGTTTCCTACCACGCTTGGGCAGTTTTCAGTAAATTCATGTTTCACATGGAGTTCTAAAGAAACATGAAATTTCTTTTTGCATTTGCAGGGGTTTTTAAGTTACATAAGAATAGCCAGTTTATTATGATATCTTGTCATGGTTAAAATGCTAAACTTTTCCCAACTGTTTAGAAATATTTTGAATATTATGGAAGGAACACATTCTTTGCATTTGACCTTAGTTTGCTAGCTTGCACTTGGGAAAAAATAAAAAAGGCAAAAGAAAAATCAAATCCTGGCATAACACTACTAAAATGCTTTAAAGGCAATGTTAAGTATGGATTAAATACTTACAAGGAGCTTTGGAAATTGAAATGGAATGTAAAGATTGTGAAAGCAATCAGAGGTCTGCACTGCTGTAGGTAAGCACAGCATGTGGGACAGATGGGTTCACTGCTGGGGCAGTCGTGGCCCCTCTGGGAGGCCTGGAAAAGCTCTCTGAGTTCACCTTGTCTGTCCTTGCCCTCCCACCCTTGATTCAATAGTTTCTTCTGCAGAATCCTCACCTCAGTCTGAGGGCCTCAGAGGTATAAAAGCTGTAATTCAGCTGGGCATGGCACATGGGTGCCCTTGGTGATTCATATTCACCTTTCCCATTTCTTGTAATATTAATCTTGGAGACAATTTTGACACCACATCATTTTTTCTTCTTTAATTTGCTGTGATAAATTTAATGTTCAAGGAAGGCACCTGACTGACAGACCCAGAGAATAAAATTATTCATGAGGCAGGTAGTTAGAGTTTAGGCAAGGATCAATTTTTTAATTGTCACACTCTTGACTTTGAGGACTTCTTAGTGGGATTTCTGACTGAATAGTACAACTGGAAACAGATCTGACTCTTTATACTTGTCCATAAATGAAAAAAACCAGAGATCTGAAGATGCATCAAAGACAAAATACTCTTCTGTCTTCAAGGAGAGCACTTGGGAAAGCCACTGCCCAGGTGTGATGCCAGGAGCAGCTACTTGCCCTTGGCCTGGAAAAGAGCATCCCAGGGGCTGTTTTACCTCAAAATGGGCTTAAAAACACCTGCAGAGAGGTGAAATTGTGGCTTGAATGGTGGAGACACCAGGGAATCCTGGATGTGCTAAAACCTTCCCATGGCTGCACTTATCTTTTTACTCCACTGGCAGCAAAGCAAAGCAATGCTCCAAAACAACCTGACCCCTCTCTTCACCTCTGTTGGGGCACTTTAAACACAATTATTCTCCTCCTGGCTGGCCAAGCTCTTTTAAAGCACAGATTAAACACAGAAGGCTCTCATGGTAACTGTGCTGCACCAGAAAAATATATCCCTGGGTGGCCAGGGACATGTTGGATATATCTTTGTATCAAAGCCAGACTGCTCGATGCTGAAGGTGACTGAGGGAGGAATTCATGTTCCTGCTCTGCTTTCTTTGCTGTCATTTACACTTGAGCTGCTAATAAGAATTTATAGTGTTGTAAACTGGAACGACTTCTGGAAGTGCTGCTTCTCTGTGAGAGTGTTTCTGGTATGTCTGTATGTTGTGGTGGTCTTTTATTATTATTATTTTAAGCTGTTGGGACTTTTCTGATCTGACTTACGCAGGCACAAGGTCAGACTAACTTCAGAGTAAATGAATGCATTGAATTCAAATGTGTCTACATGTGATGCAGTGTAACTCATGCCTTTGTTTTGCTTATGAAATAGCCTGGTGAGTGTAGGAGGACAAATTAAATTAGAGCCTGAGTCAGTTTCCATCACAGAGCCTGAGCTTGGCCTTCCTCAGCACATAAATTTATAAAAGAGTTTGTTCAGTGGTTGATCAAGAAGCATATTTGTGCTTTACCCACTCAGGGCATGCAGCTTGTCACAGCCATCTGCTCAATCCCCCTCCTTTCCAGGGTAGCCAATCTGAGGCTAAAATATTGACAAACAAGCTCTGCTGCTAAATTAAGACTTAAACAGCAAAGAGAGAATGGATGTGAGTTTTAAATTCTCCAGACATTCATGCTACGTGTGCTGCTGTTAAAATTACAGTGATGAGGAATGTGGAAAATCTGACATGTGTGATAATTGTTTTCAAGTAATTTTAGTTGGGCTAGAAGTAGAGAGGATGAAAAGAGCCTCCCAAACAGATATCTTGAGTCACTGTTTGTTGTGGTCACTTGTGTAGCTGTAAATGAAACAGCCTGTGTTGTGTTGGTCACCTCTAAGGGTGTTGTTGCTGAAGATATTATTGCCATGGGCAAAATGGAAATTGTTTTGTTGATTTTTCATGGTGAAAAGCCCACTTCTAAATAGCTCTCTTCCAGTGCATCCATGGCCAGGAGCTACCCTCTGGCAAGAATGGAGAAGGGTTAAGAAAAAAAAGAGTCTCAGCTTTCTGTTTGTTCTTCATTATCATGCTTTGCACATGAGCAGCTTAAATGCCTGACTGTTATGGAGTCATGTATGGAGTCACGTATGGAGTTAAAAAAATGGAGGAGGAGGACAACCCCATTTTCAAGGAACAGCCTCAGGGGTGCTCTGCACCTTGCTAAATCCTTACATCTGCTGGTTCATCTGCCTGGGACAGCACAAAGATCTGCTGAAGTTAAAATACAAGACAGGGCAGTGAGATATGAGAAAAATAAGATTTGGATAAGGACAGAGCATTAATTTAAATATTTCAAGAGAGAGTGGGGAGAGGGGAAGAAGGGTGGGTGGACTCTATCTCCGGATTTTTTTTAGAAGTTTGTATTTACAATATGACAATCATCCCTTTCCATAATACTTTGCTCAGCAGAATGATTTAGGGTTTTTTGCTGCCTTACCCATTAAAGCCAGAAGCTGTCAGGTTCAGCAGCCTTCAGAAACACCTTTTAGAGAGAATGAGATCTGTGATGTCAGAAAAAGAGAGGACTTTTCTGCAGTTATTTTCTTGTGTATAGAAAGTGGCACTGAAGTAACACAGGTGCACTAAAAGCAAATGAAGAGATTTTTTTTGGAGAGATCACTGCTGAGGAAAGCACCTGCCATCACAGCCACAGTAATAAAAAGATTTGTAAAAGCCATTTTACTCCCTGCTTCTGAAAATGTCAGCTGCCTTGCCTCCTTGTGCTGTGGTTTCCAGGTTCCTGGGGGTTGCTCCTCAAGCTTCCTGTGCCTGCCCAGACTGTCTGCTGTTTCTCCTCAATATGACAAGAACATGGTAAATCCCTTGTTCATCTGCTGTTTGGTGCTAAATCAGTGCAAACTGCATTTCTAGCATCTGTCTGAGAGTCACTTTCAGCCCTTCCTGCTTCCAGCAAGCTCCTCTCCCAAGCCAATGCCTGCACAGCACTGTGACCTTGATTTACAGAATTTTACAACCTCTCTTATCTCTGCCTCATTTTCTCTGCTTCTTCCATGTTCAGCCATCTGAGGACCTCCCATGTTTTGAGTAGTCTGACTTTCAGGAAAGTTAATTAAACTCCCAGCCTTAATGTTACCTTAATATTTGCCAGTTTAATTTGATTTTTATGTGTGTAGTTTTCTCCATCAAAGTGCCAACATTTGCTGTAATTTAAACACTGTAGTGTCTGATGCTTAGATTACCAAATGACTGCAGCGTCTAAGATGCTACAATTTCCCATAATAACAAGAAATGTTTTGGTCCTTGACTCATGTAAACAGTGTTTCATAAAACCGTGAAGGCAGGGAATTGCATCTTTTCACCAAAAATGAAGATACATTGCAAACCTAGGAGCGAACAGAATATTCTTTTTGTCCAGTCATGGGTTGTATTTTTATTTGGAGGTCTCAAAACACTACTCTGAGATTGATGATATATAATGAGTGCTAATCTGAGCATTGTATAATGTTATGGAGATGGAAAATTGTATTTATCATATCTTATTTGCAGTGAAATACCTAATTGGAAACAGTAAAATGTGTCTGTAGCATTTTTGCTTTCTGCCTGGCTTTGGGTTTCGTCTTTATTTAAGTGCTGTTTCAGCATATTCCTGGCTAATAAGGGAAGGTGTTTTACATCATTTTAGCAAAGTGGAACATTGGAATTATATGACTGAAAATCTATATTGCCATTTTTCATTTTTATTATTACTTTTTCATAATTAGGCAATAAATATAAGCTATGCTGATCTGTATGATTATGGCAAGCTCTCTTGCATACTGCAAAGAATGAGGGAGTAGGTGGAAGAAGATTCCAGCTATGCTTGGAAAAAACTAAAACTAATATTTTAGTATGTTGCCTGCTGTTATTTACATCAAGAGTGTGTTTGGGTCATGTGGCAAAAAAAACCAGATTGCCCCCAAGCCATATGTCTGTAAACTTTTCTTGTAAATATGAGTTGGACATAGTTCTCTGGAATTTTTTTTGAGGGCAAACTGCCTCTACTCACCCTTTGAGAGTCACTTCAGTGAAGAGCAGATGTGATAGGCTAGAATCAGCTTCCTGCCTAGATCTTGTCTCCATTTAATGAGCACAGTTACAGATATTTTCCCGAGGAACAGGGAAGAAAATACATCCTTTTCCTGCTGTGTGTAGATTCTGGAAATTTGATAAAGAGAACAGACAGAATCACATGAGCAGGGCTAATAAAAAGACAGGCAGGGTAATAAAATGCACACTGAAAGCTGTGGTTGGAAGTGAGGTGGCAAAGTTATTTATCACATTAACTGAGCATTCTCTGCAGCATTGTTGGTGATTACAGATGCAAATTGTTGTCAAAGCTGCAGAAGGACTTTGCTCCTCCCTCCCAGGTTCTCTGTGCCAAATTCTGTTCATCCTGTGTGTGACTGGGTGACAAATCTTCCTATTAATCACTATTTACGTAAAAGATGTGCTACCATGTCACAGCATTGCAGTCACATTTTATTCTCATGTTTTATATAGTTATCTTTTTGTTTGGCATCACTATCATAACTTCTCATATAATAATAATAATTATAGTGTCATCATAATTATGTAACTGTGCAGATAGCTGTCTATAAGGGTCCTTAAGTTCAGAAGATGAATATTGAGAAAAAACCCACTCGTGTTGCACTGTGAGGGTAAAGCAGGCCCTTTTAACAGCTTTGTGACTCAGAAAGTTCAAGTCACAAGTTTTCTGATTATGTTTTGATCAGTAGGATTCAGAGCTCTGTTTATAATTGAGAAATTGCTTTTCAAATTGTGTCTTCCTTCAGTGTATTCAGGAGGTGAACCTTTTCCTTGAAAGCTAACTTACTTTTGGCTTTCAACCTAATTTGCCAAAGTGTTAAGGTCTTTGGCCTTTCAGTCTGTCAAAATATTTTATTGAAATTTCCAAATGGGGCCAGCTGCTTTCCCGATAATCATGATGTTTGTAATCAGTCTGGCAGTAACTAAAATGACTGTGTTCTTGCCAGTAATAAAAATAGATTCAGAAGTGTTGTTTTTGAAGACTCATTGTGAGACCTTTCCCACACTTTTTTTCCAGATTAAAAAAAATTATGAAAATAATGCTCTTGAACTTTCAGGGTATACAATGGCTGAACTAATTGTGTGCTGGAATTTCTTATAGTATGTCCAGGTACATCGTGTTCAGAGGTAAAAAAACCCCAAAAAACAACCAAGACAAAAACCATAAACCCTAACTTTGGTGGAAAAAGCCCCAATACAAAAAGCCCCTCTAGTTTTGGGTCTTTTTAAAAATGTTTGTTTTGGGAGGGCTATTTTTGCTTATTTTTGTTTTTGTAGGGAGTTTTTGGTTGTTGTTGTTGTTTTGTGATTTTCTTTTGTTTGTTGTGTTGGGTTTTTTGTGTTTTGTTGGGGTTTTTGTTTTGGGTTTTTTTTTGTGGGGTTTTTTTTTGGTTTTGTTTTTTTGTTGTTTTTTTGTTTGTTTGTTTTTCCCCTGGAGTTCTAGAAATGAATGAGTTTAAGTCCAGTGTTCCTAAAGGGGTTGTGTGTGACTGTGTGTATGGAGTTGCAAACATTTGGTCATATTTTTATCTACTTGATATAAAAATAAATCCATTTTCTCTCACAGAACCAAGCATGGTCCATTTAAATTTTTTTCACATGTTGGCTGATTGGCATTCCCTCAGGAGAAAAAAGCTGCACAGAGCATTACAAAGGGTTGGTTTCCTTAGAGACTCTGCTGTGGAATTGTGGCAGTGTGTTCATTAAGCAGTATTGAGCAGGATATGATATCTGCATTATAAAACCTCTGATAAATGGGATGGGAAGTCCAGATTCTTAAAGGTGGTTTAAGAATCACTAAGCATTAAGGTTACTAAGCATTGCAACATACAAAGAGTTGGTATGGCAGCCAGGGATTGGTTTTTTTCCCAAATATTCTATCCAGTTCACTACCTAAAATATAGAACTCAGTATAATTCCATGAAATATTAAGTCCAAATTCACCATCTTCTGATGAAAAGCTCTTTAAACTGAAATATTTGTGAAATACTCTAAATGCCACAACATTTCCTGAGTCTATGCTATTGCTACTGGTTGGTTTTTTTTTTTTTTGGTGTTTGCTGATAGAGACAAAAGCACTTGATGAAATACTCAATTTGTTTGTAGATAATTGCAGTTAAAAAAATTATTTCTCACCCTGCAAGATTTTTCAACTGCTTTTGAAAATTTTCTGCGAGATGTGATTCACTGTCTCTTCTTCTCTGGATGTGGTAATTCCCAAGTCCCTTTCCTGATCTGAGACTAAGTTACTGGCAGCAATGTTTTGTCTCTCAGCATTATATGTACAAGTAATTTAACACATCATGCTCATACTGGATCAGATAGTACGTTTTCAAGTGTTCTGTCTGATATTTATACTCACTCTTTTTTATTCCTTTGAAACCTTCTTAAAAGTAGCTGGAAAACATTCCTGTTGCTCCATTTGCCAGAACAGAGGCTGCTCTAAAGGAGCAGACCTTTAACTGCAATGCTGAAATGTCAGACAGCAGCTGGATATCCTCAGTCCCAGCCTTTTATTTAGCCCAACTTTGTTTGCCTTGTTCAGATAGATGAGATAACAGCTTGAGACCACCAGTTTTGTTACAGTCCACTTTGCTCTGTCTCTCCTGTTTATCTGAAAGGTGTTCAAAACCTTGCACCTCATGTTGTGTCATATGTGCAGAAATTAATTCTTTGGACTTGGATTTAAAACATCACATCATTCCAATGCATGGTTTTATTATTTTGCACACTGTAACATGGGTTCAGGGCTGGGACTGTGAGTTCAAACATGAGGCATTGCTCGAGTTCTTCCACACCTCTTGCATGGACTGTAAACCTACAAGTTTCTCCTCAGTGGCAGCTGTGGAAGCTCTGCTGAATTTGCAGTGTGGAAATGCCTCCACTGGCTACAGCTTCCCAAATCAACTGATTCCAAGGGTTCTGTGTCCCAGGTGGAAATTGGGGCTATGACTGTTTGCATTCAATCAAAGGAATTACAGGTCACTATGGACATGGGTGGTTAGGCACAAGTAAACTCCTGGTAAATAATAACTCCTGTGCAGAGTCCCTTGGCCTGTGAGCAAACAACAAATTACAAAGGCCAAAGATGGAAAATCTCTTAAATAAACTGTTCATAATTACTGCCATTTGCAAAGTGAATGGGGTGTTTAGCTTTATACTTTTAACAATCTATAAAGCACTCTATGCATTTGCAGTAACTTTTAATAGTCTCTATGGGGAGGGTTTTTGGTGCTTTGATAACTTATGAATGTCAGAAGAACAGTGGTGGACCTGCAGATGATTGTCCCTAGGTAAATGTGTGTGGTGAAGCAGAGGGAATTCATCCAAAAGTGCCTTTAAGGACCCAAGAGGAGAGAAGGGGAAATGAACTGCCTTTAAACTATTCCTGTGCATGTAGAGAAAGCCTCAAGTAGAGCTGAAGTGATCACCACCAATGGAGTGGTCAGGTCCAGAAGGGAAGAATTTTGTCACCCAGGCCTGAAGAACAAATAACTTTGTTCCAACCCTTGCCATGCTCGAGCTGAGTCAGACACAGCATGCTGTGTTCCTGTGCCCTCAGAGCTGACCCTGGAACTGAGCATCCCCAGCTTTGCTTCTTCTGAGCCATTCCAGGGACTCAGGCTGGCTCTGTTGGCTTTGAACTTGGGAAGCCATGATCAGCTACCTCACTTTCTTCCCCTGACTTCTGGCCCTTCTTCTCTCTGCTGTCACTGTTTCCATGAGCAGGAAAAGGCAGTGCTCTGCAGTCTGATTCCTTCAAGGGTTTTGTGGCACAAAGCAATGTGTGCCTTGTGACAAGAGCCATCTGTGTCACACTGAGGAAGTGTGACACTCTATATTCTATATCTTGATGTTATTATATTAAAGGCAGGAGCATTTAAGTGATTTAGACTAATTTAAGGCAACGTCATGGTCAGATTTTATTACTGATGAACATAAATGTTTTAATGTAACCAAAGACTAAACTTGTAATTTTCCTTCTGTTTCCTAGCCTTGTTCTTTAGCTCACTTACTCAATACTCTACAAAGCACTTTTTTTTTTAACTTGTGACTTCATTCCTCAGGTCTACAGTCTTAGCAAACGCTGAGCTATAATGATTCTGTTTATTCAGCTTCTACTTGGAAAACAAATCAAAGCAATCCTTCTGTTTCTACAGAGCTCAGAAATGTATTCACAGTGTTCCTCCCACACCTGGAATGTAACAAGCATCAAATAGCTTCCTTATGGATGTTTTCACCCACTGCTGTCCCAAGCAGTATTTGTGAAGTGCCATTGGATATTTGTTGTTTCTCCATCTAACTCAGCTTTGAATTCACCTGGACACAGAGATTCTACAGTTCCTGCTGCTGTTTCAGAATGAAATAATGAGGGGTTTTTGAGAAAAAACAAGTCCAGAACAATTTCAATGAAATGCCCTACTCCTGTGAGAGTTTGTCTGTTTGTCAACACACTTGTGGACCTGAGTGATGTGGTGCCACTGCAGTGCACGTCCTGCCCTTAAATCAATTCTTTTTGGAGAACTGATGAATTTCATCCTTTCCTCCAACCTCACAAACATCCCTTTGATGCAGTCTCTCGAGGATGCCAGTGCCTCATTTTGGCTTCTCAGCAGCATCCAGACACAGGGAGTAGGATTCAACCTTCCTGACTTTAGATATCACAGGGACTCCGGGCAATGAGAAAAATAAGCATTTCTGGTTCTTTCACAGAGAAAGAGTAACGATAGCATCGGAGATCCTATTTTTCTCTATTAAACAGAAGAGTGATACTTAAATAAAGCTATTTGCAGTGCTAATATCTAAATGAGGTGACTGCACCTTGGTCCTTTTGTCAGCTTTTATCCAACTTCATTAATGGCTCCCTGATTTGTCATCAGGCAATTTGAGGCTACAGTTTTCATGTTTCTTCAGTGTTATCATCTTTGTTTCTTCTTTTTGAGTTATCAAGTTTTTTTATTGGAAGTGCATTGTTTTCATGCAGAAATTCCTCACGCAGCAGCAAGGAAACAAAAGATAAAATGCATTGTATATTCCATTATTTGGGGAATAAAAAATTGGTATGTTTTTATCCTCTCCATCAACAAGTGGCCATTTTTCTTGAATTGATGCATTTCCTGAGTTGTCTGTGACCTTAAAGGACAGACAGCAAAACCAACCAGTGCAGAAATAAACAGGGAGCTGCAATTACACTTGAGATTGCAGGGGGTTTGATGTAAATTCCCTATTTCATGGTCAGATCAGGATAGTTTAGCATAGGAAATGTTATTGGGAGATTTGAAATGAATGGCCAAAGGCAAGTGCCAGAAAACCCCAGCCCCATCATTAGAGCTCTGCGTGTTCTTAAAGCCCTGCAGTTTATCAGTAGCCCTGGAGAGTTGATTATACACTGGTTTATTTAGACCCCAGATCCAGTTGCAGAGAAGGTTGGAAGGCCTTGGAGCTGTGCAATGAGCAGGGCTAAAATCCTTTATTTGCAAGTTGTCATTTAACTCTTTCAAACCAGCATTTTCAGGGACTTCAGCCCTGCTCAGTGACTGAGTCAGCTCCTTGGGTGTGAGCTTTCATGCAGGGGATGATTCAGCTGGTAAAATTATGTTACCCTGAAATTACTTCGGTACTTAGCATTTAATATTCTTCCCTTTCGCTCTGCAATTAGCTTTTACTAATGCAATTTAATCTATTTGTAACATTTCTTGAAAATCATAGTCGACATGATTTGAAACGAAGTTAAATCTCTTGAACTTTTCCTTACGTTAATTTGAAATGCCAACAGGGCACCAACTGCTGTGAAAATTAATGAATGAGCTACACCAGCCTGTCTTTCATTTCACTGGAATGACTTCACTCTCAGGGAGCATATGTGCCAAACAAGCTATTCTCCAACACTGCAGATGATGCTGGAGGGAGAAGAATTTTGTCGCTGGTGGGGCTGAAGGGTTAGATTTGTGGATCCCAATTTCTTTGCAGGTACATTATGGAGCTCAGGTTATGAGAGAGGAAACTCCCCTCAGAAGGATATTTTTATTTTGGAGAAAATTTATTTAAAATATGTGAAATTCTGCTACACAAAAATACAGACCACCGTGGTAGCATTTTTCTGGGAGTGCTTTGCTCCTCATTTAAAAATTCCCAAACAGGATACTCAGCTTTCTTAAAAGTGAGGGCAATTTGTCTGTGTTATTTATTAGATGTTAAGCTGCAAAAACCATGCAATGCTGCCACTGAAGTAGAACTAAATAACTGCAGAGTAATGCACAGTAATTTGGTTCAAAACTGCGGATTGCACTTTTTTCTTATCCTGAAGAGCTGGGGAAGTGGTTTGTCTTAACAGTTACAGCAGAGCTCCTGTGCATCAAAATAAATATCAGGAGAGAATAAGACAAAAAAAAATTAACTTCTTAGAAATGCTTGTGAGCCAAAAGAAGATAAACACATGCAGATAATATTTTTTCTCAGGTAATGTATATCATGTTGTATTAATTAAATCCCACTTGCAGAATCTTGATAATTTTATTATGGTGATTAGAAGTGCTGTATTGAGGGCATGAACAACTGTGCTATGATTTTCTGCTAAAATTCCCTTTGGCATTCTGGATTTTGGCTTTTTTTTTTTCCCCTTCAGACATGACAGCAGTTATTGATTGTGTTCCTGCTGACAAAATTTTAATATCTTTCTATTTAAACACATGTACACATTCCAGTATAGCCTTGAAACAACATCCACACCATCTCACTGCAGGTGCTTTGTTGACTCAGGTGGGAAATTCAGTTCTTAACTTGAAGTTGTAAATATACTTTTTTTTTGTCCCACTGTTTGCAGTCTCTAATAACAAATGAAAATAAAATCAAATTTTGTGATCAGTAAAACTGTGACATGACATTCTCTCCTAGATAAATGATCAAATAAGCAATTTTACTTCCACCCAGACTAAATAAATGGCATCAAAAGTAATACATTTTTTTATACTCAGCATTGCAGTCAAATAATGAAAAGACTAATTGGATTTGGACTTGGAAAAATGCCCCTGCTGTGCTCCAAAAATTGAAACATTGGGTAAACTGTGAAATAAAATAAAAGTACGGGGCAGATGTGTTCTGATTATTGTAATGCAAAGGATTCACCATTTCTACTCTGACTTGGGCTGGATTTAACAGGCATAATGGCAATTTTTTGTTGATACACACAAGCTGCTCACTCTGCTTGAGCGAAATAAAACAAAAGAATGTTTAAAGTCATCTTTTAGGAAAGGGACTTGAAGAGATTTGTTGAGCCCAGGACAGAGTGGGAACTGGTGATGGACTCAGCTGCACAGGGAGTTGTTCTGCCTTGGTCAAGCCAGGGCAGATCTGCTCCCTTTGCCTCCCCCAGGGCAGCATCTCTGAGCCTGGCTGTGCTGAGCTCAAGGACACAACAAGGTCATCTCTCATGTCATTTTTCATCCCTTTCCTAGTTAAGTGTCATCCTCCCTCTCTGCTTGTTGTCAGACACCAAAGTGGTTTCAGACATAATTTATGGCTCTGATTTATACATCAAAACACGTCCAAGGGAATGCTTAAGGGGCAGATTCCACCAGTCTGAGAAGGGGAGTATGAGCAGCACACGTGGTGGAGTGGATTTGGGACTTGAGGTTTCAGATGGGCACAAATTCAGATTTGTGCCTCCTGGAAGCAACAGCTGTGCAGAGGAGTTGCACAGAGCAGCCTCAGGGTTGGGGTGCAGCAGCCAAGGCTCCCCAGCTCTAGGGAAAGGTGGGGGATTGTGTGTCAGAACTGCACTAGGAATTGCTTTGATTGCTTGGAAGTGCCACTCTGTAGGACACAGGGGTTGCCAATTCCCACATCATGTATACTTAGTATTCCTGGATAAATTGGTGGATAATTAAATATCTTAAAATTCTTGTGAATTAGATTTTTATAAGATATTCATAAAGGAAATTGTTAGACCAAAATTGGGAAGGGATTTAAGAACAGATTAGACAATGTCACTGGTTTAGGGGTATTTTTAAGCATCCTGGTCTATTTTTATTTCATCTGGCTCAGGAAAGTCCTTTATCTTGGACCACCAGACACTACACATGGATGCTATGGTTATGTTCACTACATTCATGTTCTGTTTCTCATGCTTTCTTTTCAATGTCTGAAATTTGTCACTTATCCTCTTATAAATGCTGTGGATTTCCACATTATTGGTTTTGGACTGATATAATTTTTTAAAAAAATATTTTTCCCCTAACCATTTTTTTTTTTATTTTTAAAATAAAAATTGAAATATTATATCTGAAAATATCAGAATGAAATAATTCAACATATCTGGCCTTGTTTCTGAAGACTTTTTTTTTTTCAGCTTGGACAGTTTCTCTCAGAAATTCCTGAAGGGTATATTTGATCCAAAACTGAATTTATATGCAATCAATCAGTACATGTATAACACAACAGTTCTATTATGCTTAAGAAGAATCTAAACTGATAAACATTCCTGGAACAAAAACAGTATTTCAACACAGTCTGTATTGAACTTTATTCAGTGGTGCCCTGCATAAAAAGACAGAAAAGCTACTAAGAAGATAATTGTCACCTCTTCCCGTGGTCAGGAGGTGGCAGCTGTTGAGACAGGGCTGGCCACACTTGACATTTCAATTGGTGCTGGAGCATTTTGTAGCTAGGGAGCTGCCAACACTTCCTTTATTAACTTTGGTGTTCAGGCAGACACAGTTGAAATTTCATTCTCAACCAGTGCTTGTTCTTCAAGTTCTCTAAACTCACAAAAAGAGTTTAAGCCAGTTTGTTTCCAATTTTAGAGCTACCAGAGAGAGAGAGGAACAAGAGGAAATAAAAGGTTTCTGGCTCCTACACACTCTGCTTTGTGCTCCTGCTCCCAATTTATTTATCTGCTGCTTTATATAATGTTGTTTCCCATCTGTTTAACACATGATATTTTGCATGAGAAAACAGGCTGTGGTGTTGCTTTTAATTCTGAGACTATCAGGGCACTGGGAAGTGCTGTTAACAATTTTTCATGTTGATTGATCTGTTGTGTCACGTTCTCTGCTTTGTGTCTGTGCAAGACCCAAATGAACCTAACCAAGAGCAGAATAAACTTCTCTGTTGTAAGAGGGAGAGACTGACTCTTCAGCTTAAATTATGAATCTGTAAGACTGAAGCAAGGAATTATTTTGGTCTTGCCTGGTATGAATAATGCATGCAGCACCATTATGCACATCCTGCATGGTGTGGAACCAGAATGCTCTGTTATGTTAATAAACATTCATAATGTTCACCATAACCATTCAAAATGCTTTATTGCCAAAAGAAATTGTGATCCCAAGGACATTCAGTGATGTCAGTCTTATTACAATAGCCAATTATTAAACTTACAGCTGTATTATCCTCTCTCTCCATTTGATATGGGCAATTAGTCAAAATCTCTGGGTCTCGTAGTTTGTTTCTGTTACATTGGTAAGGGAGTTGGGTTTTTCTCATGTGCAACATTATTTAATTTAAAAAAATGCAAAACCTTCTGTTTTTCTGAACACAAGGAGAGTAAAGCACGAAATAAATGAATCTCTTGTATTTCTAGGCTGCTTTCAAACTGTATTGGACACGAAATCTTTCTCTGTCATGTCAGCTGTGTTTCTAAGGCTGTGGAAGCTGCTTCTGAAATTTTGTGTTCATTTCCTTTCTCTCTGATCCTGCAGTTCCTCCCTTTCCCACCCCAAAAATACCTCCTTTCAACCCAGTTTCTGCCTGTATCAATATTCAGGAAAAAAAGCCTCAAAGTTGCAACAAATATTTTCCTTGGTGGGAAACCTGAAAATAATTAACTGCCCAGTTATTACAACAACACATATGAGAATTTTATTTGTTTGTTTTAAACCATTAGTTTTGGGGCATTTATTTTTAGCTATGTAATTGTTACCTTATCAGGGAGGAGGTTGACATTAAAAAGGGCCTTTTGTATTTATTCAAAAAGTTTAGGCAATAAGTCTCCTTGCTTTGGTGTGTGTAAAAAGTGGGGAAGGAGCCTTTTATTCTCATCAATGTAGAAAAGTTATGTTTTTCTTTCATTCCATTGCTTCAGAAATTATTCTTAGTATGGAACCATAGATTTTAAGGAGAAACTGGGATATTTGATTGCTTACCCTGACATTGCAGAGGCCATGGAACTTTGTTATGTTGAAATGTTTATTTCATCTCCACCATGGTGTGTATTCTAGACAGCTCTTCAGCCTTGATTTAAAACCAATTAGACGTGATAAATTCACAACTTTTTGTGGCAGCATGCTCCAGAAATTACATTCATGTTAATCCAAATGTGTGTCTTGTTTATCAAACTTATTTATGCTATGTTTTGGATCTTGCTAGAATATCAGTTTTCAGAAATAATATGGGTTTTTTAAGATTGTTTTATTTGCTAGTGGTTTCTGGGTTTTTTTTGGTGGGGGATGGGGATTGTGTTTGGTGGTGGCTTCTGGAATTTTTAGGGTTTTCTTTGCCATGTGTATGACAGCAGTTATTGCTTGTGAAGTCAAACCAAGTGCATTCCTGGAGAAAGACTTGTTAAAAGTTTCACTTCTGCTGATGTTACTTTTTCTTTACTTAAAGCATAATTTTTTTCTCTCATCCTTAAAATGAAGAAATAGAAAATTGTACAGTTGCACCTTTGGCTACATCTTGTCTGTTGTGGCTGTTGCTGAGCATTAACATTGGCTCATATACCATCTCCCCCATGATTTCATTTCCACACTGCTGCATATAATTCAAAACTAACAAGATTCTAATTAGAAAAATAATTTAATCTTCTCTGTAAGCTGAGCTCCTCTAGTAAAAAAAAAAAAAAAAAAGCCTTCTCTCCTCCCTTAGTCTCTTTACTTTTCTCTCTTATTTCTGCTATTTATGAAGTTTTTGATAAATATTTGTGTTTCTGTTTCACTGGGAATTCAGACCTGTTAATGATGGGCATGAAACAGTGGTGATTCCCATGCTCACTGGTGATGTCAAAAGTCTTCAAATGCCTATTTCCAGTGAAAGGCTATTTACTGGTGTCATTATTAGGAAACATGATATTACAGGCAAGTAAGAGAGAAAAATGTGCATAATTTTCCTGTATCCCGACCTGTCTTTAGATCAATTTCTGCTGCACTGCATTCTATAATTCATTGTCTTTATTCCCTTTGTTCCAGGAAATGATTGTCCAAAGATGATGCTCAAAGGGTTGCCAAGTAGTTGTGCTTCAAATGGAGAATCACCAAACTCTTGTCTTCCAACCTCTCCATCCTTTCCTGTTTTATGGATAAAAATATAAAACTTGCAAGAAAAAACACATGAGAAATCATTGATTTGCATTTTTACATCTTTCCAGTACAGAATGGCATTTCTGGATAAACTCAAATATTTCTCTGTTAGCTTCTATACTTCCCTGCAAGTTTCCTAACAGCATGTCAGCCAGTGGAATGGAAGGAACAGGGGATGAGCAGAGTATGAACAGAGTATTTACAGCTGGATTTACTGCTGTTGGGTGCAGTACTAGCTCTGGATGAAGGTTAACATCTCTTTTTGTGTAAAGAGAATGAGTTCAGTGAGCTGTATTTAAAGATTTATGGTGTTTTGTGAAGGTGCAGAGGTCTTTTGCCTCATGTTCAAGGCTGCTTCATACCTTTGCACAGAGACTGAAGTGAAAAAAAAAAAGAAAAAATCTCTAAAACAATAACTTACAAAATATGAGGGCTGGCTGTCTTCAGTCTTCACAGTGTTGCCATCCTTAGTGCATAAGTGAACAGAGATTTCTTAGTCAAAAAAACAGTAGGACAGCATCTTGAAAGAGCAAAATGAATGGTAGCTAATCATAAAAACCTACTTGCAGACTTCTTTGCCAGAGTCAAAATCCTGTGTTCACCAATTAACAAGTTCTCTGTTTATGTGTTTTGGGCTTGGCCTTAGAGGCAGCAGGTGGAGTTTACAGTACAGTCACTGATTTCCAAATTCTATCATCACTTATTCAAAAGCAGGAGACACCAATTTTCTTCCTTATTCACTGAACTGAATGTCATCCTTGGGCCATTCTTCTGGTCTTCGGTTTGAAAGAATGCTAATTACTTTCTAATTGCAGCAAGCTGGCATCAAATCAATCTCTAGTCAGACAAAATTTCCATGCCTGTCAGACAATAAAAGACTTGTGTGTTGATAAGCGCCTTTGATTCTGCTTAGAAGTTACACATTTAAATCTCCTTTAAAATGTGGTTTCCATTTGAGGGAAAAATAAATATATTTTGTAAACCTATCTAATTATACTTGGATAGTAATCTCTAAAAGAAAACTAATTTATTTTCCCATCAAAAGAACAGCTCTGGAAAAAGCTTTCTCTTTAAAGTTTGCGTTTACTTGACAGCCAAAACAAGGCTGAGAAAAGAAATATTTGAGCCTAAAAAATTCTTTCAGATTGTTCAGTCTTTTTATTGAGGGTTTTTAAAAGGGCAATAGAGGTGAGAAATCAAAATGGTACCCAGACTAAGATCAGGGTGTTATTATGCATACCTTGTATTTCCAGCCCTTCACCTCCATGTAGCCAAAGGTCCACAGAGGGTCCCTGAGCTGCTGGGAAACATAAACCTCTCTCTGCCTCTTGATTCTCCTGAGTTTGTTCACTTACTGCCAGTCCTTACCATCTTCCTTCCCAAATCCTCTTTATTTGCATTTTTCTGAACCTCCCTCTGCTTTCCTTGGTATAAAACATGGAAGATCTGGGAGAGCTCTTTGGAAGCATCACTGTTGTTAGTGTGCTTTACATGAAGCTCTTAACTTTGCCTTGCCTCCTTGCCCATTTCCCAAAAGAATTTCCAAGGTGTGAAAGGCTGTCTGGAGAGCCTGCCCTTGTATCTTTGAGTAATTGCAATATTTGAAGTTGTGTAGGATGTGGAGTCATGCAGTGTGGTCTAGTGCCCAATTAACATCTGCTGGGTGGTTTATTCCTCTGGCTTGTTTCCAGCTCCTGCTGAGAATGTGAGTGCAGAGGAAGTCAAACAATTTGTCCAAGTTCTTCAACCAGGCAATGGTGGTTCAAGAAACATTCAAGCAATTATATCCATTTATGCACTGGGTGTTGTTAGGAAGTGACTGGTAAAATAAGCATTTTGTGACTACTGCAGAATATCTCTGTAAGTGCTTCCTAGTAGGTTTATGTATTGAGATTACTGGACGCTGGGATGTTTACATTTGTCAGAGTGCCTAGTTCATTAGCAGGAAAGGAAAATCAATACCTTAAGAGGAGAGGAAGAAGGAGAATTGCATAATGATAACTTAGATACAACTGCTAATTTAAAAACAAGGAAGATTTTGCTGGGTTTAGTCTTCCCCATTTTTAAAAAACTGTATCTTGTCCACTTTGGGTTTGTTTATTTTTCACTCATTCACTTTCACATAAAGCTGTTAGATGAATTTTTATATTCCACCTATGCCTGAAAAATTGCATGCTTTGTGAGATAATATGTATAACAACTATTCAGTATTCTGTAGAGAGCTGGGAGCTGTCCCAGTTGCTTTAGTAATCTGAGCAATAGCATTTTGGACAGTGGTCATGGAATGAGTTTCTATTGCAGTTTCTTCTGATTGCTTCAAAGAGTTTGGAACTGATTGTTTTGAAACTGTATAAAGAAACAATCATTGTGCTGCTAAGCATCAATTCAGGTGCTACAGTTTCTGCATTACTTCAGTTCTTAAAAATATTTACTGTGTTAGTGTCTGTAATATCCCTGGGATTGGGTGGAGTGTTCTGGAGGATTGCTGTAAAATACAGTCAGCTTCTTTATGGACTGTTTCTGGGTTGGTTCTGTTTGTTGTTTTGTTTGTTGGTTTGGTTTTTGGTTTTTTTACCTTCTCATAACAAGAACATGAACACAGCTGTGCAGTGCCACAGTATGGCAACAGAGATGTCTTTGTCATAAAATGCTGTCTCAAAAGTTAAAGGATCAGATTTTCAAACATGAAATTAATTAATTAATTTTTTCTATTTCCATTCCCTTTGGTGTTTTTGTACTCTGAGAAGCATGAAGCAGCCCCTTTAGCTTTGTAAATCCATCCCCAGCAATCCAGAAATGGCCACTTGGCTGCTCCCAGCCCTGTAGGCATCTGACTCTACTGTTCTCCAGCACCACAGCAGCTTGAAGGCACACAAAACTCAGGTTATTCCAGCAAAATAGCCCCACTCGACATAAAGTGAGGGCATCAGAAACCTTGTCTCAAATTTCTCTATTTTTTATGAGCAGCAACACCACCTTGGAGCTTTCCATGCATGGGCAGGGGGAGCAAGATTGGCTCCATTTACTGCTGGCAGGTCCAGCAGTCAGGGAGAATTTGGGACAAGGTGTGGTCTGATCAAATCCCTGCTCTGGGCTTACTGCTTGCTTCTCTCACTTGCCCTCTAAAAGGACAATGCAGGGATGGTAATTACTGACATCCTCAGGATTATTCAGAATTTATGGTTCTCAGTGACTTTGATTATCTTTGAACTGGGTCCTTGGAGAGATACTTTACATTTGGGCAGAAATAGAAGTCTTAAGAGCATCACACTGGTATGTTTAAAGGATTTTAAATAGATAATTTTCCTGGCTTAATCCTTTGATCATCTCTCCCTTTTTGCAGATCTTCAGTCACTTTTCATCAAATGGGTTACACATATTTTTCTTTGAGGATTTCATGGGCTACCTTCAGACTGCCAATGATTTCTGACTTGCTGTTGCTTTTTATCTTCAGGGAACTTACCAATAGTGTCGCCAGCTGTCCTAGTTGCTTTAATCTGATGAATGCACTGGCTCTGTGGTTTTTTTTTATTGTTGATAGAGATATTTTGTTTAAACTATAAATCCTACCCCCAGTAATACTTTGCTTCTTGCGTGTCTCTGTGCAGCCTTGAGGTTGTAACTTCCAATTTCTTTCTGTAATCCCTAAACCAGTTTGAAATTAAAATATGTTAGTACATATGTGCTTCATTACAAAATGGACTTTCAGGATTTCATTAGCATCTGGTGTGTTGCTTAATGTCTTCTTGTAAAGCTAATTAAGTGTTATGTTATAATGCATAATTGTATTTTATTTTTTTCTTAGCAGTACAGCAGGCTGCTTCAGGAAAGAAATAAGTGAATGATCAACAGTATCATTGTGTGTTTTATTTAGATTTTTCTGCACTCTCTTTTAATAACAACAATAATCACCACAGTGGCCAGACATGTAAACGTCTAATTTATAGATGCAGTGAGCTTATTATAACTCCAGAAGAATTCAGCAGTGTCTGCAGCTGCTCTGCATGTTGGGGCTCAGCTCTGTAATGACTCCTATTTCTTAATTTTCAAACAAGCCTGGTGCATCAGCTGTTGTTTTCCAAATGTGCTGTCTAGCACAATCACAGTGTTTATCTGAATTACCTGCCCACAGCAGTGGCCCCTTTGCTGAGCTTTGTTGAATTATAAAAGTCTGTATCTGTTGAGCCTTTTATAATTAATTTATAATTGAATCCACCCCAGACACTACTGAGGCAGGCTGTGCTGTTTCAAAGTATGGCTTTGAGAAGTGTTGAGCTCTCACTGAGATCATCCTTGGTGGGTTACACATGGAGATCTGGGCTCAGATGAAGTCCCAGGGAGATTTCCAGCTTACATCAATGAGAGAATCCTGAGGTTGGTACTTTCACCCTTCTTGCACAAAAGTGAAAACAACTTCAGCTTCACTGGCCTTCCTAAGCCACTGTCTCCTTGTTCTCTCTTTAAAAGCATTTAGGATTTAGGCAGTTTCTCCCAGTGCTTCATTCTTAAAGTCTGAGTTCATAGGTATAATCAATTCTCTTTCTAAGTTTAAACAACCTTTATTTTATTGCTGTTTCCTCAAAAGGCTCATGTTACCTGGACTTCTGATTTTTCTTCTTGATGTCTCAGAATAATCCCACCTGAAGCTCTTGAATTCATCTGTTTAGCCTCAACACATTGATCTGCCTATACTTTGTATTATCCACAGATGTTGAAGTGCAGGTGATAATGTTACCTTGCTGTCAAGGTCTTTTGAGAATACTTTTATGAAAGATTTCGAATCTCTCTAATAATAAGAGGTTTGTAAGCACCTAAAGCAGTCAGAATGGCATGTAACCATGAAAAAATCTGCTCTGCAAAGGTACAGATCTGGGTTTAAAATTGAGGTTAAATGTAGTTTTTTATGAAACACAGGAAATGTTAATGAATTGAGCACAAGTCTTACCCATGCTACCTGAGATGTCCCCAAGCAGTCTCACTTATGTCAGTCTTCAGCTTTTCTCTGCTGTTCCCATTCAGTGAAACACCACATTTTCCTGTATAACTGAGCAGAGTGGTCTCACTAAGTATTTCAGCAAATATTTCCTTTCCAGTGGCAAACACTGGACCTTCCTTTTGAAATCTGAAAAAAGTCTCTAGTGGTTCAAAGGAACCATGGTGTGTTGAACCATGTAATGCCCTATTGAAATGTCAGCTTCAGAACAGGATGAAACACCTACAATATTATTGAGAGGTTGCTCTGCACTAAGGATTTGATCCAAGGCCAATGGATGAAAAGCTTTCAGACCAGCCTGACGTGTTACATAAACATTATTCTATAATTTTCAATTTGCATTTGTATTTTACAATCCAGGCTGCATTATCTGGCCATTCCACCATAGCAACAAAACACCAAAGAAGCAACAGATGAACTAGGACAAAGAAGAATAATTTAAAGTCTCCAGAAGTTGCTTGCTGGCTGATTGTGTCCTTTCTGAAATGCCATCCTTGCTGGCACCTGAGGAACCAGAACCACAGCCCAGTGCCCTTCTGGCCTGGCAGTAAAAGAGCAGGAGTGAAACAAAACAGCAGCAGTGTATACAGTTCTTTGTTCCTTAGCAATAGCACAAGGTTATTCCTTGCCCAAAAGGCACAGAATGAGCAATTGCAGCACAATAGCAGCTCTGGTTTAAAAGTCCTGCATTCCCTGCAGGTGATCAAGCACATTGTGGTTCTCTGTAATCACAGAATCATAAAAACACAGAATAAGCTGGATTGGAAGAGACCCACAAGGATCATTGTGTCCAGCTCCTGGCCCTGCACAGGACACCCCCAGAGCCACACCATGTACCTGAGAGCACTGTCCTCCACTGGCAGGGAGGTCTGTGTCTTAGAACTTCTCACAATTTCCCTCCAGGGAGCTTCTCTTCAGCTCTGCAGTAGTTGTAGGGGCAAATGTCTGATTTCATCTTCAAGCTCTAGAGGAACACAGAGTTTACATCTCCTTTTCTAGTTCAAATCCAGTTTGGAGTATCATATTTTCACACCTCTATCCAGACAAACCATAACGTTATTATTTTCTGAATGCAGAACTGAACTTAGGCTTGACAGCCAGCTGCTTGCTTTGCCTACTGACATTTCCATGAAGTGAATCCCTAAAGGAACAGCAGTGAGTTTTCTGTGTGGAATGCCAGACTTTGCCCTTGAGTGCAAATGGCATCATGTTGTAGAAGCAAATCCTCTCAGAGGTTTTAGAAAATTCCTGCTTGGACATCAACTCTGAAAACTCATCTCTAAGCTCTTTGCCTGTCACTGGAAGTGTGGTGACAATGCCACAGATGGGAAAAAGAGCAGTGCAGCAGATTTCTGTGGCACCCCCACTGCCCACTGCTTGCCCAGTGCTGAATGTCTTCAAAAAGCATCATAATTTAAATGTGCCCAATAGGAACATTGTGTTGTCTGGGGCTGTTGGAGCTTCCTGGTATCACAGGAATAAAGGAGAATCAGGTTCTTAATGACTCTTAACAGATGTCTTGGTCCATTAGCCACTGTTGGAGGTAACAACACTACAAAATTCACATTTCTAGGCTCTTTCTGTGGGCAGTGGGGAGAAACAGGTGATTCAAAACCACTGTGTTTAGTTTCCAGTCTGCACTGTCCTCAGGAGAAGCTGATCTCACCTCACCAGGTGAGCAGGAAAGGTGCCATGGCTCACTGGGCTGAAGTTCTGTTCCTTTTTCTGGGCTCCCTCCCAAGCTCCTGCCTGCCCCAGCCTGGGTGTTCCCCTGCTGAGCAGCCCCAGGCTGTGCCTGCTCTGTGAAATGAAGCTGGAGGAAAATGTTTTGTTTTGCTCTACAAAACTGACACAGTTAATTTGTCTTAATTTGGTGATTTTTGTACACTTATTTCACTAATAACAAATGGAAGCATTCTGGTACAGGCTAAGCAGATATACTTCTGCAAAATAGGTTGACAACCCAGGAATAGGCTTTTCATGATATGTGGTGTTGCATGTTTGAGGAATTATGATTATAAATGAGCATCTAAAGTGAAAATTAAGAAAGTGGTCTAAGTAATTAAACCTGTACTTGGATTTTACATGCACACCTGGTGTTGGATCAATTATTGCTAAGCTATGTTCACTGTACTGTAAATTCAGTATATTGATTAATTCCAGTTGTTTGATATAATATGAAGCTTTTTTGTAACATCTAGAGCACAGCTTAGCCAGCTGTGATTTCATGTTACTTACTGTATATCTAACCTGTATAACCACAATTTTACTTGTAGTTTAAGAACTAACTACACTTAGGAAGGAACACTCATCTTCATTTCCAAGTAATTTTGAAAATAACCAAGTTCAAAAAGCATTTCAATTACTTAGCACTGACTGCAGAAATTAATTTTCTGCTTTTCAGGGTATTTGATTTGTAATCAATTTGGTTTGCATCTTTTTTATTCTTTTCTTTACCTCTCCCTATTCCACTAGCCTAACTTAGACTTCTAAGAGAAGTTTGTTTCATAATTCCTTTAGCATCTTTTCCCAAAACATAGTCATTGGTGTTACCATTTATGTAATTTTAGTTGACAATTTTGTGATTAAGCCCCAAAATAAAGTTGCAGTACTGAGCAATACTTCAGTTTGGTGTGAACTCGACACTGTTTTAGTCAGAAGCACTGCAAACCATAAATCAATGTATAGGTGGGCCATACAGGATTTTCCCCTAGGATATTGGGAGATTTTTAATTGGACTGACAAGTCTGAAAATTGCAAAGGTTTTCCTGGAGTAAATGATTTCAGAGTAAAATAACCATAATTAAAATGCTCAGATTTCTAATTTTCTGTATGTTTGATTAGGTTATTGCTGTCACTGCCATGATAATTGGAGTACCAGAAAGTTAGTAAGCATTTAAGAATTGTGTGTCATTCACAAAGGCTTGTTTGAAATGGATGTACATTCCCCCCACTGCCTGATTTTTTTTTTTTTTTGCCTCTCACTGCAATGGTGGGTGAGTGTATCTGGTGGTTTGTCTGCAAATATATTTAATATATTTTCTGCATGAATGTGATTGGAACTTATGGCGCTTGGAATAAAAACTATCTATTTATTCTCTCCTGGCAAATGTGGGAATTTCTGTGGGTTCAGTCACTGTTTGGAGATGTCTCCTTCCCTGCTGGGGTCTCAGTGACTCTGTCCAATTCTAGATTGCAGCAATTAATTTGTGAGTTCCTAATTAGACCTGCTTGTAAGTGAAAAGTGCTCTGGGTCCCCTGGGGAGTCTGTGACAGGGAAGCAAACAGAGCCCTGATCTTCAAACATTCAAACCTGTGAGAGGTTGTGATGTTTGGTAGAGCTGGAAGCAGATAATTTTGCCAAGCAATGACTTTTATTCAAATTCATGTATCATTTAAAAAAAATTATTTCAGGCTTTTACTGAAATAATCTAAACTGAATAGCAGTTTAACATTTGTGACCTCTGCAGATATCTCCTAATGTGGATAATCTCCCCATTCATAGACATGGAAGGATCAGTGTCACATAGATTTCCATCCATCAACACCTTGACAAAAGCCTGAAAATTATTTTATTTTAAACCTAATTTAATGATAGAAGAGGGATAAGAGTATTAGCCTGAGGCAATGAATAAGTACATTTTGCATAAACTCTTATGCTTTAGCCAAATGAAAATAAGCTTATAAATCCCATGTCAAATTCCCATTGGTGATGGTGGAAATCAGTGGTTCTGCAGGATTGGTAATAAAGTCCTATGCTTTTGCAGCAAGAGGTTCTCAGCAATTTCCTGCTGTCATTATTATTGCATTTCTTGTGATTTTTACAAGAAAGTTTGCCATAACAGAGCGGTGAATTCAAAAGACTTCTCTGGCATTGCCTTCCCTTTTCCTATGGCTCCTTGATTTCTTTTCTCTCTCAGATCACCTCCATGGTTAATCCTCTGTCTCACAAATTCACATTAAAGTGTCTTTTATGCTATGCCCACACAGGACAATGTGCACTGGGTAAAGATGCTGCAGGAAGCTGTGAATGAGCTGAGCTCTGCACTTCCTGGGTGACATCCATCGTTCTGCTTCTCATTGGGGCTCTGCCAGAGCCAGCTCTGCTCTTCTGACTGGGGCAGCACTGAGCCAGCTAGAAATCCTCCTGGGAACATTGTGCAAGTAAGATGCAGCAATCTGAGGATCTACAAATATATGGGATGTGTTCATCCCTAAAAAAACCCAGACTTTTTTCTCCCACTTGAAAACTATGTCACTTGAAGAAGAAATTAAAAAGGGCAAGGGTACAAGTTACCTGACAGAGTTTGCAAAGTGGGCAAAGCTGTATTTAAAACTGTACTGAAATGCTGTCATAGCCATAAAATATCCATGTCTGACTGAAGCTGGGAAAGATATTTAATGAGGAAGAGAACATAGCTTAAAATAAACGTGAATTGGATGTGACTGTGAGGTGGTATGACATACATTGAAGCAGGCTGAAGTGAGTAACAGAGCTGAGTTGCTAACAGCAGATGAACAGGGTTTGCTGGGCTACACGTGAGAGTGTCATAATGAGGACAGGAGCTGGGGGAGGAAGGATGGTTCTTCCATTAGTCCTTTGAAAAATGTGGATCAGCTGCAAAGATTGAAACTGAGATAAATTTTAAAGGAACAAGTGATCTTTTAGATTTAAGCTAGACTTTACAGTATTGTGGTCTTAGCATGGTGTAATCTCTGGCCTTCAGCTTTAGTTTATGAGTCTGTCTGACCAGCATGTGATTTTCTCACTGAATATGGAATAGAGGAAGATGCTCCCTGTTTGGCTGAACTGTGACAGCATTAATTGATTAATTTGCTGGTTCCTGGCTGTGGATGAGTTCAGTTATACACCCTCTGAGGAGGGGAGTGCTTGTTTAACCCCTGATGTCTCTGCTGCACCTTCTCTGCTCTCAGCCCTCACCTGCCTCTGCCATTGGCTCCTGGCTGTGACACACAAACTTTTCCCTTTTATTGCAGCATATTTTTGATGGCAAATGTTTGTGTACTCCCTCCCTTGCCATAAAATTGATGTGCTTTGTTCCAACAACTGCTAGGGAATAAAGAAGAAAAAATATGGCAATTTCTGCTATCACCTGTTCTGTTTGTATAGAGTTATCTCCCACAGCATGTCCAAACTCCACTCACACTCTCTGATTTACCTGATGAGATAACTGTGAGGCTGCTGTGGTTATGCAGCAGCACAGCAAAGCATTTCTGCTATGAGCACTGAGGGATCCTGACTTGTACCAGATGCTCCCAGTAGGTTTATTCTGAGTGAACTGGGCCATCCCTTCCTGCTTGTGTCCCCCTGTGCCAGGCAGCTGGTGCAGGAGAGCAGCCTGCATGTCATGGAATTATTGTTCTTATTTTGTCTGAGTGTCAAGGCACAGAGAACTCACCACAATTTAAATTGGTTTACTACAGTCAATGCATTTTATTGTCTCACTTCTGAAGCCCAGTGATGTGGAGCACATTAATTGGCACTTCTTGGGATGCAGGGGGTTTCTCAGGTGCTGAAGGTTTAAAAGACCATTCAAACAATAATGCCATGACCTACAACTTTTTCAAACCATCAGTGAGCTTTAAAAGGGGCCATTCCAAGTATAAAGTAATATTGGGAGAGGAGGGGAAAAAAAGGAGGTTAAAAAAGGGCGAAAATTGTTTTTCAGTTCTGTTCACAGCACAGTTACCAAAATCAATGTGTCTGCAAATGTAGCTTGTCTCATAAATCATTAGGTCACAAACCTGCACAATGTCAATGTGTTGTTGCTATCCTATTAAATTAAATTACTAACCAAGGTAATACTTAACAGCACATTTCACATGGAACAATGTTTTAATGTATTGAGGATGCCTAATAAATACAGCAGTCAGCTGCTATGATTTGAAATCCTTTAGGTGGAAGAAATACTAGAAGGAGATAAAGACAGAGTGGAAAAAAGCCATCTAGTCACTGGGGATAAAGTCTACTGAAATACTGGGCTGCCATAATGACAGATGTTCTACTAAATCCCTACCCAGCAATTATCAAAGATGGGTTGGATGGGTTGTATTTGGATTTGGCACCTTCAAACACAAGGGGATTGATAGACTTCTAGATAACTGTCTCTCTGTTGAGCTTCGGGGAAAACTGAAAGGTAAACTCTGAATCTTGTTTTTACTCAATGGTCCCTGCAACTGTGTTTATGAAGAGCAGGGACAGGCTGTCATCTCCTGAAGGGAACTGAAATATGCTGCAGTTGTTGGGAAGAGGAAAAGCACCATGAGAAGGAGTTGGAGTGTGGTCACAGTCTGAGATGGAGAATTAGGTAGCTGAAACAGATATGCAATTCAATATAGTATACTTTATACTCATTAAATACATCTTTTTATTTGTTTAATGTACAATCCAAAATATTATCTAGCAATAGAATTCCCAGTGTAAGCTCCATTTTTTGAAAGTAAGAGTGTATGCAAATTTTTCAAATGTAGGTAACTTCTGCTGTTACAGGAGACTATAATCTTATTCTCTAACACTTATGTTGTTACATAATGCTAATGGCTGTGATTAGGCTCTGAATCCTACAGCTTGAGATCATCTTTATTTTTATGAGCTATTTTATGGTCATTTTAAATTATGGCATAAAACATTTATTGTTTTGTAAAGAAAAAGGAAGTGTCTGTCTGAAAGGCATGAATTATATTGAAGTTCAAGCCACTTCTCGTTAGGACATATTTTACAATTTGTTTTCCTAAGTGTCGTGGTGGTGAAGCATTTTATTCCTAGCACCATCAGCAGGTGATGCTATGATCATTGACTACCTGTTCTTTGGTAGAAACACAATAAAAATCCTCTATAAAATAGCAAACATGCTAAGGTTTTGTAAAATATGTTTAATCTGCATAGTCAGGTAAAATACTGGCCCTATAAAGGTATACAGGAATTGTGGTGAGGTTAAAAAATCTGGACTATCTAGAAAAACTCATAGCAAGCTGATTAAAGTTTATTGTGCTAGCTCCAATAGAAATTAATTTGTGCCTGTTTGCTGCTATATTCTTATAGTGAAGATTCTTTGTTCAGCCCATGTGTTTGGGAGCCCCATTTCACATGTTCCTTCATTGCCACTTCAAAGATGATTACAGTTTTTCACATTTTTCTGTCCTTCTGTTTGTCAGCTGCATTGATTTTCATAGTCAAACATATTTCTTACTTTCTAATAGATTCCTGTCCAATTCTCCCACCTCTAAATCAATGTTTTTAATACTTCAAGAGCTCATCAGTAAGAATGGCTGTAAAATTTAGTCACTTCATTGACAGTTGATTCTTGCTTGATGCTCAGAGCCATTTGCACTCAAAGTTTCTGTCAGATAATTTAATTTTTTTTTAATGGGAATTCACTGAGGTCAGTCTAACGCAATTTCATTTCTCTAATTTTACTGGAAATCAAACTTGTAAAACTGCTAACTAAGGGGCATTAAAAGATTTGTTTTGAAAGATCAGGTTTACTTAGTTCATTTTTGCAAAATACATTCACAATTTCACTGATCACAGGGCAAGAGCCACATGATTTGAGATGGGCAGCATTCCTGTGTGTTGCCCATCTCTGTCAGCCACTGACACTGTATTTCCAGCACTGTTTATTATGATTTCTAAAATAAAGCAATTTGAAACCTATAGGCTTAGGCAGAAAACAAATATTTTGGCTGTTTTTTTTTTTAGTAGAGCTCAAGAAATTAGACATTTAGATGTTCTTAAGCAGTTTCAAGCACAGACTTTATCTTGAAGGGATCACACCAGAAATGAGATCTGCTCTGTTGTCTGCCAAGCTGGTAACACTGGACTACAAGTGAAAATACTGAGATCAGTTGAAAAGCTGAATTGAATATTTTCAGTATTTTATTGCAACTCTTTCCATGTAGCACTTGCATTACTTACAGGCATAGATTAATTCAGTGTGGATGGTTTAATTTTTTTTAATAGGAGGAGGAAGACAGGAAGAATTTAATCATCAATCAAACAGCCAAATATATCACAGTTTTCATTCAAGTGCAAAGTAAACATTCATTGCCACGTCTGGCATGTGTGGCTTAATGTAATCATAATAAGAATGGCATGCAACATTATAATATGCTTATGTTATAATTTAATATACTTCCATTATGTTGTAATTGCACATTACTGTAGGTAATTTATTTATTCTTGTTTAAACTATGTTATAATTCTTTGTCCTAATCTGTATACTTGGTGAAGCTCTGAGAAGGCTGAAATGAGACTGGAAAACTGTTGCCCTGCTCAGCAAAACAAGCAGGAGAGAAGTCTTGAATTTACATTTCTGACCAGTGGAACAGGCAATGGAGTCTATTTTGTTGGCCTTTGCAATTGAATTCTGAGGTGGCAGGAACACCTCCTTCTGTCCTCACTGGAGTCAAAGCTGGGCAGCTCTGTGGCTGCTTTTGGAGTGAAACATGTGGAGGATCTCAGCTCTGGGCTGGTGGATGTTTCCAGAACAGACCCTCGGGATTTGGGAGAGCTGTGCTGATTTGTATGGACAAACTGTGCCTTGGAACAAGGGGAATTGTTTCAGGTTGATCACCACAGGTTGCTGCCCCTTTGGCTGGGTCTGGCCTTGGAATCATTTTTAGGTGAAGTAAAATGTGTCCTTTTTAATCAGAAACGAAAGGGCCACCTCTGGTGACCTTGAGGTTGCTTGTTTTGGGAGTCAGTTATTGACAGAGGTGTTTGGAGTGATTTCCAGGATATTGTCCCACCCTAAATGTACGGGATACATTGCAAATCCACAGGAGGAACAGCTTCTGCCTTACTGGGGCTGGATGAGGTGTACAGAAATCTCACTTTCACAGACATAACAGACAACAAATGTCACCTTCCAGCCATACTGGAAATTTGTTTGAGAGACAGAGACATCCAGCAAATGAGCTGATGGGGATTTTAAAAACAAACATAAGGTTTTATGGGAGGATGATTCCAAGGACTGTTTCTGAGCCTAAAGAAAAGTAGTTTGGTACACTGGAATGGTGGTCCTTTTGTTCAGCACTGAATGAGGCTTTCTCCCAGTATGAAATATAGTCTTTTCCAGGAACTATTCTATCTCGCTGACATGTTCCACTTACAAATGGTGTTAGACTGGGTGTATGAACTAATCTTTTTTCTGGACTTCATTTGCAGGCCATGGCTTCTATTATATTTAAGTACTTCTCCTTGAAGCTCTAAATCAAGGGCAGCCTTGAAAGTGGGCAGCTTGTATTAAATGTAATTACTTTAATCTGAAGCTTATGCTAAAGGTGAGACTTCTAAACAAGGGTAACCACTAAATTAGAATAGCTGCAGTTAAGAGCATGAATAGTAAAAGTCCCTCTATTAAATAAGGGGTAGTAACTAATCAATGAGGGATTATAAATGAAGCTGTGTGGAGGTGGTGTATCATGCTATTCCCAAAACCAGAAATCACCTCTCCATATTTCCTCTCTTGTAAATGACCAATAAGACACATTACATCTGTATTTGAACCAGGGTTCAAACCTACTGAAGTTCAGTCCAATATTGTTACTTGTTTCTATGCCCTTATTTCTCACTGGGCGTGAAAAGCTTTAAAAGAGAATGCTTAGGATTTTCAGTGGCATTGTTGGACTCAGGAGCACAAAGCCAAGAATTACTTTTGTAATTACATTTTGAAATTTAGAACAATTTGTTTTTCTTTCTAACCATATTTTTTGACTTTGCCCATTTGTGGTCAGTTAAATTAGCATGTCCTCCCAATATTCAGGGGGCAGCTTATAATTCTTCCAAGTTACCTTTTCCTCTTCGATTCTCTCTGTCATATCAAAATTCCTAACTGAAATAGCTCTCGTTATTCACTGGTTATCCTTCCCTCCAAATGCTTCTGAGGGTTTATTTTACTTATTAAATTCCACTTTCTCTATTTCTGATTTGGGAGAGGACTGGATGTAGTACTTATCGACTCCTCTCTATCAGATGACAGAATCTTTCACCCAGCATTGCAGTCAACTTTCAGGCAACAATCCCCCTTAGTTCCAGACATGAACTGTAGATGCAGGAACTAGATGATATTCATGTCTTGACAACTTCATCATTCAGGAAAAAAATGTTTCCAAAGGACTGTATAACTAAACTGTCTCTTTTAATGGAATGCTCACTCATTAGTAGGGATGATGGGAAAATAGAATGTGTTCTTACTGGGATAGAATATCCCCAGAAAATAGAGAACCTGACTCTGCTTTCTGTGTTGACAGTTAAAACTAACATCAGGTGAAAAAACATTTGAAATAGGCAGAGTTTTCTTTGTGTGGTTAAAGGAGGCAGATAAGAGCAGTTTCATGCAGGGAACAGATCAGGTAAATACAATCTTTACAGTATTTATGCTTTTTGAGTAACTGGAGCAATTTCCCTTTCAGTTTTTAAGAAACCATTTTCAGATCTAATAGTGACTCAATCACCTCTGTGAAATATTTTTCAGGATTCAGAAACCATCTAAAGTGGCTTATTTTCTTCGCTGTTGTTTTTCTCATCTTGCACATCAGTTATTTGCTGTCACAGCTTTTCAAAGACAGCCTGCCAGCATGCAGACTGCTGTATCAGAGGCTTGATTTCTATAACTATTGTGTGGGAGAGACTGAGCAAAGGCAAGAGAGGTCTTGGGCTCATTCTCAATATTAGAGCTCATCTTGAGAATTTTGTTTCAAAGCCCAGCCCAGTGCAGGCAAGTTTTGAGCAATTCCTTACTCTCTCATTTCCTTTATAAATAAAATATCCTGTGTAAAGCGAGAGTTGTAAAAGAAAACAAAACCTCTCTTAATAGCCAATTTTAAATTTAGCTTAAAATACAGTGACATAGCCCATAGTGGTGCTCATCCACATTAACTTTTAACACCTTTGGATATACAAGGACCATAACCTCTGTGTGTCAATTCTAAACCCACAGTTAAAATTTAAGACAACTATTAAACCCAGAATTAATAGTTTAAAATTTACCATAAAATTATTACTTTAAGTTTTCCTCGGTAGGAGGTACCCAACTCTTCAATGGATTTTTTTCCTCTTTTTTTTCTGGCTCATTGCTTTTCTTATGGAAATAGCAACATGGATCAGCTAACCAGTCTGCTGGTCTCTTACTTTGTACAATTCTTACTTCCACAATGGCTATTCAGAGGATGCTGTAGAGGCTGAAGCCAGGAATTTACTCTTGCATGTCAGTTTAGGGAAGCACAATTTGCATAGAGTGCTAGAGTACACTTACTTGTTGACTGGTTCTTTTTCTTTGGCACAAAGTTGATATCTTGCTTTCCAGCAGTTTTTCTTTCCAAGATTTCTGAGTCTTTCCTGGTTTCCAAAGAGTTTTGCTTTGCACTAAATAATGAAGTAACTGCTGCAGAAACACAGTGACAGAAATGATAATAAGAATATTACCAGTACCTACAAAAGGTAGAAAGTGAAGAGTTAAAGTTGAAGCTGGCTTAGCAAATTTGGAGGTATGGGAAATGTTCAGAAAATCATCATTTAGATGGAATGATGGATCATCATTTAGATGGAATGGATCTTAGAGCCCTGAGAAGGGGCTCTAAATGGACTTTTTTTTTTTTGTAAAAATCCATTCAGAATTTATGTTTTGAACATAAATTGTTTATATGTTAAAACTACATATGTTTAAGTAGTTTTTCTTAGATGTTTATGTTTCACTGCAGTGCATATTCATGAGCACTCTGACCTAGGCTTTTAGAATCTTAGGCTGCCATCTCAGATCCATTCCAGCTGGACCACAGACTAATTCCAGCCACTGGCTGAATCTGCAGTAGGTATGATTTGTGAATGCAAATAGATTCATTTTAGATACAATTTTTAACGCTTTCCTTCAGACAGAGTGAAAACTTCCACATCAACACTTATTTTGTGGTGGTGACAATAGACAGTATCTCTTTGAAACATCACAATCATTAGTAGATTTACTGTATTAAAGTCTTGTAAGTTCTGAAGTAATGATTTTAGGTCAGTATGAGAACATGTTGTTGAGCCTCTCATATTTTTTAGCAAAATGAAGCAGCAACCAAGATAATTCTCTCTGAAAATCACTTGCCCATTAGCTGAAACCTCACATTTCCAACAGGAAAACTTAGATTAATAAGCAGTGTGCAAGATCAGGTTAAGAATGTTAATGAATGACTCCTTAATGTGGGGATGTTGTCTCAGCACAGGATGAGGCAGAACTCCCCTGGCAGCTCCTGGAGTCTGTCTTGTCTCCATCCCCTAGAGACTGATGGACACTTGCAGGATGTAGCTGCAGCTGTCTTTGCACTCTTGAAAATTAATTTTGTCAGGAAACAAGATCCACCAAAATGGATGAGAGGGAAGGATCCCTTCTTTGACTTTCTGCATATTTTCTAGTTCATAGCAGCAAAAGATGTTTTTCAGATTGCACCTTCTTCAGTTCCTCCAAACAACAGGCACACCTTTAATTGAAATGTTGCTGGCAGTTACATGATCCACATTAGAGGTGAATTGTGAAATTTTCTCAAGGCATGGCTCAGGGTGAAATCCAGGGAAAGAAGCCTGGAGCTGCATGCCAGCTTCCCATCCTAGTTGTTCCACTATTTTAACTGTAAGCAGAACAATTGTGGCCTTGGGAATAAGAGGGAATCTGAAATGCAGAACTATCAATATAATTTATTGCAAGATTTTTTTTTTTTTTAAATTTGAAGCTACATATCTGGCTGTCAGTCCTTGCTGTTCATGCACTCCTGACTTCTCTGTGCCTTGGGTGCAGCCCTGGGACAGCCTGTGGGGTGGTTATGTTACCTGAGACCCCAGAGTGGGCTCTGCTCAGTTTTCTGCAATTCTGTGTAATTTTAGATGACAGCCTCAGCAGTGGGATGTAATGGAAAAGCCATCTCTAAACAGCACCTACTGCAAGGCATTTTGTAGAAGAAAATGAAATCTCTCTTGAAATGAGGAACAGGTTTTGTCTGTTTACTCAGGTACTTCGTTACCCTACAAATTAAATTCCTTCAGCTTTTCTGAATTTTTGCTTATTAACAAATAAAAAGACACACTGCACCTTTTCCTGTGCTCTGTTTCATGCTCTTTAAGGACAAATATAATTAGTATTAAAAAGAGGAATTCCTCAATTAACCAAAATAATTTCATTCAAGTTCACTAGCTTAGTCTCATCTAAAAACACTTTACAGGAATTTTTGCTTCTGTTTAGTAAGATAAGAAAAATGGCAATAAAACAGCCAGTGCTAAAAAGAGGTGAGGAGAAGGATCCAGCTGATAACTGTCTGAATTAATTGAATTATTCCTCTGAGAACCATTTCAATGTAGGTCATTACAAGGTAGTGAGGCTGAGGCTTCCCCCTAAAGCCCTGATGTAAGGCCAGTTACACCAGGGATTAAATTCCTGTTTGTTTTAGATAGGAATTAACTCAAACCTGAGCTGCTGCTGCAGGCTGCAAAGGTTTTCACCCACAAAGGTTTTATTCAGTCACACCCAACTCTGCAACACCCCAGCATCTGCAGGTGGCCAAACAGAGCTGATCCACAAGGCTGGAGGCAACCATTCCATGCATTTCCAGCAAAGTCACTTTGGGACTATTAGACACAGAGCTGCACATCCAAAGACACTCAGTGCCTCTGGGGTTCTCTGGGTCCTCTGTGGTCTCCTGTTAGCACTCAGGTAATTGAAAAACATGCAGGAGCCTTTGAAGAGTTTAAGCCTCCAGCCTTAACCTGCCAACTTTAATAGAACTAATATTTTACCAGCCACTGAAACAGGACTGAGATCTTACAGGAGTGTGGGCTGTGATCTCCTGCTCCATCACTGGGATGAAAGAATAACCCCCCAGTTTCAGACATGTTAATTGCCTTTGAAGCCTGAAATTAAGAAGCAACTTATAGTGGGACATTTCCATGCATATGACCTGAAGCATATTACATTTCTCTTATCAGGGAAATTGAATCACCATTTAAGTCATGCTATTGTATCTTCTCCTCCTAATCTGGAAGTGTTTAACAGTAGAATCCCCCATCCAAATTTTACAGAAATGCTTGTGTTTGACAGGCCTGGAACACTTATAATCCCTAAAATGGTTCACATATTAGTACATTATATTGTTAATATTTTAATATTTGCATTCTTTTTTTTTCTTTTTTTTTTTTTTACATATTTTTGGGGCACTGCCTTTCCAAGGAAAAGTTGCTGTTTGACTGTTGAGTAGTAATTCAAAGAAACCCCTTGTGCTGAGTTCCAAAATTGTCAAGGCTTGATTAAAAAACCCCACAATTATATTCCAAGATAATTCTTACTGTGAGAAAGATGTCTCTGACAAAGAAACTAGACTAAAGTTTTGTTGGAAAACAGATTCTTCTTCCCTTCCAGGAATCTCCCTGAGTTGTTCCCAGGATCTGTTCCTGCCCCCTGTATGTTATCTTCTACATCAGTGCCATCTCTTTAGAATTCTTGCTTCATTGCAAATCTTGTATAATCACCAAAATCTGCAAAAGCATTTCAGATGAAAGGCTTAATCACTCACTGTAAAGGAATGTCACAAAATGTTAGTTTTTGAAAGATGTGTCATCTCTGGAGTTGAGAAGGTTCTGGGAAGCTTTATGGTGACCTTTCAATATATTTTAAAGGTTTATAAAAAAGACTGAAAAAGACTTTTTACCAGTAGTGATAGGGCAAGGGGCAATGGTTTTAAACTCCAAAGTGGGTAGACTTAGATTAGATTTTAGAAAGGAATAATTTACTGTGAATGTGGTGAGGCACTGGAACAGATTTCCTAGAGAAGCTGTGGATGCTCCATCCCTGGAAATGCTCAAGGCCAGGCTGGATGGGGCTCTGCTCTAGTGGAAGGTGTCCCTGCCCATGGCAGGGGGTTGGACTGGTAGATCTTCAAAAGTCACTTCAATCACAAAACATTTTATGATTCTCCAGTATGTGTCCATATCCTGATGAAACTCCCCAGCTGTGCCAGTGTCCCTGAACTGTGTCCCAGTTTCTCTGTGTCACACCTGGACACACCTGAGTGTACTGTTGACAGTGGCTCTCAGGGTGAATGTACTGAAATGTGGAGCCAGAGAATGTTTTCTTTTGTAGCTCAGTCTGTGGAAAAGGTCACTGGGAAAAGAGGAAAATGAGCTGCCTTTGTAATTCTCATTGAAACTGGATGAACATTAAGGAAAGGTAAACAAACATGTTTTACTTTCAAAACTTGAAAAAAATAAAAAGAACTTTGGCTTTGAAAACAACTACTCAGTTGCAGAAGGTATGGTTGGTTTCACTGAGAACTTACTTGCTTCAGGTTTTAATGAGATTTCTCCTCAAGTAAACAACCATGAGTTACAAGAAAGCACTGGAATCAGGATCCCAATCAAAACTTCTCAATCAGGGAAAGACTCATTTCAGCACAGAGTGGTTTATATTATGGTTCTCAGAAATGTCCAGGTTATTTAGGACTGTTTGGCTTCACTAGAAAGGGCTTTCCTAACTCAACAGAGACTTCTGAAAAAACAGTGACAACTTTAATTTTTCAAGCTGCTTACTGCTGAAAAAAAATTGGCATATAAACATCAACCACACGTCATTGCTTTAAGCAAAGAACTTCACTGATACATTTACTGCTTTTGTCATTTGTATCTTCTTAATAAATGTATTTTTTTAAATTGCAAAATATCTGCTGTTTTTGTGTAAAACTTAGAGATCACATTTCTGTTCCTCCAATGATCAGTTCACGTAATTCAACATACCCAGAGTAAAAATATGTGGAAAATATTGCTTTTTTCTTAATTTTTCTTTACTTCTTTCTTACTATTAGAAATTACAGCCTAATAATCAGTTCAGTATTTATGTGAGTACCTAGGAGCACCACTGCCTAGTTTTGACATGTAGTGCTCAATCGTTTTTGTTATTCTTGATTTAAAATCATGATCTGTGATGCAAGAGAGGATCTGTACTATGACTGATGTGCCACAGGATGTTTAATTGGTCAAAATACCCATCAAGTCTATCTTATAATAAGATAAAAGGAACCAGACAGTCCTCCTCTTCACCATTTTTTCCCTTTTTGCAGCACCTCCTTAGTTTTGGCATATCTCTCTCTCTCTCTCTGCTACCCATGTACTGCTGACACAAAGCAAACCTGGACTTGTATCAACAAGCTTGCTGTGTTTTGCCAGTCAAAACTCATTAAAATTGTGTGAGGCTTCATGTAGTTGCCTTCTTGTTTCTCTTTTGGACACAGTTATGTATTCTGCAGCAAACAGGAAGCAATGCATCATGAAAATCTGCCTGTATTTAATCTCTCTAGTGTTGTTATGCTAACTCCATGTTGCTGAAAGAAACAGAACATGCTCCTCTTGGCAAACAAGTTTTATAAATGAGGTTATGTTTCTTAGTCTCATTATTTCCTTGCTGGAGCAAAATAAAGGCATAAATTAGGGTATTAGGGGAATAGTCAATTGATTTATTATGATTTATCTTGCGCTTTTGGGTCTCTTGTTTTTTTTTGGCAGGTGGACAGGAATGGATTGAGTAGTGGAGTCAATAAGAAAAATAGTTTTAATGGGGGAAAAGGCTGGAATTACACTCTGGATTATCTTGGTTCCTTCTCACAGCAGAATTCTCAATCACAGAGTGGTTGGGGTTCTCACATCACGTGATACAAATGTGTTCTTGTTTTTATCTTCTGTTATTCACAGGACATTTAACACAATACCAAACAAACAAGAAGGGGAAGCTGAGAGGAAGAGCTTAACTCCTGTGAGTGACTTATAGACCTCTTATTCTCTTCATTTTGTTTAGATTTATTTTGAAATGTGAGAATTTACTATGTAGTTACATGAAACAAAAGGATGAAATCAGCCCTGATAGTTCTGCTAAACTCCTGCCTTTCTGAAATCTGCTGTGTCTTTATAAGACGACACAGAGAAGAAGAATGAGACAGAAGGAAGGTTAAAATTTGATCTTTTTGCTGGATGCACTGCTGTTTCCTGTGAAACTTTCTCCTTCTACCTAATTTGATCAGAAAAAAAAGGAGGAAGCTTTCTTGCTCTACAGTACCTTGTTAAAACACTGACTTTTCCAAATGACTTAAAAATCATTGGAATGCTATTTGAAGTCATAAAGCTAATGTAGCCATTTTGCTACTTCAGTTGAATTTTGTATCTTAGACACTAAAGCTGCACTTGCTTTGATTTTTTGCTGTCCCTTGGTGGCTGCTTTGGTCGCCTGCAGCCTTGCACAGGCTTTGCATAATGCCAGAGGAACAAGCTGTTTCAAGAAAATATCACTCTGTTTCCCAAATCCCATTTGTTTTCCCCATGTGCCTAAAGCCCCAAAGGCAAAGCAGCTAATGTCATTCTGCTGGGCAGCAGGAAAAGCTCTGGCTATGAAGCCTGAATCCCTTGTGCAACACATGGAACTGGGAAAAAGGCAGTTTCTAAAAATAAATCCACCCCTTTATGTTTCAAGATTGTTTACGTGCTTTCATGTCTGTTCCCCAAATACAGTACATCAAATCTCTCATTATCTGGGTAATTTGGCTATTATTTGAAGCCTGTCAGCTTCCTGGCTTCAGGGATTTGCAGGTATGAATATGTGGTCACTCTGCAGCCCTGGCTGGTTAGCAATGCCATGACCCTGCTATGCAGGTGAGACATCCAAACTCCTGGGTGTTGGTCCTGGATCTGCTGTGGAAAACCTAATGCTGAGGGAAGGGATGCTTGTGGTGGGAGATTGCCTCTTTTGAGCAATGTACTATCATATAAACATGGTTAATTCTAATTTAATCCCTTATCTAGGGTGTAAAGAAACCTTGTGGGTTAATAAAGGCAGAGAAGCTGGGGAAAAGGAGGAAAAAGCTGATAATTAGCCTAACTGTGGTGCTCTTTTGGAAGTCCTTAGGCAGATGAGTAGCCTTTGCAAGTGATTTTGCTCTGAAATTCATTATTAGCCCTGTGCATCTTGGCCATGTGAGAGCAGAGGACTGCACGTAGCCATGTGTGATCCAAGGAAAGAAGCATTTTTCCTTTTGCAGAGGGCAGCAGTCTTTCAGCAGGATCATGACTTTGCCCCAGTTTACTCAGATCACCTGTATCGCTGCCAAAGCCATGTGTGACATGCCACATTTAATAGCTTCTCTCTTTGGAAGTCCTTTTCCCCTTTGCATAGTCAAATAAAAGCTGGCTGTATTTTGAACCCATCTATTCTTTTTGGGCAGTCTCATCTTAATCAATGCATTACCAAGGGCTTTCATTTGGATGTTCATTGTCCTAACCTGCTCTGAGATACAATTCCTGCAGGGCCAGACAGCTAAGGCAGCACTGCCAACTGCCAGGGAGGGCTTTTGTGATTCTCATTAATGGCTACACCATTATTTAAGGGCAATGAATTATTTCTTGAAAGCCTGGGTACTGGGTTTAGGAAGGCAAAAATCGACTGCATGCACAGCAAAGCTGCTGAGAGCAAACCCAGACTGTATGTTTAGAGTTCTAAATGACTGATGGAAACTTTCTGTCTTTATTTTCATGAGTGAACAAGCATCTGCTGTTGCAACTGCTGGTTACAGGCTCTTTTCTCCATATGAAGTGGATCCAATTATATGCTCGAGGCCATCCCAAGAGAAGCACAGAAGTAGCTCAAAGCAGGACTGTTTAATAAAGGAGAGGCATAGGATTACTGAGAGTGTAATCTTTGCTATACTTAAATAGGCTGCACTGAAAGGGAATTTGGCTTTTCTTTCTCTTCTGAAAATAGCTGTTGTAAGGGCAGAGAAAAAGTGATTTTAATTTTCCCTTGTCTTCTTTCTTATAATTCTCTGCTGAATTTTATTTGTTCTATATTAAAATATGTACAGCTTGTATTTTTGTTTCATCCAAATCCCTGTGAATGAAATGCTGCTCTACCCACTGACTTTGGTGACCTTTGGATCAAACTGCTTGTGCTGTTTCTGTGACAGTTTTGGCAATAAATTCAAAGATGTTTCAGACAAAACAAAGTTTTCTTGACATTTATAAAAAGTGACAAATTATCTTAAAAATTCTGGAGGAAAAGCTGCACACTATGAAGGCATTTCTTGGAGTTCAAATTTTTTTAATTACATTTTGGCGTTGTACTTTTGTCATGCTGGACATCTGTGTTCCCTGCTTAAACTCAGTTTGCAGCAACAGAAAAGACTATGTTCTTCAATAGTTATTTCTGCCATGATCCCTCTCTCCTCTGCTATTGTCTCCCACCCCATTCTCTTCCATCCAATGCACTTTTTCCAGCTTGAGGACAGAATGTCTGCTGATGGCAACTGGGAAAATGCAGTGGAACAGTTGTTTATGACAGATTGTAATTTGGTCCCCTGTCACTTTCTAACTTTTCCATCAACAACACAACTAAATTCTTCTTCCCTATCTTTCCCACCACCTGTGAAATTTGCCCTTTCTTTGTCACCCTTATAAGAGACACTTCTGAAATCAGACAGATTTAGGTTCTGCTCTGTAGTGCTGTTCCTTCCAGCTGCCTTAGCTGCATCCTGTTCCACTTAAAAACTCACAAAGGAAATATTTTTTTACTCTTTACTGGATCATCTGCAGTGTTTCTTAATTGGCCTCAGCCTTTTGATCATGTTTCTTTGCTCCTCAGTGATGCCCAGGAAGTGTTTTCTCAGCGCTGGGCAGTGAGCATTGCAGCAGCATGAGCAGCTTGAGAGGCTTCTGTGGGTTGAAGGTTCAGCACTGAGCTCTTCTGCAGCCAGAGATCAGACATGGCTATCTGCTAATTGGTAGGAAAGTGCTGGAAATATTTATGTTGATAAACACTTGAAGAAGTATTCCTGCTGGAAGTGTCAGGAACATTCTCTGTAATGCAGCTTGTGGTGGGAACTCACTTTTTCTTTCAAAGCTCTCTATGTTGTACTGCTCTTTCTGAGTTTGGCTCTTTTCTTGCTTTCTAACAGACTTTTCTGAATCTCCTCTGTTTGTAAATTCCTGGTCACCCTCCAGGGCTGATTGTCTTAGTCAGGTGGGATCATTCCTGGTCCCTGAATAGGGAGCTGCAACTTCACCTGAACAGGAGCATGAGTTGTACAATTTTTTTCTAGCCTGAAGATTCTGAACAAGCATATTTACATGAGTGCTGTGGATGTTTACAGCTTGAGTATTTATGTAAATACATTTCCATGCAGAATTCAACCATTTCTTGGGAATCTGAAATGCATGTTTGATCTTATTTTTATTCAAAATGTTTCCTTTTCTATCCTAAAACTATTAGAGAAAAGAGATTCAGCTGATGATCCTCTTTAGTTTTTCCCCAATTTTTCTTTTTTTCTCTTCACTGAGGGGGCTTTCAGCTTTTCATTCATGAAAATGATTCACTCTTCATTTATTCCAATATGCTCTTGCTGAGACTCCGCAGGTCACTTTATAGCCTACTGTGCAAGCAGTTAACTGAAATTCTTTGGATTCTTTTTCTAAACCAACTATTTCCTCCAAATTGGTGGTGCAATCCAGTGTAGTTTAAAGCCATTTTTGCTAGTGACTGTTCATAGCTTATGGGTTTAACCTCACGTGTTCAATAGCAGTAATTGTAATGCCCTTCATGGTAGTGACCCATTTTTCAGCTTCCACTCTCCCTCCACGGGATGGGGTGGCTCAGATTTTGCTAAACCCTGATGTTCATCACAGTTTTCTGTGTGAAAGTAATGGAAACTCTGGGTCCTGGCTCTTCAGAGCATTCTTCTTGGTGGTTATATTTAGAACTTCCTCCTGGTCCCATTAGGGAGCGATTAAATATCGCTGTGGAAAGAGGGACATTGATCAGCAGGTGAAAAAACCCCAGGGTGCCCTTCTGAAACATTATCAAAAGGTCTTTAAAGGAGTTAAAATACATTGTCTCAGTGTGGCTTTTTTTTATCCTCCAGTCTAGTATGAAGCCACTTCACCTCCTCCTTTCTTCGCCGTGGGTGACAAATGGGAAATTTTCAAGGCTGCTGCAGACTGTGCATTTTCACAGTAGGTCAGGTGTTTAGCACAGGTGTTTCTGAACTAGCATTGCATGGGTAAAGTGCACTGGGCTTGATGGCTTTACAATCTCCACTTCTATCCAGGTGAAGTAGGAGCTTTCCATATGCAGCACAGGCTGCAATTTAAGTTTGTGAAAATGATGGTTAGCTCAAGAGGAGGAGGGTGGTTTGGATCTTATTCACAAAGCAGAGTCAGCTGGTGAAGCTGCCAGAGATCTGGCAGAGTCGACAAAACTGAATATCTGAAAAGGTACCCTTGTGAATTCAGCCCTTTTAGGTTCTGGAAACCAGTTACACTGAATTTCTGATTTTTTTAAAAATTCTGATTGTTATTCCTAAATATTTTTCAAATTATTTCAGTATCCATTTTCTTTCTCTTCACTATTTACTAAACATGATGTAACTGTATTGCGTTTTCCTTTATTTATATATTCAGATTATCAGCATTTAAAAAAAAAAAAAATGTGTTGTATAATAAGCAAATCAGTTCCAATGATTTGTGCTAAAACTCATGAAACTTGCAAGTTAAATGAACATTTTTGCATGGAATTTGCAGAAGACTGAGATATAACTCAGTACGACAGTGGAAAAAAATGAATAATACAGCTTCAGAAATAACAGCAAGCAGAATTCAATGCTTTAATTTATGAATGTGCTTGCACATTAATTTTCTATTTGTGTAGTCAAGGATGCATGCATTGTTTTTCTTCCGTGTCTACTTTTCTGTTGGCAATATTCTATTGTTATTTTCATTACTATTATTATCAGGTCTTATTATTTTGGGGGGTTCTATTATCCTAGAACTACAGAACCAAATAATAAACAAGGCTTTCTTGTGCAAACTGCTTTGTTAACATATAAAAAAGAAATAGTATCTATTTTTAATATGTTATTGGGTGCAAAGAAAGGAGCATAGAGGAAGGTTGGGAAAGCATAAGACTAAAATGAATAAATCTTGCATAATGGCAGGTATGTCAGATAACACAGTGCCACAGTGTACATTTGTGCTTAGAGCCTAAAAGAAAATAGGTAGAAACACAACCTCTTTTTTGCCTTGCCAGTGATACGATAGGCCAGAATTTTTGATTTTTCACCACTAGCTGTAGCTGGAAAGGAATTCAGATATGGTGAGTTAGTCCCACTTGCATCCTTGAGCACAGTGGGAATGTAAGCCAAACACTTTCTGCTTCAGCATGGAAGGATCTGAGGAGATCCCATGGATGTAGGGATGTAGGCAAGGATCTGAGGAGATCCCATGGATGTGGGGATGTAGGCAAGGATCTGAGGAGATCTCATGGATATAGGATGCTCCAAGGGGACCCAGTGCATCCTCACTCAGGAGCTGCAGAGATAAGGACAGAAGCAAAAGACAAACATATATACAGGACTGTCAGCTGGCAGGAAAGGAACATTCTCTCAGGTGTGTTTTCTCCCAAATTACCCTCAATTGTCCTCCTGGGAGAGCACAGGACCCAATACATCAGTGATGTCATTTACCAGATCTACAGCAATCTGTTCAAGGAGGTGATGTTACAATTTCCAGTGAAGACCCTGCAAATATTTGTACCATAGTCAAGCATTTCAAATCTCTTTGCTTCCTTTTGACAGAGAATCTAATGCAGAAGCTGCTGCTTTGGGGCTTTTAGGTTTTTATTCTTCATGCACAAGAGTGAATTTTAAAATGGTCCTTTTTCTCCATATTCCATACTACCTGCCATCACCTGTAGTCCTCTTTGGATAATTTTAGATTTTTCTCTGCTTTTAACATCCAGCCTAGCATTTGAGCCAAGACCTACTTTCTCTTTGTGGGATTGTCATGTCCCTGACCTTGTGCCCAGCTCTTTTGTGGAAAACAAGCAATAATGAAAGTCACATTCAGAGTCATATCCTGATGGAGGGATCCTCTGCTGAATGTTATCTCATATTTCAGCAGCTTTGCTGGCTCCAGTGCTTGGAAACATTTACATTCCCTTCTGGATGGGATGAATTCTTTTTTTTTTTCTTTTATGTATTCTTATAGCTTGTCCTTAAATATGTGCTCAACGAGATCATTCAGAGTCACTTTGTGAGAATGAGCTTGGCAGACAGAGTGATGCTCCCATGAGTGGGTACAGCCTGTTAATTCCATTTTAAGGAGGTATCTGTACCTTCTCAAACACAGCAAAGATATCAAACACGTGGAACATTTTGAAGAATGCTGTGTGACTTACAGCATCTTTTCATAAAACTAAAAAAAACCCCAAACAACTTATCTTCATGTTTTAATGTTAATTCAAAATCCATTTATTTTCCTTTCCTCCTTCCTACCTACTGATGAAAGTATTTAATGTCTCTGTTACCCAACAGTGCTCTGTCAGGGCAGTTAAGGTGAAAGAATACATTGTGGAAAGAAATACCTTATAAAATTAGTGAAAGCAAGAAAGAATAAACTTTTGTAGTCATGCAGCATCAAAGAAAAATAGAACAACTGTGCTGTAGGTACAGCTATGTAAGCCAAGAGAATAGGTCTGATTCTCACCCTGAGGTTATTAAGAGATAATATTTTTATTGATATTTTATTGTTTGTAGTGTACAGATACATTCCAATGGGAAGTTGAAGAAATATCTAATGTACTTCTGTCTGAGCTCCAGTGCACCATGATCCCTGTGCTGACCATGCAATTATTTTGCCTGAGAATATCCAATCTTACAGCAAGGCCCCTGAGGGTTGACATGCCTTTACTGACCATGCAGGGCTTTCCAAGAAATTGGAAAACCAGAGCCCATGGCAGGAACCAGCTGCAATGGCAGGAATGTGGTTTTGCCAGCCCTGCTGAGCCCTATGGGAAGGGAGCAGCTTTAGGTGCCACTGTAGTACTGGAGAGGGAGGGTTCTTGACTTTATTTTTGAAGAAAGCAGTTTATATTTTAAAGATGGTCTAGAGGAGTCTTAAAACACACCTAAGCTGCACATAAATTCACTTTAAGTCCTGCACATCGGCAGTATCACGTAAAAAGCTTCAAGGGGATTAAGAGGTGCTTTAATATGGAAGTTCACCTCCTATTTGGGTAAAATGTTTCCTGTCACCATTTCTTTAGAAATATGAAAGGGGTGTACATATTCTACAAGTCACAAAGATATGTTTACCTTATTCAGGGCCTGGTTCCCCTGGGAAATTAAAACTTGCTATGAGAATGAAGTTTTCAAAACATTACCTTCATGTGCATGAACTGCCTTTAGTTTTCCATTCCTACAAAGTATCCACACAATTTTGTGAAATATTTGCTCATGAAGTCACTTTTAATGGAACAAAATCAAGTGCTATGAGAAAATCACAGTAATACACAATAGATCAATGCTGTGTATTGATTCATTATTGATCTGTTCAAATTACTATGCTCTGTTCTCCTTGGAAAGGGGAATTTGGGGTGACAGATGCATTGTCTCTGGCTGATTTGGCTATGTACCTTCCCTGGTGAGATGCTGCAGATCAAAGATGTGGCCAGAAGATACTGATCTGTAGGCTGGGCTTCTTTTCAGTGGAAATTGCATGCAAAAATCTCTCTCTATGATGGAGCCATGGTGTTCAAGGGCACAGACCTCTATTTAATATCTTGGAAGTGTTTCTGGGTCCATTGATTTAAACATAGCCATCATCCCCTTTTATCTTCCACTGAAATTTGTGAAAATGTTACAGTTCGTGACTCACTGGGACAGCAATGAATCTGGGAGGTTTTAACTGTCTTGTGATGTCCTTGATAAGGTTTGATTGCTCACTAGTTTTTCCTGGACCTCATCCAAAAGGTCCAAGCAAAACCAGTGAGCTTGATAATCACACCCCAAAGTGCCAGAGTTGTCATCCTCTATATTTCCATCACTTCCTAGCAAAATAAAAATGAGGGATGTCACTGTTCTGACCACATCTTCTCTTATAATTCTTTCTCAAGAGTACTTTGGGTGCAATCCTTCAAGTACAAAATGTCATGGGCTCGAAACTCTTTCAGGTTTTTTCTTAATCTTAGAAAAAATTAACCCTTTAACTTGGCTAATTTAATATTAGTCTCTCATACTCCTCTGATAGCTGGTTTTGAGTTTGTTACCTGTGATGTGTTAGGTAGGATCACACAACTTTGTCAGGAGCAAGTGTTTGAAGAGAGAAGCAAACACCATAATTGGGGTGGTACAATTTTGGTTTCTTTTTCATTTCCTGGTGGTGCCCCACAGCATAAAATGCTCAGGAACCAAAGTCCACTGTAATTTATGTTGCAGTCAAATCTTGCACTGTGATTTAGAAGTCTGAGAAACAATTTTTTGGAGGAGCATTCCCAGCAAAAGGTACAGTGGGCTCCATTTGGGACTCAAGAAACCCTAAAAAAATCCTTGTTTATTTTTTTCTCAATAAGAATTGGAGCAAATATTTAGCTTTTTACAGTCTAACAATGAAAACCAGTGCAGAAGCTTCTGCCAGCTAATGTTTTCAGCTGCCTGGGAGCTCCATTTGCAGCTGGTCACATGTAACTTCAGACACTTGTTGCTCAGCAACTCAGCCTTTGGGCAGCAATAAATGGTCTCAGTTACCTGAATTATGACAGCTTAGACTGCTACCAATCTGCTGTTTACACGTTTAGATTCATATTTAAGTTCCTACAATTAAATAGCCAGGTTTGATTATTCAACTGTTGCACCATAACTGCAATAATATTGGCCAATTTGCTGTATGGTTTTACCAGAGGGGTTATTGCCCTTCTGTCCTGTTACTGTTCTTTAAAAAGCAGTGATACAGAACAACCTCCCTGATGACAGCATTTGTGAACCTGTCCAGAAATGGAGGGTTTATAAATCAAAGTATTACTTCAGCAAGAATTTGATCAGCCTCTCAGTTTGATTTCAGAAGTCAGTGGAATATTTCTTTGACTTTTGTGGGCTTTGGATCAAGTCCTGCAAGCCAACTGGAAAAAAAAAAAGGAGAGAAGTGCCTATTATTTTCTAATAGTGCTTCTGAATTTTGTTCTCCTTTCTAGATCCTCTTAAAAGGCTTCCCCTGTTCTAACTAAACCAGTCAGCTCCTGACATTTGGATAATGACTCAGCCGAAGCACACACATGCAGCAGGGTGAGTTTACCCTTTGACTTCCAACTTCCCTCTCTGATGTGGTGTGTGGAATTTGGGTTGCCTCACAGCTTCTGAAGCTGCAAGCTTCCCTTGTGTGCTCTGTGAGATGCAGAGGTGATCACAGATCAGGTGCTCTCTATCCTGCTGGACACTTGGCACTCTTAATTATAGAGATGGAAAAGCACTGTAAAGACTTGCTTTCATCTCCCTTATCTTCATCTTGTCTCCTGTATTTTATCAATTGACTTAGTGTGGGAACATCCTTTAGCTTTCATCTACCCAGGACTGTCTTTGAAAGGAACAAAGCATTTTGATACACAACGATTTCTCCCGTGCTCTGTTCTCTCCAGAGGGGGTCAGATCACATCCTTTGTTTACTCTTTTGATGTTTCCAGTTCAGTCATTATCTCCCACCATGGTGATGCCCTGATTACCTCGAGGCTCCATTGTGTTTCAGCAGCTGTCCTTGCTGCTCTTCAGAGCAAAGGTGGTGACAGCAGGACAGAGAATATGTGGAGAGTTTCTTCAGCAGATAGGAGCTTTGGAAGAGGAGAGTGTTTAATGAAAGACTCTGGGGTGATCTGTAATGTGATGAGTGAAAAGCAAGTTGGATCAGCACTCAGCCCTGTCCTGTGTGCAACACCTGGCACAGCCTGAGCTGTGGGTGGCATTCCTGCTGGTGGCACAGAAGGTGGAAGTAAATCATCTGTAAGGTCCATTCCAAACCTTGCCATTCTCTGTTGTGGCTTGTTCAGGGTGCTCTAAGTGGAAATAATCCCTTGTTCACTGTCTGATCAGCCCTTGATTACCCCTAATACCTCCCCATAATATGTGCAGTGCCAATTTGCTGAGCTGTGTCAAGTATTAATTCCTCCCTGTAGTTGCTTAGACATGAAATGATCTCTTAGTATAAAAGCTTGCCAAGTTCTACCCACAAATTATTTTTAAAGTTAAAGCAAAAAAACTCAAGCATTTTTTCTTGCTGAAAGAATCATGAAATGATAATCAAACATACAATTTGTTCTGATGTTTCAGAATTATACGGATATCAGGTATTTTCCCTAGTGCTTTTATGTTCCCTTTTGCTATTTTGTGAGTGTGTAGGGTGGTATATTGGCTATATTTGAATCTGACCCACTGAATTACTTTACTGTTTAGTGACCATCCACTGAAACTTAGATATTCATGTTTCAAATTATGATGTTGCTAATTCAATTAGATTTTCTTGCTGATCTACCCACAGAAGCATTAAATATTAACAGGAATGTAGGAGCTGTCAAATATCATCTCTCTGTTTTGCATATTTATTTTGTCTGAGTTTTAAGTAAATTAATTATTCAGTGATAACTTTGAAACCAAATCATCTCTGATGTTTTGATCAGTGGCACTGCTGGTCTCTCAAAATAATGACCTTTAAATAGAAATCATCAAGGCTTTTTTGCCTACACTGTGACAAAGCACTGACAAAGAATCCTCACACTGTGTTGTTCCATGTCATACACAGATAAGATTCTATTTTCTTTTATCTTCTGTAGTAATATAAATTTAAGAAGATGTTAAATAGCCAAATCTTGCTGCATTTTTACATAATTAAGCAAAATCATGTCATCAAGAAAAATGGGTTGAGATTACAAAACAATCTTGAGATATAGATGGATGATTTAGACACCTACCTTGTATTAAAATTAATGAGGATACCACTAATCCCTCTACATCATTTTGAATATCTCAGCAAAAACCTGCAACTTGAGGCTTTTTAGAAGTAAATGATTATTGATGTACATTACCCTTCATGGTGAAATTAATGGCCAGACAAAGTTTATTTCATATTATATCCCATTTTGCTTTATGCTACACAAGCAAACAATACAATGTAGAGAGAGAAACAGGCTAAAAATAACTCACAGCCATGGGACCATTAATCTTGTTTCCTACCTCTTCAATAACAAAACCTGAGCAGATTTTGACAAGAGGAAACGAAGGCTCTCTAGATTAAATGTTCAGTCATGTGTAGTCTCAGGGCTATTATTCATAGACTATTAAACATATATGTGCATTATATTTAAGAATATGAGTTAGTTAATTTTTAATGGCTTGCTTGTAACTGTGGACATTTATAACAAACCTTTATTCCATAGAAGAAACAGATTCCAAGGCTCATGTGTATTTTATCAAGAGTTCCATCTGTAGATTTCAGATTAAAGCCATGTTTAGCCTGTTGCTTTTACCAGTTGTTTTGTGACTATGCTAAAGGACTTGGAAAGAGGGTCAGAGGATAAACTGGGAGTTTCAGTGTATATTCCAATGCGTTGGGTTGGGTATAAAAATATTACTGTTTTCTGCCTGTTGGTAAGATCAATTCCTTTGGAAGCCTGTGCCTGTATTTGTGCTGTGAGTTCCTGCTCCTGTTGGAGAAAGACATCATTCCAGTTCATCTTTCCAACCCAAACTGCCATATCCTGCTGTCAAAAAAAACCAGGGGAGCGACAACTAGGCATTAAATGTCCTTCCATTTTTTGAGGTCAAACTGTGGACAGTGGTCCCCATCTCTTTTGTGTGTGCTTGTAGCATGTCCTGAGCTCTTGCAGCATTAAAAAAGGCTCATATTGCAGTGTTTTTTGGCTTGTTGGGGTTTTTTTTCCCCACCACAGACAGTGACTGAGTAAACTCTTGGATAAAAAGATCAAAGAAGCATCCAAAGGCTGAAGTGACCAGCCCAGGTATGAAGATCTCAATGTGTCAGAGTGTCCAGGATGTGCTGTGCAATGAAGTGTCAGTCAGATATTGTGTGCCTCAGGCTGAGGTTTACCCTCAGATCCCTTGGAGTGGTTTGCAGCAGAAACTCAGATATTTGCCCTTAGATTGCAAAAGAAATCCCAAAATTTTAACATCTGCTGTGTGCTGCTTCACCTCCTTCTAGTTAGGGAGGAAAAGTTTGATTCCTGTGCCAGCTAATGTCAGTAGAAAACTATGGATTTCAGTCTAGTATTAACAGAGACACTCAGGCATGAAACAGACATTAAATAAGCCTCCATTTTTGATAGGTGAGTTTCTTGGTCACCTCAGTGACAGCTGAATGAAAACTCGAATTGCACTATGCTTTAAATGTCTTGCCATTAACTATGTGCAAATGTAACATTTAGGGTGCAAAAAGCACCACAGAGCTGCCTTTCCACATACCACTTTATAGAGGACTATTTCTATTTTTCTCCCAGGCTGTAAATGATTAAAAAAGCAAGCAAAGAAGATATAAAAGTATCACTGAGATCTAAGTGAGAGAACTCAGGGAATGTATGTATTCCGTTTGTTGAAATAAAGGCATTCGAATATCTACCATGAGCTTCCTTGCAATACACAGTGTGATTTGCTTTAGGCATTTTAACAGTTATGGAAAAAAAAATTCTCAGAATCATTTGTACAGAAATGTGTTTCTATGGGCTTCCCTGTGAGCCCTATGTGGAGAAGGTAAGAATCACATTCCTACCCACTGCAGTCTACAAAAAGCAATTTGTATTAAGTATCAAAATGTTATGATTATTTTGTCCATCCAGATACACAAAAGATTTAATATCTGATCTCAAAGGATTAACACAATACCATCACAGATTACTTTCTAGAAAGTAGCACACAGGAGATGGACAGTGCAGATTCCCCTGGAGGCTCAGATTTGTGACTTTATACAGTTAAAATGCCATTGTTGGAAAAGGCAGAAGAGACCATTTGGAGTTTCTATTCAAAATAACTAGTTATTTGCTTTTTTCTCCTGTGGTCAGAAAAAATTGAAAAAGTCAAAATTACAATGGGACATTCAAATCCATTTAAAAAAGCACTTTCCCCCCACCCTGCCCCACTGTTCATTTTTCAGTTTCTTTGACTGAAAGGATTTTCTTTTTCTCAATATGAAAAGGAGCACACAGTCCTCTGGATGGGTTTCTTCCCACGGGTATTGATTCTGGTTCAAGTTTTATAGATAATTGTTTATCCATTCAGTATTAAGCACATAAGAAAACATTTGACTAAAGAAAAAAAACAAAGGTGTGTAAAATGCCCCTTGGAAGAGTGATTTAGATCAGGAGAGAGACATATTATTCTGAAAAATGACATTGCTTTTATTGTCAATTGATAATTATAGTCTGAAATGTCATTAATTTATCTGTACTACTGCTCAGGGATAGCAAAACATCCCTGTGTTATCAACACTGTCTCCAGCAAAAATCCAAAACACAGCCTCAAACCAGCTACTAAGAAGAAGAAGAAGAAGTTTTAAATGCATTTATAATTTTGGAGATGAAATACTTTGGTGAAAGCATAAAACTGAATTTCTGAACAGACTTCAAGCTACTCCACTAATATAATTTCATGTGGTTGTCATTTCTGCTTTTATTGCTCAGTGAGTGGTGAGACATTGTGTGACTAGACAAGTTTTATCTTTCTGGAGGATTTCTTAAGAAGGCTGTTTTACACATTCTTCTGAAATGTCAGTTATTTTCCAGTTAAATCAAGTTTCCAATGAGCTTTTTAAGGAATCTTCCCCCAGCCTCTTTCATTCCCTCGAAACTTCAAAGTTAGGTTCAAGTCTTACCTTGAATACTCACTCAATACTTCTTTATGTTTTCTGTGATGTTTGTAGAAAAGTGAATTTGGAAGCACAAAGCCTGTAGTTAGAAGGACATGAGGGCTGAGGTAAAAAGCACCATCAAAGCAGGCACCTGGTGGGACCAAACCTTGCCATGTGCACTCTGAGTCTCCAGCAGACCCCATTAAAAAAGGTTTTAAGTCTGTATCCTGGTGTGCCTAAACCCTAGAAAAAAGGAATTGTATAATATTTGCTTTTATGTGTTCCTTTTATCACTTTTCTCAGTTTGTGCCACAGCATTAGTGTTTTCTTAGTGCTGTTTTAGAGTGTGAGTTAGACTTTATTTTCTTTTCCTGGTTGTACATAGCTTGAAAGAGGTCTGTAAGTTCTGATTGCAGCATGACTCCTGACTGCATTTGCAGTCTCTCGCTAATTTGGAATTGTTAGGAGAAATATGTCTGCATTTTGTTTTTGTCTTGGCTATTTGCAGCCTTTTTGCAAAAGTTTTGGGTTCTTCCAGTCATAGAAAACCCTATGTTTTCCAATTTATTTATTTCCAGATCCACAGGAGGGTCTGGATCCAGCAAAGGCTGGTTGAGGAAGTTAACCAGAAAGAAGAAAGAAGATGAAGGATTGCATTTCTTTAGAAAATGTCCCACATATTCCACCCCCATGGGACCTGAAAAACTTGAAGGTGGAATCAAGCTATAAGGAGTAATAATCAGCAAGAATTTAATGTCTTTTGGATCCATTCTGGTTTGTTAGGGGTTTTGGAATCCATCAGGCTGGAAGTCACTGTAAATATGGTGGTTTTCTTCTCTCATAAATTGTGTTTCCCCATTGCCTACTGAAATAAGCAGATGCCACAGAGGATAATCAAGCATAGCATCTTCTCCTCATATTTTAATATTAACTAGCTTATCAGCTGATAAGAAAAAAAGATGCATGTTGTATAATCAAGAAAAATGAGACAGATATTAACATATTAAATCACCTCTACCCCTAAAAATTATTCTAAGCGTTCAGCATTTAGAGGTGAGAATGTCCTTCATGAAGAGAAGCAAAGTTCTGTGTGTATAGAAGAAAATTAGCTCAACAAATAATTTTCTATATTCCCTTTGTAATTATCTTTGATATTGAGCAAGAATTCTCTCTCTCAGAATCTAACCTCTATCTACCACTCTGTCCTTGGATCAAAACACTCCTATGGCATCCCATTTGTTGCCATGGAAATGAATGTAATGATAGATTCAACATTGCAGATTCTCTGGGAGAAACAGTATGGGGGAAAGAGTTGGGAGGGAAAAAAGGGCAAATATTGAATTTGAATAGGTTTTGTTTGGAATTAGCAATCATGAGAAAAATGGATACTGGCTGAAAGAAGAATCACTCAGAATCTGATGTGTGCACATCTTAGATGCTACAATATCCCATATACATCACAGTCCTTTTGCCAAGATTTTCCCAAAGCTGAAACAAATGAAAGGTCCTTTCATTTGCCTTATAGGCTTTGTTTCCAGCAGAAAATATCTACATTTCAGCAAGATTGGGGTTTGGTTTTTTTCCGTAATATTGCAGAGCTGATAAATTTTCAGCTTGTGACACACCATCCTGTCCTAGATTCTTTAAAAATTCAGCTGGTTTGGTAGCTGTTCTAGGATCTGTTCCAGTCCTTATCTGATTAACTTTTTTATGGTTCTTCATGGGGCAATATTGTCACCTAGTCCAGTGCAGTGTAATCCTTCTGGGAGGAGTCCCACTCAGGTGTACAGCACAGCACTACCTGAGCAACAGGGAGCACCACTTCATCTGACATCTGTCCTGTGGAGTCCCTAGGAATGAGAGGAAAATTTGACATCCATGATTACATCTTCAACATCACAGTAACTAAAGCTGTCTCATGGTCATCAAGCCCATGTAGGGTTTCAATCCCAGCCTCTCAAAGCAACGATTAAATCCAAAATGACGTTCACTCCCTCTTTGTAAAGGTGTCACCTGGGAGATGTACAGCCCACACGACTTTTACACTCTGCAGTTTTATATCTACAAAAGTGTGCTTTGATCAGGTTGGTGATCTGCCTTTTAATGGACCAGGCAGACCTAATTAATTATTGATGCTTTGTATTTAATATTTTATGACAAAGCAGTAAGGAAAAAGCTTCGCATGTGGATGGTAAAAATATTTTGATCTATTTTTTGGCCAGAGTTTTATCAAATGGAATAAATTATCTTGAAGACACAGTATTTTAATAAACTTGAGATATCAATTATATTTGACAACACTAGCAATCATCATTCTTCAAAAACGTCTTTGCCAAGGATATATTTTCAGCACCTTAGGTAATATTTTTAATACTGCAACTTATGGACAGTTTTGATGTGTGTATTTTTTTTTTTTTAACACTGCCATTTCTGAGAGAGAATTCATAAGCACTTCTATCTGGTGTTGGTCATGCATGTGTAATTTTACATTTCTGGTGAAATATTGGGTGAAAATCAGACATTCATTAAGGAAAATGTCAGCAGCCATACACAATCAAAGATGAGGTAAAAAGTTTTGAGTTATCTTCAACTTTGTTGGAAACAAATTCATCTTTTTTCACACAATAAATTTCTTGGGAACATGGGAGTTGAGAGCTGAATGTGCTCACTTTTGACATTATTTGAATAGTCACATGTAACTCCCAGTGAGATGAGGAAAATAGAGAGTTTCCTTGCATTAAGTATTCTGCACTGATCACCTTACCCAATGAAATTAAATTCATCCCACAATTGATGTGGAATAGGATACTTTCTCAAAATATTCTGATTTTGCTCATTTTCTTACCAATATTGACAAACCTAAGCTATTTTCATGGCTCTCTTTATTCACCAGAGGAATTCTTACCCTGTTACCAAAAATGCTTCCCATGGCGTTTTCACTTCATGTGCTTAATCAATTACAATGATCAATCAATTACAATTACAATCAATTATTCCTCTTAAAGAAGAAAGGAATTAGTGGTTCCAACATTTGTGAATTGAAACAAACTACGGGGTATTTTCAAGATTAGCTTTTGTAAGGATGAAAAAAATGGTGATGTATCAGGGAAAGATAGTTATTAAATATTCAAATATCACCTGGTTGAGAGCTTATGTTCTATTGCAAGACTTTGCAATAGAACTATTGTACTCTTGTAGGATACTTGGTAAAAATAGAACTCCTGTAGAGAGTGGGGAAAGGGAAGTTTTCCTTCACCTTCAAAACTACTCCCATCAATGGCTAGGAGGTAACTAAATGTTATTTCACCTTCAAAATCATTCTTATGCTTTCCTATTTAATTGAAGATTTACAGCTACTGAATAAAGCCCATGAAAATGTCTTTACTTGTATGAGAATTTGAATCAACACATTTGTGTGGCTTTTACAGACAAGAGAGCAAAGAACAGAGTTCTTCATCTGACTTTTAGAAAGCAAAGGCAGAAGCCCTCTAATTGCTGCAGTCCTTTGACTAATTGCCTCTTATAGTTATAGCTAAGCCTCAATTGATTCTGTAATAATTGGGTGTTACCAGGGAGGATGAATATCAGAAAGAGCATCTTTTGGTAGGAAAAGATTTCCAAGTTAGGTACACTGTAATTACTCAAGGACAGACAGCTTTGAAAAACAAGCATATAAGAAGGTCAGGCTGAGCAATTATTTTGGTTTAGAATAAACCTTCTCTGGGATGTTATTACTTGTCACATTCAGCACAAAGCTCTGATCAGTGTCAGGAAATGGCCAACAAGCTGCTGCTCCTGACTCCTGGGATGAACCAAAGCACAAGTGAAGTTGGAAAGAGGCAACTCTCTGGCAGTAGATGGAGAGCTCTGAAGATTTCTGCACCAAGCAATAATTTTCAAATGTGAATTAATAAGCACATCCCACAGAGTTCAGCCTGTTGGATTTCAAGTATTTTTTCTTAAGTCTGGCTCTTAAATCTTGCAATAGCTGGTCTGTAAAACAGGGTAGCTGATGGAGTGGCATCAGATTGCAGCTATTAAAAGTTTTGCTAAAGAATTAACTAAAGAATCTTTTGCTGAAGAATTTGAGTGTTCAATATTCTCAGATCACAGTGGAGCTAAAGTTTTGGACCAAGAATTACAGAGGAGATGCTGGCCTACAACTGAGTGTATCTCATCTTCCATATACTGTAGTATAAAAAAGTGTACTAAAAACTTTTTTATTTTCATTTTCTGAAGATTTAAGGCAAAAATTTATGACTGAATTCTTGAAATACTGTTTTTTACAAATTTTATTCTTATTTCTTGCAAGAAGTGGTCAAGAAAGCACATATGTGTATGCATTCTGACAAAAAGAGTCACAAATTATAAAACACAGCTGGTTTTGTTGTTGGTTAGTTGGTTTTAGGGGAATTTTTTTTTGTGTTTTTTTTTGTTTTCTGGAGGGTGGTTCTGATCATCTGGGGAATTAAGAACTGGTGTTGCAGTTGTAGCTGATATTTTTGGTAGCTCCATCAGCTTCCCTGTGTTTTGACATTGGAAGGCAACACCACATATCTGTTTATACAGAGGCAGAACATTGCAAAATATACCTGAGCTTTACTGAAAATATCTGAGTAAAATCTTCAGATCATATCCCAGAATGCTCTGGGCTCAGATGAAAACACAGCACAACCTGGGCTATGTTCTCCTATGGCACAGATTCCCACATTTGCAAAAACATCTCTCTAGTCAGGGCTCTGGAGGGGTTATCACCAGAACACAGTAGTACCTGTTTCAGAACTTCGCTGACACCTCTAATTGACTATTGATAGAAATGTGGCTTTCTGCTAAAGTAGAACCACACTGAAACCAAGTGTAAGACTCAGGATAATGAAGAAAAAACAAAGAAAGCTTGCTTATGTCTGATAATATTTGGTTTATGGTACCTGGAAAATGCAGTATCATGGGTAGACTGTTGTAGCAGCCAGAAAGAAATGGCAAGGGTGCTCCAAAAATGAAGATTTACTTTTGAGTGGAATAGATATTTACTACCCTGCACTATGGATGCATAATTAGAAGAGTAATAATAGCATTTGTTTAGAATTCCTGCAGATGCATAAAGGAGAAGAATGCTGTGTATGTCAGCATGGAGGGCAATGGAGTCCAAGTGTGCTTCTTGATAATTTTTTTTTTAATTCAGAAATTAATAATGCAAAATGATTATTAAAAAAATCAAGACAATCACTCTGCAACAACAGCCCTGCACTAAACAAATTGCTGCTACTGGCAGAGAAACTTACTGTAATTTGAAGTCTTTCTCTACTCCAAGCAGAAAATATGACTTTTTATAGGCACAAAGATGCCAATAGAGTGGGGAGCAGACTCTGAGAACATCCTGTAAAGCAGAAAAGAGAGAGGATTCTCTGTAAAACTAGGGACGGAAAAGGAGAGAGAGCAATGGGGAATTCATATGCTTACAAAGAAGAAATGGGTCACGTTGAGTGGAAAAAAATTAACCTCAGGACAACAGAAGAGAGACCTGATAAAGTGCAATATACTGAAAAGGAGGGACAGGATCCGTGGGTGGAGGAGGAGGATGCTCTGAGTGCTGAGCACTGAAGCTGACAGATGAAGGGCAGAGCACAGCCAAACGAGGGGACAAACTTGCAAGTGATTAAATAGACAATTCAAAAGACATTAAGTTCCTGTGGAAGACAGATGGAGTTGACATTAGGAGAAGAAAGCTGCAAATAGAAATGGGAGGAGCGACTGAACTTTGGGTTTCTCTCTAGAGATGAATTTCATGTAGTTTTTTGGGATTTTTTTTTAAACAGAATTGGCAAAGCAGATGACAGACCCATAGAGGAGTGATGGCTTTTCTTTTATTCACTTCCAGTAGATCTTCTCTGTGTGCAGATCTATCTCCACCCTCCTATGAATCATAAGTGTCTGGCATGCCAGACGTTTAGGCTGATCAATTTGTGTTAACATTAATATGTGTGACAACTTGTGCTGGATATCACTAATAACTGTTTGGTGCAGGTTTATTGTGAAAAAAGATCTGGGTGGTTTTAACAGATTATTGTATGTGGTGGCTACAAGTACATGATGAGCATTTGAAAGAGGTTTCTGCTGCAGAACTCACATCTGAGTCCAGAGTTTGCTACTCCCCTCTAATTTGGATGTATTCAGTTTTGACTTGGCTCGTTATGAATGGAGAGACCAGCTGCAAAATTTAGATGCTGTTCTTAATTTGGAATCTGAGACTTGCCAGAGGTCAGGGATTTTCAGAGATAAAAGTGAGGTTTAGAGCTATCTTTAATAGGAAGATAATATATATATTTTAGAAGGAATGACTCCATATTTCCTCTCATCTGTGATTTACATCACACAGTGAAGGTTTTTACAAAAACTCTGTTTGTATGATCCTCAGTGACAGTTCTGTGTATTGCCTGGATCAGATTCTGATCTGTTACTGTCCTAAGTCAGCTGTAAATCTGTAATATTTCTATTAGGTGTGGGAATGGAGTGGCACAAGGGAATAGTGTGTATGGCATATATGAGAATGCACATCACTTGTAACATACAGCATTTTTCATTGCACTCTACAAGTTCCTAGGGCTAGATCTGGAAAATACTTCTGTGCCTAAGGCAGGATTTAGGCAAAACTAAAATATTATATTCCAGAAGTGTAAGCCAAAACAGCTGGTTCAGCTCTTTGCTCTTTCCTGAAACAAGTTGTTTTTGTTTTTGACTTGATATTTTTATAAGTGCCAGAGCAGATGATGCTGTGCTTAATTCCCAGAGGGAGCCCAGCTGGCTGGTGTACCCCAAACTGCTTTACAGCTAGGCAGAATTATACTTACCAGGAAATGCAGAATTTCAGTATTTGCCTTTTTAGTACTGCAGTCCAGGTCTTTCCCTTTTAAACCTAAATGTCAAGCAATATTGCTGAGATCCTGTGGGACCATGAGTGTCAAACCAGGAAACCTGCACAGCACCAGAGAGATTAACAAATTCATCTCACTGGTCTGAGCTGATGTGCTGATTCACAGCACTGAAATTTTCCTTACACCACTGTGTTTCTGGGAAGGAGAGACTTGGGGAATGTTACCCTGAAGAGGTTTGCCAGGAGGGGATGGAGAGGAGCTCTGTGCCATGGGACTTGGCTGTCAAGCACTGCTGAGAAGGTAAAACACGTGCAGGGAAGGGAGCAGAGCTCTGCCAGCATCCTCAGCTCTGAGATGGCTAAAGGGCACAGCATGGGGCTTAAATATCTGAAACCTGAATCATTCAGGTGTCACCCTGCATAAATTTTTCAGGTGCTCCCAACGAGCATGCTGTTGATTTTTGCTTCCTACATCTTGTCCATGATCCATGGCTTACATCAGGGTTTCATGCATTTAAAATTCCTCAGCTAGTGCTTCTTTTCCTTTTGCTTTGTAATAACCCAGTGAGTTCTGAACAGAGCTCATCTGGCTGTATTTTAAATAGAATATCTTTTTCATGTAGTTCTATGGAAATACTCACTTTTTCTCCCTCTTTGGGAGAAGTGTCCTCTTTGGAGGTGTTTCCTCTCTCTGTGTGCCCTCCTTGCCTTAATTTTTGGAGCTCATATGCCACTGCCTAATTCATACTGTTAGGGAGAGGACTTACTAAAAGTTCTAACATAAAAAATCAAGTTGATGGTTCAGTGATGTTCAGAAGTTCCCCAGGGGTACAGCCTTTGTCTTCACCTAAGAATTCCCACTTGCTGGCTTCATGCTGTGATCCAGAGAGAATTGAGGTACAATTAATCCTGGGTCAAACTGGCTCAGTAGAGAAAAGGAATTTTGCTGTATTGAAGAATTTTCTGTGATGTCTGTGTATAAATTACACAGCTTACCTGTAATTTTACTTATTTTAGAACTAGGCCTAAGACTGAATAGCTTTTTTTGTGTGGGGGAAAGTGAAAAGAGTGTTATGCCAATTAGTGCAGCTCTAAATTGCTCAATAACTTGGAGCTTGAGACAGCTGTAAATCTCAGAGCAGCTGTCATGTCCATTCAGTGAGAAGTTCAGCTTGTCTAGAGACATGGCTGAGGAGATCAAGCCTTGTAGGCACTGAGAGTAATCTGAAAAGAGGCCCTGGGTGAGGTCTTAGGGAAGGGTTGATCCATTTATGTTAAATCAGGTGAGGTGAGATGCAATTAGCAGCCACTCCTTGACTGAAACACTATCCACAGTGCATCTCCCAACAGAATCCACTGGGAATAAGAACAGCAATGGTTGTAAATTTGATAAAGACATCAGGAAGAAATTTCACCTGCTCATCCAGCAGGACTTTTTGTCTCCATCTCAAGTAGCAACCAGCTCAGCTGGAGAGGCAACATCTAAATAGCTGCTCACTGACTTGTTTGTGATGTCAGAAATATGAGCAGAAATCACAGAGTAGTGGAATTTTAGTTGTATAAATCCAGGTGAGACTTCTCTAAATCTTGAGAGAGGGTGGAGGTCAAGTCTCCCTGAAATTCTTTTATTAGGATGAGATGAACTATACACTAGAATCACCTGCAGTCTCAATTTCCTCTAAGAAAGAAGGTGGATAAGTAGTTCATGTGCAATGTGTAGTGCAGCATTGCCTATATTTTAATCCTGCAGGATAGAAAACAGTGTATTAGTTTGCAAGCAAACCAGTGGGAGATTGAAAGTCAGGATTATAAATTAACAGGAAAATTAAAAATAAATGCAATAGTACGAGAAAAACAAAACAAAGCAAAACCAGTCAGATACAACCTGACACCCTGTTAGTCAGGGTGGTGACAGCAGTCCAAGTGAAGTAGTTAGGCTGAAGCAGTGATCCTGTGGAAGGTCTGGTCTCCACCTGAAGCTCCAGTGGTAGCTGTTGTCCTCTGGGAATCCAGCAGACAGGAGCTGCTTGTGCAGTTCAAAGCCAGGTTATATCCAGGTGGGAATGCTTGGCTCCTCCCTCCTGCGTGGAGCATCTCACAACAGGATGAGATAATTCCAGAGTCATGCAGTTGCTTCTTGATAGCTCATTAACAGTTATCAGGGGTGAGTTATATCAGGAGATAACAACCAGTGCCCCACCTGCTTTAACAGCTTGTGGAGGTGGTAATAGAATAAATACATCTACATTGCAGCCTAAGATAACAGGTTGAATAACAGGACCATACCCATTCCTATGGATATCACTGCTGACTATACCTTCAATTACCAGCTCTCAGAAGGTGTGCATTGAAGAATAATCTGTTTCCAGTGCTTCTCTGTTATTAACTGCCTGCTGTGACAGTAGTTTTGCCTATTGCATTTGTATAATGTGTACTTATCTTCAGCCAGCATGGGTCAGTGTGGCATCAATTAAAGTTCAAAATGAAGTAAGATGTGTTATGAGAGAAGTATGGAGTTTTTTTTCTCAAAATAAGCACTTAACTGGATGAGTGTGCACAGTGTTACCTCTTGTGCTTCATTTACAGTTTCCTGACTCATAATCAAGGTGACTAATGGCCCTGTGGTCCTCACAGGGAAGTAACTATTTGCATGGCAGGTTGTAAAGAAGTCAACATTATACAATTTCAAAGATAAAACCAAAATCAAATTATGGCTTGTGTGACTATTCTTTTCTCTGAGATTAAAGAAGTCTATACTAAATAAATATTATTTATTTTATACATGGGAATTTAACCTGCAATGGCCTACTTTGCACAAGTGACAGGGAGCCATGTATGGTTTACATAAAGTTCTAATTGAAACCCATAAATCTGTGATGAAAAGGGGAAAATCAGAGGAAGGGGTGATTTTCTGTTTTACCTCCTTCCTTATACTTGCTTTGTGTATTTGCACGTTATTTGTTGGAGGGTTATGTTTCTACAAAGGAGGCAGACCTGCACAGATGGGAATATGTTCTTTTTCTTTGCAGTTTGCTTCTAGTATTTGAATCCTTTGAGTTGCTACACAGGCCTCAGGTGAGATAAATTAATGCAATTTTACAATCACAAAGAGGATCTTGGAACAGTCCCTTGTTTTGGTGGCTGGGGGAGCTGAATGTTTTATTCCCAGTCATGGAAATCCAGGCTAAAGGAAATTGCATTGTCACTGAGCTCATCTTCAGCTCTGAAGCAGAACAAGCCATACCTGCCTCATTTGGGACAAAACTTAAATCTCCAGTCATGACAACTGCCTATGGAGCTTGTAGAATTTTTGCCAAGGTTTTGCAGTGGGGAAAGATGTAGATTAGACATTCTCTCTCACTTCATCTTAAAACTGTTTCTGCTTCTCTTTATCACAAGCAGATTACTTCCACTTTGCAGGAAACTTATATACCTGAGCAGAGCTATTGTGGGCATCTTATCTCCCCTAGCCAAAATAAATGGCATTCTGCCCTTTTTTCTTATATTTGCTAACATTTCCTGAGATGCTGGTTATTCACAGTCACCTTCTCTGGAATCCATCCAGCCAGTCCAGCTCAGTCTTCCTTGAACTGCAGCTTGGTGCTTTGTGCCAGATAATTGCCAGGAGCTCTCCCAACCTGCTCCTTCACCTCCAGTCCCTCACCTGGACTTTCCACTGCTGATTGTTTTTCTCTGTAAAATGCTGCACTTTCCTTTGTGAAATTGCATCTTATTTCTACTTTTTTTCCCCTTCCTGATCATTTTTCCAATTAGTCAGGCTTGCTTTGAATTCCAGACCTGTCCTCCCAGTTGAGGATGTCTGCGAATGCAAAAGCTTGCTCACTGCTCAGTCATCAAGGTCACTAATGAAAAATATTGAATAGTTCTACATTTGGAAATAACCCAGGGAATACTGCTCACTACAGCTTCCACTTTGGCACTGATAAAGTGTTTCTCTGACTACACTTTTCCAGCCAGTTAGAGAGCAGCTTGATAGGCACTGATTCCCCAGCTCATTTGTGAAACTCTGGCGCTAGAAAAACAACTGCCTGCTTGGTAAATTTGGTTACCATATTTCTGGCTCTTTGATAAACAGTGAAGAGAGCAGACATCCATCCATAATAAAACTCTGAATGCAAATTTGTGCTCCTAGGAACCAAAGTTGCTGGTGTTGTTAAAATAGAGAATAGTCTCAAAGCCTGCCTGTGTGGTGAAACCAGCATGACCTCTCTGCCACAATTGTCACCAAGACTGTGAATCTGTTCCCTTTCATGGAGGCTGAATAGATCTTGGCCAAACCATCTGTGTTGTCCTGACCTTTGGACTGATTTGAATTGTCCATCTATTGTTTCAGCAGATGCACAATTTTGGTGTCCCCTATCAGACCCCCAGACATAAATGTCACATTATCATTTATCGTGAGGAACCATTTTCATGTGCAATGTAGGCATTCCTCAGCAGTAATCAGTGGTTTCTAGATTTTCATAGAATTGTAGAATCATTTAGATTGGAAATGATAATTGAATTCGACCTTTAGTAATTATTTTTATATGGATCAAGGTGGCAATTAGAGTTAAATCAAATGTACATGTTGTCCAAGTTGTCAAAGAAATGTTTTTAATAATTGGTGATCTTGGAAAGAGTGGGAATTTAGAGAAGTTTCAGATCAAATGTTCTTTCAAACAGCTAAGGAATGCAATTAATTCTTGAGGGCAAGACACAGATTTTCAGAAAAATGTAATCTTATTAAGAGTAGGGTAACAAGTGTAATTAGAAAATTAAATCAGGTAAGAAAATATAATAGTGAAGATAAACTTACAGTCTTAAAATGTAAATGAGTTAAACAACTTTAATAGATTTCCTTGTGTCTTTCTCTTGTACCTTCTCTAGGAGACCTTGAAGTTTCAATGCAGCCTATAAACTCATGGTAGTTGTTCTTAAATCTGCTATAAGCAAATATTTTGTGCACAGGATACCTAAGAAAGCAAAATGGTAATCATAGGTGTAAACTCTCCCTCTGACTTCCAAGGAATCAGATTCATCCTCAGTCACATTGACAAAATTGAATCTGCTCTAGCAGTCATTAGCAACGGGGGGAAGATGACTAGATTATTCTTTTCAAAAGATGAATACTGCAGATGAAACAAATTTATGGTGCCATTTCAAAGTCAATGGCAGTATGATGATTGGATCCTTATATCCTTTGAGGAAGTTTGAGAAAACAGCCACACTAGTTCTGCAGATTTACAGAAACCTGCAGTGAAAAACCTAAAATAAAATGCTGCTTAATCTGAACACTCAGAGAAAAAATGCATTCCTTATATTTAAAAACTAGTGGAAAGTAAGATACCTAATTTTGTAAAACTATGAACTCTACTACAATTTTATTTCCCCTGAATGGTTTATATGACAAATGACAGAATATATAGTGTATAGAAGTTCCTTGTAATGACAAATGAAAAAAACAAAGCTGTGTTTTGTAATCATTTTCCTTATAGAGCTCACTGGAGCTGTAAAGAGACTTCATTTACTGCTATTGATGTTGCTAATGTTTGAATGCATGTTAACATGCTACTGGGATGATAAGGACCACAAAAAAAGAGATTACTGAGCACATGTTAAGAAATTGGTTCCCATTCCTAATTTTAGCTACAAAGACTGATTTCTAAACTCTAGTTTCCTTTACTCTGCATCATTTATGTTTGTAAAAGTCCCATGGAGCTTGTTGCAGTGAGCTGTTCTAACCCTCATTCAAACAGTGATTGGTTGTTTTTTTCAGTCTTTCCTGAAGAAGAGGGACCCATGGAACTGCTCAGAGTGAAGCCCCTTGGTGGTGGTGGTGGATATTATAAGAAAATAAAGAATTACATTATTGTGCAATGAGAGAAGAATTCTTCATGGGGAAAGGAAAGACCTCGAGTTTCAGGTCATAAAGCTCTTCAACTTATGAAAGCCAGAAAGAAACTTTAATTAAAGCTCTTTCCAGTCATGCAAGGCACCCTGTGAAAACGTCTGTGAAAATATTGGTATTGACAAGGACTTAACAAAGCAGAGGGACTGAGAAGCTGGTTTGGAGTAGGTCCTTCAACATATCTTCAGACTCTTCAAAAGCCACTTGCAAATCTTGCTAGACAAATTCAAATTATTCAGTGGAACTGAAAGTGGTGATTTCCAAAGTACAAACCACAAAATGTCAAGGAGCTGAAGCATTTTGGAACATTTTGTCTAAAGATATATTTAATTGACTACAAACACTAACACAACAAAAATTTAGTAGTTTTTGGTGTTCCCAGCACACTTCCATGGAAGGAACTACTTGATTTATTATAAATTAGAATCCTAAAATATTCCTGCTAGAGTGGAGAGGACAGCATAGATGCCCTGAATAATAGCATCAGACATTGACACAGCATGATCTGCTCTTTCTGCCAGCTCTGTTGAAAAGTAAAAACTTTCTAGGTATGGAAGGGAAATTCTCTGCTTATATTATCTACTGTGACATGTCTCTATGTAGTGAATCTTTTGATTTTTAAATGATGCCTGTAGCACACAAGATATCCACCATCATTTGTTACCTACTTAAGCATGCATTGTCTCCAGATTTTATTTCACTAAAATAGTCAATAAAAGTTTATTGCAGTTTTACTCTGCTACATTTAATCTTGCAAAAAAAGGAAAAAAAAATAAAAAGGCGTGTAAAAAAACCCAAACAAACTCAAAGTTCTATGAAATAAAAAAAAAAAACTCACCAAAATCCCCTTAGATTATACTTTAGTATAATTTCTCTATGTAAAATTTCTCAGAAAGGAAGGTATTGTTAAGTGAATGGGCACTTCAGCAGACAGTTTGTCTATCCCTGTCAGCAAAGGGAAGGCATGACTAACACCCACAGCAGCTATTTAATTAAAAGTTTCCCTCACAGGTAAACCTCCTCAGACCTCCTTCAGTTAAAAAAAAGAATTCTATCACTGATGAGAACCTGCACTATATTTTTTCAGTTTAATAGTTGTTTTTAGATGTGCAGTGTGTTGGTTTGGAAGAGGATTGCAGTGACAGTGGCACCACACTCTGTGCTGGTTGGATCCAGCACACTCTGAAGCTAGAAAAGCAAATTGACCTTGGTGAAATGAACCTGTTTTACTCTTGATGCTTCAAAGGGATTCAATCTCTCTGAATAGTTCTGCCAGAACAACCTTTATATGAACAAAGCTTTTCTGTAAAAAGTAGCTTTCACAGGAAGGGCAAATGCCCATAAAATCAGGCTATGCATAAATTGAAGTAATTGTTAAACCTTCAGAGTTAGGCTGTAATTGTGCTCTCAAAAAGGTATTTTTCTACTTGAAAATATTTTCAGTATTATGACCTCTCCCCAGTTAATTCACAGTTAATTAACAGTTTGTCTTGGCTAACCTCAGCTGGCTGCTCAGCCCCATGCAGCCCTTTGCTCACCTCCCCACGGTGAGATGGGAAAGAGAACTGCAAAGGCAGAACTGAGACAGTTTGTGAGCTGAGACAAAGCTCACATCCTCAGGGCAGGCAGGAATGACCACAGCCAGGAAATCTGGGGTTTATTACATGTTAGTGGTTATTTGGACACAGTCACAGATTCCAGAACACCACAGTGGCCAAGATGGTCCTGGCAATCAAGATTTCTGCCTCCATTAGCAGTGGAAGCTCACAGTATTCAAGGTCCCACCAGACACAAGTTTGAGTCTTTGTGGGTCTTCTGACAGCAGTTTGCTTTTCTGAACTTTGTTTTGTCACTCAGAACATAAAGAGTCTCTGCTATGAGCACTGCAGTGAGCAATGTTTGGAGAGGAAGAGTGGGAGTTAAAGTGTCTGGCTTATTTTCTTTGCAGCTGTAATAACTCAGAATAATAACAGTTGTGCCTCTTGTCAACAAAAAAGGAATAGGTACACTTATGGCTCTTGAAAAGCACTTGGAGACTCATGGGTAGTAAGCGAAAAAAAAGTAATTTCACATGGTTATTTGTTGAGATGAGGAACAGTGTAATCAAAGCACACCCCCTGGAAGGGCCTCTGCATAACTATTTGGCACTGATCAAATATAATGCTCATATTATTATGTTAAATTAGGTCTTATAATGGCACAAGTAAACCCTAATTTTACTTACAGTGCCTTTACAGATGCCCTAAAATGTGACATTTTGAACTATACACAGCTCATATTTACATCTCTTTCTGCAGTATATTTGTCCAAAAAGTTCTTGGAAACGCTGGAGATGAGATTTGTAAAAAAGACCTGGAGGAGTGTTATTTATGAAATTGTCTTTCCTCTTCAGCTTTTCCAAAATATAGAGGAAATGTTGAAGACCTGGTGGATAATACTGTTTCTGTCACTGGTGAGCAAATAATGGCTGTGTCTTCTAATGGCTCTTCCAAGCATCTGTGGTCTTTATTCTCATTAATGTTCACCTCAAGATAAACGAGCTGCATTTGCAGACAAGCTCAGGGGGGCATGTTGCATTCTACTCTGTATAAGGATTTTAACAGAGAGCAAATTTTTTCCTTTTTCCATAACTCACAGCACGCAGAAATGTTTACAGTGAAGGTTCAGAGCAATTTCTGCTTCCTTTTGCAAGTTAGGTGGTGTAGGGTATAACATTGTGGTGCTGTAGAAAATCTTCAATGTGAGATGTTATAGAGGAGGAAGATGATTTAATTTAAAAAAAAATATAACCTCACACTCATCCTCTCACATCCATATATTTTTAAGCACAAAGATGTGTGTGTGAAGAGCTCAAGTACCAGGATGTGTATCCAAGAGGTCTGTACAAGGTTTTGCTCTGAAAAAGAGGACAAAGGATACTGCCCAACAAAGAAAAATTAGATTGCATGAAGTGAGAATAAAATTGTAAAGTTGAAGCTGGGCAAAATTGACAAGTTTTCTGGTATAAACATTTTCTCCCTGGATATTTTGCACTCTATAACAAGCAGTACAGTTTCATAATAGGAAATAATGTAATTAACTGCCAAAGATGATTAAAAATAGTTTCTATAAATCAATTTAAAAAAGCTCTCATTCCCTTGCTACTCTGCTAAACTGATAATAAAAGAAGTGATTCTTTTATTGGACTGAATTCTACTGTTTCACTGGTATAAAAATCTAATTTTGACTTAGGTATGCAGAGAAGCAACATTCCTGGAGATAAGTTTAAGAGCTCTTCCACAGCTGTGCATCTCAAAACTCTGCACAGCATGTCTAATGTGACTTTGTTCCAGAAACTGAGTTCAGTATTTTCCAAAGAATCCCATCAAATTGGTCACCAGAAGGTGTCTGGGTATATAGGTGTCTATAGATATCTAGAATGACCACTAATTTTATCACTCATCTAATCTTGTGCACTTTATTAAAATTTAGCATTTCTTTGTATTGCTACAAAATACTTACTGTGGTCCACTGGAATCTCTCAGTTTGCTGTAGCTTTGATGGTTTTATTTGCCTGAAATGTGTAAACATTGTTTCAATTTTATTACTGATTAAATCTTACCTGCTATGGGTGGGGAATTGGGGTTACATTTGATAGCTACAGTATTTGAGAGGAGCCCTGAAATTGCTGATGTATGAGAATGCCCCTAGAATATATTTGGGAATATAAAACATTGTGCCAGACTTTTATCAAATGTAGAACTGATTGGAAAAAGGCAGAAATTTTATCCCACGGGAAACATCTTGGAAGAGATGCAGAATTTTTGTGCAAGGATTTCCGCTGTCTGCCTTTCCTTGGCAGCACACCATGCAGTGAGGGCAAAGAGGGACAGTGACAGCCTGAGAGTTATTCAGGTGCAAAGCTCTCCCCTGCTGGGCCCTGCAGGGAATTCCACAGCAGTGTGCACTGGCAGGCTCAGGAACAACACCAGGGAAATGACTCAGCTCCAGGAGTCTATATCTGTCACCCAGGAAGATGGAAGAGTCGAACTCTCGTGTCTGAAGAGATAACAAACTGAGTGGCTGCCAGCAGCTCCAGCATCACAGCCAGCCTGGGAGAGGCTGAGAGCAGCTGCAGCTACCAGCTGGGCACCTTGGAAAGCTAAAAGCACATCCAAGGGGTTAAACTCGGCTTTCTGTTAAATGTTTTCTTGTTGAATGGATGTTCCTTGGTTTTTTTTCAGGCTGTCTGGTCATTAGTCATCATTATCTTTAGTTCCAGGAGAGGAGAACTGCAGACACACAAAATTCTGGACACCTGAGCTAAGTGAGACTGTCTGCAGCAGAGGGAGGACTCAGAGCCCTGATGGTGAAATGGAAAATTATGTCAATTAGCCTCATGAAAATGAAGTGCGAGGTTCAAGGTCTGTGAGAGATTATCTCAAGGGCAGCTGAAAGGAAGAGAAGTGGCATTAGCCTTGAGATGGTGGTTTGGGTTTTCTGTCTCTCAGCTTCTCCCACACTTGGTGTGCTGGGATTGAAGTTGCTCTCCTCATTATCTCCAAAACCTAAACTGTCCACTCCATCCATGTGGCTGCTGGTTTGTGTGATCCCTGCCCTTGAGTCAGACTTCCCTGCCAAAGAGATGAGTTGTGACATATTGGTGCTTCTGTGCCCCTGTGAGCTCAGGCTGTGCAGAGAAAATGCTGTGCTACATCTGGATGAGCAAACAAAATTACCTAGCAGAATTAAGAATTTTTTTTTTACATATCCTCTTTATACTACGCTTGAATGGCTTTATATTCTCCTGTGTAAGGCTTCCTTGCTTCTGCAAACAAGATTGTTCTGTAAATACCCATTTTACATGCACAGAGATGGTATAGATACCTCCAATTTTCTAGCAGGACTACTTCAAAGAAACCCCAGAAAACCAAAACACCTTTTAAAACACTGGATTATTTCACATCTGCCAGCAGATAGTAATAAATAAAAGAGTCAGTAATTTACTGTTCAATATGCACATTTTCAGATTTTACATCTCTGGGGGAATACAGTTTTAAAAAACCTAGTATATTTCCCCATATGTTATTTTCATTGTTTCTACAAATGATGTCTTAAGAGAGAAATAAACCAAATAATGAGACTACGACACAAATTCACATTTTTTGGAACCCTATTTAGTATGGCTTTTTGATTAAAACATATTTTAATATGTCTCACAATTTTAATATTCAATAATAAGTATTAAAGCCACTCCTAGTTTTACAAAGAGTAATTTTTAGTTTTAGTATTTGAATAGCTCTGCCCAAGTTTAATCTTTAAGCACAAACAGAAAGAATTTGCATATCTCCTGACTTTAGGGGGTAATTTGTGCAATATTACAACAGGTTATATTAAAAAGTGATACTTTGTGCTGCCTACCCTTGCATTCTCTGGGGGCAGGAGGATGTCAGTTCCCATTAGTAGGATCTTGACCTTGGATGCTCCCAAATGAGTTCAGCATGGCAGCTAATTGCCTGTGGCTTAAACACAGTAACCCTACAACATAAACAAAAGGGAGCAGCAATTTCAGCAAATCCTTCAGTATTCACTGAAATTGTTCTCTGCTGTTCCCAAGATACCTCATAGCTGAAGAAATTCTCTTACTGATAAGGAGTTGGGTTTGTCCTTGCCCCAAATTTTTGCTACAATGACTAAAATTGGGTCATTTTTGGAGATCCATTCTCAATTAGGTGACACAGCAAAAGCCCCAGGCTTTTTATTGTTGTGTTGTGAATATGTGCTCTGTAATGCATTATTATTTTTGTTTACCGGATCACATTTTCCCTCAAGAATTGATGTAATGAGGTGCTGAGTCCAGAACTCTGAAAAACAGTAGGAAAGATTTTGTAAAGAGCTTTGAATCAGACATACACTTAGCAAATAATAGCTGTATAGAAATGAAGAGTGTAATCTAAACAAATTTAGATCCATTACGGCAACACCAAAGAAAATGCATTGAAACATCACAATGGCTAAGATCTTAAAGAGAAAGTAACAGATTTCTGAAATATGAGGAGCTGTTCAAAGAGAATTAAAAAGAAAGGTCTTCCAAAGAGAATTTCCTTTTCCCTGCTGGCTGGATCAGAAGGTTTGGCCCAAGGTTAAGGCAATTAATGAGAATTATTTTTAGGATCCTAATGAGGTGCCTAACAGAAGTCAAATTGGGAAGTGCTGAGCCAGGCAACCTGAGTGCTCAGTAGGAATTGGGTTTATTAAAGGAAGGAGTACCAGTAGATGGTGCTCAAGAATACTCAGAATTATTTCGGGTTCTGCAGGACTAACCCAGCCCTGCACACAGGTATCTGTGAGCAGCTTTCCTCCTCACGTGCAGAGTGCCAGCAAAAGGCCAGACCTCCAGAGAAATCCTACACATCCTGAGCATTTGCACATCCTAAATAATGCCTGGAACCCTCTGGGTCATGATCTCCCCAAAGGAAGGGTCAGTGCAATTCTTTCTTCTTTTGTCAGGCCTGAGATGAATCAGTAGCAAGTCATGATTGGTGTTGTCAAGCAATGCTGACAAATTTGACAGTGAGGCCACTGCTGATTGCCCTAAACCCATATTTTTATCAAAAAAAATGTATTGCTTGGCTTACTCCTAGCATTCCCTTCCCAGAGAACTGTCAGTGTCAGTGAGGGGGTCTCTAAATTTTTCAGAAGATGTTGACTGTGCTGAAACGTAACTGCTTCTCACTTCATTTTTTACTTTTGATTTTATATTAGTGATCTCTTTGTAAAACTCTTCTCAATGTTACACGCAGCTTTAAAACTATGTAATAAAAAAATAATTAAATATCATGGATTTTTTAAAGGTACTGTTCTGCTCTCACTGACATGAGAGTGGTTTATGTGTTTCACCACAAAAGGAGGGCATCCCAAGTGTATTTTGAGGCCAAAGCTGGACAGAAAGCATCGCAGGATCATGTAGAGACTGCAGAGCTGCAGTTTGGGTCATGGTGAATAAATCCAGCTGTCCACCTCACTGGAGCAGTGTGTCTATCTTAGAGATTCTCTAATTTTCCACCATAATTATGGAATGGTGTCTATTATAATGAGTAAGCTGCCTGAAGTCCAATGTGTTATCAGAGAATTGTGCAAAATAATTTAGGAAGTTAGTGGAGAGCCTAAGTTGTTTGGTGTTTTTTTTTTTAAAAACACTTTATCATGCAAGTCACAGGACCTTTTCTGGGTTTTCAAAAGACTTAATGGTCTGCTACTTGAAAATTTGTGTTTCCAGGCATTCTCTGTCCAACCATCTAAACTGAAAATTACTGCCTGTAATACTTGAAAAATTGGTTTTAGGAGAAAATTTATCACAGCTCCTGCTGCTGCACCACAGAGGAGATGATGTCTCAAGCAGATCCCTAGGTTTGCCATCAAGATGTCTTTTCTCTCTTTCCCCATGAAGAATATTCTTTGCATCTCTCTGAGAATTTGAAAATTAATACTACAGAGATCATGTGATCTTTGGATACCTTCTGAATGATAATGGAAAAAAATAGAGTTGGAAATGGGAGTGATCCCTAGAAATAACTACTGAGTGCAAGACTGGGAAAGAAAAGTCCTTTGCAACCTCAGATAGTCCTGTAAAAGTGCTTAAGCTATTGGGCAGAGCACAGCTCCTCTTCTTCCATGAAACCAGAACCATGTTTAGACCATGAAACATTTTTTTAATTCTCTGTAATGTGTTATAGTCAATGATTAAAATTTCATTATACCAACTATTAAAGGGGGGTAGCAGTTTTCTAGCAAATCTTTCATCTCTTTTGTTTGTCTTTTTGATCATCTCTAATTCTTATTTAATGAAATTAATTCAATGGCAGTTCAGGCTGAATGCCTGTGAAAATCACATATGAACAATGTATAACTTTGTAATACAGTTTGGCTGTGTTATTATACCTTTTAAAATTTTTATTAACTTCAAGAATAATCTGTATTTTTTTTTTGTCTTTCACCACACATTTTCAAAACGCTCAATAAAACATATTTTTGTGAGAAATGACAAGTAGAAGATGCATTTCTTTGCATCAGTTTTATTTCACAGTCTTGTTAAATTCTGAATAGACTGCCCTTCTCATCTGTAAAAGATAATTCATATTAGATGTTTGCAGTGGTTTCACTACTAGGAAAGAAAATTAACTCCATCCCAGCTGAAAACTGCATTAATTATGCAGTGTTGCATAATTAATATTAAATTGTGAGATGTAAATGTATTTAATTTTTAAAGGTACATATGTAGTGATGACTCTGCTCCTGAAGGTTAAGAACAGGGGTGGACAGAGGGAATTCAACTGGATGTAAAGGCTAATCCTACTAACCACCCCTGAAGTGTATGGTGTAATTTTGGTTTGCAGAGATGCTGAGAAATACAAGGTGACTAAATCACACACTGGGCAGGGCAAAGCCTGGCAGGAGCCAAGCACAGGAACATGAGGCTGGAAGATTTTGGCCTCTCAGCTCAGTACAGATGTTTTCCAGTGGCTGTGTTCCCTTTTCCCATTGAAGAGACACATTTGCCTGTGTGAATCTCCTCACTGTTGGAACACCTGACTGTGTTTGGCAGTCACATTACTCTTGTGAGAATCAAAGATCATGAAGAGTCAGTGACTTGCTGAAAATGTTGGGATTCTTGTATTTGAGATCAGTTTAAAGTCCTTTAGTCATAGCCCCATGAGCTGTTCTATGAACTAGTGCATCTCAGTCTTAGATTATATTTCTCTCTCTATGTAATTTCATAGTTCCCTATTTTCCTAATTTATGAGTAAAGTGTCTGCCATTTACTAGATGGCAGTTCAGGGCTCTGCCATCCTCTTTGCCCAGCGAACTTGCTCTTTCAAAAAGCAGAACAGGAGAATTATTAAAATATCCATAAAATGGAAATATTGCAATTTTGTCCATATTTTAACCACAGCATCCAGTGTATTCTGTCAAGTTCAGAACTCTCTGGAAATTCATGTTGTACCACTGACAAGTGCTATCCTGAGCTTGCCTCTCAAGTTTTAGAGCTTTGGTTGAGATGGGCATTTAATTAACACTCCTGTAGCCTTTTCAAAAAACAATTTCTTTTTTTTTCCCCTTGTCATTTAAAGTAGCAAATACAGCAGGCCTTCATTAGACTTAGGTTTTGTGTTTTTTCCTCTTGTGCAAGTTCAATTATATCCCCATCTGTAATGCTTTAAGTCAGACCAGCATATAAACTATTCAAGCTGATCCTCCAGTCCCACAAAAACTGGAAGCAAAGAAAAAAATTCAATGAAAATGAAAAATAAGAATAAACTGGAAAAAATTCTATTTGTTTCAAAGGAAACCTGAAATTTTGGATGGAAGTTTTATCTGACTCCTTTTGATTATAACATCATGGTCTGCTGGGATAAGGAGCTTTGAAGAATAAACTTGACTCAGACCTTGCACTCTGGAAATAACAGATCAGAAGCAGGTCGACCAGTAGATGAGCCTGAGAGAAGAGGTAAACTTCAGAGAGTCTTTCAGGGGAAAGAAGATGAATCAGCTGCCCTTGCTCTGAAAGCAGCACTAATGCCAAAGGCTGGGATTGCTCACTACCATCCCAAAAACATCTCTCCCCTACTAACCATGGGGTATGAGTCTGGATAGAGACAAGTTGGGGGCGTAAAACTCCTTCCCCAAACTGAAACCAAGTGCATCTCAAAGTCATTGGAAGGAAATGTGCTGAGCTTGAGCCCAGACAGTGTGACCCAAGGCAGGTGGGAGCTGGTAGAGCCTTTTAGCTCCTGCTATTAGATTTTGCAGCTTGCAGCTACTTGTTTGCTACTGAAGGCAGCAAAGGCAACCCCATGAGAGCAGCAAGGGACCAATTCTTCTTTTTCTTCATTCCCAAAGTAGGAAAACTGTCTAATTGTAGCTGTCAAAGCAAAGTTTGCTAAAATCACTAGCAGTCTGTCTAAGCAGGAGCCAGCAGTGACAAACAGCAGCTGTTCTGTGTGCCTTGCTCCAGGTCCTGCTGCAATGAGACACCAAAAATAGAAACAGCACCGTGAGAAGAGTTAGCCCAGGGAGCAAACCCCAGCTTTATCATGGTGAAATTGCTTTCTTACCAGTGGGGGAGTTTGATTCTTTGTCTGTGCCACAGGGATAAAAACAAACTAACTCCTTTGTAATTCCTGGACTCTATTGTAGTTTTGTACTTGAGCCAAGGAACAGTTAGAAACAGAGTAGGTTTTGTATTTCTTCTAACAAAAGTCTGATGCAGCAGAAAAAGTACAACATCCAGGCAAACATTTATGTGAGAAAGGGTTAAATGGCAGGATAGCTATCCTATCCTCTTTTTTCACTTCTTTTCCCAGTATCAGCTGACACCAGCAGGTGCTTGAAAGATATCACAAAGCCTCAACACCTTGAACTAAACCCAAGGCAAGTCATGCAATATTTGAGTTCATTAAGTTAGCTCCTCTAACTTTGGCTCTGCTAAACAAATCTGGCAGAAGCAAACAAAAAGAAACCCTTTGATAATGCAAAATATGCAGCAGAGATTTATCAAATATGTCTTTGACAATAGAGCCACTTTACAAACACTGCTGTTGATTCTTATGCAGATGAGGCAATTAAAAAAAAAAAAAGACTGTTTCAGCAATTTATGGTTCTCAGAGTTAATAAAGTTATTTTATTAATGGAAAAAGTTCTCCCTGCTGGACTTCAGAACTTATTGATTTTACTTGAGTAGCTTAGTGGCAGACTGCTAAAGGTATGAGTTCAGGAGAGCTGATGCAGCAAAAAGAAAGGTAGTATCTCTTACAAAAATTTAATTATCTTGACACTAAAACTGCATCTTATTTTAAAAATTAATCTCCATTAAAAAAATAGGCAATGTCTAAAAGCAAAATGCCTGTCATGTGTTATTGGCAAATCTGAAATGAAACTGCAGGCAAGAATGATTGATTATACCTAAGGCAAAGAGCCATTATATGATAATAAAACTGGTTAGACAGAAAAATATTTGACTGAGCAAGAAACCTAGGCCTGGTATCCAGAAATTAATGTTCTTGTAAAAATACAAATAGAAGTGTGAAGCTCACTTAAAACCTGAAGATGTTGTGTTCCCTATCTTCTGCTGGGTGGTAAAATCAAAGATCAGCAGAAGAGATGGTGATGAGAGCAGCCTGGATCATTAGCACAATGCTTTTTAATATCTTTGTTTTTCCAACATGGAAAGTGAGGAGATCCCTCAGCCAACAGGCTCATCTCTTAGCCATGAGAAAATGCTTTCCATTCTTCCCAGGTGGGATTTTTGATGGAGTTATCCTGGAGCATTCTCTGCTCTTTACCACAGCTTGGTATTGATGAGTACAGAATTTAAGGCTGATGAGTTGCAGGAGTTAAGGCTGCAGTGATGCTCTGACTCCTGCAGGAGCAGCAGACCTGTGTGCTGAAGGGAGGATATCCCTGGCATGATATCCCTGCCGTGCCAGTGGGTAGGAATCAGAACTTCTCCTGGGCTTGGGTGTGTTTTGGAGCGCAGATAGATCTACAGAGGCATTCACACACCTTGTGTGCTCTGCAGAAGAGCAGCCTTGTCTTGGAGATTTTAGAATTATCTTGGGATGGAAAAGTGAGAGACGTGCCCAAAATCATGTGACTGTCTTAAAATAGCAGCCTTTTACTGAAACATTATTAGTGACCCTCTGTTTTCTTCTAGAACTGTTAAAATACTAAATCTACTCTCTTTACTCTGTTACTGTTGCATTCCCACCAAGCAAAGTCAGAGTCTGGTCAATCTTCTGTCTGGGAGGTGTTTAATCCTTTAGCTTTTTTCCAGTTCACGTATGACTTTGAAAAGCTTCAAAAAAATATTGAAGGATAAAGTAGCAACTGAACCTGATGAGTTTTACAAATCAGTGAAGAAAGAATCATTAAAAAAAAAAAAAAAAAACCAACTAAATTAAATCTTCACAAATAGACCCATGTAACTGCAAGGACAGCAGTGCTTATCTACTCAGAGCAGTAGCAAAAGTAAAGAAAGACCTGGGAATCCTGTTGATAGAAGAAAAACAAAGTATTTATTCTGTGGCCAAGGAGGAGATGCAGAAGCTGGATGGTGTCTGAACAGTGATAATGAAAATATTTTCCTTATCAGCTTTAAGTTCACTGACATAGTAACATTCTCTGGCAGCAATGAGAACAGACATTCTTGGTGTACACTGATTTTATTTCCAAATATTTTCCTTCAGGTGCTTCCTGGTCCATCCAGTGCTTGGGCTCAGCATCTCTGACAGGAAAGGACAAAGCACATCATCTTCACCTGACATTTGCATTTAGGCAAACTTGTAGACCAAGAGAAGGTAAAGAGTTAGAGATAAATGGATGGACTCTAATAATGAAAGAGAAAAGCAAAGCTTTTCCAGTATTTCCAGGTTCACATGTATAGAATGCAGTAAAAAGCAAAGTAGGAAATAAATCTTAGATATAACAGACCTAGGCTCTGTTGAAATCCGTGGATCACATCATGCTGCTGAAGTTCCTCATCATGCACAGTTATAATATGAAAGCAGAGTTTTCTAGCTTGTAATATTGCAATTAAAATCGATTTATGGACAGAGAGCCTTTGGAGTGATATCTCACTGAAATTCCAGAGCCAAAGGTTTTGCCACCAGCAAACAGCCAAGTGCTCCTGGGATGTTAATGATAAACAAATAGAAATCAGTCACCAATTATATGGTTGCAAGTTTTGCTGTTCAGTTTGAATATGTCACATGGGCCCCACCCTCCCCCAAAGTAAAGCCCTGCAGATGTCACTAACTCAGAATCCAGTATATGATAGAATTATTAGGGGAAAGGGTATTTATTAGGGCATCTGTGATTCAGATTTGTCATAATTTCTACTCTCTAAAAGGCTGCAAGAACCTTGCTTTTCACTGTGGAGGTCACTCAGGAAGTTCTGTGAGTCCTTAGTGTGTGATCAGGTTAGCATCATCACTCACACTAACACACACCCATCCATCAATTTTATAGCTCTGAGAATTTCTACAGGCTGGATCAAATTAATACATTCTGTTTGAAATGAGAGACATTACAGCTAAAATACTAAAACTGCTTTTTAAAAACACTCTTTTTAAAAATTTTCCCTCTAAAACTCTGTTGCAAAGCTGAATAGTCAGCTCTGCTCTTGTTTGATTTTTACTCTAGATGAATTCTTAATAGCTAAAGTTTCCACTGAGACTTGTAGGCACTCAGCATGCTTTAAAATTGGGTAAGAATATTTACACACAGTTTTTGAATTGAAGAACTGTGTTACAGGAATGCCTTTTATAATCTGAGCCCAAGGATTCCAGCTGAAGGACATTGGTTCCTGGTCTTAGTGGGCTTTGCCACCAAAGGAATCCACACCTCACCCCCAAAATGTCTGGGGAATGTATTCTCCATATGGAGACCCACCTAAGCTGGGCAGAATGAAGCACCTGCATGAGAACTGAAGATTCACCACATCTAGAAATGCCTTCCACCTGTTATTTAGAATCATGTAATACAGAAAATAATGCTAATTTTACATTCTGTATCTAGCAGTGGTTCTACCTATTTCTTTTATCCACAGCTGTTATGGGTTACAGAAACATATCCAAAGGGTTCTGTTGGAGGTCCCTTCACTTGGTTTTCACATCCAATAAGTGCATGGTTGGTTTACCAGAACCTGGAATTACTCAATACCCTTTTAACCTGTTCCAGTCAGGAGGGATTGAATTAGTATTCCTGGGGATCTCTTTAAAATAATGTAGTGGTTAAGGCATTCTGGAGAAACAGAGGGAAGAAGGAAGGGGGAAAAGGAACCTTTGAGCTTGTGTTTGTTTATCTGAATGTTACATTTTGTACAAGGTGAAATAGCCTACAGTCTTGCAATTTAAGATGAAAAAGCCTAAGGCGTTTGATGTGCCTGAAAAATTTTGTTGCATTGACATCATATTTAGAAAAAAATGGACATCTATTTGTATAATGTGTATTGTCTACCTAGTGGCTTAGCATCTGCTTCGTAAATGTTTGGGTTCTATATTTTGTAATTTGGGTTTGCTTATTTCCCTGCATAAGATCACACAAGGTTATTGTTCCTGTATTCACAACATGTATTTCATTGTAATTCCCTGACAAGCTACTGCCAGGTTAAAAGAGAAGTGTACATATTTCATCACTGCATCTCTCACCTTTTCCCTTCTTGATTTAGTTTTTCTTCTCCTGTCCCCTCTATGGAAGAATGCAAAGATGTCTAGAAGATAAGGAGCAGGTGTAATAGTTTCTCTCCTTTAAATATCTTTATTTGTTCTGTGATATAAATGATTTCCTGTTTATAAAATAACATCTGAAGAAGGAGATATTTTAAAAAATCTGACTCAAGATTTCTGTCCTAACATAGCCAGGAACCACACTAAGCATTTTTCTAACAAGAGTTTTGAGGAAATGTCCTCCACTGTGTGGAGGAAAGGAGGGAAGAGAAATGCCAGTAATATTGGTGCTTGCCTCAAGTAATTCTGTTGACAATAGGGGGTAATTAACAAAATTAACCGTGTGTTTTATGCATTTTTAAGTAAACACAGAATATTAGTTACACAGGAAATAGCTCTCTCCCTGGTGGGTGCAGCAGGGCTTACCCCAGGGATCTGTTTGGCTGAGTGCTCTCATTCTTGGCTGGCAGCAAGAGGGGCTGAAGGGAAATCAGAAACAGACTCTGCACTGAGCATGTTTTCCTGCCTGGCTTGTAGAACAGTGAGTAAGCTCAGGAAGGGAAAGAAATTGGGGTAGAAAACTGTCCCATCCTTAGCATTTCCAGTTAATAGATTCAGGAACCCAGTTATCAGACCCAGGATCAGCTTCTATGTCCCTAATTTTTTTTTATTTCACTCTTCTGGCTCCCAGCTCTCCTGAAGTGTTGTAAATTTAAGCACTTCAAGATGGGCTTGTGTCTGATTTTAAGTTCTCTGCTGGACATAGATCCTCATCTTTAAATAATAGTTTGCAAGGTTTGGGTCTGTGATGGAAGTAGTATTTGTCTAATTTTCTTTTCTCTCTATTTTTTTCTGGTGATTGCTATTAGAAAGAACCAGATTCTTCTCTGATAAATAATTTAAATTACCCAAGTTGGTTTTATTATCCTGTACTATTTCATCAGGCTTTGAACAAAACAGAAGTTATATCCCCTTCCACCACCCCTTATCCCATTGCCAGGGTGTAAAAGGAAAATATTTCAACATAACACCGAGTGCAGAACATCAGGAAATCACAGACATTATGAAGTCTTGGTCCCAAACATTGCTTACAGATGTTAACTGGCCATTTATTATTGGAATAGTTTTAAAAAACGTTAGAAATATTTTATGAGATGGTGGCTGGATGCTGCTGAGTGAATATTTAATTTTTTCCCCTCCTTTCTTTCTGGCTGCTGATGACAACTAGGTGGCCACACAGGCAAAGTGCCACCTCCCTACCTTCCACTCATCATCATCATCATCATCCCACTCTCCCTCTGCAGGAACCACTCGTCCTGCTCCAGTGCCAGCACTGATTTTGCTGTCCTTGTATATGAAATTTGAGTTTCTCATTATCTCTGACAGGGCTTTATTTTGGGACATAGTATGTGTTCTACTTCATTTTCCAAGGATTATGTACAGGGCTGGGTGCTTTTTGGAGATCAGAAAGGATACACCTGTCTCCCTAGAGGCTGGCTCTGGCTCCAGTCATTTTTTCCTCTCTGGGCTTACTGAGAGTGTAATATCACTGATTGATTTTCCTGAGGACATAGTGCAGAAACCTTCTCTATTCACTGTGATATGAAGAATTCATGTAATTGAGTTGGTGCATTCAATACAAGTCAGAAGGGTAAAACCAAGAACATATGTGGAATGGTGGCTTTTAACAGCAGGGCACTGTTGCTTTGGTGACAGTCTATTGGGTCCTGGGCCAGCTGCTGAATTTTGTAAATGCAGTGGACTAACATGATTTTGGGAGGCCAGGGAAGCAACAAAGTAGAAATAGATTTCATACAAATGTAGCATGTTTATTTGAGGTTGTTTTCTATACAAGGCTGGCAAAAATCAGGAAGGTTTTAAACATTACAGAGTATCATTGTTCTAATAAGGTGCCTTCATTTTCTATAAATCCTGGAACCAAGTGACTTAGATCCAGATTTAAATTTCCTATGACGACATTTTGTCAGGAGCTGAGAGGCAGAGAAATGAAAACTCTAAATTGCTACTGATGCTTTTCAGAGATTCAGCTTCTTTGGCCCACAATGCAGAAGCAGGATAGTTCCAGCCATCTTTTTTTGTGAAATGGCAACTCCATTGCATCACTGCCCTGCCCAGCCCAGGAGGGTGGGGAGATCTTGACACCTTCTTCACAATATTCTGATTTTCCTGTAATGGAAGGCAGCATGTAGAGAATTAAAGAGAGATCAGTTTTTAAGCACAGGGTTTGAGTGCTGATTTAATGATACTGGTTGCTAGTCTTGTCATTGTTTTCCTCACAAAGGAAATGTACTTGTTTGAAGTCTGCAGTGTGTGAAACATGAGCCATCCTTTTCCATCTCCACCTCAGGAAGAAGGACAAGAGCCCTGCACAGACTCACATTCTCACCACCATCCACAGCTCTGCTTGCACCCCCAGGTTATGTGGAAACAGGGCAATTCAGCAGTGAAATGTAGCTTCCCGGGAAAGCGTCAGGAGCTGTGCCCAGAGCATGAACCAGCAGCTGCCTGAGAAAAGACCCAGAGATAAGTGCTGCACCTGAACAGCCTGGGTTGTTCCAGGAGCAGAGCAGCTATTTTCCCCTGATTATTCCCATCACCTGCCTTTTCACAGGGCTCATGGCAGAAGAAGCACAGGGGCATGGCAAGGCTGCAAGGTCAGAGCTTCTTCTTCCCCTTCAGACAAGAGAGCTCTGCAGAAGCCATGGGGTCACAGATGTAGAGATGTGAGCTTTTTTAGACATAGAAATGTACACTCAGACACACTTCAGAGCGAGTGGTGAGCTCTGTGAAGCTGATAAAGCATCTGGGAAAGTAAGAAATCCGTCAGGAGCTGTATAATGGCAATAGATGGAGTCCTGGAGCTCCCCACAGGAACCTCCCTGGTGGGGAGCTCTTTGCCTCCTCCCCCTTCAGTGTGCTGGGAGACAAAGTGTGAATACTTTGAAATAAAGAGGAGTCCATCAGTTTGAGCTGAGTTTTGGGCAAACCTGTATCAAATTTGGCTGTCATCCACAGCCCTATGAAAAGGTGCTATGAAAAAGTACAGACCAATGTGTGCAAAGGGTGAATATTGGGGCTCTCTCTTGTTAATGCCTTGCCTTTTTTTTTAATGTGGAAATCTGAATTTTAAAATGCTCTGAAGCTTGCTTTTATTTGGTTTACTCTAAAGGAAAGCAGAAAGGCTTAGATGTTATTTGAATGAGTAATTTCAGGGCTCAGAACCAGGAGGCAACTCACCATGAGGTCCTTATGTGACATGTCTCCCTGCAAAACAAATACATAAATATACACAAATAAAAGAAATTAGTTATATTTGGGAACGTTAGGAGCAGTACA